>NC_139690.1:4641020-5841020 GCF_964106915.1 Podarcis gaigeae | reverse complement strand
CACTCTGGGCGGCTCCCAATAGAGGACTAAAAATGGAATAAAACTTCAAACATTTAAAACTTCCCTAAACACTTAAGTTGGAATGAGTCTGAAACCTGAATTTAGCAGAGTTTAGGAGCAGCCTTTTAGAGTGGGGAATGGGGATCAAATCTGAACAGCCAGATTTCTCTGAATAGCCTCCACCTGCCCTGGTATCTTTAATCTCTTCCTTGTAGCTAAAGT
This sequence comes from Podarcis gaigeae, assembly GCF_964106915.1. Taxonomy (NCBI): domain Eukaryota; kingdom Metazoa; phylum Chordata; class Lepidosauria; order Squamata; family Lacertidae; genus Podarcis; species Podarcis gaigeae. The sequence goes on along the minus strand of NC_139690.1, from coordinate 5,840,798 downwards.
TTTGATAATTTCTATTGCTGCTCATAACCCATCTTACCTGTTCAAATCTGCCAGTGGTTGCGATGTAATTGGCACAGCAATCAGTTCTGCTTAAACCATTTCTCAAGGGAAAAGGTCACCCCTTTACAAACAAGTCATCGACCTGTACTGGGTTTGGGGTTTTTCATGAAAACCGTATGTACAACCCTTTAGCAAACAGAGGAGCCCCTTCGCTTCTGTCCTTTAACAGCAGTCCTGCTGAGCTATGTGTTGAAATGGTCCCATTCCAAAAGGCATTATTGCAAAAGGATATTGTAAATTCTTTTTTTAAAAAATGCACCCACTTGCAAAGGGAATACAGTGGTACCTCTGGTTACATACGCTTCAGGTTACAGACTCCGCTAACCCAGAAATAGTGCTTCAGGTTAAGAACTTTGCTTCAGGATCAGAACAGAAATTGTGCTCCGGCGGCGCAGCAGCAGCAAGAGGCCCCATTAGCTAAAGTGGTGCTTCAGGTTAAGAACAGTTTCAGGTTAAGAACAGACCTCTAGAACGAATTAAGTACTTAACCCGAGGTACCACTGTACCTACTTAAAAGAGCACACCTAATAGAACATCAGCTTGTGTGCTGAATACACTATAGAGGTCAAGTCTAGTTTTGGTGAGGGTCAATTTAGTCTTGTTGATTTTCTGCAATTTGCAGGAAGCACAATTAGAATGGAGACGGCATACAGCACATAATGTAAGGTTATGCCACCCTGGAAGTAGGCTTGTATCAAAATGCGAACCAAATCAACCTCTTAGGGACACAGGTCTCTTTATTGCGTCACACTTGCCATTTCCATGAAGAACTGGATGTTCCAGGAGTGGCCTGTAACCACGTCAGTAAAAAAAGACACACTGTAAGCCTTTAATAAAGTACAAGCTGCTTATTTGCAAACAGACAAGCTGAGCTGCAGTAGTCACTAGGTCTAGGAATGCCAACCTACCTTTCTTTTTTTTTGTAAATAATTTTTATTTGATTTTACAAGTGTAAAATTATAATAATATCAAATACATACTCAGATTTAGAGACTTCTCTGAATCTCAAGACTTCCCACCATCCCCTCCATGGGTCCTATTGTCATCAATTTCAGCTGCATATTATTTCATCATCCAGATTTTAAGTCTATCCATATCATTCAAAGTATTTGTTACATTACAAGTGTTGTTAAAATCCTGCTATTGTTTTCATTTGCTTACAGTAGTCTCTTAAATGAATTATAAATCTTTCCCATTCTTTCTTGAAAGTTTTGTCTCGGTTCCTGAGCCTTCTGGCCAGTTTTGCCATTTTGGCGTAGTCCCACAGCTTAATTTGCCATTCTTCTCTGGCAGGGACTTTGTCTTCTTCCCATCTCTGGGCTAGTACCATGCGTGCGGCCGTCGTAGCATACATGAAAAGTCTTTTCTGCTCCTTTGGAATCTTGGTACCTGTTGTTGTTGTTGTTGTTTAGTTGTTTAGTCGTGTCCGACTCTTCGTGACCCCATGGACCAGAGCACGCCAGGCACTTCTGTCTTCCACTGCCTCCCGCAGTTTGGTCAAACTCATGCTGGTAGCTTCAAGAACACTGTCCCGCCATCTCGTCCTCTGCCGTCCCCTTCTCCTTGTGCCCTCCATCTTTCCCAACATCAGGGTCTTTTCCAGGGAGTCTTCTCTTCTCATGAGGTGGCCAAAGTCTTGGAGCCTCAGCTTCAGGATCTGTACTTCCAGTGAGCACTCAGGGCTGATTTCCTTCAGAATGGAGAGGTTTGATCTTCTTGCAGTCCATGGGACTCTCAAGAGTCTCCTCCAACACCAGAATTCAAAAGCATCCATTCTTCGGCGATCAGCCTTCTTTATGGTCCAGCTCTCACTTCCATACATCACTACTGGGAAAACCATAGTTTTTACTATACGGACCTTTGTTGACAAGGTGATGTCTCTGCTTTTTAAGATGCTGTCCAGGTTTGTCTACAATTCCTTAAAAAAAATGCTTCTGGTTTCTTTATAAAGGTTATTTTAAACACTTTTTTTTTCATTTCATTATATATCATTTCCCAGAATGCCTTTACTACCTTACACATCCATTAGGAATGCCGACCTTTCAAACAGCATTGACCCCCACAAAAGCACACATTTTTACAGTTTCCACCGAGACTGCTTTTTTCCAGCCAATAGCAAAATTCAGTGCTTTTCTCACTGCTAGCATCAAGCTATTTCTCCGGTCTCCAGCTACAAACAGAACACTCATTTCCAGTCCTAGCTCTGCCTGTTACGTGTAAGCTGCAGATACCGGTTGCTCAGAGTAGCCACCGGTCATCACAAGCCATTAAGCAAGCGACTGAGCTGTCCAAAAGCCAAGAGAGGTGGGCACCTCTCCACTCAGCGCATTACAGCAGCACCCCGTAATGCTCTTTTAATGAGAACTTTGGACCCAGCCCTCTCAGCCAGCTTTTATCTCTGACAGGCATAGCTGAACAGTGTTTGCTTAGCAACGGCAGCCATTCCTTTGTCAAATACCACACTCACTTTCACTATGGTTAATTGGAATGATGTTGCCCGGTGCCACAGTCATCAAGATGCTGAATTCTTTTTCCGATGGGTGGAGAAATGCAAAGAAAAGCAAGAGCGGGAGGAGGATGCTGGCTCCACGACAACATCTGAGAAATTGATTTTAGCGTCAATTAAAGATTTGTGGCTTCAGGAAAGTTAGGGGGTTTTGCTTCCACCTTGCTTTTGTATACTGAAATGGATTAAATAGAATACAACTAGTCTCAAAATATTATTTCCCAAGGCCTGGAAAACACCCACACCAGCTTCTTAACAATTGTAGGGTGACTTTTGAAATTCTAAGCATTTGCCATTCCTCCATATTGCTGGTGGCTAAATAGATAGCATTACCCACAGGCATTTCACAGGTGGAAATAAAAAGGATTACTGCCTCCCTCCTTGCACATTTGAGGTGGGGAAAAAAGGAAACAGAAATAGATCGAACTACTCCTGAGCAAGTGCAGAGTGCATTTCCCTCACTGCTGTAAAATGAAATCTGGAAGGGGAGGAGGGTCGGAAGATGGAGCCTTTGAAACCCTGGACAGAAGAGGCCACATGTTCACATGGCAACAGTTGCTTGCAAATCCCTCACCTTGACACTCTCAACTACAAGGTTTGTTCGGGAGACATTGGGGGTGCAATAAGATTGCACCCAAATTTTCACTGACTTTGTTTTAAAAACATGCGTGTGTTTTCGGGTTTCTTTGTCACTTTGGCAAACTGCTTTCACTGGGACTGTTTACCAGATAACACTTATCTAAAAAGCACCTCCAGGCGACAGAAAACAAATGAGAAATGCCAGCCAGAAGGAAACACAAGACTGGAATTCTGCTTCCTCTCCGCCCCACTGCCCTGTATCTTGCGAGCTGATTTTGCAGCTTGGTGTTCTGGTGCTGAATGTGCAAAATGAATAAATGGTTGACACGACATGGCTTCTCCAAAGGGATCCTCTCCTCTTCCTTAGCATTTCAGAAAGAGAGAAACCACGCCTTTGGCAAAGGTTAGGCTGGGCCTCAGGGAAAATGCTTGGCACCAGGCAGTTCTGCCTGCAACCATTTCCAATCAGCATAAGTACATTTTTCATGGCAGTCACTGGCAAGAGTGACAGAAGGGCCCAGCTCCAGGCATTTGCCAAGGCTTCCTCGTGAAGGCCACCCATTTGCCAGTGGCACTGAGTAAACTATTTTCTGTCGGGGCCTGATGTGGATAAGCAACTACCGTATTTTTTGCTCTATAAGACTCACTTTTTCCCTCCTAAAAAGTAAGGGGAAATGTGTGTGCATATTATGGAGTGAATGCAGGCTGCGCAGCTATCACAGAAGCCAGAACAGCAAGAGGGGTTGCTGCTTTCACTGTGCAGTGATCCCTCTTACTGTTCTGGCTTCTGAGATTCAGATTATTTTTTTTCTTGTGTTCCTCCTCCAAAAACTAGGTGCATCTTGTGGTCTGGTGCGTCTTATAGAGCGAAAAATACGATAATCAGTGTTTTCCTACTCCAAGCTGGAAGAAGAATAGGGCCACAGCAACAGTCCATCTCATGGACTGGTGGGACATTTGGCCCCAGAAGTGGCTCAGCCATAGGATAGTGTTGCTTTGGGTACAGAAAGAGCAGCACTTGGAGAAATGAATGCTGGAAGCAAACAGCCTAAGAGACTCAAAAAAGAATCTTTTGCTTAGTGCCTGGCGTGTGTCCTGTGATGCAAAAGGAACTGTTTTTTTGCCATCTTCCATCCCTTTTTCAAAATGTGCCAAAGGCTGGAGGTTTTCTGCAGACCCCTGGCCCAGGTACAGTTACCAGTTACCTGAACAGCATTAGGGTGCAATGAAGGGCGTTGCATGTCTTTAAAACAACAACAGGTGCAGCTGTTTTTTACATTATATATCTCTCTTTTAAAAAAAGAAACCCCTCTGGAACAGTAGCTGAATAGTGCACTGTGGGAGTACCAGGAAACAGCAAACAGAGAGAACCCATCTGGGCAGTAGCCTAAGCAGACTTTTGTGATTAATGCAACCCTTGAACATGCCATATTGTAAAGGACTTTTCAATATGAACGCATTCTGGTCACAACTCCAGGGGCTCCATTTATGGCCAGATGAGGACTGGTTTGTTTTCATTAAACCTTTTGTAGCAGGAGAATGTGCTGAGATTGGAAGGATGAGATTTCCCAGAACCTGACATCCTGTCCTTCCCTTCTCCTCTTCCTCTTTCACAAACAGGGTGGACACATGGATTGAATTAAGCGGAGCTGAATTTGCCATTCACCTCCACCACATCCCTCCCAGGGCCTCAGACTCTCTCCATTCAATTATTCCAAACTCTGCCAACAAGAAATACTAGCTAGAATGTGTGAAATATTCCCCCCTAGTTAATTATGAATGGAGGGACTTAATTTCTCCCTTGGTCTGCAGGCTCTAAATTCAATTATTCCAAAACCTGCAAATAAGAAATACTCACTAGAAATGTGTGTGTGAAGTTTTCACCCTAGTTAATTATGAATAGAGGGATTTAATAGCAACCCAGCAGTAAATAAGTACTGTACACTCCTTGAATTAATATCTTCCCCAGGCCTGAAAGTGTCTCTTTCTAATCAGGAACAGCCCTCACAGGGTACAAGCTGAGCAACAGGAACCAAAAACTGGGCACCATTAAAGACAGGAGAGTGGGAGACAGCTGCATCTTATGAACAAAGACTGTACTACTGGGCACTGAGCCAAGGGGGCGCCCTCTCAAAGCCCAATAAGCGAGGCACGGGGCTTTGGAAGGTGGCATGGGCTTCTGACGGGGTCCTCCGGTCCTGGAGTCCTCCCTCCTTCTTCCCAAAGCCTCGTTACTGCTTTTCCAGCTTTGGGAAGGAGGCACAAGGGCTGGGGTGGGGCTGCCAAATTTTGGACACCATAGTATCCAATTCCACCGCTGCCAATGCACATTTGCTCCGATATAAATTAAATGGAGTTCAATGAGGCACAGGTAATTGGGTTGAGGATTTCAGCATAGTTTTACAGACTTTAGGTGAGGTATGTTACTTTTATGCTCATTTAACAGATGGGGAAGTAAGCCTGAGAAAGAGTGATAGCTGATGCAAGTAGTCCCCAGGCCCCAGTTAACTCGTGAAGGCATTCCACTCCAAACAGGGGTGGGCAGCCTTTTCCTGCCAAAGGTGCCATTGCCTTGAAGGTAATCATAAAATAAGGCAGGTTGCCCACCAGGATCTTAAAAGGTGCAGTTTTGCTCTTGACAAGAAGCCCTCCTGGTTCCGCTGATCAGCCTCACTCTGCAGGTATAAACAAGATGTTTGTATTTTGAATGAAACCACCACCATAATCAACCATGCAGAACATTTCACAGTTAATGGAAGTACATTGCATGCTGTAAAAAACAGGAAAATCTTCCATGGTGGAGGTGTTTTTTTGCTTCACTCGTTTATAAGGTAAAGGTACCCCTGCCCGTACGGGCCAGTCGTGTCCGACTCTAGGGTTGTGCGCCCATCTCACTTAAGAGGCTGGGGGCCAGCGCTGTCCGGAGACACTTCCGGGTCACGTGGCCAGCATGTCGAAGCTGCTCTGGCGAGCCGGCACCAGCGCAGCACACGGAAACGCCGTTTACCTTCCCGCTATAAAGCGGTCCCTATTTATCTACTTGCACTTAGGGGTGCTTTCGAACTGCTAGGTGGGCAGGAGCTGGGACCGAAAGACGGGAACTCACCCCGCTGCGGGGATTTGAACCGCAGACCATACGATTGGCAAGCCCTAGGCACTGAGGTTTTACCCACAGCGCCACCCACGTCCCTTCACTCGTTTATAAAGACTCCTAAATTAAGATGTAGATGAACCATAGCTCTACTGCAGAACAAGAAAGCAGCAGACAAGAGAGGGTGGTCCAAAGATGCTTTCTGATTAATAAGATAACCCTTTGATCACGTCCTCCTCAGCCTGTTCCCTCTTCCTCCACTTGCTGGCATCAGTTCCTCCCCAGTGTTCTCCAAGAGAATATGACGCTCCAGATTCCTAATGCCTAATGGCAGAACTTCTAAGTGGAGAATGTGCTGTGTCTGCAGAACCAATGAGTGTGTGGCAGTTAGTGGTGGGCACAATTCTGTCCCCCTTCTTTGTGCCCATTACACAATTTTGACCTCTTCATGGCCATTCTAGACAGTCAGAGGAGCTGGGTGCCAACGTCTTCTTGGAAGGCTCTACTGTGGGCTGGTGGGGCTGAGATGTTTGATGCCCCTCAAGTGCAAGAAAACAGCATGTATGGAAGACAATGAGCCCAGAGCTCTTCTCCTTCACATGCTAAATGTCTATGCATCAGGGACGTCTTTCCTTTCTTCAGATATACAACAGTGTCAGCAAGCCTGAAGTGGTTGAGTCCATGCATCATTCTAACACTTAGTTCAGCTGACTGCATAAACTGGAATTAACCTTTGGGTAAGGAGAGGTGATGGGGACCACCAAAGGTCATACATTAATGTTTAACTAAGTGTTTGCTATGCTTTCCAAAGGTTGTACTATTAAGAGCCCCAGGAGGAGATACATTTTTCCACCTCACTTTTTTAAATGGCTCAGATACATATAAAGTGGACGCTCTGTGCGGGATGCACATTCGCAACATGCAGCAGCACGTCTGCGCACGTGCGAGTTGCAGTTCAACGCTTCTGCACATGCACAAAGCTCGATTTAGCGCTTCTGCACATGCGCGACCGCCAAAACCCGGAAGTAACCCGTTCTGGTTCTTCCGGGTTTCGGCGGTCCATAACCCGAAAAAACGCAACCTGAAGCGTCTGTAACCTGAGGTATGACTGTAGATTCCAAATCCTTTAAAATTCATACATAATAGTTACACTTTGCCTTCAAACAGCTCTTTAACATAGTTGCGCTCTGTCACATTATTTCACAGTAATCCTCATAACAACCCTCTAAGGTGGGTGTCAGGGAACTGCCATTGGAGCCAAGGGAGGAGAGAGGGCTCCAGAGGGATGCCGGAGAGGGTCCCAGTAGGGAGAGAGGCAGCCCATCCGCTGGGGAAGGAAATCAGCGTAGCACCAGTGGAGAAGGGGGGCAGATGGGGGAATCGGAGAAAAGGCTCCTGGACTCCTCACCGGAGACCAGTGGGGAGAGCACAGGTCCTCCGCTGCCCACACCCTCCCTGCGCAGAAGACTTCCGCACAGGGAGAGTAGGAGGCGACTGGGCGTCAAAGAACTTCTTTGCTGGAAGAAGTTCAAGAAACGCCCACTGAGACAGCCACGAGTGCAAGGCTGTCCAGAGGGAAAGGGTTCAACCAGGCAACCTAGCCAGGAGTGGCGGCAACTTACGCACGAGCAACCCCCTTAGAACCATTACAGGGGGTGAGCACCATGAGCCTACAGGATCAGGCCAGTGGAACCATCTAGTCCAGCATCCTGTTCTCACAACAGCCAGCCAGGTATCGACAAAAATAGAGTGGCTTGCCAAATTATTGGAGTACTACAATATATCCAAAACAATGGGAGAAATTGGAAGGATCTCAAAAGAGAAGATAGATAGGGACTGGAAGAAAAATCTCTTTGACCCATGCCTGCCGATCACAAGACAAACAGAAGTGTAGATGACCCTTGACTCTGTAGAAGGCAACTTTCTGCGTCCAACAATCAACACACCAGCAGTGAGGCCCCAGGCTCAGGTGCCTCAAACTCTGCTTAAAAAAACCAAAAACTGCCCCCTCTGCAAAAAAAGGAACGAAAATACCCCAGTACAAGCAGCATTTCTACTCTACAGCCCCCATGTCTTGCCTTGATGAAATAATACATTTTTTAATGAACATTGTGTGCCCATTTCCTAGAATGATTGACAGCACAGAAAGCTGGAGGATATTTTCATTCTCTGGGCTAACAACATACAGTTTATATCAAGGAAAACACAGGAGAGAGAAATATAAATATGTACCAAGGGGAATTATGGGACCAATTCACGCTTACCCACGGTGGCGTGAAGCACTTCCCCCAAGGCGTGATCACACCCTGCTCTGACAATCTGTGTGTGAAGGAGCCATGACTGGAGATGGGGGGGGGGTTCATATGCGTGGGGGTGGGGGAGCCTTGTCCTCAGCTGCTCTTGTCCCAGTGGGCTGGGCTCAATCTCAAGGGCTCAAGTGACAAAAGGGGAGATTTTGGTTGCTGAGTGCAATTTGGAAATGGAACCAATTATTTCTCAATTCTATTAAATTTTGTATTTAAAACATTTCGAAACCTCTCTTCTGACACGTTTTAAAAACAAAATTGGTTGGCTTGTGGAATACAGTCGTACCTTGGTTATTGAACAGAATCCTTTCTGGAAATCTGTTCGACTTCCAAAACATTCACAAACCAAGGCGCGGCTTCTGATTGGCTGATTGGACCTGGAAACAATGCCAACAGCCGAAACAAACGTTCAGCTTCCCAAAAACTTACTTCTGGGTTTGCAGCATTCTGGAGCCAAAATGTCTGAGTACCAAGTATATCATACCCTGCAACATGCTGCAGAGGAAAATCAGGACACACATCTTCTGGGGCCATGCCCTCACTGAAACAAAACATGACATCCCAGAATCTAATCAGAAGCTAGGATGGCTTCTGTAATTCCAGGATGCCCCAGTCAAATCAGGAAATTTAATTAACAACAACAACAACACACACACGCACGCGCACACACACACACAGAGAGAGAGAGAGAGAGAGAGAGAGAGAGAGAGAGAGAGAAGTTATTGATCTTGTTTTTTGTTCAATGAGGCATGCCAGGGTCAACCCCCCAAAGCCAATGCCTTTTTGAGTCAAAGATATTCACCATTCAAACTCTGTGGCTTTCCCTAGGTGGGGCAGCCTTGCCAATTTGTACCAGGCTTGCTCAGCTGCTTCCCAAAATTTTAAACAAAGTGGCGTAGACCTCAAGATCAATTAGTAGGGGGCAGGTTTACTGCCTCCTCCCAGCAGCGGCCCCCACCCCGCTCAAGGGCAGTAAGCTCAAAGCACCAACCTTTTGGCCAATGGCAGTTGATGTCCCCCAGACCTGGTGGGGCTGCTAGAAGGTCCCAAGGGTATGGCCAAGTTCCCCTGGTTTTCTCTCCATCCTAGCTCAGTACTCTTGATTCTGACTGGCAGCAGCTCCCCAGGGTTTCAAATGGAAATCTTTCCCAGCCTTACCTGCAGATGCCCAAAACTGAACCTGAGCATTTCTGCATGCAGAGCAAGTGTTCTACCACTGAGGGTATTGGCCTTTCCTCTAAAAAGTAAGGTTCTAGTCCTCATGGTTCTACATAAATAGGAAGCAGCCGTATGCTGAGTCAGACCGTTGGCCCACCTGACTCAATAATGTCAGCACTAACGGGCAGCATCTCCCCCAGGGTTTCAGCCTTATTTGGAGATGCTATGCCAGGAATTAAGGGACGCGGGTGGCGCTTGTGGGTTAAACCACAGAGCCTAGGACTTGCCGATCAGAAGGTCGGCGGTTCGAATCCCCGCAATGACGGGGTGAGCTCCCCTTGCTCGGTCCCTGCTCCTGCCCACCTGCAAGTTCAAAAGCACGTCAAAGTACAAGTAGATCAATAGGTACCGCTCCAGCGGGAAGGTAAACGGTGTTTCCATGCGCTGCTCTGGTTCACCAGAAGTGGCTTAGTCATGCTGGCCCCATGACCCGGAAGCTGCACACCGGCTCCCTCAGCCAATAAAGCGAGATGAGCGTCGCAACCCCACAGATTGACACGACTGGACCTAATGGTCAGGGGTCCCTTTACCTTTACCTTTACCTTTATGCCAGGAATTGAACTTGAGACCTTCTGCCTGCAGAGCATATACTCTCCCATGAATCTATAGGCCCTTCCCTTGAGGGACTTGGCAGCGCCCCTCTGCACCCCCCCCCCCTCAAATGAAGCTGTTGTAAGAATTCTGGTGCTATGAATGAGGCATCCAAAACAACCGAGAGTATTGCATAAATGCTAATTATTAATACCTCTGTGGTCAATTAAAGTGAAACTTTCACCTACATGTTTTTTATCTTGTCCATTTGCAGCTTTCATTTGGCAATAAAAATGTTCAGGAAAGCACTAAAAAAAAAATTCCCATTACGCTGCAAAATATTTTAAGAGAGTTTGTTGGCTCAGGCATTTCAAGATGGTGCTGAGCTGTCAATTATATGTTTCCAGTTTAGAGAAATACTGTGGTTCTCTGACCTAGATTTCAGGGATTTTTACTGATTTGTTTTTGTGGTTCCCTGCCGTATTTATTGTACTGTATTTCCTCTCTGATCCTGTGGCTGAGCTGGCACACCTAGTGACCTTAGGGGACAAGGACGAGGGGGGAGGGGGAGCCTTTTCTTCAAAGAGACGCCACTAATCAGATTGTACCCTGTACACTCGCAGTATTCTATGAATGTTTTAAAATTTACCTCAGTGTCCTTCCTGGAACAGTTGCTGAAACAAATTTCCTGGCCTGCTCAATGACTATTTATTCCACCTGATTGAAAACACATACAGAAAGAAATCCAAGCTTTAGGTGGAATGCATTGTCTTTAAGGCAATACTGTGATTAAAGACCATTTTTATCCCTAATTTGTACAGTTCTTGGGCATGTAGGGTGACGTGCTCCACCCCATCAGACCAGCCCAGAAGCGCTGACATCCGGCTGCAAAAAAAAAGCGTTTGTGTGCCAAGGCAGGTCATGGGAGTTATTATTAGCTGTAATTAGCACACCCACGAGCATCTCCACCTGCAGAGCAGTGGCACTCAAGGTGAGGGAACGGCAGAGAAGCACTCAGATCTTGGAAGGCAACTCAGAAGCAGCTCACAAGTGGCTGGGAGTCTGTCTAACACAGATCTCACCGGTATATAACTTGGGGCATTTAACTTAAAGGACCTCAGCAGCAGAAAGGGATCCAAGTGAGCATTCAAATGATGGCTATTTAAACCTGTCCCAATCCTTTCTCCAGCTCAGTCAAGGAGAGACAGAGAACCACTGAGTTTTGCCCTTCACGGTGAAAATTTGTTCAACTGTACATTTACAGGTTGAGTGGCAGAGCTTTTTTTCAGCCGGAACTCACCAGAAACTCAGTTCCGGCACCTCCCAGCTGGGCGCCATTTCTATTTTAAGAGAACAAGGGTTCATGGTGAGTTCTGGCAACTCTTTTTCTAGAAAAATAGCACTGTTGAATGGGAATGGGAAGTCCCCAAGGTCAAGATAATGGAATTCCGCTCACGTAATTCTATAACTCTATAAGGTGGGGCTGTGGGTTAAACCACTGAGCCTAGGGCTTGCCGATCAGAAGGTTGGCGGTTCGAATCCCGGCAACAGAGTGAGCTCCCGTTGCTTGGTCCCTGCTCCTGCCCACCTAGCAGTTCGAAAGCATGTCAAAGTGCAAGTAGGAAAATAGGTACCGCTCTGGCGGGAAGGTAAACGGCGTTTCCATGCGCTGCTCTGGTTCGCCAGAAGCGGCTTAGTCATGCTGGTCACATGACCCAGAAGCTGTACGCCAGCTCCCTCGGCCAGTAAAGCGAGATGAGCGGCGCAACCCCAGAGTCGTCCGTGACTGGCCCTAATGGTCAGGGGTCCCTTTACCTTTAAGTCTATAACAGGAAGGTGGAGTCCAACATTTGGGAACCCACAGCCCCCCCCCCAATCCCTACATGGAGCAGGGGCCTCTGAAGGAGGCATTTGTCACCTTGACAATTATCAAAATGAGCAGGATGTAAAAGGCATGTCTTGTTACCAGCTAATAAAGGTTTTTGGGGTTTTTACAACATTTCTAAAAATTTGAATGGGACAGCAAAAGAGGATAACATATTAAGGCATACTTAGGTTGTTAACTGGTACCAGAATATGTGTGTTTGAAGAACACTTATCAGGTGATATTTGGCTACAGTTTTGGCGCACGAACTTTGCTATGCCTCACTGTGTCGTGTTAAAAGAAAAGCAGGATAAAATTATGTTTTGATGGTGTCCTATCCTAGCCAAAATTCAGAACTTTTACAGTACTAATTCAGATAAGCTCTGGAGATGGTGACAAGATAAATACATTTGTTCTGAAAGTGCAGAGTGATTTATAGACTGGAGTAGTCAGAAGGGTGATATCAATCATGTCTGGAGTAGATAGACCAACTGTCTCCCGAACTGTTACTCTAAATAATAACAAAAAGCCTTGTCCGCAAAGGAATGGCATTCCTTTGTGTTGAATTTAATTGTGGCAGAGAGGTTCGTAATCACGATTCATAAACATTTGTCACTGAGTGATAAATGTAGAGTCAGTCATTCAGTCAGGTTTATTGCTTATAGCCAAAGGCTGCTGCAATATATACAATGTCATTCAATAAAATATATACTAATTTGATACAAAAACTTAAAACATTTATATTGGATGAATGTAGAGGGAACATCGTGAGTATCCTGATATTATTAAAATTAACACGTTCTCTAAAATTGAGGGAAGGGTTTATTAAGAAACATGCTTTGTCTTCAGAATTGGTTTCCTTTTGCTTTTGGGAACTGCAGATACGGTGATATTCATTGTGTTGGTTCTTTACTCTGTTTTTGATCAACAATTGTATTATTACAACTGCATAATGGCTTTATCATTGAGCAACTTTGTCACTGTCTGGCCTTAAAAAAATGAGAAGCAAATACAGATATGCAATGATCTGTGAATATCTGTGAACACAGCATCTAATTGAGAGACTTTGCTGCCACAGGATCTGGTGAGGGCCACTCAGATGGCTTTTTTTAAGACTAAACAAAGTGATGGAGTACAATAAGGCTATCAATGGCTATTGGCCTTGATGTCGATGTACTACGTCCAGTACTGAAGGCAGGAGACCTCTGAATACTATCGCATTTGGAAAGAAACTGTTTCTCAGGTAGCTAGTCCCAGTCTTTATAACCCTGTATCTTCTTCCCGAAGGTAGAAGCTGAAATAGATCATTTCCAGGGTGTGCACTATCCTGAGCTATCTCTGCAGCTTTTTTATGGCACCTGGAAGCATAGATCTGATCCAAGGTGGGAAGAGTGCACCCAATTATTCTCTCTGCAGTCTTTACAACCCTGGACAGTGTTATGTACTGAAGTTCTCACCCTGGGCCAGCAGGGGGATACTGTAGATAGTTATGCAAATGAAGGATCGAAAGTGACGTTCAGTGATTGGCTAGTTTTAGAAAGTTGTTACAGTAACGTGATACTGGAGCTCTATATAAGCAGGCTGATTGAGCCCTTCAGTTCAGTTCTGTCCTGGCCTGTGAATAAACAAGAGCTGTTTGAAGAATCGCTGTGTCATCTGATATGTTCACCCACAACTTAACAAATTGTTTTTTCCTCTCAGTGTTTCAACTAACTAAAGGGAAAGGGGGGGATGTTTTGGGTATCACTACAACTAATCCAGAATGCGGCAGCTAGACTGGTGACTGGGAGCGGCCGCCGAGACCATATAACACCGGTCTTGAAAGACCTACATTGGCTCCCAGTATGTTTCCGAGCACAATTCAAAGTGTTGGTGCTGACCTTTAAAGCCCTAAACGGCCTCGGTCCAGTATACCTGAAGGAGCGTCTCCACCCCCATCATTCTGCCCGGACGCTGAGGTCCAGCGCCGAGGGCCTTCTGGCGGTTCCCTCATTGCAAGAAGCAAAGCTACAGGGAACCAGGCAGAGGGCCTTCTCGGTAGTGGCGCCCACCCTGTGGAACGCCCTTCCAGCAGATGTCAAAGCGATAAACAACTACCTGACATTCAGAAGATATCTTAAGGCAGCCCTGTTCAGGGAAGTTTTTAACGTGTGATATTTTACTGTATTTTTGGTTTTTATGGAAGCCGCCCAGAGTGGCTGGGGAGGCCCAGCCAGATGGGCGGGGTATAAATAATAAATTATTATTATTATTATTATCATTATTATTATTATTATTATTATTATTATTATTATTATTATCAAGCAATAAGAACATATGAAGAGTCTGCTGGATCAGGCCAGTGGCCCACCTAGTGCAGCATCCTGTTCTCACAGCAGCCCAAAAGATGATTGTGGGAAACCCCCAAGCAGGATTTGAGCACAAGAGTCCTCTTCCCTCCTGCGGCTTCCAGCAACTGGTCTTTAGAGGCATCCCCATCATGGCTAGTAGCCATTGATAGCCTTGTCTTCCAGAAGTCTGCCCAGTCCTCTTCTAAAACGAATGTTGCTTGTGGCACAGTCCGCATTGCAGACTGCAGATCCAGAAATGCGCCTTCCACGCCTTCCCCATCTTGTGCAACTTCCAAGCTTTCAACAAGTGCCAACAGAGCGAAAGTGTTCACCAGGTCAGCAAGCATAAAAGCCAGCATGGCCAGTGAAAGTGGGCAGCAGAGCTAAGAGTAAGAAGGACCTAAGGAAATCAGGCAATGGGGAGAAGTGGGTGCCCTCAAGTGCTGCAGAGGTTAGTTGATTAATTGCCTTGATTAATAGTAATTGTTCCAGGTCCTTTTGGAGCACCATTCCCTCCTCCCCCTCCCCTCTGTAGTAAATTAAAAGCTTTCAGTTATTAATTGCACCTATACATCAAGAAAGGTTGCAGTTGTCTCCCTGGGTTGTGACTGAACTTTACTTATAGGCTTCAGGACCCCCTTTGGGTATGGAACCGAATAGGAGTGTGCAACATCAGGGCCTCTGGTTGGCAGGAGTATGAAGACTCTGGATTGGCCAGGCCTGGTATGGATCCTCAGTTGCCTGATCCAGACCATTACATCCATCAAACAGCAATAACAGACAGTGACTCTCCTGTTTGGGAAGGATTTGGCCATGACTGCCCACCACCCTGTCTTACCCTCAAGAACCTTTTTTTTGTGTATTGTAATTTTATGTTGTGAACCGCCCTGAGATCTACAGGTATAAGGCAGTATAAAAATTTAATGAATACTACTACCATAGCTGTCAACTTACAGATTTGAAAATAAGGGACCAGCAGCCATGAAAATAAGGGACCTGCAGCCTCACCTGTTCCAGGCACTCCAGTCTTCCTGTCCTCCTGCAGTCTGGTCAAACTCATGCTGGGTAGCTTCGAGAACACTGTCCAACCAACTTTGTAACCAGAGGTTCAACTGAATGGAATCTGAATCACATGCACCACAAGGCCTATGCAGCCTCAACTTAAGATGGCTCCCCGGCCTGGCTTTGCACTGCAAAGTTTGCAGCAGCACGTGCAACAAAATGGCGTCCAGCATTCAAAAACCTCCTCAGCTTGCATTAACTAGCCACACACAAGGCATTCAAGCTCCACCCCCAGTCATTCTTAGACTTCTTATTGGGTGAGCAACACAGCCAAGAAACACAGTTGGAGCCTTCCTCCTCCCTGGCCGGCAGGGAGGGAGGGAGAGGAGCTGCTTCCTTTGAAATTTAAGGGACATCATTTAAGGGACATTTAAGGGACATCCATCAATAAGGGACATGTCGCTGGAATAAGGGACTGTCCCTTCAAATAAGGGACACTTGACAGCTATGTACTAATAATAATAATAATAATAATAATAATGCTAAAAACAAGCTCCTGTGCATTTGTCACATTTTCCCAAGGTGGTGTCTAACCAGGATAACTTGGGGAGAGGGTAGGACCCTATTTCCAACCAAAACAAGGTGAGCTTCAAAAGGCGCTGGGGAAAAAATGTATGTTTTATGGATAAACAAATTGCAATTTAGCCCGCTCCCAAATGACAAAATAACTCATCATTCAGGAGACAACGGAGACAATTGCCTCAGATGAAGAGGGGTTACAATCAAAGCACATCCCATTCTCTTGGGCACCTTCTCAGGTTGGGCATCCTTGCCTTTTTGGTACTCCAGGATCCCTGTAGGGTTGCCATATGTCCTCTTTTTGCAGGACACATCCTCTTTTTCATGAGAGTCGTTATAGCAATCTATAGTTAAAAGTCAAAGTCAGCAAACGTGTCCTTTTTTGCTCTTCAAAATATGGCAACCCTGGCACCTCTCCCTCCCTCTCTCTCAAAGTGGCCCCTGCTCTCCTTAAACCCTTTGGGTTTCTCTCTGTTCAATAAATAAGCACCTGCCTGTGCATTGATAACAGTTTCCAGAGAGGTGGCAGCTGTTACTGCAAAAACAAGAAAGGAGTCTTGAGGCACTTTAAAAGACCAGCAGTTTCTAACAGATTTTGGCTATAATCCACTACTTCAAAGCCCCGGTACTTTCCAAAAAGAACCCCAGAGATAGTTCCATCAGGGATGCATTTAGGCTCTGGACTTCAAGCCCTTTTCTTGAGACCAGGAATGGGGAATGTGTGGGGCACTCCCCTCGCTCCCTTCAGCCCCAGCCAGCATGGCCAGTGGTCAGGAATGATGGAAGTCAGAGCCCAACAACACATGGAGGAATCCCACAGCTTCCCTAGGTGTCTTGGACAGGCTGGATGCAGAGGAATGGTGGAAGGAACCAGCTGGGGAACCCCCAAGGGAAGAAGGCTCAGAGCACGGGGAGTGGTGGTGGGAAAACAAAGAGGGAGAAGACTGAGAAGACTGGGAAGAGGCAGCAGGGCATAGTGAACAGGGAGCATCTATGGCAGAGAGCTTCCCAGTAGTGATGTATGGAAGTGAGAGCTGGACCATAAAGAAGACTGATTGCGGAAGAACTGATGCTTTTGAATTCTGGTGCTGGAGGAGACTCTTGAGAGTCCCATGAACTGCAAGAAGATCAAACCTATCTATTCTTAAGGAAATCAGCCCTGAGTGCTCACTGGAAGGACAGATCCTGAAGCTTAGGTTCCAATACTTTGGCCACATCATGAGAAGAGAAGACTCCCTGGAAAAAGACCCTGATGTTGGGAAAGCTGGAGGGCACAAGAAGAAGGGGACGACAGAGGATGAGATGGTTGGACAGTGTTTTCAAAGCCACAAACATGAGTCTGACCAAACTGTGGAAGGCAGTGGAAGATAGGAGTGCCTGGCATGCTCTGGTTCATGGGGTCACGAAGAGTCGGACATGACTAAACGACTAAACAACAACAACAACATGGCAGAGAGAAGTTCAGAATCAGGGCCAAAAGCCAAATCAGGTGAGTGGGAGGAGGGAGACCCAGAGGCAAAGGTGAGTCCAGCTGGCGAAGAGTCACAGGTGTCTCCCTCTCCTGCTGCAAGAAGCTCCCTCTCCCCACCCCCAGTCTCTAAGAACAAGAAAAGGCATGAAAAGAGCGGAGGAGAGGTTGGCTTCATGAAGGCTTAGCCTCAGATTGCTTGGGGAAAGCCCTGGAGAGGAGGGGACTTAGATGGCTGTGCGGAGGTGCCAAGGCGGGGACTTTCTATCTGAACAACTGATTCATGGAGTAAGCTGTGCTTGTTAGGTTAGACACGCAGCCAAGTCTGTGAAGATCATGTTTTTGCTAATAAAGAGTTAACTCCAACTTTCAGTGGTGCAATTTACTGCCAGCTCGCTCTGTGACACCACCGCTGCTTCAGATAGGAATGTAATTATTTCACTAACTTTTGCATTTAGTAAGACGCCCCTGCTGCATTTTGGGGCCGTCTGCTACCTGTGCTGGTGTGGGCCCTTGGTGTCTTACCCAAAACCCTATCTCATGGGTAGGCAAACTAAGGCCCGGGGGCCAGATCCAGCCCAATCGCCTTCTAAATCTGGCCCACAGACAGTCCGTGAATAAGCGTGTTTTTACATGAGTAGAATGTGTCCTTTTATTTAAATGCATCTCTGGGTTATTTGTGGGGCAGAGGAATTTGTTCATTCCCCCCCCACAAAAAAAATATTGTCCGGCCCCCCGCAAAGTCTGAGGGACAGTGGACCAGCCCCCTGCTGAAAAAGTTTGCTGACCGCTGCCCTGTCCTGATGGCCCCATAGCACTTCATTTCCCTCTGATCTCACACCATTTACTTTCCTTGCCCCCATTCTGCACCCAGGAACAGACCTTCACCCATCTGACTGTAGTAGAATTCATAACAAAAACAACAGTAAATTCATTTAATCTTTAAGATATCACGAAACCCTGCACATCTGTAATGTTTTCCAAAGTAATGGCACCCTTGCAGCTTCTTGCTGAGGTCTCAACATGTTCAGGAGCCCAAGCTGAGCATCTTTCTCTGTTTTGCATTCTCCTCAAAACCTTGGATCCTGAAAAAGGGTTGCCTCGACATTTTTGCCGCAACCTTCTGGCTGCCTCGATTGGAGGCTGCATTGCAATGGAGGCCAATGAAATATGCATGCCGTGTGCTTATTCCAAAGACCTAATAAAAATACTTCTGCTTTATTACATTAAAGACAGGCTGTCAGAGCAGTTCACAATATTGCAGCAGAATGAGAAAGAAAGGGGTGAAAAAAGGGGGATGCGGTAAACGAACTGCATTGCTCCTTAGTTTTATGACGCCAGAATCGGCCACTGTTGAGAATGTGATGCTAAAAATAAAGGCCGTTGATCCTGAAAGCAGCCAACTTTCAATCTGCAGAAATGGCAGTGCCTGTGTTGCTTGTTTGGCCCATATTTCAGTGCATAATCGTGTGGCTTCGCAATATATTAGGTTAACAAAACTGGAATACGAAAGTTCAAACTGGCCTGGGAGCCTAATATACACACAAAAATAAAAAGAGAATCTGAGAGAGAGCCCCAAACTTCCAGATCTAATAAACTGTGTGGGTGAGACTCTATGAGAGCCTGGATATACAAGGCACTTCACACTTCCTTCTGCACAGCAAGGAAGTACCGGGTATTTAAATCCCCCTTAATTCAGGGGCTAAACTGAAAGTGCTTACCGGGGCGGTTCTACCAAGCAGAGTGACATATGCTGAGAGGCAGGGCTGCCTCAAGACATTTTGAGGTGAATCACGAAATTGGGAATCAAAGGCCATCACAGAAGGTGAGGGCTTGTGGTGACTCCAGCTGGCCAGGTGCAGAGCCCAGGAGACCCCCAGAGGGCAGCCCCCAACTAGGGAAGGGGAGGAGAGCGGCCGCACCTCCTATTTGCCAAAAGGCTGCTGGAGAAGTGGCAGCTGAGAGGCTAGCAGATCCAGTCTTCAAGGAGCACAGCTCTTGCTGCTACTACGGCTGGGGCAGCAGACAAAGATCTGCTGCCCCTGTGGATCCTGCCACCTGAGGCAATCACCTCACCTTGCCTCATTGGTGAGCTGGCCCTGCTGGGCGGAGATCGGGAAAGGTTTTTGGTCTCTCAATTCCTATACAACTTACCTGATTAAAGACCATACCAAAAGATTTGCTGGGCGTCTATCACTAAACATAAGGCCTTACAGAATTCAGACTCTGCTACCTCTTCCATGACCCAGTTGTCTATACAGTCATACCTCAGGCGTTTTTTCATGTTACGGACCCGCTGAAACCTGGAAGTACTGGAATGGGTTACTTCTGAGTTTCGGGGGTCACGCATGCACAGAAGCGCTAAATCGTGCTTTGCGCATGCGCAGATGCACCATGCGGGTTGCAAACGTGCATCTCGCTTGGATCACGTTTTCAACCCATTTCCCCCCTCAAACAATTCTGGATGATGCAGTTCACCCCTCAGCAGAGTTGCAATTCCCAGCAGCCCTTAACAAACTACAGAATTCGTGGGTGGGTGGGGGAGGTGCTTTGAATGTGCTTTAAATGAATAGCGGATACACAGCCTTAAAAAGGTAAAGGTAAAGGTACCCCTGCCCGTACGGGCCAGTCTTGACAGACTCTGGGGTTGTGCGCCCATCTCACTTAAGAGGCCAGGGGCCAGCGCTGTCCGGAGACACTTCCGGGTCACGTGGCCAGCGTGACAAAGCTGCATCTGGCGAGCCAGAGCTGCACACGGAAACGCCGTTTACCTTCCCGCTGGTAAGCGGTCCCTATTTATCTACTTGCACCCGGAGGTGCTTTCGAACTGCTAGGTTGGCAGGCGCTGGAACCGAGCAGCGGGAGCGCACCCCGCCGCAGGGATTCGAACCGCCGACCTTTCGATCGGCAAGTCCTAGGCGCTGAGGCTTTAACCCACAGCGCCACCTGCGTCCATACACAGCCTTACAGTTCAATTATTGCTGTTGCTTTACTGTATGTTATTTTACTATACCGTGGTACCTCGGGTTAAGAACTTAATTTGTTCTGGAGATCCGTTCTTAACCTGAAACTGCTCTTAACCTGAAGTACCACTTTAGCTAATGGGGCCTCCTGCTGCCGCTGCGCCGCCACCACACGATTTCTGTTCTCATCCTGAAGCAAAGTTCTTAACCCGAGATACTATTTCTGGGTTAGCGGAGTCTGTAACCTGAAGCGTCTGTAACCCAAGATACCACTGTATATTGGCGGTTTTATTGTTCTATGTTGATTTTATTTGCATGAGCTCCTTTGGGAGAAAAGGAAACAAGAAATAATAATAATAATAATAATACAGTTGTACCTCAGCTCCCGAACGCTTGGGAGTCGAACGTTCCAGCTCCCAAACGATCAAAAACCGGAAGTGAGTGCTCCAGTTTCCGAATGTTCTTTTCAAAGCCGAATGTCTGACAGGGCTTCCACGGCTTCCAGTTGGCTGCAGGAGCTTCCTACAGCCAATCAGAAGCCACGCTTTGGAAGTGAAACATTTTGGAAGTCGAACGGACTTTGGAATGGATTCTGTTTGACTTCTGAGGTACAACTGTAATAATACAGATGAGTTTTTTGAGAACAGTGAGTGGATTGTAAAGCAGGCAACAATTCACTCAACAAAGATAAAAGCTGGTGGGTTTTAGGCAGGGGGAAATGTCCTGGGCAGTCTACCGGCAAGCAAGGGAGTGCCCATCATAGCTCCATGAACCCTCCCATTAATTAGAAATGGAGACCTAAGCTATAATAGCAAATGAAATGCTTTTTCCCCCAGAAATGAGTTTTTTCCCACATACAAATGGCAGCAATACTTGCCCAGCTAAAATGAAGGTCTCACATTGTAAGGCTTTCATGAAAAATCCAGAGCCGAAGTTTTGCTGATCTTCATTACTGAGCACAGCTCTCTGTAAGTTCTCTTTACTTGAAAGGGCCTTTATATTTTGAGCTCGCCAAAACGGGCCAAATTGTTTCTGTCAAATATTGGTTTCATGTAGAACTTGCCTAGGATTGTCACACCACAGGATGAAACAACAAGAACCCAGCACTAACCTCAGAGCATCTTCCCTCTCTGATTCACTGCTGCTTCTTTTTGCAAATTAATGTAGCACATCTAATCTAGAGCAGGCCATACTCTCAGATGGGACCATAATGGTCTTGTGAATAAATTGAACAATTTATGGAAGACAATCCAAATGAGGTAACTCAGAGCAGGCCTTAAACACAATACATTTTTCAGCAGGAATTGAGGAAATTGGCATAAGGGGCGTTTGTGGCACCTCGTGCCTCTAGCTGCTGTGGAACTGGGCAAGTGGGAAGGGGCCTTACCAGAGGCAAAACACCCACCAACTGACCCAGAGGGACCTGCCATGGTGCTGCCTGTGCCTGCCCCACAGACAGGAGAGTTCTTTGCTTCAATCCTCATCCCCAATGTGGATGTGCTCAAGTGGTACCATTCCAGCCTGTGTTGGGGTATTGATGATTCACACCCAGCATGGCAAGGACCCCATGGCATAGCACTTGTGCCTTTTTAAATGGAGATGCCTCCAGAGATTGCACTTGCCGCCTTTTGCATGTAAAAGAGGTGCTCTGTCTGCCCCTCCCCAAAACTCTGGTGAGTTTCATATGAACACGTGAACCTGCCTCCTGGGGCCCCTTCTGTCTTGAACTACAGGATACGTGGTGACAAGTCCAGTGGGAGTGCACGATCCCATGACGAATGCTAGGATGCAGTCTGGCAGGCCAACAAGTCCAAAGTCCAATGTTCAGGTTCCCACCTCTGCAGCTACCAAAGAGCCCCCTGGAACACCCAAGCTGTGGTCCAACCAACATGGGAAAGTTGAGCAGACACAGCACCTCCGCTCTGGTGATGGGTGCTACTGCTCTGATTCCTTCCTGTGCACTGACCTCCATGCCCTTGCCACCCTCCATTGCCCCATGAGTACTTTCTACGCCAACCTCTCCTTCTCCATCCCCAGCCTGTCCTGGTGTGTCCTAGGCATAGCTAGACCCCTCTTCAGGATCCTCTTCCTCCTCCCCTCTGTTCTGCCAATTCATGACACCTCGACTGTATCAGCTGCTATAGCTCCTAGTCTGTTTCCAAGGGTAATTCTGGTTGCCCTTCATAGTTTGGGAAAGCGCTCCTGGAACAGCCATCTCCTCGCATGTGAAATCTGCCCAGCATATTTTAAGGTTAGTGTTTCACTCTGTTTTCAAAGGCAGGGTTGGTGTCAACATATAGGAAGGTTTTCTTTTTGGAACTCCCTGCTCCAAGAGCTATGGGGAGCTCCTCCTCTTTTATCTTCGTTCAACTGGCAATTGAGGGATTTGGACTAGATGAGCCTGTCAGGAGTTCAGCCTACACTCACGTAGGACCCTGGTAGAGACACATGCCTGACTGCCATGTTTTCTCCCTCCTGGTCAATCGTTCGGGAGCTTCAAAAGCTTTCTTCAGCCAGAACATCACAGCAATTGATGCCGACACCGGCACACTTAGGGATCGCAGAGTCTTCACAGCTTGCGTGACAGAACCCCAGCAACTCAGCATTTTGGCTAATCTACTTTATTTACATATAAACACACACAGAGCACTGCAACATGCCTCCCTCTCTCTCTAGCATCAGGCAGCAAAGGGGGAAAAAACCAAAGGACAATAGTCCCACTTCACAGAACACAGTAACACAAACACCCTGCCTCTGTCACTTCCCACTCTGTGGAATCAAAACATCCACTGTCATGTGATAGACAAAAATCCCATGACTGCAATCATGGAGCAGGAATTCTAACAGAGCCTTGGCATCCCTTCCAACTCTGC
Source organism: Podarcis gaigeae (assembly GCF_964106915.1). Taxonomy (NCBI): domain Eukaryota; kingdom Metazoa; phylum Chordata; class Lepidosauria; order Squamata; family Lacertidae; genus Podarcis; species Podarcis gaigeae. Next base: position 5,817,428 of record NC_139690.1, on the reverse strand, counting down.
AATCAATGCACTAAGAAGCAGCAGACTCAAAAGCTTGTTTAAAAAGGGACAGTTTTCACAGAATCATAGTTCTATGCATACTGTCCCTTTTTAAACAAGCTTTTGAGTCTGCTGCTTCTTAGTGCATTGATTTCTCATGCTGCTGCTTTTAGTGTTGTTAATTTGTGTTGTAATAATTAGACCGCTGTGACATTTATGTTTGCTTGTAAGCTGCTTTGAGCAGCTCCTTTTCTGAGGGGAGAAGTGGGCCATGCATGTTTTAAACAGATACACTATCCTGAGTCAGACCATGAGCCCATCTAGTTCACTGTTGTCTACCCAGAGTGCCAGTGGCTCTCCAGGATTTCAGATGGAATTCTCTCCAAGCCCTACCTGGAGATGTCCCTGGGGACTGATCCTGGGATCTTCTCCATGTAAAGCAGGGGCTCTGCCATGGAGCTACAAGCCCTATAACTGGGCAGGGGGTTAATGTTGCCAAAACCAAGGATTGGATGCCCCCTGCTCAGGGTGTGGGGATTTGAAGTGCCAGATGTCCAGAAGCCCTGGCCCAGGAAGGGTACAATGAGCCAGCATATCTCTGGCCCCTTCTAACTGCAAGGTCTTCCACTCAGTAAGGGTAAAGGGGACCCCTGACCATTAGGACCAGTTGTGGCCGACTCTGGGGCTGCGGCGCTCATCTCACTTCATTGGCCAAAGAAGCCAGCATACAGCTTCCAGGTCATGTGGCCAGCATGACTAAGCCGCTTCTGACGAACCAGAGCAGTGCATGGAAACACTGTTTACCTTCCCACCGGAGTGGTACCTATTTATCTACTTGCACTTTGACGTGCTTTCGAACTGCTAGGTGGGCGGGAGCAGGGACTGAGCAACGGAAGCTCACCCCGTCGTGGGGATTCGAACCACCAACCTTCTGATCGGCAAGTCCTAGGCTCTGTGGTTTAACCCACAGCGCCACCCGCGTCCTTTCCACTCAGTAGCTCTACTCAAATCAAAACCACTCTGTCTCAGCCAACCCCATCTCCACAGAAATGAATGACCACTAAAGCAGGAAAGGAGAGGGGAAAGTGGATTCTGACAGACCTGGGGCAGAAAGAGGCACGTAACTCACAACAGTTCATGGTCATTCCCTCATTAATTCAACAAATTCACTGTTGCCAAGGCACCAGCAGTGGGCTGGGTTGGGCTATGGAGCGGAATGTTTGCTTTGCGTATTTGCTGCTACAATTGTTCATTGATTGGTTCCACGTTAATCGTTCCTAAGCTTACAATGCAAAGAAATGCTGTTGCATCTGTTGGACTCTGGAGAGGAATCACCAGCCTGATGCCACTGCCTTGACTGGCATTTGCAGGGCTCTCTGCGCAGCCCACATGCAGGTGAGATAGAAGGCAGAGAAGGAAGTGCTGAGGATTACACAGGAAAACCTTTTGCAAGAGGGCAGTTGATCCAAAAGAGGGGCACCATGGCAGGGACCTTTAGGCTCCTGAGCTCTCAGAAGGGTTTCCCTCCACTCGGCCACATCCCTCCAGCGGCTTGGCTGAGACCAGCTGGCATTGGGCCCCTCCCTTCTCTGAACTGTCTTGAGCAGTGGCCATGAGACCTCTTCCCTCCCTGTCACTTTCTCCTTTTGTGTTGCATTTCTTACATAGGAAGCCATTGTTTTAAGTGTAGTTATCAAACTCTTTGCCCCACCCCCACCCCCAAAAAAGCTCTGGAACAGCTCTGTAAGCCAAGACAGTCCCTGCCCTCAGACTTACAGTTTAAAGAGGTAAAAAAGGTAAAGGTACCCCTGCCCGTACGGGCCAGTCTTGCCAGACTCTGGGGTTGTGCGCCCATCTCACTTAAGAGGCCAGGGGCCAGCGCTGTCCGGAGATACTTCCGGGTCACGTGGCCAGTGTGACATCGCTGCTCTGGCGGGCCAGAGCTGCACACGGAAACGCCGTTTACCTTCCCGCTAGAAAGCGGTCCCTATTTATCTACTTGCACCCGAGGATGCTTTTGAACTGCTAGGTTGGCAGGCGCTGGGACTGAGCAGCGGGAGGGCACCCCGCCGCGGGGATTTGAACCGCCGACCTTTCGATCGGCAAGCCCTAGGCGCTGAGGCATTTACCCACAGCGCCACCCGCGTCCCCTCAGTTTAAAGAGACATGATATAAAAAAGAAACGGATTAGGTGGCAGAAGGAGATAAGCAAATACATGTACAGTGGTACCTCGGGTTACGTACTTAATTTGTTCCAGAGGTCCGTTCTTAACCTGAAACTGTTCTTAACCTGACGCACCACTTTAGCTAATGGGGCCTCCCACTGCCGCTGCACCACTGGAGCACGATTTCTGTTCTCATCCTGAGGCAAAGTTCTTAACCCGAGGTACTATTTCTGGGTTAGCGGAGTCTGTAACCTGAAGCGTATGTAACCTGAGGTACCACTATATAAATTCTTAGTTGCAGTTTCTTCTAATGACCAGCTGAGGTAACAGCTGCTGTCTAGGGATGGATGATGGAGGCAGGAGCCTGGCTTCTCACCAGAGCTGGTAGGGGGTTGCCTTGAGTTGCCTTGAGTTCTTTGGAAGGAAACTGGCATACGTATAGAATTATGGTGTGCAAGACAACACCATCCATTGCCTAAGAGAGTGCACTGGGAAGGGTCCACAGATCCATGACAGAGCAGCTACTTTGCAAGCCGAAGGTCCCAGGTTCAATCCCTGATGAGCCGTTTCCAGAGAAGGCTAAGAAAGAGAACCTTTCATAGAGAGTCCTGACCTAGAGGAACCAGTGGCCTGGCCTGGGGTAATAATGTCCAATGTTCCTCTTGTGGAAGAGGCTTGTTTGTGCTCTTCTGCAAGTAAACTCCAAGTTTACTCTCACCTCTTCAGGGGATAGATATGGGCCAATGGACACATCACAAAACTTTCCCAGCCCCACCCTGCCCGGCTTCCTCTCAGACAAATCCCAGACCATTTCTGGGGGCTGCTTTGTGCATCTCTGCAGCCCCATTCCCTTAAAAAAAATTTTTTTTAATTGATTTTTACAAATAATTTCCAAAAATCATATAACGTACTTGCTTATCTTATACAATGTTTTGGACTTCCATCAACTGCATCTGAAGATTTTTCAGTCTTTATCACTTAATCTGCATTTCATTATTTTCAGTATCACATTTAATACTCCTTCACTAATAATTCTTATCATAATTTTGCTCTGCAATATTTCGCATAATCCTCCTTACCAAACTTCTTGCAATCCTACTAGCATAATCTGTTGATTACAATTGCTTTTCAAATAGTTCATATATTTACTCTGATCCCGCAGGTTTCGAATCCTTCCTGTCATCTTATCCAATTCTGCACAGTCCATTAATTTCGTCTGCCATTCTTCTTTCATCAGTAGTTCTTCTTGTTTCCATTTCTGTGCCAACAATACTTGCAGTTTATTGTCCTGTCTATTAATGTCCTCACTTACAATGCCAAGTAGAAATGCTTCTGGGTTTTTTTTTTTTATAAATGTATATTTCAACATCTTTTTCATCTCATTATATATCATTTCCCAGAAGCTTTTCACTTTCTGACATTCCCACCACATGTGATAAAATGATCCTTCCTTTTCTTTACATTTCCAACATAGGGCTGTGATTTGTCTGAGAGGAAGCCAGGCAGGGTGGGGCTGGGAAAGACTCCAGTTTTGTGATGTGTCCATTGGCCCATATCTATCCCCTGAAGAGGTGAGAGTAAACTTGGAGTTTATTACTTGTTTTATACATTTTAGTTAATTTCACTGGTGTAATATACTATCTATACATAATTTTCATCACATTCTCTTTTAAGGCATTGCATGCTATAAATTTTATTCCTTCTTTCCAGAGTTTTTCCCAACCTTTTAACTGTATGTTGTTCTGCAGACCCATTCCCGCTCCACCAACCACCGAGGCCCAGCCCAGAGTCCATTCTTCCACAACAGTGACCTGGGATCATTTGTTTTAAAACCTTTCTGGTGCTTTACTTTGTTTTTCTTCAAAGCAGTTTATTTTAGGGAGTAAAGAAAATCCATAAAGCCAATAAAAATCACCCACTATTAAAACAATTATTAAAATCGAAAGAATGGTTCTGAAACCTCTTGTCTGGCTGGACTGGCTCAGCAGAAGCCCCTGTGTGACACCAGGCCGGCAGCTCAGCTGATCCTTGTGCACAAAGCTCAGCTTTGAGCTGCAGGCCTAGGCTGGGCTCCAGGGTACTGACACTTTAATCGTTTTTCTATGCCAGGAATATTCCAATATTTTCTTGCAGGCTGGCAGTGGGGAGAGAAGCAGCATCTTTCTGGCTCCACCCCCCTCCCCATTTCAAAAGACACATTCCTGGTGGTCCGCTGCTCCTTTCTTTAAGTCTGCAATGCAGACACGATGCTGAATTGAGGTCTTTTTCATCATTTTTTGTTAAGTTGGCATTTGAACAAGATTACCTTCCCTGTGGAGGGAAAACAAAGCCTCGTGATGACTACCAGCATCTTCTGTAGAAATCAGAGAGGGAACTCCAAAACTCTAGCGGCTGACATTCTAACATTGTGCATGCCATCAACTGCCAGCAATGCCCTTCAGCTCTCTATATTGGACAAACAGGCCAAACCCTACGCCAAAGGATAAATGGACGTAAATCTGACATCAGAAATCACAAGACAGAGAAACCAGTAGGAGAACACTTCAATCTCCCAGGACATTCAATGCAGGATCTCAAAGCAGCTGTCTTATTACAAAAGAATTTCAGAAACAGACTTGAAAGAGAAGTTGCTGAATTACAACATATCACTAAACTGAAAACTATGGAGAAAACTATGGAGAAAACTATGGTCTTAATAGAGATATTGTATTCCTGTCTCATTACATATGCTAATCATCTGCATACTATTCCTTGCTTTTTCCTGTAGGACTAATTGCAGTCATTAACAGTCGTCAACAGGTTTACCATACCCATTGAGTCAATCACCCATCTCCTACTACCCTCCTGAGAAAAAAACCCACCCCACCCTCCCACTATATATAAGGGTTTGGTGACTTCAGTTTCAGTGTATCTGAAGACGTGTGCATGCACATGGAAGCTTATACCTAGAACAAACTTAGTTGGTCTCTAAAGTGCTACTGGACTTTTTATTTTTATTTTTATATATATTTCTAGCAGCTGAATTAGCCACGGCCCAGTCTTTCTGAAAGTCACCCACACTCACCTGTGGGGTCCTTCCAGACCCAGCCTGCACGGCCAGCAGTAAGGAAAGGTGGGAGTTGGAGTCCATTCCTGTCAGCCCACCCCTCAACCTCCCCAGCTCTGCTTTACAGGTTCCTTCCTCAGAATCTGGAGTCTCCTGTGCTCAGCCCCAACAGAAAAGAGTAGAGGAAAGTCACAGGAAAAGCCTGCTCTTCACCTGTGCTCTGATGGACACATGGAACTCTTGTGTGAGGAGGAGTCTTCTTCCTCTGAAATGTGAGGTTGGAAGGCTTTGCACATATGGAGCTGAGAGAGGGAAAGGGAGCTTTTGCAGGTGTGGGGCTGGTTCTCTGTGGGTATGGAGAGCCTGCACCAGCAAGAGGTTGCTGGGTGAAAGTGGTTCTCCTTGAATAAGTGATACTTAACATTAATAAGTGTAATCCTAGCTAAGAATTTCTTTTTTAATTAAAGTGATGAAAAGAATGGCTTTGTTCTGACATTTACGGCTCACAGCTTGCCTTTTTGCTTAATGTGATTAGTTAGTGTTGTGGTACTTGGTGGCAGATAAAGTCTTGTTAAAGTTATATCAGGATGCAAGTCACATTAACGCTGTAGAAATTAACAGGGATGAACAGAGGAAGTAAACAGTTCAGGAAAACCAGTTCAAGCTCCAGCAAATGAATAGATGTTTGAATCTGGTTCTGAGACTAGAGATCGGTAACACTGTGGATTTGGGTTTTCTCTCTCTCTGTTCACCACATTTTTGTATCAGCTTCCAATTTATTTTTTTAAGTTAGTATTTTTGGGTACATTTAGTCTAATAGACACATTTTATATGCAATTTTGCCTACCATAAATGTTTTTACAAACCAATTCCCCAAAGGCAATGCCTTTTTATGTTCCCAAATACATGTACACTTTTATGCATGCTTCCCTTTAAGATACACATTCTTTGGTTGGATAATTGCACGGCAAATTCTGCAGGGTAGCTGCCACTTGGCGGAGCACAATTCGGTTCTTTTGGGAAGTGTGGCAGGGGGTGGGGGTTCACATTAAAATGCACACAAAACCAAATTTCTCCCCCATATTTGAATTGTGGCAAAATGGCCAAACGGAAAGAAAATGGTTAGTGTCACCAGAGGTTCTGTTTCTTGTCCTTCGCAGATGATGCAGCAACATGCTTAGTAGAAGGCACTCATAACGTACTTGCATGGCCAATGAAGGCAACTAAAGGGGGGTCTCATCCTCTGTCACTGCCCCAAGTGTGTGTGTTTTTTAACTTTTTGACCCACTGAATGAGAGATCCAGCATAAGCAACAAAGTTCTCTCTTGGTGAGCTTCACTGCACCAGCCTTTTTTCCTGGCCACCAGGAGTCCTTTCGCAGTGTCAGCCAGTTTCCCCATTCTCTTTGTCCCCTTGTTGAGGAAAAGTGCCTTTAAGAACACTGGAGCCCTATTAGAATGAAGTTGGCAACCAAAATGCTCTCTAGAACGTTGGAACAAGACCTGTTAAGCAGCCATCTCCTTTCAAAAATAACAACTTGATGGGTTTGCAGGATCTCCTTCCACCCTGTTCCATATTCCCTGAGGCCTTTCCTGGAAAGAAAGAAGAATAAACCTGACCCACCAAACAAATCTCATCAGAAGGGTGACTACGAGATCACCTGACCCCATTAACACCCACCTGATTGCTTCAGTCGGCAGAACTGGCACTGTTACAGGTGCCACATAAAACCCATTCCACATTTGTACTCCACCTTTTAGTGTGACAGCACCTGCACTTTGGAACTCCCTGCCTATTGATAACAGGTACCTTCACTGTTCCACTTTCAGCGTCTGCTAAAAATATTTTTGTTTAGATAAGCCTACCCAGATATTTAGAAAACTGAGGCAAGTTTTAATCTGTTTTTAGTTTACTGTTACTTTAACTTTTTGAATGATTTTTATTAGTTTTCCCCAAATATTTTCCATCATAGCATCAATTTTGTAAATAGAATAAACAAATATTTGGCTGTATAAGCCTGGAACTTCCCTCATCCTCGACTAATGGTTTTCTAACTTAATCTCTAGTATGCATTTTATTCTTATTAATATTACTATTAAATCATTTTGTTGTTGTTTAGTCGTTTAGTCGTGTCCGACTCTTCGTGACCCCCTGGACCAGAGCACGCCAGGCACTCCTGTCTTCCACTGCCTCCTGCAGTTTGGTCAGACTCATGTTCGTAGCTTCAAGAACACTGTCCAACCATCTCGTCCTCCTTGTGCCCTCCATCTTTCCCAACATCAGGGTCTTTTCCAGGAAGTCTTCTCTTCTCATGAGGTGGCTAAAATATTGGAGTCTCAGTTTCAGGATCTGTCCTTCCAGTGAGCACTCAGGGGTGATTTCCTTCAGAATGGATAGGTTGGATCTTCTTGCAGTCCATAGGACTCTCAAGAGTCTCCTCCAGCATAATCTTAAATAAACAATTTGTAAATTATGTTTAGTAATAAATGATAATTTAAGCCTACAAAACTTATTGTAACCCTATTAGCAATGTCAGTTGTTTACAGTTGTCTTTCAGGTACAACATAATTGTTTTCCAGTCTTTCAATAAATTCTGATCCTGCTGGTTCCGAATTTTCCCAGTCAATTTCGCCAATTCGGCATAGTCCATAAATTTCATCTGCCACTCTTCTTTTGATGGTATCTCTTTTCGCTTCCATCGTTGAGCTAATAATATTCTCTCTGCAGTTATAGCATATAAAAATAATGTCTTATCCTGCCTTTGTATTTCTCTACTTACAATTCCTAATAGGAAGGCTTCTGGTTTTTTTACAAATGTATATTTCAACATTTTTATTATTATTATTATTTTGCTTTTAAGTTAGCAAGTTTATTATATCCTGAAAATGTTACACATGTACACAAAAGAGAAGAGAGCAGTGCAGGCCTGGGTTGCCCCTTCAGTGTTGGTTCGCTAGGCCTGTTCATCACAAGGATCTGTCTCAGAAGTTCTTTAGCCATCTATACATCATTTTCATTATATTCTCTTTAAGTAAACTGCATGCTGTCAAGTTTATTCCAGCCTTCCATAATTTCCCCCAATCTTCTAACTGAATATTATGACCAATATATTTTGCCCAATGTATCATACTATTTGAAAGTCTTTCATTTTTTTCTTTACCTTGTTTATTGTTTTATCTTTTGCAAACCACTTTGAGTTTTTAGTTTCTTGTTTACAATCAAGTGGCGTATAAACTTTATGTAAAAACCTCCCATAAATTTCTGAAACATCTCTTTGCAGGGCCACAACTGCAGCCAATCCGAAGGACCAGTCATTCCGGCTCCGAAACAAAGTTCCTGCTCTACTCAAATACCATTGAAGAAGGCTGCCTGATCGAATTTAACCAGTTCGATACTCTTGAAAAATGCCGTTTCAATGCCTCTCTTCCTTTGGTGATGATAGTCCACGGGTGGTCGGTAATGAACTTCACAGCACTTTTTCTTTCTTTCTTATCCAGGGATGTTGCTCAGCTGAACTTTGATATCTAGATAAATCTGGCCTCATACAGGGTCCCCCCACTTCATTTTTTCTCAAAGGTTGTTCATTGGCCTGATCTGTGGAGGAGGTGGTAGAGTCCTGACACAATGTTATGGGCTGTACCTTCTAAAGGCAGCAGGTGGGCATTGCCATTTTTCAGACTCCCTACCAGAGAAGAGGTTCCTTCCTCACTCTGCTGTGCTAATTTTCTAGCACAGAGGTTCTTGGGGGGAGGGGCGTAACAAAGGGGCATTCAAACCTACCCTGCACTGGCACAGCCCCTTCTCCCATTTCAGGATTTTACTACCTTCCAGCGGCGGGTCGTGTCTTCCCAGCACCTGGGGCGGGCATACCTGGGGCACCCCAGGGAGGTGGGGCGTGGAGGGCAATGTGAGGAGCCTGCAGCTGGGCAGGCATGCACCCTTCCAATCAGCCTGATCACATGCCTGTTGCATCCTCCTGATGCCCTGCCAGCCCCACGTTGCTTTGCAAGGCTGGAATGTGGGATCAAACTCACAAACCAGCATGGGGCTGGAAAGGGCAGCGTGGGGAGCAAAATGCACCCTGGAAAAAAGTGTGTCTGGGGCACTGGCCCCCTCACCTTGCCCACGCTACACCTCTGCCACCTCCTTTTGCTCAACCTCAAATTATTGCTACGTCAAGGATGCCTAATGCAAGTGTTTTGAATGACTCCAGACCATTTGCAGACATGGGTATATTTAGCCTGGAGAGCAGAAGGCTGAGAAAAGATGTAATAGTTATCTTCAAATATCTGAAGGGCTGACACATGGAAGATGGAGCAAGCTTTCTTTATGCTGCTCCAAGGGGGCAGGACCCGAACCACTGGATTCAAATTACAAGAAAGGAGATTCTGACTAAACATTTGGGAGAACTCATTAGCGCTCACCCAAAGTTTGTCCTCCTTCGGAAAACTGAAGGCGCAGTGGAGACTGTCATAGTTTTAAGAAATATTATTTATTCACATATTTATACCTTCAGTCTGCTTGGAGGAATTCCAGAACTTACAGCATGACCATTTCAAGAGGGACTTGTTCCCCACAGTTGTGCAGCACTGGAGTGCAAGGCATCTCTCCCAGGCAGCCTTCAGTCAACCTGCCCAAGATGGATCTCTCCCTTTGTTCTTCTTCCCAGCACAACTTGCTAAAGACTGTCATTGCCTGTCACTTCACACCCAATTAACCTAGAAACCTTCTTTCTGCCCAGGCCCAGGATTCCTTTTAGCTGGGCCATCAGCACCTTTTGTCATGTTAACACCTCTATCCCAGGTGAGGACCTGGCTTGGAAAGGTAGCTTAGCCTGTATTTTTCCACCGGCCTGCAGTCTTCCTTTCAATACTCCAAATAATTGAAACCCTACCATTTATTAATTTCTAGGGTTTGGGGGGGTGTCCCAGGCTGCCCCCTCAAACCTATAACAATAAATTATATTCACTCACCCCAAAAGGATGAGAAGAATCTATATAGTCATGGTCTTAACCATAAACCTTTTAAAAACAACACAAAGATGCTATTACTTTCAGTTGGCCTCACATGCGGAACTATACTCCTTCTTTCCACTGAAATAAGGGTGTGTGAGAGTAAATATAAGCATGTCACCATACAGATGTCAAAAATATAAAAATTCTGTCCTGGGAATTGTTCATGCTACAGCAGATGGGCAAAACTGGAGCCCGAAATCAAGGATGTGACAGGCTGTCTTTGGCCATTAGGAAGCAATCACCCAAGGCACACCATTGGGGTTTGCAAGGAGTTGGTGTCCTGGCTGTCAGCTGGCTGTGAGCCAGGCCTGCCCTTGCTTGGGCTTCTCAAGGAGGGGGTCTCTTTCCCAAGTCCTCCCTCCAAGCCACTAATCAATCACATGCAGGCACCAAACAAGTTACCAGGCTTTATTGGCTTCTTCTCTGGCACCAGCTACAGAACATCAGCCAGCAAGTCTAATACATGGTGTGTTCTTTCTCTCCCTCGGCAGGTTAACTCATATATTTATAGGGGCTGGGGAATTCTGGCAACCAGCCAGCCCCATCACATGCTCCCACTTTGGGGACTAATTGTTACCACCTGCCTGAGGGGCTCCACCCAGTGGTACTTGCTCACAGGCTCACTACTTCATGACAGGGCATCATGAATTTTACAGAATTGGTTTTCTCCCATGACTGCAGGTGGATGGAAGGCTAGAAGGCTGGATTTGGAAGCTGGCCGAAGCCCTGAAATCCCAGCTGACACAAACAAACGTGATCATCACTGATTGGCTGGCCCTTGCTCATGCACACTACCCCATTGCAGTGCAGAACACCCGAGACGTTGGCCAAGAAATCGCTCGATTCCTGGAATGGCTGGAGGTAAGCATACTCAGAGAGAGGAGACAGTATGAAGCGTGTGTTTAATGCCTCTTCCCTACCACCCCAGCTCCTCCAACTTAAAATTTGTAAATGTGTCTTGTGCTGGCCACTCATAGCTATGGGCTGGTGTAGATCCTCTGCCTTGCTGCTACTGCCTTTGTTGATCTGGTCTACGCAGGAGGTGGTAAAGTCCTGATGTGATGGTATAGACCAGGCTTCCTCAACCTCAGCCCTCCAGTTGTTTTGAGACTACAATTCCCATCATCCCTAACCACTGGTCCTGCTAGCTATGGATCATGGTAATTGTAGGCCAAAAACATCTGGAGGGCCGAGGTTGAGAAAGCCCGGTATAGACGCTACCACCTTGAGGCAGCAGATGGGCAAAGCCATTTTTCAAACTCTCTGCCTGAAAAAACCCCAAGCATGACAAGGAGAAAGAAGAAGAAGAGAAGAAGCGTTTGGACTTGATATCCCACCTTTCACTCCCCTTAAGGAGTCTCAGAGCAGCTAACAATCTCCTTTTCCCTTCCTCCCCCACAACAAACACTCTGTGAGGTGAGTGAGAGACTTCAGAAGAGTGTGCCTAGCCCAAGGTCACCCAGTAGCTGCATGTGGAGGAGCGGGGAAGTTAACCCGGTTCCCCAGATTACGAGTCCACAGCTCTTAACCACTACACGATGCTGGCTCCTACTTCAGTCCTCACTCGGCTGTGCTAATTTTCTACATGCAGTGAGCTGTACCATCAGGGCAGGGATAGAGGAAGGCTCTCTTCTCAGGGCTCATCCAAACTCCTGCTTCTCCCACCAACTTGCCCTGGGGAAACCCCCTATTTACCACAGAAATGGAGCAACCAGGTTTTCTACGGATTCACATTTGCTCCAATTCCATGGTAAAAAGTGGGTTTCCTTAGCAAAAGCAGTGGGGCAAATGGAAAATTGTTTGGATCCAGGTTTCCTAAGCACAGGACAAGCAGAAGTGTGGATGAGGCCTCAAAGCTTGCAGTAGGCCTGGGTTTTCCTACTAATCACCAGCTGCAACCATACAGTCTTCTGAAGATACTGCAAAGAGAGCATTAGCCTAGAAGGGGGAGTGATTCTTTCCATTATGGTGGCAGAGTTTAAACAAGGAAATAAAGTGTATTCAGTGTTGATTAGGGAGAGTGGAGTGCCCCAGGCCAATTTTGACCCCACAGGCTTGTATTCATATCAGCTCTCTATAGCCTGTCATTCTGTCAAGTCAGGTGCAGTTGAGGCGTCTTACATTTCGGACAAGGATGCGACACTTGCAATGTGCCAGTGTCTCAGGGGAAGGTAGAGCATTGCTTGAAGCAAAGGGTGAAATGAACAGGCATGACAATTTTCACATCTGCAAAGCAATCCCTTTTATTTACCATTTATTTGTTTTTCATTCATTTCATAAAATTTATATACCACTTGATTGTAAACAAAATCCAACTCAAAGCAGTTTACAAAAAGAATAAAATAATGTGACAAAAAAACAACTATTTAAAACATTTAACAAAATAATTAAAGTCAACCATAAACTAAAAACAGATTTAAAAACATATCAACATTCTGCATATCTGAATCTAAAGAAAAATGTGTTTAAACACAGTTTTTCTGTCACGGTAATAAGGAACACAGTTCCTGCATTATTTGAAAAGTAAATCAAGCAACTCCATGTGATTTCTGCCCTACAGAGTGGGATTAAGCCAGTAGCAGGTGATGCGCTGCTAACTTGTGGAATTAACTGACACATGACGTGGTGATGGTGATGACCACTAGCTTATAGAGCTTTTAAGAAGGACAAGTTATATTCCTGGTCCACCAGGAGCTATAAGGCATGAGAGCTAAATCAAGACTCTACTTACAGAGACTGTCTGCCTCTGAATATCAGCTGTTTGAGAGCAAGAGCTGGAGTGTGTGTGCGCCTGACTTCAAACTCCATTTGTGGGTTTCCCAGGCGGCTCGGGCCACAGGGGGATGTGAGATGCTGGACTACGTGGCCCAGCAGACTGATCAAGCAGGGCTTTTCTTGAGTGCAGCCTCTCTCTGAATCTCAGAGTTCAAATTAATTCTGAATGTGGTCCCCAAACCGTAGGAACAGCTTCCTAGACCAGTGTGGGTGCATGATAAGGTAAATTGAGGGAGTTGGGGCAACATTCCGCCTGCAAGGGAGCCAGATGGATTCGGGCCACGGGGTACAATCCAGTTTGACATGCTGACTAGAACACACTTGCCCAACTTGGAGCTCTCCACCTGGCGTTGAAGTCCAGCAAGTCCCATCAGCCACAGGCAGCAGGACCAATGGGTAAATCAGCAACATCTGGAGGACAGCAGGTTGGGAAGGCTGAATGAGACCACATGCAGACTGGGGAGACCCAGGTTAAAATCATATTGCAAGTTGCATATTATAAGTCATATTGTGAAAAAGTAAATGCAACTATCTCTGTCAGTAGAGCAGGAGACTCTTAAATTCGGGTTTGAGCACTGGTCAAAAGATTCCTGCAATGGACAAGATGACCCTCGGGATCCCTTCCAATTCTATGATTCTAATTGCAATTAACCATCGTCATCATCCCCACTCAGCCATGAAGCACCCTGTGTGACCCTGAGCCAGTCACTCACACCTACCTTCTAGGGCCATTGTGAGGATCAAATAGTCTTGGAGGAACAGCTGAGATTCTAATGGAACAAATAAAAAATCCAGTTGGGAGGTTTTCCTGGGCAAACCCCATTGAAATGAATGGGAACAATGCAAGAGCACAACTGTACTGTTCCAATGGGGCTTGCACAAGAGAACTTCCCACCAAGTTGTGCCTCATGCTCATTAGTGGGAGGGACTGAGGTCAGTTGGATTCCCATCTTGGGCACCCAAACATCTTGCGCCAGCCCCAGGTTGAGCCTGCAACAACAATGCATGCCCCACATTTTGCCTGCACTTACATGGCTGCCGGGTATCTTCCAGGAATCTGTCCAGTTCTCCAGAGGCAATGCTCACCTGATTGGGTACAGCCTTGGCGCTCACGTCTCTGGCTTTGCCGGCAGCTACATTAGGGGTGCAAGGAAGATTGGCAGAATTACAGGTAAGAAGAAAAATCCCGCAAAGCATCCCTTGGGGGAAGGGCCATTGTAGCTCAGCAGTAGAACAGCTGCTTTGTGTGCAGAAGGCCCTGGGTACCATCCCTGGCAGCATCTCCAGGCAGGGCTGTGAGAGAACCTTGCCCAGAATCCTGGAGGGCTGCTGCCAGTCCGTGTAGACACAGCTGAGCTAGATAGACCAGTGGTCTGACTCCATATAAGGCAGATTTCTGTCTTAAACCCCTCAGTCAAAACCGAGGCGGATAACTTTTTCCAGCCTGCATGCTCTTCTGGGGTGAGGGGACATCCCCATACCCTGTTCAGTAGAAAAAGTGAGTAATGAATGTATAGTTTACTTTTATACAGTAGGATAATTTCTACACACACACCCCCACACACCTACCGGTATATGCAAAATCAGTTATCAGCTAATAATATTAATTACCATATTTTTCGCTTTATAGGATGCACCCGACCATAGGACGCACCTTGTTTTAGAGGGGGGGAATTCTCCCCCTCTCTGCTCAGCACCCCTTCAGCAAAGCGGCAGGAGAAACGGAGCCCCTTCCATTTCTCCCCCCGCTTTGCTGAAGGGGCGTTGCGCAGAGACGGAAAACTGTGCAGTGCCTCTCCAGGCTTCAGTGAAGGCAACCCGAAGCCTCCAGAGCACAGCGGGAGCTCCTGCTGCGCTCTGGAGGCTTCAGGCTGCTATCCCCAAGCCTTCGGAGCACAGCAGGAGTTCCCACTGCACTCCAGAGGCTTCAGCGAAAGCAACACAAAGCCTCCGGAGTGCGGAGGGAGCACTCCTTCTGCGCTTCAGAGGCTTCGCGTTGCTATCACTGAAGCCAAGGAGCCTGCATTCGCTCCATAGGACCCACACACATTTCCCCTTAATTTTTGGAGGGGGAAAAAGTGCGTCCTATAGAGCAAAAAATACAGTAGGTTTTCTGCCATATGCTTCCTATTTTAAGGGATAGTTTACATGTTTGGGAACAAAAATCATTTTGCTTCATTCAACAGTGCCTGTGAATCAGAATAATCTTTATTTGCGTCAACCACCAGCCATAGCAATAAAATAAGATACAATGTACAGAAGATAAAGGTAAAAACTTAACTACTGTATATAAAATACATTTTGGGGGTTTAGATCAATAATCAAATGACAGATATTATTCTAGTTGCCCCCCCCTAAAAAGTATTCAGTTTTTGCTGTCACCTGTTAATTCTGAACTGCCAAAAGAAAGGACACTGAAGCAATGGGCAATAGTAGAGGGGTGATAACCTCACTCTTCAGTGCCTGTGGTGTTGGTCCTGGGCTGGACAGGATAATCTCTCTAGAAAGCATCTCTGTAGCATTTGCTCTATTTGGCAGCTGCAAGAAAATCTCAGTGCTTAGAACTAATTGCGCCCAGAACAATGGTTGCCTTGCCTTCTGGTGTGCGTTTTGTTGAAGTTGCTCCTATTGTGTGTTGTCACATTAATGAGAGCTCTCATGACGCTCCTTGTAGGGTCTGGCATAATTCCCGTAGATTTCATGGGACTGAGAAATAGGGGCCTTCAAGTGAGTAAGCCACATGCAAACAGTGCTTGCATCAAAGATGAAAAAGTGCTGGGTTCTATCTTGGGCCTGGTGTGTAAAAAGGGTCCAAGCCCAACAGGCTTCCAGTCACGGACTGTGAAGCAGGCCCCACCATTTCTGCAATTAAATAATCATATTCCAAATGCTTTCAGGAAGTCTAGAATTGTGCAGCATTCCTGCTTAGGAGGAATTAGTGCAAAGGAGACCTCTTGCAGAAGGAAAGCTGCCTTGAATAGCTTCATTCATAGCAACCTATCTCCACATCTTGCACGGCTATCTACCCCCTTCTTTGAACCCAGTTGCACAATAGGCTGCTGTGTGTTTTCTGTGTCAAAGAGACGCCTTCCAAAAACATGAGGAGGAGCAACAATGAAAGGTTGAGTGGATGGAAAAGACAGAGCAAAAGTAGGGGACGGTCTGGTTACTCCCCTGTCCCTGCACCACCTGCTTGATTTTGGTAAGGCAAGAGCCAGCGCTGCTCCCAGGCCAGAAGTGCTGGTGCTTTGTTCTAAAGGTGAGGCAGAAGCAAAACTTGAGGAGGGTCTTCAGCCGAGGAACTTTTGCTCAGCTCCCATGAACATCCTTTCCAGGCTGAGGCTTGGAAAGATGGAGCCATTTGAGATTTTCCACCTTGGAGAAATCAAGGGCTAACATTGCTCTCCTCCCCACACTTTTACCGAAACTTTGCAGAATCCCTTACCATGTCTATGACACCTTTGCCCTGTTCCCTAATTATTATTATTATTATTATTATTACTATTATTATTATTATTAATTGCCGGCCTTTCACCCCAAGATTCCAGGGCGTGCTACAACATTAAAGCACAATGTTCAAAACAGTTTATAACAACTTGCAATTACAAAAATGTGGTGTGATTTCTGCAGGCAAAGCACATGCTCTACCACTGAGCCATGACCCACCACCTCCATTGCCCCTACTCTTCCCCCTCTTGGAGGCATTGAACTTTACATCATGAGATGGGCAGAAGTCCCTGTAGCCTGTCAACGGGCACAGTCTGGAGATGGTGCCCTCATCACAAGCCCTGGTTTGCATTTCCTACAGGGCTTGACCCGGCTGGCCCTCTCTTTGAAGGCATGTCCCCAACAGACCGCTTATCACCAGATGATGCAGACTTTGTCGATGCCATCCACACCTTCACCCAGCAGCAAATGGGCCTCAGCGTTGGCATCAAGCAGCCTGTTGCTCACTTTGACTTCTACCCCAATGGAGGGACTTTTCAGCCTGGATGCCACATCATGCATGTCTATAATCACATAGTGCAGTATGGAATTACAGGTAAGGAACATAACAAATGTAAGAAGCGCCCAGCTGGATCAAGTTAATGGCACCTCTCACAGAGGCCAACCAGCAAGAGAGAAGGGGGTGCGGTAACGTTGGGGCTCTGCAGGGTGAGGCCCACAAGTGTGCCTGCCATCCCACACTTTCAGCACTCCTCCTCCTCACCCCCATAATATACTGTTGCATCCCATGCACACCCTTAGGCAAAATCTTCTCCCACAGGATCTGTGCATATGATATTTCCACAGCTTTGAAGGAGATGATTGTTATAGTCTGGTGCAGTAAAACCAACAACGAGTCTTGTGGCCCCTTAAAGGCCGACAATTTTAATGTCGCTGAAGCTGTTGAGGAGCAGAGCCCCCTTCATGCAAAATGTGTGAAAGAGCCCCCCCCCCCTTCTCTTGAGTGAAATGGATTGAATTCCAAAGTTTATAGGCAGATGTGCTTGGAACTGTGGGGAGGCCCAAGCAAGAGAACAGCATGGGTTGTCCTTAGTGCTTCTAAGCATCAGCTGAAAGAGCTTAAGGATCCCCATAGTGGCAATGTCCCAGTAGCACTCCTGTCCCCAATTCCTGTTGCCTTCTCTCCTGCTGTTCCCCTCATTCAGTCTTGCATGTCTTGTGGCCCACAAACAGAACACAGCCTGCCAACCAGCTGCCTCCCACCTTCCTGGATTTTTCTGCCTCTGCCGTTAGAGCCTGGCATTTCGCAAGATGCAAAGAGAGGGAGAGGACTGCACTTCTGGCTGCTGCCCCTGTTGCTTGGCATGAGAGAGCCTCTGCCTTGCTTCTGCCCTTCCCAAGCGGATGGGGTCCCAGGGATGGTCTCCCTGCAGGCAAAAGTTCTGAAGTTCCTCAAGTAGCCCTTCCTCTTCATCAGTGCCAGATTTAGGGTGGTGCAGGTGGTTCCCTGAGGGGGTGCAAATTTGAGACAATCCATAATTGAGAGGATTCATTTGGGAATGCCAAATTTTGGCTTGCCTCAGGGCGCCATATCATAAAAGATTGCTGAAATCGGGTCCTGTCTTCATCTTCCTTGCAGTCTGCCTTCTGGCTCTTCTGACGGAATGATTCAAGAGTAGCAGCAGGTGGTTTATTCTTGATTTCATCTCTGGGATGTAGATAGCTGGCTCTGTCCTTCAGATTGGTGCTGGTAGGAAGGGGCTTGTCAGAAGAGGGACATGGCAGCAGAGTGCTGGGGGAGAAGAGACCAGGTTAGGAGCTCTTTCCATTCCCTGTGAACAAGAGATCGCGGAAGCGCTTGGTCCTGCTGCCCTGTTTTTGTGCAGGTCTGGCTCAGACCGTGAAGTGTGCGCATGAAAGGTCCGTCCACCTCTTCATCGACTCCCTGTGGCACAACAACCAGCATATCAAGGGCTACTGGTGCAAAGACATGCAGACCTTTGACAAGGGCCGGTGCCTCAGCTGCAGGGCAAAGAGATGCAACATCCTGGGCTACCATATTCGGAAGGAGAGAGTCCCTGGCAGCCGGCAGCTGTTCCTGAAGACGCGAGCCCAGATGCCTTTCAAAGGTTGGTGTGAGCAGATGAGGAGGGTGCAAGAGATTGCCACCATGTCTCCTGGGAAGCCAAGGCAGGCAACAACATGTGGATTTAAGTGTGTCTCTGAGTGAGCATCATAGGCGTAGCCAGGATTTTTGTGGGGGTGGGCAGGCCTTTTGTTGTGGGGGCAGAACCTCCATTAGCTAGCTTTGTATTTTATTGATTTAGGGGGAACAGCTGCCCCTCCCCAACACCCCCCCCCCTGGCTACACCCATGGTGAGGGTGGAACCTGAGTTTGGCAGCCCTGATATGAAGAATCACCCCTTCCTGGGCCTCTGGCTGGAGACAGACTTGCCAGGTGTGCTATCCCAGGATGGAAAGGGGCAGGGGTGGGGACAGGTTGAGGAAAAACCCAGGGAGGATTGTCAGATCTGCAGGCTTCCATTACTCAGTGGTTCTGATGAATCTGACAAAGAACCGGCCATGCCAGTGTATTTGCCCAGAGAGGGCCACAAATGACCTCCTCCTTTGATGGCACTCCAGATTTTATTTGGAATTTGTCCGCAAACAGTCACTCACACTGGCATTGTTTTTGAAGTGCAAATAGGCAGCTGGAGAGTTTGGGCATTTTCAAGTTGAGATTGTGGCTTATTGTGGGAGATTAGCTGCAAAAGCTAACAAATGCATATCCTTGCTAGTTAGTATGAGAAGGGGATAAGTCCACAGAGCTGTATTGCTGATAGGTGGGCCACAGAAATACAGTTGGTTGAGAGGGCTCTGGGTGACGTCATTTCCTCTCCTCTCCTCTCCTGGGGTGTTCCCTGTTCCTTTCTCTCTCCCTTTGACTAGCCATGGATGCAGACTTGCCTCTGTTTGCTCCAGCTTCAAGCAGATGCCTGAAGCTGGTTATACTGTAAATATAAAGATTTTCCCTGAATAGTTTTTACTGCTACTGTTGCTGTGAACCAACACAGGGTTATAAAGTAAGTAAATATAATTTTTAAACTTGCTTCACAAGTTGCTGTCTGGTTCTTAGTTAAGTGGGGTAAGGAAGGGAGAGCCAGCTGACTTCATAGCTGGACCTGTCCAAAATAAGGCTTTATAGCCAAATTCCTATGCTTTTAATTTTGCTGTCAAAGATGGGATTTTGAAACTCTGTTCAGCCCACACATGTGGGTGCCTGGGGAGATAAATTGCAATTAATATATCCTCTCCTACCCATTAAAACCAATCCCACACTTATTGTCTCTCCCATGGGTGGGGGGGGGGAGCATTCCCTGCCCCCCCTCTCCTGCCCTCCTGCCTCTTAACTACCTTCCAAATTGAGGCTTACAAAACTCTGTGACTCCCAAACAGAACACAGCCTACTAGTGACGTGAGTCTTTTCTTCAATAACATTGTTGGTTATTAGATAAATTCTATCCAACATTTTACTCAAAGTACTTGTAAAGGGGGACAACAACATATAGTTGTCCAATCCAGAATAAAAGCAGGTAAGTATTTAAATTACTTTTTTGAAAAACAGACTACTAATTGCCATTGAACATTATTTTCAATAACAACCTCATACTAAAGAGACAGAGTGGAGTCAACCCGTCTCAAATGGTAATTCTAAATTCTGAACTATGAAAGGCTTGACTTTGTTACAGAAGATGCTCAGCAGCTAGGCTTGCGTTTTCACCCAAAAGAGCAGCTTCCACCATTGCTGTGCCCCTGCTGAAGATAAGGAGAGCCTGGTGGATCAGGCCAGTATCCCATCTAGTCCAGCATCTTCTCCTCACAGTGGCCACCCAGATGTTTGTGAGAAACCAGCAAGCAAGACCTGAGCGCAGGAGTCACTCCCTCCACCTCCTGTGGTTTCCAGTTACTGGCGTTCAAAAGCAATTGCTTCCTCTGACTGGAGGCAAAGCATAACCATCATGGCTAGTAGCCATCAATAACCATAAATTTGTCTAATTTAAAGCCATTCAAGTTGGTGGCCATTGATGTGTCCCATGGGAGTGAGCTCCACACTTTAACTCTGCACTGCATGGAGAAGTACTTCCACTGAAAAGTCCCTCCTGCCTGGTGTCAGGGCCCAGCTGGGCTGAACTGAGCAAAGGAGGAGACACAAGCAATGCTCAGTCTGCACATCTGAAAGGTCAGAGAGGAGCATGAGCGAGATGGACATTCCTGGGCTTGCAACTAAGGGCACCAGAAATTTCTGGTTCTAATCAATCATGCTAGTTTGCATTTACAGTGCTACCTCGGGTTACATACACTTCAGGTTACAGACTCCGCTAACCCAGAAATTAAGAAATTAAGAACTTTGCTTCAGGATGAGAACAGAAATCTCACAGTAGCGGCGCGGTGGCAGCAGGAGACCCTATTAGCTAAAGTGGTCTTCAGGTTAAGAACAGTTTCAGGTTAAGAACAGACCTCCAGAACAAATTAAGTTCTTAACCTGAGGTACCACTGTACATGGCATTTCAGACTGTTCCAAGTGCTCCTAAACATCATCATCATCATTTGATTTTATATACCGCCCTACACCCAGGGGTCTCAAGATATAAAACCACAGAATCAAAGATATAAAATCAAGCTATAAAACCACAAAATACCTAATTAAAATAAAAACAACAACCCTATAGCCCCCCCCCCCTGAAAAACACATTTTAAAAAGGCATAGGATGTAAATCGGATCAGCCAAAGGCCTGGTTAAAAAGGAACATTTTTGCCTGGCGGCTAAAGGTGTATAATGAAGACACCAGGCGAACTTCCCTGGGGAGAACATTCCACAGCAGGGAGCCACTGCAGAGAAGGCTGATTCTCTTTTTTTTAAAAAAATAATATTTATTAATTTTCACAACTAACAAAAGACAAAAAAGAAAACAACAACACACACAAAAAAAGAAAGAAAAGAAATAGACATATACAAAACACAAAAAATGTGACTTCCCCATACCTCCCTTACACTGCATCCTTGTTTTGCAATTTTTTAGCAACCCTTTGGTCCTTTTTTCTATTTGTATCTCTCTCCAATTTCTTAATATTATTATTTACAGCTGTAATTCTCTGTTTCTTACCCCCTGACATCTTAACAGTCCACAATCTTACAACAGTTTTTAAGATATAATTTAAATTTTTTCCAATCCTCCTCCACTGTCTCTTTCCTCTGGTCACGGATTCTGCCGGTCATCTCCGCCAGTCCCATAAATTCAGTCACCTTCATCTGCCATTCTTCCAGAGTGGGTAGTTCTTGCGTCTTCCAATACTTTGCCAGAAGAATTCTTGCCGCTGTAGTTGCATACATAAAAAATGTCCTATCCTTTTTTGGTACCAATTGGCCAACCATGCCCAGGAGAAAGGCCTCCGGCTTCTTTGAAAAGGTCCACTTAAGGACTTTCTTAAGTTCATTATAGATCATTTCCCAGTAGGCCTTAATCCTTGGGCAGGTCCACCAAAGGTGGTAAAAGGTTCCTTCAGAGAAGGCTGATTCTCATGCTGCCACCCTCCGGACCTCTTGAGGAGGTGGCACATGAAGAAGGGCCTCTGAAGATAATCTCAGGGTCCAGGTAGGTTCATATGGAAAGAGGCAGTCCTTGAGGTATTGCAGTCCTGAGCCATTTTAAGGCTTTATAGATCAAAAGCAGCACTTTGAATCGGGCCTGGAAACTGATTGGTAGCCAGTGCAATCAGACCAGGATCGGTGTAATACTCTCAAACTGTCTTGCTCTGGTGAGCAACCTGGCTGTTGAATTCTGCACCAGTTGAAGTTTCCGAACTGTCTTCAGAGGCAGCCCTACGTATAACACATTCTGGTAATCTAGCATTGAAGTTACCAGAGCACAGGCAACAGTTGTTAGGCTATCCCTGTCCAGATAGAGGCGTAGCTGGGCCACCACCCGAAGCTGATGGAAGGCACTCTGAGCCACTGAGGCAACCTGAGCCTCTAGCGACAGCAAAGGATCCAGGAGGACCCCCAAGCTATGAACCTGCTCCTTCAGAGGAAATGTAACCCCATCAAGAGCAGGCGACCTCCCAGCAGTCTGGTCTTGGGAACCACCCACTAACAGTGCCTCAGTTTTGTCTGATTGAGCTTCAGTTTGTTGGCTCTCATCCAGTCCATTACCCAGGCAAGGCACTGGTCCAGCACTTCCACTGCCTCCCCTGCAGATGTAAAGGAGAAATGATCTTGGTCATCCTTGCATCATCCATGTAAGGTGGGACAAATTTATTATCCCCAGGTTGCACCCTGAAGTTAAAAGCTAGCAAGTTGCCAAAGGTTTCCTGAACGAAAGACGTGACATTCGAATGCAGTGTGACTTCATGACTCACAGCTCAGACCTGGCCGGGGAGGGAGGGAGTGGCGGAAGCGAGACCCTCCCTCCCCTGAGGCCCAGCCCTGCTCTTCCCCCACTCAGCATCCACCCTGAGATTTGCTTGCTGGGGCTGGGGCTGCCACCATTGAAATAAGACATTCGGAGAATGTCAAGTTATCCGAAAGGTCAAGGCATGGAACAAGAGCAGCCTTTCATCATAGGCAATGGAGAACAACAGTGCAGCTATTATTCCTGGGCCTGTCAAATGATCTGGTATGACTTTCCTCAAAACGCTGCAGCGATCATGTGAGAATGCCAGATAGGAACAACAAAACCACACGCCAGAACATGGATGCATTTTGCAAACGATTAAAGCAATCAGGGATTCAAGGCTGAATCCAATGAGGAGTTCCCCTTGCCCTGGAAACAAGAGCATCACAGTCAATGCTGGCTTCAGGGTTTATTTTTTTTTGGGGGGGGGGGAATCTTTGGGAAAGACATTCTGAATGCCCCCCTTTTCTCAGTGAGTTTACCCACTTGCTACCATTATTGCTGGCTACTGCAGTTGCTCCTCTGCCCCATCTTTGTTACCTCCTGTGTCTTCAAACCAGCCAGTGCCACTGAAGGCCAACATGGTGGTTGTTTCTGTGCCAGAGTGCAAGGCAAGCCAGCCAGCCAGCTGCAACAGTGGTGAGAAGGAACCAGTACATGGAGGGGGTCATGAATGGGCGCCCTGCTGGGCTGTTGCCCCTAAGCAGGTGCCCTGCCATGTTGACCCTTAAAGGATGACCCTTTAGGATGATAGATGGCATAATCTATAGTCTTACAACATCTGAAGGGCAACACGTTGTAGAAAGTTGCATTAGATGAAGCAAACAAACTGAATTATTTTATGGGAGAACCACTGCATTTCATTTTATATCATTTTATGGATCTGAATTTTGAGCTAAGGATTCAAACACCAAGTTGCATTTGCAGTGGGACAGGGGTGGGCAACCTTTGTGGCCCAGCAGGCCAGATTTTACCTCCTCCCACCCCATAGGCCAACTATGACAGGTGGGTGGCCCCGGCCCCAGCTGTTACGCATCTGACATCATGATGGACATCAGGCAACTGATAGTTTGGCAGTCCTACCCACTGGTCAAAGTTGGTCAGAGGGGTGAGAGGAGGGGTGTCTGCATTGTCAGCACATTCCCCACAGGAAACTCACTGGTGAAGCAGCACCCAGCAGAATTGAACCCTGCCCTCCCCCATCTGAGAGAGAGGTGGTTTTGGGGAAATGACCTTGCGGATTCCCTAGCAGCCCAAGTTTGCCCCTGGAGGTAGGGAGAAAGAAGACAGCCAGAGAGTACCTGTAAAGGCAGGTGCATATTTTCAGCCAGTGGTTTCCTCCTTTCCACAGTTCATCACTATCAGTTCAAGTTCCGTTTCATCAATGAATTCAAAGAGAGGCAAATAGATCCAACATTCACAATCTCACTGACAGGCAGCAAAGACAACGTTGAAAACCTCTCCATCACTTTGTGAGTACTGGATAATATTGTTGCTGTTGTTTTTATTTTTTTTAATAAATTTCTATACCGCCTTCATCCAAGGATCAGACAGTTGCAATATAAAAATGCAAAAATATATAACATTGTAACAAACAATAACAATAACAACAATAACCTACCCTACAGTTTAAAAGGCCATAGATTTTTTAATTAGCCAAATTAAATGCTGAATTATAAGCCAAATTAACGCCGAGTGTGCTCCTTTACTGTGCCGGGTATAGAATCTATCTTTGAAACCAATGGGTGTGTATCAGCTCAGAGAGGAGCATGGGCGGTACCAAATATTTTTGTGCAAAATAGGGGTGGGGAGCCTTCAGCC
Organism: Podarcis gaigeae; assembly: GCF_964106915.1. Taxonomy (NCBI): domain Eukaryota; kingdom Metazoa; phylum Chordata; class Lepidosauria; order Squamata; family Lacertidae; genus Podarcis; species Podarcis gaigeae. Next base: position 5,792,728 of record NC_139690.1, on the reverse strand, counting down.
CACAGGCCACATCTGGCCAGCTAAGGATTCAAATTTGGCCCACAAGGACATTAATCCTAAACCAAACCCATCTCACACCTGACATCATGTGTGCGGCAGGTAGAGACACTGCTGCCGCTACAGTTGGGAGCTTTAAAAGTGCACTGGAAAAGCAGGCAGCTTCAGTTTGCCCGCCAGTCAGCTGGTGCTTTTTGCCAGCACTCACTTCCTTCTGGATTTCTGCATGTCTCACCTCCCCCACATTAAGCAGCTCATCCCTGCTTCCTTGCTTATCTGCCTGGCTGCCGACAACAGCCTTACACTTTTATGTATATAGGAAGATAACATGGATCAACAGAGCTACCTGCATTTTTGGTCTCTCATTGGGAGCACAGCTTTAAGTGTAATCACAATGAGCTCCTGGACATCCAAACTGACCACCGTGTTCGCTATCCTTTGTAACACATATTCCTCACACGGTCTCCATTTGGGGGGAGGGGGTTGGCTGGATAGTTAATGACTTACTGATACTATTTTGTATTGACTCTGCAAATTGATTTTGTTTATATTATGTTATGTATTGAACTGGTTTATCAGTGAAGTTCATTTGATATATAGCAAGCATAATTTGGTGGGAAAGTGACCCAAGGATAAATAAACAAATGTGTGAAAAGTGCATTGGTGTCACACATGCATTTTGGGTGAATTATTCAGAGTGACGTGTCCATTGATTTCAATGGGTCTGTGCCTTGTATGACGCTTGGATATTTGCTTTCTCCCTCTCCAACTCTCCCTTAAGAGTCGAAGGCATTACAGGGAATAAAACATACACTTTTCTTGTCCCTCTGGAAATTGATATTGGTGAGCTGATGATGATCAAGTTGAAGTGGGAAGGGATTGCAATTTGGGAAAACATCTGGAACACTGTTCAAACCATCATCCCATGGGGAAAGGGCGACCGCCGACTGGGACTCATCATGGAGACGATACGAGTCAAGGCAGGCGAAACTCAACAGAAGTAAGTGTCATGGGACAAAGAGGGGTGATTGCTTACAGCCCTGTTGGGGTTTGGGCCATTTGAGCCAAGCTGGTACCCTCTAGATCAGTGTTTCCCAACCTTGTGCCTCCAGATGTTTTTGGCCTACAACTCCCATCATCCCTGACCACTGGTCTTGCTAGCTAGGGATGATGGGAGTTGTAGGCCAAAAACATCTGGAGGCACAAGGTTGGGAAACACTGCTCTAGATGACTCCAATCAACACCTTTGCTGGCTGGGGCTGATGAGAACTAGGGGCACCAGGTAGACAAAGGCTGCATTAGAGGATGACCACAGCCAATTCCAGTACTGCTTGCCTTCTGCAGCTGATGTCTGGAGCAGGGCTAGGGCACTTGTGGGGCCCCAGTCATTGCTGGACAACATCTCCCATCACCTTTAAACACTAGGCATGCTAGCAGGAGAACTTCATATCCCTCACCCTTGCTCCAAGGGACAAGCTGCCCTTCCTCTTTGGCCCAACAGCAATGTCTGCATTTGCACTAGGATGGATTTTGCCCCACCACCACCACCACAAAAAACAAACACAGAGAGATTATTAAGACCCTGAATCTTGTATTACATCATAGAACAGGTGTGTTCCAATTTGACAACAATATAGAGACAGTCGCACAGGAAAGAGGAGACCCCCCATAGTTAAGTGGCTGTGTTTTTCGAGCAGGAAGGTCAGAGTTGGAAAGGAGCAGATCGCAAGGGAAAGAAGTCTTTTTCATCTGAGGCCTTGGAAAGTTCCTACCAGAGTAGACAGACAATAGTAGGACACAGGAAACTGCCTCATACGGTGCCTCCGGCCACTGTCCCCTCTTCCTCAGCACTGCCTATTCCCTGGCTATGGCTGCCTAGGGTCTCAGACTACAGTCCATCTAGCAAAGCAGAGCGAGATCCCAGGACCTTCTGCATGCAAAACACATGCTCTATCACAGAGCTATGGCAGAAGTGACCAATAACATGACCTGGTTTAAGACAGCTTCTCTATGTGGACTTCATTGCCAAAGGAAGTCCACCTGATCATCAGCCTTGCAGTGCTCCACCAGGCAATGAAACTGCTTAAAGGCTGTTGCAGCTGTTATGATGATTGGCTTTCCTTGCTAATCATCCATGTGCCCTGCTGTGTAATGATGAACTGACGGCTGTCATTGGTCTTTGAGCTTCCTGTCTAGTATTCCACGATGCCATTTTTAGAGTGCACTTTTTAAACACAACAACAACAACAACAACAACAACAACAACAACAACAATAATAATTTATTATTTGTACCCCGCCCATCTGGCTGGGTTTCCCCAGCCACTCTGGGCGGCTTCCAACAAAGATGAAAAATACACTAAAATGTCACATATTAAAAACTTCCCTGAACAGGGCTGCCTTCAGATGTCTTCTGCATGTCAGGTAGTTGTTTATTGCTTTGACATCTGATGGGAGGGCGTTCCACAGGGCGGGCGCCACTACCGAGAAGGCCCTCTGCCTGATTCCCTGTAACTTGGCCTCTCGCAGTGAGGGAACCACCAGAAGGCCCTCAGAGCTGGACCTCAGTGTCCGGGCAGAACGATGGGGGAGGAGACGCTCCTTCAGATATACTGGACCGAGGCCATTTAGGGCTTTAAAGGTCAGCACCAACACTTTGAATTGTGCTCGGAAACGTACTGGGAGCCAATGTAGGTCTTTCAAGACCGGTGTTATATGGTCTCGGCGGCCGCTCCCAGTCAGGGGCGCCGACTTATAAAAAATGTTGGGGGGGCCCATACCGGGGTCCTGCCCCGGGAAGTTTTATAAATTTTAGATGAAAATTAGTGAGTTTTAAAGTTTTTTAAAAGTATTTTAGAGTCATATGATCAACATTAGAACCCCGAAAACTCAACTCTCTATAACTCCACACTCCAGGAAACTCGACAAGCCTGAAACACTTTTTGGCTTTGAAAAAAGAAACAAAACATAAACACGCATGGTATTTTCGTAAAAAGCTAATTTAATTTACAGTAACAATTATGCTTATAGACTATTACAGAGCAGTGAATATATAGCTCTGAAAAGACTGAAATGATATTTAAATAAATCCTAAACTATCATTAAAAGAATAAAACAAAAAATATTGCTGTCGCACAGTAATAGCACTTTGATTAATAAGTGAAATAGCTAATTTAAGCTTACTTTGAATAAGGCTGAGGGTTCATTAAATAAAAATAATATCTCAAAGTTAATGCTTTAATACAGTTAATAAAGTTAATACAGTATGCCTAATACTGTATGTAAATACTGTAATACTGTATGTAAATAACGGGCTTTAATTGGGTCTTACACCCTAAAAATATTTAAGTATTTGAAAATAACTAATACAGTACTATGGTAATATAGAAATACAGTACTAAACTAGTACTAATATTTCGAAACTGAAAATTTAACATTCTGTATGTATTTAATTCTCTATTTTATAAAGATTTTTAATATCTGACAGTGAGTTTGGAGTAGCCCAATGCAAAAATCCTGAGGATCCATGTGGATCCGTGCTTTGTAACCACGTTTTTGCACCACTGTGACCCTAGGCAACAGTGGGTGAGTGATTTTTTTGGTGCAAGATGTAGCCATGGACATGCTATGTGATCTGATGGTGAATTTGGGGTGACCCAATGCAAAAATCCTGAGGATCCATGTGGATCCGTGCTTTGTAACCACGTTTTTGCACCACTGTGACCCTAGGCAACAGTGGGTGCGTGATTTTTTTGGTGCAAGATGTAGCCATGAACATGCTATGTGATCTGATGGTGAATTTGGGGTGACCCAATGCAAAAATCCTGAGGATCCATGTGGATCCGTGCTTTGTAACCACGTTTTTGCACCATTGTGGCCCCAGGCTACAGTGGGTGCGTGATTTTTTTGGTGCAGGCTGTAGCCATGGACATGCTATGTTATCTGATGGTGAATTTGGGGTGACCCAGTGCAAAGATCCTGTGGATCCATGCTTTGTAACCGCGTTTTTGCACCATTGCAGCCCCAGGCAACAATGGGTGCGTGATTTTTTTGGTACAGACTGTAGCCATGGACATGTAATGTGATCTGATGGTGAATTTGGGGTGACCCAATGCAAAAATCCTGAGGATCCATGTGGATCCATGCTTTGTCACCACGTTTTAAATGGGGAGGGAAGGAAAAACACAGCTGGCTAAGAATGCAGGGGAGGAGTTTAACGGGGTGGGGGGGAGGAAAGGAAGGCAAAAGTCCCCCCCCCAAGCCAGCCCTCTCTCTCTCTCTCCCACCTGCATCCCTAGAGCACGGAGAGGAGGAGGTGGTGGGCTGGAGCCTGCACGCAGTGTGACTAGGAAAGAATTAGAAGGAAGGACTTGATCCTTTCCTTAACCCTCTGCTTGCCAGGAGGGCAGGGGATTCCCTGCTCTTTGTTGAGTTTGAGCAAACGCAGCAACAGAAGCGGGTGGGCAGTAAGACCCTGAGGCAGAATGCAGGAAAGCAGCAGCTTCCGCCTTCCCTCCTCCCGCCCACCCGATCTTATTTTTGCCTGATTTTTGCCTATTTTTGCCCCTGCGCTCCGAGTCAGCTCCAGGGACCACACATTCGCTCAATAACACGCACAGACATTTCCCCTTACTTTGTAGGAGAAAAAATCTGTGTGTTATAGAGCGAAATTTACGGTAATAATTTTCTTAAATTATTGGGGGGGCAGAGCCCCCCCAAACGAATTTTTGAGGGGGCTCGGGCCCCCTCAGGCCCCATGGAGTCGGCGCCTATGCTCCCAGTCACCAGTCTAGCTGCCGCGTTCTGGATTAATTGTAGTTTCCGGGTCACCTTCAAAGGTAGCCCCACGTAGAGCGCATTGCAATAGTCCAAGCGGGAGATAACCAGAACATGCACCACTCTGGCGAGACAGTCCGCAGGCAGATAGGGTCTCAGCCTACGTACCAGATGGAGCTGGTAAACAGCTGCCCTGGATACAGAATTGACCTGCACCTCCATGGACAGCTGTGAGTCCAAAATGACTCCCAGGCTGCGCACCTGGTCCTTCAGGGGCACAGTTACCCCATTCAGGACCAGGGAATCCTCCGCTACACGTCCTCTTGGAGATGTGACTATTACAGTTAAATAAACAAGTAATATTTTGTTTCTCTCTCTTCTCTTCTTTCCCCCACCCCAATCTTCTGCATAGAATGACATTCTGTTCTCAAAGCCTTGACGATTTACACCTCTATCCAGGCCAGGAGAAAATGTTTGTAAGATGTGAAGTAAGCTCCCAGCGGCTCAGGTGAAGATACAAGCAAGAACCCGGAAAAACTGCCACTGCTCTTCAATCACTTTTAAGCTGTACCTTTTCTTTGGGTTTTTATTTCTTAACATCTATAATTTTTATGTATATATCATGGCTGGGCGGGCTGGGGTGGGGTCATAGAAAATCCTGCTGGATCCCAAAGTTCAATTGTTTACATTTATCCCGAATGTTGACTAAACTGTGAAAACAACTAAATCAGCTGTTAAGTAGGCCAGAATATGCATATTTTATAAATGGTTAGACAGCATGGATTTTTCATTATCAACTCACTCAATAAAGGGACATACCATTTTACACAAAAAGTTTTCTGGTCCAATCTGGTTAGGAAATTTAAACAGCAAGAATCTCTTGAGGTTTATAGACTCATTAAGATTAAACCCTAATGTGTGTGAAAGCACGCCTCATGTTACAAGCAGTTTCCATTTACAAACGGACCTCCGGAACAGATTAAGTTCATAACTGGAGGTACCACCGTACTGTAGAGAAGACTTGCATAGCTGGTGATTTTGAAAGTACACTTGTATAACCCCTCCTGCACTCATATAACACCCGTTCAACAATTATTATTATTATTTACTGAATTTATATACCGCCCTATACCCGTAGGTCTCAATGAAATGGTAGAAGGTGTTCAGTAGATTTATTGCTTTTATTGTCCAGCTACGCTCCGTCTGCCAGCTTCTGTTTTCAGCGTAACTCCGGAGAAAGCAATTAAGCAGATGTACAGCGAAATTTCATGTGTGAGAAAGAATGTAAACAAGTCCAGACGGCCTCTCTATCCTGTTGTTGTTTAGTCGTTTAGTCGTGTCCGACTCTTCGTGACCCCATGGACCAGAGAACGCCAGGCACCTCTGTCCTCCACTGCCTCCCGCAGTTTGCTCAAACTCATGCTGGTAACCTCGAAAACACTATCCAACCATCTCGTCCTCTGCCGTCCCCTTCTCCTTGTGCCCTCCATCTTTCCCAACATCAGGGTCTTCTCCAGGGAGTCTTCTCTTCTCATGAGGTGGCCAAAGTACTGGAGCCTCAGCTTCACAATCTGTCCTTCCAGTGAGCACTCAGGGTTGATTTCCTTCAGTATGGAGAGGTTTGATCTTCTTGCAGTCCATGGGACTCTCAAGAGTCTCCTCCAGCACCATAATTCAAAAGCATCAATTCTTCGGCGATCAGCCTTCTTTATGGCTCTCTATCCTAGAAGCGTTTATTGTACAGCAAAAACAGCTTATTTACAATCCATCAAAGACCATCAGTGTCCAGCTGCATTTACCTGACTCCTCTCATCCTCAGTGCAGCGACCGATCTGAAATCGAAAGCACTCTTGGGCCTTACAGAAGGCACCTTCGGAATTTGGATTCCCTTTGCTATATCTAGGGGGGCTGGTCCAAGACTGTTCAGTGCTTCTAGCGAAGGGCATTATCTGACTGGATTGGAAGCTGAATCTTCTACCAACACTGGCGTTAGAGAGCATCTTCCACTCCACCCAAGGGCAGCAAGCAGGCCACATGCCATGCACACACACCCCCCCTTCCTCTCCATCTTGCTGCTGCTTCCTGCCTCCTGCCAAATGGGTCAAGCCCAGCTAGACAGATCTGCAGGGAAAATACTGCCCAATTGCTTCCCTTAAAAGGGAAAGCCAGTCCTGTTAGCCATACAAGCATTAGTAAAATTAAGGCTTATGGCTCAAGCTTAACAGTGGTGTGAAAGTGAAGTCTTGATTTTGTGCCCATGTGTTTTGGGATTATAGCCTATAATTCTAACACACTTTATGAGCACAGGATCAAGGTTAAATTTCATACCAGCTAAATTAAAAGCAAGCATTCATTGGAATCACATGTTTGGGTGCATGTTTAGTATGGCATGAGCATATATTCCCACTTTGACCAGCATCTGCAGTAGAACAAACCACCTTCTCAACCCAATCAAGAGCTAAGGGCAGTCTTCTGCAAGGCTATGGAAGCTTCAAATGACCAAGCTAAAGTGATAATTGCAACCACCCCATGAGCGTGTGGCTAGTATAAAGGCCAGCCCAAGACGTTTTGATCTCTGAGGCAACAGAGATAGCAGCCTCCCCATTCCACGTACAAAAGCCAAACACCATTGATGGGACAGAACCCTCCACTGCATCTGACAGCGGCAGGCTTGTTTAGGGGGTGCTGGGCAGGGCATGACACTTGCAGCTTTGCCTGCTCTCCTCCCTGCAGCATCTGCTGCCTCACTCTGTATTATAGCAGGGCCAGCCCTGGCTAGCATGGTCATCTGAAGACATTTTCAAATTTGTTAGGGTCCCCAAATGAAACATTGGTCTGAACACATTGGCTATATTTGTTGAAACCTTGCTTTTAAACTATGTGAACCAGAAAATCAAGTTCTGCAAACTGTGGGTTTGATCCTGACCTAGCCATACTTCCTGAAATTAATGGGGCAGGTTAGCCACAGCTACTGTATGCCTGGATCCAGCCCTAGAATCCTAAACATATACATGCTCTGCAGACTTTCAGGTAAACGTGTGTTTAAGACTTTAGTTTAAGGATTTTCACAACAACTTGGAAAAGGCGCTACAGCTGAGCAGTATGTTTCTGTGTAGGGATCCAGGGCTCATCACCTTTTAACTGGAGATACTAAAGATTGAACCAGGGACTGTTTGAAGGCAAAGCAGTTGCCCCACACCAAGTTATGATGCTTAGTGCAGGTGACTGAAGCAGCAGGGATGGGCTGCCATTCTTTTGCCACTAGGGGCTCATCCACACTTCTGCTTGTCCCATGCCTATAGAGCATGGGTTCAAGCGGTTTTCCCCTCACCCCACTCCTTTCTCAGGGAAAACCTGTTCCTTGGCTCTAAATTAGACCAAACGTCAATCTGGGAAAAAACTGAATTGCTGTTTGGTCTGATTGAATGCTAAGGAAGAGTTTTCTCCAGGGCAAAGCGGCGAGACAAGAGGAAGGGTGCATGAGTCCCTAGTCTACTCTTTATGGACATTTTCAACCCTGCCCCTTTTCCCCTAAGATTCAGGAGTGGAAGTGGAATGCATTTTTTTAAGCTCAAGTAAATTAAGCAACTGTTTCCATGCCTTAAGTTGCCATTTGTCATCCATATCTTTGAAAAAAATATTTTGAAAACAAGCTGGACATTTTACAATTGCACTGAATGGTTCTTTTGGCTTGTATCCAGAGCTAAGTTCTACTGAGAATTAGGCCCGTCAATGGGCCTGAGTAACTTAAGTCCATTTGTTTCAATGGGTCTACTTTGACCAGAACTTCCTGGGATACAATCCTTTGTTTCCCACATAATAGGGAGTGTTTTCCACAAAATAAGTTCACCAGAAAGACAGTGCTTGGAGATGAGGGAAAACATGCTAGCATGCCTATTACTCAGCCACCTTAAACAGAAACATGCACAGTAAAATTAGTTGCATCCAAAATGCTACTTTAAAGGGACACAGGTGGTGCTGTGGCCTAGGACTTGCTGATCAGAAGGTCGGCGGTTCGAATCCCCACGACGGGGTGAGTTCCCGTTGCTCGGTCCCAGCTCCTGCCAACCTAACAGTTCGAAAACATGCCAAAAAGTGCAAGTAGATAAATAGGTACCGCTCCGGCGGGAAGGTGAACGGTGTTTCCGTGCGCTGCTCTGGTTTTGGTGTTCCGTTGCGCCAGAAGCGGCTTAGTCATGCTGGCCACATGACCTGGAAAAACTGTCTGTGGACCAACGGTGGCTCCCTCGGCCTGTAAAGTGAGATGAGCGCTGCAACCCCTGAGTCGTCTGTGACTGGACTTAACTGTCAGGGGTCCTTTACCTTTAAGTGCTACTTTAGGTGCTCCAAGTAGTATTTTTGACTTTCTCTTGGCGTCTGAGATTGTTACCCTCTGTGTCATATCTGAAAGTACAGCTCCAATTCACTATCTGTTTGCCATATAAAATGAAGGGGTCAATATTTAAGACAGAGGTCAAAGCCTCACACCACTCAAGTGCCCAGAACTAATTGCTGTGAAGAGAATCAGAACTTACAGGGTTAAACAGTTCTGAGTGACGTCTCACATTCTGAGGCGTGGCTATATTCACAGAGGGGAGTGTTTCTCTGTGTGCTTTTTCCTTTCGCTTTTGCGGAGAGGCAGCAAGATGTGCGCTCTTTCGCCGGGCTGATTTATGATGTTTTTCTACACGATTAAAAACTGTTGGAGATAAGCAAGAAAGCCTGCGTGCAGTCTGATTTATCACACACACATTGCAACAGTTTTCTACCGCTGCGACGACTCTGCTACAGGAAGCTAACGGAGAGCTATCCACGGGAGTCCAGTGGGGCACAGGGAAGCCTGCCGGACCCCATCCAACAGCCACAATTGCTCTCATCATTATCAGTTTACTTGTGCGGTCCACCCACCAATGCAAAGTGTTGCACTAATAAAAAATAAAAGCACACTGGCAAAAAAGTGGAACTAGTGGTGCATGAATTTTTGTAAACAGATTAGAATGTAACTCTCCTTCAGATTTCACAATTCTGAGCTTTGTGATATAGTTCTCTGCTTAAAAGTGTTCTAGAACATGTTAACGAATGCTTATTTAAGATACAATACATTTGGAAATGACACTGAAATAAAGCATTTAAATACACATTTTAAAACAAAATTTGCTTGTGGGCTTTAGAAAATTCACAGAATGATGCAGAAAGTACTTAAGAACCCATGTGGAATTGACACTGATCAGAAATAGGCCAATCCGTCCCTAAAACACCACACATAGATACATACACACACACACACACACACACACACACACACACCTCTAACCCACAAACACATTTCAATAAAGAATAAATAGTTTGATAATCACACCACAGCACTGTACTGAGATAAAGTTTTACAGGCCTGGAGGAAGAATCTGCAGATGCAGCAGCAGTATGATTTGGGGCATGTTTAACTGAGACCCCCCCCCCCTTTTTGAGCCACACCAATAAAATGAGATCTACTAAGAAGCACAGCCTGCTACTGGCAGTGAAATGTAGGAAGGCACATCAGAATTGACTGCCCTTCAGTTCTGAAAAAGAGCTCAACCTCCAGGGTGATTTCATCAGGTCTATTTATTAATGCATTTCAAGTTTTAAAAAAAACCTTACATCTGTTTGCACAATACTTTATTTTATTTTTGCAACTTTTTAGTAAAAATTTCCAAAGTGAACCAAAAAAAAAAAAAAAAAGGATACTGTATAAAACACAGTGGACATTAAACTGACAGTAGTATTAGATTGCAATTTGCCTTGATAATCTTGTTTTAATTTACCACATCTTAACTTGTAGTGGAGAGTTCAGTGCACTTTTCTCTTTGCAGAAAACATGAAACTTAGACCCAAAATAAAACAGGGTAGCCAGCTCTCTGCCAGGCACCCTAGCCACAGGAGAACATTACAAGCAAAGAATTTACATGTTCCAAGATCTACCACACTCAAGAAGTTACTATGAACTCTTGCAGAACAAAAGTCACCATTTTAGAAATGCAAACCTAGCTTCCAGCCTTTGCACAGTCTGAAGAACAGAACAAGAACAGAACCACCCCAAAATGTATTTTAAAATGGTTTAAAAGCAACTACAGATTTCTAACTAGTTAAGATCCTTCAGAATTATTTATAGTCTATTGGTCTGGGGGTTTCATGTACAAAATTTGTCTCTAAACCATGTACAAAAAAGCTGTATTTTGAAAAAAGTCACCACATACTGTACAAGTTTTACAAGGAAGAGATTTCATTATATTCTTTTAACATTTTTGGCCTTGCTGGCTTGCTTCACATTATGAGAATGTGTGTGTAAACTGTATACTCTTGGAAAACAAAACAAAACAAAACCCTGGCCAACCCCTTAATAAAATTTGCTTCCCAAGCAAAGCCAGAAATATTTTTACAGCCATTTGTTCCCTAATTAGCTTGGTGCTTTTGGAAAAACAGAAGCAGTGTATCACAAGCTTGAATAATGCCCTCTTCCATTTCCTGCATAGCAGTTAAGCATATTATGACATTGCTTTTGTTTCTACTTTGTTTTAAAATGCCAATTATTTACACTCATAATAAAAACTTTGGGCCATTGTGCTGTTGAGCTTCCGGACTCCTTTAAGCGCCTTTTGTGGACATTCCCCAGCCTACACAATTAAAACACAACTACAGCAGACTCTGCAGCAGTTACTTTTGTTTTAGTGGTTATCCTTAAGAACAGTATCATGCTGAAGAATTACCAAAATACTTAAACAAAAAAATTAAACAACTTTTCATCTCTCCCATATCTGTCAGAACTGGGAACCTAATTACCACATATTAAGACTATCAGAGCATATCAAAGAAAGTCAGTTGCAATCTTCTGAGGAAAAATAGAACACACTTGTCTTTCTACCAAAGCATGAAAAAAGAAGTCGATCATTTAACAGGCAAAGATTTTTTTTCCTTTTTTTGGAAAATACTTATGCTGAGCTCTCAGAAATCATATATTTTACATAAAAATTAATGATGGGAACATTCTGGCATGTGCTATCCCCAGGACAGCAGCGGCACAATGCGAGAGAGAAAGCACAACCCAGAGGGAACGTTTCCTCCACAAGCCCCCTTTAGATCAGAGCAGAGCTTCGTTCATTTTAGTGGGGCTTGTGCAGGATGAGAAATCTGGGTTTTGCATCCAGAGTGAATGTTAGCAGTAATTCTGACCATAATATAGATACATTTAAAAAAGGATTCGATCCGATTCACAATTCCTGCATAAAGCATTACAGAATCCAGACTTTTATACACCTTCAACCTCTGTTATCCTGAGTATGTCAATTAAACAGTAATTTCTTCATTAAGAGCGTAAAAGGTTTATAATACAAAGAAACATCCATATTGCAATTCTCTTGTTTTACAATTGCACACAGAAGTACAGGTGTACATGAGAAATACAATGTCTGCATATAACATTTTATGTACATTGGCAAAGTAATGTCTCCAATGTCTAGCTTCCTAGCCTCAACAGTTGAAAAATATATGCTTTAATTCATGTGAAGAGGAGTTTCACAAGAGCCATGTTTGCCTCCAGGTGAAGAAAAGGCAACAACGAAGAGCACAGGGAGGAGAAGGTCAAAATCATGGTGCTGAAGACGGTTAAAAATCTGCTTCAAGATCAGCCGCTTCTCTTTTGGGGCAGGGAAATGCGAGCATTGAACATCTCCACATCTTGCCTTTTTTTTTCTTTCTTCTGCTTTTTAGTTGAAAGTTAGACCAGGGACAATGACTTAATATAGGTTTTCTTTGGAGTGAAATTTTCCCACTGTAGGCACTAGGAAGAACCAAGGCAAAAAACAGCACTTAACGTCTCATGTGTCCCATCTGATAACTCTCTCGGGGCCTCTGGCGTGGAGGAGGCTGAGCTGTTTGGGGCGGTCTCCTTCGCTTCAAAGTGCCTACAGAAAAAAGCATAGTTTTAAAAAACATATTGCCTGTTTAGAGACCAGTCAAAGCCTAAGGCTTAATGTGCTATATGCAAATGTGCAAGGCCTTTGATTGCTTATATAAGGTAAGAATAAGGATGCCAAGCACAGAGTACTCAAGATCAGTTCTCCCTCTTCCTGCAAAACATCAGGGTGGGGTGGGGGGGTTACATTAAACAAAGGAAAAGCAATACAAAACAGTGGTTGAGGCGACCATTTTATGCAACATTTTATGCAACTGCAAACGCCTGTCAGCGTAAAGTAAGTTGCCAGGGGAAGCCTGAAAGTCAAAATGCCTGCTCAGTTTCTGCTAGTGGAGTGCTTCATAGCATGGGACTGGTGGTGACACAAAAAGTCTGATCTCTAGGCTGAGGCCAGTCAGGCCCCTACAACACAGAGGACAACAGCTCTCCTCTGGATGTTATCAGTGATTGGGCTGAAAAACAAAAGCTCAGGCGGTCCTTAAAGCATCCTGAGTTTTGTTCAGAGTTTTGTATATCAACACAAGAACCTTGAACCTGGCCCTGTAGCACGTGGGCAACCAGTACAGAAGTTTTAGCAGAGGTGTCACATGCTGCCAGCTTTCTGCCCTCATCAGTAGTCTAGCTGCTGCATTCTGTCCTAGCTTGTCCTATGTCAACAAGGCCCACACAGAGCACATTGCAGAAATCCATTCTCAATGTTAGCAACACATGGGCTATCAGATACAGATGTTGCACCAGACTAAACAGGTAACAGCCACCAAGTCATTTGGACCTCCAATAAAAAACATAAGCTACATACCATATTTTTCGCCCTATAGGACGCACTTTTTCCCCTCAAAAAATGAAGGGGAAATGTGTGTGCGTCCTATGGGGCGAATGCAGGCTTTCGCTGAAGCCTGGAGAGTGCGAGGGGTCGGTGCGCACAGACCCCTCTCGCTCTCCAGGCTTCGCGGACCTCTCCGCAAGCGGGGGGAGCGCTCCCGCTGCTTGCGGAGAGGTGCCTGCATGCGGAAGCCTGGGCGCGCTGAGCTCAGCGCGTCCAAGCTTCGCGCACCTCTCCGCAAGCGGGGGGGAGCGCTCCCGCTGCTTGCGGAGAGGTGCCTGCATGCGGAAGCCTGGGCGCACTGAGCTCAGCGCGTCCAGGCTTCGCGGACCTCTCCGCAAGCAGCGGGAGCCAGCCCTGGGCTCCCACGGCTTGCAGAGAGCTGCCTGTTTGGGGGCTGGGGTCAGGGGAAGCTCCGGCGGGCGTCCCCCGCCCCAGCCCCGCGCCTGGGGGGGGGGGAAATAATTTTTTTCCCTTTATTTCCCCCCCCAAAAAAACTAGGTGCGCCTTATGGGACGGTGTGTCCTATAGGGCGAAAAATACGGTACCTACTCCTTTAGGGGCAGTACAAGCCCATTAGTGTGAAGGAGTTAAGGATACCACCCATTATACTAAGTCCACAAAGATTTGACAGCTGAAGGGACAACTGACTTTTATGCCCCTGAGTGTCCAATAGGGCAGCACCTTCTCATAGGTTTTCCTCTTTTATATACAAGAGTATTTTGAGGAAACACAGCCCTTCCCTTTCATAGTGCAACTACTACAAGGTGCCAGCGACATTTTCCATTATACAGAAGAGGTTATACAGAATTTACAGAAGTCACAACATGAAGGTGCTTACCTGGGAGAGGTTTAGGTGGTGGCAGCTTTGGGTTGCTGCTTGGGGTATGAACACTGCATATCTTAATGAAACCGGCCATAAACATGATCAGCGCAATCCCCATAAGCAGTACAGCCCACCAGTATATCTGAAATATTGTGACAGAACACAAAAGACTATTTTTAAGATAGATGTGCATGTACAACCCTACTGCATCTTAAAATCAGTGCAAAGCCATAGCTTTATTCCTCAAATGCCACCAAAGGCCTCTATGAATGAGATTCTAGGACCCCTGAGAGCCCCCATGGAGCTGGGGAGAGGCCCATGGATCCCAGCCTTAGCTGCTGGCTCCTCAGCTGCAGCCCACCTGCCTTACTCTGTGGTCCACCAGAAGTGGGTGCTAGTGGTGGCAGCAGAGGGCATGCAGACCCCAGCAATGCGAGCAGGGTAGGTGGCTTGTTTTGACCTATAACAAGTAAAGCTGAACGAAGCAGCATCGTTGAGGGCCTGTCAACCACCTACTTTTATAAAAGCGTACCTGGGAGTGGTTTAGATGGTTATAAAAGCAGTTACAGCACTAAAGGAAAAATCAAATGAGTAAAGTTCTCAGGAGGGAGGCAAATGAATGCAGAAACCAGTTCAACTACCCAAACCTGGACAGGTCATCTGCTTTCTCAGGGCAGGCACTTGCCCTCCTCACACCTCCCCCACCCCAGCTCTAGAAACAAGGCTGAAGTTGGATGATTCACAAATTGCAAAGCAAAAGCCATTTAACCATTAGCAAATCTAATTATTGTGTTGAAGTTTCTCCACTACATTTTCTGGCTTTAATTCAATTTGAATTTGCAGGTTAAAATCAAGTCATCCATATATTAATGCAATCATTTTCCAAAAAAGTAAACTGACTTGAGTCTAGAAAAGTGAATTTTCCCAGGACTGATATAGAGAATAAAAGGTTAAGCTCCATCTTGGAAACTGCCCAAACTCCATAGGAAAACTAGAAAATACCGCACTAATAGAATTACTAAAGGAGGAGAGACTGGAACAGGACACTGGTGGGTTGTGACAATGGCAGCTGCATTTTGCTGGGGAGAGTAGCATTTGAGAGAGAAAAAGACAGAACACGGGACAAGAGCAGGAAAAACAAATAAGAGACCAGGGACATCTCACTTTTTATATATTATGGAAGTGAATCTCCTGTAGGCGGACAGGGTGGGAACTGGGGTGGGGAAACAGGTCCTGCTCTCTGTCCTGTAATCTGTGTCACAAAGGGCACCCATCATATGCAAATTTCCTGGGAGCAGAGGGCTGGCCACAGGTGCTATTCTGACCTGGCATTTGGGAACTATGTTAATCATTTGGCTAAGTGATACATCAGTGATGAAAGAAGGCAGAGTCCTTCTTTCCATGCCCAGGTACACAGTACATATTTGTATGGCAAAATATTTAAACCTTAGCCCCAAGTTGCATGTTAGAGCTAACAATGTGCCCTGTACCTGAAAATGCTGAAAATAAAACTGGAACAGGACAACATTTTATTGAATTTTTTTAAAAAAGAGTGACCAAACATAAAATTTGTTAAGAGAAGAAAAGATGGATACTGCACCAGCAGTTAGATTGGCCAGATTCAGAGTAAGGTGGCAAAAGGAAGCTGAAATGGCTGCACTTTTGGCAGTGCATAAAGAACCATTTACAACTGAGACATATACAGCAGCTATAGATTCTGAAATCAGAGGGCACCAAAGAATTCTACCAACCACCATTTACTGCACACAAAACTGAGAGCTGCTAAGGAAGAGCTGACTGCACGACTGTCTCCCATGAGGTCTCATTAGAAGTAGCGCAGATATGGAGGCTGACTGGTCACCAGACGAAACAGAACGTGTCTGACAATCACAATTCAGCAGGAATAAAGGAATGCAGTGGCACCCAGGCCTGAACAAGCCACCAAGCATGGTAAGACAATGGCAGAGCTTCTCTAATGTAATGAGGTGAGAATCAGCCCCTCAAGAGACCAAATTTAAAGGACATGGGCATGGGCTTAGCTGGGGGGTGCAGCCGCCCCACATATCAATAAAAATACCTAACTGAGGTTCTGCCTCCTCCAACAAAAGCCTGCCCCCCTTAACAAAAATCCTGGCTACGCCCATGGACACAGGCAATGGTCACTGTTTGGAAAATGTGCTAGGTCAAAAACACATTACTGCAATAAACCTAGTTACTGAGTGTGTGTAGGAAAATTTCTTATCTGGCAATTCCCATTCTTTTCTATTCCTAAACAACCCTGAAAATGTTTCATTATAACGTAACATTTCCTGTTCTGGTGAATAAAGGGAAAATGTGAAATGAAACACAGTAATATCCAGAGGAAGAACTGTGAGAGAGACACTGAGTTGGCCAGCAGGTAATGGCTTTTCCCACCTGCCTTGCCCCATCCTCCAGCCCTAGGAGATCTTATAGGGGAGCTGTTTCCAAACTCTGAGGAGGAGAGACTCTGCTTCCATCAGAGGGTGGCTGGTTTCACCAGTGTTGCCCCATGTCTGGCCTGAAGAACCGTCAGAAGAGAGTTATTATGCACATGTGTATTTCAATGCACTGAACAGAGTGAAAGAATATGATTCATGGGGGTGCAGTATGAATTTAACAGAGCTTAGTGTAGTTTTGGCTGCTTTTTTGTTCATGTTGTTAATACTGTTTTATAGATTATAAATGCTGTCTTGATTTGTTAATCATATGACTTTTGCTTTAATTACAGTGCAGCTTGTTTTTTAGTTGCTATTTTGTTAATGGTGTTTTATAGAGTGTAATAATTATATTGATGATTTTTTTTTTAGTTATTTCATTTGACTCATGCTGTATTTGTGATGTTCTATTATGCTCTACCATGTTACTATTATTTATTGTTTGCAAGCGGCTTTGGGATTCATTTGTATGAAAAGCAGCATAGAAATATAAAAATCAAAATCTATTTATCCTGGCACTCAGCCAATACAGATGCACACAAATCAGTGAAGCTGCACCAGTGCCTGCCTATTGGGTCTTTATCTCACCCTTCCTCTAAGAAGCACAGAGTTATGCAGTTTCCCTCATGACAACCCCCACTGTACTAAGACTAATCATGCCTTGCCTAAGGTCACCTAGTAAGCTTCACGGCCAAGCAAGAATCTAAGCCAGCTCTTCCTGGACCAAGTCCAATGCTCTAGCCCCATAGCACACTGTCTTCTAAAGCCTGGAAAGTGCACAACAGCCTTTTTCACCTCGTGTCATACCCAAAGCTGGCAACAAGCTTTATCTCTATATATTTGTGTCATTCTATTCTATTCTATTCTATTCTATTCTATTCTATTCTATTCTATTCTATTAGATACGGGGAACCTCTGGTCCTCCAGATGTAGCTGAACTATATGTCCCATCAGCCCCAGCAACCATGGCCAATGTTACACATACTCAAATTCTGAAAACTGGAAAATACAAGTGCTCATGAGGACAGCTTCAAGCAATTCTTAATGGCTTTTTGTCATCCTCCCACCCCACTTTATTCAACAGTGTACTACCACTCTGCTTCATTAGAAAAAGCATACAACATTCTTAAAGCAGAATCTGTATGATCGCAGGAGAATTTTACCATTATCCATATTGGGGGCGGGGGGAGAGAACGTGACTCCTAGTGGTGCATCAATAAAACTGCTAGCATGCTACCCTTCGGGTAAATATTTACATATTAGCAAAGCAGATGCTACAATGGCTCTGAAGAAAATGAACTACAGCTCTTGTAAAAGCACTACTCATCAAGGTAGCATTGTTGAATTGTAGCAATCAAAGGGGTTTTTTTTTGGAGGTGGGAATTAATTCAAATTCAAAACAACTGAGAATGGCAGGCTTTACCACAGTTCACAACATAGTATTAGAGATTTCTTATTTTAAAAAACTTACAACGATCCATTCTGCAATGTTTTCATACAGCTCTGGATTAAAAATGGCCTTCTTTAACCTGGCTAAGGGGCCGTCAGCATCTACCAATCGACACCTCATGAACACATCACAGTAACCTTTAAAATCATTGCAGGGTGACCCAGGCTGCAGGGTAATAGTTTTGTGATCGAAGAAGTTCTTCCATTTAGCAGATCCTGTACTTGCACAGGAGTCTGGAAGCACTGGATAAAGCAAAAAACATTTTAAGAACAGATGTTATTTTTAGGAAGAGCAATATAACAAAATGCATCACAAGCAACAGCCTGCCCACAATTACATGTGTATTGAAAGAACGTAAGAGGTACAGGACAGCAATCATTACTTAAATCAAGGGTAGGAAATTGATCCATGGGTCATTTTGACCGGGGGGGGGGCACACAACTGCCAATCACTTGTTGTGTCATGATTCTTCCTTTGCTGCCCCACTTCAAATTCAAGCCAGGATTGCAAAGCAAGAAATCTGTGGATGAATGGAAATGCTCCAAGAGTGGGCTGCCATTTTCTCATATCATGGGTTAAGATCTTGCTGACTTTTACAAAGAGCAGGCAGAGGCTTATTTGTTATCTCAGTGCTAAGCACCACAGCATTAAAGACCAGATATAAGCTTATCGGTACAAGTACTGATCCCTTGTCATCACTTACTGCCAAGATCAGAGATAACAGATCTCTACGCCTGACATCACAGGTCACTGGGTAACTGATAGATGGATACAGTTTGCCGGAAAGGCCTCATGGGTCAAATTCAGAGGTCTGGTGAGCTTAATTAGGTTGGTGGGCTGGAGGTTCCTCCTGCCCCTCAGGTTAAATGGATATAGTCTTCATGAGATTGAAGTGTTACAACCAGGACTGAGCCAAGGCATTTTGGTGGTTGAAAGAGAAAAGGGAGGAACACCATTTGAACTAGTAGAATAGCACACAATGCACTGGGATGGTTTCTCACATGAGTAATTTCATTTCCTGCTGCAAAGGAGCAGAGATTTTTTAAATAAAGCTTGTGCACAAAATAAGCCAAGCTTGAACCCTGACAGGATGGAGGTATGGTCGGTGAGGGGCTTCCATGTCAGAGATGTTGGTCAATTGCCCGTTCAGGTGCACAGTCTGGGGATGCATCTGGATCCCACTCCGTCACTGGAGTCCCAGGGAGCCTCAGTGGCTAGAAGTGCTTTTACCAGGATCTCTCAATGGATTGTGTCCTCACACTTGGCTGTCCTTAATGGCACACAAGATCCAATCATCTTTCTTCATGGTAAGGTTCTCTGAATAACTCAAGAGTTCTGCAAACTATTCCCCAGCTTCAGTTTTATTGAATAAAAGTATCTGAAATTCTAGTACAGTGGTGCCTCGCTGGATGAAAATAATCCGTTCCCTGGTTCTCTTCATCTAGCGGTTTTTTCGTCTTGCGAAGCAAGTCCATTGACAACTTAGCGGATTAGCGCTACAGCTGTCTAGCGGCTTCTAGCGATCAGCTGTTAAGCGGCTTATCAGCGGAACAGCTGATAAGCGGCTTAGCGGCTTAGGAAAAGGGCGGAAAAAGCGGAAAAAACCGCGGGGGGGGCCGCAAGATTTTTTCGTCTTGCGAAGCAACCCCATAGGGAAATTCGTTTTGCGAAGCGCCTCCAAAACAGAAAACCCTTTCGTCTAGCGGGTTTTCCGTCTTGTGAGGCGTTCGTCTTGCGGGGCACCACTGTATCAAAATCCAAGCTTACACTATTTATGTTTTAATGTGAAGAGAACTTACTTTTCTCCATGCAACATACATGGCATAATTCTTTATCATCCTTTGCATCCGAACTGGCACATGTACATTCTTCTAAGCCATACTTCTCACAGATAGAGCCAGCACATTGCTAGAGAAGAACAGATACAGTTATTTTCCATACATGCTTTACATTCCATAAAACTTAAGGTTCATCATTTGCACAGAAAGAACCACCACCACCATATATTGTGAACAGAGAGTAATACCTTTCCCACTCTGGAAATAATAAATCTGGATGCATCAGCTGGTGGCGCTTGATATAGACTGGGCAGAATACAAGGCCTGAGAATGCAAAGCTTCAGAATGCCATTTCCTAAACACTAAGAAAATTCACAGGTTCTCCACTTGTTACCCAATAAAGGAAATGCTTTATTCCAGCAGGGGGGAATATACAATCATCCTGGGCCAGCAGCATGTAAGCTGATATTGATTCCTTAGCTTTTCTGTAACATCTCTAGAAGACTTACTCCATTTATGCAAACTTGTGTATTTCTGTTGCAGTCCGTCAAGTTAGGCTTCGGTGCAGATGTTGGACAGAAAGAAGTGTTGCCATTGCACCTCCCTTCTTCCGCACACTCAGAATCATTTCGGCACTTTGCTCCAAATACCCTGAATGTACAAGATGGTGTGCAACAGGGACCTTGACTGGGGCTGTAAAAGAGGGGGAAATACTCAGTTGTCACTTCTTAACAGGTACCTCCTGTCACCTTATTCAGCCCACACATACCCTTTTGTTATTTAGCTAGAAGGATTAACTTTAGCCTTTGTTCTGCAGCCCATCACCAATATAGATCAAAACTTTAATAAGCTTGCTCTTTAAAAGGTGCCTCCTATCACTCTTTAATCCCTATGACTGTGGGTATAACAGGGTTGTTTAAAGTCTCATTGATAGTTTTTAGCTGAATTCAAAAGCTTAAATCAGTATTAAAAAGAACAAGGCACTGAAAAGAACATGTGGGTCCCCCTTCCATCTGTAACACACTCAGCCCTACTTGTGGCACTTCCTTCAGTTTCAAATAATTTATTAGTTGCCTTTCAAGTGTTCAAGGCAACAAATAAATAAAATATATTCAACAAAAGCAAAACAGAGGTAACAACATCAATAGGAGCAAACAGCCTAGTCAGCTGAATCAAAGGCCAAACAGAAGGGATGTGTTTTATACCATTGGCAGAAGGAAAACAGAAAATTGGAATTTGGAACTCAAAAGCAGAGCCAGAAACGAGGACTAAAGCTAGCATGATTGACAATAGAAAAAGACATGGACTTTGTCACCACCAGTGTTCTTTAAAAAAACCTCATATACTACTGAAAAGCCTCAAATAGTGACCCTATTCACATGTATAAGGGCAATCAAAATTATTCAACCCCAATGCAAATCAGGTTTATTATCAAAATGTACAGACTTTCAGCTGTTTGCAATGAGCAAATCAAACAAAAGCGATTGAAATAGCTCAACACAATAGATGCTTCGAGCGGTTTCCCCAAATTCAGCTGAAATTGCAACTTATATTGGCTTCTTCAGTCTCACTATTATTCAACCCCTTCAGGGCAAGCAACTTTAGTACTTAGGGAGCAGCCTTTTGCTGCTATGACCTCCTGCAAAAGAGATGCATAGCCAAACAGCAGTTTCTGGCAGCATTCCTGAGGAATCTTAGCCCACTCCTCAGGAGCAATGGCCTCCAGTTCAGTAATATTCTTGGATTTGCATGCTGCAACTGCCTTCTTCAAATCCCACCAGAGATTTTCTATGAGGTTCAAGTCAGGTGACTGTGATGACCACTGTAGAACTTTCCAGGACTTCTGCAATCAAACCTTGGTGGAATCTGAGGTATGCTTGGGATCATTGTCCAGTGACGTCCAAGCTTCAGCTTCCTCACAGACGGCTGTCAGCATCGCCCTTGAGCCAGTGCCACCAACTGGACTCATACACTTCAGCCCCAACTGGGCTAGGCGAGCTGGGTGGCACTTCCAGAGACCACCTTCTGGACAGGAACAGGTCAAAGTGCTGTGGACTCACAGCTTAGAGTTGTGAGCACCGGATTCACTTCCACAAGAAGACAGTCGTCGCACAGCAGAGTCTAGCAGAGTATATAAACGACTCGGAGAGCAGCTCTGTAGAATATCTTCTTTATTCTGTCTACAACTATTATACAACTATATACAGAGCTTAATGGGTTCCAAGCATAAATGAATGCTAAACTGCACTGAGTGTCTGCAGCTGCTCTTAGCAGCAACCTTATCTATACACACGATCTCTAACACTCAGTCTCTCTCTCTCTCCGACACACTGACTGACTGACTTGGTGCTGGAGTAGAATAAGTAGAGAGCAGAACACGCCTCTTTCTCTCTGGAGAATCAGCAGACTCATCAGGAGATTCTTGGATATGGGAGGGGTGAAATCTCCTCAATGGCATGATGTTTCCTCCTAGGATTCCCTGATACTTCAGTGAATCCATCCTGCTTTCCACACACTGCACGCTTTGAGTGCCAGAGGATGCAAAGCAGCCCCAGAGCATCACCGAGCCACCACCATGCTTCACTGCAGGCAGAGTGTTCTTCTCAGCGTATGCTTCATTCTTCCTCCTCCAGATACGGCGCTGAACCATGGGGCCAAAAAGTTCCAATTCTGTTTCATTGCTCTACAGAACAGAATCCCAAAACTTCTGTGACTTATTTATATGATTTTGAGCATAGTGGATCCGACTTTTCTTGTGCTTTTGGTTTCGTAGTGGTGTACGTCTTGGAAGTTCTGGGATGGAAACCTTCTGCATTTATATGTGCCATACTGTGCTCACTAAAACCTCAGTGCCTGCTGCCACCAAGTCTTGCTACAGCTCTTTTGCCGTCACTCAAGATTTTTCCCCAGCCTGCCTTCTCAGAAATCTGGTTGGTGCCACAGATAGCTTTCTTTTTCTGCCCCATCCAGGTAATGTAACCATTGTTCCTTTAACTTTGAACTTGCAAACTATGTTCCCAACTATGTGCCTCTAGGAACATTCAGTGCCTTCACTATCTTTTTGTATCCTGCTCCTTGTTTGTGAAGGCCGATGATCTCTTCACTTGCCTTCTTGGACCATTCTCTTGACTTACGTCGTATTTCTAACATGCAGCCAAATTTGACGCTCAGCAAACCCCTAGACTCAGGGGTTTTCAACCTTTTGGAGTCCATGGCTCCCTTGACCAACTACATTCTTTCTGTGACACCCCTGTGAGGCTCAGGAGCCCAGTTATGTCACACCTTGCTTGCAGAGCCAGCAGCCCCTCACCCCTTTTTGAACACCCTCCCTTGTGGAGTGTTCCCTCAGTCTCCTCTCCTCTCCTCTCCTCTTCTCTCCTCTCCTCTCCTCGGGAGTCCTCCAGGCGGCAGCCACCACCCCTGGTTTCTGAGCCCCCTCCACCCCAAAGAGAGGTGCATCCACACCCCACCCACAGGGACCTGGAAAGATGCCCCCAGTCTTAGCAGCCTGACAGAGACTGGCCAAAGATGAACATGAGGCCAGCATCTATCTTACTCACCTTGGGAGGCAGCAATGGGTGCCAATGAGCATGCATGGCAGAAAGGCTTCCCATCAGTGCTGGGCATTCAGTTCCCAGGCAGGCCTTGCACACAGCAAGCACAAGAAAGGCCAGAGCTGTGCCTGCCCGCGTGCCTGGCCTCCCACTTGTCTGTCCATTCCCAACAGCAAGGGCTGGTGGACTGGCTGGCTGGGCTCCCTCACCTGCTTGTTTGCTTTACTCCGAGGCCACCTCAGCTTCTGGCAACCAGCACCCCCTGGCCAGCCCCAGAGGCACCATTCGCATCGGAAGCTTGTAGCCAGGGCTGCTGCAACAAACAGCTGCAGAAGCCTTTGGGAGGCAGAAATGCGAGAGGGCATCAGAGGAGGGAGGGAAGGAAAGAGGGACTGAGGCCAGTGTTGCCCATGGAACCCCTGACCACCATTCAAGGCACCCCAGGATGCCATTGCACATTGGTTGAAAACTACTGCCCTAGCAGTTTTCATGCATTCCAGCTCAAGCACACCTGGTGCAACTAGTTAAGCTCTTGATTAGTTGCATCCAGTGTGCTTGAGACAACACCTGTTGTATTTGTGCTGTTGTGAGGGATTCTATTCAGGGAGTTGGATAATAGTGAGCCTGGAGAAGCCAGTTAGCCAGCTGAATTTGGGGAAGCATCCACTGTGTTGAGCTATTTCAATTGCTTCTGTTTGATCTGCTCACTGCAAACAGCTGAAAGTAATTTTGATAATAAACACAATTTGAAATGGGGGTTGAATCATTTCAATTGCCACTGTAAATTGTGGTTTACAGATACTTATTGGCAAAATGTTCAGGGGCAGCAATAGTCAAGCAGCTGGATAGTGAAAACCAAGCTGGACATCAATACCTGCACTGCTGGCCTGGTTTTAGTTTGCACTTCTTGTCTTCTGGTTGGTTTGCATCATAGCAACAGTCATCTTTACACTGGTCACTGTAGCCACAATCACACTGCTCTCCTTGCTCCACCAATCCGTTCCCACAGATAGGTTGACCAGACTCTGAAAAGCAGGAAGATCTTCAGAACACTTTGTCCCTTAACAATATATTGTGAGATATTTGGAGCAACACTGGAGGACACAGTGATTAACTGAACCAAAACAAAATGGAAATTCCTTTTAAATAACCAGAGCAGGTATGGGAAACATTTCGCAGGACGCTTCTAATGAGTGCGTTGCAGGAGGCAGGTATCAGCTTGCTCTGACTTTCACGGGGGGGGGGGGGGGGGGAGTACCAAGTTGCATTTTTTTGTTGCTTAAGATGTTCTATTTACTCAAAACATGTGGATATTGCTCTCCATCCAGTAGATTCCAAGATAGTGAACAAATATAATGATTTTATTGATAAAAGTATTTCTATGCTGCAATATCAGAGCCATATATGGCTATGTAAACTAAAAAAACTGTACAAAAATTCTTAAAATGACTAGTCAGTTTAAAAAAAAAATCCTTTGAACAGCCACATAGGCCTGTGGCATGAAAAAATATTTAAGTGATGCCTGCAAATCAAAAGGAATGCTTGCTGAATCTCTGCTGGAACTGTAACTTTAGCACTAATATTTGGCAACAGCTAAACCATAGGCTAAGGACAGTGCATGCATTTATATGCCTGGGAATACAGAAACACAACCAGGAGCAAAAAGGTTGCCACTTAATGGTGTGGTGCATTTCTTTGTGAGAGGATGCTTTGCAATCAGGACACCACCAACACAAAAACCCTCTCCTTTGTTGTGACACAGTGCACATCTGTTAAGAAGGGCCCTTGAAGAAGAGCTCCAAGCAGATATCAAAACATGGGTAGGTTGGGACAGGCATTTGAGTCTTTAAAGGTAAATGCCAGCACCTTGAACAGGACCCAGAAAAATAGCATCTGTGTGAGCTAGGGGGTGGGACACACTTGTGAACAAGCAGAGCTGTAGCTTATTGGTGACAAGCAAGGTTCTTGCTTGGTTTTGCTTGGCTTTCTATTTTATCTGTTGGAGGGACAACTGGCGAGTGAAATTTTCAAAAATGACAAATTGGAGAGACTTGAGACTGTCTAGATTTCATACTGATACCCTATTCCTACATGGATGAATTATCGAGAAGAGATACCTACCAACAAAACAATTGTTTCTCTTTTTTTCAAGAACTTGACTGATATTCCGAACGCTACAGATAGAGAATTTGTTGTTGTTAAGTTTGTCCCCAGATGTTGCTCTTGCATACATGATGTAATTGCCATTTTCTTTCTGTCCCAAGTTTTTAGACTCTCCTGGAGTGCATTCTGTTCCAGAATCATGCTGCAAGAGATAATTCTCGGTTTAATTTTCTGTTGTCTTAAAGGCAGCTTTACAGTAATAGTGTTAGTGGAAGAGTGAATGTCCCCAGGATAAGAGGCAGGCAGGGTTAGGGAGAAATGATATTTGCAGCCAGTTTTCCTGGAATTAACTTGAAAACATTTCATAGAACATTCACCAACCAGCAACCATAAGCAATATTATATTTTTGTTACATTCGATAGATTGTTTATCCATTAATAACCAATATGTTATCCCCTTATCTGCACAATATAATAATAATAATAATAATAATAATAATAATTATTATTATTATTATTATTATTAATACCCCGCCCATCTGGCTGAGTTTCCCCAGCCACTCTGGGCGGCTCCCAATCAAGTGTTAAAAACAATACAGCGTTAAATATTAAAAACGTCCCTGAACAGGGCTGCCTTCAGATGTCTTTTAAAGATAGATAGCTGCTTATTTCCTTCACATCTGAAGGGAGGGTGTTCCACAGGGTGGGCGCCACTACCAAGAAGGCCATCTGTCTGGTTCCCTGTAACCTCACTTCTCACAATGAGGGAACCGCCAGAAGGCCCTCGGCGCTAGATCTCAGTGTCCGGGCTGAACGATGGGGGTGGAGACGCTCCTTCAGGTATACAGGACCGAGGCCGTTTAGGGCTTTAAAGGTCAACAACAACACTTTGAATTGTGCTCGGAAACGTACTGGGAGCCAATGCAGATCTCTCAGAACCGGTGTTATGTGGTCCCGGCAGCCACTCCCAGTCACCAGTCTAGCTGCCGCGTTCTGGATTAATTGCAGTTTCCGGGTCACCTTCAAAGGTAGCCCCATGTAGAGTGCGTTGCAGTAGTCTAAGCGGGAGATAACCAGAACATGCACCACTCTGGCGAGACAGTCTGCGGGCAGGTAGGGTCTTAGCCTGCGTACCAGGTGGAGTTGGTAGACAGCCGCCCTGGACACAGAATTGACCTGTGCCTCCATGGACAGCTGTGAGTCCAAAATGACTTCCAGGCTGCGCACCTGGTCCTTCAGGGGCACAGTTACCCCATTCAGGACCAGGGAATCCCCCAAACCCACCCGCCCCCTGTCCCCCCAAAACAGTACTTCTGTCTTGTCAGGATTCAACCTCAATATGAACAGTCTGAGCACCAACTGAAGTAAAATTTAGACTTAAAACCACAACAAACCACTCTAGCAATAGATAAAACCAATGGCTTCAAGTTACAAGAAAGGAGATTCCAACCAAACATTTGGAAAAACTTTCTGGCAGTAAGAGCTATTTGACAGTGAAACATTCTCCCTTTGGGAGTTTTGTGGACTCTCCTTCCTTGGAGGTTTTTAAGAAGATTGGATAGCCATCTATCATGGATGCTTTAGCTGAGATTCCTGCATTGCAGGGGGGTTGGACTAGATGACCCTTGGTCCCTTCCAACTCTACCATTCTATGATTCTATGAAAACAAAAAACATTTTAATATCTCAAAGTGCTTTGAGCATCCAAGCTCCAAGTTCAGCATAAATTGGCATTGCTAATCCCAACATGTTTTATATCCCAGTGGAAGGTGTTCAGTATCAATACAAGCTAGTCACATAAACCATAAGAGACATGGCAATTTTTTCTTAAACATTGGCATAAGTGATAAGATTTATATTTAACACTATCAAAAGCCAGGACAAAGAAATGGATTCTCCAGATTAGGTTAACCAGACTATATATCATTGCTTACATTTTAGCAAGGCAAGTTGCAATAACTGTGTCCACACAAGAGTGTGTCTGCCTTTGTATTTATACAAACAGCACATTCCACATGGTTATTGCAAACTACTCCTGCCACATCTCACGCAAGTCCTAGTAATTTCACTGAAGCTTGCAAAGGACATGTTCTTGGAAAGCAGAGTTCAGTCCTTGTTAACATCTATCTTGCAGAAGCTTGCTAGCACATGTGACCCTGCAGGCTGGGAAAAACAAGGCCAAACTGTATAGGAACAAGCCAGTATTCTTTCAACTATGCCATAGCAAAGGCTCTAAAATGTCATCTCTCTCTCTCTCTCTCTCTCTCTCTGTGTGTGTGTGTGTGTGTGAGAGAGAGAGAGAGAGAGAGAGAGAGAGAGAGAGAGAGAGAGAAGCATTTGCTCTGTTGCACAAGGTCATAAGTGCACTGGGAAAGTATGATAAT
This sequence comes from Podarcis gaigeae, assembly GCF_964106915.1. Taxonomy (NCBI): domain Eukaryota; kingdom Metazoa; phylum Chordata; class Lepidosauria; order Squamata; family Lacertidae; genus Podarcis; species Podarcis gaigeae. Next base: position 5,764,632 of record NC_139690.1, on the reverse strand, counting down.
TCCTGATTGCCCAAGTTCAAGAGTCAAGGCTTGGATGCAACAAACTGTTAACTTGGGAGAAGCACAACTCACATCAGTTCTATTTACACAAAACGGGAGGGGAGGATTTCAGCACAACTCTTGGGTACCCCTAATCTGCTGTAGAAGCAGGGCCAGCTAGGAATGCAGCTGTAACACTCATACTTACTGGAGAACCAAAGTTATGTCCAACTTCATGTGCAAAGGTGATATGAGAGACCTTAGGAGGGACGTGGGAACCATAGTTCTGTACTGTGATGATGCCAGTATTTAAGGATTTCTTTTTGCCGTCAGAATAAAGCTTGCTCTTTTCACATATACCACCAGAGCTCCCTGCAGTTAAAATTAAGCAAAAGCATTTTAAAAGGGGATTATTCTAGATTCACTAGAAAGCTATGAATAAATATTCCAGCTAAGAAAATGCCACAATAGAGCTTTTCTCACCATTACTTTTGTTATCAAAACATCTCACCCTATATTCTGGCACAATTAGCAAGGAGCAACTGTAACAAAGCTCTTTGTGCAGACAAATAGTGAATGACAGGCAGATTTATTGGCCATGTTTAATCCCCTGCAAAGCATTCCCTTCCATCAGAAGTTCAAATTTCTGGCACATTCCACACTTTACTTAAGTGGACATTTCATTGCTTGGGGTTAAGTGAGGAACTGTTTTAGTTTATGTAACAATACTACCCCACCTCTAGTATCATTTGGAATACCGTATTTTTTGCACCATAACACTCACTTTTTTCCTCCTAAAAAGTAAGGGGAAATGTCTGTGCGTGTTATGGAGGGAATGTCTACGGGTGGCATGCCTACGGATTTTCCTCCTCTAAAAACTACGTGCGTGTTATGGTCGGGTGCGTGTTATAGAGCGAAAAATACGGTAATCTCCAGCACAGAACTTCTGCCACAGAACAAGAAACTGACACAGTGAGTTTTTCCTACGAATTGGCTGATACCTTAGAGCAGACTTCCTCAACCTCGGCCCTCTTGATGTTTTTGAGACTACAATTCCCATCATCCCTGACCACTGGTCCAGCTAGTTAGGGATCATGGGAGTTGTAGGCCAAAAACATCTGGAGGGCCGAGGTTGAGGAAGCCTGCCTTAGAGAGCGGCTGCTGGTCAGTGTAGGCAAGGCCAAGCTTGATGGGCCAATGGTCTCATTCAGTGCAAGGCAGCTTTCCATGATCCTATGACCACTTCCCACAATCCTATCATTCCATTCAGGCTCTATTTGAAGTTTTGATTCTTTGCTCCAACATGTATCACTGACCTTCCATTCTGTTGCCAAGTTTGGAAAGGGTCTCACAACTGGGATAGTTCAATCAGTACAGCATGAGAATCTTAATCTCAGGTTTGTGGGTTCCAGCCCCACATTCCTGCATTGCAGGAAGTTGGACTAGCAGACCCTTGTGGTCCCTTCCAAATCTATGATCTTAGGATTTTAGCAGGACAAGTAATTTATTTTTTTTTGGGGGGGGGGCTACAAACTATGCCTCAGTAAAATATCTAATTTTGGACTGAGGAAAAAAAGTTTTATCTTATACTGGAGAGGAGAACCTGCAGCCTTATGTGACCCTTAGCCTTTCATATGGCTTTCAGAGAGAGACGGAGTGGGGCAGAGACAAAGCTTTACAATCCTGCACTGCCACAAACTTTTCCCACCCTCAGCTGCAACCCCCAATGGCCAACAGTCTATTATATATGGAGGTCAACATGCACTTGCAGGGGTAGACTATAAATTCTTGAGGTCCTCAAATATGTGCTTCTTAAACTGCGATTCTTCCAAGTGCTACAGTTCAAGTGCTTAAATAGCACACTTTGCTGTTGCAAAGTACTTAGCCTAAGAATATCTGCTAATCTCAGCAAGCAGTATGACTCATTCTTAAGAGTATATTTACAGACCAACTGTTCTTCGGGAAGTTTGAGTTGAAACCACAAAGACAAAAATATCAATTAGACAAGTCGCACCCACTTCTGAGTTACCAGAGTTATCCAAAATTGTCTTCCTGAAGATGAAACTACTGATCAACAGGAATTTTAATAGGATGGTGGGATAGGTTGTGACCTGAAAATAACATAAATTGTGCTATGCAGAGGTTAACAGTAGTCTCTCGAAGGTTTTGTTTTGTTTGTTTGTTTTTAAGGAAGGGGCTATGTTACATCTGCAGAAAAATAATGCAAGAGTTGCCAAAATAACCAGCCGTCTGTGGGCTTTAAAAATGATATTTGCAGAAGGATAAGGTTGATAATTTTCCCTCCTCCTCATATACATTACTTATTGAATGTATATGTTGTTTTTCAGTCAATATTGACTCCCAAAGCAGCTTTAAAAAGAAGTTATTTTTGCCATCGAAGTGCTATGTAGAGAAATGCCCTAAAGTGTGTTTCATGCACCCAAATGCCCTGAAGTGAAACACCCATAAGTCACCTGTATAATGGTTAGTGAGTTCAAACCATAATCAGTTCAAAAGACATTCTCCTGTTTAAGGCTTGCTCCCCGAAGGTGACTTGGATAAGTACAAAAAGGAAAACCCTAATGACAATGCCTGAAAAGGACTACAGGATAATGCCTTATGCCAATTATCTAACTCAGTATTGTCTACACACTGACTGGCAGTAAGTCTCCGGTTTCAGACAGGGCCTTTCCCAGCCCTACATAAGAGATGCTGGGATTAACCTGGGATATTCTGCATTCAAAGCAGGAGCTCTGCCCCTGAACTATAGCCTTTCCCTAAGCCCATTGAAACAGAAGCAGATCTGCTTTGCCACTTGCTTTTAGGCAGAACCTGGACATTAAGTACTAAACAAGTGAAGTTACCTGTATCCAAAGACTAGACATGAGCAAGGCAACCTGTCAGGGGCTCAGGAGCAGAGGCACAGGGAAGAGGGGAGATGGAGAGCGAGGGGGAGGAATCCGAGGGGAGCGTAGGAGGGGACAGTGGTCCGAGGGATTCCATGAGCCTCTCCAGCGAATCGGAAGATTCACAAAAGGGGGCGCCAGTGACCAGGGGCAGGGGGTTCCCAAGGGGAACGCCCCAGGAGCAAGGGGGCAGCAGGGACTCCCAGAGCAGTAGTTGGAAATCAGGACCAGCTTCCCCACCAGAGCAGAGTGGGGGGGGGAAGAGTCCCAGGTATCGGGGCCAGTGCTTTCCCCACCAGGGAGAGGAGACGAGGCAGAGCTGACCACGCCTCCATCGGAGAGTCAGGCAACGGAGGGGAGGTCAGATCCGGCCAGTGTCACGGAAGAGGGAAGCAGTGATAGAAGCAGTGTAACGGTTAGGAGAAAGGTCACTGGGTTGGCGCGAGAAACAAGTTCAAATGTACAGGAGCGTGGGACAGCAGAGAATGAGGATTGGGAACCGGGTCCTAAAGCCCGCCGGAGGCAGGGGGAGGAGCTAAGCGACTCAGCGTCGGAGGAGTCCAGAAAGGGCAATGCCCCGGTGGGCAGGAGGACCCAGAGGAGGAGAGAACAGCGCAGAAGGTGGAGCAGGGCTAGGATCTTAAACTGGTGCGGAAGGGGAGGTGATTCAGACGGGACTTCGCCGATCTAAGGTCTAAGACGTAGGGCTGCACGCTCTGGCGTTGAAATGGAAACTAAACTTCAATAAAGACTTTTGTACATTACATCAACCTGGCGTTGGTCCTCTGTGAGCTGGGACCTAGAGGCAGCTCTGACACAACCTGTCTTCTGTCAATGGGCTACAGTTAGCAGTAGGAAAAACAACTTGTAGTCTATCATTCTACTACTGCCTTCTCTTTCCTCTTCCTCTGTATCCCAGAGACTGTTGCAGAATGGACTGGCCACTCTTGCCAAAGGTTTGAACTGACTGCTTGCAAAGGGTTTTTGAAATTAGTCCGAGTTTCACATCCTCCTAGCCTTGGACTGTGCTAGATGATCCTTCCACTTTGAACAAAAAAAAATTCCTTCCAGTAGCACCTTAAAGACCAACTAAGTCAGTTCTTGGTATGAGCTTTCGTGTGCATGCACACTTCTTCATATACACTGAAACAGAAGTTTCAGACCCTTCCACTTTGGTTAACTGCAACGAGGGCAGCTTTAGACACTTAATTGAAAAGCAAGACTCTTCCCTTTATACTACAGTGGTACCTCTGTTTATGAACTTAAATTTGTTCCGGAGGTCCGTTCTTAACCTGAAACCGTTCTTAACCTGAGGCGCACTTTTGCTAATGGGGCCTCCCACTGCCACCATGTGACTTCCACTCGCATCCCGGGGCAAAGTTTGCTACCCGGAACACCTACTTCCAGGTTAGCGGAGCTCGTTACCCAAAGTAAGGAGGACGGTACATAACCAGAGGTTCCACTGTACACAGTTTAAATGGGCACTGATGATACCGAATGGCAGTTGTTCTGGTATTGTCTAGCATAGAATTCCCCAACATAGTGCCCTCCTGGTATTTTGGACTACAACTTTTATCAGCTGCAGCCAGCACTGCCATATGATGCTGAGGCTGATAGGAGTTGTAGTCCAAAATGTCTGGAGGTCATCAGGTGAGGAAAAGCTGTAACGTTTTTTCTGGCTGGTTAAGATTTATTTCAACACTTCAGCTGTGGGATGGAAGTTAATCTCCTGTGCCTCATATACTTTTGTGGGAGTAAGGCGCATATGACAACTACGTAGTACAAGTACTACAAGTACTCAGTCAGGCAAGCCTGCCAGGTAGCAAGGTATGCTGCCTTTCAGTAACACTAGGAGTTTAACCATTTAAACTAGGCAATACAACCATTTACGAATGATGGCCAAGATGGAACTCTGTGTATAGAGCCAGACCATTGCCACAACACTGACAGGCAGCAGCTCTCTACGATACAGGTAAATAGATATCCTTGCTAATAGATATCATTTTAACAGGAGATGCCAGATTGGTCTTGATCTTGAGATCTTTAACACACAAAATGCCCTCTATACTTCACTCAAGCAACATAAACTTTTTTTTTTTACCTGAAGGTGCTCCAACCCAAGCCAAGCCAAGGACACCATCATCAAAATCACGATCAGTGAACACATAGGCTAAACAATAGTCATCATGATTCTGCTCAGAATTGAGTTCCAAAAATTTCTCCACACCAATATTTGGAAACCTGAAGGGATTGGTAGGGTCTTTTTCATCTTGAGTAGTGTTGATCTAAAAGAAAAGGTTCTGTGGTGTCAAATAACTCTTGCTAGCCAAGTAGCAGCTTTTCAAAGATGTAACCTATGCTCACTGTAAGAATCCACACTGCAAGACTGATTCACAGATATAATAATATACATTACTCAATCTCACCAGTTTAACATTCAGTGACTCAGAAATGAATTATATGAACAGTACCCACTGAAAAGCATTCAGAGGGGGAAAGAAAACTGTGGCGCTTGATCTGCAAAAGCAGTTCAACACATGCAATTTGTGGCTTGATGTTGCAGTCATTAAGAGGCATGGTATGAAGTGACACAGGACCAGAGAAAACATTATTTGCCAAGAGCCAAGGAGCTGCTTTAATCACCACCCAAGGACAGCAAGTAAATGGTAACAATGTAATAAGTTCAACAGATGTACTCCAATTCCTAGGGGCTAGTAAATTTAAACAAAGAGGAAGCAAATGCACAGGAGAAATCCCTTGAACTCTAAGGGAAAATGTAATTGGAATCAAAGAACATTTGCCGTTATAGGAAAGCTTCAGGGCCTCAATACCCTCAATACCCAATAGTACAGATGGAGTGGCATAAAATTTATACTGGCCAGAAAATGGAGATAAAATATCACACCCAGAATCATAGTGTCAGAGGGATGGAGGTCAACCAACATCACTCTGCACACACAGACAGCCTATCTTACACTTTAAGAAGGGGTGGAAAGGAATACCATTTGCCTTTTATTGCTCTCAAACTCATAAGGTTTGTTTTTCATGTCATCAAGTCTGAGCGCTATATTATTAATATTCCATTATATAATCTCTCTTTGACAAAGTGACTAGGTCTAAGCCCACCAACGGGTTCCAAAGCTGAGTAGGTATTCAGACCCAAATGCAAAGTCCAAAACTTCTCCACTATACTAAGCAGGGCTTCTTGGTAAAAAATCGAATTTCACCAACTGATTTTCCTTGAGATTTTCAGAAATTCAGTCACCCCTCTATTTGTGGAATTTGGAGGAGAATCTCAATGCTTATGTTAGTCAAAATGGTACCACACACAAGATGGAAGAACTTCATGCTGCTCTGCGGCTATGGAAGACTGAACGTGTTTCGGGGAGGATGGCAAGCTGCGGGAGGAGGAATGAAATGGGTAACCTGGAAGAGGTATGGCTGGCCGGCACCCTGACCAACAACATTTCTCAATGCAACATTTTCATTTCATTTGTAGCGAAGATTCAAAAGTTGCCTCCACATCTTTCATTCCATTAGTGTAAATAGGGTAAGACTTAACAGTATGTTCACCAGCACTGGACTACTGGAATAAGTAATAGGCAACTTAAAACACTTTATTTAGCAGGAATGGCTAAGTTAGCTAAAGCTTGCAAGGAACAGAAATTCTAAAAATTAAATTACAGAGTACTTACTCTTATTCGTTTCACCATAAAACTGATATTTCGGATTCCTGAGAAATCTGTTGACTGGTAAATTGTGTCAATTGCTTTAACATGGCTGGATATCTAAAACAGAAGAAGGTTAAAGTTCTGTGCATGTAGTTCTCTGAGAGACAAAATGTCAAGGGAGCTGCCTTAAACCATTGATTCATTTAGTTCATTTACTTCTTTATTTAAAGTAGTATTTATGTACCACCCTCATAAATATGTCAGGGCCGTATAAAGGTAAAAGGTAAAGGTACCCCTGCCCGTACGGGCCAGTCTTGACAGACTCTGGGGTTGTGCGCCCATCTCACTTAAGAGGCCAGGGGCCAGCGCTGTCCGGAGACACTTCCGGGTCACGTGGCCAGCGTGACATCGCTGCTCTGGCGAGCCAGAGCCGCACACGGAAACGCCGTTTACCTTCCCGCTGGTAAGCGGTCCCTATTTATCTACTTGCACCCGGAGCTGCTTTCGAACTGCTAGGTTGGCAGGCGCTGGGACCGAGCAGCGGGAGCGCACCCCGCCGCAGGGATTCGAACCGCCGACCTTTCGATCGGCAAGTCCTAGGCGCTGAGGCTTTAACCCACAGCGCCACCTGCGTCCCAGGGCCGTATACAGCAATATAAAAGCAGTTTTAAAACTATTAAAAGCAGTACAAAATAACAGGCTGTTGCTCTAGGATTCTAATCCTACCTGGAGATGAACCTGGAACTTTTTGTATGTGCTATACCACATCCCAGGGAAATTTCAGGGTCCAACCCCTGCATGGTCATTTATCGTATGTTCTAGAGATACATAAATACCCATAGTGCACATCTACAAGAAACTATAGGTTCTGTTGCTGACAATGTGCTTTTTATGTGTTGTGCAAAAAGTTGTATACATGACAATTTCCCAGAAAAGAACAATGTAGGCAGTTGTACATTAAGATGACTTTTTACATAAAGGACATCCTCTTTTTACCTCCTTTAAAAGAAAACTATCACTTGAAGCAATAGCTAAACACTTACCTGCGCAATCACAGCTTCTCTTGTTCCGTAATATCTAAAGAATAGGTGGTCTGTCTGAATATAGAGTTGACAAGTGTTTTTTTCAGCTTGTGCAGCCCGTTTTCTTCTTAAAAGCTCTGGGCCATGATTGGTAGATTCTTCTGAAGTTTGCTGCACCATACAAAGCCAAGGAGCTTAGCAATATAGATAAATAACACTTCTATACAGCCTTCCAGTTCAAAGAATACAGAGACCAACAGCACAATTCTAACCAAGACAACTCGGGAGTAAATCCTATTGAATTCAGTGGAGCTTACTCCTGGGTAAGTAGAATTATGATTGCAGCCTCAGTTACACACAATGAAAAATGTTATGCGCTGTAATACAATAGTAACAATCTGCATTCAAAATGGGGGAGGGGGGGGATGAGAGAAAATAAGGCCTGTTAAGAACCTTCAAATCAAGCAGGGCTCCAACATGTAGAAGGCAACTGTGGGCAAGTGGTGACTAACAATTTGTATTGGCTGGTAAATTTTGATGCAGTAATATGCAAAGATGTGTTCAACACCGAAGCTTCTATCCTCCATCATGCAGGACTTGGCTGTCCTCTTTAGTGAGAGAGTGGTCTGAGTCCACAATTACAGTTGCTTGAATCCAGCCACATTCCCCTATTTCCATACGTACTGGTACAGAGACTTGGCTCTTAAAATTGTTTGCCTCCAATTAATCTGGCACATGCAAGTTTATCTAAGGACTAAGAGGAAATAAAATAGCTCATGAGCTAGCTGAATGCATGAGTGAAGTTTCAATGAAAAAAAAAACATTTCTGCAGCCTGAGAAAATTTTTAGGTCTGCTACTGACAGGTATTTAAAATGTTCTTTAAGAGCTGCAATTAACTTTTAATCAAAATCAGAAAACCTAATAAGTCAACTTAGCTTAATGGTATCCATGTTCTTGACTGTAAAGCTTCAGGAAATTTAATGTAAACTGCATTATCAGGTAATATGATTCAGATCCAAGTAACAGTTTAACTAGTTTTGTGCCATCAAGGGTTCTTTGAGCTTGTATTTCTCATACAGTCCTCCTATGAAATATATCAATTCCTTTTTGAAACTGAAGGGGGAGAGTGTGCAATAATGACATAGTTATCACAAGGCATGATCCTTGGTCACGGCTACAGTAAATAGCTCTTTGGCTTCTGGCTAAAGAGTGTAAGTTCCTTTACAAAGCTATGAGCATCCTAATATGGAGTAGTGGGGGTCAGCAGTAAATGATTATATTTATATACCTGGTTCATGGGCTCTTCTACACCAGTCATTTGGTACTTTCTCATTCTTTCAAATACGGAATGATCTGCACAGCCACCTTGTGGTCCATATTTATGTGGGTATCCTAGAACACAAACCAAGTGACTAGTTGAATCTTAATTATGAAACTAGTGACAGATCTGCCTAATACTTGTAAGTTACTATCAAATCTTTTTAGTGAAGACAATCTGTATGCTTCCCGCATAAGCCGTTTTGAACTTCAGATATCCATTTCCCTCCATGTTTAAAACAAATGCATCCTATTTTAAGATTACAGTGATTTCAAAGTAACTAAAAAGTAAAAAAAAAAAAGTTAACTAATGTCAATGAACAGTTTAATAAAGACTGTGTAAGTTTTGGCTATGCAGTGTTTAAGAGCTTGCATACTGGAGAGGCACAGAAGAATTAGGTAGTAGGTATGTACAAAGAGGAGCCAACAAAGAGATGTTCATGCTTTGATACCGCGTGCTCACAACAAGGATGCAATTATTTACAAATTGTTTTCTAATGTTAAATAGTGCCTCCAGCTGCAACTTAGTTATTACTGATATGAGTAATAATTAGGCCCAAATGCCACTGCTACCAGCAGGTTGCACAAGCGGAGGACTCATTCACATGTAACACTAACATGGCTTACTATAAATGTGAGAGTGTGTGGATACTGTGCTCCTCCTCTGGACCTCCTGTGAGGTTAAGCCATGGTTTCGCTTTAAAATGTTATCCATTTTTTTGGCTTGTGGTTTGTCTCACTATGGACAAGACCATGAGCTGTAAACTCTAAAGCAGACTTTGGTTACAAGCTCATGGTTTGTCTAGAGGAAGCTAATAAAAAATTTAAAGAAACCAAAAGATATGTATCAGGCAATACAGGTGGCCTCACAAAAATCTCATCTGTCAAAGGCCAAGGTAAAGGGGGTGTCTTCAGCAAACAACAAAAACCCATTATGCCCCCTCCTGGGCTGCCACCCCTTCCCCATGATTCTTGAGGGCAATGAAACTGCCAAGTAGGCCCTCTCTGCACATATTAACATCTGACAGGATCCGTAAGGAAAGAGGTAGTTCTTCAGCTATTTGGGGCCTGAGTAATTTAGCGCTTTATGGCAGCATCTTGAACTGGGCTCAGAAACTAACTGGCAACCAATACAGCTGTTTCAAAACAAAGGTAATGTACATTTTACATGAAACCCCAGCTGATCACATGGCTGCAGTATTTTAGACAAGATGAAGTTGACAAATCATGTTCAAGGCCAGCCCCACATACTGCACATTGCAACAGTCTGATTGGGAGGTTACCAGAGCATGGAGTCCAGTGACCAGGTAACATACCCTGACTGGCTCTCAGGTAGCATTCTTGAGGCAAAGAAGCAGCATGGCCAATAAAAAATAATAATTTAATAATAAATGTAAAAAATAAAGCCAGGCATTATAGGAGTTGTAGTCCAGGAGCATCTGCAAGGTTAGCCAGCCCTTTAGTTAGAGGCCTAACTCATGCTCTAGAAGAACACTGGCATTATTCATGTGTTTGTTTGGACCTGAACTCGGTCAAAGAAGGAGAAGCAATATATATTAATTTGGGGTTTATTTTTTCCATCCCAATTAAGTAAATGATGCTATAATACAAAATATACATGTCATCTATGACTTCTAGGGCTGGAGGTTACTTGCGTCACCATTACTACTCTATACGATGATGCAAGAAACAGTTTGGTCACATTTGCACAGAGTTCAGCAGGACACACTTCAACTTATTCAATGCATTCCTGCCCCTAACCTTGGATCTTGAAGCTCAGGATAAATTGAATTTTTATGCAAAATGCCCATATTTCAGTGGGAGCTTTTCTGTCTTGAAACATGGTTGTAGATCTGAGACATGATTTAATGTCACGAGACCAAATCTAGTCTCAACAAGCACAATCTTCCAGGCGGCTATTTTCCCAACTGCAATCCTCTACAATAAGGTGAAATATAGTTAAAGTAGTAAAAATAGAATTTGAAAGCTCCAGTATGCACATCTTCTCTCATTAAAAATATCATTTCACAAGAATGCTGTTCACTGTATTATATTATGACTTATTTCATTTTCCTGGTATGTATTAAGAAACACTATGAAATAACAAACAAAACAAGCATTCCTAGATAAAGCAAATCCAAGGCACTTGGTGGCGGAAGGATTCAGTCAAGCTATTTATAGAAAATATTTAACAAAGTACTACTTAATGCTAAAATTAGATATATACCAGCTTTTGCATTTGCAATTTGACCAATTAATCAATATTTTCTTCATAATATCACAGCTTCGAATGTGTGCTGATCTAGATCTACTGCTAGATAGTTTCTTTTCTCTTTAAACTTTCTTCAGCTTGATAGCTTAGTTACAGCATGGTGCTGATAGTGCCAAGGTTGCAGGTTCGATTCCCATAAGGGACAGCTGTATATTCCTGCATTGGAGGGGTTTGGAGTAGATGATCCGCAGGGTCCCTTCCAACTCTACAATTCTGATTGTATTATCAGCTTTTAATTCTGATCTGAACATATGAAAGAAAAGGGGGTATAATCAAATGTGCCAACAAGCCCCAAAGCAGTCCCATTTCCTATCACCCACCATTTACTTAGTACTAATAGTATATTAAAAAGCCACGATTAAACTGCAAATCTTGCTCTACAAGAAAATTGCCAGTGATTTCTGCATTTCGTAACACAGCTTTACAGCAGAGGTTTTCAACCTTTTTGAGTCCACGACTCCCTTGACCAACTATCTTTTTTCTGCAGCACCCCTGTGGTGCTCAGGAGCCCAGTTACGGTATATCACCCCTTGCCTGCAGAGCTGACAGCCTCTTACCCTTTCTTGAACACCCTCCCTCAGCCTCCTTTCCTCTCCTCTCTCCTCAGGAGACCTCTGGGCAGCCGCTGCAGCCACCCCTGGTCTCTGAGCTGCCCCCCCCCCAAAGAGGTGCCTGCTCCTGCTACTCCACAGGGGCTTGGGCAGAGGATGCCCCCAGCTTTAGTGACCCTACAGAGATTGGCCAAAGGTGAACATAAGCACAGTACCTTATCTTGGGTGGTAGCAGGGATGCTGCAGCAAACAGCTGTGCAAGCCTTTGGGAGGCAGAAATGCGAGAGGGCATTGGGGGGGGGGAGAAGGAAAATTGCCCATGACACCCCTGACCATCATTCAATGCACCCCAGGGTGCCGCGCCACACTGGTTGAAAACCACTGGCTTACGGCAAAGAACGAGTACTAGTTAACGAAGACAATTCATTTTGAAACAGAATAGAAAGAATTTTTTAAAAAGAAAGAACCCTTATCACTTACATATTTAACATCACTAATATAAAAAGTATGAATCAAGATCAAGAGTAAGAATCTAAAATAGTTCACCATACTTTGAAATTAGAATAGAAAGGTCACCTTTCACTGGCCACCAATTTCACTGCAACATGGACAAAGGGCTTTGTAGAAAATGGACAAGAAGATCCCCACTTGCAGAATAGGCTTTTGTTTAAACTCTGAATAAGACTTTATTGTGATGCTAAACATATGTTGCATTGTTGTGCCTGAAAAGCCGCTAAAAGGATATTCCTGCCAAAAACTGAAAGATCCAGCAACCAAGAGGCTCATCCATTAGAAATACATATTTTGTCTATTTCAAACAATCTTCTCAGCTGATGCCTGTCTTGTTACCTTCCCATAGTGTAGAGTGCTGCAAAGCACAGGATAGAAGACTTCTCACAATCAAAAACTCACTACATTCACTTTATTCTCTGTCAGCTGAATTTGATCTGATAAACCTCAGACAAAATGATGGACACCGTCATGGTGGTCTGTTTGTATAAAAACTAGTTTTCCAAAATGAATGTCCTAAACAGGAACATCAAGCTGCTTTGCTCCCATACATTTGGGTTTGCAGTAGTATCTTCTATCTCTACCTCTCCTTTGTAGCCTTGCCAATTCCATACTTTGCTTCCAATCCAGCTGCTAAACTAATAGCAGAGTAGGTATAGTTGGGTTAGATATAAAGGTGGGGGAGGTTCTGCAGCTGAGAAAAATTCTTTGCCTGTACTGATGTGAGATCTCAAGGCAAAGTGGCTGCTCCTGGCTCTCTCTCCCCTCAAAGGCTCCAGCTTCTCCTCCCCTTTCCCTCTCTCTCTAAAAAGATTTCAAGGCACTGCTATCCCAAGAGTAGCTGTTGAGCTCTTCAGAGAGCAAATGAGTGCTCACTTCCCTGTCCAAAGCGCACGCCCCCCCCCCCAATCTCCATTGTTAATGCAAGACTCGCTGCTGCTGTGATCGGGAAGGAAGAAAGCAAGGAAGGGCGGTGGCAATAACAGGGTCAGAGGGGTCCAAGTGTCAGAAGCGCACGGAGGAAAGGCCACAGAGCTCCCTTCAGCAAATTGGAGAGGGTCCGGCTGCATAAGCTCGCATTTTGCGTTGGACCCATCTTCCCCTAACTGACCCTGTCATGCCTCAGAACCTCAGCAGGGGGCTAAGAGTGACAAACGCCCAATGCCTAGCAGGCTTCCTCAACCTTGGCCCTCCAGATGTTTTTGGCCTACAACTCCCATTATCCCTAGCTAGCAGGGAATTGAAGTCTCAAAACATCTGGAGGGCCAAGATTGAGGAAGCCTGGCCTATGCCAAGGCTTATCTACACCTGAATTCAATAAAGTTCTGGCCACTTTAATCCCACAGCATGCTGAGAAGAAAATCTCCCAGAGAGAGAGAGAGAGAAATAAAACTCCTCTTCGACGCCTTTCCTTTTCCTTCTACGCAGCTGAAGTAAACCAGCCGGGATAGTGCCCTCTTTCCTGCCGGCTCAAACTTATGGAACTGGCCAGCTCAGCAGCTGTGAAGAGCCCACCCAGACCTTTGGGAGAGGGAGAGGGGGAGAGAGAGACTTTTGCTGCTGCTCTGCTTGGCGAATCAGGTGTTTTGCGGGGCAGAGTGGTCCCAGCAGACAGGCAGCTGGAGATGCTAGGCACAAAGGTGGCTCCCGGACATCTCCAACCAGTTTCAAAAGGTCCGTTGCCAGTTGCAAAATGAGAACAGTGCAATGAGAATTTTGGTTGTTGATTGTATTATGTATCTGAGCTCATGAGTGAAGACTAACAGCATTAACTAAGCTGCTGTGATGGCAAGGGCTGTTCATAAACATTCTAAAGCTCAAAGCTGATGGAATGTTGGTCATGCACTTTCCAGGAGAGGTGAAAATGCCTGAGATTAGAACCTAATACAGACTTTAAGGGCAGTAGCCTTGCAAAGAAGGCTGTGAACTGAGAAGGAATCTGAGGTAAGGAGGTGAAGGGGTAGGGATCCCAGAAGAAGAGGTAACTGAAAATAAACAAGAACCTCAAGGAAGCTTTTTTAAAAAAAAAAAAAAAGCAGAGGCAACAGAGAAGTTGATGAAGGTGGAAGATAGGAGCTGATTTGAACTATGTTTGGCTATATCTTTTTAATTATCCTTATCAACTTTGGCTACTGATTTTCCATAATATGATCTCAAGAAATGTACTATCCATTCCTTTCACTTGAACCCAGAAGTTCTTGACACACTGCCTGAACAGATAGCTTTTTAACCAAAGTTGGCAGGAGCCAGAGCAATGGCACCAGTATACACTAGCACCAATTTGTCCTCCCTAATGAAGAGACTAGGCTGGTCCTTTTTTAAGACAACAAAGGGGTCATGGAAAGGGACAGAGAACAGAACGCAACAAAGGAAAGCTTTATTGCTGGCAGAAATCCTTTCAGGATTCCCTAATGCTATCCTCAAGACATGGACAATCACTAGAACTGCTAAGCCACACATTTAATTTCAGAGACTGACAGCCAGTGCAACATAGCCAATAAATTAAAATACTAAGGGAAATTAACTCCTCACATTGCTTCTACCAGGACAAACCTACAAAATATGTGCGGTTCTTGCCCACCCTTTATCTTGTATGATACTAATAGTTATTGCTTAAGAAACACATCTGATATAACATTCCAAGGCAACATACCTATGACAATTTACAGCTGTGATGTCACTCTTCAGTTACATGCATTCCCTAACGCTTTGGTAGACCAAGGATACATGTGTAATATCACTTCCCATGTGGTGTTGTTGCTGTTGTTGCTTGTACCCCACCATAAGTTAGCCCTTAAGCATCTGTCATCCCCACACTTGCAGTCAAAGAGATTTATGGTTTTTATCATATATTTACACAGTAGCACAACAGCGAATGCCTACATGAGTATGGGAACAGCTTTCACGCGGTTTGCTTTCATAAAAAATCAAGTGTCGCACCATTTTAGGATATTTGTGCTGTACTGATTATTTTCACGGTACATGATAAACGGAAATACTTACTAATATCATCTTCGTGATACATGACTGAATGAAAAGGCAGGGCTCTGTCCTTAATATATCTTTCTGCTGGTTCAATATAGAAGGTCCCAGTGTGAGTCTTAATGAATCCTTCAAATCTTCCATCAACAACAGATCCATGGCTAAAGCTTCCCTGCTCACCTTTGGGGGAGAAATAAAAGATTAAATAAAAAAGTGCACTGGCAGTTTTCATACTCAGGCATCAGCCACCAATAATTTAGCTTCTTAAACTATGCTTGCAAACAGCTGATACCCTCCCCTGCCAGCCGCCTTCTCCTTTAACCACCATTAACATGCTCTGCTCAAAGCGGGAAAGTTGCAGAGCTACCCCAGTTGCTTCAAAAATATTGTATTAAATACCATGTGACCCTTATATGAACGCTTAACCAGCTTATTATAAAACCTCTACCATGAAGTTTTGTCACAGATTTAACCTCTGAAAATATTAGTTCAGTTGGCCAATCTTGCTGAAATTGTTTACCACTTTTCAGCAGGTGGCAAACAGTCAAAAAAGTAATATACCATTCTGCACATAACTGTACAATTCCAGTTTATCATTAGTTTTAATAAATAGTGAAAACATCATTAGCAGGGTCAGTTCTTTAATGTTTAAATTCCCACTCTCTTAACAAGCCTTTTCCTTAAAGTCACAGAAAAATGAAAAGGATGTCTTTTTGATAGATGTTGACTAAACTTATTCCAAAAGTTTTTTAAAAAAACACATGTCTCAGTTATCCATAAAAAGACTCCTAACATTAACTTTGTGAACATTATTTGTCAATACACAAATAATGAGTTTTAGCAAACAAGATGTCCTGCAATATTTCTGACACCATCAAGCCACTTACTGATTTGCTGACTTTTTGTGCTATGAAGGAATAATAACCTTTCTAATAATTTCCAAAAGGTTAAATCATGTTAGTCTGCTACGGCTAATCAACAAATTGTGGGACACCTTAAGAACTGACAAATTTACTATGATATAAGCTTTCATGGAATACAGTCCACTTCTTCAGATGCCTTCAAGTGTTACAGGAAAATAAACACATAGCTGGTAGTGGTGGTAGAATTGTAAACAGTGCAATCAGAAAGAAATTAAATGCAGCAAAGTACAGAAGGTGATGGCTACATTAACAATGGCCAATAAACTTTGGTTTTTTTTGGGGGGGGGGGGTAAAAGCAAACATCCTAGCATTGGTAGGATGGTGTGTGAGTGCAGCATGTGCTATATGTATTTATTTGTGTGGCTTTATTTGTTTCAAAGGCATAACAGGGATCCATGCTTGGATTTTAACACCAGTAACAAAGGTACTTCATATAAATTCATACAAATAAATTATTTAATCCAGGTTTGAGGAACATTTGGCCCTTCTATTGTTGCTGAACGACAACTCCCATCAACCCCAGCAAGCATGGCCAATTGCCAGGGATAATGGCAGCTGTAGTTCAGAAACCTTTGGCCATCTAAATATTGCTGAAGTGGCTTTAATTTGAAAGATGACTTACACCTCTGACTTACACCTTTTCTTCACTGGTGCAAAGGTCTCATGCAAAAGTTGGGAATATTTTTGAGCCCAAGGCCCACCTTCCTTCAGAGCCAATCTTCTGAAGGTCGTCCTCCAGTAGTGGGTGCAGTCAAAACAGTGAGGGGTTGCTACATGCAGGCGGGATGCACACATAGTGCACCTTCAGTTAAAGGCAGTAGGCCAGATGTGAGGCTTGCCCTGAAGTAAGCAGCTTTAGCTTATGAGATTTGATAAAACCAATGGAAAGAGAGCACTTCAGCTTAAATTCACATTACTTGAAACTTTTAGAGGCAGTTTTTAGGTGGACTTTCCAAAAATATTTCAATTATTGAGACCTGATCTATTGACTATTACACTTAAAACAGATTTATCACTAACTTAAGACAACAACAAACTATTTAAATACAAAATGATTGAACTTACCATAAATGTGCCCAGTATATATGTGGGAGGTATCGTAATCAAGTACTTTATCTGACATCTCTAGCTTGAAGTCATCACTAAAGAGAGACATATCTCTTTTCATTCGAAGGTTAAATTGTCTGTAAAGGGAAGACAACAGAACTTAAATGTAAACAAAGGAACATACAGTGGTACCTCTGGTTGCGAACGAGATCCGTTCTGGAGGCCCATTCGCAACATGAAAAGAGCACAACCCGCAGCGGCGCGTCTGCTCACGCGAGGGTTGCGATTCGCCACTTCTGCGCATGACGTCATTTTGTGTGTCTGCGCATGCGCAAGTGGCAAAACCCGGAAGTTACCCTTTCCGGTACTTCCGAGTTGCCCCAGGACATAACCTGAAAGAACATAACATGAAGCGGACGTAACATGAGGTATGACTGTACAAAGCTCACTTCTACAAAGTCAGACAATTGGGTCCAACCAGCTCAATACTGACTACACTAGGCAGCAGGGGTTCTCCAAAGTTGCAGATGGCATTCTCTTCTAGCCCTATCTGAAGATGCCAGGGGTTGAATCTGGGACCTTCTGCATACAAACAAGGTACTCAACCATTAAGCTACAGGCCATATAGCTCTGCAATTACAAAAATACCTCAAGAACATGAGCTGTTAAGAGTGTGAGTGAGAATGAACATCCTGAATCTTGTTAAATACTTTCCTTCTTTGATATTCATAGGCCATCAATGTAGCCCAATTATCCCAAAATACCATCTGGTACTGCAGCCATGAATTCCCGGTTTCCTTTATTATAATCTTTAGGTTTCCTATTTCAACCACTTATAGGAAAACATCTGCCCCCTGCCTAGAAGTACATATTAGGAATACTGCTCTGATTAAAGCTGCAAGAGACAGTGCCACTTGGCAAAATCTTATAAGCAGGGGACAAAATACTGGGGGTGGGGAGTAAGATCTAAGCAAGACCATTTGCAGTGAGCTTTCTCTCACTCCAAAACCCAGAAATCTTGGAGAACTCCATAATTTTTTATTAGTCAGTTAGAGCAGGGCAATTTCTCTTTGCTCTTTCATTTCCGGCAAGAAGCCAAGTATAGGATAAAGCTCTTTTGCAGTAATCCGGTCTATTAACTAGCTGGGCCTACATCTACTTCTGCTCGTTAGTAATTCTAACTAAAAGAAACTAAGCTAACAGACAAGCAGGCCCAGACCATAACACGGAGAGGAAATTCACAGTTGGAACCACACAAGAGAGTAAAGGCTTTCCCAAAATGAATTTCGCTTTTCATTTAGTATTGATGTTAGGTTGTCCAGTCCACCTGTTACAGGAAAACTGCCTTGTGGATCAAGTTTGTTCTGTAGGTCAGATGTCCCCTATCCCTGGTTTACTACTATGGGAATAAACTACCGATTTCTAAACACTATAAATACACAACTGACTGTTTTTTTTTAAGAGATAGATGGAGACACACCCGGTTTCTACCCAGAAACTATCCACTAAAATTACATTCACTTGAATTTTATAAGATAAACTTCTGAAAGTTAGTATTGGTAAACGCGAGTAGAATAGAGCTAGTGGTGTGCAAAGCAAGAGTAAAGGAAAAGAGAACAAACATGTGTTATTTTTTTCAGCTTACTTTTTAAAAAGCACTGTAGCTGCATTGGCTTATAAATGTATGCAGCAAGGAGCAATTTATCCTTCATTCCTTCAGCACCTCAACCTTGAACATTAACAGATGAAAAACCAGCTATGTATATACAAAGGAGGAGATTTCATTGTGCCCCAGACTGTAAACCAGATTAGTCAAAGTCTGTCCAGTTCCTGAAAACTTAAGTCTTGAAGCCTACAGGTTGTTGAAAAAAGTTCCAAAGTGCTAAGTGCCTTTACACATTGAACGAAAAACTTGAAGGAATTCAACAGCCAAGAACCACAACTTTAAGTACAATGCAATGTTAATATTAAGATAATTCTTTATCGTTCCTTTATATTTAATGAAATTTAAGGGCTATAAAGTAATAAGCTTGATGTAATACTTACCTTCCATGAGCATGGAAATCTAAGCGTAAAAATTGGTCTTCATGTGATACTGCTCTTTTGGCACGCTGGTGTTTTTGGTGTAATGAATCCACATCATATGACAGGCCTTCATAATGTCTTATGTGTTTATTTAGAGGATTTCCGTATTGACCTGTGAACAAAACAGTGGATTGATAAATCAGTCAGTCCAGGCACATTACAGAAATAAGGGAAAGGCTCTTTCCCCAAACTATTTCTATTTTCATTCTCCTTTAATTTTCTAAACCTTTTGCTTAGAAAAGTAAATTGAGATTGTTAATACAAACTCAACATCAAATGGTAGCGATATTCTTACATGTACCAGTTGTAACTCCAAAGCATGTTGAAATACATTTAAGATGTTGCTTATAACTTATATTTTTGATTCCAAACACTATTACTTCAGATTAAGAAATATCAAATATTTTCAATAGACAGTCAAGATAACTTGTTCTTTTCAGAACTATAAAATACACACTAGGAAGTACCTACCAAGCCAATCACCAAAAGAAAGAGAAAAAGAAACAGGGACACTAACTTCTCTTTCTGAATAAACCTTTAGACTGAAACACATTGGGCTACCTCTTTACCCTGGCCTGAGACTGTACTATTTTAAATGTTTTTAATTCTGAATTTTGAATTGCTGTAACCTTCCCTGGATCTGCTGGTGAAGAACTAGGAAATTTATTATTACACTAATAAATATTAGCATTTTGAGGTGTGCTCTGTTTGGGGCAGAAGAAAGCCAACAGACTTCCTTTGGAGAGTGAACAGGTTTTAGAAGTGGACGCAGAAGACAAAGGTACAGGTGCTCACCCATACTTGAAGCTGAGAGGAGAGTCACGGACAAATCTCTTTCCATCAGCCGAACCTCTTAGGGGTTAGACACTTCCACTTTAATGAAATTATATTTCTAAGGGGGGAGGGGCAACAGCTCAGTGACCCAGAAGACATGCTTTGCATGTAGAAATCACTAAATTAAATTCCTAGTCTTGGGGCTGAGCAATATATCGCCCAAAACCGGTTTAAAGTCCATAATATGATATTGCTTTCATAATTTTTGTCCTGGCAATGTATCATGGTTTGTGCTATTGAAAAATCACAATGTGGGGAAAACCTTGAAGCCAGCCAGTGCCTCTACACAGCTCCATTCTTATTTCAGACATTGTGATATATCAGTATATTGTGATGATTAGCTAGTGATATATCACACTTTTGAAAACCAGGTATCAACCAGCATTACCCGGCATATCCATTAAAAAAAAAAAAAGTATCAAGTGATGGGAAAGATGTTTGCTTCAGAATCTGGAAGGCCACTACCACAGGTACAGATAAATTATAATCTGGCCTCAAAACAGCTTTCCAAGATTATTTTTTTCCTAAAAATATTGAGAACTAGATTATGCTTGTACTTCTCAGTTTGAATAGACTACTGTATCTACTAAAAGAGTTAACCCGCTAATTAAAAACAACTGCTCAATAAAAATGAAAAAAATGAAAAATCTAACCAGGGTTCGATGACAGAAGAAAATGGAGCTAATATAGTAAGAAGGATTATCGCAGAAAACAAGAGAGACTGTTAAAGAGTGAAAAGAACTAAGGACATTTTTCATGGGAGAATTGAGCTTAAGGAGAACACCAATTGTGAAATGAGGAGGCATCATATGGAATTGAAACAAAGTTCAAATTCAAGTGTGCATTTTCCATCCAACAAGTTTTGAACCAAACACAGGAAGTTTTATAAAAGAAACAAAACTTGTCCAAGTATATGTGCAGCCATATAACAAAGGGCTGTAGATCAGTAGTTGAGCATCTGTTTTGCATACACCAGGTTTCAGGTTCAATCCTCAGCACCTCCAGGTCCCCAGCTTGAAATCCTAGAAGTACTGAGCTAGATAGACCAAAGACAGCTTCCTATGGTCATATATTGGTGGTCAAGGTGCTAGAACACTATTCTTCTCCTGCCCAAATGAAGCCAAGCCCACTGGACATTTGTCTTCCCCAAACTGTCATCCAGAAGCAGCCATTCCATTATGCAGCATCCGAGGGAGAGATTGATAAGTACAGCCAATTTATCAGCTTATCTGAGAGACCAGCAATGTTTGGCACCTCTTCTCCTTGAACTGCTTCCAATCCAATTGATGATAGTAAGAACTTCATGACTAAGAACAAATGCCCAAGTTTGCATTTCCTCCGCCCGTCTCCCAAGCCCTTTTCTTTTTGGGTTGTGTCTTTTAATTTGCAAACCTGACTTACTGATTTTAGCAAACTGCTCTGGGAGCCTTTTCGGTTGTTAGCAGTCTCTGCTTTGGTGGCAGTTGTACGCTTCACTGCCCAGCGTCAGTGACCACTTGCTCCCTAACTGGTCTCACAGCACATGGCCCCAAACATGTGCAAATACTAAAAGGAACCTCGGTTCCCTTACTTCCAGTCAACTGGGGGGACGATACTAGAACATAAGTCTGACACAAATGAATAAGTGGGCCAAAGCAAAATACTTACAAGGCAATATTTAGCAAATATAGTGGTACCTCAGTTTTTGAATGTAATCCGGAAGACCATTCGAGTTCCGAAACGTTCAAAAACCGAGGCACAAAGGGCGGCCTGCAAATTCAATAGAGAAAATGGGGGGGACAACTCACTGGATGCTGTTTGATGTCTGAGGCGCATTTGAAAATGGAAGCATTTACTTCTGGGTTTGCGGCATTTGAAAACCGAAACGTTCGACTTCCAAGATGTTCGAAAACCAAGGTACCACTGAATGAATGAATGAATTAATTTATTACGGTCATAGACCAGAAAAAACAACAACGATAATTTACAAGGGGAGTAATGGTGTCAATTAAAAATTGTAAAATTGTACATAAAAGCAATACACATATGCACACACACACACACACATACACGCACACACGCACTACAATGTATGTATAGACTTAAAAAATGAAGGGGCTTGTCCAGGGGTCAAGTCTTTTACTTTTTTACAGCTAATGCCCTCCGCTTGATCGCAGCCGCAGAAAATTTGGCCACTTTCAGTGTTACTTCTGGGTTTTTATCTCCTAGTAGGATTTTCAGCCGCTGAGATTCAGATCGACCTGGAAATTTCTGAACGATAGGGGAAATAAACAGTGACCTGATATCCCCATAGAGGTCGCAGTGTAGCAACACATGTGAAACCGTTTCCACCTCTTTCAGACCACATGGGCAGACTCGTTCAGCATAGGGTTTGCCCACGTATCTGCCCTTTAGTAAGGCAGATGGCAGTACATCAAATCTGGTAAGGGTAAACGCCCGCCTGTATTTTGCGATTTGTAAATCCAGCAAATATGGTGTTAGATTGAACCCTTTTCCATAATCTTGGATGGCTGGATATTTATCTATCTTGCTCATATGGTCCTGGAGCTCTACATCTCCTATTCGCTGGCTCACCATCCTTTTAGCCTTTTCAAAACCTGAGGCTATAAGTTCTTGTGGGGAAAGCCCCAGGCCCTTCAATTTTTCATAGAGCAACAATCTCCATTTAGACTGGAACGGGTCTAATAGAGTCAATGGAGCCACTCCCACTGGGAAAAATATGAGTTTTAGCCAGAAGTGAATCTTCAGGATCCATATCCTGGCATTGATAGGGAGTTGACCTACCTCCAGCCTAATGGCTGTGTTGGAAACACAGGTAGGTAACCCTAGTAGGGAGCGGTAAAATTTAGTTTGTACAGATTCCAGGGACTTGAGTTTTTGACAATTAAATATCTGGGTGCCATACATCAGTTGTGGAAGTATTTTTGCGACAAAGACCTGGGAGGCAGCAGGAACATATTGACCTCCTTTTCTATAGAAGAATCTTATGATAGCTCTGGAGGATCTTTGCGCATTTGCAATGGAATTCTTAATCTGATGGCACCAGGATCCCTTCTCATCAAAGATTATTCCAAGATATCTAAAGGATGTTACTTGCTCAATAGGTTGGTTATTAATTTTCCATTTATGTCGGAGTTTTCTCTTGGAGAACACCATAATTTTTGATTTAGTGTAATTTATTATTAGGTGTTCAGCTTCGCAATACTCTGTAAGAGCTCGTAAAAGTTTTCTTAGACCCACACAAGAGAAGGAAATAAGTGCCGCATCATCTGCGTACAAAAGGACTGGAATTGGTATATTATTTAGGTTTGGGGGATGAGTACTTGCATCCTCCATCTTTCTGACTAAGGAATTTATGTAGAAATTAAATAGAATAGGAGCAAGAACACAGCCTTGCTTGACACCATGGAAACTTTGGATTTCCTTTGATAGGTTCCCATAACGGTCACATCTAACACGGATCCGAGTATTTTCATGTAGTCTACGGATAAGAAGCAAAAGACGTCTGTCGATGTTTGTGGCACTTAATTTTTCCCAAAGTCTGTGCCGGGGTATCAAATCAAAAGCTGATTTGAAATCTATAAAGGCTACATAGAGGGAGCCTCCTTTCTTTGAGGTGTATTTCTCCACTAGATGTTGCAATACCAGTCCTTGGTCTAAAGTTGATCTATGTGCCCTGAAACCAGCCTGGGCTTCCTTAAGGATGTGTTCCCATTCCAGCCAGTCCGCAAACTTTTCACGTAAGTGAGTTGCGTAAAGTTTGCTAATAATGCTTAAGAGACTGATTGGTCTGTAATTGGCTGGATCAAGTTTACAGCCTTTCTTGAATATGGGAACGATGATTGCCAATCCCCAGTCCTCTGGTATTATTGCTGTTTGATCTATGCTGGTGAATAGGGTGGCAAGGACTGGGGCCCACCAGTCAATATTGGCTTTGAGAAGCTCAGGGGAGATATTATCTGCTCCCGGGGCTTTTCTGTATTTGAGTGCCTGAATAAGCCTCCTGACCTCCGCAACCGACACCGGAGGCCACTCATCACCTGCCGCACACTGTGTTAGTGGCTGTGTCAAAGGCAGAGCTGAATATAGTGATTGGAAAAATGCCTCCCAAGTCCCTGCAGGTATAGTATACTCCACTTCTGAGGAGGTAGATCGCACTCCATTCGCTACCATTCTCCAGAAGGTGGCCGAGTCTCTCTCTCTGGATGCATCTATTAGGCATTTCCATTCTCTTTTCTGTGCCAGGAGTTTTTTGTTTTTAATCAGGATTTTATAATTTCGTTTATCTTCAAACCAGACCGTGGGGAGTTGGGGTAAATTGGCAGATCTATAATTCTTGTATTTTTTCAGTAAGTTTAGCTTCATGTCCTGGCATTCTTGATCAAACCAGGGTTTGGAGTTTTTATATACTGAGGATTGCCTATTTGACCTGTTCCTTTTTTCCTTCAGGGAATCTTGAAGGAGTGAAATTAACTCCTGAAATAAATTTATTTTTAATTCATGGCTTGAGGAAGTTATAAGGTTATCTCTCTTAGTGAGGAATTCCTTTGAGCATAGCCTACTTGAAATTTCCTTATGCAGTTCATCTGTCCATCTAATACGAGAATATCTGAGCTCCAAAGCTGTAGGGCTCGAATATTCGATTTTCTCAGCGCAGGATAAATCCTTTCCCGCAACTACAAGTGCACTTAATGGCAGATGGTCACTGTCTAAGCGCTCCTCCACTTTGCATTCCAGAACTTTGTTTTGAAGATCATACGACACGATTATATAATCAATTGTGGAGGCGCCATTGTTAGATATAAATGTGAATTCTCCGACCTTCTCCCCCTCAGTACGGCCATTCAGTATAACCAAGTCCAACTTATTGACCAAGTGTAATAGGCATAAGCCAGCATAATTACAGCCTTTATCCTTTGAGATTCTAGCTGGTATTGAGTGGGCTTCCTCTATAATGGGGGCTGTTTCATGGAAATGGGCATACAAAGCCTCATCAGATTGTCCAGTTCTGGCATTTAGGTCGCCAGCCACCACTACAGAGGCATCAGGAAATTGATTTGATAGTTTGTCAAGATACTGTTCTAACTGAGCCCAGGTATTTCTTATCAGTCTTTTCTCTCTTTGTGGGGGTAGGTATACGTTAATCAGCAGCAAGCTGTGGGTTCTCCACTGTACCTGCACAGCTGTGGCCAGATGGTCTAGTGGGTCTAGTTTTTTAAATATGGCCCTTAGCCTTGTTGAGATTAAAGTAACTAACCCACCTTTAACTCGCCCCCCTCTAGTACTTAAAAGACCTGGGAGGGAGAACGCAGAAAAGCCATTTAACTCCACTTCGCTTGTGCTCCAGGTCTCCTGGAGAAACACAATGTCATGTCTCTGAATATATTTAGTAAAGGATTGGTCAGAAGCCCTCTTTTGCCAACCTGCAATATTCCAAGTTAGCAAGGTAAGGTTGCACGTTGTCTTGCCAAAAGTTGATCTTAGTCAATTTGCCTTTAAAAGATTTTTAGGGCCTATCTTTTTGTCTATTGATTGAGTTTCGTTCATTTTGGCAATGTCCATAGATGTATTATCGCCCAAGTACTCAATGGAATCGATTGAAGGGTGCAACGTGCTAACATTAGTGATCAGTACTCCTTTTTTTGGCGAATCTACCTTGAGGTGTTCTATTTGTCTAGTACCAAGTTCGTCCTCATCCAGATATCTCATGCTGGTCCAAGAGCACGTTGTGGTTGTCATAGGGATGGTTTCCTTCTTAGATGGTAATTTATTACTGTCCCTTACGCACTGTGTTAGATCTGTTGCTATCAGGTTTATCTCTGCAACTGCAGAGGTATTGTAAAAGTAGTCTTTCATGGTTGCCATAGGGATGGTTTCCTTCTTAGATGGTAGTTTATTACTGTCCCTTGTGCACTGTGTTAGATCTGTTGTTAACAGGTTTATCTCTGCAGTTGCAGAGGTATTATAGGAGTAGTCCTTCATGGGGTCTATCTTGGCTTTTTCAGAGAGGTTCTCTTTCTTTAAATGGTCCGTTGCCGGATCTTTCTCTCTTGCTTTTTCCTGAACATTCATCTCTGTTAGCTTATTTCTAAGGGTCTCCAATCTTCCCAAGATCTCAGATTGGGCAAGGAAAGGCAACAATCCAAACTGATTTATTAATGCCTTTTCTTCTGGATAGAAGTTATCAGTCCCCTCATTAGGCAGTCTCATCTCCTGTCTTAGTTTCAAGGGCCCTTGCTCAATATATTCCAGTTTGTCTTTTGAGTGTCCTCTCTCCTCCTTTGATTTACAAGTGAATCTTATCTCAGCTGTCGTAATATCAT
The DNA here is from genome assembly GCF_964106915.1 of Podarcis gaigeae. Lineage (NCBI taxonomy): Eukaryota > Metazoa > Chordata > Lepidosauria > Squamata > Lacertidae > Podarcis > Podarcis gaigeae. The sequence goes on along the minus strand of NC_139690.1, from coordinate 5,738,209 downwards.
CAGGAAGCAAATTCAAACATGTGCTGTTTTCAAAATATCTTGTTACCGTTATCCTTTTCTTTAACAGCAAGTGTCTTGATCTATATATATATTTGGCCAAGTTTTGATCTTTGAAGGAGGCAATCACTCGCAGAGAGTATCCATTATAGAATATGAAATCTACTGAGGTGATGTCATTTAATCTTATTTTCCCTGGCAGCATATCATCTAAAGTATTCACAAAATGCACCGAGCGTTCTTTCTGTGTAAGGAAGCCCTTTGGCTTCGGGTAGTTTAGAAAAGCCAACTTCCTATCTGCCAGTATCAGTTTCCATCCTTTATCCTGGGACAGATCTTGCCCTGCTACTGGCTCATCTTGAGATCTGCCATAATCAATGGTATGGGGTGAGTCTTCTTTAATATTTGTGGATCCTTGAGGTTTCAGCATAGAGCACCCGAGTAGTGATTTCGTTTCCTCACTTGTTTTGTTAGGCAGCAATGGTGTTTCTTTCAAAGACTTCAGCTGGATCTTTTTTTCTGCATCCACACTGTTATTCTCTCTGCTGCCATGTGTAGCAGGTTTGTTAGAGTTTGTTTTTGATTTTGTTGGAATCAGCTTATATAGTCTTTTCCAACATACTTTACATGCACGTCGGTTTATGACAGATTTCCTTGCAGTTTTTATGTTCTTACTTTTCTTTTTAGTTTCAGCTTTCTTCTTATGGGATCTCTTGCTGATACCTCGCTTCTTTTGATTTACTTGAGTAGAAGATTCAGTTTTGGGGGCAGAGACATACAACCCTATGTCCTTTCCTTGGTGTAAATGATTTTCCGCTGATGATCCTTGTGTGCACTTACTGGTTGCTGGTTGCTTTATATGTTCTGGCTCTTGAGGGATGGTTGGTGGATCAGCACCATGAAATTCTGAGCCTTTAGCTTGGAGGGAATAATTTTCCACTAGTGTCAGGAGCAACCCATTTGTTATTGTTAAATATTTTTTCATAGCTGCCAGATCCAGATTTATAGAGAGCAGCCAGTCCTGAGAATAGCAGTCATTGTTTTCCGTCTGGGAGCCCATAGATGAAGTCTGGGTTTTCTGGGAGTTTCGGGTTTCTTCCTGTAACTCTGAAGATAATATCTCAGCCAAGACTATTTCATGGGCCAGGCTCATTGTATTTCTATTTTGGTTGTTATTCTCCGAGTCCTGTATTCCTCTAGGAAAAGTTGAGTGATCTTGAGCAGCAGAGGAAAAGAGAAGAGCCTCATCCTGCTTCAACTCAATCATCTCAGCCATCTTTTGCTCATTTCCATTTCCATTCTCGTTGTCCCTTGTATGTGAAAAGTATTGCGTGATTTTACTCTGTTTCTCAAGGCACTCCTGGAACAATGGGCTTGTCACTATCCCCAGGTCCCTACGTTTCTTTCTAGTAAGTACCATTTGTAAATCTTGTTACCAGTCAGGGGTTATTCTTCCTATTTCAAAAACTTGTCTCTTAGGAAGTCTCTTAGGAAGTCAGAGACTCCACCCAACTGTAGACTAAAGTCCAAATTTGAGGCAAGATTTGGGATAGCTGTTTGTAATGATAGCTTATAGTTCAGAGCATAACACGGGGTTGGTAATAAATTAGCTGTCACCCGTTTTCCTTATTATCGAACAGACTTGAGGAGAGCGGCAGCGTGAGGAGTAAACCCTCCGGACATTAAGATAACAAGGAGGGCTTCTTTTGGAAACAAGCTAAAAGAACTAATTAGAACTATTTAACTACTCTGGAGGAGTTAAAGTATATTAAAAAAGAGTGTCAAAAGTTGGCTCGGTGTCGAGCCTATTTAAAAAACAAGTTTATGAACTTGCCTCAGCTAACCTCCAGAACTCTGCAGCTAGTTCGGCGGCCATCTTCCCTCTTGGATGCTGTTTGATGTCTGAGGCGCACTGGATGCTGTTTGATGTCTGAGGCGCATTTGAAAATGGAAGCATTTACTTCTGGGTTTGCGGCATTTGAAAACCGAAACGTTCGACTTCCAAGATGTTCGAAAACCAAGGTACCACTGTACATTTTTAGTTTTATAAAGAGTTTTGTCTTTTTTTTTTTAAGGAGACAATTCAATGGTTAAGACGCCACCAGTTTTTAGAGTGAACAGCATTTCAGACAGCACTCTTACCAACAATGGCTTTATCATGATACACCATTTTGCTTTGTGGAATTGCAACTTTCCCCCATCCCCTAACTCACCCACCAACAGCAACAGCAAAGTCATCCAAGACCTGGTTCGATAGTGAGCTGCAAGCACACACTGATATGGAACTGATCTAAATAGTAATAAGTGGACATGGCTATTGAGCTTTTTAAAAAGGTTTAGCAACCCCCTTTCCTGATCTCTTCCTCACTTTCTTCCAATCTAGAAAAATGATCACTTTTGTATCTCTTGGCTCTTAAATACAGACAGAGCTGCAAAATCACTCTAGCATTTTTCAAGTTAACCAAACCAAATCATTTGTTGAACTAGTGACGCAAAACCTATGGGTGGGGTGGGGGAAATAATATTCCAACTGATATGAACAGAAGGTTTATGGGGCACCTAATAAAATATCACTGACCAGCACTAAAAAGAAAGAACTAATCCTATGGTTATTCTTTTCTTTACTCAACTTTTTTCTCCGAAAATTGTGGTTTTTATTTCTACATAAAATTTGGGCTGTACGTGCTATTTTTGTTATGCCCAAATTATGTAACCATCACTTTTGTCTACCAAAATGTCAGATTTTAGCTTTTGTTTTATTTTTAACTCCCCCCCCCCCCCCGCCGTTTACCAGCTCAAGCTGCAGGCAGCTCCAACTAAATCTGGATATATTTGTAATAGTTTCAATAAAATTAAAGAAAGCATTTTACCCTACCTTTCTGTAATGTGCCAAAGGTGGTCAATAAAATAATAAATATTTTTAGTAGTAGTAGTACAGTGGTGCCTCGCTAGACGAAAAGAATCCGTTCCGCGATTCTCTTCGTCTAGCGGTTTTTTTTGTCTTGCGAAGCAAGCCCATTGACAGCTTAGCGGATTAGCGCTACAGCTGTCTAGCGGCTTCTAGCGATCAGCTGTTAAGCGGCTTATCAGCGGCACAGCTGATAAGCGGCTTAGCGGCTTAGGAAAAGGGCGAAAAAAGCAGGGGGGAAACCGCGGGGGGGACGCAAGATTTTTTCGTCTTGCAAAGCAACCCCATAGGGAAATTCGTTTTGCGAAGCGCCTCCAAAACGGAAAACCCTTTCGTCTAGTGGGTTTTCCGTCTTGCGAGGCGTTCGTCTTGCGGGGCACCACTGTAGTTGTAGTATTAGCCTCCCCAGCCACTCTGGGCGACTTTCAACAGGATATTAAAAACACAATAAAACATTAAACATTAAAACTTCCCTAAACAGGGATGCCTTCAGATGTCTTCTAAAAGTCATATAGTTTTTGGAGGTGCTCTTGAATATGATTAGAGGAGACCGGTTGGTTGAAGGAATTCAGGTCGGAGCGAAACAGTACAAACTTAAAGCTTTTGCAGATGACCTGGTTTTGACTCTACAGGAGCCAGAATCTAGCACGAAAAGGGTATTACAATTGATTCAAGAGTTTGGTCGGGTGGCGGGATTTAAATTAAACAAGCAAAAAACTAAGGTATTGGAAAAAAACTTAACAGTTACAGAGTCAGAAAGGTTTCAGAAAGAGACAGAGTTAAACGTGGTTAAAAAAGTAAAATACCTAGGGGTAAACATAACAACAAAAAATTTGAGCTTATTTAAGGATAATTATGAGAAATGTTGGTTAGAAATCAAGAGAGATTTAGAAAGTTGGTCGAGATTGAAACTTTCCTTGTTAGGCCGGATTGCCGCTATAAAGATGAATGTATTGCCAAAAATGTTGTTTTTGTTTCAAACTTTGCAGATTGTGGACAAAACGGAGTGCTTTGGGAAGTGGCAGAGAGAAATTTCCAAATTTGTCTGGCAGGGCAAAAAGCCCAGAATAAAGCTTAAGATACTAACTGATGTGAAAGAAAGAGGGGGTTTGTCCTGCCAGACTTAAGGCTGTATTACGAATCAGCAGCTTTCTGCTGGCTAAAAGATTGGCTGCTTCTCGAAAACACTGATGTATTGGATTTGGAAGGCTTCAACAATGCTTTTGGTTGGCATGCATATTTATGGTATGACAAGGCTAAGATTCATAAGGCGTTCAAGAACCATATTGTCAGAAAAGCAGTGTTTAATGTCTGGACAAAATACAAAGACTTATTGGAAAATAAAACTCCGAGGTGGCTTTCACCATTGGAAGCTAAGGCCCGGAAAAGACTCAATATGGAGGCCGAATGGCCAAAGTATTGGGAAATATTAGAAAAAGATGGAGATAATTGGAAATTGCAGAGTTTGGAGAAAATGAAAGATAAAGTGCGAGATTGGCTACATTACACTCAGATTAAAGAAGTTTTTAAACTTGACAAAAAGTTAGGATTCCAGGTGGAAAAATCGAAGTTGGAAAGGGAATTGTTAGAGCCTAAGACTAAGGTACTTTCAAGAATGTATAACTTGCTGTTAAAATGGAACATACAAGATGAAACGGTCAAATCAGCTATGATAAAATGGGCACAGGACATTGGGTATAATATCATGTTTGAGGACTGGGAAAGGTTGTGGACCATGGGGCTGAACTTCACTGCATGTAATGCTTTGAAAGAAAATGTTATGAAAATGATATATAGATGGTACATGACCCCAGTCAAACTTGCAAAAATATACCATTTGTCTGATAACAAATGTTGGAAATGTAAAGAAAATGAAGGAACGTTCTTTCACCTCTGGTGGACTTGCCCTAGAGTGAAGGCTTTCTGGGAAATGATATATAATGAGCTGAAAAAGGTATTTAAGTATACCTTTCCTAAGAAACCAGAGGCCTTCCTTCTGGGCATTGTCGGTCAGAGGGTGTTAAAGAAGGACCGAACATTCTTTATGTATGCAACAACAGCAGCAAGGATACTCGTCGCTAAGCACTGGAAAACCCAAGATTTACCCACACTGGAAGAATGGCAGATGCAACTCATAGACTACATGGAACTGGCCGAGATGACCGGCAGAATCCGAGACCTGGGAGAGGAGACGGTAGAAGAAGATTGGAAGAAATTCAAGACTTACCTACAGAAACATTGTAAATTGTATGAATGTTAAGAAGGATGCTAGATTATAAATAACTTGGCACCATTAAGCTAGGTGAAGTGATATATGAAGATAAGTTAAATTTAAGAAAAGACAAATTTTGGATAATTATTAGGCTAAATTTAAACTTTTAAGGTTTGAATAAATGATATCGAAAATTTGAGACAGAACATTGGAAAATTAGATAATAAGAATGGAAATAAGGTGATAAATTACTGGTTAGATATTTATAAATTAGGAACGCAGGAGCGGGGGATGCGAGGGAGTCCAAAGAAGTTAAGAAAATATGTCATGATATGTGTTATCTTGTTTTCTTTATTTGTATTGTAATTTATAAAAAAAAACCTTCAATAAATATTTATAAAAAAATAAAAATAAAAGTCATATAGTTTTTTAACTGTTTGGCATCTGACAAAAGGGCATTCCACAGGGTGCATGCCACTATGGAGAAGTCTCTCCACCTGGTTCTCTAACTCCATTTCTCGCAGTGAGGAAACTGTCAGAAGGCCCTTAGAGCTGGACCTCAGTGTCTGGGCTGAACAAGGTGGGTGGAGATGCTCCTTCAGCTATACAGGGCCATGGCCGTAGGGCTTTAAAGCAGTGTTAGAAACTCAGGTATATAAACTACGCACCAAATGGCTCCTTAAACCAAGGTTAGAGCCACCAAAAAAGAATGTCTAGTTGCCATTTTGGGGCAAGGCAGCTCTATAGTCTTATTTTTCAAATGATGAACTGACTGTGATTGATTTAAAAATCTGGCTGGTTCTGATAACAACCTTGAGCTAGGTTAAAAACTTTGAGAATTTAACAATATCCTGTCAAGATATCCTCATATATATTGGCCTATTCCTACCTCTTTTTCTTAATGGTGACACAGACCATTCATAACGTAATAATACTCTTCACAACTGTGAGCAGGGCAGAGGAGTAGGGTAAGCAAAGACAAGCTACAACAATTACCGGTAACTATAACGTTGTTCACTGTTCCTGCTCAAGCTGCACAAAAAAGCATTAGGAATCTTTAAATTCATTTTGATTGTACAGATAAAAGGTAACTGATAGAATTCTACAGGATGTGGTATTAGTGTGTAAATACAGTCAAAATCAAATAAGGAGGGTGGACATGTCAGGGGCGTAGCGTGGGGGGGCCGGGGCTCGCGGCCCTGGGCACACAATTTTGAGGGGCGTGAACCAGGCGCCCCCATGCAGGGTTCCCTGTTGCGCCCTGCTTGCTGTCTGAGGTCTCTGGGCCCCAGAACCTGGCCTAGCCTCACTGTCAGGTCCCTGGCAACCCAGCGAGCAGTGGCCTGCTCCTTGCTCAGACGGTGAGCAGGCACAGATGAAGGGAGGGAGGCAAAGGACAACCCTTGCGTAGCCCGGCTCAGTGCTCCTCTTGACGGGCATTGGGGGAGATTTTCCCACCAAGGCCAGTGTTGGCTGGCCAGGCTCCCGTCTGCATGGGTGGGCAGTGCAGCAGAGGCCCCCTTGGCTCTGGTGGCAAGGGCTGAGCTGGCATGGCGGGTTCTGTTTACACTCTGCATTTGGCTGGTGGCATCAGCTAGGCTGGTGCAGCAGGTTTCAATCGCTCTCCACACCTAGCTCCTACCCAGCCTGCACACTCCCACCCCGGGCAGCAGCAAACAATGCTATGCCGCTGGTCCAGGCACAACGTTTGAAATTACTCTATCGCCAGTTTTGCTACTCAGAAGCACCACCTAGTGGCCAAGTTGAGATTTCCAGTCTGGAAATCTTGCGGGTGAAAATCTTGCAACAGATATCTTGCGGGTGGGGGGATTGAAGGGGAACCTTTTCATTGTTGTAGGAAAGTAAGCAAACAGGAAAAGTTTTTTCACACAGTTGAATTAATTGTTTATCTCCTGCAGGGGCGGAGGCAGGGTGAAGTAGAAAGCACATTGTAGTTTGCAAACAAACACAAGCAGGTGAAAGGTTTTTTTCCTGTGCTGCCTGATTATTTAAAATGTTTCTAATTTTTTGCATCTCAAAAGTGAAATGGCTCTAGCAGTAAAGCAGTGCCTCTTTTCTTGTTTACCTTTCATTTCATCTTATACAGTAAGAATATTTTTGCTGGCTTGCTTAGAAGAATAATGGTTTACACCCTTTATTTGGATTCTAGTGCATCGTTTTTTCCAGGAATGCAGGTTGAGCACTGCGGTGGGGAAAGCACATTGGAAATTATGACAAAAAGGAGGGTTGGGGGGGGTTCCTTCCTGTGTATCCCATTTTGAAATTTGATGTTGTGTATCTGATGGTGTATTTGGTGTGGAGGGAGGTGTGTAAGTCGAATAAACATTCTTATCTCTTGAAATAGATAAGAAACACATTCAGGTCTAGTTCTTTGTTCCAGTCTTGCCCATTTATGACAGTGAGTGAGATTTACTGGATGTGGCTTTTCTGTTTTGTGAACCCAAGTCTGCAGCATTCCTAACCTTTCCTGGAGATGAGTTAGCAAAGTCTGCTAATGACACAAAGTTGTTTGGAGTAACTTTTAACTAAAAGAGGCTGTTAGGCACTCCAAAAGGATCTCTCCAAACTGGATGAATAAGCATTAACATGATAAATCTGATCCAGTGTTAATAAGTGCAAAGTGATACACGCTGGGGGGGGGGGGGGAATCCTAACATTACATATATGCTAGTGAGGTCTGAGTTGGTGGTGATTGACCAAGAACTTAGGGTCAAAGTGGATACCTCAATTAAGAAGTTGACCCAGGTTGTGGCAGCAGTAAAATGGAGAAATATATTTTCGGGATCATTAGGGAAAGGATTGGAAACAAACTGGAAATATCATAATAGGTAAAAAAAAAAAAAAAGGTAAAGGACCCCTGGACGGTTAAGTCCAGTCAAAGTTGACTATGGAGTTGTGGCACTCATCTCGCTTTCAGGCCAAGGGAGGTGGCATTTGTCCACAGACAGATTTCCTGGTCATGTGGTCAGCATGACTAAACAGCTTCTGGCGCAACGGAACACCATGACAGAAACCAGAGCACACAGAAACGCCATTTACCTTCCTGCCGCTAGGACAGAGCAATGGGAGCTCACCCTGTCGCAGATTTGAACCGCCAACCTTCTGATCAGCAAGCCCAGCACCACCTGCCTCCTGATATCATAATGGCCTTATACAAGTCTGTGATGCAGCTGCACTTGGAATACTGTTTGCACTTCTCATCACCATGTCTCTTAAAGAATATCATAATGCTGGATTTTTTAAAAAACAAACTGGTGGAGTATCATCCTACTTTTTAAAATATTTGCATGAGTATTCCTGTACTACTTACAGGGAAGTGCTTTCCTTTTCAGAAATAAAAACATTAGAACTTTGAAAATCACGTTATGTGGGCATGACTGTACAGAATGAGACATGGTCCCTCACTGGCAGAAGCTGTGACTTTGCAAAGTGAAAGAAAAAGCTTCTTCCTATTGAGAAGCAGTGTGGTATATGACTGTATGACTAGACACACTAAATCCCCATGAAGTTCACTGAGTGTTACTGTCATATACACGCCTAATTTTAAGCCCCACTGTGCTCTCTGTATGACCTGCTTTGCTATGGCTGGTTACAACCCTCCCAATACCACAAATTGCAAAATAAACCAAATAAATTCTCTATGGAAAAATAAACAAAGTGCCGCTACATGGGGGGTAAGTAGCCATTCGGTTTTTGCACTCATAACCCAGGTTCCAGGGAGCCATGTGGCAAATACCTTTTCTATCCCAGTTTCTAAGACTCCTAATTAGATGGCTATGGGAATAGCAACCAGCAACCAGTATCAGAGGAATAAATGAGCAGCATAATATAATAATTATATTTTATTAAAATTCAAAACTACAAAAAAAATCACATAAACAAAGCATTAAAAAAATTCTTTGGCTTTTTCAACTTCCCCTCCCGTTTTCCATGGTGTTTTTAATTTCTTCCCCTTGCTGCCCCTTATTTTTTCTCCCTTACATCATAACCATCATACAACAATCTCTAATTCCTTCTGTTGCTCATAGTTCAAATACTGCTCACGAATTCATCGTACTATAACATTTCTTTAAATGTTTTGAAAAAGACTTCCATTCTTCCACAAAAATCTAACTTTTCATTAAGCAGCTCCAAAATAGCTTATTCTTTATATACCAGGTTCCACAAAAGTTGTTAAATAGGGATTTTCAGAAAGAACAAGTTTAAAAGCTTCATATAAACTGGCATAATATTTTTGCAAGTATTTTTTAGACAGCCCTGTAAGTCCAACAAGCAAGTAAATACAAAATCTGTTTTAATTCAAAAACAATTAAGGTAAGAAAACTGTCATAAACTTCATAACTTTGGACAACAGTAAGTTGCATATGATAGGAAACAAAAATAAAGAATACTGTGAAGCTGGAATTTTCCAAGATATCAAAATGGTGCCTGGCAACTCCACCATACAAGCAAACACTTGCCTGTCCCTTTAACATAAAGGAGAATAGTCAAAGAAAACCAGACTAACCAAAATGAACAGGAACATTTACATGCCTTGTAAATACTAGCCTCAAGTACATAAGTACTCCTAGATTCATGTAATCTGCAAGAGCATCTACTGTACACATTTCACTTTCATCAACATACCATGTTAAAAAACACTAGAACTTAGGACCAGGAACACACCTTACCTCCCAGCCTGCAACTATCAGCAATTATTACAGATGTCTGTGGTTCAAAGGATATGCAAACTATTGGATCATTTTGCTGACTGCTTGGATGAAAGTTAATGGGTTTCCATTCTCAGCTCAAACTTAGGAAATGCTCCAAAGAATGACCTTATCTTGAAAGTTTTAGTTTCCAGGCATTAAACTAGCCACAAAGTCAAACAACCTTACTTTATCTTATAGCAGTAAACACAAAGCTTGACACTACAATCAGTCAATACAGATATATGAAATAGGGGCCGTGTTGAGATTATATTGTTTCAATGACTGGAAATAAGGGGCAGCAGGCCTCAGACTTATGCTGCCTCTCCTTTTCACCTTATTTAGTACTAATTTATGTGCAAGAGGAAGAGAATTAATGCTTCTGCTTTCACTTTGGAACAATTACAGTTCCATGTTACATTTAAACTTGGGAGAGCTCAGTTTGTTCAAATTAGTTAAACCAAGATCTGAAACCAGTTTGATAATAATGCTTTTTATATAGCCCTTTCACATCACTTTGAATACTTGAAAGCACCATACAAAATGCACTTCACATGCATTATAATCTTCAGCTTCCCAATTCAGATGTAATGTAATATGAAACTGTAGTTAGTTCCAGCATAAAAACAAAAGCTGCCACTCTTTCTCAGGCATAGAGGAAAAAGAGAGAAAGCAGTGTCATGGACAGTTTCAGGTCATCTGAGTCAAAGTTTCGGTGAATATCTTAACCAGGCAAATGTGATGCTGGAATACATCATGTTCCATGTAAAATGCTGAAATAGTTGTAAAGATCTCCTGACTTAATGAATCACTCTCTAGTTAACTAACAAGAATTGAGTTTTTAAAATTACTTTGAATTTTATAAGTTCTGAGCATTGACTAGGGTCAGACAAATTCCAACTCTCATCTACTTAAACAGCATGGGTAATAGTCAAAAATGATGGAAATTGGAGTTCAACAACTGAAGGACTGCAGGTTCCCAATCCTGAACTAGGTTCTGGGTTTTTTGCACTATATGAAGCCACTTTTATACCCATTTTTTAAAGTATACTGGAGACTGCAAAGCCTAAGAAGATGCTAAAATGCACATGCAGAAATGCAATCATGGACTTTCTCTTAGAAGGACAGTAGGTTGAAGTTTACTATATATTATCAAAAAACAAACAAACCAACATGCCATTAACCCTACCAATCATCTCAACAGCATAGGTTATATGGTCTCACAACTAGATTCAGACTTTGAGGAAACAACAACTAAAAGTATGTTGGTAGACAAAGTTTCTTTTCAGTACAGTATACTTAAGATTGCAAATCCTCCAACACTTAATACCACTGACTCTAATTGAGAATTTCTGAAGCAAGGACTGAAACCTTTAATGTGGTGTTATTATTTAAGTGCAGAACAACAGAAGGTTGATAACTGAGTAAGTCTGAAGTGTGCTATCAATCATTTGCAACCACTGGTCTGCACGTACTCATATGTGAACATCCCAAGTCAGTGGTTCTCAAACTTTTTCCTCTGGGCCACACTTTCAAAATAAAAATTTGTTTGCGACACACCCAATTTTTAATTGATAAGAAATACATTGGGGGGGGGAGAAACAACAACTAGCAGTGCTTGATTTATAATACAGAACACAAATACTTTATAATATGATCACGGGACACCCAGAAAGTATAAATCACTGCAGAGTATAAAACAATCATTCCCAAACACTTGATGCTCTTGCTCTCATTTTGAATATATGTCCCTATTCTGCAAATAAAAAAATATTATTCTGATACTATACGACACTTAAATGTTTAAATGTTTCTCCAATTGTCTTTGAATCTTCCCACAACACTCGCCATCCTTTCCCACTACACTAGTGTGGCATGCCACACCCTTTGAGAACCACTGCCCTAAGCAGAAAAAAAACTATTTAACTCACAAAAGCTTCTGCATGAACTTAGTGAAATGTGGTTTACTTTTAAATAGAGCCTTTCCTAGAGTCAGGATCTTAACTGAAACCATACTACACAGGTGATGTTGAAATGTTGGTTAATCTTGTTAATCCACGCCCTACTCCACTTCCTGATAAGAATTGCTCATAACCGAGTTCTATGACATCATCAGGACCACACCTTGTGCCCTTCCAAAGAGGTGCCTCATTTGTGACATACGTTTGGTGAATTAGAGCCCACTTCACAGCTCTCATCAAAAAAGTTTTCACCACAATAACTGTATTTTAAAAGACTTATTTTTTGTTTTTTTCCTAGCAGAGCTGCATGTCTGGAATTGGTAACCGACTGAGCAATTTGTCACCATTCAGACAAAATTATTCTGATTCCAATCTTTGTCAAAGAGCAAACAAAACCAAAACACCCTTCCATGGCAGGATACTATAAGATAAATGTGTTTATTCTGCCTTCCATAATATCAAAATTTTAGAGTAGCTGCCACTACAGCACACAGCAAAAAAAGTCCCCATGTATCTTTAAGACTAATACAATGGTTCCCAATTGGTGGTCTGCTCAACCCACCCACATAACTAAAACTATCATCAAAATTTTCAAAAGTAGTAGGTTCATGACTTGGCCTTTGAAAAGCCACAGTAGTTAGCTAATTGGGAACCACTGGACTAATAGATTAGGCTGCAATCCTAATCTTGTTTAGCTGGTCATATAACCTATTGAATTTAATAGGATTTATTGCCGAGTATTCATTGTTAGGACTGCACTGTATGTCTATGAAAACTTGCATCACAATAAGAGCCCCCCCCCCCCCGTCATCATGTACAGTTCCACAAAAGATAATGACAGAATAAATGTGCTAAGAGCTTTGTGACACTTTAGGGATGTTATGCATAAAGACAAAGCCACAATCCCAAGCCGCTTCTTGAGCACTCACAGTAAGTTGCAATGATGGGGTGAGGACTTCTAATTTTGATCCACAAGAATTGCTTTCTGATTTAAGTAAGCAAAATTATTCAGCTTACTCAAAATATGGATAGTGAACCACAGACAGAATGCTAGCAAAAGATAAAATAAAAGAAGCAGATCTGCCATAAATTACAAGTACTGTAACATTTTAGCAAATCTCAACAATATTGCACTTCCTCTTTTCAGAAATACCTCACCCTGCTTTAGAAACTCATTTAGTGTATCATTCCTTCCAGGTATCAGATACAATACACAACTTTCAGAAGGCCTACTCCCTCCTAGCTCTTTTGACTTGATGCCCAACTGGATCAGACTCCAGGCCTATGACAGTGGTGAGAAAGAGGGATGGCACATCAGGAATTCAAAAAACTCACTGGAAACTGCTCCATACTAGGTGTAAGTGCAGAGGGCATATTTACATGTACCTACCTGCCTTGTTCCCCTTTTTTCACACAACCCCACCCCTCCATTCATTTGAGGCAGCAGAAAGGAGAGGAGAGGAAATCTCAGAGGGGAAAGTCCGATAGGGGGGAGGGTAGAGAAAAGGCAGGAAAGACATGAAGGCATGTATAGACGACAATATTTTTCTAATGTTTTACAGTTATTGGGGGGGGGGGAGTGTGCTACCCCAAAGCAATTACTGTATGCACATAAGACTAAGCGGAGGAGAAACAGTCTCCTCCAAGTGTCACTGTGAAAGAGGCTTACTAGCAAACTGCTTTTAGGGAGTGTGTTTTTTCAATCAAGTGGTATATAAATTTTATCAAAATAATAATAAATAAATCAGCCTGCAAGCTCCATCTTGGGAGTCTCTAAGCTGACCTCATGGCTGCAAGCTTTGCACTTTTCCCCATTACTGTACTTTTATTATTCTGCCTCGTTTCACCTGGGCTTTGTGGAACATATTGTCTAATAAAGAGTTCTAGAGAACTCAAACGACTGCTACACAGTAGTGACATTTTTGGCTGCTTCTAGTAAAAGGATTACTCAACCGTGGGATTTTATTGGTTGGTTTTCCCCTTAATGGGTCAAACGGCCACCTTTGCATATGTGTGTGTGTGTGTATAGTTATACTTTTCATAATTAGTTTCTTCTTTTACGTAGAGCCCGGAGCTGTCCAGAAAAGCAGGAGAGGGGTCGAAATAAATAGTGTGGCGGCCGCAGATAGGAGTGAAAGGAAGAGACAAGAGAGTGTGGAGGAGACTCCCCGCCACCCTCCCTTTTCAAAATGGGCCCAATCCAACAATTGAACCACACCGAAAGAGAACTGAAGCCGCTATCGGGGCAGGGAAAGGAAAGAGCGGCGGGGGACCCAGAACCGGAGTGGAGCGGGAGCCGTGAGGGAAGCTGCCCCCGGGGGCAGGAAGGAACCTCGGCTGCTTCCCGGGGCGAGGGAAGGAGGGAGGGAAAAGGAAGGAAGAAGCGGGGGAACCACTCGCCCTCCTCCGACGCGGCCTAGCCTCGCCTCGCCTCACCTCCGGCTCCGGCCGCCCAGGAGCAAAGCACGACGAGCACCCTCAGCAGCACCATCTTCTCCGCAAGGCCCCGCCGCCGCCGCCGCCGCCGCCGCCTGCCAGCCAGCCAGGCGGCCGCCTCTCCTCCTCTTCCTCCTACCCACAAAGCATCCGCCCCGGCCGGAGGAGGGGGAGGAGGAGGAGCCGAGCGGCGTCGCTGCTGCTGGGGCTGTTCTCCTTCCCCTTCTCCGCCTCCCGTCGGCCTCGCCTCAGGCGCCCACCGAAAGTGCCTCGGAACAAGCTCCCTCGGTCGCCTCAGAGTCCAGTCAGCGCCCGGCGCGCGCACCCGCGCACTTCCCCCCCCCTCCTCCCTCAGCCCTTCTTTCTTCCCCCTCCCGGCCGCCGCCGCTACCCTCTTTCTTCCTCTCCGTGCGCGCGCGCGCCCGGGCGCCTCCGCTCAGCCACTCAGGGGCGACGGAGGTTAGCGGCGCCGAGCACGCAAGCGCTGGGAGATCGCCGGGGAGGCGAGAGGAGGCGTGGCTGTGTTTAGGCCCGCCTCTTCGCCCTCCGGCGGTCGTTGCTTGGGGCCACGCCCCTTACAGTCTCGTGTTTTCTTCCTTTCTTTCCCGCCCGGCACAAGCCAAAAGCCCGCCTCCTGTCTATCACGTGGCCCGGGGTTGTTATTGTTAACTTGAAGGCCTTGGCCGGAGCCGGCTGGCGCGTGCGCAGTGAGTCCCTCCCCTGGGGCGGGAGTGAGGGGCGTTGTTTTTTCCTGCCAACATTGTTTCCTTAAAGGGGAAGGTGGCGGCCGGGTCATGGCTGGGGCAGCGGCGTGCAGCAGATCTAACCCCCGCTGTATTTGCAAATCCTTTCGCAGTGCAATTTCCCCCCCCCCCTTGATATTTGGCCTTTTGGGGAGAAAAACATTCTAGCATCTCCACACAGACACAGAATAAAGACTGAACCAGCCTGAAAAACTGCATGGGAGGATCTCGTCTATGCCGTGATCTTTTCTACAGAGTCTCACAAAGGTTTTGCAAGTGGATCACCTCTAAGCTTTCTGAGGCTTTCCCCCCATTATAGCGTGTGTGGCCTGTTTTTGTTTTAAAGAGACATGCGATAGTAACCCAACCGAAAAGGTTTGGGACCTTACCCATGTAGCAAACCTTAGCTGCTATGCTGAATTGTTAATCTGTTGTTTATGGAGAAATACTGTACTAGTATCATAGCTGTCAACCTTCCCTTTTTTGTGGGAAATTCCCTTATTCCAGCACCGCTTCCCGCTGCTATCCCGGATTGTTAGATATCCTGTAGACTGTCCCCGGGACAGGTGAGGCTGCTGATCCCTTATTTTCGAGGCTGCTGATCCCTTGGTTTCAAATCTGAAAGTTGACAGCTATGCCTAGTATTGAAGCTTACCTGACTCCAGCTTCTTGGTATTAGGGCAAACCGTTGCATGGTATGCTTCCCAAACCAGTGGGATACCACATGGTGTCAGAGTAGGCCTTCACTTTCAATAAACCATAACAGTTTTTCATAGAACTAGAACTGTAGAGTTAGAAGCGACTCCGAGGATCATCTAGTCCAGTGTTTCTCAACCTTTTCCCCATTGTGGCCCCTTTCCAACCTTGTTTCCTTCCTGTGGCACCCTGTCCTACCAGTAGAAAGGTAGCTATCTAAATGTTTTATTTGTAAATAGAACAAACAAAATTATAATTTTTATAATTTATACAAAATGCAATTACATAAAAAATATATACTTTTTAAGTATTTTTCGATCAACGTGACCCTTGTACTTGATGACCAGAAACAAGCTTTTTTTATATCTGCTTCTATTGCTCTGAGGGATAACCGAAAATCACCTTTGTCTGTTATGTTAAAGCAATTCTGTGTTAGACTGAGTAACTTCTTTGGCAATCACTCATAGCTTAGTAAGATTGTCTTGTGCGGGATCATCATCTTGTGGGGAATGGGCTTGCAAGTTCCTATGATCCTTGTGAGCAGAACCGTCAGGAATCTCGTACTGCCAGCATGGTTGCCCAAGGTGGTAAGGTCAAAGGGGAGGAGCTAGACAAAGAAGGATCCAATAAGTCTTCAACAGCAGAACGGGCGGAAGATAACAAGGCTGAGTAACATGCCTCCTTTCGCAGTAGTACTTGCATGAAAAAACAGCACCCCACACACTAACACTGCTACAGCCACGCACATTGCCCGAGACATATGAAATGTGGACAGCTTGGTGCATGCAGCAGTGGAGTATGGAAGTGGGAGGGAGAAGGAAGTGGAAGCGATGCTGCCGTAGAATGTGCATGGGAATCACCATCACTTCTCTGTTCACTCTACAGTGGTATCTCGGGTTACAGACACTTCAGGTTACAGACTCTGCTAACCCATAAATAGTACCTCGGGTTAAGAACTGTGCTTCAGGATGAGAACAGAAATCACGTGGTGGGAGGAAGCAGGAGGCCCCATTAGCTAAAGTGGTACCTCAGGTTAAGAAAAGTTTCAGGTTAAGAACGGACCTCCGGAACGAATTAAGTTCTTAACCCGAGGTACCACTGTACTTCTCTGTTTTCTGCTCTTGGCTATTTCTCTGGTTTCTTCACTTCTCACTTCCCTCTGTGGTCCCTAGTCACACACCCCCATTTGTGCGATTTTCACCTGTGGCCCCCTTGTAATATCCGGGGGGGCAGGGGGCCATATGGCCTCCAGTTGTGAAACGCTGATCTAGTCCAGACGCCTGCAATGTAGAAATATGCAGCTGTCCCATACAGGAATCAAACCTGCAACCTTGGCGTTATCAGCACCACTCTAACCAACTGAGCTATTTTAAGAGTGTCTGCCATTGTTGCTGGAAGCTGCTTCATGGATGTCTTCAAGCCTCTTTCTGGGTCTGCTTGGCTAGAAGTTTTGGGAGAACTGAATAAGATGGGAGCAAAAGCCTCTCTGCCTCATTGTTTCTGATACAAACAATGAACCAGACTATTGTTACAAAAATTGTGTGCCTGCCCCTATCTCTGCCGAGCAGTGGCAATAACCCGTGGGACCCAGGTGCCCGCCCACACAGTCTGTGTCCCTTTGGAGAATGGAAGGGACAGCGGAGACTATCGTGGCTTTAATAAATATGGTTTATTCACCTATTTACACCTTCAGTCTGCATGGAGGGAGTCCAGATCTTACAGCATAGACTTTTCCAGAGGTGCTGGTACCCCACAGCAGCACAGGCAATCTTCTCCCTGCCTGCTCAAGATGGATCTCAGCTCCTCTCCCTCCCAGCACCCCTTTCTCATAAAACTCCCTTTTCTGTCCCCTCAAATGCACACTCCATCACCTTGGTAACATCTCACTTCCCAGGCTAAAGGATTCCTCTCCCCAATGGCCCATCAACACCTTTGGTCATGTTAACAGGTTTGTTCTTCACTAAGCCAGCCAGCCAAGGAATTCCCTGTCTGGCAGCCTCTACCCAATTAATAAAAATCCTGGCATTTCTTAATTTATAGGGTTCAGGGGGATCCCCCCATAATCTATAACACATTACATTGGTAACAAGGCACTATACAGTAACATGTAACAAACAGATCCAACCAATAAAACCTTGGCAGAAATGTTTTACCATTCCATTACTGTAATGTTAGGGGTTTATATCAGGGGTCGGCAACCTAAGGCCCACAAGTGGCCCATGGGGGTTGTTTAACCGGCCCATGGACCCCCGCCGCCCGCTCGGTCAGTTCCCGTGCACCGCGCTAAACCGGCATGGAGCAAAGCGGGGATCACCTTCCACGACACTGGCCAGCTTCCCATTGGCTACAGGAAGTTCCTGCAGCCAATGAGAAGCTGTGCGCGCCTCCTCCGCACCGGAAGGAGCGCCGGAAATAGCATTTGCACATACGTGTGCACACGCACTCCGTTCCACCGCAGCTTCTGCGGGACCGTGAACCGGCCCAAGCCACAAAAAACTTTGCCAACCCCTGGTTTATATAGAGGAGTCTTCCCAGTCACGGTCAAGGAGTCATCACCAGCCTTTAAATAACATTGTGACACTAGAGAGTTTGAATGTTCTCGGTTTGGATAGTTCAAATTTAATGAAACAGAAGGCATTGCTACTCTAGCACAAAGCTCAGGACTGTGAGTTTGGAGCCTTAGAGGATGTGATGATAAGAGTCAAAATTGCTTTTAGCATCTTTGATTGCAACTTAAAAGAGAAACCTACTGAGCATTCCAGTCTCACACCTTTTCAAGCAATAAACATTTTCAGAGCTCAAGCCCTTACAATTTACAATGCCTGTATACACTCAAAATAACAAGCAAAGGCACAAAGTGCACCAGGAGGCAAAGACTTATTTATGTGCGGTCTGCAGTTCCTAAGGACAGCTCCTCAGCTCTGGGCCATTCCTGCAAGATATGTGGCAGTGCACATAAAACAAAGCCTTGCCCTGTCTCTGGAGTCTCATGCCCCAACTGTGGGGACCAAAGCCATTTTACAAATATCTACAGAAGGAAGCATGCTGCTTCATCCAAACAGGAACAAAGTATGGAGCCCCAGCTGTAGGTATGTTAACAGCCTCCCAAGCTGCAGAAAGTGCAAATGGTTCCCAGCCATGGTTCACTGATATTAATGTGGGTGGGAGGTCATTCAAGAGACAGGGAGGCACCACAGAGAAGACCCATCCACATATCAATGGGGAGGTTGATATGGAAAGATGCCCTTCTTCAGATATTTGGGTCTCCAGTCATTGTAGGGCTTTACATGTCACCTTAAATTGGGCTTAGATGTGGATTGGCAACCGGTGAAGTTCCCTTGATCAGTAGGTATGGGTTCAATCCGCTGTGTCCATCAGCACTCTGACCACTGCATTCTGCACTAGATGCAGCTTCCAGGCTGTCTTCAGTCCCCATGTGGAGCACAATGTAACAATCTGACCTTGAGGCCACCAAGCATGGGTCTAGTAAGCTATGTGGAAAAGTTCCAACATTTGGGATTTTTTAGTTTAGAGAAAAGGCAAGTCAGAGGTGTCACAATAGACAGATATAATTGTCAGAGCTGCCTGAGGTCCCAGCTCACAAAGGACCAACACCGGTTCGTTGTTATATACAAAAGTCTTTATTGAAGTTCAGTTTCGATTTCAAAGCCGCGGCGCGCAGCTCTACGTCTCAAATTCTAGACCGCTGAAGCTGCGTTTGAATCTCCTCCCCCCAGACACCAGTTTAAGACTCTAGCCTTGCTCCACCTCTTCCTTTGCTCTTTCCTCCTCTGGGTCCGCCTGTCCACTGGGGTCTTGCCCTTTCTAGACTCTTCTGACGCTGAGTCCCCTGAGTCTTCCCCCCGTCTCCGGCGGGCTTTAGGACCTGGTTCCCAATCCGGGTCTTCTGCTGTCCCGCGCGCCTGTACATTTGAACTTGGCGCGCGCGCCCAGCCGGCAACCTTTCTCCTGACCGTTACACTGCTCCTGTCACTGCTTCCCCCTTCGGGGAGGCTAGCTGGACCTGACTTCCCCTCCGTTCCCTCACTCTCCGATAGAGGTGTGGTCAGCCCTGACTCATCTTCTCTCCCTGCTGGAGGAGACGCTGGCCCCGATACATGGGACTCTTCCCCCCCACTACGCTCTGGTGGGGGAACTGGTCCTGATCTCCCGCTGCTGCTTTGGGAGTCCCCGCTGGCCCCTGGGACCCCCCTTGCCCTGGCCCTCGGCGCCCCCCTCTGGGAATCTTCTGATTCGCTGGAGAAGCTCATGGAATCTCTCGTGCCACTGTCATACTCCCCTACGCTGCCCTCGGATTCTTCCCCTTCGCTCTCCATCTCCTCTCTCCCCTGTGCCTCTGCTCCTGAGCCCCTGACAATAATGTTAGGCATGGCATTAAGAAAGTGAATTCCCAAATATTAGAACTTGGGGCATCCAATGAAGCGGAATGCTGGAAGATTCAGGACCAGGGGTGTGTCTAGGGCTCTGTCAGGTATTGTGCTTCTGCACACTGGCTTGGAGTGGCTAGGAGCCCGCCCCCATTCACACACTCCCAAGGCCATTCCTCCACTGCTCTGGGCAGTGAGGTGCACAGGCTCCTCTGGGCATCTTGGCAGAGAAATTCTGTTGCTGGCCTGGTCTCCAATGCATCTCCTTGCTAAGGGCCCAAGAGACGAGGGCACCAATACAGCTCCTTGTCAAGGGCACAAGGGAGCTTAGGTACACCTCCGTTCAGGGCAGACTTCAGGAAGTATTGTTTCACGCAGCATATAGTAAACAATGGATTTCTTCTGTTGGGGGTGGAAGATTACAACCGCAAGCACTGCACTGCACACATCTGTTGGACTAGGGTCTGGGAGACCTGGATTCAAATTCCCACTTAGCCATGAAGCCCACTGGGTGAGCTGGAGCCAGTTGCTCTCATTCAGCCTAGCCTAGCCTACCTCATAGAGTTGTTGCAAGTACAGTGGTACTTCAGGTTACATGTGCTTCAGGTTACAGACTCCGCTAACCCATAAATAGTACCTCGGGTTAAGAACTTTGCTTCAGGATGAGAACAGAAATCGTGTTCCGGCGGCGCAGCGGCAGCAGGAGGCCCCATTAGCTAAAGTGGTGCTTCAGGTTAAGAACAGTTTCAGGTTAATAATGGACCTCCAGAACAAATGAAGTACTTAACCCGAGGTGCCACTGTATAAAAAGGGGAGCAAGGAAAATCGGGCAACCACCTGAACTCCTTAGAGGAAAGGTGGAATATAAATACAAGCATAAAAGTGTCTTAGAACACTGTGGTACGAAAATATTTGTAATATATGAGTTAGGTTCCTCTGGCACTAGCAAGAATGTACAGGTGTCTCCTGTCTAAGAGTCTGAGTGGCAGAGCTAGATATTGGTTGGCCGCTGGTAGAAACAGGATGTTTGGCTTGATGGGCCTTTGATCTGTTGCAGCTGCATGGGTTTTATTCAGTTGCTATCAGTGCTGGTTGGACAACAGATCAAACCAATGGTGTATGTGACTTTAGAGTACACTCAAGGGCTGTGTAACATTTTAAAAAGTTTGAAATGCTTTGCTATGTGTATGCATGTTTGTTGGAATATGATTGGCACTTTGGGGGGAAATAACTAATGGGTGTTATTGAAAGCAAGTTACACTGCTTAAAAGGCTTTATTTTGAACAGAGTAATGTGAGGAGCACTGTATTGTTGACACAGAAGGCCTCCTCTCCACAATTGTGTCCTTTTTGACTGCACACAGGAAACAGCTGTTTCCAGAGAACAGAGATGAAGTTGAAAACAAAAGGCAGTTTCTGGCTTTGCTGTCCCATAGTGCCATGCAGCTGTGGTTTGTCTCATCTAGCCCTCTGTGATGAGTATATTCCCTTGATGTATTTTTATTCTTTTACAAAGAGGTATTGTGGGGCGGGGTGGGGACTCTGCCTTTTATTTCACAAGACGGGCATGCCTGTCATCTCCTGAGGCACTTTTTGCAAATATTCTGCATGTAGAATATAAACTTTCATTCCCCTACAGATAAATCCACAAAATAAGCTAAGCAGAGGGGGGAGATAAATAATAATAATAATAATAATAATAATAATAATAATAATTTTTTATTTATACCCCGCCCTCCCCAGCCAAGGCTGGGCTCAGAGCGGCTTACAAGCAATAATAAAAACAAGATGAATGATTACAACTTAAAAACAAAAATAAAATACAACATTAAAATAATGGAACATTAAAATATTAAAATGTAGCCTCATCGCAGGAGGAGAAGGAAAAGAAAGGGGGGAAAAGAGAGAGAGAGAGGGAGGGAATCAAATTGGCTCCAAGCCAAAGGCCAGGCGGAACAACTCTGTCTTACAGGCCCTGCGGAAAGAAATCAGATCTTGCAGGGCCCTGGTCTCATGAGGCAGAGCGTTCCACCAGGCCGGAGCCAGAGTTGAAAAGGCCCTGGCTCTGGTTGAAGCCAATCTAACTTCCTTAGGGCCTGGGACCACTAGGGTGTTGTTATTTATGGACCTTGAGGCTCTCTGTGGGGCATACCAGGAGAGGCGGTCCCGTAGGTACGAGGGTCCTAGGCCGTGAAGGGCTTTAAAGGTCAAAAGCAGCACCTTAAATCTGACCCTGTACTCCACCGGGAGCCAGTGCAGCTTGAAAAGCACTGGGTGAATATGCTCCCATGGCAGAGACCCCGTGAGGAGCCTCGCTGCAGCATTCTGCACCCGCTGGAGTTTCTGGGACAGCTTCAAGGGCAGCCCCGCATAAATTATATTAGCATGCATGGTGAAAATCCAAGCTGACACTTAGAAGGCTTGTGGCTATGGTGGCTGTTATGCGAACACCTGCACTTCAGAATTTACCACTCCACCACTGCCTTTTAGGTCTTGGTGCAGATTAATCCAAGCAGACGCCCCTGCCCCAAGGAGCTTACATCAACTGTTTTACCATGAGGGGGGGACAATGAGAGAGGAGGGAAAGGAAAATAAAGGTCTTTATCCAAGGGTGATATTTGGATTCTCCCTCCCTGAGAGGAATCCTACTCAAGGTTTTATGTATGTGTATCATTTATATTCCATCTTCCCTCCAAGGAGCCCCTTTTCATCCTCACGACAATACTGTGAGGAAGGCTAGGCTGGGAGTGATGGGTTTCAGGGCCAAGTGGGAATTTGAACCTGGGTCTCCCAGGTCTAGTCTGGTACACTAACAGCACAACACTGTTACAGAGATTTTATATGGGTGTGAGTGATGGAGCGGTCTACAGCACCTGGCTTTGGGTGTCACTGGAAGGCTGGAAATTGTGCTATTTCAGTTATTTGTGTATATTTTCTCCCAGGAAGAGGCACCTTTGGGAATCTTCCTCAAGTGCCAAAATAACTTGGCTCGCCTTGGCAAGCTGTCTGAGCTTTCTCTGTGAGATGCCACCAGGTTTTTGTATAGAAAAAGAGGTGCCAGAATTCACCATGAACTTCTCCCTTGTTCTCTTACAATGACAATGGCATCCACCTTAGAGTAGCCGGAACTAGGTTCTGGCAAGTTCTGGCTGAAAAAAGCCCTGGATACCTCCAGTGCAGATAGGTGTCCTAGTCCTCTGTATGCAGTACATTACTTTAGGTAGTTAGTATCGCCTGTATAAGAAAGCCAGTGGATAACGGAATTATAATCTAGGTAAGAGTGCAGATGGCGAGAGCAGAATGGGAGGAAGCATTTATAATGTGGGGCAGGCATAGGGCGCATAAATTTATTGTGCATAGAATGCTATGCTTGTATGTACAGTGGTACCTCGGGTTACATATGCTTCAGGTTACAGACACTTCAGGTTACAGACTCCGCTAACCCAGAAATAGTGCTTCAGGTTAAGAACTTCGCTTCAGGATGAGAACAGAAGTTGTGCTCTGGCAGCGCGGCGGCAGCGGGAGGCCCCATTGGTTAAAGTGGTGCTTCAGGTTAAGAACAGATTCAGGTTAAGAACGGACCTCTGGAATGAATTAAGTACTTAACCCGAGGTACCACTGTATTGTGTTTGCATCAGACTCTTAACTTCAGGGTCTTAGTTTTAAACCCCGCATGGTAGAAAAGATTCCTGCTTTGCAGGGGGTTGGACCAGATAACCCCCCCCCCCAATCCCCATGGTCCCAACTCTATGATTCTGTGAAAACATTTTGCAAAGAGAACTTTGCATTAGGCATGCTTGTCTCTAGCTAATGCAGCACAAGGGGGTAGATGTTTCCATTTGAGGATTTATTCTAATTGATGACTCATTACTGGAAAGTCTAGCAGAGATCTCTCACAGAATGAAGATGGACCCTAAGAACACAGCGTCTCAAGCATTGGATGGAGGCAACAGCAGGAGTAGAAGTTAACTGTTTTAACAAGGAAGTTACTTAGGATCTGGGATCAGAGAGAGGAAAGCTTTTTGAACTTGTAATAAACAAAAATCTGCCCTTGTTCCCTTGTGGGGGACACAAGAGCCTTTATAGAGTCCTTTGTAGGTTTTCCATCAGTCGGAGAAAATAACAGAGGCCAACCAGAGAATATTGAGAAGCAAAGCAGCTAGGAAGCCTGATCTTTATTGAACTGTTGCAACAGGGGGCTCCCCCCACAAGCAGGAGAGAGGAGGAGGACCCAGAACCAAGGTGTGTTGGCCCTTATATAGCTCAAGACCTCCCCTCCATACATCATACATACATCACAGAAAGAGTGTAACCCAAGACCACCCCCCACAAACATCATACCTACATCACAGAAAAGGTGGTCTACAACAGAAATTTGAATGCTGTTATTTTGCCTTATCTGATTGCCTTTCCTGGTAGTCTGTCTATTCCTTTGAGATGGTGATTTCTTAATTCCTGAGACAATGGGAAGGTTCCCTCACCCCCTCTCTCCTTGCAGAGAAACACTTGGTCAGCTTGGGAGTCAAGATGATTTCAGGACTGTTTTCCTGTGCTGCTTCAGACATGTGGTTTATATATTTATGTATGTGTTTGGTTGGAACATTTATGAAATATATAAGACCTTCAATTTTTAATTTCAAACTGCATTAAGGATTACAAAGAAGACTTGGACAGCATCGCTAGTTTGTTTAAAAACCAATGCGTTGCTTTGTGTTTTGCAACTTTTATTTGTAACTACCTTAAGACTGTTTTTCCAGTAAAGCTTTGACATACATTATTGAGGTGGAGAACAAATTGATTTCTATTCTATTCTGCACAAGGTCCAGATCAGGGAACTCACTCACAGCAACTCTAACAGAGGGGGCTGAAGCTGCGGCCTTGTGTGTGTATGTTGGGGTGTCTGTCTGTTCCCCCCAAACGACCCCCCTGTCTGACTATCAGCCCCCTTGACAGAGGACTCCCCACCAAACCGCGCCCTTTTTCGCACGCGTCACGCGCATGCGCCCCGCAGCCAGCCCCTCCCCCGGGCAGGGCGGGGAAGGGGCGTGGCCTCTGCCTGTCATGGCGTCCGAAGGCCGCTTGGGCCAGAAGCAGCCGTCTCGGTCGCGGCGGCGGCGGCGGCGCTGCTCATGCTGCCGCCGCCCCTAGCGGAAACGCCTCGCTGACCGAGGGAGGGGAGCTGTCCGCCGAGGGCAATGGAGGGCCTGGCGGAGCTTCCGCCGCCGCCAGCTTTGCTTCCTCCCGCCCCCCTGGGCGCGCTCGAGCGGGGCGGCGGCGGCGCCCCTGAGGCGAGTCGCGTCTCCCCTCAGGAAGAGGCGGGAATCGCCTCAGAGCCTGACGAGGCGGCGGCGGCGGCGGCGGCGGCATCTGAGGAGACGCGGGAGGAGGCGGAGAAGCAGCAGCAGCGAGGGGCGGGAAGCTCTTCGACGGTCCTCTCAGAGGCGGCCGCGTCCCTCGCTTCCCGCCTGGAAGAGCCGCCGCCGGTGGCCGCCCGAGATGCGACGACGCCCGAAAGCCCCTCCCAGGCTGAGGCGACCGCGGCTCCGTCCCCAGGCAGCGGCAGCAGCGGGGTGTCGGGGCCCGGCTCGCTGAGCCCGGCGGGCGGCGAGGAGTCGGCGAGCCTGGCCGACTCGCTCGGCTCCTTCTCCAACCTGCCGTCCTGCGACGGGGCCAGCATCTCCGACCTCAACGGCGGCTGCGAGGACGACGACGACGACGACTCCGAGGAGGCGACGGCGGCGCCCAGGAGAGCCCCTGTCGCCGGCGGAGAAGACGACGAGGATGGAGTCAGCCCTAGCAAGGGGGCTGCGGCAGGAACTGCCGCCGCCGCCGCCGCTGCCTCTTCGTCGTCGTCCTCCGCCTCGCCATCGCCGCTCCTGCTCCTCCCGCCGGGCGCCAAGGAGCGCTTCCCGGGTCAGTCGGTCTACCACATCAAGTGGGTGCGCTGGAAGGAGGAGAACACGCCCATTATCACCCAGAACGAGAACGGGCCCTGCCCGCTCCTGGCCATCATGAACGTACTGCTCCTGGCCTGGAAGGTGCGTGGCGGGGCTGGGGGAGAAGGACCAGGCCAGCTGCACGCCTCGCTGGCCTCCCGAGGGACAGGCAGCTTCCTAGATAAACTGGCCAGGAGGGCTGTCCTCTTTCCTTATCCTTTCAGGGGAAGGGCCCGCTGGTAGGGGCAGAGCACGATCTTATTGAATGCAAAATGCAGGTTCAATCCCAGGTACCTCCAGGTAGAGCTGGGAAGCACTTTCGCAGTGGCATCCTGGAGAACTGTTGAGCTAGAGGGATGAGTGTGATCCCTCTTGTAAGGCAGCTTCCTCTGTTACATGTGTGGATGTCTTCCCTTGTCTGCCTGCCCAGGAACTGATCACCCTAGGTGCAGAGGAGCAGTTGCACCCAACATCATTTGGGGAGTGCGGGTTGCACATGCGTGACATCACTTTGGCATGTTCCTTTGAGATTGTTAGCAATCAAAGAGACGGGTTAGTGCGAATGCCCCCTCAACATTCAACGAGCAGGACACCCTGCCCACAAATACTGAGTGGGCCTCCTGGAGTTGGCACAACTGCCTAGGTGAATTTCTCTCTGGGTATGGGCAGAATGCAGGTGAGATAGCCACTTTAAGAGGCTGATGCTGTGAGGTTGGAGGCACAACCTGGGACCTACCCTGCGATGCAGCTCTGGAATGACACTGCCTCATTGCCAGAATTGAAGTAAGGTGCAGCTTACTTCAGTCTTGCTAGTTGTTTCTGTACATAGCAGGGGTCTTTCCCTTTGCCTCAGGCTGCAAGCCCTGGCAGCGTGCCTCTACAGCTCCACAGTTCGTCTTGGGAAGGTAGAGAGTCCCAGGTTCAGTCTCATACTAAATAGGATCTAGTTTGCACATGGTTAACCAAGCTATGGTTTATTGAGCCTGCACAAGTGTGCTATCAGAAAGGAGCTCAGACCCACTTTGTTTTTCCCTGGTTCTCTTAGTTCAGTACAGTGTGCTGCTAAGCCAAGGTTTGGCTTGTTATATCATCTAAACCCAGGCTCACAGTTAAGCTCTCTTCTTAACCTCAAAGTTGTATCAAGAAAACTTCACTCTGAGTCTGGGTTTGGACAATGTGTTAAGCCAAACATAAGTTTAGGTGTGACATGCACCTCACTGAGCTGAAGACTGGGAGGGGGAGCAAGGCAGCTGTAATCTCCTCCATGGCAGCCCACACATTCATTCTAAGCCCATAGCATTACATGTGAATGCATTCTATACCATCTAGCCCAGTATTGTTTGCTGTGACTGGTAGCTACCCTCCAGCCCAGGCATAGTCAAACTCCGACCCTCCAGATGTTTGGGACTACAATTCCCATCATCTCCAACCACTGGTCCTGTTAGCTAGGGATGATGGGAATTGTAGTCCCAAACATCTGGAGGGCCGGAGTTTGCCTATGCCTACTCCAGCCTCTCAGACATGGTAGAAGGTTTATTCCCACCATCCGACCCTTTTTAACCTGTGGTGTAGGAAGCTGAAAGTGGGACCTTTTGTTTGCAAAGCTGTATTTGCTGTTGAGGTGAGGTTTCCCCCCATACAGTATGTTGAAAAGAACCAGTGCTATTTTTCTAGAAAAAGAGATGCTGGAACTCACCATGAACACCTCCCTTCTTCTCTAATAATAGCAGTGGTGCCCACCTGAGAGATGCCTGAGTTCCTGAGGTGCTGGAACTGAGTTTCTGTGAGTCCTGACTGACAGAAAGCCATACAAAGAACATATGAAGCAAGTAGTCTTAGGCACAGTCACACCCGTTGTCCATCTATAGTCCTGGGCAATTTCATCTGACAGAGATCTATAAACTATGCCCCTGTAGCTAAAAGCAGAAGAGCATGTATGTATGTGTTCTGCAACATAATTGTAGCCAGCCAGCCCCTGACATGATGACTCCGAATGTTGCTGCCACTTGGAGGAGCTAATAGCAGGTAGTGGTCCAACAGGCTGACTCCGTCTAAGGCAAGCAATGAGAGAGCCAGCGTGGTGCAGTGGTTAAGAGCGGTGGACTTGTAATCTGGTGAACCGGGTTCACATCCCTGCTCCTCCACATGCAGCTGCTGGGTGACCTTGAGCTAGTCACACTTCTCTGAAATCTCTCACCCTCACTCACCTCACAGAGTGTTTGTTGTGGGGGAGGAAAGGAAAAGGAGATTGTTAGCAGCTTTGAGACTCCTTAGGGTAGTAATAAAGCGGGATATCAAATCCAAACTCTTCTTCTATAGGTTCTGTGGAGGCGCAGGGATGGACTTTGGTAATCTTTCTTAATGTGGCACCCTGTGCAAGGCTAACATTTGGCACCCCAAATGGATCTTCTCAATTATGGATTTCCTCGTTTTTGTGCTCCCTTGGTTTGGTGCACTGTTGTGGGGAGCCACCTGTACCACCCTAAATCTGGTGCTGGGAGGTGTGAAATGACACCATTACTGTTTTCTCACCTCTCCTTCTGTTTTAGAAGCCATAGCTCAGCTTTTGATTCCATGCTGTGATTACAGAAGGTTCCAGGTTGACCTCCCATTAAAATAATAATAATAATAATAATAATAATAATAATAATAATAATAATAATAATAATTTTTATTTATATCCTGCCCTCCCCAGCTGAAGCCGGGCTCTACAAAGAATTTTGTCTGCTTCCTTAATACCCAAGACACTGACAGCCAGTTAGAATATGCTAACAGAATTTTTTTAAAATAATTTTTATTTAATTTCCAATTGACAAACCAATCATATCACATTAATTCCAAATTATACCAATACATAATAAACTCCAAATATTTAGCTGAATTTTAATTTTTTGTTGAATATGCTAACAGTATTCTTGCTAGGTGGCTGTCTATGTACAGAAGGAAGCTAACATTTATTTTATATTCTGCTTTTTAGACCCAAGAGGCTTTACAAGTAGCTTACAAAGTGTTCTCAAAATAAAGTAATCTAGTATGACTATTTTGGGGACAAGAGAGAAGCTAGTTTTGAGAAGGGCTGTGAATTCCTTTGGCCAAAGATCCTGAAAGGAGTGGTAAACTGGGAGCAAATGATAAGCTCTTCATTTGGGAAGGATTTTTTCATGTTATCTCCAATTTGATCAACTACTATTAGATTAACTTGGGTTGGTCTGAAAAGGGTTTATTATCCTAGTGGTAAAAATCACATGTTTTGCTGGGGATTTGGCAGTAGAATTCCAGCAGGGAGAAATTTCATTTTTTTGCTGTTACAAGCCTCACACAGTTTCTTTGCATCTACACTTTCTCATTAAGTAAAACATGAACTATTGAACATTGGCTTCCTGTTGGGATATTGTTTTCAAGAATAATGCATTTGTTACCTGCCGAGTTAGGGGGGTAGTGTTGCACAAAACGTTGCAGGTGTAGTATAGTAGGAAAACACATACTAAACCCACGGAACCTACTGACTTTTAGTCCCCTGGCTAGTGCATGGGGCAAGAGTGTGCAAATTCCTTTCACCTCTGTATATCTATTTGCAAGGTGCTGGAAACCTAAATCAAGCTTGTTTCTCAGACAGCACTGTTCAGAACACAGAGAACCGTTGCAAACAACATTGTTACAAACAATGTGATACAAAATGTGATATATTCCATCTTGGAAACCAAGTTATTTGCCAAACAAATCTCATTCTGGAAATGCATTCAGCATCTTACAGAAATGGAAATAATTATGGTCTCCATATACAGTAAAGGAATGTGTACATATGGCATCCTTTTATGTTGAACATTAACTTCTCCATTTTGAAAGTTTCCATGGAAGAGAGAATTACTTTGTCAACTAATGCATCTTCTTTAACCTTACTGCTGCCTGAAACATTCCATTTGCAATCTGTGTCCTCACTATTCTTCTTAGCGTTGTTAATGTAGCTTTGAACAGTAGTTCAAACATACATTAACAGCTCTGAGAAGCATAGCAGTTCAGCAGCTCAGATAATTTCATCTGTAGCCCAGCATTCAGAATCTTAAGTGATGCTGGGATTTGTTTCCACCAAGAGACCCAATGAAATTCTAGTCTTCCTGAAAGACAGTCCTATGCATATGTTGCCATAATATCACTTGCACAGTGAACTAGCCACACACTCTATTCCAGTCTGGTAAGGCTCTTTGGGACTCATTGTGTACCAGGTGTTGATGCAGACTTTATATAAATTGCTGAAAGTTGCACATTAGAATGATTTCAGTAGCTTCTTCATTCGAGGAGACATTTATGTTTCTTTGCAATCACATAAAAAACAAAAAACAGGTATGCAGTGCTAATGCTGCTGACCACTTGCAGTATGCTTACATAGTTCTATATAAATGAGTAACCTCTGTCGACTGAAACACCAAGGGACTTATTTTGGAGCCTAAACTTGTGAGGTGCTTCAATATCAAGGACAACTAAACACTAATACTGGTTTTCTGAAGTATATAGAACTCTTAAGTTGTAGTAGTAAAAACAATCCATGAAAAGAGAAGTCATCAAAAGAATAATATCTTCAGCTTTTCCTAGATGTAGGAATTTGGAAGCACAGAGAAATGTGTCTCTCTCACTTGGGGAGTTGACCTTTGTACTTCTTGGTGATTTTTAATATGGTTTCCAATAGTTGATAGGCAGGCTTATTTCTACATGTAACAAAAATATCTGTGGCTCTTGTACATCTACAGTGCAAATTTGGATGTTTAACTCTTACAAACTTTTATTGTCTTTTAAGTACTGTGGGAAACAATTGAGCTTAAATTCTCTTCTCTCACAGGTGAAACTGCCACCAATGATGGAAATCATAACTGCTGAGCAGTTGATGGAATACTTAGGTTAGTACTAATAACACTGCATGTGTAATTTGTATTGAGAAAAATGGTTAATTCCTAAGCAAGGATTGTTTAGAATCTGGCAGGATAGCCTGCTTATAGTTGAATGGCAGTAGTTGAACGTTTAAATTAGCCTTGAGCCTGTTGTTAACTTATAAAATATCATGGGTGTAGTCAGCTTGTGGGTTGGAGAAGCCTGGCCATGCTAGAGTGAGATGATCCTTGGACACTGAAGGACTCCTCTAGAAACTATACATAGCTTCTAATTATTGGGGCCCTAACTAGCTCTTGTCTACCTAGCAGTTCGAAAGCACGTCAAAGTGCAAGTAGATAAATAGGTACCGCTCCGGCGGGAAGGTAAACGGCGTTTCCGTGCACTGCTCTGGTTCTCCAGAAGCGGCTTAGTCATGCTGGCCACATGACCCGGAAGCTGTACGCCAGCTCCCTCGGCCAATAAAGCAAGATGAGCACCACAACCCCAGAGTCAGTCATGACTGGACCTAATGGTCAGGGGTTCCTTTACCTTATACTAACTAGCTCACCTTTGCTTACTAAGGACTATTATTTCTCTCCCCTCCCACTGGCCCTTCACTTTGGATCTTGGCACATGGTTGGGAAACAAGGGCCTGGGGATTTGTACCCTACCCTTCTCACTGATTTGGTTAGTTTGGGTGATGTAAGACTTCAAATGTTATTTCTGTTCTTGCATTTTGTCTCTTTAAATTTGAAAAGGAAAATATCTCCAACACTTGCTACAATTGGCATGATTTCTATGGGAAAGATTTTTCTTTAGTTAAAATGGAACTGAGTAGGCTAGAAGCAGCATTCACAGTCCAGCAGTCCTGAAATGTATTGGTTCATTCTGCAGAGGGAGTTCAGCGGCTCCACTTTAATTTCATAGAATGGATTTGCAGGGGCCATGACTCATTCTGCCCTTAAATACTTCAGAATACTATAGACTTGTTTGGTTGCCTCTCCAGGGAATAATTTAACAGCTAAAAATTGAGGGATGCTACTCAGTAATATAGGATACACTGATTGATATATACTGTAGGAATATTATAGCAAGGGTCAGGGAACCTTTTCTGCTCCCTTTAATGGGATGGGAGTGGGAATTCCTTTTGGGCTGCATGCTAGCCATGGGCTGGTCCAGAGCCAAAAGAAAGTGGGGCCACCCATTCTCTCCTGGCTTATGTGGTGAATGTGGAGGAAAAGAAGTGGAAGGAAGAAGTGAGCTGCCAGAAAAGGGGAAGATCAGTCACTTCTTTCAAGTAGCTCACTGTATTTCTGTACTGGAGGAGGAAGAGAGGTGTCTTCTTTGCTTCCCTGCAAGGCAGCACAGTGGGCTTTGGGGAGGGGTCTGAGGAGGAGAGACTAAAAGCGGAAAGGGAATGCACCATGGGCCAGATGCTTTGGCAGCTCTCCACACTTGTTACAGAAGAAGTAATCTATTGGTTGCTCTTTAGGTAGCATTTGTTTTTGTGGTTGCTAATTGGTGATAAAAGGTTGATACGCTGGAAGCAAAATCTTGAATGCACAATTTAAAATATTTTATGTTACTGAAGAATATAACAGTTTGAAGTGTTAAAATAGATGTTAAAGCTGATATAAACAAGAAGAAGCCACTCAAGTTGAGTGGGGAATGTAAAGCTCAGGCAAGCATGATTCAGGGAGAATGACTCTCTTGCCAAAGCTTAATCCAGGCTTCACCAACCTGGTGCAGTCCCAAACATCTGGAGGGCAACTCTCATCAGCTGCAGCCAGCAGAGCCATGTTGAGGTTGGGTGGGGCTGATGGGAGTTATAGTGCAAAACATCTAGAGGGCTCCAGGCTAATGAAGGTTAGCTTAAATCTTAATGTTTTCCCCACTTCATTTCTCTCTCTCTGTTTGAGTTAATCATAGAACCATAGAACTGTAGAGTTGGAAGGTACACTGAGGATCATCTAGTCCAACCCCTCCCCAAAAGCAGGAATATCAACTAGAGCAGGCACCACCGACCTTCGGCCCTCCAGATGTTTTGGACTACAATCCCCATCATCCCTGACCACTGGCCCTGTTAGCTAGGGATCATGGGAGTTGTAGGCCAAAACATCTGGAGGGCCGAAGGTTGGGGATGCCTGAATTAGAGCATCCATGACAGATGGCCACCCAAGCTTTGCTTAAAAAGTCTCCGCTGAACAAGAGTCTGCCACCTTCTGAGGGAGTCCATTCCACTGTCAAAAGAGGTCAGAAAGGTATTCCTGATGTTTAACTTGAATTTCTTTTCTTGTAACTTGAAGCCATTGGTTCTGGCAGCCTTTAAGATATTTGAAGGTGGCTATATTCACTCCTCTCAGTCTCCTCTTACCCAGCTCCCTGCAGCAGTCCTCAGAAGGTTTGGTTTCCAGACCCTTTATCGTATTGGCCACCCTCCTCTGCACCCATTCCAGCTTGTCAATATCCTTCTTAAATTGTGTTGCCCAGAACTGGACACAGTACTCCAGGTGTGATCTGATCAAGGCAGAAATAATCACTTTTGCACACCTTTGGAGGACAAGTATTGGACACTCTTCTTGTATCTAACCACACCATTTAATAACAAAAGGCTCAACATTCCAGTTACCAGAATGAATCAAAAGTTGAAATTGGCAGGTCAAAGTACAGGTTTTTAGAAAAACTAATTTTATTGCAACAGATTATTCAGCATATAAATACACTCCTTGATTTGTCTCATAAATTCCAGCTTTGTCTTTCAGGGCATACCTGAAAGGAAGCTGACTCATGCTAGTAAGCAGCAGCTTTCTAATTTTGGGTATTTGCTTGCATCTTTACAGCCTCTCACAACTAATCTCCTCTAATTGATAGTTTTTTTTCCTGTGAAAGAACCAATAAAGCTTTAACAAGATTAGATTGCTTTTGATTATAAAGTTCCAGCTTTCAAATTAGAATCTTTTGTTTTCTTATAGGGGACTATATCCTTGATGCAAAACCAAAAGAAATATCTGAAATTCAGCGCTTAAACTATGAGCAGGTAATAAATAACAAGCTCTTCTTAAGAGTAAGTGGCATTTTCTAGTAGTGAATTAAACCACTTAATCTCTCTCCCCCTCCCCATTCATATTGTAAAGTTAAAGCATCTGTTTAATCATATTAAAAGCAAGAGTAAATCAATGGAAGACAGACTGCTACATTAAAGAAAGAATTATGCATTACATATAGCAACATGAGCTACACTCTTTATCTTGTTTGTGAGATGAAATTATTTAGTGAATTAACCTACAGTTCTTCTTTCTGCTAAAGTCTAGTTAACAAATGATAGGATGGCTTAATTTTTCTCTGTAATAAGTTTGTTTTCCATTACTTTCATAGAGTTTTTAAGTAATAAAAAACTTGAAGGGAGTAAATTACCAATAAGAAATTTGCAGTGAGTTGAGAATTTCCTGATTCTCCTGAAAAACCTGAAGCAGTTAATTTTTTAATGATGGGCATTTGCTAACCCTTGGTAGATTTCAATATGAATCAGTAAAATGTGTTAAATGTTATTTATTTGTTAAAAGCTCGTGGATATTATTGCTCTCAGAAACTATGGTTATAAGATTTGGACACTTTATGTCCTTTGGCAATGTTTTAACATATTGGTAAATGAGGTTATAATCTGATTATTGGTCAAGTCTCATCCTACTGTAAATGATAATTTTTTATACTTTCTACTGTCTTCATACAGCATTAAGAACTCAACAGCTTCAGATTTTTTCTGTAATCTGCTTTTAAAATACTGTTATTAATACTGGTATTGTGTGTTGACTGATGCAAACAGTTAAGTTTTCCTTTTTTTGGCAGAATATGAGTGATGCAATGGCAATCTTGCATAAGCTTCAGACAGGTCTTGATGTGAATGTGAGGTTCACTGGTGTACGAGTGTTTGAGTACACACCTGAATGCATAGTGTTTGACCTTCTTGATATTCCATTATACCATGGATGGCTAGTAGATCCCCAGGTAAGCAAGGAGAGGGGATGTGTTAATCCTATGGGTGTGGTTTATGGAATTTGTCCCCAGCTCAGAGGATGGCCTGTAAAACAAGTTCATATAAGAACTTAAGTGAACATTTAAAAGCTACAACGGATAAACACAAAGATAAATATAGCAACTAAATTTTTTACAGATCCTAAACACCACTAAAAGTGCATCAGTACAGCTGCCTTCTTGTAATTAAGAAATAGCATGGAAGGTCCAAAATGTGGCTTTGAGGAATTGCAGAGTGTGGGTGCCACCACAGCAAAAAGCTTTCCAGTAGTCACCCAGCTCCCTTCCTAAAAAAGAATCATAGAAAGAATGATACTGGTGGATGGGCAGTTGCATATTGTTTTAGTCATCATTGTGTACTGGAAAATACAATGTTATATCATTCCACCTGTGTGTGCCATCACAGTAGTGTGTTTTTAACTATTGGTAGCATTAACTTGTCTTTCTCATAATAGACACAAAATATCAGTCAAGCTTGGTGTACCTTTTCTCTCCCCCACAGACTGCTGACATTGTGAAAGCAGTTGGTAACTGCAGCTACAATCAGCTGGTGGAGAAAATAATTTGTTGTAAGCAGTCAGACAACACTAAGCTAGTTGATGAAGGTGGGTGAATTGCTTAAGAATGTTAGAAAAACACTATTTGATCATATCAAATGTCCAACTAATTCAACATCCTTTTTTCAAACATGGACCAGTCAGAAGCATTAAGACAATGCTGTCATTCTTCAGCAACTGGTAGCTGACATGAATAGAATCCATAAGAACTTAAGGACCCTGCTGGGGCAGACTAAAGGCCAATCCAACCAAACATCCTGTTTCCCATTGTAACTAACTAAATGTCTCTGGGAGGCCCACAAGCAGAGCATGAAGGCAATGGCACCACCCGGTTGTTTAGCAGCTTCCACAGTTACAAAGCCATCTTGGTCACATGCATGAATGAGACGTATTGGGGGGAAATCTCTGATTTTAAGCATAGACCTATTGAGTAGAATTCAACTAAGTCCTGCTCAGAGTAGACCCACTGAGATTAATGAACAATTAATGTCCAGTAACTTAAATGGGTGTGCTCTGAGTCGGACTAGCATTGAATAGTCTGTGACTGCAATCCAGTGGCCACTTAACCTAGAAGCAAGCCTGTAACTCTGCTTCACAATCAACCTCTTCATCTCATTTGAGTCTAGCAGGCTTTGTAGTAATTGAATTCCTTTTTATTTTACCAGCAAACCATCCTTAACTCAGCTGTTTTACACTGAAATTGTCTTGTCCTCCATGCGGTTCTAAGCTGACACTCTCCAGTTTTCAGATAAATGTCATGCTTAGCTGGGTACTACAGTACAGCAGGTCTAGGCCCCAAATATCTGAAATATGCCTCCTTAATACCCAAGAGTCTGTACTGAAGATAAACAGGTATTTGGTATTTCCACTACCCTTCATAATTTTGGGGGGGGTGTGGCCTGGGAGAGGGTCTTTTCTGTGGCAGTTTATAAGAGGTGTCTCTGGCATTGTATAGTTTTAGCCATATGCTGAAGAAGCACCTTTTTACACAGGCCTGTGTGTGTGTGTGTGTGTGTGTGTGTATCTACCTACCCTATTTTCTTGACTGTAATTGTTTTAAACTGATTTTTAAATTTCAGTAACCCACCTTTCTTCGCAGGTTCCATAGCAGAACAGTTCCTAAACAACACAGCCACTCAGTTGACCTACCATGGGTTATGTGAGTTGACTTCCACTGTTCAAGAAGGAGAACTATGTGTGTTCTTTAGAAACAACCACTTTAGCACCATGACCAAACATAAGGTATATGGCTGTGAACAGTTTCTGTATTTTATCTGAGCTTGTTAACTAATGAAGCTCATGAGTTTGTGGCCTGCTCCTAGTTGATGTCCATTTGCCCCTAAAGTGTCATGTGGCTGCTTTGCCCAAGAACAGGGATAAGGAACCTGTGGCCTTCAATATGTTAACTACTAGTCCCATTGTCCCATGTCACTGACTATGCTGGCATCCCCAATCTTTTTCTATTGAGGAATGTGTGTTGGCTTCTAAATGTGTTTCCTTTGGCACATTTTCAAACTCCACATACATGTATGCTCAAGTAGTTCAGATTTAATTCTTCTCTCTAGGGTTGTAGCTATGACTTGATGATCAGCCTTCTTTTACTAGAATCCTGTGTATCAAAATGTACAGCCAGTGAATTAAGTTGATATTGACATCTGCACACTGTTATGCCATTAGATAGTGCCATGTCTCCTTGAATCTCTGCTGGGTACATTCAGAGACTATAGTGTGGAGAACCTGCAGCCCTCCAGTTGTTAGACTATACAACTCCCATCATCCCTGGCCTTTCGCCATGCTGATGGGAGTTGGAATCCAACAACTTATGGCAAGCTGCGCTTCTGGAGGAAGTATAATAATGCATGAAATAGTCACACATGTGAAATTTTAGCTGATAGCTATAAACTGATGATTGACTATGGAAAGTTGCATAACTGTGCAGCAAGGTTGCAGACTCCACAAGTATGGCTCCTAAAGCTAAAAATACTCAGGAGATGGTCACTAACTTCATCCCAAACAATGGACATGGTATTAGCAGGAATCAGCGCTCCCTCCCCCATCCAAATTAGTTTCCAACAGCACATGTGTAAAAGAATTTCCTTTTCGTTTAGGGCCAGCTTTATCTCCTGGTGACAGATCAGGGTTTCCTTACAGAAGACAAAGTTGTTTGGGAAAGCTTACACAATGTAGATGGGGATGGAAACTTCTGTGATTCTGAATTCTATCTACGACCTCCATCTGATCCAGAAACAGTATACAGAGGACAGCAAGATCAGATAGACCAGGTAGATTTGCTTTGCCTTTTCAGTACTTGGGATGGATGCAATTTCCCCACTAGCGCTGTATGTAAATCGTGCCTTGTGTCAGCCTCCTTTTCCCTCTTGATTCTCTGAAAGCAGAATAAACTAGGCAGAACTCAATGTCTGCTTCAATTATGTAGTCATGTAGCATAACATTACGTTTCTTAAGAACCTCAGTAGAGTCATGCTGAATCAGACAGAAAGCCCTTCCTTTTCCAGTATCCTGTTCCCCACAACAGTGAACCCGATGTCCCCGGGAAGCTCATGAAGAGGGCAACAGCCCTCTGCACTGCTCAAAGTCAAAGTCAAAATGTTTTATTCGGCTTTACGCCCATCATGAAACACACACACACACACACACACAAAAACAAAAAACAGCGGACTCGTACAAACCACAAATAATATAATGCAATTCACAACTCACAAGGGCAGATATTAGCCATTCATAAGAAAAGATTAAGATTAAGATTAAAAATTTTAGGCACTACATTAAAGTCAATATCTGATGTCATTATAGAAAATTCTTATAACTATCAATAATCAGTTAACATTCCATTCCGTCTCTTGTACGAGAGGACGGCTGTTAGGAATTTAGCAACCTGTAGGGTAATATAAGGATCCACATCTTGAAGAACCCAGGCAAGCTGTAGGTCTACTGGTTTGTCAGCCATAGGCTGGCCTCTGCACTGCTGTCTTCCAACATTTGGCGATACCCAGAAGCATGCAGTAACATTTAGCCATTGAGAGCCCTATCCATGACTTTGTCTAATGCCCTTTTAAAGACATCTATAAGGACACTGGATTATTTGAAATATCATTCTCTGTCCTTGAGATCTTGAGGGCAGGCAGGAAGTATCTGAGGGATGCCTTTTGTCCATGATATCCGGAAGCATGAGTTGAGGATGGACAAAAAGCCTGCTAGATTCTGTACACTAAAAGCTGCTGAGTGATCCAGCAGTTACAACTTGTAACCAAGTCAGGGCTGCATGGTGCCCAGTAATTTTTTACCCAGTTCATTGTGGAAGGAGGCTTCACACATCAGCTTTCATGCAGCTGCTGAAAGTGATATTTCTTTTGTTTATGGAGGAAAGCTGAAAATTTGGATGGTGGATACAATCTCACTGGTTGATTGTATTGTGCCAACTAAAGCAGTGTTCACCATGGATTTACATAATAGGATTATCTGATGGCATTATCCTTGCAACAAGAGCAGCAAAGCCAAGACATTAATTGGGAGCAGATACCAGAAGGAATCAGTGATCTTGAACTTGCCAAGAAACTTCAGGAAGAGGAGGACAGACGGGCTTCTCAGTACTATCAGGAGCAGGAGCAAGCTGCCGCTGCCACCGCTGCTGCCACTGCTGCTCAGGTTCAGGTACGGAAGTTTGGCTCCTGGTGGCCCTTGTAGTCCTGTCTTCTGCATGCTTGCATGGAAGCTTTCCCTGTTGAGTTGGTTGGGGCTGTAGCTCAGCGACAGAGCTGGGAAAGTAGTGCTGGGAAAGACTTCTGTCTGAAACCCCGGAGAGCCCCTGCCAGTTGTTGTAGACAATACTGAGTTCACTGGGCCAGTGATCTGACTTTAACTGTTAACAGTTCTGGAAGTGTAATGCTGAAAGGCGAGGTATAAATTTATCCAAAGAATTCTGTAGCTGGGCAGCTGATGTGAGGTATGGCTCCATCTGGGGCAGAAGTCCTTAGAACATACATTAGGGTCTGCTTTGAGAGGCCTTCTGAGGACTTGAGGGACCAGGCCTGCCTGCCATTGTTTGGCATAAAAGTGAGTTGCTAGAACCTGTATCCCCAAGGCCCATTTGCAATTGTCTCCAGCAAATGCACACATCGCAAATCAGTGGACACTCAGGGGTTGTTTTCTCCCTTGGGAGTAAATGGGGCCTGTTGCGCCCTCTGAAAGGCCCAATGGAATGTGCTGCGGTAGTGGCAGCAGCAGGCTCTGTTGTGCCATCCCACTGCAGTGGCGAGCTCCACTGGAGCCCATCGCAGTAGTGGGAGGGCCCAACAGAGAGTGCATTGCAGCCACAGCAAGCCCTGTTGGGCGCGACAGGCCTCCTCCCACGGTGTGACATTGCACGTTCCGGGCTTCCACAATGTTGGGGGGAGCCTGGTATGCCTGCATAGGCCTGAAGCGGTGACCCTGGTAATATGATCAGCCATGTTGCCTGGCAATGAGTAATTTTC
Source organism: Podarcis gaigeae (assembly GCF_964106915.1). Lineage (NCBI taxonomy): Eukaryota > Metazoa > Chordata > Lepidosauria > Squamata > Lacertidae > Podarcis > Podarcis gaigeae. Next base: position 5,698,279 of record NC_139690.1, on the reverse strand, counting down.
AATAAAAATAAATAAATCCTTAATTACATCAAAAATAATTGACAATATGTAAAATTCAGTTGGTAGCTGTAGGTTTCACACCCTGAAAAACATACACGATTACTGAACAAATGCGGAACACACAGTGCAAAATCTGTAAATAATGCAAGGGAAATTTTTATTTTTTAGATTTCACTTATGGATGAAATTGTTTCTTAGAGGCTGAGGATTGGTCTGTCTTCTGCATGTTATACACCAATATATTCCTAATTTAGCCTGCTATCTGACACTGATCACATATCTATTGAGGTAACCTAATGTAAACTAATGCTTCCCCTCCCTTTTCATCTATTGGCATATTTTCTTTCAATGGCATGGACTTTAACATGGGGTGTTTGGTACCATCTTGGGGGATTAAGGTACTATTTTTTATAGTTAGTGTCAAGCACGGGACTCCTAAAACCCCGGGAACCAGCCCTTGTTGGCTTAGCAGGTGCCAAGCAACCACAGTTGAAAAACCAACCCTGCAAGGTAGTGCAGCTGCCACCATGACACTGGTCCAACTAGGCTGGACCAGGAAACTCCCATAACATTACCAGATATCGCATGACATACACTGGGACAAGAGCAAAAAACCAGACTGTCTGTTCTTGTACCTCTGGTCCACAAAAATTGTTCAGTAGCTATGAAAACTGGATTCAGTAATAAGGCTTCCAAAAAAGCTACATCAGGGTTGAAATGGTAGATTTATTAAAGTACTGGTAATTAAAAATAATAGCATAAAATCAAACCTGCATATTCTGAAAATGCAGTTAGAAAATACAGTTAAGAGTACATTTGGGAATTACAAAACAGAACAAAAACAGCAAAGTTCACTTGTCCAGCTGCATACAAACTGCTAAGAGCCATTTATCCCACAGAAACTCAGCAAATAGCTCACAGGTGTGGCAATGGTGCTGCAAACAAAGATGCGAGGCAACAGACAAAAGAGTAAAGGCAACTTCATGAAATGGATCTAGATAATCTGCTTCATGAAGGCCTGCCTGAAGCTGACAAGCCACCTTTCCTAGGAATGGAACACAAAGTTGTTAGGCTATCTTTCTTTGTCTTTATGGTGGCACAAGAATCACTTTCTTTGCAACAAGTTCACCCGGAGTGAATTCTGAAGTGAGTGGTGGGCCTCCATCTTCCAGAAAAGGAAATGTGAAAATTCCTAATGGGGAATTTCCCCCCCCTCCAATGATGAACTTGGCTGGCTGGTCACCATTTGATGTTCGGCAGTGCTTGGCCCAAAGTGGACAGTATCTTAGTTGGCCTTAATGAGTGTTTCTAAGCATAAATGATGCCTGGCTGATCTGTTCTGAGCCTTTCTTTGCCTGAGCAGTGGATGAAAATACTTCAAATAAATAAGCTTGCCTTTCCCCCTCCCCTTTCCTATTGATAGCAAGTGCAAGGAGCTGCGTCTCCATCAACTGGAAGACAATCTGGGAGTAGTGAGCGGAAAAGAAAAGAACCTCGGGAGAAAGAAAAAGAGCGAGAGAAAGAGAAGAACAGCTGTGCCATTCTATAACAGGAGGGGGACTCTACCTGGACCCAAGCACATATCCTTGAAACACAAACAAGGAATTCTAAGGACTCCAAGCTCCACATGCCGCCTGTGCCTGATAGCCCCACAGAGGATGGTGCCCCCAAGCCCATTGAAGTCATGCACGCTCTCTTTCAAAGGGATTTGAATGAGGCTGCCTCTACCTTCAATGCATTGTGAGAAAATAACCACCTTTGTGGAGGGGGAGTCCACACTGCCACAGGTTTTGACCTGTTGGAACATAACTAACTCAAAATATTTGTTAGTAAATCTGCTTGTCTCTGTGATGAAAGGAGTTAAGTGGTTCTCATATTGGGCTTCTGCCTGAGGTCTGTACATCAGTTGCCACAAGAGGACCATTTATGGTGTGAAAGCAATCTTTCAGGCTTCTGGGCATCTCGCAGCTTGTAGCTCACCTGTTTTATTGGCTTTTGGGTAGGTGTCCCCTGAGCTGTCTTCAACCTAGGTGAGACCTGGGTCTGAAAAGTATTGGTTAAGATTACTCAGAAATGGCAAGAGAAATGGAGGCTTGTACCATATTTGAGTCAAGCTCACCATTGTACTTGGCCCTTTTCTGTTCAATACAGATGAGTGAGACCAGAGCTGTTCTATTATTTATTGATCTCCTCTATGCAGGAGTAGGTGACTGGAAGGAAAAGCTGATGTGCTGTAATCTGTGGAATTAAAATTGCTTGATACTTGCCTCGCCCCCCCCCCTCGCCCAAAGTACCTTGGATGAGTAATATGAGGATGTGTGTGATTATATGCCTTATCAAGTGTACTGTAGGTAGATAATCTGTATCATGTCCATGCAGCTCTAAAGCACACTTCCACAGAGTATGAAAATTGTTCCACTATGCTCTGGGGCTGTGGTCCTAACTGCATATGCGAACGAATCTCCTGGATTTTGGTGGGACTTACAAGGCAGTTATGGAGGGAAGGAGCATTGAATATTTGGAAAAGATTCTTGGCTGTAAACACTTAAAGTAGAACTTTGGGGAATCACATTTTATAGAGGACAGCATACAAATGAACATGCTACTTCTCATAGTACTGATAGTATTGAATGTTACTGTCAGAGGGAGGAAATTCCAGGCCATCCTCACCAGGAAGGCGTTGGCCTTCATCCTTTTGATAACTTTATATGTCAGTCCGTAGAGGCTACTTGCTACAATCACAAAGCCTGGATAATCGCATCTATAGACAAACCTCATCCCTGCCTAACATTCAGTGTGGCAATCTTTCTACTGAGGTGGTTGGTAACAAGGTGCCATTGAAATGGGAGGGTTGGATGCTTTCCTCCCTGAAGTTCCTTTAGGAGCAGAGAGTCCAGTCTAATAATTAGATACCCTGTTTCTAACTTCCATTTTGCAGCAGCACCAAAATACCTTAAGTCTCAGATGAGGGGGAGGCCGTGCCCTGAAGTTAGTTCTAGCCAAAGTCATTTCCAGGAGAGAGGCCTACTGCTTGACAGGGTGCGTGCATTTGTCCCCTTTAACTTAAGTCTAAAATATTGGCCTTCAACTATTGGTCTGAAAGGTAAACATTTCTGGCAAATTTGCGAACAAACAGAATGGCTTTATTCAGAACTGAATTTACCCTTGTATTGCATAACATTTTAAAGAGTATCTCTTCTTGTACTACTTCAGAGTATCTTATTTCACATATGCACATTACCCTAACCCTCTGTTAGACAATAGTGCCATCTTACATTATGGATGAGATTTTAACACATACGTTAGCACAAAGCTGTATCAAGGCTTTTCTTTTTGCAGAAAAAATGCGAAGGTGTTTACATTAAGTGTACGTTTGTTCCATTTCCAGTCTGTTTTTACATTGGCAATTGCAATAGTCAGTCATAGTGAAAGAAATGCCTGATGCTCCTATTCATTGTTCTCTCTTCATTTACAGTAGGGTATGACTCTCTTGCTTTTATCTGAATATCAAGGAAGTTAGATTTCTATGATGTGGCTGGTGTTGTGGAGTCAGAAAGCTCCAGCAGATGGAGGGCCTGCTGTGTGCAATGAGCTATGACTTCCTCCCATTAGGCAAGAGGTAGTTTCTAGGAGGGCTAGCTCTGAGGTCATGCCTGGCCTTACGTTGACAATCTCATACTTTGGTGCAGCATGCAGAACCTTTTCAAGATGTGGATTTGCCCTAACAGCATGATCTTACCATTTAGGTTTTTGGCAGACTTGTGTGGTTGGTGGTGGTGTTCTGAGAGCCTCATAGTAGCCTCTTAGAAGCTGCGGAGAGGAAAGATGGAGTATCTATGTCTTCTAGCCCTAACAACCCAATTTTTAGCCTCAGGTCTATTTGCTTGTATTTGTGAGTAGCTGGTGGGCATAGTAATAGGGGCCATGCTGTGTTGTTGGTGCTCAAGGCTGCATACCTCTCCCTAAGGTTGCTGCCATTGATGGGGTTCCTGATCATTCCTGCAAAGACTTAGCCTAGGCTTTTAACTTGCAAGCAAAATCAAGTTTAACACAAAAACACATGCTTGTCATGTATTTCCCTCCGGCTGCCTCTTAAAAACAAAACATCACATTACTTCCAGAAGACTTGATTATGTAGAGAGTGAAGGGTGTGGAAAGACTTAAGGCCCTTAATGAACACAGGCTTTTGCCTTATCAAAGCTTAATAATGTAGAGCAGGAGTGTAGGATCTTTTCTTTTTTTGCTGTGGCTATGTAATTGATGTTATAAATGCAGAGATTCATCAATGTCACCACTTAAAGCACTGCCAAATACTTTTATAATTTTGTAAAAGGCACTTATGTGTAAGACGTTGCTTTTGAAAAAAATCATGACAGTTGTCCTAAATGGCATCCTTTAACAATTAGAATGTCTTAGTTCTCTTTCACTGCAGCTGTTTCTTTTTGTTTTTGGCTTATGGCTGTAGAGCGGGAGTGAATGTTGTGCAACCATTGTGGCTGGGGCCAATCGTATGGATTTTTCTCTTTATTACTGGCTGGGAAATAGCACACAAGTCCACCTCTGCCTGCAATGGCAGTATTCAGAAACACAAGCTCCCACTGCGTGGGGTAGAACCACTGAAAGCTGGTTTCCCATATGGCTTGCTCAGTTAGTGTGTTGCGGGGGGCAGTATCTGTCTTACTCCGTAAATACACGTATGTGCAACCTTCAGGCAGCAAATACAGCAGCACTTCCTGGCTTCTGTCCATCTTTAGATTCCAACCCACATATCTCAGCCACAGGCTGGCTTCTAGTTGATCAGATACTTTGCATGGATTTACACTGTGATCAGCAGCTAGCTGTTTTCTGTTGGATCTTGTCAACCTACTTTGATGTATTGAGCTGACAACTGTTGGCATTCTCACTGTTTTCTTTCTAATTTTTAAATATATATATATTTATAATTTTTAATAGTCTTAAAAGTGACTTCCTCATGTAATAAAAATTGATTCAACTGCTGAAATGACTCATGGAGTATTTAAGCAAAGAACAAAACCCATAGGGGGACAGTCTGGTTTGCCCTTGCTGAACTTGTACTGTAGCATCCTGCTAATTGTGTGTTTTATTGCTTCAGCCTGCATCCTCCTCAATGGAACTATTAAAAACCAAAGAGAACCTACACAAACAAGGTCAGAGACACCTGTGGAACAATGTAAATCCTATGATCTAAAAGGTAGCTTCAAGGGCTGGGTGCTGTAGCTTCAAAAGCAATCAAGCTTCCCTTACAGGCAATTTGTAGCCATAAACAAGACCTTGCCCACCATGCAATCCAGCTCTAGATTGAGGTAGCTGCCAGAAGGTGCAGGATATTATTATTTACCGGTATACCCCGCCCAGTGGCATAGCGTGGGGGGTGCAGGGGGGGCCGGCCGCACCGGGCGCAACATCTGGGGGTTAGGGTTAGGGGGTGCAAATCCACGGGTTAGGGGGTGCAAATTACTTGCTTTGCCCTGGGTGCTGACAACCCACGCTACGCCAATGACCCCGCCCATCTGGCTGGGTTTCCCCAGCCACTCTACAAGGCTTCCAGCAAAAAAAGGGGGGAAAGTCAAACATCAAAAAGTTCACAATACAGGTCTGCCTTCAGGATTAATTTCCCAATTATAGCCACATGTGTTACAGAGCAGAGGGATAGATCTCCAGCTGAAAATCTGCATCTACAGCATGTAGAAACATTCCTTGAAAGCAGTTTCCCTTGCTGGCCCAAAGTCTGGCAAGAGCCTTAATATTTTTCTAAAAAGGCAAAGCTGTAATTTGCAGGATGCTGAATGCTGTGTTCATATTCAGTTATCAGTAGGCTTTTCCTTGATACACATTCCACTGAAAAGACATAGACATGCCAAAAGACAGAAAACTGAAGCAGGCATAGATACCAGCCAAAATTATTAGAGAAGGGATGAGCAAGCTATGCCTCTTTACTAATCCCTGGCTACTAGGAGTGATTCCTGTGGATGAGAGACTCCAACAACTGAAGAGCCACTGTGTTTTCCATCACTAGATGGTGTTTGGTGGTGTTGTTTCTAAAAAAAACTAATGGGACGTGGGGGGTGCTGTGGTCTAAACCACTGAGCCTCTTGGGTTTGCCGATTGGAAGGTTGGCGGTTTGAATCCCTGCGATGGAGTGAGCTCCCGTTGCCCTGTTCCAGCTCCTGCCAACCTAGCAGTTCAAAAGCACGCCAGTACAAGCAAGATAAATAGGTACTGCTGCGTTGGGAAGGTAAACGGTGTTTCCATGCACTCTGGCTTCCGTCATGGTGTTCCGCTGCACCAGCTGTTTAGTCCTGCTGGTCACCTGGAAAGCTGTCTTTGGACAAACGCCAGCTCCCTCGGCCTAAAGGCGAGATGAATGCCACACCCCATAGTCGCCTTTGACTGGACTTAACTGTCCAGGGGTCCTTTACCTTTACCAAAACTCTTGTTGAGAAAAAGTAAGTAAGCTCATAACAGGTTTATAAAATTATGGATGAGGTAGAGAAAGCAGTAGGGATGTGTGTGTATACATATTCTGTTGAAACTTGGATCACTTAGGAAATTTAACCTTCCTTAATGCCTCAATAACATAATTACAGACACCACCAACCTGGTCTCTCCTTTCAGACTACAATTCCCATCAGAATGTAGGAAATTGTGTCTATAATTATTGGAGAAGGCTGCTTTATGGTGTTTGCTGCCACAAGATGTGTGTGATAATGTCTGCCATCTTAGAAGGGTTTAAAAATGGATCCAAACCAATTCATAAAGGATGTATTTTATCAAATAGTTACATTCCACCTTTCATGTTGAAACAACAAAGGTTCAGGGGCAGAGGCAATGTTTCAGCTACTGGAAAGGGCCCCTGCCTTCCTGTGAGCTTGCCACTATGGGAAAGCTGCTGGAGTTGATAAAGTTTATTTTAAATATGTAAGCACTTCAACAGCTATCTTATTTGCCTTAAGCTTGATAGCCCCTTTATTGTGCAACTGAAGATATGGTCAACACAGTGTTTGCTGGTTTTTGTGCAGGGCAGAGGCCACAGCTAAACATGCCAAATGTGGGGTTATTGTAAAGTTGGAACACACTTGGTTCATGGAATAATTTTTAAGAATAAATGGACACAAACCTGACATGCCTCTGATGTGGGCTGATGTTTATATCACAGGACACTTTTTTTTGCAGCTGTCTGGTCTACCTGAGTCGCATTTAGGAATGAAAATGGCCGAGTGTATAGTACATTTGTCCCCCCCCCCCCGGATGTTACATAGGTATTTTACACTGTTTACAAGCAGCATACTGGTATGCAAGAACTTGGGCCTGAATGAAAACAGGTGGATTGCTTTTTCCGTAGCATAATTAGGCCTTAAACATTTGCAAGTAGGAGCTCTTTAAAAACCATCTCCTTCCACACAGAGTGGCCCACCTACATCATTTCCTATATAAAATCCACATGGCTGCAGAAGTGGAACACAAGACAGGTTCTGGTTTTTACAATAGCGCCTACAGGTGTTCACCTGACTAGTTTTAAACACACAAACAGCAAGAACTCAGCACTTTAAAGGAATGTGAGATGGTGTAATTAAATTGCTGTTTGTATTGACTCTGTTAGCACTATTTTGCTGTTGCTTAAGTTGTTTTATTGTCGCTAGCCTGCTTGAATGTCATCCAATGGAAACATGTGATATATATTTTTTAATTTCTGGAAAAATGGCAATCAGGGTAAGGCTGTACATGCCATGGTATCAAAGAAGTACAGACAAATGAGAGAAAAGGATACTGATTAGATAGTTCACATTCCAGTTTTCATTTAACTTTAAGCTCAAGTTTCTAGTGTTCATGGTTAAAATTTGTTCAAAAGTTTGAACAATGCCTTTGCTGTTATACTATATAAATTAAATTTGATGCTGTATTTCTATTTTTATGCTTTGATTGTACTTTTTTAAAATTCTAAGCTGCCCAAAGAGCTCTTGTTATGGGCAGTATATAAAATGTTAAAATTAAATAAACGCTTGAACACTCTAGGCCAGAAGTCAGCAATGGTGCTTTGTCGCGTTCCTTGTTCCCTTCCTCCAGAATCATTGTGCTTTTATGCAAAAGAGTAAAAACAAATGTAAAATTGGACAAAAGTGCCAATATGTGTAATTTACACAGGGTAGGTAATCCAGCTTTCCTTGACAATGGACATTGCAGCACTGAATACTGAAAAATGTAGACTATGGGTACTTTTCTGTATATCACCCAAGTAAATCTTTTAGATAAAATGGGATGTACCTTAAGAATGAGGCAGATTTCAAGAGGACATATGTGAACAGTCACTCCCCCAGCTTGGCTGCTGAAGGCCAAGAGCAGAACACAGCCAAATCTTACGGCCACTATGCTCTGCTGCAAATGGAGTCTTAATCTTTTTTAGCAATGTCATCTGGGTCTGGCCGTTTCCATTACTGCAGGCCATGAGTGGGGCTGCTGGAAGGGAAACGGGGCAGGGGCCAAGTAAGAGGAAGACTCTTATTCTGCACTTTTCACACAAAGTTTCCAGATGTCACTACAACGTTGCTTAATTAAAAGTGTCTGTTTTTACTGTCATCTTACCTCAGTGACAGGAACAGAGAAAGGAGTTATTCCTAGAATGACTTACTGCATAGGACCAGCCAATTTCAGCTTCCCAGACAAACAAACCAGACTGTACAAGTGGCAATACAGATTATGAAGCTTTATTTCAAAAGGATACAGTGGCCAGGATACAGATCCACTCAGTTTAACAACTCTCCAAAAATAGGTTACGTAATACCCAGAAATCAAACAACCAACCCAACCCTTATTCTCTACCCATTCTAATGTACAACTGGGTTATCTGTGTGTTTTGTGGTAAGTACCTAATTTTCAAGCCTGACATCACAGAGCTAAATTGTAAATTAAACTACTGGGTGCAAAACAAATCATCTCTTTGTACAGCGGTTCACATGTTTGGTTCCAATTAATTTCAGAGATCCTAGTGTTACAGGGGGAAATGCTCGTCAAAAAAGTACAATGAACTATCCAAAATCCAAACAGCCTAACTTATTTAAAATGCCTCCAAAAAAGAGGAAAAAGTAATTATGGTAAAATTAAAAAAAGACAAGTTCTCTTAGCCAAGGCTTCTTCGTTCATAAAAGATTTCCAATAAGTTATCTTGAAACCAAGGGGGGGAGCAAGCAGGTCAGCGGGCTTAGAATCTTCGTGGTGGTCCACTCTTAAACGGTTTAAATCCTGAACCACTTCCCCTCTGCATGGAATTGCCCGTAATCTGTACAACTCTATTAATGGGCGAAGAATTACTGGAATAAAAGTTGAAAAAGAAGCAGGTTTAAAAAGAAGTTTCAGAGGAATTAACATCTCACTATCCAGAGTGCTGAGCAAGGCAAAGTTCTCACAACCTGATCTTGTTACAGGCTGACACATTGGGGAGTTCCCACTCAACCATGCGCTGAGACTGGCAGGCTACTGAGAGAACAGCAGCTACTTTTTTTGAGACTGGGGACAGAACACTCCTTAGTGTGCATCAGGGAGCTAGCAACCCATGCTGGACAACATTCAGCGTAATCATGTTCAGCTGCAGAGAGCTTTAAATAGATGCCCAACCGAACTCCTGGATCTTATACTGTAACCTACACAGATGCTGCCCAGGCCCAGGGCCTCTGTCCAATTTCCTCACTGGTCAAGCGTTATCTGCTCAGGTCCAAGGGGATTTCTCCTTATCCAGAGCACATCATGCTTACAAACTAACAATATGAGTAGTTATGTTTCATGTGTTTCCAAAGCCCAACTAGATTCAGACAATATTGTATGCGGTCGTGAAACTCTCTGCAAAGCTTACTCAACTGTACTGCCAAGCTTCCACTGAGTCATAGGAATTATTGTTATTACATTTATTTCTATCCCATCTTTTTCCTAGACTGGGACTCAAGTGGCTTAAAGTTAAAAAGCTAAAAACATTGGCAAGATTTAACAGTAATTGAACACAAATAGAAAAACCCAATATAAAAACTATTAAAAATACAGATGATGACATTAAAAACTCCACAGCACCAACCATTCCTTCAAGAGCCAGTTCCTAAAGATCTGCTGGAATAAAAATGTATTCACCTGCTGACAGAAGGGCAAGGAGGGAGCCAGTCCAATCTCTCTAGGAACAGAGTTCCAAAGTCTGCACTGAATCCCATCCTCAATCAGGGCAACTCAGATTGGTGCCAGCAGTGGGGGCAGAGTACCCAATCCTGCATTGCCTCAGAGATCCGGGGTGATCCAGAGTAAAAAAGTAAACCACCTGCCTGAAATGTGGCAGAGTTACACCCCTCTTATAGGGGCTACCATGTCTCCAAATTCCTCACACCCATGTCAAGAAAATGGCGATTTTGGTGTCCCAATGCAAGTTGCGGGGGTTTCTGAAGCTTTCTTTTTTAGACTGAAATCCAGAGCTCAGGGCCAATTCAAAGTGGGCTCCGAATCAGTTATGGGGAGGCGGTGGGATACACCATCCTAATGGAAACTTGGGCATCCCAGCACACCGATCAAGTGGGTGCTCCTTGAATCTGAATACGACCTTTTTCAGCCTTATATGTAAAGCTGAGTTTTAGAAGCAACCTCAGAAGTGTGATATTTTAGGGTGTGGGGAAGCAAGAAGCGTCACAGGTACCTTGAGTGGGGAGACATCATGCCACCTCCTGCTCGGCCATCTCCCATCCGCCTTGTGTCATGATAGCTGCTGCCCTGTGAACTGGGCCCGTGCCATTCTTTCCTTGGTCCAGCATCACGGCTATGCCGCTCAACCACGTGGCGATCTTCATTATAATGCTAGAAAGGGAAACGGGAGGTTACTCTGCTAGTGCCACCACCTTTTGACTTGTGTTTCCTAAACGGACCCAAAGGAAGAACAGCTGCACACACTTGGCTCCAGTACAGCCTTCTCTAGATGCACATCCTGGGAAGGTTCACAGCTCTTTCGGAAGAACTTCAGAGGAGCAGCGCCAACAAAAGCAGGAAATGTTCTGCAAATCATGTTCTACATCAGGGACTTTCAATTTGTCTCAAGTTCAGCCCTTGGACTATAAAGGACAACACCCACATAGGTACACTTTTTGCACCGATATTCTGAGTTTGCATGCATTGTGTCTTGGATGTTGCACTAAGAAAACCTCAAATTTGGATATAACGAGAGGTTAGCATGCAAAGTACTTTGCACAGCCCATTAGGAGGAATGCACATTTTTGTTCTTGCTTTTTCTCTGAAGAAAAAAAAGGGACTATGGTGGGTGGGGAGATGGGAAAAGAGGGCTTCTTTTGCTGAGGATTTCTCATCAGAGTGTGATGCCTAAGGTGGCTCTCCAGGGAAAAGGTGAAGCATTCCCCTCCATCTGCTCTGACTCTACTGTACAATAATCACTCTTCCCAAAATCAAGTGAAGGCAGGAAGCACAGAGCAGACAACATCGGCCTGGCAAGACAAGGTTTTACTCACAAAAAAATGAGAGCTAGTGTGGTGTAGTAGTTAGAATGTCAGACCTAGACCTTGGAGACTAGGGTTCAAATCCCCACTTGGCCACGAAGCTCCCTGGGTGACCTGCCTCTCAGCCTTAACCTACCTCACATGATTTTTGTGTGACGATTAATTGAAGTGGGGGCAAACCATGTACACCACCTTGAGCTCCTCGGAGAAGCAGGTAGGATATAAATACAATCGACCAATCATACGATCATACAGCAGTCACCAACTTGGGCTCAATGACCACCCCAATGCACCAGCCTGTGAAAAGGCAGCAGCTTGGCTGTTAGAAACAGTGTGTTCTGTACTGGTTGCCGGACAAAAACTTTGCAATGCTGCTTCTTGACTTTTCAGCCCTAAAGAATCTGGTGGCACAGCAAGTTGGAAAAGCCTTTCCCATAAGATGACTTCCCCATTTGTGGGGGTCACCCCAGGAGACTCTGAGTCAGAACAGCTTTTAGAGGCTGCCCTTGTGGCTGCGTCAAGCAGGGCTCCCTCATTGGTGGTCCATCCTCTCAATGTCCTTCCCTACGAAGTCTGTCCAGCCTGGTTGCCATTCACTCACCAGGTGCACAGAACATAAGAAGAGCCTTGCTAGATTAGACCCAAAGCCCATCTAGTCCAGCCACCTGTTCTCATAGCGGCCTATAAGCAAGCAGAACCTCAGTGCAGCAGTGCTCTCCCCACTTGCGATTCTCAGCAACTGGCATTTAGAATCATACTGCTTTTGGCAGGGGAGGCAGAACACAAAAATAATTTGTCTACGTCTCTTTTTAAAAGCCATCCAAATTGGTGTCCATCACTGCAACAGTTAACTATGCACTATATGAAGTACTTTCTTTTGTCTTGTTGTAACCTTTACTCATAAAGGAGTTGCTCCATCCTCACGATCATTTTGGTTGCTCTTTTTCTGAAACTTTTGCAGCTCTACAATATCCTTTTTGAAGTGAGGCGATCAGAACAGTACACAGTACTCCATATGTGGTCACACCAGATTTGTATGATAGCAGTATGATAGTGGCAGTTCTATTTTTAATTCTTTCCCTAATGACACGTAGCAGGAAATCCACTTTTTCCAGCTGCCACACAGTGTTGATCCCAGGGATTCATTCCTCAAGAGTCTCCATTAATTCAGAGTTAAGATCCCCCCCCCACCGCCTGTCAATTTACACTTGATTATGCTGAATTATGCTAACCATTTTACTGTCCATTCAGCCAGTTTAGAGAGGGCCTTTCTGAACGCCTCACAATCCCTTTTTATTTCAGCTATCTCAAACCATTTGGTATCATCAACCCACTTGGCTACCTCACTGCTTTGCTTTGACACTTCTGTTTTTGTCATGCTACTAAGTGAACAGTTTTCTGCTTCTCTTAGTGATTCATCATTTTCATTATTTCGATGGGTTTTTAAAGAATGTAGCAGCAATATAGTATCAGTTGCCTAAAGGGTCAAATATTTTGGCCAGAAGGTGGTATACAAATGAAGTGAAACTAGACCCCAAATTAGCAGACGAAAACTACCTTGCCTTTCCCTCTGCGCAAGTGACCTTACAGAAAATGCAACAAAGACCAATCACCACATTCCTACCCAGAATATGCATGTTAATTATGGCCCCCTGCCACATTCCACCAAGTGAGCAAAGGCCCCCTTCCTTTTACCTGGCCCCCACTTCCACGCTCCATCACACTGCGTTCTGCTTCCCGGCTTCCGTAGCCAGATGTGCTGCTACGACTCCCAGAATGTCCAGAGACTTCTCGGCCTGATCTTTCTGGCCTCTCTCTGCGGAAGGAAACAGTCAACACGGTACAGTAAGTAATAATTCACACCTTGAATTGGGGGGCTCCGTTTTACTCATCGCTCTTAACACCTTAGAATAAAGGGCTGAAGTTGCCTTCCTCAAATTGTGGAAGTGCAAACAATTCTCTCCTACTATCTGTGCACTTCCAGCCAATCCCATATGTGTTTCCATTAGCTGACTGGCTGCAGTCTAAATGTGCCAAAAAATATAAAGCAATCTAGTTTGCCTCCTGCTGACTGGGGAAGGAAAGTAACTCTTGGCCTGTCCCAACTAGGTTTAGAAAATCGCCCCTGCTTGGCAAGGAAATCTGCAGACCTAGCAAGCATCACCTCACTCAAGAGGGTTCTTTCTAACTGTGATTGAAGGGCCTATATTGTCCATTTGCTCACCAGTATGCAAAATAGAAGATGGCATGGAATCCCAGTCATTTAACATGGCATTTGCTCAGTTTAGGCACATGCAAGTCATGCTGTTCACTGCCAAGAATGGCACCCAAAGAAGTGTGTTAAAAGAAATCTAGGTTAGAAATTAAGTATTAATGCGTTGGAGCATATCAAGGATCAAAATATAATGAGCCTGAAGGCCTCTTATAGAACAGGCACAGACCCAACATATTGAGGAAGAGCACTCCGATTCTTACACAGCCAGGCTGATGCACAAGTGACAGGCTGCAAATGGGCCAGGGCAAAGTAGCAAGATCTTCCCTCTCTACCCAGCACATCCCACACTCTGAAGAATTTCCAGTTGAAGAAAGGGCAACAGAACCATACCTGTTCTGTCTTGGTGAATCACAGCCACATATACATATCCCCACCCCAGGTTTTGGGCAGGAATGAACCTGCACATCCCAGCTATTAACCCAGGTTGAAGAATCACCTGGCATCTCGCTTGTCAGGGTTGATGCCTCCTTCACCCTTCCAAGAACTCTGCCGGGATGAGTTGGTTCCAGCCTCTCGTGGGTGACGGCCATGAGGGATCTCAGGTCTGTCCTGGATTATCACAGTCCTCCTCTCATCGCGGTCTCCTCTCACTTCCCGCCGGTCACTGTCACGGAGTTCATTTCGGGGCTGAGGGGGCTCATTTCTTCTGGATTCACTGAAGCTTTTTGGGTATCTTTCAAACCCAGGTTCCTCCCTTCTGGTGGTTGGCCGAGCTTTTTTCCCATCACTTTGGTTGACAAATCGTTCCCGCCTGTTCAGAAAAGCAAGTTTTTTTCAGATTAAGGGTCACTCCCTAAACTGGTTCTCTGTTTGGCACAGCATCTGCCTGCCATACCCCAAGGTGCTTTTCTGCTTAATTTATCATTATGAGGGCTGCATTATGAGGATATTAGGGATACAGCTGCAACTAACTGGAGTAGCCTGAAGGTGGGCAGACTTCTAGGGCTTCTAGTAAAGCACAAAGTTGAGCCTGCAAGCGGAAATCCACCAACCAGGGCTCGGGAGGGGGGTGTTTAAGAGCTAGTATTTAGGAGCAATGTAAGCACATGCTCAGCCCAGAAATTTATTTTCAGTATCACAGAATCACAGAATTGATACTAGCAGAACTAAGCTAATTTAGAAGGGGGGAGCTTTTGTGTTGCTACTATTGTTTAACAGTTGAGAGTCACTTTCACCAATCCATGCAGAAATCTACCAGATCCTCTCCTCTGTCCCAGAGTAAATCCCATTGCCACTTGAGTAAACATGCTTCAGATCACACTGCAAACTTATCATCTTGAAAATCAGAGCCTAGCACAGGTAGCCAATATGGTGCCCCCAAGATCACACACACATTCTTTATTACGGTTGAAAGACCCATAAAAACAGTTTTGAAAACAAAAGACAGCAGAAATACAGGGGAAAGATTCCAAGGCAGTCACTATTCAGAGAATGTTGATTTCTATTTCTTACCCAAGATCAGGGATGTGGAATCTGGTGCCCTTCATATGCTGTTGGAGCACAACTCCCATCCTCTTTGACCACTGGCCAGGCTAGCTGCACTCATGGGAACTGTTATCCAGCAATGCTGGAAGGCACCAGATTCCCCATCTCTGCTATAGATATTGTTGGACTACACTTCCCATTACCCAAGAACACACTAGTGCAGGGGTTGGCAAAGTTCACAGTCCCGCAGACGCTGCGGTGGGTCAGTGTGTGTGTGCATGTGCAAATGCTATTTCCTGCGCTCCTTCTGGTGTGGAGGAGGCGTGCGCAGCTTCCCACTGGCTGCAGGAGCTTTATGCAGCCAATGGGAAGCTGGCCATCGTTGCGGAAGGCGGTCCCTGCCATGCATGGGAGCCGACCGAGTGGGCGGAGGGGGTACATGGGCCAGTTAAATGACCCCCATGGGCCGCTTGTGGCCCATGGGCCTTAGGTTGCCAACCCCGGCACTAGTGTAACAAACAGCGACTCCCCAGCTGTAATAATAACTTATTTCTGAGATCACACTTCAAGAATCAGAATACCTTGTCCTCTCTAACTAAGGAAACACACATTTGAATGGTGGAATCTGTATCCCAGGATGAAAATGATTGTGGGGCACTTAGAATCATAGATATAGAAGGGTCATCTACTTTAACCCAGTGCAATGCAGGAATCTCAACTAAAGCATCCATGGCAGATGGCTATCCAATCTCTGCTTAGAAACCTCCAATGAAGGAGAGTCCACAACTTCCTGAGGAAGTCTGCTCCACTTGAGGCCACCCTTCCATTACTGAATCATGACAACATCAGACTATACTTTTGCGACCATCATCCCCAAGCATACCTGTCAAAGGATGTCTGCACTGCGGAACCCTCTGGGTATCGCCCTCTGTCTCGGTGGTCAAAATCACTAAAGCGGTTCTGCTGCCGGCTGTAATCAGACCCATGGCTAAAACGTGCATCTGTGTCCAAGGAAATCTTTTTGCTTTCATTCCAGTAGGGCTCCTCTCTCCTAATGGGGTGGGGAAGAGACACACGGCTGTTAGGACTCCAAGCTGCCACACACATTTATTCGTTTTGTGCTTTGTCAGGGCCGATGGGACAGAGGAGCAGGCATCCAGCCTGAAAAGGAAAAAAGCACTACCTGTGATCAACATCCCGAGGCCGTTTCAGGGAATTCCTCTTCTCCTGCTCGTAACGAAGCTGCTGCTGCTGGCGCCGAAGCTCTTCTCTTTCGCGAGCAATCCGCTCTGCTTCCTTGCGGCGCTCCTAGCCAGGAGAAGAGAAAGAATCTCTAAAGAGCACTGGAAGAAGTTAACCCGTTGGGAAGGCCAGAGGACATAGATGGGGAACACCTGTGACCCTCCAGAGGTTGGACTGCAACTCCCATCATCCCTGACCATTGGCCATGCTGGCAGAGGCTGATGGGAGTTGTAGTACAGCAGCATCTGGAGAGCCACAGGTGCCCCATCCCTGCCATTGACCTTCAGCTACAATTGGGGAAGTAGCAGAATTAGCACTGACCACTGTACAAGAGCTCAAAGAAATCCAAAGGAGCAGCGAAGTGGATGTGCCTGGTGTTTTGAAAGGGTTTCAACACAAAGTGCAATGCTGATGTTACCAGCCCTCCTCAGAAACCACATAACCTAACAATCCAAGACTAAAAAGTATCCAGCTGCACTCATATCTTTCTTCATGGTTCCCACCGGTTCCTCCCATCATGTCATTACTGATGGACCAAGTTGTGCTAATTAAGACTAGGCAGACTTGGCTCAATTTGCATATTTTGTTGCAATGGCAGAAACTGGACCTTAGCACCAAAACGTATCCCAGAAAGTTCAACTATGTAAAGAAGCAGACAAGTTCCTGGGTTCTACGTGACAGAGAAAGCACCTGGCGGGAGTCTCTGTTACCAGGGAACTAGTGCTAACAGCCTTCAAAGAAGGGCTGGACAGACTGCAAGCAACAGAAAATAAAGGCGAGGGAAACCCACCTGCTCAATACGGATACGCTCCCTCTCCAAGCGCTCTCGTTCCATCCGTTCCCTCTCCAGCTTCTGCCGCTCAATTTCCAGCCTCTCCCTCTCCCTCTGCAAACGCTCACGCTCTTCACGCTCACGGAGGAGTCTGACGCGCTCCCTCTCTCTTCTCTCTCGCTCGGCAATTTCTCTTCGCCTGCAAAAAGCGGGAGCTTCAAAGGTGGGGCAGCTGCAGGCAGCCTTTTTAGGCCCAAGGCCAACAAGTGAACAAGGTGCTCCTTTGGGACTTGACTTCCTTCGTTAGTCACACGACTGATGGTTACGGCAATGCTGAAAAAGTTACTGCAGAATACACTTGCCAGGTTCTTGTGCTTTGGCGAGCAAGATGGGTGGAGAACTCTCTACAGACAATGGCAGTAACATCAACCTGCTCTGAGGGATGCTCTGGGGTTTGTTATAACGGGGCATGGGGTTCCTCCAGAGTGTGCAATTTGGGGTGGGGGTAACTGCACTTGTGCAGAAAACAGTTTAGCACTTTGCAATTTCTCTCTTCTCTCCCACATCATTGTGAGTAATGATTTCTGAAGCATCTTGCACTTCACTGGTGTCACCTTTTGTTCTTCTCCTCTTCCACTAGCAACCATCATATTAGGGTGGAGCTACATAGGACTACATGCTTGCCATGAACTCTGCTGTCTAGAACTCGGGAGGACAAAAAGGTTAAGCACCCCTCCTCCCATTCGCCACTTCCATCCTGCGGATCATCCCTGCCTCTCTCAGTGCCAAGGAGATGCCTGGAAACAGGAGTCCAACTGCCAGAGTCTAGTTTTGGCCTCAAGGTGTTGTTTTCCCCAAGCACCTGAGAAGCTGGATGGCAACAAAGTGTCGAGCATCCCTCCTACCTTCGTAACTCTACAGCACGGCGAATTCGCTCTAGCCGAACAATGTGCTCCCTCATTCTCTGCTCCTTCATCTTCTCAAAAGGCAATATGTCCTTTCTGCCCCGGTAGTCTCTGAACTTCATTTTGTCTTGAAGAAAACGCTCTTTGTTCCTTAACATAGGTGGCTGGAGACAAGTGTTTTTATATAAATATGAGAATTAGGGACACTTTTACATGTTTACAGCATGCCAAGAGTCATCTGGCGTCTTGTGGACTATGAAGGGTCCCAATGCCCAAGAGCTCCCTTTCTCTGTAAAATAAAGAACAAACTCCCACTAAGAACAGTTTACGACAGGGTCTTAGGTGAAACGGAAGTTTGCTTACAGAGGCAGTAAGAGAAAGACTGGCTCTAAGAGGAAGTGGGAAGTGCCTCCTACTCCAGACCCCCATCAAATCTTTCTCCAGAAGAGCCAAGCTCATAGGAGGTAGGAGTGATGCTTGCATAGCAATCTTGACTGCAGCATTTAATCAAGACTTTTGCAAAAATTCACTGTTTGCAAATGAACTTCCAAACTCTGCTGTTAAAGCTGCTGCCTTATAGTTGCTTGGGCTTCAGAAAGAAGTCAAATTGTGGTTAGATAATCTCCTTTGTGACACAGCACCCCATCACTCCTTTGTCTCAGCTAATACCGACTCTCACATAAACTGAATTAGGGCCTAAACAGACTAATGTTTTGAGCAATACTTACTTTTTCAAACCGTCCCCTTCTTATTGTCCTGGTGTGAACTTGGTCTCCTTTGGTTTGGTCTAGGACTACCATATGACTTGGACTTTTTACACCTTTGGAAGATAAATTACATGCTTAATTATTCACATAAGAAAAAACACAAAAGCCATTTTGCTAAGTCTGCACATGTTCCAGGAACATGTAAAAAAAAGATTTTAAAGGTAATTTTTCTGATGTAAAGGCCAACTAATTTGGATTTGGATTTTACAAGAAGCCATGCTAATTGTTCTAGATCCATGGTTCTTAAATAGTGGGCCTTGGAATATCTTCAGGTTGGCCCTAAGGGCCACAGCCTGCCCAACACCTCTTTATTTGCCTCTCCTGCCTCCCAGTCCTGCCACAGCTTTTTGGCTGGAACAAGGACAGTACCACCAACTCTTTGCATGCTGAGTAAAAGTGGCCAAGAGACAGAAGTGTTTGGAGTGCAGGAAGAAGAGGGAAGAAAGAGCCAGAGGAAGTGCTGAAGGAAATTAGAAAGTGAGAGCAAAGTTTGCTATTAAATAATAGCAAATAAACCGGGAATAAGAATGGAAGAGGGTGTGATAGGGAAGCTGCTATAGAAGGAAGAAGTGAAAGTAAAAAATCAGGGAGGACGGATGAAAGAAACTGGCACTACAGTATGCATGTGGATAAAGTACAAGAGAAAGGGGGCAATGGGAGAAGAATTTACAGGAGATTGGTAAAAACACGTTGAAGAGCACGTGAGGATGGAAAAGAAAAGGCCTTCCCCATTTAGAACTTCTGGATCAGCAAATTCTGCTGAAAAGGGGGAGGCTAAATCACAATACCTCCAGTGCAAATAATGTCTGTTCTTAGCTTGAGGAAAGCTGAACCATAGAACTCCTTGCTACAAGGAAAACACTGTGACAAAGAATTTAGCAATTTCCAAAGGCGTGTAAGATTAGAAAGTGACACCAGTCATTTTCAACTGACTGCCAAATTCTGCCTTCATATGCCACCATTTTCTGACTGGCGCTGCCCCTGCACCACCATTTTGTGTCAAGTGAGCCTAACACTACTCCACTCTAAAATATTCAAAGCAGATTTGTTAACATTAAGAGAAACTCTAGGTGATACCTGTTAAAATGCCAGCGCACTGCCTCAAAAATGTATGACTATGCAGCCTAATCCTTTTCAAAGCATTAGCATAAAAAGCAATAGCATAATATAGTAGGGGCCCAAGTACATGGTTGAGATTTGTTTGTAAGGAGAGCAGCTGCAATGCATACTTATTCGCTTTTTTTCCTCTGCCGTTTTCACAGGGTCTTGAGCAGGACAACTGGATCCATAGTCACTCTTCTCTTCTTTGCCTTCAGGTTTCTTCCCATCCTTGCTTTCTTTCTTCTCAGATTTGTCAGATTTCTTATCCTCCTTTTTGGAGAGGGTCCTAAAAAAGGTAACAAACAGGGGTGGTACAGAATTCACTTTCTGAGAAACTAAATTTTTGTTTAGTAGTGGGAAGGACTTTGGATAGCCATTAAAGTTACCAAATGGATTGTATTTATGAGTTATGGACTGAGTTAGTGAGCAAAGTAAAATTCACAATAACTTTGTTACTGCATGTTTTATATACAGGCGGCGACTGACGTGTGGGTCCTTTTGGACCTGGAAGAGGGCAGAATGGAAGTGGAACGGGGCAGGATTATGTGTGCTGCTAATGTGCATGGGGAGCAAGAACACAACCCTTGAGAAAATCGGGGGTTGCCTGTATAACTATAATTTGAAGAAAAAGCAAGTTTTTGGTTCTGATGGATTATTGATAGATGGCTATCAAATACGTTGGAATGCACATGGGCAGAATAGGTTGAAATCTCAAACCAGAGAGGTGACTAAGGAAGTTTTTGAGTAGGTGGGAGTGAGTATTTATAATGCTACACAGCTCCTTGCCCCTTGTTTTGTCTAGCAAGAGCAGTATTATGCATATCTCCTCCTCAGTCAGCAAACTTTATATAGGTTGCCGAATCCAGCTTTTGCTAATAAACCATTTTTTAATTTTTGTTTTAAAAAGAGGGAACACATAGTCATGCTAGGAAGCAGCACTTGGGCTCATGTTTTTTCCAAACAAATTCTGGTTACACAAAAGTTGCAGGATCAGGCTCTTACTTGCTGGCTTTGTCGCTTGAAGTCATCTTCTTTTCTCCAGGATTTCTACCAGAGCCAGATTTCTCATCATTGTCTTTCTTCAGTTCTTTCTTGGAAGGATCACCTTTTACCTGCAATTTATTTTTTAAAAGTAAGTACGTTACACATTGACTGCCAACCAGGACGTGTAGCATAGAGCCATTTCTCAATGGACTAAAATAAACTTTAAAAGGGATGCATTCCTTTTTGCTATCAGTCATCGTTTTCTGTTATATATCCAGCCAACTGCTACTCTGAGTATGAGGCGGAGGAGGAAACAGAAGATCACAGGACAGCACCCTAGAGAAACCATGGATAACTAATTCCAATACAGCTCTTCTTTTGATTTTTGGAAGCCCATCACATACATATACATACATACATACATACATACATACATACATTGTAGGAGGAGAGTCACATAAGAACTTTCTCCAAATTATTTAACACTGTTATAATTCAGTAGGATGCCGGCCTAACTGCTAAAGCATTTCCCTTCCCAAATTAACTCCAGACCAACTGTTTGTTGGTCTAGATATGAAATGTGCAGCCTGGCTTAGTTTCAGGTTGAGATCACTTCCAACAGCATCTACTTTAAACCCAGCCCATTTCCTCAAGGTTAGCAAGACCCAATGAGCAGAGTCAAGGAGGTGGCATCCCTCTTCTGAAGGGATAAGTTCTTCCCTCCCAGTTTCTTGAAGAGATGCATCTTCCCCTCCACAGATATTGCCCCTGTCTGTTAAGAAAGCGCATGTCACACCTACTTTCTCAACGGAAATTTGTTGCCCATGCAGCTCTGTACGGTGAAGATGGCTTATACACCTTGCCACTTCTGTGCTCGATGACATGGTCACAATGCCATAGCACTTGGCTCCAGGGCTTCGGGCACTAGTGACTACTTTTGCAGCAAGAACCTGTAAGAAAAAGAAATGGAAACAGTCATGGTTTTAAACTGACATCTTCATCATTTGCTACTCTACATCCAGAGGCAATACCTAAATATCAGTAAGCAACTAGGTTGCATACATCTCATGCACTGGGACAGCCAGAGAAAAATTCACAGACAACAGTTATGTCATTATGATCTGATGCTACATTAGACCTGGCAATTTGTATGCCTCAACATCAGGTTTGCTGGCCAGGAGAAAAGCAGCTTTTTAGTCGGGGTGTGTGTGTGTGATGATGACACCTGTTCTTGCAAAGAAAAACAAGTGAACATTACTGTTGCACCAAGAAAGTGGTCAGAATGCATGAATGATACATGCAAGCTTGGGCATGATGCTGGTAGGGGAACAGCCCTGCTAAAATGTACCTTTCTTACGAGCCCATTTTAGGCAGTTTATATGGCAAAAAGCACAGCCTCAGTGGCCAAGTGCTTTTCCTCAGATTGAGTTATGACCATTCCCAGACATGGATACTAAGGTCACAGTGATGTGGGCTTTGGTAACCTCTATTGCATTATGCCCTATGTGGGGCTACGCTGGAGGCTGGCTCAGAAATTGCAGCAAGTGCAGAATGTTGGGTGTGGCTTCTGGTTACACTAGCCCTGCATCAGCTGCATTACACCAGTGGTGAAAGCTCTGCACTGGCTTCCAGTATATTATGGCGCTACATTCAAAGTACAGTAGACAAGCATTTTGCACAGAGGTTCCATTCCCAGCACCCATGCGTGTATAAGCCCACCCCACCCTTTCTGTGACGTGCTGAGTGACTTTTCGGGTCACTTCTGGGTTCAGCACTGTGCACATGCGCACAATTCCTATGCCTATACCACTGTTTGTGTGTAAAGTCCTAAAAACCCTAGGACCAGGTTACTTGAAGGACCAAATTGTCCTTTATACACCACCATCATCTGGAGAAGCCCTACCGACTGTCTCACAGTTATCACTTGTTTATTTTTTGTGAACCAATACTTTTTAAAAAAAAATAAAGCAAAGTGGCTCCAGGACATTCTACTGAAACTTGAGGATTGTGATAGTCTGTTGTTTGCTGAAACTGTCGGTTTTGCCAAGCATTTTTAGAGATTAATTGAATGCAGAATTGGCTATTTGCACTGTAAATACTGATCTTATGTATTAATTATAATATTGTACAATGCCATTATATTTTAGATGACTTGGCAGTTTAGAAATTGTATTCTAGATAAATGGTGAGATACACTTTGACAAGTGTGAGATCCTCTAGCATTACTAAACTAAAGAGGTCACTATTTTCATCCCTTTGCTTAACTGCTGCTCTTGTTTACATCAAGATGTACGATCTTTGTCCCAACATACAAACCCATATCCTCTTCCTCCTGTATCTAGTGTTATGATAGCCTGCTATTTTTGACTGTCATAACCTGAAAAGGCTGGGCATGAATAGTAGTTTATGCCCCTTACTGGAAAGTGGGTAGAGAAGAAAAGAGCACTGGCATCTCTCTGTCTCCTTCCCTGAAACTTCAACAGGTTAGCGTTGCTGGCTCTCAAAATTTACTTTAGCATCAATTGCTGCCACCACTTAGTGTGGCATCTGCTTTACTTTCAACCATTAGGAGCCAGGCTTGGAACTCAGTTTTTGCTAACCCGGCCTGCCAGTCTCTTCAATTGAAGGTAAGTGTACATGGAAGAACATGGGGCAAACAGTTTTTTAAAAGGAAGGGAAGAAAATATGCTTCTTAGCTAGTAACATTCCCTGAGGTAGTATTAAAGTCAGAATGGGGAACTGGTGGGCCTCCAGACAGTGATGGACTCCAAACTACAGTGGTACCTCGGGTTAAGTACTTAATTCGTTCTGGAGGTCCGTTCTTAACCTGAAGCACCACTTTAGCTAATGGGGCCTCCTGATGCCGCCGCGCCGCCGGAGCAAGATTTCTGTTCTCATCTGGAAGCAAAGTTCTTAACCTGAAGCACTATTTCTGGGTTAGCGGAGTCTGTAACCTGAAGCGTATGTAACCTGAGGTACCACTGTAATTTCTGTATTTTCTGAGCAAGACAAGCATGCACACTTACCTGTTACTTTAACAAAATTAAAGATCCACCTGCAACTAGAGACTTTCTATTCCCCAGGAGCATTTTGGAGGCAGCAAGTTGTATCCAATGTTAGTCATACGCCAAGTAGACTAAATGAAATTAATGGGCATGACTAACTTGGGTGTGTCCATTTCAATAGGTCTACTCTGAGTAGAATTTAACTGGATGCAATCCACTACATCAGTTGCTGGCAAGCATAACTGAGGCAAACACAGTTGCACTCAGATTCTGCTTGCAGGCTTCCCATATAGGCTTTTGGTTGGCCCCTATGTCATGGGAGGTCCCTCAGAGTTCCACCAGAGGGTTGGAGCCTCTTTCTGATTGGCTACAAAGTCAGCTGGCCACAGAGGGGGGAGGAGCAGAATGGGGGGGGCACATAAAAGGAGCAGCTTCTGAGGAAGCCTTGAGATAGGGATAGGGAAGGGAAAGAGCTGGAGCGAGACAGGGTTGAGTTTGGTTTGAGATGGGAGAAAGGGATTAGGAATGGGTTTGTCCAAGAGAGTGGGTTCAAATGTGAGTTTAGCATCCGCTCTTAGGAGAATATCTGTAGCTAGAGGAAGGAGCCTCATATTGAAGAGATGAGGACCGTGTGAGGAGACAGGAGTTGCCTGGAGGGCTGAGTCTGAGCAGGGGAGGGAGAAGCTGTGGGACTACAGACCCCCTGCGTCTCCTTCCTGCCAGGCGGGGAGAGCTCTTCTAGGAAAAGAAGACTCCCAAGCCAGTTAAGAGGGGATCCCAGAGTCTCTTATACCTCAGAAGTGGGATTGCTAAGAGAGGGGGAAAAGGATGAAACAGATCACGAAACAGAGCATTAAGCCGTGAAGGAAGCTGTGCCGTGTCCAAAGTATTTAACTAAAAGACCTGTCATAACCAAGTAAAGGAACAAGAGAAACTGAGTTAAGCATTTCACCACCTATTCTAGAAACTGGAACATTTACCTGAAGTGCAGCAATCAATATTTAGCAACTGAAGTTTAAGAAAAGATGTGCATATACTACTGTTTAAGCCTGTGACATCTTTATATTTAGTTTAAGTAAAAGTTAACTTCTTCCTAGCCCAACTTTGTTTCACCAATCTCTTTTTGTAAATAAAACTTTCCTTGTTTGATCAACTCCTGCCTGAGACTCCCTGAAACAAAGTTCCCCTCACACAACGCCCCCCCCCCCAAGATAGCCTGTGGTAAATGGAAGAAATTCGTTGGCGTACTGTGCGATGGGCCTGCTGTATTGAATTGGGGGCAGTTAGTGGGGTGAGTCCACTACACCCTGTGAAAACAGGATGTTGGACCAGAAGGGCTCTTATGCTCTCAAGTCCTCTGGTTATATAGCCCACAAGCTTTTAGTGCCTACTACACTGTGCAGGGGAACAATTTTAAGTTAAAATATTTTGGCCCGGCTTCCTGTTCACATGCAAGGACACTACGTAAGATCAGTTTCTTAAAGAGTAAGTGCCAAATACATTCCAGAAGAAAAGACTGGTAGCTGGACAAAATAGCATTTATCTCCTGAAGATGGAAAATTAGGTCTTCACACTCTTTGGCTGAATGTCCAAGTACTCATAGTTTGCACATAATAGGTTATTGTATGAAGTCTAATCTTAAAGTCTTTATTTTTTTGCTTCTGGCTTGTTCTTTTGTATAGAAAAATAGGTTTTAGCTCAACAGTCAAGATTCGG
Organism: Podarcis gaigeae; assembly: GCF_964106915.1. Lineage (NCBI taxonomy): Eukaryota > Metazoa > Chordata > Lepidosauria > Squamata > Lacertidae > Podarcis > Podarcis gaigeae. Next base: position 5,672,595 of record NC_139690.1, on the reverse strand, counting down.
TTCTGAGATGTGCAGACTTTAAGTAATACATTCAAATCTAGGCTATTTTAAGTGAAACTATTATTTGTTTGTTTGTGTTTAAAGCCATACCACTCCCAAGTGTGTGAACACTGTTTGCAACCTCAGTCAATGTCATATTCATTAACTGATACTGTTAAACGGAACCATACCTTCCCATATTTGCCGAAGAGATTTTTCAAGTCAGCGGCTTTTGTGTTAGAAGACAAGCCACTAACCCATAAGTTCTTAGTAGAGCTGCTGCTGCTGCCACTGCTTGCACTTCCTAAAACAAATTTCACAGAACATTTCAGTATCAATATTAAAAACTAGCATTCAAGTGGTAAAGTGCAGTTTTGGAAGATGACTTCTACCCACAATTTTCTTTTAATAAGCAAACGGTGCACAAAGACCAAGATCAGAGAGCAAGAGGGGAGATTTGGAGGGTATGCAATCTGTGCCACCAATTTTACAGCAGCAAAGACACTTACGATGCGCTTTTAAAGATTTTCTAAAGCAAGCACATCCAGAAACCACTCAAATAGCAGGTGACGAGAAAGACCCTTTTCTCACAAGCTCCTAGAGAACTGCCACAGCTCAGATTAGTCAACACTCTATTATTCTATGGTCCCAACAAGCAGACTATTCTAAGATACCATTGAGAAGACAATGACAGGTATGTGCCTCCATTTTTAAAAAATTACACCTTACAAACTTCATGGTGGTGGTGTTGTTTTAAATACCCATTAGTTAGCATTCTTGCATCAAGTTATGTTGGCTGAGGACATATTTCAAGCTAGGATCTATTACAGGGGTAGGCAACCTTAGGCCTGGGGGCTAGATGTGGTCCAAGCACCTTCTCAACCCGGCCCGTGGGCAGTCCGAGAATCAGCATGTTTTTACATGTGTAGAATGTGTCCTTTTATTTAAAGTGCATCTCTGGGTTATTTGTGGGGCATAGGAATTCATTCATTCCCCCCCCCCCAAAAAATATAGTCCGTCCCACCACATGGTCTGAGGGACAGTGGACCGGCCCACGGCTGAAAAGGGTTGCTGACCCCTGATCTATTAGGTTTGCAGGATAGTCAGCAGACGTGTCAAATATTCCATGCAACTCAGAATGCCACTATATTGCATTTATTTCATGATGGTGCCATTTGTTAGCAAGGGAGGCAGAAAAGGCAGTTTGCAGCCAAGCCTTGCAGTAGTCGGGGCAAACACACAGGAGCAGTGCAAAGCTGCTTCTATGAACCGGCTGCAGTAACTGCAGGCTCCTCCAAATAGGAATATAAGCAGTTAGCAGCAAATCCCCTCGCCAAGGATAGCCCATGTCTCAATCCTGCTTACTCCAGAAACCAGGCAGCATCTCCTTCATAATGAAGCTCATGCTTGAAGAATTGGCTCTCTTAGCACAACTGATTATTTTTTTTATTGTGCTGTTATTTTGTTTTACTTATTTGAAATTCATTTTTAAAAAGTATAATGATAGGCTGCCCTAAGTATTCCAGGGGAAAAACTAAAGACACTGCCCACTGAAATTGTTCAGTTACAAAAACCTTACCAAAAACTGTTAAGTTATAGTAATCCACTAAATTTAAAGAAGTTAACTTATTTGCTGACTGTACCTGACCAGTCAAATGCCCAAGCCTAGGATTTCTCACCTCATTTCAGATGCCATCTTGTAAGGAGACCATTGTCTCAAATGAAGATGTCTTCTATTTAAAAATTCATTTACAATTAACTTTACTACCTAGCATGAACAATCTATAGATTCTTTCTAGGATGAGAATACAACAGAGCAAGGTAATCATCAACTGGATGTATGACACATTTTTCGAGTAACAAACAATATTTGGAATACAACTAAGGATACAGTGGTGCCTCGCAAGATGAAAAGAATCCGTTCTGCGAGTCTCTTCGTCTAGCGGTTTTTTCGTCTTGCGAAGCAAGCCCATTGACGGCTTAGTGGATTAGCGCTATTAGCGGCTTTTAGCGGCTTATCGGTTTAGCGGATAAGCGGCTTAGAAAAAGGGGGGAAAGGAAAAAAACCCCGCAGGAACTCGCAAGACATTTTCGTCTTGCGAAGCAAGCCCATAGGAAATTCGTTTTGCGAAGCACCTCCAAAACGGAAAACTCTTTTGTCTAGCAAGTTTTCCGTCTTGCGAGGCATTCGTCTTGCGGGGCACCACTGTATATTCAGTAGGATTCTCCTACTCCACTAAGATGTTTGGGGAAACGTTTGTTAAGACACAGGCACAAGTTAGTAGCAATGGAAGGAACACATTTGCTTCTACAATGTTTCCCCACTCACTCAATAGCATAAAAAGTAGCAGTGGAGCAAGATTGACATCTGGTCATCTAAAGTAACTTTAGTCATACCACCCCACTTAGAAGTAGCCTGCTGTGTAAAAAAAAAAACCTTTCAAATCAGCTAATTGAAGCCAGGCTGTATAGCGGAAAGGAAAAAACCTGAAGGTGAGGAGGGCATAAGCATCGCCCCCCCAGGACAGGCAGAAACATCCCTGAAGCGTTCTAGTCTCATGGCCTTGCTACCAGATCCAAGATAGCAACATATCACAAAGGACACATTACCTTTTTCATCCTTTGATGAAGCCTTGCTTTCTTTAGATTCCTTAGTAGAGCTAAAAGGAGGAACAAATCAAAGAAAATTGAACATGCAGAATTTGCTTGTCCAGAATCTTACATTATTAAGCAAGTCATTTCAAAAAAGGAAACCAAAACAAAAAAAAAGGAGGGCTGGACTGTTATTTGAGGAAAAGTGATTTTCCCTCATCATGGTTTTCTTGCACTGATTTTCCCCAAGATGCCCGAAGATCTAGATTTTCTGACAATTTTATTCAGTGGATATGGTAATCTTCTCCACCTTTCAGGACTGGGACTTGACTTCATACTGGTGTTTCTCAGAACTGAGAGTTGTTCATTACCATCACAAGGATACATAAAACTTGACTATTTGAAAAAATAAAAAATAAAATGCTGTCAATTCGCCAATGCAGCCAGCAGGACAAAGCATATACGAAGATCCCGATTTTTTTTTTTTAAGGAACACACAGGTAACTTATAGCCGTCAAAACATTTTATAGGCAGGAGCATAAGATACTAATTATAAGTTTCTTGCTGCTACCCCCTTAATGCAGAGTGATCTTATCGAATGCTGGCAGTATCTTAAAGAACTGACATAGAAAGACAAACCTCTTTGCTTGACCTGAGGCCCCAGTAGACGAGAGACCTTTCTTCGAAGTATCCTTGTCTTTGTCTCCAGATTCTGCTTTCTTCGAGCTTTCTCGGGCTTCCTTCTTGACAGGATCCCCCTTCACGCAGTCTTCCTTCTTACCATCTTTATGGTTCTCTGTCATCTCATAATCCTTGCTTTCCTTCTCCAGGTTCGGTGCACTGGCATCTTGTCCGTCTTTTGGCTTATTTGCTTCTGAATCTGTAATTTTCAGATTTTTACCTGTTTCTAGAAGGTCATCCCCATCAAAATCCAGAGTGATGGCATCTTCGGCCTGGACTGTAACCGATATGTTATCATCCTCAGCTTCTTTCACAGACACGTTAGCTTCCATCTCTTCCTGAGCAGAGTGATCAGCCTCAGCTAGGCTCTCTTCTGAAGGAAGAGGCTTAGATACTTCTTGTGTACCATCACCAGAACCTGCTTTATCTAAGAGGATTTAACAGGAATAAATATGGCAAAACAAGAAGTTTAAACATTTGCATATGTATAAGCTAGAAGAGAGGACCTAGAAAATACAAAGCCAGTTATTAGAACTGATGGAAGGTTAGGGGGGGAAGGAAAGCATAAGGGGCATTAACATATAAACCAATCCTTTACCCAGGATCACTCATTCTTCATGGCAAACAAATTCTCTAGACATAAATACCAAAATAGAACAGAAGTTAGACAAAGGTTCCATCCAGCAGATACCTGTTCTTCAATACAAGTATCTGGCTTCCAACGTTGGCATTAATGTACAAAGAAGTTTTTCTTCATGACCAAATAGTGACTGCTTGTCAGTATATCTACACTTCCACTGACAAGTCTTTTTGTCTTCCAATATCCTTCTAATGGCTCACAGTTCTATAGACGAATCCTTCATAGCTGCATAACCACTGTCCTCTGCGTTCCAACTCTTGCTGTCAGCCATGGTGAAGTCGCAGGTGTCGGCTGTTCTTGTTCATGCACCAACTTAGGCCAAAGTTCAGAAAGGATGCGGAGTCTTCATCCTGTGTACATGGGGTCAATACTCTCAGTTCTGTTAACAGTGTTTCCATCAGCATTCTTACGTTCCACAAAAGCTTCTGCCTTCGGATCTCTTCCAAACACCAAGTCTGTGGGCTTACACCCACAAGTGCCCATTCAAGATTTCCACTGTTATTGCTTGAGTCACAATGATTCCATGTCCTTTAGTCCACAGCATGCAAGGTCCTTAGCATGCTCTCTAGAAGTCTTCTTTAGCAAGAATGTGAAGACAGGGTGGGTTTCTGTAGCTTTTAAAGGCAATGCTGATTAGATGATTCCATTGTTACTTGTTCCAAAATGTCATGTGAGGCTGTAAAGCATGATGTGGCAATTGCCAATGTGTGGAAGCAGAATGTGGCCTGTAGTTCAAATGGCTTGCAAACTGCAGAATATGTAATATTCAACTGGCACCTATCTGTTACTGCAGTGCAAGAGAATGTATAGACATAAAGACTTACCGTACCGACCACTCCCCCAAAAAAGAGAAAAAAGGATTCAGATCTACGGAGTCTGGGATCTTTGTTCCATTAAAGGCATGTGGTGGTCATATGCATGTAACAACATCCACTGAAGTAACTGATAGGCACATGCACAATTTAAAAGCAGAAAAGCCAACAGAGAGCATGGATCCAACCACTCTTCATTGCAAAGGCACAGATATAGCTGAAATGCCTGATAGAGAATCAACTGGTGCACCTGCCATTTACAAAAGGCAACTTGAAGCATATTAGAACACTCAAAACTCTACTGAACGTCTAACATACCTCTCTCATTCTCTTCATCTCCATCCTGTAAAATAAAATAAAAATTGAATAAGCATTCCAGATTAGGATTCAATTTAAACAGAGCCAGTAAACTAATGGCAATCTAGAGGAACAAACTGAGGTGCCTGTTCTAATAAGGCAAAGACTCAATTAACAGATATCTGCCCAGCTGAAATCTATTAAGCTTTACATTCTAAGCTAGTACTAGTGGATGGTTCGCAGCTTCCAGTTTCAAAGAATGATTTGTCTACAACATGGAAACTCCAAAAACATACTATGAGATCTAGGGAAGGAACTGCCATTTCCCTTTTGACTATTATTCAGGAAGTCCTAAAATTTCCAGTGGAAGCCTTTTAAATGTCTTATATATGTAATCCAAGACCACACAACTCTGCAAGATTTTGGTGACTGAGGTACAGCAACCCAAGAGACATCCTTCTCATTTATGAAATTATCCTGCTCCCACACATTTCAACAGAACTAGTACAGTCAAACTTGCTAATGGTTCATCTCCCTCCTTTGTGGTGCCCCTTAAATAGCACCCCAAACCCTTGTTTCAAGGCAAGTTCACCTTCCTGCAGATGTCATTAAAATTTGGTTCAGAGCAATTAACTAACTCTAGTGAAGGCTGCTCTTTCACTACACAAGGAGGAAGAATCCATATCTGGCAGTGGTGACTGTTAAGCAAAGCCAATGCAGGGCAATATTTTAAAAATAAAATAAAATGGGGGTGGGGGCATAGGCACTAGTTTGCACAATGTGCTACCCAGGGATATCCTGGAATATTCTGGGAACAGTTAAGTAGTCTGGTTTGAGACAGTAAGGTGCAAACCATAATCTCATCAATAGTCCACAACACATGGTATTTATTTCAGTAGTTTTGTGGAATTAGATGACAGATTAAGGTATACAATGCAACTAAACCTGACACTTTAGAGGTGGTCCCTATAGATCCCTTCTAGCTGAATTCAAATATAATCAGCTTTCTAATCAGGTTTAAGAAGGCAATTTAGAAACTTACATGACTAGCGGAAAAGCTTTCATCTTCTGTATCTCGAATATTGCTGGCCTAACATGAGGAAATAAACAAAGACAGCCTACGTAAGTTGGCTTACTTCAGAAGCAAGCAAATGCACTAACCAAGAACTTGCACTTTGAATGACAACTGCTTTTTACAAGTTGCCTTGGGTGTGGTTCACTCCCACTGGGGAGGTGAGCAGTAACAAGAAGATGCCTTCTAAGGGACAGCTGGTAATGTTGCAACCCTCTGCTTAAGCAAGTTTCTCTACCTTGCCATAATTTCCTGCAGTGGAGCAGACCTGTCTAACAGAATGCTGACCAGCTGAACAAAGCTCATTGAGTGCTCTTTGTTTCATCTTCTGCACAGTTGTGGCTGGGCAACCAAAATTTCAGACCCATGAAAACCACACCAAGTCTTTTCTTGAGCTTACAAAGGGCAGTCTCCATTTCCAAATATTAAAGTTACTGAACAATATTATTTGACAAGTCACAAACTGTCCATAAATTGAGCTACTGTCAACAGTGCCATGCGAAGGTTTTGCCTTAATAAGGTTCTTCCATTAACCAGAGAGCATCACAATACCTTGCAACAGGACAGAAAGGCTTCTCTTCCCCACTCCAATCTCTGGAGACATATGGGGAAGCAAGGAGCTCCGTTCCCCCAGAAAAACTGTCACAAATGGTAAACACTCTCGCTGGCAGTTAATGCACTTTTTACACTACACAGTTGCAGCAAGAGGCAAGAAGCAAAGGGAAATTAGATCTTAGCATCAACTGAGTCTGGAATTGATGGCCAATCATTTTTTAGCAATGTACTCATCCCAGCATCATTTGCAAACAAACATTCCTGCCAAAAGAAGATTTAGGGAAGATGACAAACAGAGAGATTGTGTCTAATCAAATATATGCTGGTTGTTATGATTGTTCAGCACAAAGAACTACAAGTTCTGTAGCTGTATCAAAATTTGGACAATTAATTGTTTCCCATGGCAGTAAATCCTATTCAGGACTTTTATCTTCTTGCATGAGCAGATCAATGGAATTATTTATTTTACTACTGTTCTCCCTTACTATATTTAGCTAAGGAAAGTGTTCTTAACAGCTTGATTCTAAGCAGGCTTAGTTATATGTAAGTCTCAGAGTTCCATGGCACTTACTCCCAAGTAAGTGGGAATAGGTTGGGGAAAGGTTCACACTGACATCTTGATCCCACCAACAACTTCATAAATGCCAGCTCTTCTCATGTCCAATGAGTGTGATGGCATCACACAGAAGGGGCCTTGAAAGACAGATAAATAGAAACGAAGTGTGTTTTGCCGCACAGAACCTGAAGCAACCATGAGTAATTCAGATGACACCTCTTTCCAATATCACAATTAAACTGGAGGAGAGGAGAAATTACATCTTGCTGCTCACTTAAGCTTGGGTTTCTAAAATGGCACTTTCTCCATTTATGTTGCCTTTGTTTTCTCTCTCTGAAGAGTGCATTTGGGATTAAGGTGGGGATAATTAGGACTGCATGGTAGAAGGGAGAAGCAAGGCAAGGGTTAAACCAATTTACCCACCCATCCTTGGATGCAATCCTCCCAGGACTTGTTTACCTCCTGTGAATCTGTCAATTCACTGAAAATAAAACTAGCAATCACAGACCAGCGGCCAGACTGCGCTTCATACTTGTCTTCCAAAGGCTCTGCTTTGCAAGCCAGAATTATATTCCCAGTATTGGACCAGGCCAGCATAGCTGCAGAGGAGGTTCAGGTTGGTGCATAAGAGCTCCATTGGTTTAAACATTCATATTGCATAGAGGATGAGAGGAGGCAACAGATTAGCACATACACAAATGGTAACAAAGCACTTATTTCTGTTGCTTCCATCATTGTTCCTTCCTGAGGGAATTTGTACCCCCTTTTCCCTCTCCACTTTGTTCATGGAGGAAAGGCGGTGCAATTTCTATCTCTTGGCCTGACTTTTGTATGAGGCAGCAACACCAACGAGGTGGATGTTGCCGTGGAAGAAGGGGCACTGACCCAAGACGAGACAGGCAATCACCATGGGCAAGGAAGGAGGTGAATTTATGGAATCTTAATGGGACAAATTTTGAAAGGAAAGTTGTAGACGCCATCCTAATAATTTGCTTATATTGCAGTATACCTGGATTTCCAAGTCCTTCTCTGTCTGCTTTGAATGAGTTTTCTTCTTGTCTACACGAGGCACCGCTTTAGAATTCAAGGATTCCTCTCCGTTTTCTGCGGATTCTTCCGACTCTTTCAATTCATCATTTCCATCCTGGTCACTTGCATCTTGAGCTTCCAGTTCACTCTCCTTTCAATAGGAGCAACACTTAAACTTAATATATCAGAAGGAAATTTCTTGTACCTTGAATTCAGTAGCCTTAAAACCTAGGATTCTAACTAAACATAAGGTCTCTTCATCAAATTACAAAGCGTTTATGCTTCCTTGACAGATAACTTGCCCAACAATACTTTATTACAGTTGGTATGCAAGGTCTCATAGAACTGTATGCAGATGAAGGAAGCTGAGCTCAATGGGATGTGTTAGTGATGACTTAACTCCCACTGAAATCAAAGGGAACCAAGAGCATCTAACTTAGTCTGAATAACAATAAACTGCAATTTCAGTATCAAAGATGGTTTACAGTCAAAATTGTTTAGAAGTGAGAATGAATTGGCAAAACGTAGGACTGGATCCCCAGTTTTATTTTTCATAGCAGAATTACCTTGACCATGGAATCATCTTCCACTGAAGTATCACCACTTAATTCATCAGTTTCCTGCTTTTTACCTAAAAGACATGATATGCCAATGACAAGCTTGTATCTGCTCCGTTTCAAGTGTCTCTCTCACCACAAGACTCAGGAAAGCCCTCAACGAATAAGGCACTCCAGAAAAACAATCTAACCAAAAAACATACAATCAATCACCTAGCCGCTTACCCCAAGTAGAAACAAGCCATAGCAACAATACATTGAATGCTGTAGGAAGCCTTATTCATATTACATTTTGGGGGACAGCTTGTGGTACAGACAGAACTTAATCAATTTAATTTAAATCTATACTGTGACAATCTAGATTGATAGTCTTCTGCAACTGCCTGCTATCAAGTAAAAGATTTGAATTGGTGAGCATCTCTGCCTCTCAGTTATGGAAATTCATCATTAACATCCCCTTCATGTGTTATTCCACCGCGTAGTGCAGCTGCATTACTGGTCCTAGGATCATGCAGTGCTACTGGGCCCTGCTCCACAGGAATCACAGAATACCCCCTTCTTGTAAGAAACACATGGCTTGAACTCATATTCTCATATCACATTGTCACTTGCGTATCTATACAACTCTCCTTGTTAGCCAAAGAAATCTTCCAAACAGGTATCATAAAGTAACACATTTGTGTTCAAGGAGTTAAGAGTTCACAACAACTGAGGGGTACATTTGCTGCCCCAGGTTAAGATGTGACGTCAACATCAGACAAATTAATCTGTAAATTCTACTAGAGGTTAAGGCTTCCACATGAGTAGAGCATTCATGTCCCTCAATAGATATATTTGAGTGCCATGTGAGTGCCACTCAGAGTGGATGGGGAAGCCCAGTCAGATGGACGGGGTTTAACTATAATACCATTTTATCATCATCCACAACAACATATCCTGATCTGTCTGAGAGCCAGCATGGTGCAGTGGTTAGTTGGACTAGGACCTGGGAGACCAGGATCTAAATGCCCACTTGGCCATGAATCTCACCTTGGGCCAGTCACCAACTCTCAGCCTAATCTAGAGGATTATACAGAGAGTGGAGGAACCATGTACAGTGGTACCTCAGGTTAAGTACTTAATTCGTTCTGGAGGTCCGTACTTAACCTGAAGCTGTTCTTAACCTGAAGCGCCACTTTAGCTAATGGGGCCTCCTGCTGCCGCCGCGCTGCTGGAGCCTGATTTCTGTTCTTATCCTGAAGCAAAGTTCTTAACCTGAAGCACTATTTCTAGGTTAGCGGAGTGTGTAACCTGAAGTGTATGTAACCCGAGGTACCACTGTACTGATACTGAGTTTCTGGGAAGGAAGGTGGAATATAAATGTAATAATAATAAATTGACATTGGGTCATTCCATATCAAGTGATCCAATTTTTAGCACCAGTTAAAGAGTTACAGAGGTGTCATAATTTTGTTTGATATGTTTTGTTGTAATTTCCATGAAATGAAGTACTTTAAAATTTAAAGCCCATCATATGACATATCATAGTACAGCCCATGCAGTTCTGAATAGGTTGGTATTTTGAGTTTTGAAATGTCTTAATTCTGGGTTGAGCATTTAATGATTTTGTGTAGTCTGGCAAGGCCAAAATTGCCATTTAAAAAAAAGAAAAACTTCAAACCTTCATAACTAAAAAAAAAAGGGATGATATAAAAAATAAACATTTTAGATTTAAACTTAGTTTTGGTCATTCAACAAGTGTACAATATATTAAGAAAATTGGATGACATGATATGGAATGACCCTTTAAAATAAATAATAATAATAATAATAATAATAATAATAATAATAATAATAATAATAATTTTTTATTTATACCCCACCCTCCCCAGCCAAGGCCGGGCTCAGAGCGGCTTACAAGCAATAATAAAAACAAGATGAATGATTACAAACTTAAAAACAAAAATAAAACACAACAATTAAAATAATGGAACATTAAAATATTAAAATGTAGCCTCATCGCAGGAGGAGAAGGAAAAGAAGGGGGGGGGAGAGAGGGAGGGAATCAAACTGGCTCCAAGCCAAAGGCCAGGCGGAACAACTCTGTCTTACAGGCCCTGCGGAAAGAAATCAGATCCTGCAGGGCCCTGGTCTCATGAGGCAGAGCGTTCCACCAGGCCGGAGCCAGAGTTGAAAAGGCCCTGGCTCTGGTCGAAGCCAATCTAACTTCCTTAGGGCCCGGGACCACTAGGGTGTTGTTATTTATGGACCTTGAGGCTCTCCGTGGGGCATACCAGGAGAGGCGGTCCCGGAGGTACGAGGGTCCTAGGCCGTGAAGGGCTTTAAAGGTCAAAAGCAGCACCTTAAATCTGACCCTGTACTCCACCGGGAGCCAGTGCAGCTTGAAAAGCACTGGGTGAATATGCTCCCAAATAAATAAATAAATGCATAAATAAATGCATAAATAAATGCATAAATAAATAAATAAATAAATAAATGCATCTCAACCAACTTAATGCTTTCAATTTTTTTACTAACCAAACAACTACCACAGCCAAATATTCTAAGGTGTTTGTAAATTTAATGTACACCACTAAAAAATAAGAAGAGGTAGTATTCACATGCCCCAGTAGTCACTGCTCCTGTGGGGTTAGAATACCCATACTACTAATGATGATTGGAATAAATGTTTCCAAAAGTGAAAAAATCCCAATGCTTAGTTTTTCTATGGAAATTTTTTTACTTCACAAGTAAATTAGTAACAATGAATGGATGGCTCCTACATGCAGGCACAATATTAAGGAAATGTGGCAGTTTCAGATTTTTCCAGAAAGGCCACTTTGTTGAACACTATTCCTTGGAACTCAAGATGCCCACCTTGAAAAGCACTCAATTTGTGCAAAAAATAGTGTTTGAATATCTTTATTTAGCTCAGCTGAGCAGAGAATCACATCACTCAATTTGATTTAGCAATGGGTGATTTATTTTTCAGCAGCTGTGCTTCCACAAATTCATAGCTTGGCCTGTAATTTTTCAACTGAAAGTTCTTTTTAAAAAAAAACTTTTTTGGTTTCCCCCTCAAATACTACAAAACAAAATCTTCAGTAAATTTACTGAGCAAAGTTTTATCTTTTACTGCACAACATAAGCCTCTTGCATGACAGCATGCTCTTTATGTTAAATTATATTTAAACTTTCGTTGTTAGAGAACTTGTGATGGGAAAAGCTGAAATTTTGCATAATTTATGGTACAACTTCCTGGAAATAAGGGAACAATTTTTTCCACTCTTTAAATACAGGCAACTCCCCAATGTCCTCTTCGAGCTCTGGAAAGGGTGTCCTCACGAGCTGGAGGGCCAGTGGGACTTTCTGGAGCTGCTACGCTGATGTGTAGGGAAGCAGCTGCTGCTGTAGTACCCTGCACATCAGATGTTAGGTGGGAGGCGGAGCAGTCTCAACAAAGCCCTGCTGCAAGGAAACCACAGAGCTCCGAAGTCTTCATGACTTATGAAGAGACCTTTTCCAGAGCCTGAAGAGGAAGTCCTCTTTGGGCTCTGGGAAAGGTCTCTTCAGGAGCCATGAGGACTCTCCAGGGTGTTCTCCACTTACACACGGTGGACCCAGCCAATTAGGTTGTTATCAAACTGGCTGCAAAGTAACATTATTCATGAAGGATAAGCAGGGTTCAGAGGACGCAGTACCATTGATCAATGTTTTACTCGGAACCATATTATAAAGAAATATACTAAGAACATTAAGAATAATCTATGCAACCTTTATTGATCTGTCTGCTACATTCAATTCTATTAATTGCAATAGACTGTGCAAGAAATTTCAAATTGCTAACATCGACTGTAGACTTCTGCTATTGATTCAAGAACTAGGCAGAAACACAAAAATGAGGGTCATAGTAGGCTTAAATGGTAGTATGACTGATGCCTTTAAAATGTCATGAGGAGTAAAAGCAAGGTTGCATACTGGCCCCCATGCCTTTTAACTTTCTGGTAATTAGGAACAGAATGATCTCAATCTTGATGTAAGTAGATGATTTAGTGCTCCTCTCAGTTTCCTGACTGGAACTCAAAAATCTCCTGGAGGTGCTCACTAAATACTGTAACCAGGAAAGCCTATCTATAAATTGCTATAAGACCAGGATTATGATTTATACCAAAGACAGACCTTGGTATAAATGGTGTTTAGAGAAGCAAGCTATAGAACAAATTGCCTCATTTAGATACTTGGGTGTACTCTTTAGTGAAACTGGCTCATGGAAGTGTCAAATGGAAAGTCCAACCCTAGAAAACCAGAGGGGCATTGATAAATGTTCTATTACAATAAGGGAGGAAAGCTGACTGAACCTGCCCTAAAGTTATTTGGTAGCAGTGCCCTGTGGAATTGAAATTTGTGGGTCTGTTTGAACTCCATTAAAGTTTTGGGAAATGTGCACAATATCCATATATAGAATACAGGTGGTCAACCTGTGAGGCAAGAGCGGACTGCATCTAGTTAAAATATATTAAAAGAATCACTACTATACCAATTGAGTGTTTTCCTGTGCTGTGCTATACGGAATTGGGTGATAACCAACTCTGTCAAGATGTTTTAGACTATTATTATTTTCCAGAACTGAACTCTAAATTGACCTTGAATAACTGTCAATCAGTGTTAGAAACTGAGATGCAAAAACTATTCACCAAATGTCTCCTAGAAGCTGGGTTGTGGGCACAAAACCAGAATGGTTAGTCACCATTTCCCCACCCCCAATGCAACAGCACTTTCTATTTATTTTTTTGTAAAAAAAATAATTGGTTCTTTTTGCAATTTGTGGTATCGGGAGGGTTGTCTTCTGACATAAAAAAATGGGAAACATTAGTGGGCGACTTTCTTCTCTTGGGTAGAGAGACCCTTGTGGTCTTTGGCTTGTGGGATTGGTTTGGCTTATTGAGGTAAAAGATGCTTCCTTTTGCAACTAGGAGCAGCACTTGGTCTCCTCTGTGCTGCCTGTGATAAGCATCCAGCAGCCTTCTCTAAGACCTGGAGGAAGGCTGGCTGGCTTGGCAGCCTGTGTGTGTGTGTGTGTGTGTGTGTGTGTGTGTGTGTGTGTATTGGAGCTTCCTAGCAGTCCTCGGAGCAAATTCAGTCAAAGATGTTCCCCATAGCTCTCCTGTACAGCCAGTTGCAGAGCACACGACCAAAAAGCTGAACTTGGTCGCTAGGTGGTGGTCTTGAGTTGCAAAAAACAAACAAACTAGCGACTGGTTAATTTCGAACACTGGTGTCAATTAAGAGATTGGCTCTTCTGGCTAGAATCCAGAAGGGACTTGTAACTAATTAGGAACACCATATTTCCTCCTTAGTACCCACTCCTGACAACAAAGCATTTCAGAGCTAGTTATTTGACCAAACTCTCACCAGTTTCTTAAGAAATGCCTTTATTGATCTGATGCCAACTGCAACCTTGGATGGCCATTACCATAACAAGGTGCCGTATGCAGAAATACTTTGTGGTGGAAGGCATCACTCATTATCTGTTAGATTGCTCTTTTGTATAGAGATCCAGGAGATCACTTTCGGAAACTTTTGTTCTCCCAAGCAAGCAGTTACACCCTGGCAGAAAAGCGTTTCTTTTGAATGACAATAATGGAGGGGCCCTCTACACACTGGCAGCTAAAAAGTTCAGGAAAAATGTGTTTTAGATAAAATTGCTATAAGTTGTTTTGGTGATTCAGAGGTGCAATCTGAAATTAAGTTAGATTCAAGCTTGTCGGTGCCTCTGGTATCTTTTCTCTCTTATATTATAGATTTATGTTCTGTATGATTTTACAAGTTTGTCATGGCCTTTGACTAGAACAATAAACTTACGATGACAAATCAAATGCATTTAGAAGACTAATTTCAGTCAAAATTTCCAGCTGAACCACTAACTATACCGATAGCTGTGCTTTTTAAGTTAAGAAAAATAGGGCATAAATTTAAAATGTTGACTGAGCCAAGAAAGCAAGAGTGGCTACCATATGTTGCTGGACATGAACTCCCAGAAGCCCCAATTACGGCCAGGATGGCAAAAACTGGAGTTGGAGTCTGGTAACATCTGGAGATTAGCAAATTAGACATTTGTACTATAAAGGAACAAAGGGCAGTGTAGTCGAAGGCTTCAAACAAACTGGTGTGATCAAGATAAAGTTATCAGTTAATTAGTATCTCAATAAATACCAGGATACCTTCTACTTGCAGAAAAGGGTTTAAAATTCAATAGCAGATTCTTTAACTAACATCACCATTTTAATAAAGTTTACTTTCAGAAGTTCTGACCTTTTCCTTTGGTTGGTTTCTTGTTTGGAGTATCAGCTGAGACAGCTATTTCAATATTATCTGGGTCCCCTCCTTCTTCTTCAATAGCCTAACAAAACGAAACACAGGACTGGGTTATACAAACATTTTACTCATGAAGTACAATTTAGTTTTTGCACTGATACAATAAACTTCAAGTTAAGGGCATTTTGCAAAGGACAAAGTGTAATTCATATTGCATAGATCTGGTGAGGTGCTTGAGGAAGATCCTAATAACACTTTATAATAATGAGAAGGCACCCCTGGGTGGCAACACCAGCCTCAGTCCCTCTTTCCTTCCGTCTGATGCCCTCTCATCTCTCTGCCTCCCAAAGACTTGTGTAGCTGTTTGTTGTAGCAGCCCTGGCTACAAGCTCCGCAGGCGAATGGTGCCTCTGGGGCTGGCCAGTGGGTGCTGATTGCCAGCAACAGAGGCAGCCTTGGAATAAGCAAACAACTGGGAGAGGGAGCCTACCTAGCCAGCCAGTCCACCAGCCCTTGCCGTTGGGATTGGACAGACAAGTAGGAAGCCGGGCATGCAGGCAAGCACTGCTCTGGCCTTTCTTGTGCTTGCTGTGTGCAATGCCTGCCTGGGAGCAGAGTGCCTGGTGAAGGGGAGCCTTTCTGCCATGCAGGCCCAGCAATGCCCATGGTAAGGTACAGGCCTCACGTTTGGCCAGTCTCCATTAGGCCACTAAGGCTGGGGGCATCCTCTTCCTAAGCCCCTGTGGGGCATGGAGAATCAGGAGTCTGGTGAAGGATGTTTGAAATCGGGGAGGGGGGGTGATGGGACACAGAGGACTGGGTATGCGGTGAAGGATGCTTGAAATCAGACAGGAGCACAGCAGAACCTAAAGCAGAATTTGGCTCCTTGGGAAAGCAGCTATCCTAGGGGAAGGGATTGTGGTGCTGGGGAGGCTAGCAAGCAATGCAAAGCAGGAAGATGGCGCTCATCCCTCCCCTCTCCTAACTTGGGGGGAGGGGGTTGCATCCCCTTCATCTCAACACTGTGATGTATTGCCATATCGTGATGTTTGGCTGATGATGCATCACAACATTGAAAAGTTGACGTGGCCCAGCCCTATCTAGCTGTAAAGCTGGGTGGATAAAAATCAATGATTTAAAAATAAAATAAAAATCGGTTTTTAAAAAAAATTAAATCAGATTTTTTAAATTTAAATTGGATTTTTAAAATAAAATGCTTTTGGAGGAAAAATCTTTCTAAATATAATCTTCTATTTAAGTTACATTATAGTCCAACGGCTCTTCATCAGGAAATAAGGATTTGCTTTAAGTTTTTCATGCGTGCTAAAACTCAGTCTAAGGTGGGTTTTTTTAAAAAAAAAAGTTTAACCACATCAGTTAACAAACATGGATACATATGCTCTAATGTTCCTGTTTTAGTTAAATAGATTGTTTAAATTGTTATTAAGGAAATAATTATTTTTCCTTCCAATAAAGTACAGCAGAAAAGTTATCCAAATATAAACAGTTAACTTATTAAACCTCACCGTAATTTCATAATTCTCTATGTATTTCTAATAGTATAACCGTATCAGTAATTTTTGATATACTGTAACTGTGAAAACTACTCTGAAAATTTATTACTCCAAAAATGAAACCTTCATATGGTTGTCAATATTAAGCATTATACCAGCAATCAGTCTCTCTGTAAAAAAATGATTTAAATCAAGCCTTACTGACTAGTGATTTAAATCAAGCCTTACAGACTAGTGATTTAAATCAAGCCTTACTGACTAGTGATTTTAATCGTAATTGAAATCGATTTGATTTAAATCAAATCAAATCCACCTTGCAGTAAAGCAATGCCGCTTTTCTCATGTTGCCTTTCATTTATTCTCATAGTATTATTTTTGCTGGCTTCCCTGGAAAAACAAAGGTTTGATCGATTTATTTGGATTCTGCTGCATCTTTTTTTTCTAGGAATGCAGGTTGAGCATGGGGGTGGGGAGAGCAAACTGGAAATTATGACAAAAAGGAGGCTTTTTGCGGGGGGTGGGCCGTCCTTCCTGTGTTTGATTTTGTGTACCTGGTATGGAGGGAGCAGTGTAAGTGCTTCTATTTTGAAATAGATAAGAAACCCATTCTGGTCTAATTCGTTGTTCCGGTCCTGCCCATTTGTGACAGTGAGATTTACCGGATGTGTTGTCGTCTGCTTTTTGAACCTAAGTCTGCAGCATGAGACAGAGCATCTTTCTAACCCTTCTTGGAGATGACACCAAGTTGTTTGAGGTAGTTTAAACTAAAAGAGGCTGTAAGGCACTCCAAAAGGATTTCTTCAAACTGGGTGAATGGTTTAATCTGGTCCAGTGTTAACAAATGTAAAGTGATGCATGCTGGGGCAAAATATTCTAACATTACATATATGCTATTGAGGTCTGAGCTTGCGGTGACTGACCAAGAATGAGATCTTAGGTTTATAGTGGAAAGCTCAAGAAGTTGATCCAGGTTGTGGCAGCAGTAAAATGGATGACCATTAGGAAAAAGATTGGGGAAAAATGGAGATATCGTAATGGCCTTATAGAAGTCTATTCTGCAACTGATCCTGGAATATTGTGTATAATTATTGTCACCACATATCTTAAAGAATATCATCATGCTGATTTTTTTAAACTAAGGTCATAAAACCTCAACCCTGTTGTCCTTACTTTTCAATATCACATTTTCAGACAGTATGGGTGGAAATATTCATCACCTCCTCACACCCCTCCAACAGGCATACAAAGGAGAAAATTATAAGATGGGAGTTGAATGGCAATGAGATACAAAAATAAAAAATCCTGCATTGCAGGGGGTTGGACTAAACCAGTGTTTCCCAACCTTGGGCCTCCAGCTGTTTTTGAACTACAATTCCTATCATCCCTGACCACTGGTCTTGCTAGCTAGGGATGATGGGAGTTGTAGGCCAAAAAAAAATTGGGAAACACTGGACTAAATGACCCTTGGGGTCCCTTCCCCAGTCAGTGATAATTACAGCTTAAATGTATGTTCAATAAGTGGTGAGATCAAACACAGAATAAGTTATTGGCGGGGGTGTGTGTGTGCAGATATCACTCCTTGGCAAGGGCGCAAAGGACCCTAGATACACCTTTGTCACTGAGTTCAATGTGACTTAAGCTGCCTAACCATGTGCAGGTTTCTCTCCTTCTCTAGTTTCTCCTGCAAAGTATCCTTGGATTTCATTCCAATGAAAATATATAGAGGGATAATTGAGAGACCTCACTGATTGACTGCCACAGAAATTTTAATCGAACAGGATCATACCAGCATCATCACAAGAAATTTAAATGTCCCTGGGATGAGTTAGGTTTTTTTGTTTAGCTATGTAGCTTTAATATCTAATATGATTTCTTAAGATCAAATTTTATTATGCTGTAAACTACCCTATACTGCACTTCCTCCTATGAGAGGAGAAGTAGCACAGAATGACAATAATTATGATAATTAAATAATACAAGCACAGCATGTTTCCCCTTAAAGCTCCAGTCTGCATGGCCAATCATCAAGAACAATGGTCACAGCCTCCCCCCCCCGTAGTATTTGGATATTTTACTTGCATTTTGTACTCAAACTAAAAACTTTGGAATTGCCAAGGTTGCCTAAAATTTATTTGCAAATGGCAACCATTCATTGTTACCAAAGAACTTATTAAGTATTATTTTACCGTGGAAAAATAAAGCTCTGGAAATTACTCCTTTGAGAAAATGTTCCACCCACATCCCTGCTTAGAAGTGAGACTTCTGAATGAACATGAACAAGACTGAGCAGACCGACTACCTAATATAATTGTTCTGAGAGTCTGTTATGCATGGATATGAGACGCAGGTACAGTCCAAGCAATTCCACAGGTACATGATAGCTGCACACGTCATGCAGCAGTCCTCCACACTAAATGATGACATGCAAACAATATATGCATCATTAGACACCTGTGCCCACAAAGTTAAACCAATCTAGTATGTACTTGAAACAACTGTAGTCCTGGGCAGAAAACAATAAATGCATGGGAGGAGCAGGGGGGAGGCGGACTAAATCTCCTAGCCATACCCAACACATTTAATCTGGCATTTTAATCACAGTTTATTCATGTTCATCTTGAAAGCAATATATGATCTGTGTTCAAAGGTGAGGGGCAAGCCACTGAGTTTCAGCTCACTTCTGTCACATGTTGATTATGCCATACAGACAGCATACAAGGACCTTTTCTGTAGTGGTGCCATGGTTGTGGAATCCATGGTTATGGCTGGCACCAATTCATTTTCATTGCCAGCTAAAAGTATTATTTGTTTGCACAGGTTTTGTTAAGTAGGAGGGTTATTTCTCTTTCTTTTAATTCTTGTTTTGCTAGGTGTTGGCTTTACCTACCCTGTGATAAACTAAGCTGTTTATCTGCAGTTTTAATTTGTTTTACTGTACATCACTCTGAGTTTGCCTATCAATGAAGAATGGGTTAAAAGTGTTCTTAAATAAATCAATAAATCTAACACTCAACCTATGGAGCTGCCCTTGTTCTGTGCCTTGGGCAAAAGAACGGAGACTCGGGAATTATGACATCTGCAAATAGGGTAACAACCGTGAAGAAATGGGGGTGCAGCAGTACAGGATTCAACAGTTTGCAAATTAAAAGTCGGTCACGAACACATTAACAGCAATTAGTGATTAACAGAACTTTCACTACGTATGCCTGCAGGTACCAGAAACAACTTATAGCAGGGTAACTGTCATGGATCTCAGTACAAACCTGTGATTTTCTTAAATATGCCAAGGGTTCCAGATATAATCCTGTTATTTAGGAAGCCCCCAACATTTATAAGTGCTGTACAAACATTAAACTACAATAGGCCTTTGAAAACCTAACAAACAAGATTTTACTTTCTTTAAAATATTTAGCAACCCTTCATTAAAAATTCCATAGTGGTGTAGAAAGAGTAAATAAATTTCATTCAATATAAAAATCAATTTTAAAACTAAAAGAAAACCTAATAATATCTAACAAAACAAAACAAAATACCCCAAAACAGACCTGGACATGATTTTTTAAAAATCTAATCTAAAATGCCCAAGCATATAGAAATGTTTTCACATGGTGTCTAAAAACCTGTAACGTTGGAACCATAGGAAGAGCATTACAAATCTGGAATACCACCAGAGAAAATATCACTCTCGTTTGTGAATCTCATTTGTAGAAGCATAGTATAAAAGCAGGAACTTGGAGCAGGCCTCTTCAGAAGATCTTAAGATATGGGTAGGCTGGTATGGGAAAAGATGCTGTTTCATGAATTTGCATCCCAGATTTTTTAAAGTTTTAAAAGTTAAACACCATGAACACCTTAAGCTAAACCCAGAAGCGATAAGGCAGCCAATGCAGAACTTTCAAAATAAGTGTAGTATGAACCCAACCCCCCCCCCCCCCGCCCCTAGAAGCCGAGATCCAAGACAACTTCACAGACATTTACTGAATGGTAAATGCCCAGCCATATGCAATGATTCTCAGGAGACAACATGGAATAATGGTTTGACCAGTCAGACTAGCCAGGTTCAAATCCTCACTTAGCCATGAAGTTCACTGGAAGAGCTTGAGACAGTCATTAACTGCTGGTCTGATTCACAGGGTTGTTGTGCGGAGCAAATACTTTTTTGGGAGGGGGGTGTGAGAGAGACAACCACTATGCAGACCACCCGGAGCTCCTTGGAGGAAAGAATAAAAACGAAGGTGCATCGTGACTTAGCTGAGCACAAGCTCAACTCCACACATGCCCTCCTTCGCTGACTGGTGAGCGTTTCCCGCCTCCTTCCTTCACTTTCAACCTCGCCCATTAGTTTTATTAAGCACATTTTTTATCGGCTGCCCTATAGCAGATCTCAGGGCAAGGATACAGAACAGCCATTGCCACAGAACCGCCTACAAATAGTTCTCTCGAAATAGTTTTCTGTTTTTTAAGCCCTATCAAACCCCACGGCGTCTCCGTATGCGCTACCAGCCTGCGAATTGCGGGGGCCAACGAAGAAGAAAAGCCTTCGCGGGACGCAGGAAAGCCTTCCGCCCGCCGCCGGCAGCGCTTCTTCGTTGGAAGGCGGTTAAGAGGAAGGAGGCTGAGCGGCGGAGAGAGGCCGAGGCCGCGGAGGCAAGGCGAGCCGGACGCTCCCGGAGGCCCCGCGTCCTCCTCCCCGCTCCCTCCCGAGGCCAGGTCGGCGCTTGGCTGCAGGGCCCGCGGCCTACCCCGCTCCTTCTCCTCACCTGCTTGAGGCGAGCGATGAGGACGGTCTTGACGCCGGCCACGTCCAGGTTGCGGCGCTTCAGCTCGGACTTGAGGTCGATAACACGCAGCTCCGTGATTTTCTTGCTTTCCGTCGGCGTCTGGTTGGGGCCCGGGGCGCCGCTGGCCGAAGAAGAGGAGGAGGAAGACGAGGCAGCAGTAGCCGAGGCGGCGGGGGAGGCGAAAGCGGCGGCGGCCCCAGACGGCGCAGCGGCCATTTTGCTGCCGCTTCTGCAGCTCGCACAATGCAGCGCCCCTCCCCCTCAGCCTCGGAACCAGCCAGGCCGGCCCTCCAGCGCGCACGCGCACGCCTCTCGCCTCCTCGCCTATTGGCGAGTCGCGCTCAGGAAGGACCCGGATGCAAGAGACGCCGAGGCTGCGTAGCGGGCGGACATGCGGGGCGGGCGGGCCGTGCACGAGTCTGAGCGCATGCGTGTAACTGGATGGAGCCTTGTCTTCCTCAGCGCCTTTTCTCTCGCACGCCGCGAGGGGCGCTCGGCTCCGCCTCTTTTTCGTCTTCCAAGCATGCGGATTGGTTAGTTCGATTGCCGGAAGGCAGGAGCTTGAACTTTATTGGAAGAGAGAGAAAGGGCGTTGGGGGGGGGGGCGTTTGAGCGTTCAAAAATGCTGTTGGTTCCCATTAGACCCAGGCAGCATGGAGTGATGGGAGTTGTAGTTCTGCATCATGACTGCCGCCACAGGTCTCCCACCTCGGCTAATTCCATCAGGCTGCTTCCATTTCAGCAGCGTATTATAAGAACTATTACTACATAACTTTAAGAATTGAGTTTGCTTTTGTTTTATCCTTCTCTGTGCTTCTCCCCCCCTCTTGTGCCTTGACTTTTATCATTTATTGCTCATTTATTTCATAAAATTTATGGGCTGCTTGATTGCAAAAACAAACAAACATCAATGCGGTTGATGAAAAGAGAGAGCAATAACAATGAGAAAAATTCACAGCCATACTTTAAAATATACAAAAATTAAAATACTAAAACAGATTTAAATTACCTCAACTTTCTAAGCATCTGTGTAGGCTTGTCTAAAGAATATTGTTTTCAGCAGGTGCCGAAAAGAGTACAGTGCTTGATTTCAATAGGTTTATAGGAGTATAAACCCTGCAGGTATGGATGATCAATCTATTGTTTGAATTGATCAAACTGTGTATAAGCTGGAAGCCTTTTTTTGGCTAGAAGCAGAACACAAATGATAGAACAAATAATATATGCAGGTATGTAATGTGTGAATCCATAGATACAAGCAGGCACACGCTCATTACACCAAGGAGGGGCAGACTTCAGGATTGTGGGATCTATAAGAACCCTGAGATCCTCTGCCCTGGGGGATCTTTTTCAGCCCTGGGGGTAGGATCTCTGTATCACTCCCTTATTTCTCCTCATCCTTCAAGGCAAGGAAGAGACATTATCACAGACTAAGGCCACATTCCTGCCAAACTAAAGCACTCAAATAAGGTGTGGAGCAAGGCCACAGTCTCACCGCATTTTTAAAGCACTATGACACCACTTTCAAATTTAGTGAGAGCTGTACGTAAGCATACGGGATAAAGCCTTGCACAACTTAAATCCTAAGTGAGCCATATACATTTTAACTCCTTTTTTTAAAAGCAAAAATAAATTAAAATATCACTGTTATAAAAACCACTAACAAGAAAGTATATATTATTTATTCTTCTACATGATAATGTAGATTTTAATAGGTGTCTAAATAATTCCTATCCAGATATGTTTTTAATGGCAATTATTTGTATTTGATCTCCAGCTGATGTACAACTTTAAAGTGGGGACCCATTTCTTAATTTTTTATCATATGTTTGTATGGTGGTAGAACTGCTGTCACCTTAGAACAGGCCATGACCCAGTAGTAGGCCTTAATCCACATCTGAAAACCAAGTAATTTAATCCCAGTTATTTGTTAACAATATTCATTTCGCTTTGAAGATAATTTTGATGAAGCTTGCATTTTTTATATCAATTGTAATCAAGACAACATGAAAGAGAGGCGATAGTGATTAGGAATATACTGCACCTTATTATTATAGGAGGATTTTAAAAGGGCCAATTGTTGATATGCATATAGTCTTTTCTTTATGAAAAATCTCCTGCTTGTGTGATAGCAGATTGGCTGAGCCATTGTAATTTTCATAGGTGATAATTATTTCTATAAACCATAATAGTGACAAGGCTTGCAATTAAAATATAATCAGTGTTATGATGCTGTATGATTATGTACTAATACATTGTGTAAGTGAATTAATACTTGTTTAGTAAATCTAAACAACTTTTCAACAACCTGGTTTGGTTTATAGACTTTAGGGTGGATTGCACAAAGGGAAAACAATGACAACAATCAATATTAAAATCAGTTTAACTGTCAAATCACTGCATTCTGTGCACAGGCAAAAAGACACGTTTTCAGCTGGGACCTAAAACAAAGCAAAGTTTGTGCCAACTGAATTTCTAAGGAGGAGAGGAGTGTGTTCAGTGTATCTGAAGAAGTGTGCATGCACACGAAAGCTCATACCAAGAACTAACTTAGTTGGTCTTTAAGGTGCTACTGGAAGGATTTTTTTTTGTTTTAACCATAATGATGATGATGATGATATTTATACCATCACTCTGAGCGGCTTCCAACATCTATAGAGACATAACAAAACATTAAACATGTAAAAACTTCCCTATACTGTACAAGGCTGCATTCAGATGTCTTCTTAAAGTTGTATAGTTACTTCCTTGGCTCAGGGGTCGCATGACTCCATACCCTTCAACATTTCTCCAATGAAAATAGGGATATCCTAAGAAAAGTAGGACATTTTGGGATCAAATCAGAAACCAGGATGGCTTCTGAAATTCCAGGACTGTCCCTGGGAAATAGGGACACTTGAAGGGTCTGGTGTTCCATAACTGGGGTGCTACAGGTGAGATGGGTCACTCTGGAAGATGGCTCCTTGCACTTTCCCTTACTGATGGCCCTACGAGGAAAACCTCCCCAGCTCAGCACTGCTAAGATACAGCAAAGGGCGCGCTTGCAAATATTCCTTGAACTGCCACCTTGGCTAAAGAACCCTTGGGTTCACTTCAGAGCACCTGAAGGAGGCAGTAGCCGAAACCTTTTGCTGTAAGAATTGTGTGTGTGTGTGTATACACAAATGCACACACAAATACTAAAGGTAAAGGTAAAGGTACCCCTGCCCGTACGGGCCAGTCTTGACAGACTCTGGGGTTGTGCGCCCATCTCACTTAAGAGGCCAGGGGCCAGCGCTGTCCGGAGACACTTCCGGGTCACGTGGCCAGCGTGACATCGCTGCTCTGGCCAGAGCCGCACACGGAAACGCCGTTTACCTTCCCGCTGGTAAGCGGTCCCTATTTATCTACTTGCACCCGGAGGTGCTTTCAAACTGCTAGGTTGGCAGGTGCTGGGACCGAGCAGCGGGAGCGCACCTCGCCGCAGGGATTCGAACCGCCGACCTTTCGATCTGGGAAGTCCTAGGCGCTGAGGCTTTAACCCACAGCGCCACCTGTGTCCCCACACAAATACTACATATGTTTTAACAATCTTCCAAATAAATGTGAACTACATTGCCAAAAACAACCCCCTTTTGTTTACTCCTGAAGTGGAAATCCTTAAAAACAAGAGATTGTTAAAGAATTTGAGTGAAAGAGAATTTAGGAGAGAGAAAATTAAGTGTGCATTGAAAGGGAACTTAGGAACCACAGTGGGGGGACCGGAAGTCACATTAGAATTAGTAAAGGATGAACTTAATTTTGTGTCTTTCTTTTTGGTATGCAAGGAGTGTTACTTTTGGATTTTTTTTGTTGATAGTTATATACTGTTTGATCTGTTTTTCTGTTTTGTTATGGGTTTGTTTAAAAAAGAACAACCAATAAAGCATTTTTTAAAAAAAACAAAAAAACCTAAAGTGGAAATCCTAACTCCAGTTCCTGAGAGTAACCCCCTCTAAATTCACTAGTGCTTCAGAGCTGACGTGGGGTGGGAATTAGGGTTGTTAAGGAAGGCTGCGCATTTTTCTCAGTATGCACAGTTGGATGAGCTGTTGTCATGGTTTGTTCTGTGCGGGGGTTGGAAGAACTCGGTTCCCCGGACATGCAACGAACTACAACGCCCAGGATTCTTCTGGGGAAAGCTGGCAGTTCAAGTGGCGCAGATTTCGGACTCCTCTCCGCAGGTTTAGCTGTGCCCAACTCCATGGAGCCGTGTGCGAAAAGGCTACGCAGTCGGGGGGAAAGCTTCGGTACGTGGGGATAATGGAAGTGCAGGTTATTAAGTTCGCTAGCTCCGAAATTAATAGTTAAAATAGTTTCTACACGTCCCTCTTTCCCCCTGTACGGGCCCACTTTCGATTATTTTAATTCCTAAGTTTTGAAACTTGGGGATACTTTCACTTTTCTTTGCCCCCCCCCCCCCGAGGCAGCGCAGGGCTGCAGCCCTCTCGATCCAAATCCCCGAAGGGTTTTGAGGCGTCTTAGAAAATAACATTTCCATTGTGGGGTACGCTTTGTTGACTTGAGAGTCCCACTGAACACGTACACGTGTTTACTTCTAGCATCCAGCTGTCAGAACCTGTCGACTCGACTTAGTTCAGGGGTTCATTTTAAGTCTGCAAATGGCTTCCTCAGCCTGCGCAGAAGGTTCCTGCATTGCAGGGGGTTGGACTAGATGATCCTGGTGGCCCCTTCCATATCTACAATTCTTGGATCGTTTGGGACCGTCCCAACAACCCCGCGAGGTGGGTTAGGTAGCATTACTCCGCCCCGCATCTGGAGGAAAGGCGAGGCTGCTTTGGTCGGGGGAGCTACCAGGGGCTACCAGCAAGACCCATTCATGGACCCAAGGCAGCTCTCTGCTGGGAAGCCGGCTCTGAGAAGCGTGTGGGGCGCCCAGAGTGACGCTACAATGGCCCTTCGCCACCCATTTCGCAGTCCTGCAGCAGCAACGAGGCGCAAACAGGATCCCTTCCTGCAGCCTGATCCTCTGCAGCAAGGCGCTGCGTAGTCCTCCGGCCAGTAGGTGGCGCGCCGCCCATAATGAGGAACAGCGGTGATAGGAGCGGCAGCGGGGGTGGGGAGGGACGTTAGTGCGTCTCTCTGGTGATGACAAAGCGGCTGCAATCTTAACGGCTTTCCCTACAATCACTTCCGGCTCGCTAATGTGCCTCGGCTGGACTCCATGTGCGGGGCGTAGAAAGTGGTGGCAAATACGTTTCGCGTTTATTCAGTCGTTTTAAAAACGCGCACGCAAAAAAAACTAAGGTGTGCATTCATTCCGCTGCTTCATGTTTGCTCGAGGAGAGCGTGGCCTTCCGCCTGCGGGCGCAGGTTTGCTGATGAAATAAGGATCTTGTAAGGATTCCCTTTTGTTTTAACTCATTAAAATAAACAAGACCACCACCCTTTAACTAGGCTTATTTAAAACTAAACAAAAAAAAAACCAACCCCACCAACCACCCCTCCCTGTCTTTCCCCGCCCTGCACCCGCACGTGGAGTCGCCCATCGCACTCCCGAAGTGCGCGCTGCGAGGAGAGCCCCGCACCCTCTTTAGGCAGCTGCCCGGTGGCGCTTGGCGGCTTGGCCGTAAAGCGCCGCCGAGTGTCGTGTTTTTGCGTCCGCGGAGGGAGAGAGAGGGGGAAAGGGAGAGGGAGGGAGCGGCTGGCAGAGGAGAAGAAGAAGCAGAAGAAGGAGACGAGGGAGGTGGCGGCGGCGGCGGCAGGAGAAGCAGGACCGGGGGGCGGGGGCCGCGCAGCACAGCCAACTGCCCCCGCTCGGGGTTGCGCCCTCGGCCCCGAACCGGGGAGGGAAGGAGGGGACCGGGCGAGAGGAAGGACGTCGCGCCGAGAGAACCGTGAGGAGGGTCCGGCGCCAGCTGGGCCGGGCTAGGCCGCTTCGCCCTCGCCCCCCTCAGCGCCCTCAGGTACGCGCTGGAGGCTTCCGTGGGCCCCGGGAGTGGGAGGAGGGCCAAAGGCCGCCCTGCGTGTGGGGCTCCGCTGGCCCGGGGCTGCCCGCCGCCGCCTCCGCTCGCTTCCTCCCGCTTCACGGCGGAAGGGAAGGTGGGAGACCGCAGAGGAATAGGCGGCGGTGGGCTGAGGGCCCCGACTGGTGCAGCGCCGTCCGCCTTCCCGGCAGATCTCTGTCCCGAGAGGCGTACAGTTTGGGTTGGTTGGGTGGGGGAGACGGAAGGGTGGCAGCTTCCCGCAGCGTGAGAGCTTGTGGGGTGGGAGGGAAGGCAAAATATGGGCAGCTCGGGCTTGGCCGGCCTCTTGCGCCTCGCTTTCCTCCTCCCCGCGCTGGGCCTGTGCGATCTTGGATAAAGAAATGGAATTATTATTGGTAATCACTATGCCCTGGTCCAGCACCCCCGAGGGTCTGGTGAACGTCGGCGATATGAGTAAAAAACACTGCAAGTGCCTGCATTGAGAAGTTAATAATCTAAATTTAGACTCTTTTACTGCATGTGTTGGAGGGGCGTGGAAAGAGGGGGAGGTGTAAGGGCCACAGCAGCCCCTCCCCTTCCAGCACCTTAAGGGGGTGGAAGCTTGAAGTGGTGGGTGAAGAAACGAAATGCAGCTTTAGAAATGGGTCCTGGATTGTTGTCTTTTATGTCCTTTCCATAATGACGTGTGATGATCGATTAATTAATAATACAGCACCATCGGTGCACATGGCTCTTTATATGGGAACCCAAACAAAAGGCAGCCTTTACAGCTAGAATGTGGTTGGAATGGGGAGATGAGTTGCAAAGGTAACAGAATATGATGGCATAAAAAGGTGGCAAGAGGGAATCTGCTTGAAAGTGGCTGAAGCAAACAAAACATGCATGCAGCTCAATTCTGTGCAGGTTTACTTATGAAAATACCTGTTGGAAGTCACTTGTTTCTGAGTGTGTAGGGGATCACTATATAAGGCTATTAGTCTTTCATTCATTCAAACGAATGAGTATGTTTAGCAGGATAAATGCCTCTCTTCAGTTGACATTTCTCCTTGATCAGAAGCATTTATTTTTTATTTAATAAAAAAAATATTCAAAAGTTTCAATACAGCATTGGATATATCCCCTCCATGTATTTTGTTGTAATGTTCATGAAATGAAGCACTCAGAAGAATTCTTTTAAAGTGTTAATTCTATCATGCAACAACAAGCTATCACTCCGCTTTGGAACACATTTTTAAAAGAAAAACTTGATTAGTTTTCAGATACCTTTTAACTGAATAACTTTCTAAAGAAATGCCTGAAGTAGCTGATATTATAGTTTGAAATCTTGTTTATTCTGTTATATTTTACTCCAAGAAGACACATTTATCTGAAATAGAACCCCATAAGGCAGACATGTATGTACAAAACATTTTTTAAATGTGATCCCATTGAGATACCAATATGAAATTTTGCAGGTAGCTCTAAGAAATATTAAATACAATTTTTGGAATTTTTTAATCATATTGATTTTAATCACCTTTTAAAATTTACAATTTTGTAACTTTAAAATTTAAAGTAAGCCTATCATGTGACATATCACATTAAAGCCTATGAGTTTTGAAGAGATTTTAAAGGTTTTTGTGTAGTCCCACAAGGCCAAAATTGCTGTTTTTTGAAATTTCAAACCCTCATAACTCAAAAACAGGATGAGATTTAAAAAAAAGATTTAAACTTAGTTTTGATCATTCAACAAGTGTACAAAATATGACAAAAATTGGATGACATGAGAGGAAAAAATGCATCAATTGATATGGAATGACCCAAGGGCAAAACGTAGGGTGATCACTTGCTGTATGCTATCCCTAGAGAAAATATGCCCAAGGTGCCTTAATGTGGATTCATTATCTCTTAACACACTTTCAACACAGCCCCTTTTATTTCTGTCACATGTTCAGAGTGGACTCTCCCCCCCTACCTAAGTGTTTGCTTGTGAATGGTATGGATTCTGAAACAGAGTAGGGATGTGGCATTGGACTTCAGATGAATGGACAGTAAAAGCTTAAGTATATGGCCCTGATGTGAAGAGAGTCTGAGGAAAAGGAGAAGAGGATTTGTGACTTGGGGAGGTTGTATGGGGTTCTAGTAGGACTAAGATGGAAGACCATATTTGCAGTGGTTGAAGATTGCTCTGCAATTTGTTTTAAGGTTTTTTTGTACCATGGTTGGCAGACTAAATTAACAAACCAAATGTTGTTCACAATTTGTCTGCAGCTTGGAGAGGAGTGAAGTACTCTTGTGACCTGGAGTCCTTATTTTATCAATGTGTAGCCCTTCTATTAATGCTTGAAATTTGATTTGAACAAATGGCAATGGCCCTACCCTGCTGAATCTGAGCTGGTCTGGGGTGGGTCAGTGCCTGGACTACATGGAAAGCCTCAACTTCAGCATGGGAACAGGGCGGGAATCAGAAATCTAAATGCAGTAGGACAGGGAGAGGATAAGAGCATTTCAATCTTAACTCCTCCCCTCTCAAAATAAAATATCTGGTGGTATCTTTGTACATTGTCAAAGGCCATGTAGCAAGTTGGATTATGTGGCAACTCTGAACCTTGGCAAGCTTTGTTGTCCTCCCAGGGTATATATTTTGTGGAATCACTTGTTAACTGTACTGTGAAATCTGTTTACCAGGCAGGTTGCAGGTAAATTTAATGTAAATCGAGGTTCAACTTTTACATGTGATTGGGGGAGTGAAGGTGGTGAGAAGATTATGGAGGGCAAAAGTACAATAGCTAGCATTGTGTTTATATACACAACATATACCGTATATGCATAGAGTGGGATGAGAGAACTACAGTGTCTGGTTGTGGATCTGCTGTTAGTTAAACACACTTTGGCTATATGCCAACTGGTCTGTCCTGAAATGGTGGGTCACAGTGGTGAGGAAATCATGTTAACAAGGACTTAATGTATTGTGTCTCTCTTTACAGAGTTGAGTGGGGTGTCATTCATGTGAATGAATCTCCCAAGTTGTAAGCTTCCCCCCTCCCCGGGTTACATGATAGTCTAGTTGTATCTTGCACATGATATTAAGAGATCCGCTGATGCTAACTGGAATGGCTGGTGGCGATCCGCTTCTCCCCACACCACTAACACCCCAGGATCCTAAGGGATCCATAGCAGGAGATATACGACTGTAGACCAGCCTTCCACTGTCCAGATGTTTTGGCTCACAGAATGGTCATGCTTGTTAGGGCTGAGTGAAGTTGTTGTTGTTATATATTTTTTATACCCGACCTTTTCCCCTGTAGCCCAAAATATTTAGGGAAGGCTGGTATAATTTGTACAGGAGTGTTCAAAATTAGCCAGGTGCCAGGTATGTTTTGCGACTGGCACAGATCCAGTTGTGACCAGGTGGAAATCTCTGGATGGCGGCTGGGGAAAGCAAAAAGTCACTTAGAGAAGGATCTGAAATATGTCATTGAAGCTTGACTTTGTTTTTTTCTGGATTGTTTTATTTGATGTTTTGATGTGTTGTAAATGGCTTTGAGATTTGGTCTTTAAAACATAAAGTGGTGTAGAAATGAAAGGAATGATGATGATAATGAAGTCCACTGCAAAACAAAAACAAATGAACAAAAACGGCACCTAGCCATTCCATTGTGGCAACCATAACCCAGGTTTAAGGTGCCATTTGGTGGTATTTATCTATCTCATAATTTCTAACACTGTTGCAGTGCTACTAACTACTGTAATCCTGGTGATATATGAGCAGCTCTCTCCAATGTGAACTGATGAGGATTGCTGTGGTGCTTGGTCTTCAGTACATTAATGAAAGTACTTGTTAATATACCACTCTGAATACTGCTACTATTAGAATGGCAGTAGGGGAGAAACAACTGGGGTAGCAGTGAGACCAGAAAATTGGGCTGTCCTTAAAAAATATATTTTTTTAATTTCAAAATTGTGCATGCCACATTTCTACCAGAGTTGACATGGCAAGTCTTCTAAAAACAGCAGTATAATAGAAACATAACACAGAAAAGCAAAACGGATTATCCATGAATACTAATAAAAGCATCAGTTGGATAGCAGCCAACACACCAACCTAGCCAACACACCAACCTGAAACAGAAAGAAAGGCAATAGGAAGGGGGGGGGTGGCAAACCATTAAAACTGTTTTTGTGTCTGAATGAGCAGCCAAGATGGCTAACATGGAGCCTCTGATATTGTTGTGATCTGCATTCAATATCCTGAACTTAGCCAGCCATGCAATCATAGGAATGCTGCCAGAAGTCCCAAGCACAGGGATTGTGACTTGCCCACTACAGAGTTTGCAGCAATTGTGAACTCCACCACCCTGATCATAATGTCTCTTACCCAGCAACAAGCTACTATACAGCACAATAGAAGCACCAATTACTGTGGTGCTAGTCAGTAACAATTAGTCCACTTCCCTTCCTCTTCAATATGCCCATTGAGGGTGTAGGAAGCGGGAGCATCAACCTCATCTGTGACGTTAGCACCAATAATGTGAGCAACCTGTGCCACTCCACATGCTTGACTCCAAACTCCCATCAGTCCCAACCAGTATGTGACCATTGGTCAGGGATAATGTGAGTTATAGTCCAGCAACATGTGGGGGATCACGTATTCCCCATCCCTGCTGTAGGCTGATACTCTGAATTGCTGCAATACAAACTATAAAAGTCTGAGTTCAAATGGAAACCCTGGTAGATGCTGCCACTTCTTCCTTATCTTTAACTCTTGTTGTATGCTGATTTCTTCCATACCAGTAGAAAGCTATGTTCCCCAGAGGCTCCTGAAGGACAGCCCTTCCATCTGGGATGACTCTTCCCTCTCACTGGCCTACCAGTGAGAGAGAAGAGTTTTCCCAGATGGAAGGGCTGTCCTTCAGGTGCCTCTGGGAACAGAAATTCACGGTAAGACTTTCCTTTCATTTCTGCTTATTGGTGCCCTTTAAAATAAGCTTTTTAAAAAACGGTAAATCCGTGTCCAGAATAAATTTTCAGAGGTAGTCCCCATCACACAGTGGCATGAATATGCGGTGCCTTCCTAACATACCGTATTTTTCGCTCTATAAGGTGAGTCTTATAGAGCAATAAATACGGTATTTTACACTGCTGTAGAAACTGCTTTTCTATGGGTTCATTCCACAGCACAGCTGTAATACTTGAAGGCTTGGAATTGCATGGCCATTGGCCAGGGCTGATTGCAGGAGTCTTTCCCACACATGTCCTTGCAACTTTATAGATCAGTGGTTTTGGGGCCACCGCCCCCCCTTGGTTCCATAAACTCTGTGTTCCCTACCATATAAACAGTATTATTCAGAATAGCAGTGTGCATGACCCACTAAGGAAGATGAAAACACAATAAAATTCAACACAGTAACAATTAATTGCACATTTATTCAAAATCTAGTTAAAACTAGATCAGTCATTTTGTAGCTCAGGTAGTTCTTTCTCCACTCCCTCAACTTCCTCAATATATCTGAAAATGGATTTCTAATATGGAATTTCTATCAAAAGAACATCCCCCAAATCACTTAGACATATCTTAAACAGCATATCCAAATGGTGACAAAAAGCTTGTAAACATATTGCTCTGCTTTCCTTTGAACCGCATCAGTGAGGCCAAGAGGGGGGTCTTGTCGTTTGGGCAGCCCAGGATCTGCATACATACTGCCCAGGCTTGCATCCCAGAGAGGTCACTTCAGTGCTTACAGTGGTTTGACTTCACCCCCAGAGGCGCACTCCATTGTCTGTCAACAACATCCCACTTTTCTCTTCTAGCTCAGACAGGTTCTAGCTCAGACAGCATGCAACACCTTACATTGCACTTGAATAGAGTTAACTCTGAAGTAAATATAGAGGTGACAGATTTGGCCTTAGTTACCTCCAGCACGCCCCCTGACACCCCCTTGCCTCTTACTGCCCCCCAGGCAATCCCATGCCCTACTAGGGGATGGTACTGTTCTAGAGGTTGCAGCTGTTCTGTGGAATGAATCTCTACGAAGGCATTGCCCATGGAAAGGCCTATAAAGACCCCTTGCTAACAACTGACTTGCAAGTCTGGCTTATGCAATACATCCTGTAGTCTCCAGTGTTAGTTATTTAACTTCGCAGTGTTTTTACTCTCTGCTTTGGCATCCAAAGCATTTTACTCAAAGTAGACCTGAAATTAATGGCACTGACTTCATGTTCATTAATTTCATTGGGTCTATTCTGAGTAAAGCTCAAATACCACCCAGTATCACTACCAGTGTGCATGGTTTGTCATCCGAGACTTTCCTGGGCCTCTGCCACCTCACATCATTGAACGAGTCTCCGGATCTCTGCTGCCCAGTTTGGGAAGGAGTGGGTCATACATTGTTGAACAGAAAGGTCTTTACAATAAGTGGGCAAGAAAGGGGTTTGACCGATATCACTAGGGAGGGAGTTATGCATCTGTACTGCCCCCAGTAAAGGCCCTTTCCCTATTATCTGCCAGTCACATCTTAAACTCCAAAGCTGATATTGGGGCTCAGGTAGGTTTCATACAATTTGGTCCTCTAAAATTGTCATACCAGCACTTTAAATTGGTTGGCCTACCCAGACCATACCTCTCACTGGCCCTGCTCTGTGTCCTCTTTGAGTGCTTTTGCCTGGCTGAAATGTGTCTTTGAACTGTAATGACGCCTCTTGCTTATCTGGATGGAGAAATGAGGGTAGGTGTAGAAACCTCTGACTTTTGCTTGCCTGGAATATAGCATAATGAATAAAGTAGGGAAGATTGGGAGC
This sequence comes from Podarcis gaigeae, assembly GCF_964106915.1. Lineage (NCBI taxonomy): Eukaryota > Metazoa > Chordata > Lepidosauria > Squamata > Lacertidae > Podarcis > Podarcis gaigeae. The sequence goes on along the minus strand of NC_139690.1, from coordinate 5,638,493 downwards.
CATATTTGGTTGGACTCCCATCAGCCCAGCCCGGGATAATGGGAGTTGTAGGTCAGCAAGCATCAGCTGCCCATCCCTGGTATAAAGGGAAGAGCAATGTCCATTGTTCTGCCCACACCCGCTTTTGTGCCCTGCCCACCATTCATATGCAGCAGCTTTCCAGAAGGTTATGCATGAGAGGATGTGGCCTTGGGGCTGAAATAGGTCTCCCACCCATGCTGATAGGAGGGGGCATGATAGAGAGAAGAGAATCTGAGCCTTGGCTGCAGAGTGGAGTATGTTTCTATGTCTGCTTAGGAGAGTTGTCATACCTCATGTAGGATGTTCTCTGGAGTGTCAGGCTCAGTCAGCTCCTGATGTTTAGAAGATTGGGGTGGAGGTATTGGAAAAGGTTCACTGGCTCCTTCAATGGTTTTGGGCTCAATTCAAGACTGTTGGCATTAGCTTACAAAAGCCCCACAGCTCAGGACCAGAATGTCTTGAGGGCCACCTAGTCCTGCATGAACCTTCCACCCTTTGGTCAGGGGTGACCCTTTGGAAATCCCTACCTACTGTGGTCAAGGGTGTGGTGACTCTGTTTTTCAGTGCTTCTGAGGTTTAGGTCCTCAGAATTTGCTAGGGCCAGGTCATAATAGTGCTACTTGCACATCTGCCCATGATTGTGGTGTTCTTAGTTCTGCCTACTCGTTGTGTTGCTTTGATGTCTAGTACAGTGGTCTCCTGCAAACCTAGCAGTTCAAAAGCACGTCAAAGTGCAAGTAGATAGATAGGTACCGCTCCAGCAGGAAGGTAAATGGGGCTGCTCTGCCTCGCCAGAAGCAGCTTAGTCATGCTGGCCACATGACCCGGAAGCTGTACACCAGCTCCCTCGGCCAATAAAGCAAGATGAGCGTCGCAACCCCAGAGTCATCTGCGACTGGACCTAATGGTCAGGAGTCCCTTTACCTTTTCACAGTGGTAAGGGTGGTAGACTAGGACTTGAAATATCAGTGTTTGAATTCCCATTCAGTCATGATGCTTACTGGGTGATTTTGACCTGGCCAATCACCAGGTTGTGAGGGTAAAATGTGGAGTGGGAGAGCCATATACAATGATGCCTTTACCTCCTTTGTGGAAAGATGGATAATAAATTATAAATGATGCAATAATAAGTAATTTTTACATCCCTGCTGCTTAAACATTTATGGTGATGATGTATTTAATATTTGTATTTTTTTAAGTATTGCAATTTTGTGAGCCACCTTAGAAATAATCTGTTGACAAGGTAGAAATGTACAAAATAAAACATAGCAACACCAAGGTTGATTGTGATTCTCCCACTGTTTGTTGACAAAGAAAGTAAGAAGTCACCCTATGTAGGAGTTTGTCCCTCAGCACAGCAGTGCTGCATGCAGAGCCTACAGGCGCCCAAGCCACCATGTCACTCCCAGGAGAGACTCGTGGCTCGGGTGTGGTAAGTGCCGCCCAGTGCCCCCCACCCCCAGCTATTCTTCTGCCTCTGCCTTTCCCTAGTTCCTTTAGTGCTGCTCTTTCTCAAAATGCTTCTCCTTCCTTGCTTGTCTGTAAACAGCCAGGATCATACAGTTTTCCTGGTTGTGTCAAGCAGTGCAATAACCACAACCATCCCTGCCAGTTTTCTGCATGTTAGGGGAACGTGGAGCATTGTCTTGCTGATAAGCATGCTTCTAAACATGGGCCTCCTAGAACTGTGTTTGCTTGGAGGCCAGTTTCAATTGTGTCGTTAGTTAATACACAGTTCTCTGCACTCCCTCTTTAGTTTTCGAATGTGAAAATGCTTGGCCATAAAGAAGCTGTTCACATAGCTTTATTGAGCTATTTATGTGAAAGGAAATGTACATGGAGCTACATCTGTACTTTCACCCCCTCTTTTTTTTTTTTTACAGCCAAGACAAATACACCAGATCCCTCAGGACAGCCTTCTGCAACCTGGGGCCCTTCAGATATTTTGAACTGCAACTCCCATCAGGCAGGGTTCGAAATTAGTCAGGCGCCAGGCGTATTTTGCGACTGGCAATCAGCCTTTTCAACTGGATGGAGCTGTCCAGGAGATAGCCTTGGTGCATAGCATCTCCACCTGCTTGGCTGCGTCTTTTACTACCCCGTCCAGCACTTGATTTGCCCAGCAGCAAAAGATGTGTCCTTTTTTTTTTTTGCTGTTGGGTGAATCAGGTGTTTGGTGGGGTAGAGTGGCAGCAAAAGATACCCTGCAGACCCCAATTCACCTGGCAGCATTTAAAAAAAAAAAAAATCTATATTTTGCTTTGAGGCTGCCTGGACTGGTAACAGGGCAGCAACACACACACCTAGACATTTTGTTTTGGCGCCACAACCTAGGTCCCAGGAGCCACATAGCTCCTAGCATTCCTATCCCAGTTTCTAACACTTGCCATCAGGCCTAACCAGTAGAGCCCTACGAAGCCCAGGAGAGCACCAGGTTGGCGAAGTCTTCCTTGTCGTATAGCTGTAAGAAGAGAATATTTATCACAGGAGTGGGGTTTTTTGGTTGTAGGGAAACTTTTGTTCAAGCTGACAAAATCCCAACAAGGGCATAAGAAATGAAGGTAACTTGTTAACATATTCAGAACCTAATTGCTTAGTGAATTAGAGTTTGCTAGCCCTCCCAGTTTTCACAGCAGTTGCAATGTGCAAATTGCTACTTCTTGCTCTCCAGTTCTCTCTGCTGTTGCCCAGGTTCTGAGAGGCTATTAAACTATCAGCTACTAATTGGAAAAGTGATGAGCAACAGCAAAAGCATTCGTTATCTTGAGAGCAAGGGTGTTTAAAGCACAGCATCCTAGACAGACCCTGCATAGCTTCTTGACCTCAGCTGGTTCCCTTCTTGATGACAATACAGAATGGTTAAGTCAGAATTCTCAGGTTCTGAGCATTCAAAATAGATAAAAATAAATAGCAAGCTTCCAGGCCACATGATTATTGCTAAAACTTGGAAATGTGTGTACAAATACTATTAAATGGCAAAGCAGTGAAGTGTGCACCTGTGTTTTTCATAACTGAGGGTGAGAGGGAGGTGAGCACTTGATAGCAAACCGCAGCTCTCTTAAATCTTCATCCCTCTCCCTGCATATATTTTGTTTTCAAACAAGCAAGTCCAAACTCTCTCCAAAAAATCGCACAATTTAGTTGTGCTCTGTGGGTCATTGTTTCCTGTGATTGCAGGAAGTTCCGCAGATTATCTGCACTCGGTTGAGAAAGTAGTCCTGGTATCCTTTAAAGCTCATCAGACGCTAGTCCTTGTCTGCAAGAGTTTAGAACTATGTGAAAGGGAATACTGCTGCTTTCCTAACAAATAACATTTTAATATAGCTTGGATTTTATTATTTTGCCTTTCTAATCATTAATATCTTCCAACTTGAGTTAACTTAAATTCTTGTTAAACTTTTTCTGGTCCAGTCATCTCCCTGGGTGTGTCTTCTACTTCTGCTTCATTTTATTTGAGACACGGCAATTTGTGGGTTGTTGCAAGCAGTATTAGAAACTGGGTTAGAAAAGCTATTCGCCACATGGCTCCTGGAACCTAGGTTGCAGGCGCAAAAACACAATGGCTAGTTGCCATTTTTTGTTCAGTTTGATTTTTGTACTGCTTTCTGAACACACTCAAAGGCTGTTAAGTTACACCCACACCTCTTGCTGGAACCACTGGAGCTACACTACTGGGTTAAAGAAATAACCCCCACCACATTGCAGTTCTTCATAAATTGCAGTCATTCAATTGTACCAGCTTCACACACACACACACACACACACACACACACACACGTCTGACATTGCAAGTGGTTTGGACTACATGACCTTTTGTGTCCCTTCCAACTATGATTCTATGACTAGCTAGATTTCTTCAAACTGCAATGAAAGCTAGGATTAGAGAAGTCCAGTTTTATACTTGAGATTTTATAAAATAAATATGAAAACTGGTATTATATCGAATACATGAAAGCCTTTTCTGCAATCCACATTCATATGTTTATTTTGTTATTTTTACACTGGGAAGGCAAACAGGTAGGAAGATGATAAGTATTGTCTAAGGCAATCCCAGTATAAACAATGCATCTTAAAATATGAACTATTTATACTAAAAAGCTTCACACTACATCTTAGGGTGCTCAGGATCAGCTGTCGTCATTTCATATTCTGTGAGAAATTTCACAATGAAACAGTGATTTCCAGTGCTTCATTCAGAAGCTCCTTGTTTGGAAAATGACATGGGATTTTAAAAAAGCCACCACACCCAATTGTCCTCTTATAATTATTACATCTTGGAGCCTTCAGGAAATGTCACAAAATGAAACTGTGTAGGTAAACCAATGATATATCTATTGAGACGCATTGTGTAGAATGTTGGTATAATTTTTTTTTACAGATAATTTTTTTTTATGTACTTTAAAAAAAATTTTTTTAAATAAAGAGAAATGCAAGCATCTTTTTTGGGCTTCGTTCATGCCCAGAATTATGCATCGAGAAACCAAAGATTACAATGGCATAGAAAATTACGGACCTGGAAATTAATTACAGTATTTAAAAACCAAAACTACATCTTCCACACCATTTTCTTGAGAAAGAAAACAACTAGCTGCAAGATATTTCAGTTTTTCCAACAGAACAGGTGTACTAACGCTCATTCTCACAGAATGTGGTATCTCATTTACAATAACACAGCAATTATCGATAAATGCTAAATGAACTATGATACTATATAGGATAAGAGAACATTCTAGTTCCTGGGCACCAGCCAGCTGAAGTTAAGTACTTTTTGGTTGTGTTGTTTTCAATGGGCAAGAGTCAAGGACATGCTTAGGGCTGTAATCCTTATCACAGGATTTCTTGAGAGTAAATTCTATTTAATAAACTGGAAATTACTTCAGAGAAAATATGTACTGAAAACATGTACTGAATCAGGCTGAAATGCTCCCATTGAAATCAATGAGATTTACGTATCTATTCCCCACCATAAAGCCCCCTTTACCAAGCCACTAACAGACAGTGAATAATTATATCAAAATTCTTGAAAGAGAGACACAGTCCTAACCATTTCTATACAGAAATAGTTCCTACTGAATTCAAAAGGGCGTAAAGGTAAAGGGACCCCTGACCATTAGGTCCAGTCGTGGCCGACTCTGGGGTTGCGGCACTCATCTCATTTTATTGGCCGAGGGAGCTTCTGGGTCATGTGGCCAGCATGACTAAGCCGCTTCTGGCAAACCATAGCAGTGCACAAAAATGCCATTTACCTACCCGCTGGAGTGGTACCTATTTATCTACTTGCACTTAGACGTGTTTTCAAACTGCTAGGTTGGCAGGAGCAGGGACCGAGAAATGGGAGCTCACCCCATCGTGGGAATTCGAACCGCCGACCTTCTGATTGGCAAGTTCTAGGCTCTGTGGTTTAACCCACACAGGCAAATGTGATTGCAACCTGATTTGTTACTTTTGAGTAGTATCTCTCCAGTAGTACCAATTCATCCCTCTCCTATTCATCAGAAACCTAAAGCAAAGCTGAAACCTGTATTAAAAACAGGCAAAGGCTTAAAAACAGGCTGCTCTGGAGGGGAGGTGGGGCTGAAAAAGTAGCTGCTACAGCTTTCCAAATGGCATTGTTTCTGGGATGGTGAAAGAGGAGCTTACAGTACTTGTTTACTTATGCAAAAGGCCTGATGAGGAGTAACAAGGGAATGCCAGAAGCTCAATAACTGCTAACAGCTTTTCAGCTTTTGTGAGTGGTGGAGATTTCAAGTTGCATTTCCTGCGACCAGAAATCTCCACTTGGTTGCTAGGGGGCGCTGCTGGCGCCCGGTTAGTTTCAAAAGCTTGTGAAGTATAGAGTTTTAAAACACAGCATGACTTCCTGTGATGGCCGATGCCAAACACTGGATTTCCACAGACTTTCCTGCAACTTACAAAGGGGGAAGAAATGAATTATTTAGTTATTGGGAAGTTCTTCTGACAGCTAGTGTTTGCATTGTTCATTATTCTAATATTTCTGTTTTTATTTCTGCCAGGCCCTCCCTGCCGTTTTCCCATGTCTCAATGGACTCCTAAATGTAATACAGTCTATACCCTCGAAGCGGATATGAAGAGTGACGTTTCTTCTGGTGCACCAAAGAGCCAGGAGAGCCTGAAAGGGATCCTTTTGAACCCTCCTCAGCCCATTGAGGCAGCCAAAAGTTTCCCTGAAGAAGTTGAGATGATTGCCAACAAAGTCGGGGATGAATTCTCTCACCTTTGTGGTGACTCTCAGAAGCAGAAGGACCTCAACGGAAATCGCCCGGAGCAAGAAACCATAGTCATGCGCAAGAAACGTAAAAACCAGCAGGCTGGTCCTTCCTATGCTCAGAACTGTGGTGGAAAAGAGAACCCCCGGATTTTAGGGTTAAGGCAGCACCTCGATCCGCAAAGCGAAGACAATGACTCATCTTTTAGTGACTGTGTCTCTTCCCCTTCATCTAGTTTGCATTTTGGAGACTCTGACACGGTAACGTCTGAGGAGGAGGACAAGGAGGCGGCCCCTGTGAGGCATGCTCGGCCGGTGCTGAATGCTTCAAGCAGAACTCATGGTACTCGGCCCCAAAAGTGGCCCCGGACAGAGACAGAGTCTGTTCCAGGGCTCTTGATGAAAAGGCCCTGTTTCCATAGCAGCAGTACTCTGAGGAGGCTCCCTTATAGGAAGCGGTTTGTGAAAACCAGCTCCTCCCAGCGGACGCAAAACCAAAAAGAGCGGATTTTAATGCAGCGGAAGAAAAGGGAGGTATTGGCTCGGCGGAAGTATGCTCTGCTGCCCAGCTCCAGCAGTTCTAGTGAGAATGACATCAGTAGTGATTCCTCTTCCAGCTCATCCACTGAAGGAGAGGAAGATATCTTTGTGTCGACTGGCGATAACCACCCAAACAGTACTGCTGTTCCTTCAGGTAAAACCACCTTGCTGTCAAATAACTGTGTTATCCTGCTCCTCTTCATAGAGTTTTTCAAATAGTTTATCTGCAGCTCTGGTCGCTTAGCTGGAGGGCCCATAGCTAAGACATAGTGCATGCACTTTGTGAGTGGAGGATTCTCAGTTCAGGCTGCAGGGATTTCAGCTAAAGGCTCTCAGGGCTGCGGGGCAAGAGACTTCGGAGAGCCACTGCTGGTCAGGGAGGCAATGTTGGCCAGATGGACCAGAACTCTGATTCAGTAGAAGATGGTTCATATGTTTCTATGTGGGATCCAACCATCCATTTATTGGGGTGCTGGGATTTTGGAGATGATTGAAGAGGAGGCTGCAGCCCAGATTCTTGAGTTCTTTTTTCACGGCTGGGCAAAGTGACTCAGTCTTGGGAGGGAAGAGACTTTGCCTGATTTCAGCAAAAGGCTTCTATGAGAAGGGAGTGCGAGTTGGTGTGCCAAATTTTTAGTTGCCCAAAGTGGCCTGCCAACAAGTCCTGTTACTACAGCAGTCAACCTCCCACTACACACACACACACACACACACACCCATCTCAGAAGGGTGAGCATTGGCCTGGGTCCAGTTCATTTCCCTTAATCTATAGGGTCTTCAAACAGTTATGTACCTCTTGCAGAACATCTCTTGCATGTACCAGGAATTAGGTGTGAGAGATCCTGGATTATATCTGGCCATGCAGAAGCACAGACAAAGAGACACACTTCTAACAGTCTTGTTTCAAACTTCTGATAACCCTAGAAGTGTCACATAGTCAGCATAGACAGAATGTCACAGGGTTGCAAGTAGCCAAAAGAACATAATCTCCTGTGTCCATCCCTGATCTCCAGTATAATCAGAACCACAATGGCCTAGTTCACACAACATGCTAAGCCTATGCAGTATTGTTTCTAAAAATTCAGCATAGGTTACTCTTGTGACTGCTCACTTTCTACTAGCCTTTGCTGTACTATAGTCTGTAGAAACATTCCATGAATGAGCGTAAAATGAGCCCATGATGTATGGATGTAATACACCAATTTTCCATTAACTTTGTTTAGGGACGCATGTGGCACTGTGGTCTATAAGAAAAAGTAAAATTCTTACATGTTCAGAACAAATATTGTGTGGCACCTGTAATAGTACCAGTTCACCTGTGGTTTTGAAAGTGTGTGAACACTGCCTGCAAAAGACTCCTGGGTTGATGGGGTGGAGGTTCTGCCCCTTCCATAACAAGTTGCTCCATGAGTTGTTGTGTTCTACCTGCACACTCCTGTTGCCTTTGTTTGGGTGTCTCTCTTTGCCTCTTGCTTACAAAGATATGAAACGGCTCACATGACTAGAACAAAAGTTGATGCGTGTATCCAGTGAGCCCATGTGTTTTTGATATTTCTCATCTTTGGGTGGACAGTCATTGTAAATATGCTTTTTCATATCAGCAGGAAGATCCCATGGAGGTTTTCTGTAAAATCTGAATAATAGGATATGAATTCAATGCACACACCAAATAATTCATAGTACCTTAGATCTCTTTGTATTGTACCTAAATTTTTGTGGAATAGAGTCCACTTCATCAGATGCACAAAGGTTTACTTTCATTTGACAGGTACATGCAGTGCTTTTTTCCCTGGGGGTACCCAAGGGTATACAGTACCAGTGCCTCCCCACCCCAAGGTTAAAAGTGTGGCACTTACTGTAACAACTCATGGTGAGTACCAGCACATTTTTTTTCTAATTAAAAAAGCATTGGGTACGTGTATATACATCTCTGTTCCTGTATATAGCTGTCCACTGAAGATAACTCTTGATGCACCTGATGAAATGGACTCTAGTCCATTAAAACTTCGTTTTAACAGTAGATCTGTTAGTCTTTAAGATGCAAGAAGTTGTTACTATGAAACATAGATATGAAAACTGTATGAATCAGCAATTGGGATGCAGACATTAACTCTCCCACTCATGGCTGGTGTTCCCTCTTTCAAAACTCACATTGGTAACCCATCCACAAGGGACCACAAATGACCAAACTCTTTCATGGGAGTAATTTCTGTACAGTATAGTTTTTAGCCAGTCTTGGCTTAAGAGCACAAAGAGAGACTGCTAGATCAGACTTTTGACTCCATTGGTCTTGAAAGTGTCCACCTTCCTCCCTGGTTCCCTGCAACTATTTAAATATTTTTTGTTGATGATGGTCTTAATGTTTTTAGCAGTGTGATCCTCAAATTCTTTTTCAGCATCCTATATTGTCTGCTTGCATTTATTTTTCCAAAGTTTGTGTTCCTTTTTGTTCGCCTCGTTTGGACAAGACTTCCATTTTCTAAAGGAAGCCCTCATGTCTCTAATAGTTTCTTTGCTTGTTAAGGACACTAGCATCCTCTAGGCTTTGGTGGTGCCTTTCTTTATCTGTTGTTCTTTTCTTTCTTTTTTAATTTTTAAAATGCTTTTCTTAGGTTATTATACCAACACCAACACCAACACAGATGTCACTCACAAGACAAACTTACAAAAAGATATAACTACACACACACAACAAATAATGCACATACATCCCTATTTCAGTTCTTATTCATTTGTATTTGACTTCCTTCCGCCTCAACGCAGGTCCATTTCTATACTTAATAAACTGTTTCTTTCTCAATTCCACCTCTGTTTTTCCTCTATATCTTATATTTACACACACACGTGTGTGTGTGTGTGTGTGTGTGTGTGTGTGTACACCTTTCTTTATCTGGTGTATGTTCCAGCTGAGCTTCTCATGTTGTGATTCTAAACAACTCCCAATCTTTTTTGGAGAGTTTGATCCTCTTGAGTTTGCTGAAAAGGAAGCTGAAAAGCAGTTACCTCTTTTGAAGTCAAATGTGATTGTTTTGTTTTTGTTTGGAAATTGTTCCATTTACATATATATTGAATTGGATAGCACTATAGCCACAGTTTCCAGTCAGTTCAATAACATTTGTATCTAACACCTCTACATTGCTTAAGATTAAATCCAGAGTTCCTGCTGCCCCTCCGGTTGGTTCCATGATTGTTGTTCTAGAGGGCAGGCATTTAGAAATGGTACTTTTTTGTCATGACTGCAACGCACTTGCACTCAGTCTATGTGAGGGTAGTAAAAGGCACCTTACTACAGCGTTTCATCTTTTGGATGCCTCAGCATAAGAAGAGTTCTCTGCTTGATCAGTTCAGAGGCATAGGCTGGCATATTTTTTCCTCTGGGACCCAACCAAATGGCCTAATGGGAAGCCCAATGCTTCTTTGTGACAGATATTGGTATGGTGTGTCTGATCCTGGAGGTAATACACAATTCTCATGACTAGCAGCCACTGAAATTGTCTGATCCCCTTTAAAGCTATCTATGTTGCTACATCTTGAGATAGCAAATTCCATAGCTTAACTATGTGTTATTCCATAGCTTAACTATGTGTTGTGTGTATTGCTGACCATTCATTTGCACTGTATGGCTTCTCTCTTTGTACATGCAGAAATTAGACAGTCGTAGGACCTGACTTCACTTGTAAGACAAAGCTTTATTTTACGTGTTCAGTGACTCTTGAGTTTAAACTGAAATACGACACAATCCAGGAAAGTCTGTAAAAGCCTCCTGTGTTGGGGCATGCTTAGGAATTAGAAATGTTTTTCAGGGCATGCTTAGTCACAGCTTTGAAAATAAATACAGTTTCCGAGGTTACAAATTCATTCTCAATTATCTGCTTTCCATTGAAACTGTATGGCAGGGAATGTTCAGCCATTCAGATATTTCTAGACTTCCAACTCCTGACCATTGACCATGATGTTAATGACCACTGACCATGCTACCAGCTTTGCCTTCACTGTCAGAGGCATAATGCCTCTAAATACCACTTGCTGGAAATTGCAGGTCACAAGATGCTGTTGTGCTCCTGCTCTTGCTCATTTGGCTCATCTGGTTGGCTACTGTGAGTACAGGAAGCTGTACTAGATGTGCCTTTGGCTTGGTCAAGCAGGGATCATCTTATCTTCTTATGTCTGGATCCAGTGAGAAAGTCCAGCATCATCTGAAGGGCTGCAGATTCCCTGTGTATGAAGGCACATGAGGTAAGCATTTGCTGACACTGAGTCAGTTGGTGCCTGGATGAGAGGTTGTGCTCCAATCTCACATGTGTCTTTCCTTGAACTTCACAGAAAAGCAGGATATAAATTAAACAATGCTGAGTTACTCTGATCTGAGAACAACAATTTGGTAGCTCTAATCTGCTCCTGACCCATCAAATAGCTCCTGGTCTATTTTGGGCCAAAGCTGCTTCCAGGCACCATTGAAAGTGGCTGCAGTCTTATTAAAACTAAATGTAACTGGCGCAGAAGAGGTGTATTATTACTTTTTGTAAGTTACAGTGGTGCCCTGCAAGACGAATGCCTCGAAAGACGAAAAGCCCGCTAGACGAAAGGGTTTTCCGTTTTTTGAGGCGCTTTGCAAGACGAATTTCTCTATGGGCTTGCTTCTTGCGATTTTTTTCGCTTTCCCCCCCTTTTTCTAAGCCGCTAATAGCCGCTTTGCTGCTAATAGCCGCTAAGCCGCTAATAGGGTTGCTTCGCAAGACGAAAAAACCGCAAGACGAAGAGACTCGCGGAACGGATTCTTTTCGTCTTGCGAGGCACCACTGTACATCTTCTGCAACACTTACTGACTGCCTCCATTTTGCACCATATGTAGTTAATACCTTGTGGAATTCAAATCTAATGCAACTTATTTCAATCTTCTGTTTCCTTTGCGTTCTGCCTTTCAGGGAGTATTGATGAAGATGTGGTGGTCATCGAAGCATCCTCCACTCCCCAAGTCACTGCCAATGAAGAAATCAATGTTACCTCAACAGACAGTGAAGTAGAGATTGTAACAGTTGGAGAAAGTTACCGGTAAGGCCAATGTTCTTTTCTTTTGGAATATGATAATAACTTTGTGAATAAGGGTTGGACTTCATTGAACAGCTGTTCCTTAAAGTCAGGGTTCATAATAAGCGGGTGCAGAATGCATTTTGCAACTAAGAATTCCCTGAATGAGATCACGGTCCTGATGCATAGTTCTAGTATTCGGCTGCTGAACCATTCAAATGGTGCAACTGACCACTGAGAGCACAGGAGGAAAAATGCCTCCCAGCCAATAGCACAACAGAAACACAACTAGGGATCTCACAACCCTTTGCATTTGAAAAGAACATTCTAATCAACACATTAGTGATCTGACTTTGTTGCTGCTGGAAGGGACTGGAAGGTGACTTCGGACTGTCACCTTCTCCCCACACAGGTAAGCTGGTGCTGCTATCAGTGGAGGACACAGGACAGTGGCAACAAGTCAGAGTACTCAAAAGTCTTGGTTATAAAGCTTTTTTCAAATGCAAAGGGATGTGGGAGCCATCCAGGATAAACATAACTTAGATGGCTCCCTGCCCTTCCCACATAGTAGCAGGAGTCCCCTCTCGGCCAGGCAGGTTAGAGTTTAATGTTTGAAGTCTCTTCAAAACAGTATGAGGTCTAATGAATGTCTGGAGAGTTAGTCAGCTATTTCTTTTCAGGGCAAATCATGTTGATAAATGTGGAGTGTGATCAAGAGACAAAATTACTACACGTTAGTTTCTTTATATAATTTGGTATGAACACTGAGTCCTTCTGTTTTAGATTAAGTAATAGCACACACAGTATGTTCACCTTAAAAAAAATTCCTGCCCAAAGTATATGTGTACTTCCATAGGCTTGGTATTTTGCTTTTGAAATAATTCAGAGATGTATAACTGTGGCTTTCTACTTTGGGTGCTATATTTTTTGTTGAAATGATTAGAAGGAGAATATTTTTTACAATGCACTTAATTCGAACTTCAAAATATAACCAAGTTACTACATAAGCTCCATTTTATGTTTCTTTTTGTATTAAGAGCTGTGTATTATATATGACGTAATGAGAAAGAGAGCTTATGTTTTCAATGGGGGAAATATTATTACGGATGGTGAGCTTCAGAATTCCTGTGTTCATTGTAGGTTAGGGCTTTTCACATGTTCATTTCTCCCTAATTTATACCAATTTATATAAAACATTATTAACTGCTGATCTTAGAATGCTAAGACATCACAGTTGATTTAAAAAACACATTACATTTTTGCTGCTACTGGATATTTTTTGTTTATTTTAAATAAAAAGATAAAAGTTTAAAACAATCCCCTTTCTTAATTGGCCTGACTTCAACCCCTAGCTACAACTCCAACATGTTTTCTCCGGGCTACATATGCACCCGCCTTTTTAAAAACCACACTTGTTTTCTGTATTCAGCACTTTAAAGAAGCCATAGACAGCAGTGCTCAAGTATGCTAATACTCAAACAAATTAAAAATAGAAACAACCCAACACATTTTAAAAGGGCATTGGATGTCAATCAGCCTAAGGCCTGGTTAAAGAGGAACCATTTTTTGCCTGGCACCTAAAGGTGAAGGTTCCAGGTGAACTTCCCCTGGCAGGCTGTCTTTGTTGGTTGGAAATTGGTTTCAGGAACCAATTTCCTATAGGGAAATTGGTGGATAGACTGTTTGCAGTTGGAATTAGCAGAGCCTTCCTTATGGGATTCCCCCGCCCTTGTGTTGTTCTTGCCAGAAAGCTATGACGTTCACATAGTTGTATTAAAAATTTCTTCTAAATTGTCATTTATTTCATGTTATTAAACACGGCTGATTTAGTTTTTTGCCGAAATTTGGTTTTTAAAACAGAAAACCTATAGTGTTAGTAGAATATCTGTTTTTTTTTAAAAAAGAAATAATTATTATATTTCCCCCATGTAACATTTTCTTAAAGACTTAATGTAAAATGCATTCTAAATGCATGCATTTTTCTCATGGGGTGAATTGGTCTGTACAGAATTCCATATTGTGAAACAGAAATTTGTCTAATGAAAATTGATGGATAAGGAAAGTTTTCTAGGTGATTGCAAATGTTGATCTCAGTTTGCCAGGAATTCAGAAGAATTCTTCACATGTAAAATCTCATTCCCATTTGCCTTGGTGTAAACCCTTTTGAATTCATTCAGCAGGATCTATTTCTGTGTAGAAATGGCTAGGATTATGCTGTTGGACCCGTTCTTCCAAGAATTTTGATGTCATAGACCTATTTCGCAAAAATAAATGGAATGTGCTGCTGCACTGGGGGGAAAATGGCAACTAGCCATTCTGATTTTGTGCCTATAACCCAGATTCCAGAAGGCATTTGGCCCTAGCTTTTCTCTCTCAATTTCTAACACTGCTTAAACTTCATTGTATTGATTTCTCTCACCCTCTTGTAGTTGGAACTTCCAAGTTAGCTATAGGCAGCCCCTGGTAGGAGCCAGATCATTGCCATTTTTGTCATGTGTTAAATCTTCTGCCTAGCTGTGCTCTTTCCTTTTCACCATCTGATGGTACAGATATTCTCTAGTCCCTGTCCTTCTGCCTCTGCAACAGTTGGATGCTGATTCTAAATTTAGAACAAGAGAACCCTTCTCTTCAGATGTATGCATTTAATTACATACAGCACAGGTTTTCAACCTTTTTGAGTCCATTGCTCCCTTGACCAAATACATTCTTTCTGCGACACCCCTGTGGGGCTCAGGAGCCCAGTTATGGCACCCCTTGCCCGCAGAGCTGGCAGCCCCCCACCCTTTTCCAAACACCCTCCGTTGTGGAGGGTTCCCTCAGTCTCCTCTCCTCTCCCCTCTTCTTAAGAGTCTAGGTATTTATAATTGTCAAGAATAAAGAGATTGGTCTGTGTGACTCAAAATTGGATGGTCCCTGTGAGGCTTGGGAATAACTACTATTTTTGAATGTCTCCAGGTTGCAGGAAGTCTGTTATCAGCTAAAATATCATTACAATATCATTGTTAATTACTTCCTTTATCTCCTCCTTTCCCATACATTTACTGTCCTCCTCCTTTAGTTATAGGTATCGCTATAGTGCAGGGGTCAACAACCTTTTTCAGCTGTTGGCCAGTCCACCATCCCTCAGCTCATGTGGGGGGCCGGACTATTTTTTCTAAAAGATAAAAAAGAACGAATTCCTGTGCCCCACAAATAGCCCAGGGATGCATTTTAAATAAAAGGATACATTCTACTCATGTAAAAACACACTGATTCCTGGACCGTCTGCGGGCTGGATTGAGAAGGCAATTGGGCCGGATCTGGCCCACGGTCCTTAGGTTGCCTATCCCAGCTATAGTGTCTAAAAATTTCTTAATTTCTTCTAGAGAGAGGTGGAGGTGTACAGAAAGGAGAAAAGCTTTTTAAATTCTGCACATATTTTGTACTATAAACCCTTTCTCCTGCCTTTAGTTTTATACCTGTAGTTATTGCTTTGTTTCTCTTTTTGCAACTTGGCAGCAAAAATAGTAATAATATTTTTGTTTTAAATAAAATAATTGTACCATTGTTTTATCTATTTCTATTGCTTCTAGTTATTTTTGCTTAATTTGTAATAGTAAACTTGTTTTGAAGTTCTTGTCCTGTGCTTTTGTTCTAGGGAAAAGACTTCCTGTTCTAATTGCATCTTTTGTGTCCTGTAGATTTTATTCAGTCCTGATTTTTCTTGAAACATACTCCTCTAAACACTGCCTTTATTGTTTCCCACAGCAATCCTTCTATTATTTTTCTTCGTTTTTGTTCCAATGATGCATAAAGTTTTTCTTTTACCATTTGATTGGTTACAAGGACAGGACTAAAAGACCAAATATAGGTCACATTTTCTGACAGAATTAATAGGAAGTGTGCGCTCACTGGAGTGTGTTCTGTTATGTTAATTTCACCAATATGAGCTGTCTGCACTTCCTTTAAAAATGAAGGCAGAGTTTGAAATTAGCCAGGTGCCAGGTGCATTTTGCACTAAGCTGTTGGCTACTTGTGACCAAGTGAAGTTGCCTGGGCCCCAGGATGGTGCCTGACATCTCCACCATCTGGAGGTGCATGTCTGGGGATCATTGGATCAGGACTGTATAATTCAATCATTCTGCACAATCAGAATGGATTTCAGGAACCAAAATGCTTTTTCTGTGCAGCCTGAGAAGGAGCGATGAACAACATTATAGTTAATTGTTGTAGCTTGCCTTTACTGTCCTGCTCTCAGTTGTGAAGAATATTCTTATGATATCAGTGGCCCATGTCACCATTAAGAAAAAGAGGTAGGAATGTCTATATATATGTGGACTGTCCTCAATCTTAACCTAGCTCAGGGTTGCAATCTGAACTAACCAGATGTTTAACAATCAATCACAGTCCTTCATTTGAAAAATTAGAGCCGTATTGCCCTAAAATGGCAACTAGACATTCTGTTTTGGCGATTGTAACCTTGGTTTAAGGATCCATTTGGCACCCAGGTTATATAGCTGAGATTCTGAAACAGGGCAGAGGTTAATATAAAGTCTAAAGATTGTGAGCTATGAACAGGGGAGACAAACATGTGAGTTGTATCCACTGGATTCCACTCACTCCATATATCCCATAGACCCCACTCTTACAATGTTCTCAACAATTTCAGTTGTTCCTTGCCCTTTTTAAACTCCACTGTTGTTGTTTACATTGCTTTTCCCATGCAGAATCAGTTAGGTCTTTATGTGAAAGGCTACTTGCGCTCCAATTTAAATCTTCCTCCAATTATTAAATCATAAGAAGAAAAAATCATTGAGGCGTGACACAGGTTTTTGTAAAAATGACATTTGGCCAGTATTCAGCACATAAACTGAATCCAAAGTTACTTAACATATCCCACTGAGGGTTTCTTCTGTAACAATAGATCTACCATTTGGATCTCTTAGTATTTTAATGACCTGAAAATTAAGTTGAGAATGAACTAAGATCACAACTTGCCTTCTTTTATTTGACCCTATTGCTATGAATCATCTTACCCAAGATTGATTAAATAAGGTGTTTTTCTAATCCACATGAATTCCCTTAAACAAACTATATTTGGTTACCTATTATAAAGATATTTTGCCAGTTGAACATGTTTTATTGGATCTCCCATCCCTTTTAAATTCCAGGTAATCGTAGTTATACTTCCACTCTTTTTATTTGATGCCATCTTGCTTTCTTATTTGTATATACACCCTCCCTTCCCCACAACTGAAAAACAATTCAACATTCAACTTAAAACAGTAAAATACAACTCTGTATGTGTCCTCTATAGACACTAGAGGGCACTCCTGCACCATTGGGGTATAGAACATACCATAAGTACAGTGGTGCCTCGCAAGACGAAAATAATTCGTTCCGCGAATCTCTTCGTCTAGCGGTTTTTTCGTCTTGCGAAGCACGGCCATTAGCGGCTTAGCGGATTAGCGCTATTAGCGGCTATTAGCGGCTTAGCGGCTTAGAAAAAGGGGGGGAAACTCGCAAGACGTTTTCTTCTTGCGAAGGAAGCCCATAGGGAAATTCGTCTTGCGAAGCGCCTCGAAAAATGGAAAACCCTTTCGTTTAGCGAGTTTTTCGTCTTGCGAGGCATTCGTCTTGCGGGGCACCACTGTACACATGATGAGTACATTTTAAATATTAGCTTAGATCTTAACTTCAAGGGGTACATGTGCTATAATTACTGCTTTGTCTAGCCAATTGTATGGCTTCATCTTGAATAAATTATTTTTAACACCTCAGAGAAGGGTCTTAATTGTTCATTTTCTAGTTGCTTGAGAGTAGAGAAGTCTGGTGTCCTTTTCCTTGTGCTATCTTTGTGCTACAAGATCTACTACAGGTAGACTCCACTGGGTTCTCTTCTCCTGGGTCAGTGCCTTCTTGTTGTAAAAAGCTCAGCAATTCAGAGAGTCATTCCAACTCCAGAAGTTGCAAAAGCTCTGCTACTTCCCAGAGGTTTGCAGCCAAAAAAACTGAATTTCCTCTGTTGAATATTAGACAGAAAGTGAATGCTCAGTGATAATCTGATTACCACTTCTGATAATCAAGATCGGGGATTGTCAACCTGGTCCCTACCGTCCACTAGTGGGTGTTTCAGGATTCTAGGTGGGTGGTAGGGGGTTCCTCTTTCCATTGAGCACTGGTGGGCGGTAAGGAACTTTTACCATCAAAAAGATGCATTAGTGGGCAGTAGGTATAAAAAGGTTGACTACCCCTGATCTAGATGTTACTAGGTGAAATCCTCTCCTTTTTTCAAGGTGTCCTGAGATAGATTCTGGAGAACCATAATTGGTTGATTTTCAAAAGTTATATTTTCCACATTCCTAAGCGTTCTCCATATCTTTTTTTCCTAAAATCTATGTAAATATATGTAAATAATGTCTCTTGGAGGGGCTGAAACACATGGACGAGTTGATAGGGCTCCATGGGCTCACCCAATATCCTCTGGAGATAGTTCCAAGGCAGGTATTAGCAATTTAAACCACTATCTTGTCACTTTCTGCCCCTTCTACAAAGCCCCTGCAAAGTTAACCCTTTAAGTCTGTTTTGAGAATCCTCCAGCTTTGATTTTATATCTCGTGAGCAGTTTTCAAAGCTTTTCTTCATGTTGTCCCTTCTCAGCACTGCATTGGTACCCTTTTCTGCCGCAGCTTCTGCCGTCTTAACTGGTTCGGGCGCCATGTCCTCTCTTTGCTGGCTCATTGCCCTGGCTTCTTGGTGTCCCCGTGGCATGAGAAAGTTAATTATACCCCCTTATTTTTATCTCAGCATATTTCTTGAACTGGGGTAAAAGTTTTCAAGTTTTCCCAGTTAATTGGCTGTTTTGAAAAGAAATTATGTACTTGAGGGCAGGAACTCTGAGTTTTGCAGCCATCTTGATTACTGGCTGACCACTCCCCCCAACTGACTTCTTCTAACTGATCTACATAATAATAATAATAATAATAATAATAATAATAATAATAATAATAATAATATTTATACCCCGCCCAGCCATTAACTGCCTCTTCCTTGAGACACCCCTTTTCTTTCCAACCAGGGTATCTTCCCAACTAGTAAGATTTGCGTGGAGTCGGCGGTGCTCAACAGGCCACTAAGTGGGATGAGATGCAATGCTTGACAAAATCAGATTTGACCAGTTTTCGTTCCCTCATGTACCTTCTCCCAGAGTCACTGCTATTTTGAGTTAGTGCAGTGTTAAACAGCCAGCCACCCTTGTATACCTTGTATATGAAAGTGAGGACCATTTATATATTGTACAGATTTCGCTTTACGTTCAGTAGTGTGAATGCTGTTACGCATTCTGTTAAAACAAGGCTTTGCCTTAGAAATAGAATTTGGGAGGCTCAAAAGTGGAAATTACAGGAGATCCCAACGGTAATGGAATGGCAGGATAATTTTTTTGAGTATACAGAATTAGCTAAAATGACTTATAAAATTCGAGACCAAAAAGGGACAAAGTTTGAAGAAGAGTGGGTTGCATACATAAGAATTAACTGTAGAAGTTTAAAAACTAGCAGGGTTAACATAAATCCTGTGATGTTTATAGAAGGTGAATAAGAATCTGCAAGAGAAGATATATATTAAGAAAACTGAAGCAAGGAAGGAAGTCAGGGCGTGAATATACGCAGTGTAAATAAGATGACATAAAATGCTGACTGTAAAAGATTGTTTTATTTTTGTTTGTGAAAAACATAATAAAAAAACATTTTTTTTAAAAAAAAGAGAATTTGGGAGGGGGAACTGTTTCTCCACAGAGAACCAGCTGCTTTGCAAAGTTTAATTCCTGGCATCTCTAGATAAGGCTGGAAAGGACTCCTATCTGACGCCGCCAATCAGTTTAAATCCCACTGAGCAAGGTGGGCCAGTGGCCTAACATGGTTTATAGCAGCTGCTTATGTCAGCTACCTTTAAACTAGAACATTGCTTTCTACTGGCGAAGCAGCAGAAGTTTGTCCTTTCAGTTATTTACCTCAATATTTTGTTAATTTTGGCTGCTACGTCTCCGGGTCTTGAGTTTCTCTAGCTGCCATCCTGGGTTCAAAATGGAGCTTTGCTAAATAAGGCAGTGCATGACTTCAGGCTGAAAACACAATTTATTCGCTCTATGGTTACTCTCAAATATATTTACAGCTACCTCATAATATATCTGCCTCAACACAGGCAACCAGTTACCACACAATCCATTTAATAGGATTACTTCATAGCTTTCCAGTCTGGGTCCTTCCTGTGCCTCAGGCCTATGAAAAGTTGGTCCTGCCATTGTATAGGAATGTAAAGTAAGTCAAGAAATGTGAGTTTACTTTTAATACATGGTTCCTTTTTCCTTTTCTCTCTCATTTTACTCTAGGCCTCACCTTCTTCCTTGCTCCTGCTTCATTAAACCATATATTATTATTTTATTTGTGCTGCACATGAAAGCCTCTTTCCATCTAACGGCAGGAATAATCTGTAGTTGTACTGGGGAGAGATATGCAGATAGTTCTCAAGTTGTCAATTATTTTGGTCTTTCATCTTGCAGCAGTGCTTTAAAGTGTCATCCTGGATGAAACTCTGCTGATAGATGCCGTGATGCCTTGATCAAAGATAAATGAACAAACCTTCTGAATTCAGTCTCCTCAGCAAATGAGAAGAGACCTAAGCAAAGTCTCCTCCCTTTTCAGACTCTCAAAATGTATGGATCCCTCACCCAGTAGAACTGATGGGAGCTTTGCCGTTAGTTCTAACAATATGTACATTAAAAAAAACAAATCCCAATCCCTCCCTAGTCTAAAATTATTCTGCCACCCTAAGCCCCTTCCCTCAGCATGCAGAGATTCCTGATCACAGCTGATAATATCCAGCTTGTCGCCTGTCTAAAATCATGGGATCACGTTTGTTATTAAAGATTATTTTAGCTGGAGTTTTCACCCCAGTTTTATGCCCAGCATGAGTATCACCCATTTGTCCATGGATTCCTCAAGGAGTCCGATATCCTACTGGTTCAGTCAGTTTGAATCAGTTTTAAAGTAGGAGAGAGAAATCAAAAGGAACTTGCATGAGGCCATGGTCAGCCTAGGCCAGAGCTTTTCAAACTGTGTATCACAACACCAGGGTGGATAAAAATCAATGATTTCTATTTTATTTTTAATTTAAATCGGATTTTTAAAAATTTAAATCAGATTTTTTTGATTTAAATCAGATTTTTAAAATAAAATGCTTTTGGAGGAAAAATCTTTCTAAAGATAGTTTTTTATTTAAGTTACATTATAGTCCAAAGGCTATTCATCAGGAAATAAGGATTTGTTTTAAGATTTTCATGTGTGCTTAAACTCAGTCTAAGTT
Source organism: Podarcis gaigeae (assembly GCF_964106915.1). NCBI lineage: Eukaryota > Metazoa > Chordata > Lepidosauria > Squamata > Lacertidae > Podarcis > Podarcis gaigeae. The sequence goes on along the minus strand of NC_139690.1, from coordinate 5,617,336 downwards.
TATTTTTTTAAAAACCGTTTAACCACATCAGTTAACAAACATGGATACATATGCTATAATGTTATTGTTTCAGTTAAATAAATTGTTATTAAGGAAGTGATTATTTTTCTCCTTCCAATAAAAGTGCAGCAGAAAAGTTGTCCAAATATAAACAGTTAACTTATTAAACCTCACCATAATTTTATAGTTATCTGTCTATGTATTTCTGATAGTTTAACCAAATCAGTAATTTTTGATATAACTGTGAAAACTACTCTGAGAATTTATTATTCCAAAAATGAAACCTTCATCTGGTTGTCAATATTAAGATTATACCAGCAAGAATGAGTCTTTCTGTGAAAAAATGATTTAAATCAAGTCTTACTGACTAGTGATTCAAACTGATTTAAATCATATCCACCCTGCACGACACATTAGTGTGTTGGCTGCAGTGTGTGTCACGTGAAGGCTCCCCACGCTCCTCCCAGGGCCGGAAAGGGGTTAGTTTAACCTTCGGTTTGCTAGTTAAACTGAATTACTGTGTCGCGAAACGACGCATGTCTAAAAAGTGTGTCACAAACATGAAAGGTTTGGAAAGCTCTGACCTAGGCATTGAATGAACTAAAGACTTGGAAATGCTGAAACAGCAACTTTAATGTGTACCTGGTTACTTTATTGACATTGTTGTAAAATACTGATACACAGTCATGGAAAAAAGAAAGTACACCCTCTTTGAATTCTGTGGTTTTGCATATCAGGACATAATAACAATCACCTGTTCCTTAGCAGGTCTTAAAATTAGGTAAATACAACCTCAGATGAACAACAACACATTACATATTACACCGTCATGATGTATTTAACAAAAACAAAGCCAAAATGGAGAAGCCATGTGTGAAAAATTAAGTACACCCTTACTGCTTTCCTAGGAATTAAGGGACTAAGTAGCAGAGAGGTGCTGCTAAGCAAATGCCCTTGCTTAATTTGATCATCTACAAGTGTGTCCACTTCTATAAGAGCTGAAATTTTAGCAGTTTGCTGGTTTGGAGCATTCAGGTATGTTTTAACACAATGCCAAGGAGGAAAAATGACACAATGCTCTTAGAGAAGCAATTGTTGCTGCCCATGAAACTGGGAAGCATTATAAGGCTATCTCCAACCAATTTTAAGTCCATCATTTTACAGCAAGAAGGGTTATTCAAAAGTGGAAAACATTCAAGACAGTTGCCAATCTTCGCAGGAGTGGACGTCCCAGCAAATTCATCCCAAGGGCAGACCGTGCAATGCTCAGAGAAATTGCAAAAAACCCAAAAGAGACATCTCAGGCTCTACAGGCCTCAGTTAGCATGTTAAATGTTAATGTTCATGACAGTGCAATTAGAAAAAGACTGAACAAGTATGGTTTGTTTGGAAGGGTTGCCAAGGAGAAAGCCTCTTCTCTCTAAGAAGAACATGGCAGCATGACTTCAGTTTGCAAAGTTGCATCTGAACAGACCACCAGACTTCTGGAATGGTGTCTTTTTGACAGATGAGTGGAGATGTTTGACCATAATGCACAGCACAATGTTTAGCAAAAACCCTACACAGCATGTCAGCACAAACACCTCATACCAACTGTCAAGAACGGTGGTGGAGGGGTGATGATTTGGGCTTGTTTTGCAGCCACAGTACCTGGAAACCTTGCAGTCATTGAGTCGACCATGAACTCCTCAGTATACCAAAGTATTCTAGAGTAAAATGTGAGGCATCTGCCCAACAATTGAAACTTGGGCAAAATTGGGTCATAAAACAAGACAATGATCCCAAACACACCAGCAAAAATACAACAGAATGGCTGAAAAAGAGAAGAATCAAGGTGTTGCAATGGCCTAGTCAAATGGCCCAGTTCAACCTAATTGAAATGCTGCGGCGGGACCTTAAAAGTGCTGTGCCAGTAAACCTCAGTGAACTGAAGCAATAATGTAAAGAAGAGTGGGACAGAATTCCTCCACAACGATGTGAGAGACTAAAAGTCATACAGAAAATGTATACTTCAAGTTATTGCTGCTAAAGGTGGTTCTACAAGCTAGTGAATCATAAGGTGTACTTAGTTTTTCACACATGCCTTCTCCATTTTTGCTTCATTTCTGTTAAATAAATCATGACACGGTGTAATATGTCATGTGCTGTTCATTTGAGGTTGTATTTACCTAATTTAAAACCTGCTAAAGAACAAGTGAATGTTATTATGTCCTCATATGTTAAAAAAAACAAAATTCAAAGAGGGTGTCTTCTTTTCCCCATGACTGTATACAGTGGTACCTCGTGTTAAGAACTTAATTCATTCTGGAGGTCTGTTCTTAACCTGAAACTGTTCTTAACCTGAGGTACCACTTTAGCTAATGGGGCCTCCTGCTGCTGCCACATGATTTCTGTTCTCATCCTGAAGCAAAGTTCTTAACCCGAGGTACTATTTCTGGGATAGCAAAGTCTGTAACCTGAAGTACCACTGTACTTGGGATCTTTTGCAGAATGCTCTAATTTTAATTCAAAAAATAAAGGTAGCTTATTTTGGCCTCTAAGAAAAGTTGCAAATACGTAATAGGGCAATACCTTTATTAGGCCAATCAAAATGTCACAAAATAGTGTGTACGCTTTGGAATTTTCTAGCACACACCATCAGGCTAGATAGTGAGGAGAGAGGGGGGAAGGTATTTTGACTGTTGTTAAAGCCATGCAGTCTATGCCTTGTCAGAGTTATTTTGGTTTCCTGATCTTTGGCTTCTTAATTTTCCTAATACAGATTTTTTAATTTTAATTCTGTGTTGGCAAAACTCTTGATCCAGTCAAGGATGCAGTTATGAATACTCAGTTTAACAGTCTAACATTACTGTTAAAATGGGTACCTATAATTTGATCTTTGATTGGATGAAGGATAGTGAAGATGCTCTGGCAAACTTGAGATTCACATCATGCTTTTTCTGAATAGGCTATGTAGTAAAGGGTTTGAGTATTCAGTTTTGTTACAGTGGCTTCCTATTTTTGTGTAATGAGGTTAAAATAGCATTCATATATATCAAAGGATATATAAACATAATAAAAGTATGAATTTAGATTTGAGGCTCTTGCGTATAATGACACTACACTTGCTCATTAGATCTGTACATTAGTGATGTAGAAGGTAGCATTTGTGCCATTTTTTACTCTTATTGTAATGTGCATTCACACCTGCAGTTTAACAGTTAAGCTAGGTCCAGTCTAAGCCTTGTCCTTTTGAATCTCTCCCACTCTGTAATTCAATACTCTCCAAAGCTACACTGCAGTAGAAAATCTGTTTACATATTCTTGGGGCAATGAGACTGGATTGTGACAGGTCATCATGGTCAGTATGTGGTGGACCTCCCTATACCTACTTGGGGCTAACATTTTGCAAAGATAGCCCAGGTGCTATTGCATGGTACGTTCTTAAGAGAATGCAAACTCAAGATTAGTTGACACAGACTAGTTAGTGCCACTATCGTTCAGAGTCTTGTGGACACAGAAAACTGCCTTAGCTTTCTATTCAGACCGTTGATCCACAGGGCTCGTGCCAGACATTTTGGCTCCTGATGCGAACCACGAAATGGTGAGCACACAAACACTACGCCAGGGCCAAGAGGTTGCTGTGGCAGGGGGGTGGGGTGTGGAGTGGAGGCAGATCCATCCTCCAAGGAGTGCACCTCAACCACTGCTGCGGCAGTAAACCGTGTGCCCCTGGGAGGCCAGATCTGCTGACCCTGTGGATCCTGCCACCTGAGGCAGTTGTCTCACCATGCATCCTGGGTCAGCTGGCCCTGGCTGAGCTATCTAGCTAAGAATTGTCTCCACACTAAAGCGGTCACATGTAATGAGAAGCCGGGCTTTCTTTTTTATTATTATTATTAAGTTTTTTATTGTTATTGTTATTTAATTAATTTCAAACTTCAAATTTGTTACACATTTCTCTTGAGGAGCCAGACTTTCTAATGTGAACAAGTAGCATGTAGGTGTACAATGCCTAATCACTCTGGTTTCACGGTTCCCCGGCACGAGTGGGATAAACAAACCAGGGTGTCCTGACTTCCCATTATGTCCAAGCCAGGGTTTGTGACTTGTTGTGGAGCAGTAAACCATGACCTCTGCTTCAGGTGTAACAGGTAGCCAAGGCTGTACACAAACCAGTCGTTAAGTTTGGCTTCAAACAAGAGTCTCCTCCGCCTGCCCCTGCCCCCAGACCTACCTGGGGATGCCAGGGATTGAACCTTGGACCCTAAATAGAGCACATGTTACTGAAGGTGGCCCACAATTGATCTGGAAAACAAAATACCACTTAAAACAAAACTCAGTTTTGAATTGAATTATCTGAAACTGTTGGTGGTACAGATTGGAGAAGTGATCATCTTACCAGACCTGTCATGGTAAAAAAAGAGAACCTTTGTTTTGAGTTTTCAGGCATTTGTACTTTATGCTTCCAGGTCTCGATCGTCACTTGGGCATTCTCGATCCCACTGGGGCCACAGTTCAAACTCGCATGCTTCACGGCCACAGGAGCAGCGGAACCGTAGTAGAATCTCCACAGTCATTCAGCCCCTGAGACAGAATGCAGCAGAAGTAGTGGACCTCACAGTGGATGAGGATGGTAGGTTGCAGCAGTGACAGAGCCTTGACCCTCCCATCAGTGAGAAGCCGATTAGTGTTCTGAAAAGAAACAAGATGTGTTAGCTGGCCATTGAAACTCTTGACTTTTGGATTGCCATGTTAAAAGCTGCTTGCATCACATAAGGGAGTGCAGACATGATACTTTGTGGTCTGGCCAGGCTCAGGGCTGCCTTTCATGATGTTTCAGACATGGGAAAGTCTCTCTGGATCACTCCTATGTTTGCATACATGCATCCTCAGATGTTACTGTTGGTACTCTGAACTTTTGCAGGCCTACCACCCAACACAGATGCGATCAGAATAAATCAGGGGTTTCCAGCCTTTTTGCGGCCCATGGGCACATTTGACACAACAATGTTAAACTGATCCTGATATGAATAACTGTGGAACTATTGAGGTTGGTGCTGTAAATATATCACTGTTACACTGGTTCTATGCACCAAAGGGTACTGTTTGGGCACAGCCAGCCACATAGTAACCCCACGTTGTCTGCCTTGTGTTTGCCCAAGATGTGTGTCAAATGAGTTCTTAGTCATAACCCACTTAAACAGGCTGCAGGTGCTTAAATTTCTTTATGTTGTTTGTCATTTTTATACAGAGCCCACTGTTGTGCCAACAACTTCATCTAGAGTGGAATCTCAGACTGCAAATTCCACGTCCGATGGCGGCCCTAGTGTCACGACCTCAGAGCAGGTCTCTGACGTAATTTCTAGCCTCTCCAACAGCCAGTCCTCCTTGGCCCCAGAGCCTTTGGTTGTCCTCACCAATAGTGGGGCTGCAGGGAATCCGGCAGGAGGTATGATTTATTTTATTTTTTTACTGTTCTGCAGTAGGTGAAAATGCTGGATTACCACAAAGTTGGTGTGCTTACTACTTTGAAAATGTATTGCATGCCTTTGCTGGAGAGGCAAAGAATTTCTGGGGCCAGTGTTTCCTTCCTGTGTATTTTTTTTATTGATGACATGAGTGTACTACAGGGAGTTGCGGTGAATTTTTTTTATCTGAGTGTTACCCAGTTTGGGGTCAATCTGTTGTACTGGGATAGCAAATGGTAGACTCCACAGGCTCTTGAGGTCAGCTGGACAGTGTTGTAATCCTAGTAGGGGAGCATGTGTTCCTGGGAATGCTGGGGTTTCTTACTGAAAACGTTGAGTGACTACTTGTACCTAAACTCACAGTGTGCAGCCCCAGGAAAGTTTGAAGCACATTCCAGGGCATCCAGTTTGTAGGGGCTGCTGGTGAGTCTTAACAATTTTCTCTGGTGCCCAGTGCAAACAGAGTGCCTCAGAATGCCCTGTAATGCAGCTTTTGCAGAGGAATCCCATACCAGGGAGACTGAAACCTTGGCCTAAGTCTAGCCAAAGACTGGCTATCTTCTTGCAGTGGCTCTCTGGGTCCTCCCCATCATCTGCTACTTGCAGATGCTGAGAATTTGAATCTAGGACCTTCTGCATGCAAAACAAGAGGGGTGGAGGAGGGGGAGTATCGTGGAGCAGGGCATGACGAACTGGTACCGTGAACAGGAGCGTTTCACACTGCAACATTTTGTTGCAGGTCACAGTGGTCTCACTTTAATAAGCAAATGACTAATCCAGTTGTACATCCTGCAGAGTTTTCAGGTTTCGCTTTTACTGTACCTGTGTTATCAGCTGAGCTCACATGTTTCTTTCTCTCCCAATTTAAGATGACTCAAGAGGAAATACCTCAAGTACAACACTGGAATCTGGCCCTCCTGCAATGCCAAGGCTGCCGTCATGCTGCCCCCAGCATTCTCCATGCGGCGGCTCCTCGCAGAACCACCACATCCTGGGGCACCCTCACGCCAGCTGTTTTCAACAGCACAGCCATCATTTCCACCATCACCACCACCACAACCCCCATGCAAGCGTCCCTCTCTCACCATCCTTCAGTGAATCCAGCTGCCCTGTGGAAAGGCCTCCCCCAGTGCCGGCACCTGCAGGATCAAGTAGCAGTTCTGGCACCACGTACCATGAGCAGGCAGGTTTGGTTGAGAATGCTTCACTGTGGTCATGGTGAAGAGTTATGGATAATAGTTTCTCCATGTGCTGTGCTGTGCAGAGTGCATTTTCTAGGGTTCTAGGCCGCTAGCCTCAACTGTCAGAAGCAGTATGCCTCTGAATAGCAGTTGCTGGGAATCACAAGTGAAGAGTGTGTTGCTGCGCTGATGTTCTGCTTGTGTGCTTCTTGCAGGCACCTGGGAGGCCCCTGTGAGAACTGGGTGCTGGACTAGTTGGGCCTTTGGCCTGAGCTAGCAGGCAGGCTTTTCTGATGTTCTGACATACTAATGCACTACATGCTGCCTCAGGGCTGCTGCTCAGGGCATCCTCTGCAGGTCTCAAGGCAAGGAAAGGTCTATATGAGGGCAGACATTCTCTCAGATATTTGGGCCCCAGGCTTTAAACGTAAATGTATGCACTCAACCCGTTACCCCAAAAACATCTGGAGTGCAAAGGCTGGTGGAGATGAAAATGGGATTAGGGAGAGTTTGAAGTTAGGGTATCTGGCTAGGGAAACTCAGATTTCCCTCCTGCCTCTTGCTGCTGACAGGCCTCAGTCATGGCTTTTCCCCAGCACTACATGTGTGCCCTGACTTGAACTGGAATGTTGGCCAATATAGCCCTTGGTTGGACCCAAGGAGGAACTTCTTATTTCTGAATCCTAAAGTAGCTCTTTGGGTTCCTCTCTTTGTGGAGATCAAATGGGTTTCCTTATACCTGCTAACTAGCAGGTTTACAAGGAAGATGCCAATTTCATGGTGAAAAACTAGTTGCTGCCCTCTTGTTAAATTTACTAATGGCAAACGTTAATCATACCATTCAGAGACAAAAGCTTATTTAGTATTTTGCTAATGGACAGCATTGTGCATATGTGTTTTTGTGCGACTTGTCCTATAGTAGCCTTTTGATCACAGTCCCACGAATATTCAAATAATCTTTTTGTTTTGCTCTCCCTCCTTGCAGCAGGCGCTCCCAGTGGACTTAAGCAACAATGGCATAAGGAACCACGGAAGCAGCTCTTTCCACGGAGCATCAGCCTTTGACCCCTGCTGTCCAGGAGCCTCTTCCCGAACAGCCATATACGGGCACCAGGCGGGTGCTACTCCCAGCCAGCCCATTGCCATAGATGGATACAGTGCGAACATGGTTGCCCAGCCCCAGCCTCAGCCGCCACCCCAGGCTTCCCTGGCATCCTGCCGGCATTATATGTCATGTAAGAATGACTGCAGTCCGTATATGAGTTGGGTGGGGGAGGCCCCCCAAGGATACCCTGCTTCATATTGGCAGCTGGCAGGGTCTCTGCAAAGTGGTGCAGTTGGCAGGATGCTCACCCTACTTGAGTGGTGCCGCCTTACCTTGTGGCAGGGTAAAGCGAAGTGTCTGCCATGGGCATCTGATTTTCTTTTTTTTTGGGGGTGGGGTGCTGTCAAGAGCAGCAGATGATATTAGTTTAGCAGACAGTTGTAATGAACTAACCGGGTTTGTTGTTCTCTGCTACCCCTTTTCAGATGCCTCTTTGACTCGGCCGCTTCATCATCAAACTGCTGCATGTCCCCATTCCCATGGAAACCCCCCTCCCCCTGTCCCCCCTCAGCCGCCACAACCCACTTCGCAAGTGGACTATGTCATCCCTCACCCCGTCCACCCCTTCCACCCTTCCATATCCTCGCATGCCTCTTCCCACCCTGTCCCACCTCCGCCGCCCCCACACCCGTTGGCCAACGCTGCTGCCCCAATCCCCCAGCCCCTCCCAGCCACCCACCAGTCTATTTCCCATCACATCCCTGCCACGGCATCTCCGGCCCAAAGGCTGCATCCTCACGAGGTGATCCAGAGGATGGAGGTCCAAAGGAGAAGAATGATGCAGCATCCAACGTAAGTCAGGCTTTAGCCTGGAGGAGGAACAGGGCAGTGGCTGCTGCTACCTAGCGGTGGATAGTGGCATGGAGGAGTGTCAGCTTCAATGAGGAAATAAATAAAAAATTGTCCAGTAGCACCTTGGAGACCAACTACCATATTTTTCGCTCTATAAGATGCACCAGACCACAAGACGCACCTAGTTTTTGGAGGAGGAAAACAAGAGGAAAAAAAATATACAGAATCTCAGAAGCCAGAACAGCAAGAGGGATTGCTGCGTAGTGAAAGCAGCAATCCCTCTTGCTGTTCTGGCTTCTGTGATAGCTGCACAGCCTGCATTCGCTCCATAAGACGCACACACACTTCCCCTTACTTTTTAGGAGGCAAAAAGTGAGTCTTATAGAGCAAAAAATACGGTAAGGTTCTGGGTATAAGCTTTTCGTGTGCATGCATACTTCTTCAGATATAAGAAAGCTTATACCCGGAACAGCTTCAATGAGGGTTCTTTCTGAATCCTTTAGAATACAGGCAGATCACCTGATCTTTTTTCTCTGCATTCCCCATCCTGGCACCCTCCAGATGCTTGGGACTGCAGCAGCTCTCATCAGCTGTGCTGGTTAGGGGCTGACAGCAGGGAAAGCTTGAGCCCTCCAGATTTTACTGAACTACAACTCACATCATCCTTGGTCATTGGCTATGCTTGCTGGGGCTGATTGGATTTGTAGTTCAGCAACATCTGGCAGGCCAAAGATTCCCCACGCTGTCGTCCAAAGCTTCTGGGGGGCACCAGGTTGAGGAAGACTGTTCACCCACTTAGTTGCAATTGCCAAGAGGTAACTAAGGAGCTGTAAGTCTGCCTCTGAATAGCAGCTGACAGTAAACTAGTTACCTTTTTCTTTTAATGCCATCTTTCTTCCTATGATCTCAGGCTGGTAGACCTGCTTCTCCCCCCACCCATTTTTCCCCTCACAACAACCTGTGAATGAGACTGTGCATCTAGTGGTTGATTGGCCCAGGGTCATCCAGTGGATTTATGGCTGAGCGACAAGTTGGACCAGTGTCTCCTCAACCTTAGGCTAGTGCTATAATCAGGACACTACACTGACTCTTAGGAAACTCAGGAGAAAGCATTGGGGAGAGGGGGAGGTTAACTGGTATTTGCTGTGATGTAAGGTCTAAAAGCTGCACCATCCTTCTCCTTCTCCCTGGGCTCTAATTTGAGCAGAAAGCTCAAGACATGAATGGATGTAAATAGTTGACTCACTTCTACTTGGGAGCAAATCTCATTAAGAACAGGAACCTATCATCTGCTCTCAAATGTTTAGCTGTAATGGAACTGCTATTAATTGAAATGTCAGCCTCTGTCATTTTGAATAATTACATCACAGCAACTCCATCCAGTTTCTGGATTTTAAAAAGGAATGCTAATTGAGATAGGGCTTTTCACTTGATATTCATTAAAAAGCTCGAGTAACTGAGGCTTAGTTATTAGGAAATGGGAAATAGGCAAAGGCCACCTAAAGTCTAGAAGTTCAATACATCTGAATCATTTTAGAAATATGCCATTTTTATATAGTAAAAATATCCTGTGTCAAGCATGTACAGTGGTACCTCTGGTTACGTACGCTTCAGGTTACATACGCTTCAGGTTACAGACTCAGCTAACCCAGAAATAATACCTCGGGTTAAGAACTTTGCTTCAGGATGAGAACAGAAATGGTGCTCCGGCAGCACAGCGGCAGTGGGAGGCCCCATTAGCTAAAATGGTGCTTCAGGTTAAGAACAGTTTCAGGTTAAGAACAGACCTCCAGAACGAATTAAGTTCTTAACCCGAGGTACCACTGTATACAGCCTTTCTCACACTTATTTATTTAAACTATTCTGTATCACTGTATAATAAAATATATGTCAGCAGTTTACAACAATATAAACATAAAACCAGACAATAAAATTATAGAAAGTTAAAAACTTGTTAAAAGGGGGGGAAAATCAAAAACAAACATCAAAGGACTATTTGTCCACAAGCATCTCTCCCCCCCCCCCCCCAGCCATGTACTTCTCATTGAGGAATGTCTCTCCTCGCCTTCACCAGATTGAACTTTGGTTGAGACAGGGTGGGGAGATTGTGAATGAAGCAGGCTGCTCAGAAATGGAAGCCGAGAAACCTATCACCCTTAGGCTGCAGTGTGAGGTAATATACAAAGGAGAAAAGCTTTGCATTCCTAAGGTTTCAATACTCCTGCTCCCCCTCCCCCCCCAGGAGAGCACATGAACGACCACCGCCACATCCTCACCGGATGCATCCCAACTATGGCCATGGACATCACATTCATGTACCACAGACAATGTCTTCCCACCCACGTCAAGCACCAGAGAGATCTGCCTGGTTAGTAAGCTCTTACCTTCTCTTGATTTACATCAGCAAAACATGTCATAGCAACCTTTGCTTTTAGAAGTTATAGCAAAGCATCCCTGTTCATCATACTTGCAAAGACAACTGATCAAGAATAAATTCTTAGTTTATTGTAGATCAGTTCTTTTTATAAAGACTGCAAATGCTTCTTTGAGTTGTTTTTGAGTTCCTCCTTAAACGGGCTTTGTTTTTAATCTATTGCATCTGTGTCCTATTTTTTTCTCAAAGCAACTGTGAGAGATTTCTCATTTTATCCTCACAAGTGTGCTACAAGTCTTGTGCTACTAATTTTGTTTTTGTTTTATTGTTTTTGTCTGTGCAGGGGTTATATTGCATTACACAATGGTTGTTTGGTAAATTAGTAATTGTATTTTATGAGTAGGCATATTGCATATTGCAGCCTTTCTCAGCCCCTTCACGTGTTTTGGACAACAGCCTCCAACAGCACCAAGTAGGGAAAGGCTGGTATGTTTCATTTACGTTTTATGAAAGCCTCCTTGAGAAGGCTTTGCTTTAGAAAGCATCTAACAAACCTGAATGAAAACAGGTATTTTGATCCAGGCCTAGAAATAAACAGCTAATCAACACAGAACTCTTAGTTCCAATGTTTATGTACAGTATCTCCAGAAAACTGCATGAGTCTTTCATTCCCTGAATAAGGAAGGTGTTGCTGCCTTCACTGCCTAGAAGACAGGAACTAGCCTGACTAAAAGTGAACTCTCTCCTTTCCCCAATAGGGAGCTGGGAATCGAAGCAGGAGTGACTGCAGCTACCTACCCACCAGGCCCGCTGCATCCTCACTTGGCTCACTACCACGCACCTCCTCGACTTCACCACTTGCAAATAGGTGCTCTTCCTTTAATGGTAAGGAGAACAGCTCTGAAGCCACTGCCAGTATTTGACATTTGCTGCTGCACAACAGCCACTGGGCGCAGCTCCTCCCTTCTGAAAAGAGTGAGGATTGTGTCACAGAGTCCATGGCAGGTGGTCCCTGCTTCCATTTCATTTGAAATTTTGTTCATGGGAACATTGACATATACAAAGATTTTTGTGAAAAAAGAAAAAGGTGGGCTTCCTAACCCAGGGCTAGGAAACCTGTTGTTCTCCATATGTTGTTGGACTCCCAACTCCTATCAACCCCAGCCAGCATGGGATGGCAGGAGTTCTAGTCCCGCAGCATCTGTTCTGCATCTCTGTCCTAACTGGCAGTCCTAACTTGTATTGGGTTTAATTCGCCCACATTTCTCACTTGGAAATCAGAATATAACCTAAATTAAATTAGCCAGTAGTACATTGACACTCTGCATCTGATTTTGTTGTTGCTGTTAGTTTATAACTCACTTTGCAAGGCTAAGTTACAGCACTCCTTGATTAACTGGAAAGTGCTAAGAAGATTATCTTCTAGTTACTTTTGCTACTGTTTAATTTCACATTTGATGTGGTTGGTGGAAGTAGTTTTGAATTCTAGCACCCCCTCTATTTTAATGCAAATATTGGGGTTTGAGATTACAGGAAGGGCATATTGGAAGCAAGGATGGTTATTTGCTGCTGGTCTGCCTGCAATTTGTATGTGCAATTTGGCAGAATCTGAGATTGATCACAGACTCCAGAATAAAAAGACAGTTTATGCAAAAGGAAGAGACCACTTTTGATGAATTCTGGCAGTTCTTGCCTAGCTTTGTACCTGAATAACTGTTTCCAATGGCATTACTTGACTGTTTAGGCTCCTGAATTAGAAAGGAAATTGTTGCTGGCTTTTCTTCTTCATGTGCTAGATGAAATGCTAGTTAAAATGATAGCCCCTGGATTGTCAGGTTCTCTTACAACAGGAGCTTATGGCCCCATGTTGTTGGACTCCCAACATCCCTCAACCCAGCTAGCATGACCAGTGGTCAGGGATGATGGGAGTTGTAATGTAGCAACATCTAGGGCCACAGGGTCTTCATCCCGGTTTGCAGAGAATGTTGTGAATGTCGTACAGCACTTAGCATAACTGTGCAAGTGGCTTATGCATCACTATCTTTGACCCTGTGCAACTTGTCAATGTCAGAGACTACCACTTACCTAAACGAAATAGTTAGAAAATTTCTGTTGGAAAAGCAAAAGAGGTGCGATCAGATGATGGTTGACAAAGGAATTAAAGTTTTTATTTGTGCCTTTCTTACAAAGTCCTGAAGGATGGTCTGTGTAAGTAGAGTTGCACCGGTAATGGCTGGTCTCCAGGAAATTTCTGGATTTGTGAGTTGATGGCTTTCTTTACTATGCATAAGAGTAGGCTAGAAGTGCTCTAGTTAGTCAGCCAAGTGGGAAGGTGTCATTTCTGCTAAGGTTAGTTCCAGGTCATTGGAAGGACAGAAAATCACCCTGATTTGAGCATTTACTGTTTTAAAGATTTAGTCCCCACTTTCCTATCCAGTGACCTCTATTGCATTAAAGGATCTGAGGACCTGGGGTTTGCTTGAACTTGTGAGGAAGTGCAGAATGTGGAATCCATCTGATAGGCATCTAGCTGTGGTGAAAACTCTCTGAACCTACAGTTCTTTTGACTACTTCCTTGTTTTAGGAATGAAGGGATACTCGAATGTCCGTTGTTTCATTTTTGCTTTGTTGGTGGGATGACTTTAACTCGAGATCTCTGTGGCCTTTTAGGGGACATGATATTCTGGAGCCAGCAATGCTGCCACTCAATATGTTTTGGACCATATATTTTATCAGACCAGCCAGTATGCCCAAAACATCTGGAAAGTACCAGGCTGGTGAATACTGCTCCCCAAATGTTAGGCCAGCATTCTTGGAAGTGGGGTTGCTTGCTGCGTTCTTACTGACTTTACAGTGTGCATTGGGATTTCTCTGCTGTGTTCCCTTTGGGGTTTGTTTTTTGTTCTCACCTTTCCATAAAAAAGTGTTGGAATTTCTAACGGGGGGTGTGTGTGTGTGTGTGTGTGTGTGTGTGTGTGTGTGTAGGTTCTGAAATAACATGGTGAGGTTGTGTATGGGGAGGCATACACCAACAGTTTATTCTAAGTGTTGTATCATTGTTGGAAGGAGTCCCTGCCCTTTTAAGACCATAATTATATGCGAACAATGCATGAAGCTCGCTAGCTAAGGAACTACCTTGACTTGTTCTTAGATAACTTGCAAGTTTTGTTATAATAACCATCATCATGTTAGATTTCATGTCTACTATGTTTGAGGCACATAATTTGCCAAAATGTTTCTGAAATACTCACACCTTAAGTCTTGGTTGGGTGAAAACAAGTCATCCTCTGGACCAGTTCAGACCATGTTCAGAATAGTTTCCTTCTTTGAAAGAGTTTGTTTCTGGGAGCCCTTACAAAAAGAGAAGGGATGGCAGGGTCACCATCTTCCAGGATTCTGTCAATTGCTGATGAGAATCAAAGCAGCAGGGTTCTGTATTTTTGCAACATGGACAGTAAAATACTCGAAACTGTTCTGCAATTAGATTTAACTCCATTCTGCTATTTGAATAGGTTCCTGACATGGCGGGCTACCCTCACATTCGTTACATTTCATCGGGATTGGATGGAACTTCATTCAGAGGCCCTTTCAGGGGCAATTTTGAGGTTTGTAATAGAATAAACCTGGCTATGTGGCAGGATTTTTGCTTGAGGGGACACGGGGGAGGGGTACATTGCAGAGTTAAATGTAAACTAATCTGGTTTTAGATTATATTTTTTAAATGACCTCTGGCCTTTTAATTATGTCTTGGGAACAAAGCTGGTGTTTAAAAAACATAGAATACTTTTTATTATTATTATGCAGCAGTAGGTGGCAGTTAATGGACTATGTACTGCAATAAATGTTTATGTTGAGAGGATGCGGTGCTGCTTGAGGTGGCTTGCTGAAGAGGAGGATAGTTGGTGTTAAACTGTCAATCCTCTTGCTTAAGTGAAGCTGGGCCACGTTTGCAGCTGAAGTTTGTTATGCACATCAGAGAAATTAAGACATCGGATGCAGAGAGTTAATGAACTCTTAATGTTCTAGTTCAGTCTTTCCCAGCGTAGTTGCCCTCTGGATGTTGTGGGCTACAACTCCCATCAGCCTCAGCTAGCACGGCTGTATGATTCTGGGGCTCATGGGAGTTGCAGTCCAAAACATCCTGTGGGTGCCAGGTTGGGGAAGACTGTTCTAGTACATTGGAAACATGTTCAGGAAGTGCTTTCAATTTAAGTTGTGTTCTTGGGGCCAAAAACTGATTACTGTGTTTCAGCCAAAAGCCTTGGTGCTCTTCTTGTTGTAGAATCAGGAAGCGCAGCCTTTTCAGTGCATTTTATTGTCATCCTACCATCATTATTAAACATGCAACAAACCATCCTGTGCATAAGCACAAGAGTAAAGCCGACTGCTCACCAGCAAGCTGAGCTGGCATTATTTGAACCAACTAGGTATCTTCCAAAAGCCTGTGGAGCCCTGACAAGGGAATTGAGGGGGTCTGTTTCATGAAGGTTATTTGCAGACCTTGGATTGCAGAGTCTTAAGGCAATGATGGGGAACCTGTGCCCTCCACAGATATTGCTGGACTACAACTCCCAGCATACCTGATCATTGGCCAAGCAGGCTGGGGCTGAGAGGAGTTGGAGTCCATCAACATCTGGAGAGTTACAGGTTCCCTATCCATGTAGGGACTCAAGAACCCCCTTAAGCACTAAACCACCTCATGCTGAGCCTCTTTATGACATCAGAGCAGGTAAGCCATTCGCAGCAAGAGGGGCTGGTGATTGACAAGGACCCCTGTGGTATTAGAGGAGATCAGAAATAGAAAACTGCTTACATACTACTTTCCAAATAACATGCATGTAAATTAAGTAGTTGAGACAACTGTTTTGCCATTTGAAGAATGAATAAATGATTAAGTGAGAGGACCAAGATATTGAATTCTCTCGGTTCCTCCTTGATTCCAGGAATTAATTCATCTGGAAGAACGTTTAGGAAATGTGAATCGTGGAGCTTCGCAAGGGACAATTGAAAGGTGCACATATCCACACAAATACAAGAAGGTGAGCATGTCTTAGGGGCTGTTTTAGGGCCATGTGGAGGGGTGGGAATACATTTTGGACAACTAAACTTGCAAATATTAGTTCCACAAATTCTTATTTACCTATCTGTAAATAATAGAACACACACACCCTTTTAAGAATGTACTCCTCAGATCGTGACTAGATTGCTCTTTTATAGAAAGTGACAAATGACATGTTTTGTAAGTGTAGCTGGCCTAGGACTGCTACTGGATGCTTCTCCTTAAGGAGCTGAAAATGCAGTTCTTACTCAATCCACAGTTCTGGAGCCTTACATTGTTTTGTCTTTTAAAAGTTCAGAATTGTTAATAAATAGGTGAGAGGGACAAGTTCCATCAAATGTCAACACATACAAACTAGCATGTCAGGAAAGTCCAGCCTCTCCTTTTCCCTGATGTGCTCTTTGTATTTGTAGGGACATTTGATCACCCAAAAGGTAGAGCCACAAAAACAGACATGTAATACAAGTCTGCTGATCGTGTAGCATGCAAAAGTGATTTGTAGTAATTTCAATCTCAGCAATCCTATCAGTGGAGTTTTAGTTTATATTATAGTGCTGAAATTGAGTTGGGGAATAAGAGTTGCCTAAAGCCACCAATGTCAGCTGATCTGAAATCTCAGCTTTTCAGCCCAATTATCAGGCCTGCCTATTGCACCACATGAGTTTGTGCCAGCTTGTTGCACTATTTTTCCAGGATTATACACCAAAGCATATTTTAGGATTGGCGCCCCAGACATCATCATCACTATTGGTTTAGTTTTCTAATGTAATGTTGTCCAGGACTGCTTTCCCTTTAATTTTAGATTCTTTAGCTTTCTTAACTTGTTAAGGTTGTTGCAAATGTCTATGCCAATTTAATCACTGAAGTTTAATATGTTGTTAAAATGATTGTGGGGAGGCTAGAAATGGATGGGTTGCTTAGCCTGCTTGTTGCATTTTGTTGAAACCTTCATGTGTGTACTTCCAATGCAGTCATAACAGAACTGATAAATGTGCATAAAACAAATCTTACTCAGTTTGCCAATAATGTCATCTCTGCTAATAAGGTAACAACTGATTGGTTCTCACAGAGGAAACTGCACTGCAAACAAGATGGGGAGGAAGGAACTGAGGAAGATACAGAGGAAAAATGTACCATTTGTTTATCTATATTAGAGGAAGGTGAAGATGTCAGGTAAATAATTAAAAACAAAACAAAACCCCAAGCCAGGACCAAATCCCTGGCATTCTAAAAACCATTTTGGAAATGTTATATTTCTCAAAATTGAGGGTTACTAGATGCATTTGGAAATTCAGTCTGTTCCAGTCCCAGTTAGTTGTCATCAGTACACTGGAAGTGCCATAATGAACTGTCATCAGAAATTACTGTTAACAAGATTTTTAGAGGTCATCAGTTAACAGGACTGTAGTGTATTGCCCTTTTGACATTTATAGGGCCTGAAGTGAAAAAACTGAAATATTTATAATGTTTCAATAAGAAGGAACATATCATCAAAACATACTTAAAACAGAAAAATAACATTTAACACAATAGTAGTCCCAAAACTGAGAAAAGGCTGAGTTTCATGTAGCCACCTTCACATTGAGTGTTGTTGAAAAGCTCTTCCTTGCTGTAGTGCTTCACCTGGAATCATAAATGGTTAAACACTTCCTAAACATGATGTGGACAGGTGGTAGAGCACCTGCTTTGCAAAAGGTCCCAGGTGGTAAAGCTGGGAGTGACCCCTGCCTGAAACCCTGCAGAGCTGCTGCCAGACAGTGTAGGCAGTACTGAGCTAGACGGACCAGTGGTATGACTTGGTTTAAGGCGACTTCCTTTGTGCTTTTCCCATGCTTGGAAGCCAATGCATGCCTGCACTGCTGCTGCCAGGATTATGTCAGAACTAGGGTGCGTGCACTGCATGTGATTAGAGCAGTGCTTAGTAGGAAGGAGTGGGCATGGCTCACCCATGCCTTTGGCCATCTTCAAGACTGCATACTTCTGCATACTTCTGCTATTGATAAAAATAAAATCCCCTACATCCCCTTTTGTCAGTGACAGTCTTTCCTTGCCACAGACAGTGTCAACTCTTCTGCACTGACAGACCTTAGGACAAGCTCTGCTGTACTGTTTCAGTTCAGCATCTTGAACCATCTAATTTAGTGTGTTTGGGGTACTAGCATTATTGTGGCCGTGTGCTTTTAGTACACCCTCAGATCACCATATAATACCCAGGGAATTGCAAACCTTTGGGGGAAAAAGTTCTGACTTTCATGGTTGCAGAGAGAAGCTTGCAAGGCCCAAGTAGAGACTCAGAAACTAGATGGTGCACTATGCACTAAAGATCCTTTTATAAAATATAGGTGCCCTATGATACAAGGCCCATCATGTTGGAAAGAAATGCCACAGCCTTGCTGACAGTCAGATCTCCTAATCAGTATGTTAAAATGTGAGATAAAATAAAGTAGGGTTGTTGTTTTTAATGGAGGACCTTTTTTATCATGTATGTTTTCAGGTAGCCATTCTTGCCTGTGAAGTGCTGACCTCTCTCCTTCCATTTTTCTTGTTCATAGGCGTCTTCCATGTATGCATCTCTTCCATCAAGTGTGTGTAGATCAGTGGTTGATCACAAACAAGAAGTGCCCCATTTGCAGAGTGGACATTGAGGCTCAGCTGCCAAGCGAAAGTTGACACCCTTTTGCCTAAAACCTCTTGCTCTCCTCCTTCACGCTCATCCTTCCTGGTACTGCAGTCAACCAAAGATGGCATGACTTACCTGTGCAGATGTTGGAAGCATTTGAACCTGCTAGAGTGCTGTTTGTCTGCTCTATGGTATACCTAATGCTAAACCTACAGTTCAGTGTATTTATAAAGCTTTTCTTTTGTTTGTTTAGACCGTACAGTTTTCCCTACTCTTAACACATTTTCCTGTACATTTTGCATGGTTCCTTGTATTGCATTTCTTTGCACATGTTATGGGCTTAGTGACCTCTCCAAACTTGCAGGCAAGATTATCTGCTTTAGAAAATAGAATTGTGTGGTTTTTTTGTTTTGGTTTTTTTTTACATAGAGTCAGGCTTATTCAGAGTATGATTTCACTCAATACTAACCTCAGAGTCCTTAATTTAATCATGTATTTTAGTTCTAAATGTATAAAGATCAAAAAGGATATTATTGTGTTTTTAAGACATTCCTTAATTAGGGGGAAAAGCTGCTGTATACTTGTGTTGGGGAGAGACGCCAAGCACTTCTCCTGCACAAGCCTCCTGAAAGTGAATGGGAGCCTTGTGAGAGCTCTGCAGGCGCTGTTCGTTCCAAGTTGCACCATCCATAATAAATAACTGGGAACATAACCTTCAGATCCTTTGATTTCAAATGGCATAACCCATTATTGGATCATCCTTTTCAGATCAAATGTTCATGTTCTTAAACCTTCAGCACAATGCAGATATATTTGAATGTCAATATTAAAAACATTTAGACTGCTGTCCGATTGTATGTACCATTTTCTTATGTCTAGCAATTTGAATTTCTCTAACGTAATATTTTGCTGCTGTGAAACAGCTCTAATGAACACTAAATATTTGATTTCAACTAGCTGGGTTGTAGATACATGCAGATTGAATAAAATAAGTTTGCAGGAAAACAGGGGGGAAAGACAGGCTGTTTTTATTTGTTTGTTTGCTCCTCAGTCTTAATGCTAAATTCATCTAAAGATCTGCACAAGCTGGTTTTGTAAAAAAAAAAAAAATACAAAAATTGGGGTTGGGGGTTGGGGTAACAGCCACAAAGATTAAACCAAGACTTTGAATTTAACTTCCTAAAGCAAATATCCATGACTTCATAGAACTTTGAAAGGTCCCTTGCCCTGTCATGGGAACTGGGTGGTGTTTTTTTTTTTTTTAATTTAGTTTTACAGTTAATAAAGTTAGCTGAATCCACCTGTCTCCTGTGTTGTTTCTAAGGTTCAATTTGCATAATTTGGGGGGGGGGGTTTAGGAATCAGACTGTTAATGCTGTTGCTAGCTTTGTACTGACTGCCCTAAGATCAGGCAGCCACCCCCAGGTACAAGGGATGAATGACCTAATTCCCATTGTGCCTGACCGCAGGCCATGATGGCTGGGCCTGAGGGGAGCTGGAGTCCAATAAAATCCATAAAGACACAGGTTATAAATCTTTATTATATACAGTGATGTTGGCTGCAAAATTAAGCCCTGATCCAAATTAGTATAAAACTAGCCCAAAAGGCTGGGTTTTGAACTTTCTTTTCCTTGAACAGCACTTCCTACCCACCAATGATGCATGACATGCTACCTCTGAACCTGGAGACTCACATGTCTGTGCCCACTGGTGGGGGGCAGAATAGAGAAGTACAGGAAAAGAAAAAATGCTACTGGACTAAGGCTAGCCAAAGCATCCCCCCACCCCACCCCCAATCCTGGTTATAGTTTCAATATCACTCTCCAATTGTGGTGAACAAGGGAGTGCTATTGTGTACATTCATTATGCCTCAATCAAGATATCTTCAAGCTGTTAATTACTGTGGGCATACTGTGCTTTCTTAATCAAGTTCTAATGGGGACTGATTTTTTTCTAGTACAGTATGTTAGGAAGCTGGCAACATATAGCTAATTTTTTTCAAGGCCTATAGTAGCATCACAAAAGGAACACAATGCAATGTAATGAAGAGATGATTCCAGCAAAATTCACTGCAGCTATTTAGGATTCAAAGAGAGAGCAGATTATGGATTCTTGAGTGATGCTAAGAACACCTTTTGGCTTTGGTGTGGGTGTTTTTTGAAACCTGAATGCAATTCCAATTGTTTGATAGACATGGCTAATTCCTTTTTGGAAGGTCTAGAGCAGGGGTCAGCAGACTTTTTCAGCAGGGGGCCGGTCCACTGTCTCTCAGACTTTGTGGGGGGCCGGACTATATTTTTGGGGGGAAATGAATGAAATTCTATGCCCCACAAATAACCCAGATATGCATTTTAAATAAAAGAACACATTCTACTCATGTAAAAACACACTGATTCCCGGACCATCCGCGGGCTGGATTTAGAAGGCAATTGGGCTGGATATGGCCCCTGGGCCTTAGTTTGCCTACCCATGGTCTAGAGATTCATATAACTTGGGTTGGGTTTTTTTGCTAAGGGACAGTGATATCCAGGCTTTCCTCATAGACGCATAGAATTGAAAGGTTGGAAGGAACCCCAAAGGTCATCAACTTCCTGCAGTTCAGGAAAGAATCCCTGACAGATGGTCATCCAACTGCTCTTTAATAACCTCCAGGTAGTGGACTAGGCCCGCAGTGTTTCCCAACCTTGGGCCTCCAGCTGTTTTCGGACTACAATTCCCATCATCCCTGACCACTGGTCTTGCTAGCTAAGGTTGATGGGAGTTGTAGTCCAAAAACAGCTGGAGGCCCAAGGTTGGGAAACACTGGACTAGGGGACTAAGTCCCTTAAGTGTTCTCTGGCACCTCCTTCCCAAAGCTTGGGAAGCTCTTGGCTGGCTTAGGGAGATGCGATACTCCCATAAATTTTACTGCACTCCACTGCCTCCAATGAAGGAGAGTGCACCACCTTTTGAAAAAGTCTATTCCAGTGTCAAACAGCTCTTCATCCTAGAGGGATGTTGCAATCCTCACACTAAAATGATAGACATAAAAGATGAAAGGCTGACATTACTAACCTGTGAGGTCATAATGCGGGGTTGAGGGAGATCAGCTGAAGGTTTTGACTTTTGGGGTGTAAGCCTGAAGGCAGGTCTGGCACATTGTCCTTCAAGGACCCTTGCCTTTGTCTTCTAGGCTCCCTTACATGCCACCACCGATATCCTGGGCACCCCTGTCTCCCATAGGTGGGTAAAGGAGCAGTAGAGAAGCTGGTTGCATTTCCTGGCATAGTATTGTCAAAAGTGGGCGTGCAGGAGCAGTTGTGTTTTGAAAGTTACAGCTAGGCATGCAGTAAGAGAATCAAAACACAGAGTAAACTAGCCTGGATCCATCACCATACATTTCAAAGTATAATCACTGAGCTGGAACATAACACTCAATAGTCTACATTGAATCCCTTTTTAAAAACTTGCTCAAAACTATTTTTTGTATGAAATAAAAATAACAAGAGTGATAAAATTGTGTTTTGTTTTTGCCTTCTGTGAATATAATTCCTTTCTGTTTAAACAAATAATCTGACAAAAGATGTCAATCTTTACATGGGCTATTTAAGAATAAAAGCAGAACAGCTGCATGAAGGGAGTAGTTGAGGGTTTCAACTGTATCACAACTTTCTAAATTATTAGAATATCAGATGGTTTGAAACTGTTAGAAGCACAGCTTTTCCTAGCAGATGGCCTTACAAACCAGTTTGCATTTTGTCAGGTAGCTGCACTTGATTAAGTAGACGTATCTTATTAGAGGAATCTGTTTCATAACCCTTTAAAAGTAATCCCACTTTGGACTGGACGTTCATTCAATATTTTGTACCCCGCTCTTCCTCTGGACCACAGCGCAGCAAACAGCAGTAAGAAGATAACCATATGTAAGAAGAACGGAAAAATATCAGAAATAAAATGTAAAAAGTAACAGCAATTTTATCCATAGGACCACACCACACCCTAAAATAATTATTCATGGCCCAAATACCAGGTCACAAAACTATTTTTCTTAAATATTGCTACCATGGGGCAGACCAAGCATCACTTGCAAGCGAGTAAAAGAGGAACCCAGCAGGGCAATTCTCGTGGGTCATTCCAATGTGCATGAGGTTACTGTAAAGGGCCTGAGATGGGGTTGCAGGGCCTCTCCATCAACTCATCTGAGAGACCAGCAACTGTGGGCTTCTCTCCTTTGAACCGTTTCCATTCCAGCTGATCGTTAGAAGAACTTTGTAGCAAATGCCCAGGTTTACTTTTCCCCTCCTCCCTCTCAGTCCCCGTTTCTTTTGTGTTTTGTCTTTGCGTCTCGAAAGCTGAAGACAGGGGCTGTCTCATTACTGATCTTTGTGAGCAGCCATTGTTTACTTTCCGCGCAAAGGAAACGGCAGGTTTCGAGCCGACGACTTGCAAAAACTGCTAAAGATGTTGCCCTCTTGCCAGGCAGGACTACAACTCCCATGTCGCTTTGCGCGCTTTTAGCGGCCCCTGAGAGAATGTGTCGCCTCTCGCCCTTCTCGAGCGTCGGAGCCCGCAGCTGAAGGCCGCAGTCGCCTTGGCAACACAGGCATAAGGGGCGGGCACAAGAGAGTGGCAGCCAATTGTGCGAGGCGGGCTCGACGCGAAGAGCCAATGGCGACGCCGCTAGGATCCCCTCAGAAGGGCGAGGCGGTGGCGGCGGCCTTGAAAAAGCGCGAGGAGGCGGCTGTGCTGGCCATGGCGGCGCAGCTACGAAGGGGTCTGTTGAGTCGTGGCCTGTGAAACTCCCCGCCACTGGCTGAGTGGCAACGTGTGACGAACCGGCTTTCCTCCTTCTTGGGCTTGTGCTCCACTCGTGTGCGGCTCCAGCTGCACGTGTGCATGAGGTCCGTGACGCGTATCTTGGTCCGAGGGTCGCTTGGGTGCTCCGAGACTGACCCGCCGCGGGGCTTCTTGTTGCCGCCCCACGGCCAGGTTTGGGGTCTAGGGGGAAAGCTTCGTTGGGGTTTAAAGGCCGGAGCGAGGGGTGGTTCCGCCCCTGGGTGGGCCAAGAAGCCGCCCTTGGCCTGACTGTCCTTTTTGTGCCTTCGGAACGCGCTGCCCCTTGAAGAGCTACCGGCGCCGGTCACGTATTGTTGTTGGGTGTAGAGAAATTTCCATTTGACAGACTTTCGCAGAAGGTCAAGTTTCCCTCTAGGACTGGCTCCACTTTCTCTGGGCCCACTAGTGGCATTTTCCTTGTAAACCCCTGGGGCCTTCTGTAATATCTAGCTGCTTATAAATGATTCCAAGGGGGTGAATATGGTGCTCTGCTGCAAAGTCTTTCTCAAAACAGAGGCATTAAAATTAGAGGACCCAGCATAGTCATGCTCATAAATTTAAGTGGGTTTACTCTGAGTAAAACGTGGTTTCCACTGTTCTCTCTTCCACCCCTCCTCCTTCTTTGGAGATCCCTCATAGCCAAGTAAGATTGTCTTCCATGAACACGGTTTTAACAGTGAGTCCATAAGTGACTGTGGAGGCCAGTTCTGGATCCACACATCCTTCCACAGGGGGACATAGGTTTCTGGGCAAGAGTTGATCACAATGAGGGTTTGCCTTCCTCTGAGCTTGTTTCTCCCTTTCATCCAGAGTTCTAGTCCATGACACTTTTGATAAAGGCTGTTCTCCAACTGAGGCGCTCGCAGGCCAGTGTTTCTCAGTCACCTGTGCTTATTCTGCGTTTTTAAAAGATTTGCCTTGAGAGCATCTTTAAGGCTCTTTTGTTGACTACCAGCATTACGCTTTCCATTTCTAAGTTCGGAATAGAGTAGTTGCTTTGGAAGGCAATAATCAGGCATCTGAACAACATGACTAGTCCAAAGAAGTTGATGTTGAAGAATCATTGCTTCAACACTGGTGATCTTTGCTTCTTCCAGTACACTGGCATTAGTTCACCTGTTTTCCCAAGTGAAGTGTAATTTTTTTCAGACACCACTGATGAAATCTTTCAAGTAGTTGGAGATGGCATTTTTAAGTGGTCCATGTTTCACAAGTGTACAGTAAAGTTGCTAGTACAATAGCTTTGCAAACAAGCATTTTGCTTTCCCTGCAAATGTCCTGATTCTCGTACACTCTGCACTTCAATTGGGAGAAAGATAACTGCCCAGGTAGGAAAAGTGATCAACACTTTCCAATGTTACAGCATTGAGTTGGATTTGTGGTGCTGCAGAGGGGTTATTTTGTACTTGTTGGTGCAGCACTTTGGTTTTTTGGATGTTGAGCCATAGGCCAAGCTTTTCGTAAGCTTCTGTGAAGATATTTAGGATGGCTTGGAGGTCATCCTCTGAGTGTGCACACACTACATTGTCATCATACTGGAGCTCTAAGGTGGAAGTTACGGTAACTTTACTCTTTGCTTTCAGCCTACTCAGATTAAAGAGCTTTCCATCTGTTTGATATATGATTTCTACTCTGGTGGGGAGTTTCCCTTTGACCAAGTGTAGGATCATGGCAATGAAAATAATGAATAGAATTGGGGCGATAACACAACCCTGTTTAACATCTGATCCCACTATGAATGGTTCACTTTGAGAACCATTGTTATCTGAGATTGTTGCTGTCATAGTGTCATGCAGGAGCAGAACGATGTTCACAAATTTATCTGGGCATCCAATTTTCAGAAGGACAGTCCACAGGGCATTACGATTTACAGTGTCAAAGTCCTTAGTAAGGTCAATAAATGCCATATACAGGAGTTGGTTTTGCTCTCTGCATTTTTCTTGAAGCTGTCAAGCAGTGAAAATCATGTCCACTGTCCCCCTAGAAGGTCTAAAACATTTTGGGATTTAGGAAGGGTAGCCTTGGATATTGTTAAGAGACGGTTTGCTAAGATCCTTGCAAGAATTTTGCTGGCTGCAGCTAATAAAAAGATACCTCGATAGTTTCTGCAATCTGTTCTGTTGTCTTTTTTTAAAGAGATTGATAATTTTGGCAACCCTAAAGTTTGCTGGGATCTCCTTTCTCTCCCAGATTTTTCCGATGAGCTTGTGAAGTTGTGTAAGTTTGATTCCACCCACTTTGAAGACTTCAGCAGGTATCCCATTAGGTCTTCTGGCTTTGTTGTTTTTCATTTGGTTAATAGCTGTACACAACTCTCTCAGTTTTGGAGTTACTGCAAGCTCATCTTTAATTTGTTTTTGTGGGATTTGTGAGAGGATGGGGGGAGTTGCGGTTAAGAAGATGCTGGTAATGTTCTTTCCAGTGCAGTGCAATAGCTTCTTTATCTTGTAGAAGTGTGGTACTGAGCATAGGGGGCATATGCCATGATTTATTGGCCCATAGATGATCTTTGACGCCTTCAAACTGTACAATTCTCTTATTCCATCCCAGGAGTGGATAAAGCATAAGCTTTACTAGCTGGTACAGAATTCATTCCTATTGGCATCAAAACTCTAAGGCTACACATATATTCTTGGAAGTGTGTGGGAAATGACAATCAAAATCCATGTGTGTGCGTACAGTAATCCCACAATTTACACACATTTAACTTCAGTTTTGTGTGTGTGATACTTAAATACAGTAATAATATAAACAGGAGGAAAGGGGGTGGGGTTCTGTGAAAAAATGACTTTGGCAATCTCACCCACCATTGAACTGAATGGGTTTTGACTACATGTGATTTTGGCTTTAGGTGTGGCCCCTGGAGCGTAACCGGCATGTAAATTGTGGGCTTATTCATCATCCTGTCTGATGTCACACCTTTTCTATGGCTGAACTTGCAGAAATCTTCACAGTATTTTGGTAGTGTTGCTTAAGCAAGAAGACATGCAGTGCCTACAACTACATAATTTAGCTTGCAGAGTCTCGAGAGTAGATGACCTTGCATAATGTTCTGGGCCTTTTTTAGAATCTAGTATGCTGGCCCACATAGTGGCTAAGTCTTAATCAGTGGGTTCTGGGAGCGGGCACAGCCCCTTGAAGAAGTAATGCCTGGTCCTCACTTTCTAGATGCTAAACCATCTGAAGAAAGACATGACAGTAGATCATGGCAAGACCCGCAGCCTGTTGAATGGTCCACGGGGACCTTTGCAAGAAATCAGCAACAGGATGGTGCCCCAAAGACCCAAAGGATTCAAGGTAACTTTAGCCCTTTAGCTGTGGGGGGGCGTTGCCTCTTGCATTTCTGCCTTTGCCACGCCCCCGGGACATGTGCCAGCCCCGTCCCCGCCTGCTCTCCACCCCCCACCCCCACCCCACCCCCGGTGCCAGAGCATGAAGCTCCGCCACTGGGTCAGACTGAGCCTCAACCAAAGGCCTGGCGGAACAGTTCCGTCTTGCAGGCCCTGCAGAAAGATGTCAAGTCCTGCAGGGCCCTGGTCTCTTGCGACAGAGCATTCTACCAGACTGGGGCCAGGGCCGAAAAGGCCCTGGCTCTGGTCGAGGCCAGTCTAATCTCCTTGAGGCCCGGGACCTCCAAGATGTTATTGTTTGCGGACCATAAGGTCCTCCGCGGGGTGTACTAGGAGAGGCAGTCCCGTAGTTATGAGGGTCCCAGGTCGTATAGGGCTTTAAAGGTTAGAACCAGCACCGTAAACCTGACCCTGTGCTCAACTGGGAGCCAGTGCAGGTGATATATGGTCCCATGGCGAAGACCACATATTAGTGGCGTACTGCTTTTATTTTGTTTTGTCTAGCCGGGAGTGGCTGGTGCTGCCTGGGGATTTTTAGAAGCCAAAAAAAATTCTCTTCCTGACTCTTTCCACCACAGCACTGGCTGCCTCTCTAAATGTTCTCCCCTTTTCTGCTTCCTACCTCCACAAGTTGCAGTGTAGTTTACAGATGTTTAGTAAAGAGGCCTGTTAATTAATTAATTCATTGTCTTCAGTACAAGAAATTCAGTGTCTGATACCCAAACATTTTCCCATGTTCTCACGGCCAACTGTGCTCCTACAGTTCATCTAACTTGGCTCTCCCAACCCAATTAATAATTACTATTTTTTACAAGCATGTTTGGACCAAAGTGGAGGAGGACTAGCCGGCTCTACTGGTGCTGCTGGAATCTGCTTGGTCCTAGTTTAATCCTTCGACCTTTTCAGGCAGGTGTCTGGTGCTACAGGCGAATGGATCCAGTTGCTTTCTTCATCCCTAAAGTTTCAAGTACCTTGGTTTCACCAGCATTGCTTTGCAGGACAGGGGATGAAGAGGGCATGGGGGAGGCTTATTCTTCCTAAGTGAGATTCAAGTTATACCACTTCTCTTGGAATGTGGCTGTTGCAAGTGATATGCAAGTTTTTCTATCCTCATTTGGTGAAAGGCACATGTGGGTTCAGTCTCCTCTTGAGACTTGATGTTGACCTGTGTGCCCTTGAGCAAGTATAACCCACCTTGCCAGATAATTATTTGGAAGAAAGCAAAGGCCAGGTGCTTGGCAAATGGTGAGCGAGTACAAGCGTGCAAGGGACCTTGAGCAGGAAGTGATCAGAACACCCTCTCCCATCCTCTCTTTCTGTAGCTTATTACAAGAGCATTGGTGGGCCTCCAAAATCTCCCATTTGGTGTTGTGGCTTCACTTCTGCTATCTCTTTTTCTTAGATGTTATGCATCCTGCCTTTCTACCAAATGGTCACCAGGTGGTTAACAATATTAATACAAAAAGGGGCAGGGTGAAATATCAAGAAAATCAAACAAAGTACCAGTTAAAAATAATTTCAACTGGGGTGGGGGGGTGGGGTTGCTTCTTAAACTAGGATCCCAATTCATTCTCTATGGAAGTGGAATTGTGCCAAGCCTTTTCTGAGATGCTGCGGGGCAATATAGAAGATATTGATGCTGGTGACAGGGAGGACCCCCAGATGTGCAGTGACTACGTCAAGGATATTTACCGGTACCTGAGGCAACTGGAGGTATTTATACCTGGCAGCGAAACCTCCTCCTTCCCACTTGGTGTGTGGTGTTTGGGCTGCTGCTGTTGGATGGGGAATCCTGTCAGCTATGATGACGTTTCTGAGGTACAGAACTCGTGGAAGCTTGTAGAAGCTAACAGAAATGTTCTAGCATTTTCCAGATTGTCTGGAAGATTTCCAAGGGAACAGACATGCAGCTGGAATGAGCTCATTGTGTTTCAAGGTCTGCCTATGAATGCAGTCCAACAGTATCTCATGTTATTCTTGCTTTCACTCTCTCTGCTGTTCCTTCACTCTCTTTCTGAATTGATTTTTACTTGCTTAGTGTATATAGTACATTTAAGTTTTTTACTGTTATATTTTGCTGCATCTGGATTGTAAAGAGATTACCATTCCAGGGATCTGGTATTGAACTGTCAAGCTTATTTTTGCCTTAGTAAATTTTTACTAATGAATCTACTGCATCATGAGTTCTTCCTAGAACCACACACCTACTTGGAGCTGCTATTCTGCTAACAACTAAGCAGGCATGCCCCGGAGTCCTTGGGACCTGAACCCTGACAAATGCATTTTGGGTCTGACCCTTCTAGCTGCTCCCCCCTTGCCAGCTATCTAAACATGGGACAAGCCTCTGATCTAGTTGATCCTCTCCAACAGGTCCAGCAGCGTGTCTTTCCCTTCTACCTTGATGGCACAGAGATCAATGGGCGGATGCGGGCCATTCTTGTTGACTGGCTGATCCAGCTCCATGCAAGGTTCCAACTTATGCAGGACACTCTCTACATGTGTGTGGCCATCATAGATCGCTTCTTGCAAGTAAGCTTGGCGTTTATAGCACATATGAAGCTTGAACGGTGGTGCTGTGCACAAAACTCCTGTTTTGAGCTCTGAGATGCCGCTTTTGCTGGGTGGGGGCTTGGTGGATGGATGTGGGGTTCCTAGTTGCATAGACTGAGCTGTGGAGTAGCCTTCTGCAGTGTGGTGTTTTCCAGATGTTTTGGACCACAACTCCTATCAGGGCACGGAAGGCATCATCACACTGGGGGTGGGAGATTGATATTGAAACAGTGGACACTGTCAAGTAGGGAGGTTTAAGCATGGGCTTAATCTCTCACACTGGGATGTAAAAGCAGTGACTGGAATCTTCCCCATGCTTTGAATTAAGGTATATTGGGAATTTGTTGTTGGCACTCACTACATTCCAGTCAGCCAAACTTTGGTCCCCTTATGCTTATATCCCCCCCTTCCTACATGAGACCCAAAGTGTCATGCGTGTGCATGACAACCCTCTAGGCACTCATCAGACTCAAACCAACTTAGCTTCAACTAGGTGGTGGACATACTCTGGAACAATCCCCATTTTAAAACGTGAGGTGTTCGCTTCTCCAAAGTGCTTTTAGGAGCTGTAGGTAGCAGAACACAGCCCTCTGAGACCATGGTGCAGCTGATTTTGCAGAGGGCAGGGAGGCCTCTGTCTATCTTGATTCCAAAACACCATCACACTTGAAACCCAAACTATTGAGAACTATAAAGTAGGTCCTATTAAGCAACCTCTTTGTCAGTTCCCGAGAGCTGTTCCTGTGCAAAAGTGAGGAGCAAGGCAGTGTCTCAATATCTCAACATTTGTGTAATACAACCAGTATTGTGTGTGTCAAACTAGGCTCAGCCTGTCTCCCGCAAGGAACTCCAGTTGGTCGGTGTTACTGCAATGCTTCTGGCTGCAAAATATGAAGAGATCTATCCACCAAGTATTTTGGATTTTGTCTACATGACCGACCGAGCATACACACCGACTCAGATCCGGGCAACGGAGCAGAAGATCCTTAAGGAGCTTAACTTTGCCTTAGGAAGACCGCTACCACTCCACTTCCTGAGGCGAATAGCCAAAGTTTCTGATGTAGGTCCATCTGCCAGTACCTTGAGCTTGGGTAGCCTGGTAATAGGATGTTGAGTATGGTTGAGGGGTGGGGGTGCTGACCAGCCTCTTCTGAAAGGAGTGTCCACCTGTGTGTTGGAGTGAGCGGGAAGGAGTTCTGGGACCCAACCATGGCATCACTTGATTTGGGCACTACAGTATCTGGTAATGAGGGGAAGGAGCATGTGCAAGCCAAATAGAGTCTCCTGGTGCTGTGTGTAGATTCCAGAGGTGAATGCACTAATTTGTGCAAGCCCTCTGTTCCCATGAAAGCCATTTTTTGTTTCTGCTCTTGAAGTACACAAATGTGCAAGGGGCTGGGGAGGAACACAGGTTCAAGGCCTCTGGCAAGTGGCTAAGTGAGCATAGACAAAGCAGCTATTAAGGGAGAGGCTAGATGAAAGAAAAGGGACCCACAGGATGAATAAGAGCTGACTGTACTTGTGCCTATGATGATCCAGGCCTGAAGCATGGGCTCTTAGAGAAGGCAAGTGCACCTAGTCACGAAGCAAAGAGGGGCACAGCAGCTAGGAAGGGAGTTAAGAACTCTCCTTTGACTTAAGCCACCACCCCTGCCAACCTGGCATCCTCCAGATATTTTGGACCACAACTGATGGGAATTGTAGTCCAGAACCCTGGAGAGTATCAGGGTTGTGGGGGTTGCTCTAGATCTAGTTACAAGTTCCAGTAAAATCAAAGATACACGAGCTTCTCTGGGTAGGCATTAAAACTAGAGGCAGGCTGCAAGTGCTCTTCCTGTTTTGCCAGGCATCTGCTGAATCGTACCTGCTAGCAAAGTACCTGATGGAACTGACCCTTTTGGACTACAATATGGTGCATTATAATCCTTCAGAGGTTGCAGCTGCAGCAATTTGCCTGTCTCGGAAGGTCTTCTCAGAAGGCCAGTGGGTGAGTCTTGGTTGAGTGAAAGCGGTATGGAAGGGGGCAGAGACCACATCCTCCCCCCAAGTAACTGGACTAGAGGCCCCTGCGGAGAGTCTGTGAAGAGAATACCTGGCATTCCTTGCCTCCTGGCGCTGACCCGGACCTTCTTAGCATGAGCAAGGTGCTGGCCACAGGTGCTTTCAGGCCCTACCAGCATCATAACCCAGTCAGAAACCAATTTGCTCTAAGTCCTGCAAACCTACAGACAAGTTACTGACTCACAAATGTTTGAGCAAGTCTGCTTGTGAGGTCCACCGACAGCCTAAAAGGATTTGCTGGGTCCTGCCTAGCTACTATGGGTGGCCCTGGCAGGTGGGGGTTTACAGTGCTCTTGGGACAGGCTTTGACAGCCACCACCGCCTCTCCCTTGTAGAACCCCAAGCTGTGCTATTATACTGGATATGAAGAGGAGGGTCTTACCCCTGTTATGGAGCACATGGCCAAGAATGTTGTCAGAGTCAACAGGAATCTAACAAAACATCTTGTAAGTATCTGATCCTATTTTAGCAGCCTTGGCTGCTATTAGGCTTAATGTTCCTGTTATAGGCAACTACTGTGGGGCATGGGTGGGTGTGTTCACCCCAGGAAAAAGAACAGGGCAAGAGGGAGGGAGCCTGGCATGCAAACTGCCACTCTCTTAAAATAAGGCAAATTCAGATGCTTTGAGATTTGGGTCCTGGCTCTATTTGCCTTCAATATTGGGGGTTAGAACCCCTCTACCACAGCTGCCACCCCACCATCTGTGATCATGGGGGGGGGGGGGACAGCTGAAGTCCCAAGGAGCTGCTTTATATATTTAGACCAAATTAGCCCGCCTAGTTCATTACTTTCTACACTGACTGGCAAAAGCTTTTATGGCTTGAACCTGGTACTAAACCAGGTGCTCTAGCATTGAATTGTGCTCCTTACCCCAAAGGGGGAAGGGAGGAGACCACTTTGTCCACTTGCTTCTGGTGAGCGTGCTGACTGTTCTGCATGCTCACAAGAGGAATATAGAAAACAAGGGCAAAAATTTACACACACCCTACTCCTGGGTATTGGTGTGCTTCCTTTGCTGGAAGCCCCTTTTAGCTTGAAACATCTGACACTCGAGCCTGTATAGTCTGAATGTTACTGTTCTTTCCTTTTCTGATTGCCTCTTTTCGATAACACAAGCAAGGAGCACTTGCATCAATATCTTACTGCACCAAGCTGTTGGCCTCCAGATGTTTTAGGCTAAAGCTCCAATGAGCCCAAGCCAACACACCTGGAGCGCACCATGTTTGCAAAGGCTCCTTTCTGGGTGCTCTTGTTTTGGGATGCTGGAATCAGATGAGCACAAACCTTTCCCCTTAGGCCAAAGAAAGTAGAGCAGCAGGGTGCCAGGAGACCTTGGTTTCTTTGCCATCAAAAATAAAAGTTGTTGAGAGAATTTGACATTCTCCTGCAAGTAGTCAAGTGTAAGTGATGAGTTTCTCAGGAAGAAAACCAGCAGCTTAATTCCTGCAGCAAGGTAAACATATTCTCTGCAACCTAACCTTCTCCCGCCTCACACCTCTGACAGGCTGTCAAGAACAAATATTCTAGCAGCAAATTCCTGAGTATCAGCACTATCCCTCAGCTGAACTCCAGCAGCATTAAAGACTTTGCAGCACCTTTGCTGGGTGAAGCCAGGCAGCTGATGTGAGCACAGCCCAATCATTACATGGAAGAAAATATGCGGTTTTTGGATGTGGCCTTCTGGAGGTCTTTTTAAGGTGAATGCTTTAGAGTTGCTCTTAAACAAATATTCCATATTCTTGTACATAATAAAGATATTGTAAAAAAATAAAAAATGTCCTTTTACAAAAACAAAAAGCAGGAGTCACCAAGGCAGAGCAACACTTTGCTAGTCTGGCAGTCTTGCAAGTCCATCCCTTCTTTCTAGCTGTCCTTCTCACTGTGCTGCTTGGGCTTACCAGGGTAAGTGAAAGCCCAAGAGGGCCAGGAGGCAGTTTCCTTTCTTGTTTCTGCTCCACAGCATTTCCATGCCTTGAAAATGTTGCACATCTCCTTATGCGCAGGAGCCAGAAGCGGTCCCCTCACTGCGGTGTGTTTTCTTGGCCAACAATGATTTGCTGTTCTTGGCCAGACACTGCTTAAAACTTCAGGGTGAAGCAACCTTCTTCTGCTGCCCCCCCCCCCCAAAATGAAAATGATGCAGTGAGCCAGAATGGCATTCACAGGCCAAGAGAAAATGTTTTTGGTCATTTTCAGCATTTTTTGGAACCAAATTTAAACATCTGGAATAAATCACACCTTGTTACAATTTGCTTTCTATACAGTTTAGGAGATCTAAAACTGACAGTGTTAAAATACCTGTAAGTTACTGCTGGTTTTGTGTTTGTGCATCAGTAAGAATTCCACTGTACCTTACTAAAGGATAATATTTGAAATATTTTGCTTCTTGAAAATGAGAAGCTCTGGGCAAAGCCTTAGCTTTACTCTACCATTTACAAATAAGTTTAAGCAGCCTTACTGCTGAGGCCGGAGGCTGGTTAAGCCATCATTTTCAGTCTTGTCAAACCCATGGCCTGAAATCCTGGTTTGCGGGGGGGGGGGGGGGGATTGTTCCATGTGTGTGAAGGTTTAGGTAAAATGGGACAATTAGAGTTTAACAAACCCTCATAAACAAGAAGGTGCCCAATCACTCCTAGTCCTACCACCCTTGGTGTCTAAATACAGCCTGAGCCTTGATTGTAGGGTGCTGTGGGAAGGGGGGGTAGCTGTTCTTTCTCTGTAAGCTTGTTCGTACCATCCTTAGTATTTCTGACTGTAGCATTTAAATCTTGTATTGTGGCAGAGTGTGTTGAATTTCTGGTGGTAGCAGCTACTTTTAAAAGTTTAGCGTTTCTGGAAGCCACTTGAAAACACTTCTGTCTTCTTGCTCCAGTGCTTTGCTGCAGCTAGATTTGAGATTACGTGCTTCTGAGCTCCATTCTTCTACTACATTTGACAGAGCAGAGGTCCTATGACACAGAACTTCCTGACGTTGCTTAGATTTGTTCTGGAGCAGAAGCAACTAAATATGCATGAAAGCAGCACAAATGTTTTTATTCTCAAGGCATCTGTCATGGTGGAAGGACCTAATGCTGTACAGAGAGAAGGGTGGCTGGAGCTGGCTCCATCTGCAGGCCCCTCAGGACAAGGGAAGGTTGGTGCAGAGTCTGGCAGCTCTTGGCCACGGAGGATGGGCCAGCAGCCATAAGATGCAGAGCAAGCAGAACCTGCCACATCCTACCGACCACCTTGATGAGACATCCAGGGGTTGAATGTGTCTTGGTCCCCCTGTGTGCAGAGCAGATACTCTGCCACTAGGGCTGCGGTCCCATTCTCGGAACACCTTTTATGCTTCAGCTGCAATCTGTACTGTTAAACAGTACTTCCCACTAACAAGAGCATAATTCCCACTTGCAATAAAAGCCCCCCACACTGCTGCAGTAGTTCCTATGCTTTTATTGATCATGGTTGAGATGAGAATGGATAAATTAACATGCATTGGGTAAGCAACAGCTTTTGTGGCTGATGGGAAAGGCAGCTGGGCTTAATCAAGGTTTTGTAACACTGACTTTATCCTTAAAGAATAGTGCATAGGTAGAAGTACCCGGCCCCAAAAATGCTAACTGAGCTACCTTTAAGTACAGTGGGTTACTGCTGTGTACATTCATACAGGTTTGCCTGTTATTTGATTTTTTAAAATGTATATTTCATAAGTTCTATTCGTTAAATGCACAAAGCTTCCTTGGGAAGGTCCCGTCCCCCACCCAAACAGATGCATCAATAATAAAAACCAACATGGGCCAGCCACATTAACAAGTCAACATAAACACAAACCATTTACAGCATACAAGGCTGCCTTTCTTTGGTCGCAGTGCCCTTGCAGAATCATTGTAGCTCTCAAGTAAACCTGGTCAAGCTTGCTGTGAGGCCTTTTAAAATACATGCTTGGGGGAAGAGAATGACAAGAGTCCAAGAAGAAATAGAATCCTACTAGTCTAAGGCAGGTAGCAGCATAACTTATTACTGCGATCCTCCGCAAAGTCATCAACAGAGGAAATGTGCATAATAATGCCATTATTTTGTTACATAATTTAGAAGAAAGTCACCAGAGCAACTAAAGGCACTTGTAAAAAGTGTGTAACTCTTCCAAAGTCCTCACAGAGCACCTTGCTATTTTCAGGCATTTTTTTAAAAAAGAATGGAATTTAAACACACTCTTCTTCCTTCATGAGAAAAAAGCATTCAATAAAATAAATAATTCCTTGGTTTGGTATCGTGGGCAGCTGACACATCGGCTTTGGCTTTTTGGAGAGTAAACGTGGGGACTTCCCCCTCTTCCATCTTTTGCCTTTCAGTTTCACTGATGGAGCGACTGCTGTCTATTATCAATGCTGCACAGAACTGTAGCTTTACAAGGAGACCACAGCAGCTGGAAAAGCACAACCGGCAGCACCTTTACGGTCGCAAGGGCCTCTTGAGGGGGCTGCAGGATTATACTTTGGTCACATAATTGTTTGGGAAGAGTCCTTTTTTCCCTCTTAACCGGCCTGTCCACCAGCCTGAGGGATCTGGAAAAGAAAGGGAGTGAGTTTAGAAGCAAATCTGTGGGTTGTCCCAACATACACTTCTCTAAACCTGCCGCTGTGGAAACGTCTATGTCAGGAGTGATTTGGTTTAAAAGAAAACTAGGGGTGGGAGCAAAATGCTGCCATTAACCTTTGTGAGAATGAACTTATCAGATAAATAAAACAGGTGTTGCTAAACTATAACTCCCACCAGCTGCAGCAAGTATGACCAATGGTTAGGGATAATGGGAGTTGTAGTTCAGCAACATCTGGAGGGCCAAAGGTTCCCCACCCGTGCACTGTGCACGTGAATGAGTCTTCCTGGTCTCTTCCCTTCTCCCACAGAGCCAAAGAAGATTTTAAAAGCTTTAGATTTTAGTTAAACCATTTCCCATGTAGTCCAACTAGGATTGTAGTTTAATATTAACTGGCTGGATACTAGGTCTGCTTCAAACCATGGTTTATGAAGTTGGCTATAAAACAGCCCTACAACTAACCATGGTTAAGGTTAAATCACATTTCCCTGTTTGGATGGTTAACCAAACTGCTTAACTAGAAGCAGAGGCAGAGGCACAATGCTTCCAGATGCTTCTCTGGAGCAGAGGTGGGGGGAGGGTCTTTCTAGAACAGGCATAGGCAAACTCGGCCCTCCTGATATTTTGGGACTACAACTCCCATCATCCCTGGCTAACAGGACCAGTGGTCAGGGATGATGGGAGTTGTAGTCCCAAATATCAGGAGGGCCGAGTTTGCCTATGCCTGTTCTAGAAGACGGAAAGATGGAACATATTTTCAGTATTCTCACCACTGGTCATAGAAAATGTAAAAACAAAGAGGTCTTACCTTCTTTGATGATATCAATAACATCATTGGCATTAAAGCTGAGTTCATCTGTGTCCTGAGCATCGTAGGCATACAGCGCCCTGCACTGGGGTACCTGAGGCTTTGGTTTCGGCTGTGGCTTGGGTCTGCCCCCTGCAGGTGGGGGCCGGTTTGTAGTCTGCCTGCGAACGCTGCAGACACACACAGGAAAGTCATTAGGCTTGGCAGCCACGATTCATTGCCACACCTGGGCACTTAGAATAAGAAGCACCCAAGGGGTGAGAAAGAAGATTCTGGACCAGGCATAGGCAAACTCGGCCCTCCAGATGTTTTGGGACTACAGTTCCCAACATCCCTAGCTAACAGGACAAGTGGTCAGGGATGATGAGAGTTGTAGTCCCAAAACATCTGGAGGGCCGAGTTTGCCTATGCCTGTTCTAGACTAAGAACTTTTGGTCTCATCTAATAGGACTCTTTGAACTCCACACCTTCTTATAAAAATATACAATCTACTAATTTATTAAATGTGAACCCATGAATTAAAGATGGAATGAGTGGATTCCCATCAGAAAGCATGCAGTCATTCTGAATAAACAGCAGGTGGCACTGCTGGCCACTGTACAAAGTTAACCCCATCACAGCACAAACAGCATTTCCTGCTGCCCTCCCAACAGATGGTTTCAAAACAGTATTTGTGCCTTCCACATCTGTAAATCAGATAAGAGACACATTGATCATCTGAGCCAGGAAGAATAGCTGCAGGGACCTGCACCACCTCTAATCACATTCATCTCCAACCTACTGAGTTCTGTACACTGAAATTATTTCCCTGCAAATGATTTTTTTTAAAAAAAAATCAAAGACAGAAAAATACACATGTATGAGAGAATGAGTCGTAGCTCCCTGACATAGCCCATGTTCACTTTGCGGGGAAAAGGATGGCAAGGAACATTGCTAGGAAATGTTAATATTTAGGAGTGAATCATAGCTCAGTGATAGGAAACATGCTATTCATGCAGAAGGTCCCTGGTTCAATCTCTCACATTCCCAGGTGTAGCTGGCAAAGACCCCTCTCTGAAACCATCAAGAGTCATTGCCAAGTAATAATGCTCAATGTAGGTGCACCACTTGTTATAAAGGCAGCTTCCCATGTTCCATTTTGCAGCGAAATGAGATGAAGTTATCTACCCTAAGCCAGATTTCTCATACATCTTGAAACCTCTATATAGAGAGAGATTCTAGCCCTGTGGATGTGTTATCTGTGTGTAAGGCACAGCTACCTACAGACCCAGGGCGGGGGCCTGCATTTTAGCTTTGCCCTTTTAAAGAAACACATGGTTTTCTAGTCATGGAGCCCCTACATGTGAAGAGGCACCTGTGTGCTGGCCTTCCTACATAGGCAACTAGACTCAACATACAGATGTTAAAAAAAACAAAACCTCAAAGATACCCTACATAGGAGTAATGCATGCATCAAGTTTGTTGCTGCCCAAACAGGTACAGAGAGCTGGGGAGCCAGGACACCAGATTCTCCACTGCAGTTCACAGAAACTGCCAGGCACAGAAGACCTACTTCATGAACCCAGGAACAACCCTTCAGCCAATCAGCTGCCTGACTTCAGACAAGCAAGCTATCCACTTAAATGTATTGGATGGTGCACTTACCCGGCTGCCCCTTGGTCTGGGACCTTGAGGAAGTCCAAGCTGTCTGGCTGCTGGGAAATTCGATCTGATCCACCCAAGACCTGAGGCAATGGGGGCTGCGCCATACTGGTGTACAGGCTTCTCTGGCTGGCTCGCTGGCTCGCGAGGCCTTGAGGGTGGGGTGTGTGCTGTGGGATTTTTATCACCCCGTTCTGATGAAGACCTAGAAATAGTTCAAGACGTGAGTCTGGGGGAGCCCACACCCTCCATTCACAGGGAACCCCCTCAGAATACCTTTCTAAGTCTGGATAACATCTGTCCCAGTTACAACAAAGAGTCTTGTGGCACAAGACTTGTGGATTATGGCATGTCTACTGATGCTTCTTTGTTAGTCTTTAAGGTGCCACAGGACTCTTTGTTGCTTTTGCTTCAAGAGACTAGCACAAGGGCTACCCATTTGAAAATTCTCCCAGTTAAATTCTGCCACCCAAAGCAGGCCTTGCCCCTTTAGGCCAGCATAGAACCCTCTCACCCAACACCTTGCTTCCTGCGGTGGACAACCAGATGTTTTGGGGAAACCAACTCCTGCTGCTGCTCCTCCTCCCACTAACTGGTATTAAATGTCACGCTGCCGCCGCCTCTGGACATGGAAGCTTAACCAATATGGCCAATAACTGCTGGCAGACCTCTTCCTCCATTACAATGCCTAATCCTCTTTTAAAGCCATGTCAGCCAGTGACCATCACACCACATTTTGCAGCCGCAGCAGGCAGCTCCTTTCATTAACTATGTACGGTGCAAGCCTTTTGCATCTACTGCCAACTTCAGTAGATGGCCTTGAGTTCTAGCAATGTAAAAGAAAGGGAGAAAAAAATCTCTCCAAGCACTGTTGTAGAATCCTCTATCATGTTCTCCTCCCCCAGCTGTCTTTCAAAGCAACAGCAGCTCAATCCCTAAATGTTTTAGCTTTTTCTTCCTATGTAAGAAGAAAGTGGCTCCATAGCAGAGCACAGCCTTGGCATGCAGAAGCACCCAGGTTTAATCCCTGACGTGGCATCTCCAGGCACGAGGGGGAAAGGGCTCTGGTCTGAAACCCTGGGAGCAGACGCTGCCAGTTAAGCGTCATCAAGGATGAGAAAGATAGATCAAGGATTTGACTCTTGATAAGGCAACTCACTGTATTCCAATCTCTGGCTGCATTTTTAAAA
This sequence comes from Podarcis gaigeae, assembly GCF_964106915.1. Taxonomy (NCBI): domain Eukaryota; kingdom Metazoa; phylum Chordata; class Lepidosauria; order Squamata; family Lacertidae; genus Podarcis; species Podarcis gaigeae. Next base: position 5,577,760 of record NC_139690.1, on the reverse strand, counting down.
TCGCTTTTCCAGCTCTACCTTCCTTTATCTTTGAAATTTTGCCTCTCTCAGCTTTCATGGCTAGTGTATAAAACCCTCACCCAAACATTCATAGGCGACGGCTGTTGGTTTGGGGAAAAAACCAGTGTGGCAAACTTTGTGACTTCATTTGTTAAAAATATATATACCCTGCCTTTCCTTTAGAAATAAGAACAAAAATGGCTTGAGGAAGCTGATCATAAAAGAAGAAGTCAATACCACACCTGGTTATCATTGCTACATCTGAAAAACATACTGAAGAGGTATCAAACAGGGAAAATGAAAGAAGGCTGCAAATTGGTGGGGGTTTTTAAACATGAAAAAAAGCTGAGCAATTGGGAGACATACAAAAATGTGCAAAATTACATGTGGCGTGGAAAAAGTGGCTGGTCTCCCTCTTTCCTAACACTAGAATCCAACAAGCTGAATGTTGGGAGATTCAGGACATACAAAAGAAAGTCCTTATTCATATGGCACATAGTGAAACCATGGATACAGCGCATTGTTAAATGATGGAATCTGCTACTACAAGATGCAGTTGATTAGGCAAATGCATGGAAGGCAAGGCTATCTACAGCTGCTGGCCACAGGGGCTATATTCTGCCTCTACTGTCATGAGGCAATATGCCTCTGAATACAAGTAGCTTGGAACCACAAATGGGGAGGCTGCTCTTGCCCTAGGCTCTTGCTTGTGGGCATCCCATAACGGGCATCTGGTTGGCCACTGTGAACAAAGGATGCTGGACTAGAGGGGCCATTGGCTTCATCCAGCAGGGGTCTTATGCCCTTATTTTATTTTTATTTTTATTTTACAAAATCTATATACCACTGAATTGTTGTAAAACCTCTAAGCACGATACAACCAATATTAAAATTACCATTAAGAACAGTTAAAGATAATTACTTTAATTCTTTCTAAAGCAATCAAAAGTGATTAAAATGCCTTAATATCTACATGTCTGGACAGACTTGCTTAAACAAAGGTGTTTCAAGCAGCACTGAAAAGAGTGCGGCAAAGATGCCTGTGTGATGCTTATAGGCAGGGAGCTCTAAAGTGTAGGAGCTGCCACATTAAAAGGGTCATTTCTCACAACTGTGGAAGAAGTATTAATCGGCATGAAGCAGTTGAGGGGGCAAATGGGGGGTAAGGCAATCACGCAAGCAAATTAGTCCCACCTTGAACTTGGCCTGATGTGTTTTACACAAATACACCCACCCACCCCATGTTAAGAAAAACAATACAGAAGTGTGACTGCTGAACCTTAAAGGTAAAGGTACCCCTGCCCGTACGTGCCAGTCGTGTCCGACTCTAGGGTTGTGCGCCCATCTCACTTAAGAGGCCAGGAGCCAGCGCTGTCCGCAGACACTTCCGGGTCACGTGGCCAGTGTGACGAAGCTGCTCTGGTGAACGAGCACCAGCGCAGCACACGGAAACGCCGTTTACCTTCCCGCTATAAAGCGGTCCCTATTTATTTACTTGCACTTAGGGGTGCTTTTGAACTGCTAGGTGGGCAGGAGCTGGGACTGAACGACGGGAGCTCACCCCGCCGCGGGGATTCGAACCACCAACCATACGATCGGCAAGTCCTAGGCACTGAGGTTTTACCCACAGCGCCACCCGCGTCCCAGCGCTAAACCTTAAAGCCATGTAAATTTGATGGGCCCAAACAGCTGCCAGGAAAAGGGAAGCTCCTCCTAAAATGGGAATCTCTCCAGAAGAGGGCAAAAGACAACCACCAAAGGTGCCCTCCCCACCTCCACCCCAGTCAAGGAATTCGGAAGTCTTCCATGATTAGCCATGTCTGTTCCCTTAACCAGAGCATCATTTGCCAACATCTGCTCCAAAATACCAACCAGGGGGAGGCGGTGCGGCCCTCATGGGGTAGTGCTGGCCCTGTGTGGTCCTGTTGGAACAGCTCCTGCCTTGGGTTACATTCCTTCTGGTGGGGCCTGCAAGGCAAGTTGCAACACCTGTTCAGGCAGCTGCCCAGCAGGAGCCAGGTGGCCATGGCTGCTGGCCCTCCTCCCCCCCGCTTGCGACCTCAGGGGACTTCATACGTACGGGAGTTCTTTGGGAGTCCAGGCCCGATGCTGACCTGCAGCACTTTATTACTTGGCTTGAGAATGGCCACGTCTCCCTGGCCTTGGCTGAACTGCACCTGGCGGGACCCACCAGCCTTCCAGGGCCCCCAGTTCTCCTTTTTTAGCTTCACTTCAAGCCTGAAACAAAGTGGGCAGGAAAACTCAGTTAGGTGCATGAGAAGGATACCACCCACATGCCCGAGAGCAGCCATTGATTGCAGCCCATCAGCTTCAGCATCACAGCTTCAGTTGTAGTCAAAAATATTTGGGGGGCATCAGGTTGAAGAAACCAGCTCTAGGGTCTGACACCACCGTTGTATGATTTGGGGGCACGGAAAACGAATTCCCACTCGACCCCAAAAGGTGGGGTCTGTTTCCTAAAGTTTGGTCTCATCTCTGAGGAGCAGAGTTGTTGACATTCTGAAAAATCTCTGCTGCTGTGAAATTTAAAGTCAGGCTCTTCTGAAATGTATGCCCACTGCACAAGAATATGCCTCTCCCATCAGGGCTGCTGTCATGTGGTTGCTGGGTGTTTTGGGCGGCAGACTTGCCCACCCTTGCATTATGCGTTTAATGACATGCACAAAAAGCAAACAAGCTGATACACAGAGAGCGAGCTCTGAGCTACAAAAAAGCTATTCGTAGCCCCCTGCCTCAGCCAGGAAATGACACCAGCAAAATGCACTCACTATCCTTTTTTCTTGCTTTTTTTTTTGAGACTCCTACACAAGCTGGGAAATGACTTGCCTAAAAAAACAAACATTCTGGGATGGTGGGCTTTGCGTCAGAATTTATTTTTCCTCCTTACGGAGCATTTATTTCTCCCTCTTCCTTCTTACAGAGCAGAGCGAGTTCCCCCTCCTCCTCATCACCACAAAGGAAAATAAATGGGGTCGCCATTCTCTTGCAAGCCCAGCTGTGGAAAAAGCTATCCCTTCCCATGCTTCTGGAAAAGGCCTGGGGCTGGACTGGGATGAAACCGTGGGGGGGGGGGGGATTCCTGCAACCAGAAGGACCTGGCTGTGGTCTCTCCTCCCCCCACAGTAGCCTGGGGGGAAGGGGCCTACCTTGGAAAAACGAGCCCAGGAAAGAGACACCTACCCCCAAGGGCACTGCCCAGGTGAGAAACGGGTTGGCCCTCCTTCTCCCAGGCCCAAGCAGGGTCTCACCCTCATTCAGAAACCAGTATTCTCAACTGAAAGCCATACTCTGGTGCTTCCTGCCAAATGGAAGTGAGCTCACTACATCCCCGCCTCCCTCAACAGACTGCTCAGCCTGGTGAAAGGGCTGGGCTGTATGACTGGGCCCAAAGGCCAGCTGGGGAGGTCATTCCAGGCATGTCATAAGGAAAATGCTGACACCCTCCTCACACTGATGTTCATCTTTACTGCAGGGTTGGTCTCTTTCTCGGGATGCGGGTGGCACTGTGGGTTAAACCACAGAGCCTAGGATTTGCCAATCAGAAGGTCAGCGGTTCAAATCCCCGCGACGGGGTGAGCTCCCGTTGTTCGGTCCCAGCTCCTGCCAACCTAGCAGTTTGAAAGCATGTCAAAGTGCAAGTAGATAAATAGGTACCATTCCAGCGGGAAGGTAAACTGTGTTTTGCCAGAAGCGGCTTAGTCATGCTGGCCACATGACCCGGAAAAACTGTCTGCGGACAAACGACGGCTCCCTCGGCCAGTAAAGCGAGATGAGCGCTGCAACCCCAGAGCCGTTCACAACTGGACTTAACTGTCAGGGGTCCTTTACCTTTTTACAGTATGTATATTTGTATTTTTATATTGTAAACCACCCTGTGATCCTCAGATGAAGGGTGGTATATAAATTTAATAAATAAATGATAACAACCATGTGCTTTGTGATTACCACGAGTTATTTCAGGGCAATACTTCCAATTTCCTTTGCTGACGCCCCCAAAGGGACAGCTGTGGCTACTCATGTGATTCAGCCTGACAGGAGCAAAGTGCTGCTGTTAAGCCTGTCACTCACGTATTGCTAAACTTGAGAGGTAGCCTCCTTTGTGTCTTCTCCTCGTAGCGCTTCGACAAAAGGCTGAGAAACTCCGTCTTGAAGACTGACTCAAGGAGACTGTCATATTCTTGCTCATGAATGACAAAGAGGTCATCCTGCATCATGCTGCAGAAATAAAAGCCAGGGTCATAAGAAATTCAAAACTAGCCTCTCCTCTAACCCCCTTTCAGACAGAAATGAGCTGACAGTGTCCTCTGCTGGAGAAGTAGAAGCAGCTCACTCTCCTAGAGGAAAAGAGGTTGCCTGCTCTGTATCTTGGTTGAATGAGAGAAGCATACAAGCTGTTCTGAAGGTGACTGAATGAATTGCAGCCAATCAGAAGCCACGCTTTGGTTTCCGAATGTTTTGGAAGTCAAACGGACTTCCAGAACAGATTCTGTCCAACTTACAAGGTACAACTGCAGTTGCTACTTTGTTTAATACTCCGAAAAGGGGGGGGGGCTTTTGATTTATGCTCTACAAGGAATTTAACAAGGTTTTGCTATGTGCCCCCTTGACCGAGGCTGAATGGATTTTATTTATGAGTAGCACTGGATGGGTGTGTTGTTGGAGGAATGGCCCACAGCTGGAGAGTTGTTGACGTGAGGATGAATCTTAGAAAAGATTTTGCTGTGTATCCTGCGCTGAGAAAGAACTCCAGAGGGGAACTTAATGGTGGATATCTGGAAAGTTCACTCTGTGAGATTTTTTTATGGCTGTGGTTCGCAAGTCAGCTTGATAACAGTGAGATGGAAACATTGCAAAGAACTGAACAACGAGAAAAAGAACTGAACTCTTCCAACACTCCAGGTCAGGAACAAAAATGTACATAAAGAGCTACACACGTGAAATGGATTATATATTTACAAGATGAAACTGAGGTGCTGTTTTGTAAGGTGAAAAAGCGGACAGCTGGAAGAATGGCTTAATGGTAAGTGAAGGGTGTCAACTGGATATAAATAAGAAATAAAGCAGCTATGGGGGAAAATCTTGGACATATGATTGCAACAAGAGCGGGAAACCTGATTGTAAGAAACTGTATTAAATTAAAGTAATTTGGTTTGATTTGTAATAATTTGGGGAATTATTTTTTTTAAAATGACGTAGTACTGTGATAGTTACAGGATCAGTGTTAGAACAGTGGAATTTTTGAAATGGGGAGCAGCATGTGTGCTGTCTCTGCCAACTTCCATCAGCCCCAGCCAGTCAGGGGAGGGGAGGCTGTGGGAGGCCCTGCAAATGCTGTTGGGCTCCCAGCACCCAGCAGTCAACATGGCCAGTGGTCAGAGAGGATGGGAGCTGTAATCTGGCAAGATCTGGAGAGACTGAGGTTCCCCAACGGTGACTGAGGGTTTGTTTCTTGACTAGATTCTGGACAACAATGTTGGATGAGGGAGACTTCGGTCTGATCCTGCAAGGCACTTCTCAAATTGTTGAGCAAGAGCCGGCACTCAGGATCACTTAATGCAGATTAGTTATTAGATGATGGTCAAGATCTCTCTCTCTCTCTCTCTCTCTCTCTCTCTCTCTCTCTCTCTCTAGTTCAGCATCCCGTTTCCCACAATAGACAACCAGGGAAGCCCACAAGCTGGGCAGGAAGGTAAACTGCCATCTCTAGAATTTAGTATTCAATGGTATGCTCCTGAGCTATTATCACTAATATCAGTAGGAAGGACCTCCTTGCTAAATCAGACCAGATCCAGTCCCAGGATCCAGCTTCCTTCCATACTGGCCAAGCAGATACCTCCAGGAAGTGGGCAAATTTAATACATGTCATGAAGCAGAACAGGAGGAACCTGTGGTCCTCCTCCAGGCATTGGCCATGCTGGCTGGGGCTGATAGGAGCTGGAAGGCAGCAACACCTGGGGGGCTCCACAGGTCCTGCTCTGGGACTTTAAAGCTTGTGACTGCCCACTGACCCTGCCTCCCACTCAACTTAGCTCCCCTCCTCCCTCCCTTTCCCCACTGGCCTATTCCTGTGAAAAAAAGAGGAGGTGGGACTGACCTTAGCGAAACTGACAGAATCCTTTCCACCTCGATCCGTCGCTTGAGCACCTCTTTCACCAGGCCTTTGTCTGGGCCTTGCTTCACCTTTTCACGCCCAACCAGGTACACACACTTTGGGGAGAGGATGAGGTCTCGCTTGATGCCCTGGAAATAAGAGCAGACCTGTGTTTACACCCTTATGATTTAAACAGAATTTTTAAAAATGAGGAATAAGGATTGATTTAGCTTTAGGCTCCAAGTTCCATCATCTGGAAAGAAATAAGGAGACACCTGGGTGTGATGGAACTTGCTTCCAGCAGACAGCCCAATATATTCTGATGCCCACAGGGAAAAATGTAAGATGGTGCAGAGACCAGGCCAGCCCAGGCAGAATTCACTGTGTAGTTCTTTTGCCCCGACCCATTCCTACCTTAAACCTCCTGTCGTATTTGGTGACAGTGTCAGCAAAATCGATCTTTTCCCGCTTTCCCACAAATTGCCGCAGCTCTGGGCGGTCCTCCATGCCTATGTAGTCACCCACAAAGTTCCTATTGATGCTGTTTTTCCTTCTCTCCTTCTTGTTCAGGAGCAGGTCAGAGGCTTTAAAACGGGGAGAGAGGAAGAAGTGTTACTTTGCAGCCCCAATTATAAAGATGAGTTTCACAGTTCTGAGAAGCAGAGAGATACCATTCCATTTACATTTTTCGGGGGGGGGGGGAGTGCATAACATAAAATTACAGTGATTACTGATTTTTTACTGGTTGCCCTCAGAGAACCTCATGCTTATTATGGGAAATAAGCTATGTCCTACAGGTTATGATTGTGGAAACAGAGTTGTAAAAGGCACAATACCCCTGTTTTTCACAATGCCAACCTTAAACCAATGCACAGGCTGCCACCCTGCACCTACTTAACCCGGGAGTAGGCCCCATTAAACACAAAGAACCTTACATCTTAAGTAGACATGTATATCATTATTCTGGAAAGTTAACAATGCAGTGAATTCCTACTGAGTTCCTGCACAGCAGCAGACATGCCTAAGCCACTTTGCAGAGTTTTCACAATCTGCATTTGCCATTTGGTGAGGCGATTCTGTCACACACACACACACACACACACACACACACACTCTTATTCTGTAGTACTACTTGCAGAAAATAACTCCTAGGAAGCAAGAAGCAAGGAATGTGCACAAAATGGGAGGCAGAAACAGAATCACTTCAGGACTCCAGGAATTCCTACTGCCTAGTCTCCAAACAACTCACTTGTCAATCATAGTGCTGACTTCACCCACTAGCTAAAAATACTGACAGGCGGGAGCAGCCAGGGGCAAAGTCCTGAGTTACTGCATTATTAGCAGCTGAGACATACCTTCTTCTCTCATCTGTACATATTTCTTCCTGGCCACGTATTTCCGCCATGCCTTCTGGATGGCCCGTGCATAGCCATCGTACTTCCGCTCCCGCATCTCTTCCAGCAAAAACAGCTGCAATAAAAAGAAAACCCATCAGCTCAGCAAGTGAGAGAGGAGAGGGAAGGATGAGAAGCGGAAGCCAAGCAGGCACACCGCGTTGGGCAACAAATTGCTTACTTACTTTGCCAAACCTTTGTAAGGCATTCCAAATATAGGCCATCATAACACATCCATATGTAAAAATTTAAAATATATACAAATAAACAGCATGTAAAATATATATTGACAAGGATTTTCATTGGGATTTCTTCCCGCTAAATAGAGACATTCATCACTCTAAGAGATACTATTGACAAAACCTCAGCCTCCCTTGCAGTTACTTCCAGGTTAATGTCAGACAGATAGAATCTGGTATTTTTATTGTGTCGTGATGTTAAGACTACCAAAAAACGGGGATAGCATGAGTTTGCATAGCTGGTAGTATAATGGACAGTAGAAAAGAATATGTTCTACAGTATCTGACACATTCAAAGAACAACTGCAATGTTTATCATTTGTGGGGAAGTTTAAATATCTGCCATTGACAAAAGCTGAGGGGGAAACGTTCAGTCGGGTTAACATAAAGGCCCTGTGTTGGACTGGAATTATTAATTTTGAGATATAAGTGACCCTGTTATCTGTATTTAAACTATAGAACCCAGGGGAGCAAATTTTATTTACAGCTGACTCAATATTTTGTTTTTAAATGTCCCTTAATATGGTTTGAATATTGTGATAAATATATTGCTCACTTGAATTTTACAAGAGTTCCAATATCCAGTTTCAATACAGTGGAACCTTGGTTCTCAAACTTAATCCATTCCGGGAGTCCGTTCGACTCCCGAAACTGTTTGGAAACCAAGGTGCAGCTTCTGATTGGCTGCAGGAGCTTCCTGGACTCAAGCGGAAGCCGTGTCGGATGTTCGGCTTCCGAAAAACATTCACAAACCGGAACACTTACTTCTGGGTTTCCGGCGTTCAGGAGCCAAGCCGTTCGGAAACCCAAGGTACCATTGTACCAATAGATCTGATTTTGCTATGTAAGAGTTGGAACCAACCGGATTCATAAGAGTCCTTAAGTAAGTCAGAAAGCAGACTCGAATGTTGGAAATGAATATGGCCAACGCAACAAGTATTTTATAGTGCTGGACCACGCCCAATCGCCCAATATTCCATCGTGTATATACCTAGTTCTGCACACATCATCTCATACTTGATTGAACTTGGGAGCTCCAGGATACGTCTCAAGAAACTTGAGTGTATCTTATCTAAATCACTATTATATGCTTGTATCCATATTGGGATCCCAAAAAGCAGCTGGGATGACATTTTAGCTTGATAAATCTAAATAGCAACTGATATAAATTGGTTACCTTTCTCAAAAGAAAACCGAGCTACTGCTGAGGAGGTACACTTTGCCTGTTTTATAGCACTTGTGTGATGGTTTGACCAACCATCTGGAATAAAATTCTGAGATATCTATACATCTTTACTAGCTGGATTCCTTGTCCTCTTATTTTCCATTTCTCTAATTTTCCCAGAATTGTTCTCTTCTCATATTTTATTGAAAATTTATTGGTTTCACAATAGGAAATCAGGGAGAGTAAAATACATTCCAGACCTACCCTCGTCAGTGATAATAAGGCTGCATCATCCACATACAGTAGCAGTGCAACTGGGTTTTGATTTATTTGGGGGGGCATGTGATTCTGTTTTTTTAAAGTGCTCTGGGAGATCTGATAAAAAATAAATTAAAAAGAAAAGGGGCAAGAATACACCCGTGTTTTACACCTTTCATATTAGGGATGTTGGAAGAGAGGGGACCTTTGGCATTGAGTTTGATTTGGCAGATGCTAAAAGCATATAAATTCTGTATTAGGATCAGCAAGCGTTAATCAACTCCTAACTCTACAAGCTTCCTCCACAATATCACACAATCAACTGAATCAGAGGCACCACGAAAATCTATGAAAGATGCATAAATTTTGGAATGATTTTGAAGTCTATATTTTTCAACCAAATGTGTGAGACAGATAGAGATAGCGTAGCCTTTGGAAGATAGAGTAGCCTTTGGAAAAACCTATTTGTTCTTTCCCTGGCAAGTTTAGATATTTTTATCCTGGTAACTAATCTAAGTAAAAGGTGCTTGGGCGTCAAGGCACCACACCCCTCCTTTGATGAATAAAACACGTGGACACCAGTATTTTTGGTTAATGGGCGAAAAAAGGCCACAACTTTATTGGTTACAAAATGTGAGTGGTATTGGCTTTAGGCATTGGACCTGAAATGACTATACCTGACTCCTGCCCACCATGCAGGAAGTCTCACAAGGGTTAACCACCTGTAGGGGGTTCTAGTTTGCTATGGTTATCTTTGAAATTTGGCGCCATTTTCTTTTAAGCTGAAGACATTCATCGTTGAACCAGGGACCAGTTCTGTTTTTAAGTGCCCTGACTTTTGGTGGAGTGTTAAGCTCTTCAAATGTTTTGAAGATTTCACTATATACTTCCAGAATGTCACTATGAGAATTGATATTCTTTAGAGAGAACCTGGTTTCTAAAATCAACAATGAGTTTTTGCCCCACTACTACACTCATTTCCTGGGACCATTTTAGTTGGCTCATTTGCTTGTATTGACAAAATTTTGTGTTGTTACGATTAGTTATTTCTAAATCAAAGTTTACATTTATAGACATCAACAATGGTTGGTGATCGCTTTCTGTGCGCGTCCCAATTCTAAAGTCCACTATCAGATTTACAGCGTCAAAAGAGACACTATAATCAGTGACACTACATTGGAGGGGAAGTATGTAAATTCCCCATTTCTATCCCCATCTATTGAGCCATTTACAATTAGTAAAATTATTACACAGTTTGAGCAAGCATATACTTTCCCTGTTTATAACCTTGTCTCTAGAGAATTATTTTCACTGAATGTGCAATATCATCCATATTCCAATTTAAAGCGCTGCTTAATTGTTCATTGTCAATTCCCACCCTAGGATTAAAATCGCCCGCTATTGTTAATGAGGCATTTGGGTATTGCAAACGCCTCATTAACAAATTGCATACTGAAGTTGACTTTCAGTGGGTGCCACCCACTTGGATCAACAGACAGAACCTCCAAAAATATGTGGAGTGTGCCACAAATATGCCACTGGCACAAACAGGTCAGTGTGGGTCAGTTTCCCCTGCTTTAGAGGTAGAAATTCCAGCACTGCAAGAAAAGCCCAGGTGTGGGAAATGTGAAATGATTCAGGAAGTCCCGCAGACAGACAATGCAGAGATTCACCTTCCTCCAAGACATGTATGTCTCCAATCAACCAGCAGCGGATGAAAGGAGGATATTTTGGGAAACAAAGAGAAGTTCATCTTAAAGTCAAAAGGGGATCTGGTCTATCTCACACATTTCACATCTGCTTTCAGGCAGATGACGGGAGAGAGACAGCAGCGCATGATGGCTGCCGACGAGGGATTTAGCAGCATCTGCTTGACGTTCTGATTGCTGGAGTCTTGGCAGAGTTCCTGCACACAGTGCGATGCCCACAGAGAGGAAAGCAATGCAGAGATACAATGCTGACATCTTTCAGGGTGCCCTGTGCAGGGCTGGGTCCTGCAACCCTTCACAGATGCACCCCTAACCCTGAACGCTCCTCAGCTCCCTGGGCTGTTGCCAAGAGCCTCTGGCTTCCAAGGTGTGCGGCACGATCCTCCAGTCTGGCCAGATTTTTTGCTAGGGTGGGAGCGATTTATGAAACTGGTTCATGCCAAGTCAGACTTCTGGCCCATCTATCCTGCTCTGGTGAGCAGGCAGCTCTCCAGAGCCTCAGGCAGAGAAGAGAACTTTCTCATCACCTGCAACCTGAATCTCTTGAAGTGGAGGTTCCTGAGGTTGAACACAAACCTGCACACAGAGCAGGTGCAGTGGGACTTTTAAATTGACAGCCTCTCTAGTCCTCCTTGTCTAGCTGGCAAGATTCCACCAGGGTTCAATCCTGCCACTCCAGGACTGCAGTAGCTCAGTAGAGCAGGAAGGGACAACCCCAGCGTCCACATGCATAGATAATTTTATTTGTATGCTGCCTTTCCATAGTTCAAGCCATTCTCAACATGAAAAAATACATAACTACAAGGTAAAAAAGGTAGTCATAAACAATAAATAAAACATTTAAAAATGTACAACCAAACCGAACCATTTCCACATAAATCACAAGGAGATCTATAATAAATATACAAAAAGCCAACAACAGCAACCATCCCAACAAATACCCTCTGTTCAGCAGCCTCAGCTTTTGTAGCTGGAGTCAGTCAGGCCCAAGCCATGTGGGAAAAGGCCTGCAAGGTAAGGAAGCAGATCTTCCAGGATTGGCATCCCCAAGTCTGTGACTCTCCATTCTTTCTGCTTACATGACAACATAGCTGACAAAGCAAAGGATGGTGGCTACAACTCCACCAAGTTCTTCTGGTGTCTGAAGTGAGATGGTGCCCATTGCCTTCCCACTAATTAGCATGTGGCATAATCCACTGGGATGTTTTCCTCCACAAGCTCCATGGAAGTGAACAGGAGTTGTGGAACAGCTTGCGTAGAGGAACTCCCCTGCGTCATTTGCACCCTCTGGGTCTGATCCTTCTGCCTCCACAAACAGCAGCCTTCACCAGCCTGGAGCCCTTCAGATATTTTGGACTACAACTCTCGTCTGCTGTGGTGGTAGCAAAGTCTGTTCTCGAGTTTCTACATGTGTCCTCACACATACGTAAACAGCTTACAGTTTTCAGCATGCTGCGGCCAACCTTTCTCTCCTGAAATAATTAGCAAGCCTCTCTGCCTTATTTTTTTTTAAAACATGGAAAAGGGAGCTGGCAGAACAAGCTGCTCATAGCAACTTTACTTGCATGGCTGACTCCCAGAAAGTTGTACTAATTGCAGCACATCTATCAAAGCAGAGCAACCCATCAGATGTAATTAAAGTTTGCATCAGACACACTTCCTGTGCCCAGAAAGAAAAACCAGCATCCCTCTTTTAAAAAACAACAACACCTTAATGACTTGCAAGAAATTTTCAACACAAACATATAAGAGACGTTTTATAAAGAATGATCTTCTATTTCCTTCACTGTTCCTTCTTAAAAACACTTTATCTTGGTGCACCCAAGAGAGAGATGCAATTAGCACTACAGAAGGCCTAGGTCTGATCCATACTTAACCCAGTTGCCTTTAAACCCTGGTGGCAAACTGGGAACTACCTCCAGAAAATATGCACTCTCTCACTCAAGAAGGCCTGCACTGCTGAGGCAGGTAGCTGCAGTTCACAGGGGAGCAGAAGTCCAGTCCTCTCAACACACACCCAAGAGGAAGCAAGATCACAGCAGCAGTGGGCTCCACCACCAGTCTATGCGTGTTCAGGTGAATGACTGCATGGTGTCTATATGCACCCAACTGTCTCAGTAGTGGGCTGTCCACTTCTGATTGGAAACTGTACATTCCTTCCAGGCTTCCTAACTGTGTGAAGAGAGCCCCATGGGGACAGTTTACTCACCCCAGTTACGTTGCAAGAACATGGCTCATGAGACATCTACACTTGACCTGAATCAGATATTTCAATGGATGTCTACACCACCAATTTAAACTGGTTTAATTAACAGTCATTACCTATTGCCAGGGAACTCTATCAAATCTAGCTCTATAGGGTTGGAGTGAATCGTCCCCATCACCGAACTACAATTCTTAGGATTCTTTAGGGCAGGGCAGAGGAAACTGCAAGGGCCCTCCAGATATAATAGAACTGCAACTCCCTTCATCCTTGACACTGGCTATGTTGGCAGGGGCTGATGGGAGTTGGAGTCCCAGCAACATCTAGGAAACACTGTCTGTGATACCAGGTGATGCACTCTCTCCCACCCACCAAAGCACACACATACCACACACAAGCAGACATGCTGCTCCCCTGCCCACCATTTTTTAGCCAACCTGTGCAGATCATCAGAAGAGTGAGACATTTCTCTCCTCATTGTGACACTACCCTGGGAGAAGAGGTTTAAGCCTCTCAGCCTAGTCCAGTGCCACAGTAGAGAGAAACACCACCTGCTTTCCTTTCGTCTGGTGAATCCTCTTCTGGAGAACAGGTAACCTCCCCCCAGCACTGCTGTGTCACAAAATGGAAAATAAAGGAGAAGAGGATGGCTTGATAAAGACTTGCAGTCCAGGAACAAGTGCAAATTCTATCCATTTGGTCTACACAACACATTGCAGAACTGACAAGTGACCTCCCCTTTTCCCCTCCCAATTCTACAATTCAGTTCTAGCAGGTTGTCTCACTCTTTGGAGTCATGACTTTGCCCTTCTACTCACAGACTCTGGTGCCTTGATGAAGATTTTTGTTCTCCCAAGCTGATATTGGTCAGGATCCACATTGACAGAATGGAGGAGGTGGAGAACCCCCTGTTTTTCGTCCCCTTTCCAGGAAGGCCAGGTTGCTTTGGTCAGGATGGCGTACCTGCAGAAAAGCATAATCACCATCATCATCATCATCATCATCATCATCATTAACACTCTATCTAGCTGGGTTGCCCCACGGTTAAAAATAAAATACAAACACAAATAAAATACCTCAAGGTCCACCTCTTCCTATATGAACTGACCCAGACCCTGAAATCATCACCTGAGATCCTTCTTCATGTGCCTCCTCCACAAGAGGCCTGGGGGAAGGGGGTGGCAACACGAGGAGGGGTCTTTTCTGTGGTGGCTCCCTGCTTGTGGAATGTGCTCCCCAGAAAGGCCTGCCTGGCGCCTTTGTTACAGATCTTTAGGTGCCAGGAAAAACATCCCGCTTCTCCCAGGCCTTTGGCTTATTAAACCATCTATGGGCTTTTAAACTGTTGGGGGCAGTTCTTGTTTTTGTGTGTTACTATGTTATGTTTGTTTTTATATTGTAAACTGTCCTGTGATCTTCAGATAAAGGGTGGTATTTAAATTTTAATCATCATCATCATCAGATGATGGTGAGATTCTGCCATTCCACTCAGTGATAGATTTCATCTATGGGCAATTCCAGGACAAATTTAAAATCAGTTGTTGGGATACACCAGTTGAAATTCCTGCTCTAATATAAGCACCATCCAAAGCCACCCAGACTTCAGTTTGTTCAATAATGGATTAATGCAGTTCAAGGAATAGAAGAGTATTATTGTTATTCCAAAATCCACACTTGAGACTGACCAAAATGTCATAAAAGTGAGATAAGTTTTCAAGTTCTCCAGAACTGTTCATCAGGCAAGATGTTACACAAAGGGGGGAGGGGGGTTGTCAGGAGGGGGGGGCCAGGGGAGGAAAAACAAGAAGCAAAGAAGTACAGAACTTGGAAATTCCAAGATGGAGGTCAGCCTCTCTCCCCCAGGTGCTACAGAAATGTTCTACACCAAAGTTTCTGGGTTAATGAAGCAATTGAAGCATGAGAAATTAAAATCTGGCCTCTAACTCAGAACTATCCCACTCGAGTCAAGAGTTGGAACAGGCCCCCAAACCATGAAGAACTGTAATTGATCAGAGACAACAGTGGACTGACTCGGTATAAGGTATTTCCTTACATTTTCTAGCTTTTTAAATTTCTTCCCAAGGCATCATATCTAGCTGAAGAAAGATAATATATAAAAGTCAACTTATCGAGTTTGGATAATCACAGCGGTGTAGTCTAACATATTTACTGTCTTGTACCCTAACCATTCCTCCAGTATGATCAAGGTTGTTTACCTGGGGATTCCCTTATTGTATCCTAAGCCTTGTGGTGCAGAGAACTCAAGGTCACCAGGGAGCTTTACTGCTGGACTAAGATTTGTCTTCCCCCGACCTCTCCGCTACACCACCACAAGGCTCAGTTACAACAGGAAAACAACCTTGGAAATCATAATTAATATGTGAGCAAAGACAGGAGGGTCATGTAATCATCAAAACAAAACAAGGGCTGACCAAACAGTTTAGATGGCAAGATGTTGTCATTCAGTTGTCTCTCTGGCAGTGCACAAAGAGCATTGCCTGCTGCCCCAGGGAGCCAATCTTGCAGTTCTGGTGTGGGATCCTTTTCCCACTTCCTCTCTCCCTCCCTAACAACTGCCTGACGCTTCTTTATTAAACCGCATCAGCTTCCATCCTCCCTTAGACATAGCAGAAATGTGGGGCATTTCCAGCTTGAAAGAATTTGCAGCACACACAAAATCAAAACAGAAGCAAAAGCAAGCCATTGTTATGAGAAAGCAGAGCAAGGGAGGAAGGAAGGAAGAAGAGCCCAGGAGGAGTTTTAGCAGCTAGGGCTGCAACGCCTGGACGACTTTAAAACATTTTGATAAAGGGTGCTCCTGGTTATAATTTATTTCTTTATAGTGATAAAAACTACAGATGGCAGGGGAACATATTAGAAGGTGAAGGGGTGTGTGTGTGTGTGTGAGAGAGAGAGAGAGAGAGAGAGAGAGAGAGAGAGAGAGAGAGAGAGAAGGAGGAGAAGAATGCTCTGTGTATGATCTAGGATGTATGTTTGTATAATCGAAAATCAAAAGAAAGTATGCTTTATTTTCTTTAGAACAATTTCCTAAAGTGTGAATTTAAATTACCCATTCACAATTATTTAAATATGTATAAACCGCACTTTCATATAACACACTGCAGAGGAACACACAACTCAAAAACGCAATGCAGGAGGTCCCTGAACAATCAACTGATTAACTAATGTAAACTTAAATGATTAATCAACTAAGATTCCTTTCATCAGGCAGCAGCTGTTATTTTTGCTACTCCATCACAGCGAAAACAGTACAGAGAGTAAAGGTGGAGAAGACAAAGCTGTTGTTCCTTAAAGCAGTATGGCTCGTTTGAAAAAAATGACATACCTTATTCCAGCCTTACCCAACCTGGGGTCCTCCAGACGTTTTAGCCTACAGCTTCCATGAGTTTTATCTAGTGGGCACCAGGTTGGGGAAGGCTTCCTTATTCCACCATAACACAAAATACAGTAGCAAGTTTCAAGCATGGTCAGTTTGAACGAGGCGCTGGGTGGGAGAGGACAAACACAGAAGGGAGACATCGACTGGGAAGTGTCACCAACAAAGCAGTTGTCAGGGCAGCTTTTGCAACTCTCTATTCATAAGGTGGTGTATTTTTAAGTATTTGTGCCATGTTAGTAATAATAATACTTTTTAAAAGGCAGGCAGCCTTGACACACAAGGACAGGAGTAAGACGGGGGATCTGGTGCAAGAGCATTTCAGCTTCTCCTCAAATCTTAGGTCTGCCTTCAGAAACATTATTTTTTAGATTTGTTGACAAGCAAACAAGAGCCAAAATTGAAAACACCTGGGCTTCTTTAGGCTCCTATCTACTCTATGCAGTAATGGAGAGAAAAACTTGGGTATGTTTTTTGTGGAATGTGATCTTCCCTCCCTTTTCAAAATCTCCCTGAAGAGAAGAAAGCAACACAGAGGAATACCGTACCTCTGTAAGAATTTCTGGAACACTCGCCTATAGGCATAACCCGCTCGCCGCACTCGGATGTTTTCTTTGAGCCCAAGATATTCCACTTGGTGCTTTACCCTGCAGGGAAAGGGTCAAAAAAGAAGCATGATTAGTTGAAGAGGTAGGTGGGAATCAGCTTTCAAGTGTCTCTACAGAAGGTCTACATGGAGAACAACTCACGGCCCTTACAGTCACGGACTGAAGGGAAAGAAGCAGCAGTTTCAAGTGACAGCAAAGCACACCTAGCCTGGGTAACAAGAAAGGCTGCCGTTACCCAGGTTAGGGGTGGTTTTTCTCATGTGGATAGCTTGCTGCACTTGTTTGTAATGTTCAAAACAGATATTGGGACCTTCTTATCTTTCTTAGACACTGAAAACAAGTGCCACCAGATAGCTCTTGTCTCTGGATGTTCCTAACAAGCACTGCAAACTCCCTGTTCAGTCTTGACCCCAGTTATCTGGTCCTCCAAAATAAAGATGATAAACATGGTGACCTCCAGACGTTGCCAGACATCAACTTCCAACAGCCCTGGCAGCCAGGAGAATGTAACATGCATGGATATGGGAAATGGAGGAGGGTTAAAGCATTGCCTCTTTCATTATGTAGTAATCTGAAGAAACTCAGTAAAATGTGTAAATAGCAAGAGGACCCCCCCCCCATGTGTGTCTGTGGGTATGATTTAAGTCAGGGGGAATCCAACTAATGTTGGCCTGAGTTAGTATACACAGCTGTCAAGATAAAATCTGGCTATGTTGCTATGTTTGTGCTGGGAAAAAGATGCAGGGGACACATACCCCCGAACAACACTTTGGATTACAACAGTGGAGGATTATGCTGAAGGAAACTCTTGTGACATAACATGTTGCAATGTTTGCATGTGCAAGAAAGGCACAAATCGACCAGTTGGAATTATATCCATGGCAGTTTTCGCAGAGTTAGTCAGATCATTGGTCCATGTAGCTCAGTATTGTCTACACTGACTGGCAGCAGTCCTCCAGGGTTGCAGACAGGGATCTCTCCTGGCACCACTTGGGGATCCCACTGGAGAATTGGACCATGCAAAGCAGCTTGCTCATTGGACTAGGGTCCTTCCTTCAGAATTGCATTCAACACTAGTCCTACTCAGAGAAGACCCATAGAAATCAATGCATCGTCTTCTTCTTCTTTGGCGATCACTCGTAGCTGAGTAAGATTTTCTTCCATGAATATTGTCTTAACAGCGTGTCCATAAGTGACTGTGGAGGCCAATTCTGGATCTGTACACCCTTCCACAGGGAATAGCACTGGCTACAGCCCTCTGAGTCATATTGAATCCACTTTTGGAAAGCAATATCTTCTAATGTTAAGTAGCTTCAGGAACAGCATTTATAGGAGAACAAATTTGTGTGGCAGCATTATTTCCTTGATTTTAAGTTAACAAATTCCACATTTCAAGAATACGGACATTTGAATATTAACAAAAAATAAAGAACTTTCCATCCCAGGTCAGCAGTAAGCAAACTTTTGTTTCAGGATATCGTAAGAACAATTAAGTTCTTTAGTTTTGAACCAAGCCAGACCTATAATTTTGCTAGTCTACCTCGTGAAAATATGAAAATGGTGTGTGTGCTTTAAAAATAACAGTTTCCCCCAGAATTACAATAATGCTTCTCATTAGCTTGATACCCAGACATTGACCTGAAAGGCTTTGGCTCTGAGAGAGAGAATGCTTCAGAACTGCCTTTTCCCAAAACCTTTTTTTAACAGTCTTAAAATTATTTGTAGCTTGAGACTTAAAATTATTTGTAGCTTGATTGGCATTGGTGAAGCAGTAAGAAACAAGGACTAACTTTGTCCCCCCCCCCCCCATTGCATTATTCCATATGTCAGCAGGCGGGAATCTATAAACAGGAAAACATACTTTGGCTGATCAGCTCTTTTTATGGCTACTCCACCAGAAGGCTTTGGAAGGGGAACAAAATTCTGGACTCCAATTCTCCGAACATAACAGTAAAGTGAACATTTTGATTTTCCTCCTCTCTCCCCTCCCCACTCCCAACTGGTGGAGGAACAGCAAACTTGTATGATGGGATGGGATGGGGGCAGAACAACTGTAATGGAAGGCATTTTTCAAAATTTGAAAGAACTAGAGGGCAGTGCCAGTTGCAACATGGAGATTTAGAATTGGTTGTAGAGATTTAATCACTTTCTACATCACCCCAACTACATTTTTCACTGGTTTTGTGCAGTGAAAAATGCAAAAGGAATGTCTTGATTTTAGAAAAAAAAGCTACACACCCTAACTGGCAACGCATCTTGTACTTAGACAGCTTTTTTAAAAGTTCAGCTTGGAAAAGAATTCTCCAAGTTGGTAACACTGCAGTCTGGAAAAATAGCAAAATACAGCATGGGAATAAAATTAGGAAAAATATATTAGGTTTGAGGATAACCAATTTCTTAAATATTAATTGGAAAAAATAAGGATTTGACAAGCTTGCTGAAAAAGTGTTCTGAGTTTTGCTTTGCATGCCATTTAAAGATACATGTTTGTGGATCAAATGTGCTTCTTTAAGTGGCCCTAGGTCCTGCCCCTTCCCCAGGCTACTCCTCACATCAGCCCTGCTCCAGAAACGCCTCAAGGACTTTTGCTTGCCTGGAATGTATCCTTGAACTGTGACAATCCTCAGTGCTTGCTTGACTGGATGGAAGGAGGATAGAATACCCTGTTTGTTTGTTTGTTTGTTTGTTTGTTTGTTTGTTTGTTTGTGTGTGCATGCGCATGTTTATGTACCTATCTACACACACACACACACACCTGACTACTGTGTGGTTGGAGTGTAGTCTACAAAGGTAAGAGTCACATCCACTGCTCCACCCACTTTCCCCTTTGATCCCATCCACTGTTGCTTCTGGCCCAACTCAGAAGGCTAAGGCCATAAGAAGAGTCCAGCTGGATCCTGCGAATGGCCCATCCAGCATCTGTACCTTACAGTGGCCAACCAGATGCTTGGGGAAAACCCACGAGCAGGAGTTGAGCACAAGAGCACTCTCCCTTCCTGTAGCTTCCAGCAACTGGTATTCAGAGGCCTATGACAGTATTGCCTACAAGGAAATGCACAGCCCTCCTTTAGACTGACCAGAACATTTATGTAACTCCTGCCCACCCTAACCACCATTAACACTTGACTGCAAAAGTGCATTCAAAATAATGTACAGTGGTACCACGATTCTTGAACGTAATCCATTCCGGAAGACCATTCGAGTTCCGAAACGTTTGAAAACGGAGGCGCAAAGGGCTGTCTGCAAATTCAGTCGAGAAAATTGAAAAACAAGAAACGGAAGCTGTTTGACCTCGGAGGCACTTTCAAAAACAGAAGCATTTACTCCCAGGTTTTCGGCATTCGGGTTCTGAAACGTTCGTCAATGGAGACATTCGAGAACTGAGGTACCGCTGTGTTTATAATTTCTTCCTATATACATTAAAATGTAGACGACAGAATGGCAGGTAGGCAGAGAGCAAGGAGTGTAAGTGGCAGGCAGCCCAGATGAGCTGCTTAACCAAGGAGGGGGAGGCACCTGTCTGAAGAACCCTCTTCCTCCTTTAAAAGAGGTTGGGCTGAGCTGTGAGTGAAGGGGCTTGGGGCAAGCTTTGGGGAGAGGGGTGGGCAGAGCAGTGGGGGATAGTCGAGGAGGTAGGTGAGGTGTAAAGGGAATGAGTCATGGGGGAAGGCCTATAAAGCCAGAACAAAACATATCTGCATTTGTCTTGCCTGCCTGCTGTTTCTCCATGGGTGGTCTCTGCTGTGGTCTCAGTTAACAGGCAACCTACATCTGTAGATGATTCTACTCTTGCTCATGAAGCCACACATCAAGTATACTACATGCCACGGAAGTGACGTTTTCACCATCTTGGGCGAAAAATCTAATATGCATTAGCAGTGGGAACGGTCTCCTCTGTACCTGCTTTCCTCCCAGTCTCGAGGCTTTTTTGTTTCATTCGGCTTGATGCAACGGATGTAGTGGGGCGTGCATTTCATCAGGGTGCCAACAAGGTCATTGGCTTGTTTCTGCAAATAATAATAATAATAATAATAATAATAATAATAATAATAATAATAATAATGGCATATTTAGATACTAGCTGCTGCTTAGAACTGCTACCGATAATACTTTTGCTCCTTTTTATTTTTTAATTAGATGGTAATTTCACTATATCAGAAACAGGATCCCAAGAGAATTTACTGAAGCCAGAAAACTAATGCACTGTAAGTGATAATGCTACTGACCCTGGTCTCTGAGAAAAGAAGGATGTCTGATTGATAACAACAGTCTCTCCTGAAATCGCCCTTCAGAAGAACTATTACTGCATGGGCAATCTTCCCGCCAAGATCAGCAGGTTCCAAGAATCCCTTCACACTGGTATACAGTTTGCCTGGCACGGCTGACGGTCAGGGACCAACAGGGAGAGTGTCAGGAGTGCTAATAGGAGTGGGCTTAAAATCTTTTCCTAGGTGCCCAAGTGCTTTGGAGGAAATAATGAACTATGGGGGAATTCAATGAGGGTGGGGGATTCTGGGTTACTTGGCAGGATGGTAATTGGGGGAAACGAATTAATTCAAGATAACTTTACCTAGAGATGATTGGGAAGGGTGTTGATGAATGGAGACAACTGAAGGGAAAATGAATTGATTTGGAGAAGGATCTATGTGGAAGAAAATGAACTGGAGAGGAACATTTTTGGGGGACAAATTAACAGACAAATTTATTATTTGGATGGGAAATTAGTTCACTTGCCTTATTTGACTTTTAAATGTGTATCTGTACATATAAATGAGCATAGGCAAATCTGTGTCTATGGAGCCCATGCCCTGAAACTTTCCAGTACCTATCAACAACTTCCACATAACACTTCGAAGTGTGCAATTGTAGGACAGGACTCTCAAAAAACTGGAGCACACCTTGATTTTGCTACCAGCTGTCGTGGGTCGGCCTTTCTTGTCAGCTTGGAGATTCTCAGGAAACAGAGCCTTTATAAAAGGCCTAGGAGAGGAAAAATAAAACACAGGTCAGCACATAGTGATAATACAAAAGACCAAGAGGCTGATGGAGAAGCAGGTGAATACAGTGGTGCCTCGCTAGACGAAAAGAATTTGTTCCGCGATTCTCTTCGTCTAGCGGTTTTTTCGTCTTGCGAAGCAAGCCCATTGACAGCTTAGCCGATTAGCGCTACAGCTGTCAAGCGGCTTCCAGCGATCAGCTGTTAAGCGGCTTATCAGCGGAACAGCTGATAAGCATTTTAGCGGCTTAAGAAAAGGGCGGAAAAAGCGGAAAAAACCCGCGGGGGGGATGCAAGATTTTTTTCGTCTTGCGAAGCAACCCCATAGGGAAATTCGTTTTGCGAAGCGCCTCCAAAACGGAAAACCCTTTCGTCTAGCGGGTTTTTCGTCTTGTGAGGCGTTCGTCTTGCGGGGCATCACTGTATATGATCATTTCCTCCATCAGTCAGTTGGGCCATCCTGACCTGTTTGTTTCATAAAAATTATACAACACTTGATTATAAAAATAATCAAACTTCAAAGTGGTTTGCAAAAAGAATAAAACAATAAAATTATCAGGGGAAAACGGAACTATTCAAAACAAATAAAATAAAAACAGATTAAAACATACACCAGCATTCTACGTGTCTAGGTAGACTAGTCTAAACAAAAATGTTTTTAGTAGGCATTGAAAGGAGAACAGCTCCACTGGGAGGGAGTTCCTAAGTGTTGGTGCTGCCATACAAGAAGACCAATTTCTTACAAACTCAGAACAAATACCATGTGGCACCTGCAACAGTGCCAGTTCTGCAGATCAAACTGGTCAGAAGGGGGCATATGGGGTAAGGCGATCTCACAGGTAAACTGGTCCCAAGTTGTTAAGAGCTTTAGATACTAATAGTAACACCATGAACCTGGCCCAATAGCAAAGGGGCAACCACTGGAGATCTCCAACACAGGTGATACACGGTGACAAGGTCTCACTCCTCTTAATAATATTATATTAGGTGCTATTATTATTTTAAATACAAAAGCAGTCCTCTCATTATGGCTTTAATGTCCAACAGAGTAATGCCCTGACAGGAAGCAAGGGATGCTGCAGATGTTCCTCAAGTTCCAGATTGAACCTTCTTTCGTTGAAGAGAAATTGAGTATTTCTGAATCCTGATTCAAGATGACATTATTCCAAACAGCATTTTTCATATTTAAGAAATAGCCCAGATCTTTATTAAATGTTAGAAATTAAGCACTGCTTATACCATGGGTAGGCAAACTAAGGCCCGGGGCCCAGATCCAGCCCAATCGCCTGCGGACGGTCCGGCAATCAGCATGTTTTACATGAGTAGAATGTGTGCTTTTATTTAAAATGCATCTCTGGGTTAATTGTGGAGCATAGGAATTCATTCATCTTCCCCCCCCCCAAAAAAATATAGTCCGGCCCCCCACAAGGTCTGAGGGACAGTGGGCCGGCCCCCTGCTGAAAAAGTTTGCTGACCCCTGGCTTATACCATCAAAAGTTAGTTCCAAGTGGTCACTTTCCCTATTTTGGAATTCCTGGACTGTTATATGGAACCAATTAATTCTCCTCCTGTCTAGCCAGAAGAGTGCAGTGTAAGGTTATCTCAGCCTTCGCTAACCTGGGGCCCTCCATATGTGTTCTGCTACAACTTCCATCAGCACCAGCAAGCATGGTCATGATGCTGAGGCTCATGGGCAGTAAAACCCAGAGCACCTGGAGGGGACCAGGTTGGTGAAGGCTGGTATCTGAGCTGCTGCCTGGATTATGTTATTAAATTTAGAGCAGGCAAGCAGAAACTGTACCCAAAAGCACAAATGGGGAGAGATTGGGGGAGAGGGGTGAAATACGAACTGTTACATCTGGGACACATGTGCAATGCCCACCCTAAGTGGGGGGAAACATGTCTTACGTACTGTTCACTGCTTTGCATGAGTTCAATCAGGTCCATGAAAAGAACATCCCGGTTCCTCTCACAGAATCCATCCATGTCGTAGGACACCTGGGGAAAGGAGTGAATTTTTATTCCATTTGCAAGGGATATGGCAGTGAAATGCACTTCACATGCGGAAAATAGTTCTTGTAATTCCCAATGCAGTTTTGGAAAATAATG
The DNA here is from genome assembly GCF_964106915.1 of Podarcis gaigeae. NCBI lineage: Eukaryota > Metazoa > Chordata > Lepidosauria > Squamata > Lacertidae > Podarcis > Podarcis gaigeae. The sequence goes on along the minus strand of NC_139690.1, from coordinate 5,553,570 downwards.
CAATCTGTTAAGGCACAATCTGGAGAAATTAGGGGGCTAAATGCATGCTCTCTCTTAAAATCATCTGGTGCTGCTTGCTTTGGAAAGGGAGTGATTGAGAGCACAGAAGATCCAGTGAGAGGCTGGATATTTTCTTGTTCTGTTTCCCTGCTCCAAACCCTACACATTCTTACCCAGGAAGCTTTCCCCATGCAGGGTTAAAACAAATGTTACCTCTCAATAAAAATGTAAACAAGCCTTTAAAATGGGCCAGTGGAAGCCTGTTTACTGACACTGAGGATATGACAGCACCGTGCCAAGGAGCCCCCCACCCTGGCTGCTCCCCACAACCTTGCATGGTATATGCTAGCTAAATCAAATCTCAGATCAGTTAGAAATTGAATCAGCGCCCCCCCCCTTTCACCAATGCATTTTGAGAGTCACCTTTCCAGCATAATGGTGTATGATGAATCCCTGGTTCCAGCTGTTGAAGTGCTCATGAGTCCCAATCTGCATCTGGAGCTTTTGCAGCAGGGTCTGGTCTGCCCCTTCACCCACAGCGTGCATCGTGGCACATACATCATCCAGGATGCTCATGATGCCTGGAGGATTCTGGTGTACCAAGAAGAAACAGGTGGTGTACAAACCTCTCTCCAGCAAAACCTTCGAGGCTTCTTGCCCCTATCTCTAGGCCAGGCACTCAAGGTGCTTAATTGGATTTTAGTCATTTTTAAACAAATAAGGTCACTGGGTGCCTTTTGACAGAAAGGATATCTATATATACTATAAATAAATGTCATCTCAGCTTTTAGTACCCTCCCCAAACACCTATAGATCAAAGGCTCAGGGCAGTGATGAGCACACACACTGCCACTGCACTTCAGAAAACTTCTGTTTATTCACACTTATTGACCCTTCTTTGATCCAGCCATGTTTACCAGAATGTCCCCCTGTGAAACCTGCACAAAACAGAAGCAGCTTTTGGTACAATTAAGACAAGGTGATGCTTGTTCAGATACCCTGAGGTGCCATAAATTAGGACCTCACTTTCAATTTTTCTTTGTAGAATTTTAAAGAAAAGGGTTGTTTCCAACTGGTCAGAGACTAAGTCAATCAGCTACCAGTGAAGTTTGTGGGGTTGGCTGCTTTCTGCAGGAGGTGTGGTTGCTCCTCCTGGCATCCATTCGTGTTTAGTTCTCAAAAGTGGAATTAGCATGGATTTTTCCCCAGTTTTCTCCATGTGTCATAGGACTATCATTGTGGCCCACTGGGAGCTATCCAGCCAGAAGCTGCTGAACGTGTGGAGACAGGCCACGGTAGACTGAGGGAGCACCCGCTTTGCATACACAACATTCCAAGTTCAATCCCCAACAGAGACAGGGGTCCCTTCTCTCTGCATGAGACCTGGGAGGCCCTCAGGACACATACCACTTTGTTTTCTATGAGGTCACACACAATTTTATTGTTGAAGTAATCTATGGGTGTCCAGCGTATTCCTTCTTGCACATATTCCTCCTGCAGTACAGAAATAAGAGCTTAGAAACAGACATACAGAGATTCAGGTGCATATTTTGGGCATTTTTGACACAAAACTCTGCAGTATCAAAATGTCTGTGAAACAGATCCAATAGCAAGTAGCATCTAAACAACGAATGTCCAGCCAGCTTTTGACATTAGCAATATCGAAAGCAACACAATGGCCAGTATAGAAAACTTTATGGAATAATGCAAAACATCAAAATTATCAAACTGAAGTTCAGAGTTGGACATCAGAGTTGGACATTTGCCGATTATACAAAGCTTTACAAGCTTGATCTCCGCTGGGTAAAGTCCGGCACCTTGACTTATTCAAGGAATTTCAGAGACTTCAGTTTGATAGTTTTGATGGAAGATGGATCTCCCTCTGGAGGTGCTGGACTCTCCATCCTTGGAGGTTTCTAAGCTGAAGTTGGATGGCTATCAGTCATGGATGCTTTAGCTGAGTTTCCTACATCGCAGGGGGTTGCACTAGAAAGGTGATTCTATGTTTTTCTGCTTCAACAATATTTCATTATGTTCCTATCATTTTATGTAATTATAAAATTATGTAATTATAAAAATTATGAATAAAACCTGTTCTCTTTACAAACAAAACATTTAAATAGCTACCTTTCTACGAAGGGGGGGCATAGCCAGGAGTTTTGTTAGGGGGAAGGCTTTGGGGGGGCAGAACCTCACATTTGTATTGATTTTTACTTATTTGGGGGGCAGCTGCTCCCCTGCCCCACTTGGCTATGCCTATGGGGGGGCCACAGGAAGGAAACAGGGTTGGAAGGTGGCCACGGCTGGAAAAAGGTTGGGAAACACTGAATTAGGGCTTCTGCTCCAGAGATAGCTACAGAGGTAAGAGAATTTATTGATTTCACTGACAGCAGCTTGTCACATTTTTGTGCTGTAGAAGCAGTACCTGTAGAAACTGTCTCATTTACAAAACTCCCAAAGTGACAGGTGTCGAAAAGCTGCCTGTTCCCTATGGGAACAGGCAGATTTCTCTGTGGTACATAAGCAAATTGCTGTCTTAAGCCACATAATTAATCCTAGATTCATCTACAACAAAGTCAGGCAAAGTAACATCCAAAGCTTTGGATGCTGATCTGCCACGGATACACCCCCTTGCTATCCTATATATAGGAACAGGGGTGGGCTCATCTTAGTACAGCGAGCGTTTCTGCGATCTCTCAGTAAGCCTAGTTGGCAGAACCATCTGTTCTCTCCTCCTCTGGCGCCTCCTGGATCTAGGTGATGGGGGAAGTGTCTCTGCCCCTTGAGAGGCAGATAGCACCAGCAGAACATCCCCCTCTGGAGAGGCAGGGCTCCTTTCAGTGTCTGACGGCGCCTGGGTAGGTGGTGCGGCAGGCACTGTGGAAGTGCCAGAGAAGGGCTCTAACCGCTGTGGAGAGGGAGGTGGAGATGTAGATGGAGAGAAAGGTGGGCTTCAGCTCTCATTGCAGAGATGAGTAAGGCGAGAGAGCAGTTTGAAGGAATGACCCCCACCTGGATCCTTACTATCAGGCTGCCCCAATTCCAGCAAAGACCTTCACAACAAGTTAGAGCCCTCCCCCCCTGGTGCTTGACAAACCCTTCATCTGTATTGTCCTGATTTGGCCAGCCCATGACACTGTGGTAGCTTTGAAGACTAGGCCCCAAACCTACATGATCACAGCTTTGCATGCGTCATCAACAGATGAATGAATGAATAGAAAGAGGGTGGGAGACTGCCCTCATATAACCTTCCCAGAGCTCAGAGAGCTTAAAAAGCTCTTTCAGTGCCAGGTTTTCTGCTGCAGAAAGTGTTTTTAAGTCTTTTCCAGACTCTGTGAAGGTTGCATGAGGACTCTGGAAGGCCCTGCAAGGCTCCTGAGATCTCGCCTGCTCAGTGCACCGGAGAGGGGGGAAGTAACTCCCACATATGTTTTTGGCCTACTGTAATTAAAATTATGATCTTTGTGAGATAAGACACCAGGGTCCTGCCTAGTTGTTGCGAATTTTGATACCAAAGCAGTTGTCACTCCAAGTCTTTCAAAACAAGGAAGGTGAAGATGCTGGTGTGTGTTTGCATGACAGAGCTTAATTTCTAAAATATGAGGGGCTGGAGCTGGAGCTGGCTTGTCCTAGAGACCTTTCCATAAATCATAGATCATGGGTGCTATTCAGAGGAAGGAAAACCAGGCTGAGTCACCACTGACGCTGGAAACAACCTACAAGTCTAAGCCCTGATTCAACAATTACTAATTTTAAGTGGAGGATGTTAAATTATACATTTCATAGGGTTCTTACTCAAAGTTCCTTTACTTCAGGGGTGGCTAGCCTTTCTCTTTGGCTCAAAGGCCACGTTCACCCTTGGCCAACCATCCAGGAGTGTGTGTGGCCAAAAGTGGGTGAGTCCACCTTTGCACTTACATACAGACCAGCTGAGGTTATCATCAACTGATAAATCTGGTGATCGGGGAGGGAGTGACTTTCCTCTCTCCCCCACCCCATTAAGACACTGGACGTGGCTTTTTTAAAATCATTCCACCCATTTCTGCTATTAATAAACGTTTCTTTTCACCAACATCTACCAAAATTTGTGGGGTCCAGGAGCAAGGGAGATAAATTTCCTGCGTGTGATGAAGACTCTTGGGTTAGTCAGCCCCACTTTAGAAAACTACTTGACAAAGTTGTTCCAAGTAACCAAGCAGACCACACACTTTGAGGTCTAAGTTCAGTTGCCCCACTCAGTATCACAGTCCAAATATTCGAAGGGATAAATGAGCTCTGTTGCTTCCCTGTAGTACTTAGGGGGCAAAATACTCTGTTTGCCATCACAGGGTGGCTGGTTTCACCTGTGCTGTCCCAGCTCCTGCCCAAGGAACCTTCAGAAGAGAGTTGCTGCCACAGGCATTACACACATGTGTATTCCAAGCTAAATAGATTGAAATAGTATGAGCTAAATAGACTGAAAGATTAGGAGTCATGGGAGTGTGTGCAAGAACTTAACAGTGCTTAGTTTATTTTTTGACTCCTATTTTGTTAATATTGTTAATACAGTACTGTTTTATAGATTATAAATGTTGTATTGATTTGTTATTCATATAGTATGACTTTTGCTTTAATTGTGATGTTTAACTTATTTTTGTTGTTGCTTTGTTAATAGTGTTTTACAAATTGTAATTGTTTCACTGATTATTTGTTAATTATTCTATATAATTTATGTTGTATTTGTGATGTTCTATTATTGTCTATCATGTTATTCTTATTTATTGTTTGTAAGCCACTTTGGGATTCATTTGAATGAAAAGTGGCATAGAAATATAACAAAACAAAACAAAACAAAACAAACAAACAAATGTAGCGGCTCTTCAGATTAGCTGGTAGCAGAGGAAATACAAACCTCTTCCCCTTCTCTTTCAAAGAGACAGGTTGGTGAAAGCAGAAATTCCCCCATTTTCACTTGACAGCCCTATCCAACACAAATGTAAGCCACAAATCTGTGGCAGCAAGTCAGCATCCAGGAGGCAGTCAGCTGACAGGATGGTTGTTCTCTCTGCTGAGATGACTCACTCTTGGGTCACCATGTCAGATGATAAAATCTGCTTACAACTGTGGTTGCATTACTTTCCAAAATTGTACTAGCAAACCCACAACTGTTTTCACTCAAATATACTTGCCAGACAAATTATAAATAGTCATCACCCAAAAAGCCAGGCCACATTTGACAAGGGGAAGGCAGTTTTGTGGATATCTGTACAAAAAAACAACACAAACTGGTATTTTTTTTTACCTGCTCTGCCTTCAGCGTCAATTCAATGAAGATCTGCTGCAGCTTTTCATTAACAAAATTGATGCAAAACTGTTCGAACCCATTTTTCTGGGAGAGAAAACAAGCTATCAAAACATTAGCTTCATAAAAACACCCATTTTACCAATTAGGTCAATCCTGATTATTTTTGCAATATATTTTCAGTAAGTTTAACAGCTGGTTTTTACATTTGCACTGTGAACCTCAGCAGAGAAGACAGTAGCCTAGATTCTCCAAAGCTCTTTCCAAGACTTGAGTTTTCATTAAAGGAACCGTTACACAAGGAATGTTACACAAAGGAACAACTTACACAAGTTCATTCAAACCCTACATTACACATTTTTGTTTTACATTATATTTGTTTCCAATTATAGGAAGTAATATGTATGTCCCAACTTTATCCCCAAAGGTTTCCATTCATGTACTCTGGGTGCAGGGCATAAATTTTGCAACTTTATGAAAATTAAACTAAATTTAAAAATTGTGGCAGCCTTTCCACCTGACTATAGGAGAGAGAGAAATGGGACTGTGTGGCCACTCTTCCCACTCTGCTAAAAACCAGCAAATTTTGGCTCCACTTCCTGAACTCTTCCCATTTCAGAACTCTGTAACTGAGAAATAATGCCTGAGTTTGCCTCTTTCCTCTTCCCTCCAAATAATTTCCTTTTGTGTCACAGCCTTTAAATTGTAAGGCTAATGACAAGGGGCCCTCTAATTAATTCCATCTGTAAGTCACTCTGGGAGCGAGAGTGAGATAAAACTGCTTTAATTTAATCACACACACACACACACACACACACACCTATCTTTCATCCAAAAATGGATTGCAGGGCAGTATGCAGTAGAATTTAATTTGTGCAATATTATCGTCATTGCCATGTATAAAATGACAGAGCCACGATGCCAAAGGAGGTGAATTTCCTTCTCCTTTGTACAGTGGCTGGGAAGCCATGGCTCTCCAGGTGCTGCTGGACTGCAACTCGCATCAACCTCTGGCCACTGGCCATGTTGGACGCTGAAGGTATTGGGTGCTGGGAGTCCAGCAACACCTGGAGCACCACAGGTTGCCCAAACCAGGCAGAAAAACAGGGGTATTTTTGCTGTCACTGAAATAATGCTTTAAGTCGTTACCTGAAATATTTCAAAGCCGTAGATGTCCAAGACACCAATATTATATTCTTCGTGATCCTTCTCCATAGCCTTATTAATTGACTAATAAAACAAAAACAGAAAAATACAGACTTGTCTAAAGGACTAAGTATTTGATGAAAAAAGGACTAAGAATTTAATGAATAAATGAATGAATGAGTTACATAAATTAAAAAACATTTAAGGCAGCCTTCTCCAGCCTGGTCCCCTCCAGATGTTTTGAATGACAACTTCCACCTGTCCCAACCACCACAGCCATATCATGCTGGAGCTGATGGTAGCTGCAGTGCCAAACCCAAGGTGTGCAACCGATTGGGGAAGGCTAGTATCTGAACCCCATCTGCTTCATCTTCTGCTGTGATATTGCACTGAAAGGCAAGAAGGGGACTCTCTGGGGCATCTCCACTTGTCCAGTCTCTCAGCAGCACAAACAGCATGCAGCTGGTTGTCTCACCAGAAGAAACAAAGAAACCTCTGCCCCAGCCCCCTCCCTCCCTCTCTCTGGCATCAGGATTATTCTTTGCTGGACAGCAGGAGAGAAAAAAAGATAAGTATGTTGTAATACTGACTTACACTTGCATGCATGAAAGGGTTAACCTGAGCCCTGGCATCAAGTTACCAGAGTAACCACTGACCACTACCCCTTCCTTCTGATTCATATGGGTACAAATAATACTGCCACACACAGCCTGCAACACATAGCAATGAACTATGAGACACTGGGAAGGGAGCTGAAGATAACTGGGGCACAGGTAGTCTTTTCATCATTCCTTCCTGTTGAAGGTCGTGGTCCAGGGAGAGGAAAATACTTGAGATAAACCACTGGCAGTGCAGGTGGTGTCATAAGGAAGGATTTGACTTCTTGGATCACGGTCTCTACTTCCTTGAGGAAGGACGTCTAGCAAAAGTTAGGCTGCATGTCACAGCAGTTGGCAAGATTCTGCTTGCTAAAAGTCTCAAGAACCTGATTAGGAGAGCTTTAAACTAAATCTCGAGGGAAAGGGAGACAACATTACAGATGACAGAAGAGCACCTGGCACTGGGGATAATAGCTTCATTGATGCACAGGAAACTGAGGTGGTGCTTTAGAAACCTGCTAAAGGGCAAAAAACTACAGAAGGAAGCATCTGGAGGGGACAACTCATTTGTCTCTACACAAATGCAGAGTATGGGAAGCAAGCAAGAAGAATTGGAGCTTTTAGTACAGGATGGCAAATATGACCTGCTAGGCATTGCTGAAACCTGGTGGGATGAGACTCATGACTGAAATGTAGGAATTGAGGGGTATAACTTGTTCAAAAGGAATAGACCAAACAGGAAGGGAGGAGGAGTGGCATTATATGTAAAGGATGTATATACTTGTGAAGAAATCCATGACCTGGAGCATAGAAAGGCGATTGAGAGTATATGGGGGGAAACTGTAGGAGAGAGAAACAACAGTGACCTTATTGTGGGTGTCTGCTATAGACCGCCAAGCCAGACTAAAGACTTGGATGATGCCTTACTAGAGCAGATAACCAAACACTGAAAAAGGAGAGATATAGTAATCATGGGGGACTTCAACTTCCCTGATATCTGTTGGGACTCAAACTCTAGCAAGAAAATTTCATTTCCCAGAAGGTGGAATTGTCTATCCTCAGAAAGGGATCATCTATCCCCAGAAGGGGATCATCTATCTTGGACCTGGTCCTCACCATTAGGAAGGAACTGACCAACAGTGGAAGTACTAGGAAATGTGGGAGGAAGTGATCATGTTCTCCTGGGTTTCAGGCTATAGAGGCAAGGGAAAACTGAGCATGGTGGACATGCACTCTGGACTTTAAGAAGGCCAATTTCAAAAAGCTTAAGGAGCTACTGGGTGTGATGCCATGGTCAGAAATACTCAAAAGAGAACCGAATCCATGGATGGGAGATTTTAAAAGGAAAAATATTGAAGGTCCAAATGCAGACAATTCCAACAAGAAAAGTGGGAGGAATCTAAGGAAACTAGTGTGCCTGCATAAGGAGCTTACAGATGAGCTGAGAGTTAAGAAGGGCATGTATAAGAAATGGAAGAAAGGAAAAATGGAAGAAAGGATGAGTATACACTAGTAGCCAACAGTTGTAGGGGGGAAGTCAGGCTGGCTAAAGCTCAGAATGAGAAAGAGAGGTTTAATTTTTAAAAAAGATTTCTTCAATGTCTCCGCTCTCTACTTTCTTGTATCTTCCTCTTTGTGCTTCCTAAAACAAGCAAGAAGGAGCCATGCGGCTTGGCTCACAAATGCAACAAATGAACTGAATCTAAAATGATATTTTATAGCCAGCATCTTTGCTAACCCAAAGATTGAATGATCTTTTTAAAAGTTGTGTGGAACTTTTTCCTTCATTGCCGGGGATGGAGAGTTGTGAGTAAAATATTCACTTATTTGCAAAGCTAAGTGTCTGCAATTTTTTCTAGTCTAAGCATTTTTGTGGTGAACATTTGTCTAAAGGTGGATGAGGGCAGATGTAAATCTAAGCAAGTTTGAATGTGCTTGGAGCAATCACCTTTGTGTTAACTCTGTTACTGGAGAGTAGGAATCCGTCTTTCTCTTTCTCTAATAAATTAAACACCAGAAGGAACAAGGAAGGAAAAGAGACAAGGTCACCTCTCTGGCCTAGACAGTAAAGGCACTGCAGTTAAGCAGCAGCTGTCTCTTAGTCTGGATGCTGGAACAAGAAGGTGGTTGGAAGGAGGACCCTGTGGACCAGGGCTGGAGAGTCAAGGGCCCTCCATATACTGTTGGACTCCAGTTCCCATTAATCCCAGTCAGCCTGGTCAATGATTCAAGGGTGATGAAATCAGCAACGTCTGGAAGGTCACAGGGCTAGAGCCGCATGGCTGCCTGAAATGGCCACTGCAGCCACTACAGAATATGGGAGTTGTGATGCTTTTGCCCTGTGGCAAAAATGGCGCTGCCCCCTCTTTAGAACATGCTTTTAGCCTTTTGCATTAAAGCAAGTAATAAGATAAATTCATTGAACAGATTCGTGAAAAGCAATTGCAGAAACCCACATCCTGGACACAGTATATTAATGGTTGCCAAGCAACCAGAAAAAGGGAAGAGGAAAAAAGCAGCCTAGCATGTTCTTGAACTTTGAACAACAACTTCATCTATGGGTCAGCAGGTGAGGATTTCATGGCACCGAGATGGCTATTATCACCCAGTGATGCTTGTAAACCGAACTGCTATAAAAAAAAGGCCCAGGAAACAATCTGGTAAAGCAAAAAGTGAAAACAGAGGCAATCCTACATAAATTGTGTTGCTTCTTGGTGTGTTAGGATTATTGTTCTTTTTGAAACCACCATACAATAGGAAGGCCACCCACTACAGGCCAGATTGGAAGGAAGTACATCTGTATGTGCATTAACAAGAGACAACAAGAACATCAGACTAGGACTGAGCAGACTTGGGTTCAAATCCTCACACAGGCACAAACTCACTGAGTCTTTGGCCCAGTCACTGTCTCTGAGTCTGACTTACCCAACATGGCTGTTGTGAAGATAAAATGCATGGGGCAGTGGGAGAATTGATGCATGCCATCTTGAGCTGCTCAGAATAAAGGCCAGATATAAATGTACCAAATAAACAAATTTGGATTTTTCCTATGTTATAAATCTCCTAGGTCTCAGGAGGTGGTCACTTGTGACCTGAGGTGCTTTTTGAAACTGGAGGTACCAGGACTGAACCTGGATCATCAGCATGCAAAGTAGCACCTGCCATACAGTGAGGGCCTGGCCTCGCTACACACACACACACACGTGAGTGGGCAGACTCTCTGACTCAGGGAGCTTCCCCAAGACAAGAAGAGGAATAGAGATCCACAAATAGACAGGGAAGCAGAGGCAGAAGGGAGAAAATTACCAGCTTCAAAACACGCATTACAGAAAAGCCACATGATAGCAGCCGTGAGCCATGCTCATTAGAAATCCTTCCACATGGGATTCAGCAGAACATTCTGGCCTTTTAAAAGACAGGTGCTGGCATATTCCTCTCCTGCAGTTCTGTTCTTTTAAATGTTTTTCTTTCAGCTTCTCCTGCTTTGCACACACACACACCTCATGCCAGCTTTAAGGTTTTAGCACAGGGCTAGAGGAGTTCAGCCTTCAGAGCTGAATGCAGCTCTCTGTCCACCCCTTGGGACTCTCCTCAAGCCACACCCCAACTGACCCATCCTCCCCAAAGGCTTTCCCTTGGCTGAAATGTGTCTTTGATTTGGGGTGATGCCTGCTGCTTGCCTGGGTGGAGGTGTGTAAATGTGTTGCCTGTGTAAACCTTTGGCTTTTATGTGGCTGGAATGTAGTCAAGTGTACAAAGAACAGAATCACATCTGCTGCTTTGCCCAGTTGCCTCTGCCCACCCCCCTTACTAATGTGTGGCATCTGGAAAGCTACCCAAATGGAAATGTGGCCCTTGGACTGAAAAATGTTCCCCACTTCTGTTTCAGAATGAGCTCAGGCTTGCAAGAGAGGTTATTAATGATGATGATGATGATGATGATGATGATGATGATGATGATGTTTCTTTGGCTATGTCCGAAGTAAGAGGAAGAACAAGCAAGTGGGAGGTTCTCTGCATGCAGAAGACGGAGAAATGCTATTGGGTGATAGAGAGAAGGCAGAACTACGCAACACCTACTTTGCCTCTGTCTTCATCCCAAAGGAAAGTGATGCCCAATCTGGTGGTAACAGAATAAATGATGTAAGGAGGGAGCTTGGGATCTTTCCCAAGACAGGAAAAGAGGTAGTAAGGAAACACCTAGCTACTTTAAATGAATTAAAATCTCCAGGGCCTGACAAACTGCATCCAAGGGTACTAAAGGAGCTTGTGGATGTAATCTCATAGATCCTATCTATGATCTTTGAAGACAGGCAAATGTCCCCATGTTCAAAAAGGGGGGAAAGGAAGACCCAGGTAATTACCAGCTGGTGAGCTAGAGACTGATACCAAGAAGGTCCTAGAACAGACAATTCAAAAGTTGGCCTGTGATCACTGTGATTACTAAGATGGGTTTCTCAAAAACAAGTCACGTCAGACGAAGCTGATTTCTTTTTCTGACTGAATTACAAGCTTTTCAGGTCGGGGGGATGCTGTGGACATAGTGTATCTTTATTTCTGTAAGGCTTTTGACAAAGCCTCCCATGATATTTTTGCGAGGAAGCTGGCAAAATGTGGGCTGAACAAGGTAACTGCTAGGTGAATTTGTAGCTGGTTGATTGACCAAACCCAAAGAGTTCTCATTAATGGTTCGTCGTCATCCTGGAAAAAAGTGGTAAGTGGGGTGCCGCAGGGCTTTGTCCTGGGCCTGTTGTTCAACATTTTTATAAACGGATGAAGGAATTGAGATGATTTTAACAGACTGGAGTTGGGCCCAAACTAAATAAATAAATTCCAGTAGGGACAATGGTAAGGTTCTGCACTTAGGCAGGAAGAAACAGATGTACAAATATAAGATGCACACCTGGACTACTGTGTCCAATTCTGGGCACCACAATTTAAGAAGGATATTGACAAGCTGGAAAGTGTGCAGAAGAAGGCAACCAAGATGATCAAGTTCTGGAAACAAAGCCTTATGAGGAGCACTTGAAGGAGCTGGGTATGTTTAGCCTGGAAAAGAGGAGACTGAGAGATATGATAACCATCTTCAAATATCTTAAGGGCTGTCACGTGGAAGAGGGCGCATGCTTGTCTTCTCCTGCTCTGGTGGGTAGGACTCGAACCCATGGCTTCAGGTTACAAGAAAGGAGATTTAGACTAAACATTTGGAAAAACTTTCTGTTACAGTAAGAGCTGTTTGGCAGTGGAATGATCTCCCTCGGGAGGTTGTGGACTCTCCTTCCTTGGAGGTTTTTAAGCAGAGGTTGGATGGCCACCTGTCATGGATGCTTTACCTAAGATTCCTGCATTGCAGGGGGTTGGACTAGATGACCCTTGGTCCCTTCCAACTCTATTATTCTATGAGGAAAACTTTTTTTCTTTTGTTTTTTCAAGTGTCTCTGTGTGTTCATCATGAGCAGCTAACCTGTGGCCTTCAATATGGACTGTGGCCCTATCATTGCTGATCAGCCATGCTGGATGGGGCTGATAGGAGCTGCCAAGATCTTAAAATATTTTTTTTAATTTTCAGGAAGGAGCTGGAGTCCAACAACATCTGGAAGACCACAGGTTAGCCACTTCTAGTAGTATGTGGAACAGGCTGCAGTCCTGAACAGTATTTTCAGATTTGGGGAAGTTTTGCAACAAAGGTAGTCCTTAGGATCAGAGGCACTGACTTGGGCCCAAGACTGAGGGGGCCCAATGTGCGACATCACACGTGTGTGTCAGGGACTGGCCGGACGACGAAGAGTGGTAGAAGACACACACCAAATGAACTCCCCACCCCCCGAGGAAGGCACAGAAGATGATGGCTAAGATCCTGGATCCTGGTGGGGGGTACCTGTCACACCTCAGAGGAGGGGACAAGCCGGGAGGTACTAGAAGCAGGAAGCTCGAGGGATAATGAAGAGGCCAAAGAGGCAGGTGGTCCGGCACAGGGCAAGGTGATGAGGCTTCCAGTTTGGATGCAGATTTGACAGAGGTGATCGAAGGGTGATCCATCCTGACAGCTTCTCTGTTAGCGGCTCTCCAACCTCTTACTCCTAGTACGCAACAAATGTTACATGTTGCCGAGCAACAAGCCAGGCAGGCACAGAGAGAGAGACCTCTGGACCACAAAGGGAGGAGCCCTGACTCAGAAGGCTAGAGAGCAAAGCAGGGGCTTCATGCCAGTTCACACAACTGCTTCATTAGAGGATTTTGCCTTTATGAGCCTCATTGTATTTTTTAATTTCCTTAATAAAGAAACTAACTGCAAGTTCGCCTCATTTCTCTCTGACCTGTGAATGACCTGCTCTGCCTGTCGGCTCTGTGACAGCGCTCCTCTTCCGTTATGTAAGCGTTTGCATCAGGAGGAGGCTAGGAGCCCAGAACCCAGCACATCGCAGCCTCAATTGCTGGCAGCTCCTCTCTGATGCTCAGGAGCTGGCCACTGATGCTGTGCTGCGCATGGCTCCACACTTGGCCTCCTATGGCCGCGCAACATTGGGGGAGCTCAGCCCCCTGCCAACAATTATTGAGAGGGCTGAAGACACCGGCCCCCCATGAGTTGGTGCCTATGTTTATGATAAAGAACAAAATTTTTGATTCAAGTCAACCACCTGAGTATGGTACCAAAACCAAAAACAACAACCCCGCCCCCCCCCCAAAAAAACTTGAATTGTCACACCTACATCCACCAAGTAATCAAACACTCTGGCGTGAAGGGCTTTGGCTAAGGCATCCCTGGTGTAGCAGGCCTGCTCTACATTGAGGGTCACGTTGATGGATTCCGATTTGCCCCCCCACTTGCTGTCCATCTGCCTGCTGGTCAGCTTCTCCTTGAGTCGGCCCTGGTTAATTCCCAGGAGGAAAGCCGGGAATGCTAAGACTGCAAGAAATAACAAACACATAAATAGAACATTTACAATGACGGCAAGGTTAGCCAACCCCAAAGCAGAATCAAAATAAGTGACGCAGCCCACAGAGGTGTAGTAGTAAAACATGCTTATCAACCGATTCTCTAAAATTCTGGAGAGCCTTCTGCTGAGAAAATAGGCTTTACATTCTTGTAGGGTCTCCTCTTCCACTCCTGAACTAGTGAGCTTGTTCTGATCAGGTTTCCCAAGAAAGAATAGAGATGGTGGCAGTGGCTCATCAGGCAAGAAGAAGAAGAGGAGTTTGGATTTGATATCCCGCCTTTCACTCCCCTTCAGGAGTCTCAAAGCGGCTCACATTCTCCTTTCCCTTCCTCCCCCACAACAAACACTCTGTGAGGTGAGTGGGGCTGAGAGACTTCAAAGAAGTGTGACTAGCCCAATGTCACCCAGCAGCTGCATGTGGAGGAGCGGAGACGCAAACCCGGTTCCCCGGATTACAAATCTACCGCTCTTAACCACTACACCACACTGGCAAGGTGGAGAATCCTCTTACAAAACCTTCGTACATGGTTTAACAAAAGAGGTGGGAATCTTCCTACAAAAGCCACATGGAAAAAGATAGGGTGCTGCACAAGAGTGGAGCTGTTTCAATGGGGGCCCACAGCTGAACCCCTGCAGCCTCCTGGCTTTACTTTCCCTTATTCTTAAATGTTCCTGGCAGTTCACCTGGCCTGTCGAAGGGAGCAAGCCAACGCAAGGCCAGAAGCAGACCTTTCCCTCTGGGAGACGGTATGGATAGGGCCCAGAGGGAGAGGCCAGCAAACTATCAGGTGGCACAAAGGAGGGGGTCCAATGACAACACCTTGCCCAAGGACGCCCTCAAATCCAAACCCCAGGACCATCACTGGGGCTTGCATATGAAAACTTTCCAGTATTTGCAGCCCAAGCATCAGGCTTTCCATTTATTCTGGGCACAATGCTTTGGGGGTCAGGTTAGGAGAATGGGAAAATCACTAAGTGTTCATGAGTCTCCTGTGAGCATGGAGGCACCTCTAGATCACAGCCTACACACTTGATCTGGAAAAGGAAAACAGGCACAAATTTGCAAATGCTAGTTTATATGTACAGATGCATATTTAGAGCCACAGGCATCAGGAGAACTTCCTATCCAAATTGCCCTAAGTAATTCCTTCAATTAATTTGTACCACACCTTTTATTCATTTACCCCCATTTAATTTCCCAACAGATCCTGTTCCACATCAATCCAATTCCCCCATTCATTAATCCCGAAATCATCCGTAAATAAAGACACCTTAAATTAATTTATTTCCCCAAATTAATCACCCATCATGTCCCCTGGGTCCATCCTTCCCAGGGCCAGCCCACCCATGAGGTAGGGTGAAGCAGCTGCCTTGGGCGACACCCCCCCCCATGGGCACCCTGCCTGAACCTCTGCTTCCACTGGTGGAGAAGTGGCCCCACTATCAGCAAAATCTCGTGAGCTGTCGCCATCATTACTTTTCTGCAGTGCCATGCAACCTAGGTAAGGGATGCTTTGGCAGGGGCAACGGGGCACTGTAGAGGCAGGGCGGCACTTCCCACTTTGCCTCAAGCAGCGAAATGGGATGTGCCACCATGACCCTTATATCAAAGTGCCTGAGCATGCCCTGACCCAACTAGCTTTCCCCCCTTGCCATCTCTGCCTCACATTCAAATCTCAATGGTCTGGGAATCCACAGGAACCACCTACACTCCTCGCTCTCCACAGCTGCATAGTTGCCAACTTCTTTGAAGCTGATGTTGCCCAGGTGAAGGACTCCAGCCACGATCTGCAGCACCAAAGCCTGCTCCTCAGCAAAGATCCCAATCACATTCATGGCATGCTGGAAAAATTAAAGCAGTGGGTGAATTAAAAGCCCACCTTAATAACCAAATACCTTTTGTGCAAAATTCCAGTAGTATTTCTGCATCACTTTTATAGCATTCAAAATGTTATCTTGCAGCAATCCTTGCAACAGCCCTGTGAGGTAGCCTGGTATCATTATCCTAGCAGAGGCTGAGGGAGAGGTGAGCTTGCACCTCTTCACAGAGGTGACATTTGAACTGTCTTCCATTAACCACCATGCTATAGCAACTAATGGAATGGTACCCCTCTTTTAGCCTTCAAATCCCTCCTCAGAACTCACCTTTCCCACAAACCCTTCATGTTAAATCCCAACTTAAACACAGCCCAAGTTCACATGTAATGACAATTTGCTACCCTTGGTCTAGAAGGGCCCCTGGCAAGGAGCTCCCAACAGCCCTCTCTTCTAGAGTGGGATAGGACAAAGGAAGAACCCTTCCGTTTTTGCTTTCTCACCTCTACAGCTGCCACTGCCTCCTGGGCTCTTATAAGCCCCTTGGAGGAGAGACCTGCTTTGTTTGCCAAAATAACCTTGGCCACTAGAAAGCATAATGCATTATCAATTACTATTATTATTAGCAAAGGTTGTCATAGTGCAACAATGCACATCTGTCATGTAGACTACCAGGAGGAGGAAACAGTGCAGGCTTTGCAAACAGCACAGAAATTTGTAGGAGCAATGGCAGTCCAGAGAATGGGGTAGGAAGGGGAGCAGGATTCAGCTAGAAAAGCCTAGGATGAGAATTAGTATTCTATGCCCCCTTTAAATGTGTTTGTGGGAGGGGGGAGGGGGGTTGAGGGAGGGCGAGGGGGGGGGCTATTGCTTTGTTTTGTTCTTGTTTTTATCATGTATTTGTATTTTTATACTGTATTTTCATGTTGTAAACTACCCTGAAATCCGCAGATGAAGGGCAGTATCACTCTAAGATACCAAGGCAAGCTACAGCATTAAAACACAGTAATAAAAACAGTTTGAAACAACTTACAATCACAGAAATAAGGTGGGTCCTAAAATTGTATGTCTCAAGTGTCAAAATGTACATGCACAGCACAGTACAAACATCAACTCATACATCTCTTATAAAGCAGAATCTGCTGAATTTGCCTCTTGCAAGATCCATAAACTTTGGAAGTCATCTGGGGCTCAGGGATCTCACAGCAAGCCAAAATCCAAATCCCTCCTCCCCATATTATATCTAAAATGGAGAAAGGTAAACCACAGTTCACTTGTGTGCTTTTCCTCGCATCTGAGTCAATTCTGAATCGCCCTTGAAACTGGAATAATAAATCCGCTGTCCTGCCTCCCCTACTCAAGAGTCCCACTAACTGTAAACTTTACAGGCCAATATTTTTTACTGCCTCTTGGCAAAAGCTTGTCTGTTTTGTTATAGTTAAAACCAGGTTTATATTGCAATTTCCTGCCAGTGGCATATTCCTTTTGTGTGCCATATGTCAGATAATTTGGGGGCTGTGCTTCAGGGGGAGTTCCTCAGTGTGTATCCAGTCAATGGGAAGACCCCAAAAACTACCTTCCGTGAAATTGCAGTTTCTCTACCATTACCAATCTTTGCCTGCCACGGGCAACCCACAGGGGAGATTCTGGTGTCTTCTTCACATGAAGAAACAGTGAGAGTCAAACAGACCACTGCACATAATAAAGGAATGCACACCTCTTTCCCCTGTTTTTTAAATAAAAAAGCAAATTGCTACTATCCTTGGCTGAAGAGCCTGAAAAAGGGTTTCCAGTGGCTGAGGAATGGGGCTCCCCCAGCCTTCACAACTCCCCAAGGATGCTGGTGCCCCCACTTCCCTTGGTCTTCAGCTACTGCTTGTCAATAGCCCATAATCTGTTGGGGGCCTCTAAGGTTTTATATGGAAAAAATGTGCAAAATAGTTTTCAATCTCACACACATTGTAATTGTTGTACAAGCAGAAATGTTATTGTTTTTACTTAAACTGAAATGTTATTGAGGGGAGAGGTAGTAAGATGGTGAATAATTTACCAAAGTTTCCTGGAAATCAGATTTGTCATTAATATCCTCCACTTTGTAGGATCCTGAGAGGCTTAAGTAGTGGTAATAGTCCATGCTGGTGATGCCGAGGCTGGATTTCTGCTCAGTGGAGGCACCTTCAATCATCTGCAGGACAAAGAGCAGAAAATAGTCCCAAGTCAGCAGAGAAGCTTCTGACCTTTGTGTGGCTGGAATGAAGCCGAATGTACAAAGGTCAGAATCACATCTATTGCTCCACCCACTTTATCTCTGGCCCCACCCACCACAATCATGTAGCCCCTTAGAAGGAGGATGGAGAAGTGGATCCTCCAACAGGTGGGTGGGGCTGGTCAGGGGCACCTGCAAACCCCACTTTCAGCTGGGAGCCGTATCTTTATCTGCCTGTGGCTACTTTTACCAGTAGGGCAGGTGGATGTGGCTTGGGGAAAGCTGGCCTCTTCAGCCAAATTAGGACTTCTGCTGGAGGCGCCACATCACTGCCCCAGGAGATGCTGCACTAAAGAACACAGCTTTCAGACTGAAGAAAGGTTCCCGGCCCCTAACATATAGAAACAAACAGGGTCTGCTCATTACAAAGGGGCTTACTCAAAAGAAGATTCTTGTGACATGGATTGTGCCCAACATTCCAAAGAGGGACCCCAACTCCACCCCCCAAGAGGAACTCCAACAGAAAACCAAAGGCCTAACGCAAACCTCCTCGAAAGGTAGCTAACCTGATAGAAAATGTGGAAGCTCCTTTCCCCGGGATTCCTCATGACCACCCGTGACTTCTCCAGCAGGAAGTTGGATATTTTGCCTCCATCTGGTTCCCCACCTGGACTAAACTGGATTTCAAAATATTTTCCCTGCAAGACATAAAGGATGCAGACTGCTGGAAGTGGATGAAGTAAACACTAGCCTCAATGACACTAGGCCTTGCCAACTGGTTGCAGGCAAGGTTTAAGTTGCATAATAATAACAATCAGCGCGGTGGTTTTTTTCAGGGGGTATTCAAGGGTACGCAGTACCAGCACCTCTTTTGTTGTTGTTAAAAAGTGTGGCACTTACTGTAACAACTTCATGGTGAGTACTGGCACCTATTTTTCTAGGGGGGGGGGGAAGGACTGATAATAATTTTATGCATGGTATGCATTCTTCCAAGAGCTTTCCATGTGAGGTCTTGAACTAGAATGGAGGGGGGACTAGAACTGGGGGGGGGGTTTGTTTGTTTTGGATTAAAGGTGGCATGACAATGGACAGGGAAATCACAAGTAACAGGGATAGAGGGAAAGACCGGATTCATCTGCTTACCCAGCACAGTTGAGGACACAGTTGAGTTCCCCCAATATATATATTCCCCTCAAAATGCATCATTAAACCTTTATTCTTCCACACCCTTGAGACCCTCTCTCCTTATTTATTTACTTCATCTGTATGCCGCCCGTCCAACCAAGTTCTTTGTGTGGTTTACATAAACAATAAATACACAACTCAATTTATTAGAAGCACACAGAAACTAAAATAAAATATATCACAATAGTAGGAAACAAGCAACTAGGATCAGGCTAAGACACAACAGCTAAAACGATTTAAAACCAATGTATAGTCCGCTAAGGAGAAACTTGGGCCACTAGCAAAAAGTCTCTCTCCCTTGTAGTCTCCTGCCTTATTTCATTAACTGGAGGAACCCGAAGAAACTGCTTTTCTGACTGTGGTCAAACAGGTTTCCAGGTTTCCTAAACATTTAAGATGGCTAAAGGTGCTGAAAAGCTAAAGGCTTGCCTCTTTCAGCAGGCCTTTGAATGCAAAGATTTTGCCTGTATGTTATCATCATCATCATCATCATCATCATCATCATCATCATCATCTTTGTACCCCACCTATCTGACTGGGTTGCCCCAACCATGCTGGGCAGCTTTCAACAAAATATAAAAACACAGTCATACATTAAACATAAAAACTTCCCTATACAGGGCTGCCTTCAAATTTAGAAGACCTCAAAGTTATATCTCCTTGACATCTGATGGGAGGGCAGTCTACTGGGCGGGTGCCACTACAAAGAAGGCCTTTTGTCCAGGCAACTTTTTAGTTAACTGTGCTGCATGATTTTATTGTGTTATGTTATTGAGTATGTAATTGTTTTATTTCTGCAACTTACTTGACAAAACAAACAAATAAAACTTATTAGACCAGAGACAAGAATGAGGTGGGGTGGGGGGAAATGAGTGTATATACCATGTACAATGACACTTATATCACCTTCAACATTGCAGACTCTGTCTGTCCTAACCCAAAGAGGGAATATTCCTTCATACTTCCAGAACAAAGAAGGCACAAACATTTGCACCTCTTCCCCCTTCAAACTCCCCCCCCCCCTCTCCTTGGCAGGAGTGCAGGAAAGGAAGCACAAATTTGTTCTTTGCACACTGTTCTATCAATATCCTCAACACATTTGGTGGGGGGGGGAATTCTGTTACTCCATTTCTTGGTTGATGTGCAGCACAGAGAAAGCAGTCCTGAGTCAGCAGTTTAGAAAAGCAAGCTGATCTGAATCACAGAGAGTGAAGGGAATCCCCTCCAAAAAAAGGTTGCACAGAATCTCCAGGCCTCCTTCTCTTTGAATATCCCTCCCACTCACACAAGGAGGAAGCAGTGCTTGGGAAGTTCATTTTGCAAATGAATTTGCTCCAGTTCCAGTTCACCCACTCCAAAAATGAATTTGGATTATGAAAGATTAATTTGCAGTTCAATTCACAATTCATTCGTGTGACCCTGGGCATTTTTTTAAGCCTAGAGAATTGCACAGGCTGCTCTGCTAAAGTAAAATATATATTGAAGACTAAGAAAACATCAAAATGTGCGCACACAGAGCGTAATGCAACACCCGCCCTAGGGACTCTGCCTCTGCTCGCTCCACTTGCCAACCACACACTCATGTCATGGGGTGGATGCAAGCTCCCATCCTTCCATCAGCTAGCCAGCACTGCCTGAAGCAAGGCTTAATGGAGTGGGGTCAAGAAGCACTTTTCCCTTCTCCCTCCTGCAGGCTGTATGAAGCGTATCCCCACCCCTCTGTTAAACCCTACTGCCGATGAGTTTAACAGAGGGAGGGCAAACAGCTTGCCTAGGCTGGCATTTCTCACTGGGCTGGCATTCCTATCAGGCTTTCACACCAGCTGCAGAGCATGGCAACATTTTACATTCTTATGTATACAGGAAGATAAACAATGGAATTTAAATTAAAATGGAACTGAATTAAAAATGCCCCAAAGTCCCAGCACAAAAAGAACTTATGTTCAGTTTGCCTGGAAATTAAAGGAACTGCTTTCAGATGCAATTAAGAGATTTTCTAATTAATTCTTTGAACTAGTTAAACCAAATTAGTTCATCCCAAGTACTGAGAGAGAGAATGTCCCTTTTCCACCCCCAAAGCAATGTGTCCTCTTTCTCAGTGTGGTGGCCCTTTTGCAAGTTTCCATGGAGGACTTACAAATCTACTGGAATTGTTGTTCCGAACTGTTTTGGCATTCCCAAAGGCTTCCAAAAGGGGATTAGACTGCAGAATTATGTCCTTCACATGCTAGAGTCAAAAGAATAAATGGGGTTAATTGCATATAAGGAAAAATACCTTAGTTTAAAAAAAACAACCTTCCAAAAGTTTTTGTTAAACAGTGCAAGGCTAGTTGGGCCTTTACATGTGTCCCAGCAAGGCAAACCTTATGATCTTCAAGGAACAGGTTCCCACAGGGAGTTGCAGAGTCTTCTTCTGGATTGTTTTGGCAAAAGAACCATGGATACTCACCTGCCACAATTATTAGGGAATTTTGTTGTATTTGTGGGGTGCAGGGAGAAAGAGGACAGGACGCTACAGTACCCCCCCCAAATTACTCTCAACTCTTTGAAGGAGGGACCTGATTTCACCAGGAGCTGGGAAAACAATGCAGTCTCAGGAGACCACTTCCAGGGAAATCTTGCTAAGTATTTAATGGCCTTTCATCTTCCTTCCCTTTCCCTCTACCTACAGCCAAAATCCAAGTGGGCTCTTCAGACTCGTACTCTGGGCAGAGGGGATCCAGCGTAAACAAAAGCTATGGTCTAGATCTGGCACTCCCAGTAGTTTTAGCTCTGGTGTGCTTGTAGCTTCGAATCCTGCTCCCTTGGTCAAAAGGAAGTTTGAAGATAAGAAAAACTGATGGAGGGCATACGCCTCTGGTTTGCTCCCAGGCACCTGAACATTAGAAGGATCTTGTGGAACAGAGATGGAATGAAGCCTCTGCCTGGACCAGAGATCATTCTTAGAGAAGAAAGTTATGAGGCAGAGGGACAAGTGACTTGACCGTCTCAGGCACCTTATTCAGGTATTAAATCCACCTTCAGACACCAGCCTCAAATGGGTGCACAGGGCCTCCAACGAGGTTGCAGGTGGACTTTTAATATTCACAGACAGACAGATACATGCACCCAATCCAGTAATCAAAAGACAACTGTACCCATTTCATCACCTGTTTTCTGTCAAGAGTACAGTTTTCATTTTGGCTTTTGCAGAAAATGGTAGAATTTTCCCCAAAATAACGGAAAAGGCTATTTATAGTGTGCAATTAAACCAATTCCAGAAACAACACAGTGCATATTTCCGTCCAGTCACTGTTTCTTTGACTACTAACAGAGACCAAACGATGCAGACAGTTATCATTGTTTCCCATGGAAAGAAAACAGGAAGGGCATAATCAACGTGAGTACAGTAAAGCAAATAAACAGCAGGCAGTTGAGGAGCAATGACAGCAGCCGCTTGGTAGGAGGAAACAGCTACTAGTTCTCTTAAAATAGCCCATCTACCCATCCGCTGGTGATCTCATGGACACCTGTCAGCCAGATGCCACAGCTAGCTCCCTGCCTTACCCTTCAGTTGCTGCAACTCCTCTACACCTCTGGCTGAAAAGGAAGTGCACACGCAGCAAGGGTCAAAGTGGTTGATTTTCAGGCTGTTCCTTTTTCTGACTTAAGATGGCATTCAGGACGGAGAAGGCTCTGAGCCTCCAGAACTGGCACTGCTGTACCTGTACAGGTACAACAGGATTTCAGGAGACTCCCTGTCCAATTCCTCCTACAGAGGAGAGCCTGTGTGGATTTATAGGGAATGGGAGGGCTAGAGGGTGGGCAGCTGGCCACCAGATTTCAGTGTTCTAGAAATGTCACATACACACCCATTGCCTCTTTACGTTGGAAGTGGAGAGCCAGATACAGTAAGTAGAAAGAATTAGGGAGGGGAGAGCTGTCTTAAGTAAGAAGAGCCCTGCTGGATCAGACCAACCCCAACATTCTTTTCCTACAGTCCCCAATGCAATGCCTCTAGGAAGCCCACCAGCAATAGCACTCTCCCTCTCAAGCATACTGCCACTGATGCTGGAGGTGATATAGCCATCATGACTAGTTGCCATTGACTGCCACATCCCGCTATGCTGGGGGGGCCTGGTTGTGATCAAACAGAAGTGGTGGAAACTGGGATTTCCTTTATTTTAGTGGGAGCATGGGGGAACGGAGGCAGAAATGAGAACAAATAATTTTTTGAAGGGCAAACATGAATGCATTTGAATGTTTTAGGCAAAGTCAAACTGATTGGCAGGGGAAGCGGTCCACTGGTGCTGTTCCAGCACAGCCCTCTACTGAAAAGGACACATTATTTTTTTAAAAAAACCTCATCCTCGAAATCCATTGCTTGTTCTCAGCACTGCAACACAGAGCTATACTGCCCCCAAACATGGAGGCTCCATTGAGCCAACCATACTGGCGGGATGGGGCTTCCACAAGTTAAGCAGGAAACAGCAGCTTTGAATGGGTGGAGCCAAGGGAGGGCAAGTGGGAGTAAGTTAGCAATGGAGAAGGGGCCTTCATCCGTTACAGAGTGGAGGGTGAGGACTGGGAGGCAACAGTGACACAGCTGAACAGGTCTATGTCAAAAGAACATCAGGAAGCACTGAAGGAATTAGCCCCCACCAGTCCCTGTAGAACTAAGATATTGACAGGATTAATGATACCATTAGATGAACAAGCAAGAATAGGTAAAGGTAAAGGTACCCCTGACCATTAGGTCCAGTCGTGACCTACTCTGGGGTTGCGGCGCTCATCTTGCTCTATGGGCCGAGGGAGCCGGCGTTTGTCCGCAGACAGCTTCCGGGTCATGTGGCCAGCATGACTAAGTCGCTTCTGGCGAACCAGAGCAGCGCACGGAAACACCGTTTACCTTCCCGCCGGAGCAGTACCTATTTATCTACTTGCACTCTGACGTGCTTTCGAACTGCTAGGTTGGCAGGAGCTGGGACTGAGCAACGGGAGCTCACCCCGTCGCGGGGATTCGAACCGCCGACCTTCTGATTGGCAAGTCCTAGGCTCTGTGGTTTAACCCACAGTGCCACCAGCGTCCCATAAGCAAGAATAGATGCCCCTAACTAACCCAAGGCTCCTTTCAACAAGTTTCAACTTGTTTCAGCCTCAGATTAACCCACTGAGCCTATGAACAAGCTACACAGGAGTCCAAAGGGAATGTCATCTGATGACAATCAATGGTACAAATACGTCTCCCAGCAGTATCCACTTACCTGCACTTTTGGACCTCCTCCTGATATTTTGGAGATGTAACTCATGATGTACTTAGCTGCCACAGTCTTCCCAGCACCACTTTCACCACTGGGGGGGGGGGGGGGAAATAGAAGTAGGATATATTTGAAGCCATCCAAAGGCAGAGTCCCCAAATACATGGTTTTAGCATTACAAGTTCAAGCAGACTCGAGCCTCAACCTCATGCGTTCTTCCCTTCCATTCTTGCTTTGCAGCAGCCCTTCTGACTTGTCATTTCATTCACATCCGGTGAACTATTACCTGTGCATTGTATGCCCACCTTCTTGGATTGAAAACTACAGTTCAAAGTGAATGTATAATCCTGCTTTGCAGGCAACCCATAGTTTCAAGTTTTGGATGCAAAGACAACAACAGTTTGCACGAAACCAGAAAATGAGGCTTCTAATCTCTAAATGTGATGGAACAAGGAAGCATGCAAGCCCACATTATATCTGATCTCCTTTACATCTGCACACAATGTTTTTATTCTAGTTTTATTGATCAGGAACCTGATAAATTTGTTCAATATAAAAACTGTAAAACTAAGCAAGACAACAGTACAATATTTATGAACTGCAATAACCAGAAGCGAGTCCTATTCCTGCTGGCCTGACTCTTTCCGAGCCCTTCTTAAATATCAGTGAAATCCCTCCAGGGAACTGTGGTCATTCCAGCAAAAGGATTTTTCTAGAGTGGTTGTGCACCAGTTCCTCTCTCTTCTATTGCTTTTCCAATAAGCATATAAAAATGTGCACTCTCCTTTCTAATTCCATCCCCCTTTAGGGATTGCTCACCAGAAGCACTCTGCAAAAACATGTATCTTAAATTTAAAAAACAAAGCAGTTATAAGTGACTCAAAGCCGCTAAAGGTTGGGGGTAACAGAACACAAGAGAGAGAGAAACACAATGCATCCCATATCCATTTCAGGGAATTTTGATGCCTCTATTAAGTGTTCCCATGTACAGTTACCAAAAACTGCAATGTGTGTTGAACATTAAAAAAAAAACATAAAGAGAAAAACTTGGGCAATAAAAGCATCCTGTATAGCACTCAAGAGTGATGACTAAGTTTTACAGAGAGCCTTTGTTTTCTGCACTACCTCATTTCAGTGGACATTTTCAAAAAATTATAACAGAGAAACAAATAAAATATAGGTTAATAATATACATTTTGATTCACAGAAGAAGAGCCTGGCTGTCGGATCAGATCAAAGGCTTACTTAGTCCTCATAGGATGCCCATGTCCATTAAGGGAAGCCCCCAAGCAGGGCATAGGCACAACATCTCTCTCCCTGCTCATGATCCTGTGGAACTGGTATTCAACTGCATACTGCCTCTGATCCAGGAAGGGAGCATATATAGTCATCATGCCTAGAAGCTACTGATGCCCATGTTGGTGGCCTCCAACAAATCTTGTGGAAAACAGCTACAGTTAAAACATAGTTTGATGCTGGTTTTAGAGTAGTGGTACCTATTTATCTACTTGCACTGGTATGCTTTTGAACTGCTAGGTTGGCAGAAGCTGGGACAGAGCAAAGGAGCTCACCCCGTCATGCAGATTCAAACTGCCGACATTCCGATTGGCAAGCCCAAGAGGCTCAGTGGTTTAGACTACAGTGCCGTCCCAGTTAGATTACTAACAGACATGATATCATACATCTTTGCCCAGTCTGGTGCCCTCCATATGTTTCAGACTACAGTTCCCATCAGTCCCAGCCAGCATGGCTGTACGATACTGGGGTAGATGGAAGTTGTAATGTGAAACATCTGGAGAGTACCTGGTTGGTGAAAGCTGATATAATACACCATAGGCTACTTTTGCCCAAAGCCCCAAACAATACAAAAGCTTTCTCTAGCACTCTTAAAAACTGGTTGGCCTAAGTAAAAATCATTATTTTTAAGAGATGGTGTGCTGAGGTGGATCAGAACAGGAGCTATGAGCCAGGCCACCCCTTCTTCTGTGGTGGTCACTCGTAGCCGAGTTAAGATTGTCTTCTATGAATATGATCTTAACAGTGTGTCCATATGTGACTATGGAGGGCAATTCTGGATCCGCACATCCTTCCATAATGGGGACAAAGGTTTATGGGCAGGAGTTGATCTTGGTGAGGATTTGCCAAATGTGCCTTCCTCTTAGCTCATTTCTCCCTTTCGTCCTGAGTTTGTGCTTCTTCAAAGTCCATGACTTAGTGAAGGCTGTTCTCCAACCATAGTGCTTGCAGGCCAGTGTTTCCCAGTTGTCGGTGTTTATACAGTGGCACCTCTGGTTACAAACGGGATCCGTTCCGGAGGCCCATTTGCAACATGAAAAGAGCGCAACCCGCAGTGACGCGTCTGCGCACACACGGGTTGCGATTCGCCGCTTCTGTGCATGCATGTGATGTCATTTTGCGCTTCTGCACATGGGTGAGAGGCGAAACCCGGAAGTAACCCTTTCCGGTACTTCCGGGCCGCCGCGGGACGTAACCTGAAAGAACATAACATGAAGCGGATGTAACATGAGGTATGATTGTATTACTTTTTTAAATATTTGCCTTAAGATTTGCCTTAAACCTCTTTTGCTGTCCACTGACATTACGCCTTCCATTCTTAAATTGGGAATAGAGTAGTTGCTCTGGAAGACGATAATCAGGCATGTACTATGCCTGAAAGGGGCCCATCAGTGGTGAGAAAGATTATTGGTGGGAAATGGTCCTTCTCTTGCCTGGCCCTTTTCACTGGAGAGGTCAGTCATTGAATCCGGGGGTCCTTCTGCATGCAGAGCAGGTGCTCTTGAGGTATTGAAGCCACAGTTAGTTGAAAACAGAAAGTAATGCTTCTAAACCTCTGTTTGTGGCTGTTCCTGAGCAGGCGAGAGCCCACAAGCCTATTATTTGAAGCCTGCCCTTCATCATAATAGATCCCAGGGTGGAGTATAATGCATAAATTACAATGCACAGCTCATATAAAATCAACTGAAAGCAATTGAAACTATAAATCAATGTGAACAATAGGAACAGCTAAAAATACAACACTGAAACCCCAGCAGTTATAGAAGCTGCAAAGCAGGCTTCCTTAGGATTAAACTTCAATACTACGTCTGAGCCTTCCCAGCATCTGTGAAGCCATTTTGAAAATTCAAAAAGCATTCTGTAAATCCTGTTTCCAAATACTCATTTGGCTTGCTTTTATCATTCTGGGGGGACCAGTACAGCTGCTCACACACATTACTTAACAACCAACCAGCTGACAGGAAGTTCCAAGATGTTTAAAAACATGGCTTTTGTTAGGAAGTGCATAAATAGGCCGATTACAGAATTAAGGATTTGGGGACTCAAAGAACACACGGCCATATTCTCATCAAAGAAGATTTAAAACCTGCTTTCTAATAGAAACGACTCTATCCCAAGAGAGCAGGGGGAGGGGATATTTGAGCTATCAAAGGTGGCATAATGCCTACATGTAGTGCCAAATTCAAAGGGTCTGTGGTATGGAGGGGGGAAAGGGGCCCACTGAGTATGGCAACAATTCTTGTGTGAAATAGTTAAAACAAAAGCTGACTGGCAGTAGTCATGTTTACTCAGACACAAGTCCCATTGAGCTGAATTGGACTCACTTGTCTATTTATGACCTAGTTGAGATTCCTGCATTGCGGGGGGTTGGACTAGGTGATCCTTGGGGGTCCCTTCCAACTCTGCAATTCTATGATTATTAGTCTGCATTCCATTTGGAGAGATTTGTAGGGAGAAGAGAAACAGCCACAGGCAGCTCAGCAGCCTCTGAGAAGCCAGACTCAACTATATGCTTAAATAAATTACAAAGTCCATGCATTAGTACTATTGCAATTAAATGAAAAATCAAAGCAGGATTTGGTGCCAGAACAAAGTAGGAGTTTAGCTGGTGGAGGTTGCATTGAACAGGCTCAGTCCACTGTGCCCTGTTCCAGTGCCACCATCAGACACATGTGCAGTGATACCTCAGGTTACATACGCTTCAGGTTACATACGCTTCAGGTTACAGACTCCGCTAACCCAGAAATAGTGCTTCAGGTTAAGAACTTTGCTTCAGGATGAGAACAGAAATCGTGCTCCAGCGGCAGCAGGAGGCCCTATTAGATAAAGTGGTGCTTCAGGTTAAGAACAGTTTCAGGTTAAGAACGGACCTCTGGAACGAATTAAGTTCTTAACCCGAGGTACCACTGTATAGGGTGGAGAGGTCTGCAAAAAAACCCCCAACCCATTTTATTGAGTCTGCTGTTTACATTCACGCAAACCATGCATAAGTTCTAGAAGATGCAACACCATATTCACTGGAAGAGCGAAAGTAGAATAAGTTAGAAAAAATAATGCCATGACAAGTAAACTATAAACACACAAAGAGATGGATTACAAAATTCCTGAAGGAGGAGGATGCATTTAAATGCTGAAATATAAAAGCTGAAAACTGAACCCAAGGAATCATGCAGTATCAAGCACCCTGATTTCTAGGTAAAATTAAGTGTTTCCATAATGAAATCTGAACAACTGGA
The DNA here is from genome assembly GCF_964106915.1 of Podarcis gaigeae. Taxonomy (NCBI): domain Eukaryota; kingdom Metazoa; phylum Chordata; class Lepidosauria; order Squamata; family Lacertidae; genus Podarcis; species Podarcis gaigeae. Next base: position 5,524,631 of record NC_139690.1, on the reverse strand, counting down.
TGTTTAATTTTTAAAGGGTTATTCGATGAAGTGCAACACCCTCTTTGTTGTAACACAGCTCCAGGGGTCAACAGGGCAAGCACACCTGATTGTCTGGGCCTCTGTTATTCTCTACAACAGAGCTGGGGAACTATGGCACTCCGGATTTTTCTGGACTATACCTGCCATCATCCCTGGCCATTGGCCACACTGGCTGGATCTGATGGGAGGTGGAGAAACAACATCTGGGGGGGCCACAGGTTCACTACCCGTGTCCCCCAGGCTCAGAACTCCTCCATTATCCACAAAGGTAGAGCCAGTTATCACATGAACTGACCTTTGGATCTAGGAAGACCTTTGAGCTCTTGATTTGCAAAACACCCCCCCCCCCGACAATGCTGAGAAGGCAAAGGGCCTCATGCCTGCTACTTCCTAGAAAAGCTAGAATGTCCCAGTTTCAGTCCTTGACATCTCCAGGTGGGGCTGAGAGAATGTCCCTACCTGAAACACTGGAGAGCTGCTGCTAATCATCATCGTAGACAATACTGATCTAGATATAAGGCAGCTTTCTGTGTTCCTAATGCTGCACTGGGCAGCTGCTGTTGGTGCCCCACAAGTTCTGTACTTTTCCACATGGCCACCCCAAGACTTTGACTGGACAGCCCCTCCAGCAAAGTGGAGAGAGGTCTGGATTTGTGTAACTGCATCTAACAGGGTTTCAGTGCCACTTGTGTATTAGTTTTAAGCCTACCTTTCTCATCTTCTCATCTTTGCAGAGGTGGACTTTAAATGAGGTTTAGTCCACAGACCCATTCTGAACCAATAAATCAGACAATGGGATCTGCTTCCCAAATGGTTCACAGTCCTCCTCCATCTGGGTCCTGAGTGCCCAGTAACATCTTATAAATAGCTGCAGTTGCCCCCATAGGCGCTGACTCCATGGGGCCTGAGGGGGCCCGAGCCCCCTCAAAAATTTGTTTGGGGGGGGCTCTGCCCCCCCAATAATTTAAGAAAATTATTAGTTATATTATGCTTTGTAAAATCACAAAATTATGTTGGTATTTTTTATTTTCCTTGTTTGACGATAGTTACCTTTTAAAATACATTCAGTAATGAGTTAAAACAAAGCCACTCCCGATCTAGAGAGGGGGTGGGGTTGCGGACTCTCGACCCATCAACAATCTCGCGGGGCTGGCGTCAGCCCCGCGAGAAGCGGGGATTCCCACTAGCTCATTAATATTCACTGCCCACGGCGGCAGCCAATCGGCTGCCGCAAAGGGCGGGCCCTCACAGGTTCACTTAAGGTCGGGGCTGCCCCCTTTCGTTCCCTCAGCAGCAGCGGTTTGGAGGTCTTGGGCCCCCCTAATATTTTTTATAAGTCGGTATGGGCCCCCGCCCCCCCAATATTTTTTATAAGTCGGTGCCCCTGGTTGCCCCCTTCAACTCCTGTGGATGAGCTGCTTGCCTTTTAATTGTTGCAGTCTACCCTGGGACTTTATGATGAAGGGGCTAGTATTATTATTAATAATAAATTTAGATATTATCAAATTGATATGCAATGTAATTTCATCTGCTGTAGGGACCATGTTTCTAACCACCAATCCCATGACTTAAGGTAAAATTTTATTTCAAGCACGGTCATTCTGGGACCTAAGTGGTGACTGTCATAAAGTTGATATGGAGGAGAACACTTCGGCCACAGCGCTGCCGCGTGTGTGTTGCACAGCACAAAACAAGAAGCTGCATTTCTAACCACGTCACTGTTTCTTTTCTTTACCCCTAGCCGCACTCAAGGAGAATTCCTGTAAGCAGTAAAGAGTACATTTATTTTTAAGCTTCAGATTCCAGAAATAGACTCAAAAAGCCACAATGATGATACGTTGGGAAATAAAAGACGGCTGGTTGCTCCCAGGCCAAGGATGTGTGGGGCATAATCGAGCATGGCAGGGAAAAGGACCCTGAAGATGACCACATTTCATTTATTGCCACAGCAACATATCCACCCCATACAGAGATCAGCACAAAAAGAATCCTGAACTGCAGAGTCGGCCACTAGTGGCTCAAGGGCAGGAAGGTACTTGGGAGTTTATGACATATCAGCCAGTACTTCTTGCATCACATTAAAGGTAAAGGTAAAGGTACCCCTGCCCGTACGGGCCAGTCTTGACAGACTCTGGGGTTGTGCGCCCATCTCACTCAAGAGGCCAGGGGCCAGCGCTGTCCGGAGACACTTCCGGGTCATGTGGCCAGCGTGACATCGCTGCATCTTGCGAGCCAGAGCTGCACACGGAAACGCCGTTTACCTTCCCGCTGGTAAGCGGTCCCTATTTATCTACTTGCACCCAGGGGTGCTTTCGAACTGCTAGGTTGGCAGGTGCTGGGACCGAGCAGCAGGAGCGCACCCCGCCGCAGGGATTCGAACCACCGACCTTTCGATCGGCAAGTCCTAGGCGCTGAGGCTTTAACCCACAGCGCCACCTGCGTCCACCTGCATCACATTAGCCTTCCAAAAAACAAATGAAAACGACTTGTTCCAAATAATCCAAAGGGTCTTTGACAGAGATCAGCCAGAAAAGGGGCCCTGACGAAGATTTGTAGATTAGCATTGTCACCCAGAATTGAGGCTGGATGTAAGGGAACTGGGTACGTGGAAAGACCACATGAGAATGAATGGTGGACACTTGAGCAAGATGCATTTAACAGGATGGACACAACAACCAGGGAGGCTCAAGGGAAGGGAGAGGTGGGCCCTGGACTGTGGAACAGACCTGGAGGCTCGGGACACAAAAAGCCAGATGCTTTCTGGGTGGTAAACTCATGTTCTTTATTCATCAGCCACAGTGCTCACTCACTGTCACACACAAAGCGACTCACACTCGCCCTCTCACACATGACTAAGTTAACTGTGACTGCCTTATATCCATTTAATTCAGTGGGCCTACACTGAGTCAGATACAACACTTTGAAGCAAGTCTGCTCAAGCATGGCATTAACAGTTATTTGCAATAGAAGCAAGATGGGCTTCTAGACTGTGTCCAGTGCACCTTATCCAAACCAAGGCATAAATGCAAACCATGAGGTTAAAGAGCGAGTCCTTACCTGATGATGACACATTGGTTCTCTCTGTCAATTATCATGTTTCGGTACATATTGTCCGCTAGAGCATAGATATGTGGTGGATTTTCATACTGAGCCTACGGGGAGGGAAATACGCCAGGCAATAAATAAAACTGTTACTAAGAAAGGTCGTATCAACAACAAAAAGATAACTTCTCAGTCAATTAAACAGGACAGCATTAACCTCCCCCCCACCCCAGGGCATCCAGAAACTGACAGACAGCTTCCAACTTCTAGAAACAGATAATTTGGTGCAATGAGATACTGAGGTGGATTGAGCGGACGAGACCAATAGTGGGTCCAGTGGTCAAGAAGGTGGCTTCTGCACATGCTGTAGAGGGGGGAGTGAGGAGCAGATGGGGCTCGATGGAAGGTAGTCCATCTAAGAGAAGGAAAACTCTGATCCAAAACCTCTACCGCTTTGTGGGATATCTTCAGGAGAAGAAAAGGCTAAGGAGTAAACCCTACACAAATCCAGAACAGAGCCCTAAGACGTTGGATGGTGTCTTGTATGTCTCCTTCTGGCAACTCCTGCAGCCAAACATATTGCTCTGCTTTCCTTTGCACTGCTTCAGTGAGGCCAAGAGGGAGGTCTGGTCATCTGGTCAGCCCAGGATTGTGCCCCAGGAGGTCACTTCAGTGCTGCTAATGCAGCGGTCTGGCTTCACCCCCGGATGGATGTGCACAGAAGCCAATGATAATTTCACACCTGTACCCTGTTCATTTATTCCTTTTTAAAAATATCTTTCTTTGGGACTTTATCCTCAAAAGCTCCTTTTTTGTATTTATATTATTTTGTTAACATCCATTTTCTTTTCATGTGAATTGTCTGTTTTTGTCGTTTAGAAAAACAAATTAAAAAGAAAAAAGAGAGGAGATAACTGGCCTCAGCAAACCTTTAAACATTTTTTGAGAATGAAATAAGCTAAGAGTGAAATCATCACTTACAGCTCCTTGATACATTTCAATTTCTTTCTCTCCAAAATATGGCATCTGCTTGAACGGGTTCACAGAGATCAGCACTGATCCAATATATGTCTGTGTTTGGAACAGTCAAGGTTCACAATGCTTTAAAAAAAAATCAATTTATGATGCAAACTCCCTCTTCACCCAATTAGTCCACCCTCTGCTTTTCTATATTGCAGCCCATGTGTGAATGTGTGCACATTTCAGCTTGCAGGCTCAAAACATTGATAGTAGAGTGGTTACCGAGCAAAATAAATCTTAGCTGTTTAATTATACAGGAACATTATAGAAGTACATGTGGAAGCTGCCCTAAACCAGATCAAACCCTTTATCCATCCAGTCCCCACCACCCTCTGCCCTGACCAGCTGCATCTCTCTGGGGGGAGGGGGGTCTCAGGGCTGTGGAGATTCTGTTCCATCGCCTGCTGCTTCCCAACCCTTTCAGTTGGTGATGCTATTTGGGTTTCATCCTGGGGCCTTCTGTGTACAATGCTTCCCCTTCCCCCAGTTCTTTTAAATGAAATTATAGTCAATTAGTGAAATAATAAAATATGCACGAATTTGCATAGGAGCAGAACAGTTCAGGCACAAAATACACACTTCCTTTGTTTTTAAGATGATGCCCATGTGATATGTCACAACAGCTGCCATTTTGGAAGAGGCATCTCCTCCTGTGCAAGCCAGAAGATGAAGTGTCTCTTTTGGGATGACACTCGCCATCTGCAGTTTTTCCAACTCTCAAAGTCGACTTCCTTAGTTGATCAATATGCTTTTCTACTGACTCATGTAAGCAATTCAGCATTGCAGCCCTATACATTAGTATCAGGATATGCATATTGTGTTTGGATGACTGGTGCTGCATGAGTGATAGCAACGTTTAACGTTTTGCTATTCAACACACAGACACACACCCAACACAGGCACAATCAACACTCAGTGTTGCACACAGCAGCCCATTGTCTTGGGATAATAACGGCAAGATGATGTCATGCTGCTAATAATAAAAAAAGCAACTAAGGCAAACAAGCATAACTTCCATATTGTGCGAAATTGCTACATTTGGAGGATATCCATGGAACCGTGGCACCACTCAGGACATCTCTATGGCAAATCCAGAAGTGTTTTGTGTGAACATAAAATATATTGAAGCAACTTGTTGATTCAGTGTTAATAATTTATGGAATGATTCAATAAGCTTCTCCAATATGAGGAACACTGTAAAAAAATAATTCCCTATGATTGATGGCGGTGACAGCTGAGCCATTCAGGAGCCAATGCCCAGATGAAAACTAAAAGGCCTCCCTTTTCAGAATTTGGGAAGTGGAAAAAAGAAAGCAGTGAGTGTTGCTCTTAGCTATCAGGAGAATAGCACCAGATCTTGCAAAGCTTTTTAGGCCTGACTGAGATTGTGGGATGCCTGTTACAGACTAGGAGAGCAGCAGAAAAAGTTAGAAGCCCAATAAGCTTATGAGGGGAGGCCAGACTGCTGCTGGAATTCTGCAACCATCTGCACTGACAGGACAGTCATGGTGGCAGAACCCATTCAGACTAAGAGACTGAAGGATCTCTCCTCAGAACTGAAGCTTGCCACCTGTGAGAAAAGCAGCTTGAGACAGGACACAAACTCCAGCCTGGTTGCTCAAGTCTGTTTGACTCCAGAACAAGATTACAGTCCTTAAGAACACCTTCTCACAAGGGAGAACTGTAAGTGAAACGTAGAACTGCGTAACAAAGCACATGTGTTGTATTTTGATATTTATTTTGATATCTGAGCTTTACTAGCACAGTCCAGCATGAAAAAGCAGCATATGAACTACCGTATTGGCCCGAATATAAGCCGCATCTGAATATAAGCCACACCTTTAAAATTGATTGGGGAGGAAGAAAAAAAAGAAAAAAATACCCGAATATAAGCTGCTCCATTCCTTGCTGCTCCTGGCTGTATGGGGGGTGGGGTTGGAGCTTTCCCCTCCCTCGCTCTCTCCCCTCCCAGCCTTAGGGGAGCGGACAGGGGACTAGGCACGGGACAGGTGCCAGTTTGCTGCGCTCCTGGCTGCATACCGTAATGTCGCATATATAGGCCGCACTTCAACTTTTCACGGTTGAAATTTGGGTAAAAAGTGAGGCTTATATTCAGGCCAATATGGTAACCCTCTGCAAGGGGCCTAGCAATAGAGACATAGCATCTTCAAGGGAAGGAGTGCAATGGCTGGGCTGAGATGTCAACTCTTTTCCCACCAGCCAGTATTCTATGGCAATTGATGAAAACATAGTGCTTTATCACCTTCAAAGTGAGAAGGGGGGGGTTTCACACATTTGTGAGGTTCAGCACGCACCTGAGTGGTGGTGAAGGGTTAGGTGGTGAAGGGTGGTGAAAGGTTGTGAAGTTAATCACTTCCCCCTGCTTTCCCACTCCATAGCAGCCCCCTCCCAGCTGCTTTGCTCTAACCCAAATCACATGTGTAACTTATATAGCTCTGCCCTCAAACACACAAGGGGAATGCAAAGACTCAACTATTGGGGGGGGAGGGAGGGAGGGAGAGAGAGAAGGATAGTCTCTCCTCTTCCGAAACTCTACGTTCTGCTGAGTAGCTCAAAACTGGATTTTATGTCGGCAGAGATTATGCCTGAGAGTGTGAAAGCGGGGAGCAGAATAGCAAGCCATTGTGTCTCACATCAATGGAATCCTTTCATAAGTCCCTGATATTTCAAGCACGAAAGCAGGTTTGGCAGCAGGCATGGGCCGGGGTGGGATGATGATGCTCTTATGAGAATTCACTTTCTCCTCCACAACATCCCCACTGCTTCCATCTTCATTTCAAGGCCCGCAGATCCGTCATCCTCAAACACACAGCTAACATTTACAAGCCAACGAGGGCTAGTTTGTGCCCCACACCTGGCACAGCAGTAGGCACAGAACTACATTTTTCTCCCCAACTCCAGCAAGACATCACAGAACAAAATCTAACAGGTGCAGCTTCCCTTGGCAGACTGGCAACGATGGGAGAAAAGACTAGCCCTTGTCATTTGACATCTTTATTCTACTTGACTTGGCATGGGGAAAACTGTTGCTAAAAACAGTCCCCATTCTGCTGTGTAGGGTAACTACCAATCAGCCCTAGGTGTGCTCGCTTTCCATCTGCAGAGAAGAAGATTCAATTTAAGGGGATTGAACTTGGGACCACACACCCCACTGGACATCCTCCCTGAGGGTTTTTGTCTGGTTGGAATGTGTCCCTGAACTGTGACAGGGCCTCTTAATTGTCTGGGTCTGGAGGTAAAGGGGTCGTGCCCATAGAAACCTAACTTTTGCCTGGCTAGAACATAGCCTCCTGTACACAAAAGGGTAAGAATCACATCCATTGCTCTACTTCCATCTCTGGTCACATCCAAGCATGCACAAATGACTGCAGAATTATGCCTATGAGAAAATGCCACCTTCGAGCTGATAAATGTCCCCCAGGCCCTGCAGCAAAGGATACAAATATGTAATCATCCATGTATCTCTTCTTGAGGTTCTCCACAATGGAATCTTCTGAGATCTTGGAGAGAAGGACCATGTCATCCACCCCACTGTGCTTGACATTGTGGCTCTGCCAGTGATACCGATAATGCCCCTTGCTCCCCTGCAGGAAGAAAACTATTATTTGATTTTATCATTATTTATTAAATTTGTATAAAGCCCTTTCTCTGTAGATCTTAGGGCAGTTCCCAGCATAAAACAGGAGGTGCTGGTTTAGTCAAGAAGAGTTTTGGGAACTTTATTTTTTACAACCATGCAGTACATAAATTTCATGAAGTGAATAATAAAAAAGAGCCTGCTCCACGAGACAAATGATACGCCTAGCTCAGTGTTCTGCTCCCAGTCCGGAGTGTACATTAGGAAATGTGTACCAAAGGTGTGAGCTCTGCTCCTGACATGCTTGCCACTATTCAATCACAAGTTCTGGAAATGCAAAGACAGCCTTTCTACTCAACAATGGTATCACAGGATTTGTCAAACAGCTCTCCCCTAATAAATGCAGCAATGTAGGTTGGCTGGAAGAGATATCTAAGATTTGTCCTTGCATATTCTTGCATGTGTTAACTCATCATGGTGATATTCAACCTTTGATCCCCAGGGACCCTTTTTTGAGAGTGGGGGGGGGGAGGGTGTTTTCCCACTTGCCTTTGGTCATTGTACCCAGTCCTGAAGATCAGGTTTTAATAAATATGGCTCTGAATAATGTGCACAACAGTAAAACGTGCAGACTATGTTTTCTGGATTTAATGTTTGATTTATTATGTAAATGTCTCCCATAAAGGTTTTGCCATAAACACATAAAAAAGTTCTTCCAGCATTTGTGACCAAAAGGTAAGAGGGGAAAAGTTACACATGCAGAGCCTTTGCACTGAGGAGGAGGAGGAGGAGGAGGAGGAGGAAGGCTCACACAAGCCCATCAAACAGTCACTGAAATCCAAATACCACACAAGTCTGAGGAATGAAGCTTACCCAGAAGGGGCTGTGGGAGGAGGGCATGTGAGCTGCATTGTGGCTTCCAGGATTTTCTGGCTGATGTTTATGCTCTCCAAGCCCTGCTCACATATGGGCAGGGCTTGAGGCAGCAGCATTTTGCCACTGGTCCCAAGGTTGTAATAAATCAAGGAATTAAAACATGCAGTAAAATGATAGAAACCACTAAAAGCATCAGCCAGCAGAAAGGTTTCAACTTGCCTCCTGCATGATAAATGGGCTGCTGTCTTCTTTACATACTAGGGAAGGGCATTTCTCAAATGGGACATACCCTCCTTCAACTCCCTCTCCCCAGTCACTACTGCCCTAAACCCCCCACCCCAGCCAAGGGCATCTGGTGCAGGTTTGCATGGGAGGTTGTTAAAAGTCCAAAAAAAAGCCTGGATAGGGAGCCTGCAGCCCTCCATATGTTTTCAGACCCTAACTTGCATCAGTCCCAGCCAGCATGGCCCATGGTTAAGGATGCGGGGGAGGGGGGCTTAGAGTGCAGCAACACATGGAGGGCCCCCACAGCTTCCTCACCTTTGCTTCAGGAGATGTCCCTAGCTGTGTGCATAGCAGCTGTCTTGCATGCAAAAGGCCACAGGTTCAGTTCCCAGCAGAACCTCTAAGTAGGGCTGGGAATGTCCTCCACCTGAACCCTTCAGAGCTGCTGCAAGTCAGCATTGACAGCACTGAGCTAGGTAGACAAATGAGCTGTATGATGTTTAAATGTTAAAACAAGTACAGTGGTACCTCGGGTTACATACGCTTTAGGTTACAGACTCTGCTAACCCAGAAATATTACCTTGGGTTAAGAACTTTGCTTCAGGATGAGAACAGAAATCATGCGTCGGCGGCGGCGTGGTGGCAGCGGGAGGCCCCATTAGCTAAAGGGGTGCTTCAGGTTAAGAGCAGTTTCAGGTTAAGAACAGACCTCCAGAACAAATTAACTTCTTAACCCGAGGTACCACTGTACCTTGAATTGAACCACTGTGCAAAATATGAGCAAGCCAGGGCTGAACTGATACTACCCTTGCTGGCACCATTCCTGGGAAAATCAGAGGCTCGCTATGTCAGGTTCCTATTGGAAGACCGGACAAACCCTAGAACATTAGCAGTGGCGAAGTTTTTATCAGTGGTTGCAAGAACCAATGATCCCTATATTCTGAACAAAATGCTTGTTTAACCTGGAGATAGGCTGTATGAATTGTGTATTGCTTTGTAACGATTTGTTGGGTCTCTGGACCGTAATAAAGATTGTTTGTTTTTGAATTGAACCCAGAAACGCATGAGAAGCCAATGGTGATCTCCTTAGAACAGTGTTATTACCTGTAGAGAAACACAGGCGCAACTGCCGTTTTCGGGAAGCACAAAACTCAGAGCTAGTTTATTAAGCACACCATTACCAGGCCCTTTGTTCCTTAAAGAAAGAACCAATACACTCCCTGCTCCCCACAATAAAAACCAGGAACCAAAACACTGCCTGGAATAGAAACAGGAAAGTTATCAGAGTAGGCAAATGCTGATCAGAACCACCACCACCCCTGTCACCGATGGAAGTGAAGGCTCAGAAAAAGCTCAATATGGAGGCCAAATGGCCGAAATATTGGGAGATTTTAGAACAAGAAGGAGATAAATTGAAATTGCAGAGCTTTGAGAAACTAAAATACAAAGTGCGAGATTGGCTTCATTATTATCAAATAAGGGAGGCTTACAATCAGGACAAGAAAAGTGGCTTCCAGGTAGAAAAATCAAAACTGGAAACAGAACTGTTAGATCCCAAAACTAAGATTTTGTCAAGAATGTATAACTTGCTGTTGAAATGGAACACTCAAGATGAAACGGTGAAATCTGCTATGATACAATGGGCACAAGATGTTGGACATAACATTATGTTGGCTGACTGGGAACAGTTATGGACCACAGGTATGAAATTTACGGCATGTAATGCCTTAAGGGAGAATATTATGAAAATGATATACAGGTGGTACATGACACCAGTCAAGCTTGCAAAAATATATCATTTGCCCGATAATAAGTGTTGGAAATGTAAAGAGAATGAAGGTACATTCTTTCACCTTTGGTGGATGTGCCCAAAGATTAAGGCTTTCTGGAAGATGATCTATAATGAAATGAAAAAGGTATTTAAATATACCTTCCTGAAGAAACCAGAGGCCTTTCTCCTGGGCATGGTCGGCCAATTGGTGTCAAAGAAGGATAGAACTTTCTTTATGTATGCAACAACAGCAGCAAGAATACTCATCGCGAAGTATTGGAAGACACAAGATTTACCCACCCGGGAAGAATGGCAGATGAAGTTGATGGACTACATGGAACTGGCAGAAATGACTGGCAGAATCCGAGACCAGGGAGAAGAGTTGGTAGAAGAAGATTGGAAGAAATTTAAAGATTACTTACAGAAACATTGTAAAATTAAGGAATGTTAGAAGGATGCTGGAATGAAGTTATGTGGTTTTAGTAAATAATGTTATAAAGGGGTATGTAAAAATGGATTGTTAATAGGTGAAAATGTAAAGTCACAATATATTAAGATAAAATATCAAGATAAAAGTAAAAATGGTAAGGATTTGCTGAAACAACTATTGAATTAGAATACAAAAAAGGGAGGTGTGAGGAGGTCAGGGAAACAAGCAAATGAAAGACAAGATATGGAAAGACTGGTATGTTTTTAATTGTTTTTATTTTTCTATAATTTGTATTTTTTTTGTTTCATTTTCTTTTTTCTTTTCATTTTTGTAACTGCTTTGAAACTTTAATAAATATTATTATTAAAAAAAAAAAGAACCACCACCACCACCCCATGATAAAAGGCAATTAACCTGAAGAAGAATTAACTCCATGGAAGATTGTTTCCCAATAAACATTGAGAGACAGAAGTCAAATGAAAATAGATGGCTTGAAAAGGATGTGTCCCAGACAAATTCAAGCCTGGGAAATCTGTCTTTTGCAATGGGCAAGACTAAACAAGAGATTCTTTATTTTTTTAAAAGAAAACAGGAAAGGTTTACAGCCTTAAGTCCCTAAAAAACCTCATGACAGCCTTTGTCAACTTGATGCCCTTCAGATGGAGTCCAGAACATCTGGAGGGCACTGGGTTGGTAAAGGCACCTTCACGCTGTTATTTACTGTACAAGCACATAAACAGGATGCCTAGTGTTAGAAATCACTTTGGGGTAGTACAAGAACTTAGCAAAGGCGCTTGCACTATCCTATCAGTAATAGTCTTTCCCATGTGTGCATTTGAATTCCAAACTCAACCTGCAGCCTAAGCAAGAGATGGAGAGAGCTAGAAACTTCATGGTCTACTGGGAGTTTCCTCAGAATAGAGTGGGTGAAAAGGAGGGGTGAAAAACTATGATGGAAAAGGCATGTCTCAATATAAAAACCTAATTCAAGCCAATGGCCCATCTAGCCCAGCATCTTGTTCTCACAGTGGCCAATCACATGCTGTGGAAAACTGCCAAGGTCAACTGATGGCACCCTCCACCATTGGCAAATATGTCCCATCTTGTACCACAAAAGGACAGACTAATTTGGGCATTTCATCTCCTTCCAACTTCACTATTTCCATTTATTTTTTTACTCTCTGCACCCAACCAGGAATAATCCTTCACACATCTGATAAAGTGGACTCAAGTCCACAATGGGTAAGCCATTAAGATGCCACAAAACTGTTGCAAAGTTTTACTGAATTTCAAAATATTAACAAATACAAAACAGAAAAAATACATTTCTCAGGCATACAAAAACTAAAATAAATAAAGGTCATTAGGAACTAAGAGCTTATATATAAGGATAACATTCATCTATCACAGTAAACAATGGCTTATCTAGCCTCTCTTTGGTCTTGCACACCCCTTCCCTATCTGCTTCTGCTTTGGCATATCCAGGTGGAGCTTGGAAACTTTTGCTTCCATTTTTTATTACCCATAGTTTGTTGTGTCATTTGAGTCCCAAAAATGGTGGTCTATCCTAACTACATCTTTTTTAAAAGTAACCGTCAAACCACAGCTATGAAGTTGACTTGTTTCAAGCAAACCATAGTTAAGACAGACCATAGTTTAGTGTTTGAATTAGTGCTAAACTGTGGCTAATCAAAAACAGACATGAAAGCTTTGAATCTCCTCTTTGTGGCACACATAATGGCAATACTAGGTATGTTCCCTTCATTATAAAGCATGATTTCTCATGATGTCCAAACTCAGCTAGTATTTCAATAAGCTTTTGACTCTTTCAGTGGGAGGGCTCAGTGACATAACATGGTGTTAAGAGCAGAATTAAGACATAAGATTAGCACAGGAGTAGCCAATGAGACACTTCCCATCAGCCCCAGCCAACATGGCCAATGATAAAGGATTATAGGAGTTGTAGTCCAGCAATCACTGAAGGGCACCACATTAGCTAACTTGGAGCGGGAGAACTGAAGAGAGGAGAAGTTCAAAACTTGGAAGCTAAACTGATAACAATATACAGCTTTAACCACTGCTTAAGATGTGGCCATGGACAGAGGGGGCAATACCAAGATAAGGGCTTACCAAATGCCTGGAGGACAGGATCTAAAGCAACAAACTAAAAAGTTGGGCACCACCTGTATGCACTCCTCAAGGATGCAGCAGGATTTCCATCCTTGAAGGACTTCAAGAAACACCTATTAGAAATGCTAATGTTAGGATGATGTCAACACAGACATTTAGAACTGTCTTCCCCAACCTATTGCCCTCCAGATTTTTTAGGCAACAACTCCCACCATGCCTGACCACATGCTGGCTGGGGCGATGGGAATTTGAGTCCAGCAACATCTAGAGGTTGCCATGTCAGAGAAGGCTGATATAAAGTATTATGTCCCCACAATACTGTATATTTGGGAGTGGGAAGGAAAATCAGAAGGGCAGGGAGTTGCTTACAGCTGACAACTGCATTCATAGCTAAGCTGAAATCCAACATGAAATCCAGCCTCTCATCTATAGCTCAGCCTACGTCAGTTTTCACAGTCATGGAGAGCTGGTAGCAAAGAGGGCAGCAGGCACCAGCTGTATTTGTACATTTCCCCTGAGTTCGTTTGCTCCTTTACAGTTTAAAAATTTCCCTCTCTCATGCTATGACTCAAAACCAGAAGGATATAATTACTGCCGCAATGAGATACAAACAGTTCAGCTAGGTCTTTGCCTCACAGGAAGCCATCTGTGACCCACAAATATTATTTTGGTCAGAGGGTAAAGTGGGTCAGATCATAAGCCTCCAAGCAACTAGAACAAGAGAGAGAGAGAGAGAGAGAGAGAGAGAGAGAGAGAGAGAGAGACTGAGCTGACAATCGCAGTGCACACCCTTGATTCCTGCTTCCTCCACCCAACCCATTTGACATGCTTCTCTGAACTTTGGCTCCAGAGAATATTTGATCCCCTCTGTTTCTTTTGCAGTATTGTTTCTGCTCAAGCCTATATTTCCATAAACGGAAGCCAATTTGCATCCACCAAAGTTCCTTCTGGCTTTCAGTTGCTGGTAGAAACGTGTTTAAAACTAGAAGATAATGCTGGAATAAAGACACATTCTTCCTGGATCTGCAGCTGTCTGAGGAAAGTACAGCTTAAAGCTTAAACTGTGGCAGCAGAGCAGAGAGCCCAGAGCTGATTTCAGCAGTGCGTAAGACATGCGAGAATCAGGCCTCAATTCCTAGTTACGGGACCCAGATATTTTAGCAGCAAATGTTTGCACTGGCTACATGTCTCGGTGTTGAACCCCCTAGTATCTTCCACGTTTTTTAGACTACTTCTCTGTGGTTGTTGTAGTCAAAACATCTGGAGGGCACCAGAGTGGATGAGGCTGGCCTATGTGATACTGAGTCCAATTTTAGTGTTCACATACAATTCAACTGGACCCAGTTATTCAAAGAAGACCTTTCCTTGTATTGGACATGATAGAGGTGTATAAAATTGTGCATGGTGTGGAAAAGTGGGTAGAGTAAAAGCTTCGCTCCTCTCACAATATTAGAACTCAGGGGCATTGTAAGGCTCAGGCAGAATTATTCACACTATGCTTAATTAAGCTATGGATGGCTTGAAAAGAGGACTGGATAAATTCATGGAAGATAAGTCTTATCAGTGGGTACTAGACAGAATGGCTATGCTCTGTCTCCATGGTCAGAGGCATCTGGTTGGCCACTGTGAGAACAGGATGTTGGACGAGATGTGCCTTTGGCCTGATCCATCAGCCTTTTCTTACGTTCTTATGTGATTTGGGATAGAACCTTCTCAGTGATTGCACATTGCATGTAAAATACCATCTCCCCATCCCAAGGAGTGTCTTCTGCTCTGCAAAACTCTAAAGCTTGTTCATGATGGTGACATTGTAGTTGGTTCTAATAAAGGTGTGGTGACACAATGTGGCTTTAGGTTTTTTTTATTATGGGCCAACATGGCTACCTCCATATTTTTTTTCTATTTGCATGAAGCTTCATTTGAGAATTGCTGCAGAAGAGGAATATCCAATAAAAATAAGTTGTGTAGATGGAAAGCTGATTGGCAGATGAATAAGAAGAGCCAACATGAAATCTCTTCTACACCAAGAACAAATTTGGTTGTTTGAACAAAATCTTCTCATACTACCACCAAAAACAAACCAAAAGCAGCCATCCTGTGCTGGTGTAACCAAACAAACCCCTGTGCTACAAAGAGAACATCAGCAATGTCTAGGCAACACAATGGTCATCAGGTTACCTAGACATTGCTGACATCCTGTACTGGTGGCCTCAGATGGCTGGTGCCCATTTTCCTCCCCAACATTTTATGTTACAAAAGGGAGTTTGGATCCAAGCCATAGCAGTCTTTTTAAGTCAGGAAAGCAAATATTTTGTCTAAACACAACTTTAGAACAAAAAGAAAGTGATCTGAAGATGTTGTGGTATTCAGTAGTTGATCTTATCCTCTTTGAAGTTGATGGAGTGACTTCCTTTTGTTGGGCAGAAGTTCCATTCAAGTCTCCTTGTCTGTGCTGGTCTCCTGAGGACAAAAAGAAGCCCTTCAGGATGAATAGCATCCTCATCCTCATCAGGCACAAGGAGCTTGCTCACCTTCAAAGAAAATGAAGTCACCATGTTTCTGGGGCTCATCTCCTCACAGTCACCAGCAGCTCTTTAAATAGAATTTGACATCAGAGAGGGAGGCCTCATCTGCACTATATGTTTAAAGCAGTATCATACCACTTTAAGCAGTCATGGCTTCCCCCAAAGAATCCTGGGCACTGTAGTTTGTTAAAGGTGATCTTCCATGAAACAACCCCATTGAAGAAGAGAATAGTGGTTATCCAGACCTCATTGCTGGTTGTGAAGGGCCTCCATAACAGTTCAAGCTTCAGGGCCCCCAAATGTAGGTCTACCGCTGGATGGAGGTCAAGTCTCAGAGTGATGTTTGCCTGCAGAAAGCTATAGCCAGGACAGGTTATCTACAGAGGCTGACTAAACCAGAGACATCCATTCACAGGTCAACATTCTAGACAGGTGAGGTTTTCAAATGCAATTGCCAAAAGTTGCATTTCCACATTCATTAGGTGCATTCGTCATATACGCAGTTGCTAACCAGCCATCCTATTCCGAGGCAAAGGAAAAACCACACATAGGACTAGAACAAGGATAAACAGCACAGGGTCCCAGAAAAGTCTGCTGGGTGGGATATCAAGCAAATCCCTTGTGAGATTTTGTATTCCAAAGAAATTCCCTAAAGAGGCCAAAATAAACAGACACTCTTCATATTGTGTCAGCTGGAAAAATAATCAGCACTTAAGATCACTCTTACAAAAGTGATTCATTGCGGGGAGGGGAGAGTTAATTTGCAGTAGGAAACATTCCATAAATATTTTGCCTATGTTTTGGAATATAGGCAACTGTTTCCCAAAAGCTATTCTCTACCAGATGTGGAGGGGTGGTGCACTGCCCATTGCTGAGTGACTCCTCACAGCAAGAGCCTTTTCAAAATATTTCCTCAAGCAACACATAATTACCTGGGCGCTGTATGTGTTGAGAGGGGTAGTGGCAGTGATTGCTGGATAGTCCTGGGACTTGACTGTCCTACCTTGCAATATAGTTGTGCAAGGAAGAGCATAAGCAGGCTCTTCGAGCCCACCCCCGTCTTTCCGTTACATGAACAGAGCACAAGGCACACTGGGAAGGTCTCCTGCGCAAGCCTCACTGAAATGAACACAAGATCTGCAGGAGCACAGCCATGTTCCAACAGAGTTGCCATAACTTGCCTCCACACAACTATCACGTCAAGTAGGTTGGGATGAAAATGTTTGCTCACAATCACCAGGGATCTCCAGAGAAAGGCAGGGTTTGGACATGGATCCAATGCATTTTAAAATCATATGCACACAATCTAGGGAATTGGTCCCATGTGGTGGGAGGCAACAACCTGAGATAGCTCAGTTGGGAGAGCAAAAGGCTCTTAATTTCAGGGTCATCGGTTCAAGCCCTGCGTTGGGCAAAAAGATTCCTGCATTGCAGGGAGTTGGACTAGATGACCCTTGTGGTCCCTTCCAATTCTACAGTTCGATGACAAGGCTCTTCCTCCATGGGGAAGGGCTGCAGTTCCATAGCAGAACACCTGCTTTGTATGCAGAAGGTTCCAGGTACAGTCTTCAGCATCTCCAGGGAGAGCTGTATGAAAATCTGGCTGTCAGTCAATGTAGACAATACCAAGCTATGGGTTGACTTGTGCCTTTGTTTCTACATCATAAAAGAAACTCGTTAAGAATTTCAGCTTTTAGGGAGTATACTTCACTCCACCTGCTCTTCTTGAAAAAAGGAAAAGAAAAAAGGCAGACCTACAAAAGCAGTGCTTAAAAAAAACCCCTCTTGTTTTCACTGCTTCTGCTAACTTGAAGACTTTTATTTCTGAAGACAAGAGAAGAGAGAGTTCAGCACATAAACTGCGAAAACAAACTCAAGCATATTGTCAGGGCCTCCGACAGGGTCAGCAACACACACACACACACACACACACACACACACACACACACACACACAATGTGCTGGAACCTCAAGTTCCTTCCCTGTCTGAATGACAGCAGCAGCTTTTCCTTTGGGGGTCTTGCCCTTGGCCTGGAGCAAGACCAAGAAGCACTCCGGGTGGTAACTTAGGAAGAAAGAGTGGCAATGCAGTAATTATGGCTCTGTTCACTGAGTCACTGCTGAACCAGTGGCTCCACTTGAGAGTTCAGGTGCCATTAAGTGCTGGCAGTGTCACTTTTTCAGAGGTGACACAACAGGGAAGAGCCCAGATGTGGTAAAATTCAGAGTTGTGTGCAAAATTCTGCAGGATGCCTTAAACCCATAGTGCTGACTGAAAAACCAGCTATGCAATTATCTTCTTCCAAGCTAACGTGCCCAACCAAACATTGCCTTCTCTCTCTCTCTCTCTTTGCCTTTCAGCACCAAGTGTGGATTAATTATTTGTTTTTAGAGCATGTGCCTTCATTCAGCGCCCTCCTCTATGTCGGATAGCACTACACTGAATGGCAGGAAGGAGCTGCACAAACAAGAAGGCACCATGATAACTCCACCCCCATCCCATGCAGACTTCCATGTTTTGGACTAAAATTCCCATCAGCCACAGACCTCATGGCTGTATGATGGTGAGACTGATGGCAGTTGTAGACCAAAGCATCTGCAGGGCATCAGGTCGGCGAAGGCTGCCCTGTGGTGCGTGGTCCTACCAATCCACTCCTAGTCTTATCATATAGGAGTCCTCTTCATTTGCTCCCTGGCATTTCCATGGCCTGAAGCAAAACTGGGCCAGATGCAAGTAATGGTGTGGCTCTGTCTAAGGCAGTTTCCCATGCTGCCTTCTCCAAAGACTATGAAGACTGTATTGCATTAGTATGCATTAGTATGGCACACTCCTCATCAGGCTCCAAAGAATCCAAATCCTGCAACCTGTCCAAATTATGCCTGCTGGGTGGGCCGTGGCCCAGTAAGAACATCCTGAGTATGGAGGTGCTGGACCTCCTGGTTGGCATCTACCCTAAGTGCAGCCATGACTCGCTGCTCCTGAGGGACAGGCTCATCTCTATGCCCATATAAGTCCAATATCCAAATATAGCAAGAGACAACTTCCCTTTTCCTCCCAGCACAATGCAACTGACCCATGAGAGTGTGCAAGGAGACCCTTAAAAGGGCATACTCGCTACCACTGGATTTGACCAGAAAGGCATTGTTGCCATGTCCTGTTGCAGTTGCTATCGCTGCTGCAGGGACTGCACTCCGCAGTGAGTGGTGAGTAGGCAGCCTGCCTGTTGCTCTGGCAAACAGAGAGGCCAGCTTGCCTTTTGTTTTCTTCCTTGTTTGCACACCTGCATTTTCACAGCAATAGCAACAAAGCTCTGGGGATAATTTTTCATTCCATGACTTCACCTGCTAGAAGGAAATCCAGCAAACCTGCATAAAAGGAAGTACGTTTAAAGCATTTGGCAAAGGAGAGCAAAGGGCCACTACAGCTGAATTTATTTTCCCAGGATTCAGCAAATCCACCTGAAATTATACATATAACGCCATCAACATACATGGAACTTTATGCAAAGTTCCATAATCAGACGAGTTGCTCTGCTGCCTGAAAAAGCTTCTGTTCTTTTTGTTTCTTTTTAAGTAACAGCAAAAATATTTATGAGTCTTGTCCGTTTCTTTGAGTATGGGAAGTCAAGCTATTATTTTTTAAAAAAAACACTGGTACAAATGTGAACATAGCAGTATCTCACTCTTCTTCACACACACACACCCCAACATCAATAGGGAAACATACCACGTTAGTCCTTTATCCTCCATCCCTCACTGCCTCCCTTCAAGTACAATATAGATTTGTACTTGAGCGAAACTGGTCCGTATAGTTAAAGCCATGGTTTCCCAGTAGTGATGTATGGAAGTGAGAGCTGGACCATCAAGAAGGCTGATCACCGAAGAATTGATGCTTTTGAATTATGGTGCTGGAGGAGACTCTTGAGAGTCCCATGGACTGCAAGAAGATCAAACGCATCCATTCTGAAGGAAGTTAGCCCTGAGTGCTCACTGGAAGGACAGATCGTGAAGCTGAGGCTCCAATACTTTGGCCACCTCATGAGAAGAGAAGACTCCCTGGAAAAGACCCTGATGTTGGGAAAGATGGAGGGCACAAGGAGAAGGGGATGACAGAGGATGAGATGGTTGGACAGTGTTCTCGAAGCTACAAACATGAGTCTGACCAAACTGCGGGAGGCAGTGGAAGACAGAAGTGCCTGGCATGCTCTGGTCCATGGGGTCACGAAGAGTCGGACACGACTAAACGACTAAACAACAACAACAACATATTTTCTATATGCTTTCTTTATAGCCCACTTTTTCCACTAAACAGCTCAAGGTGGCACACATCATTCACCTCCTCTTCATTTAATCTCCACATCAACCCTGTGAGGAAGATTGAGGCTGAGAAGCCGTGACTGGCCCAAGGTCACAACCAGCGAGCTGAATGACTGAGTGGGGAGCTGAACCCAGGTCCTGGTCCAACACTCAAACCACTACACACAGCACTGGTTTTAAGTTGTTCCAGGGGAAAACTTTATTTACAGCATATTGGTCTGAGTTGGACATAGCAGTCAAAAATAAACCATGGTTTAACACGAACAAGCACTAGTGTGCTGACGCCCGCTGCAGTCCCAAACCAGAGGCTGTTGCAGGCCCAAACCATTGTGCAAGAACTAGTGCTCAAGGTTTGCTTTTCTCCAAAGTACAAATTAAAGCAAATATTTGTTCTTGGCTTATCCATAGTTTGTTTGCAGGAAACAAACTTCAAGCACTGGTTCAAAGGTAAGACGAACCCAGCCTCTGGTTTGTTTCTTCCCTGGGATAGCAAGAGCAGGTGCAGAGGAGGAGTGAAGCAAGGGCTTTGCTAACAAAGGGCACAAACACTCTTCTTGTTCGCGTCAAACCATAATTTGTTAACATTTGGAATAATTTCTGCACATTTGTAGTTTCACAAAATAGGACTACAGTGAAAAATAATAATAACAATATAGCATGCAAAAGACGTTTACAAATGTGGAGGGAGACTTGTGTAAAAGTTTATTGCTTTTTTTAAAAAAAAGTCTTTATTACATTTTTACATCATATATAATGTACATAAATGTAAAACAATTAGAATAACAAAACAAATGAGTGTGGGCTAACAAAATTGTAAATCAATTATTGTTTTTTAAAAAACTTTCCGGTTACTGCAGAGATGAGTTATGTTTGATGCATGTTTTACTGTGTTTTTATATTTTGTTGGAAGCTACCCAGAGTGGCTGGGGCAACCCAGGCAGGTAGGCAGGATCCTACTACTACTACTACTACTACTACTACTACTACCAATATCAATAATTTTATCATTTATGCCCCAGCCACTCTGGGTAGCTTACAGCATATCTAAACATCAAGCATTAAAAACTTCCCAATACAGGGCTGCCTTCAGATGTCTCCTAAAAGTTGGGTAATTTTACTACTAATACTACTACTACTACTACTACTACTACTACTACTAATAATAATAATAATAATGCAAGCCCTTCTCTGGGACCCTGGATAAGTGTGTGTTGAGGAGAGACCCCTCAAGTAGCCCCATCAAAACAACAGCTTCCTATTTTTTATTCAGTTTCACCTGGTGTCACAAGTTTTTTTAAAAAACCAAACAATGTATGCTTTTCACAGATCACAGAGGTTGTCAGAATCAGTTTTACTAATGTTGAAACTTTCCTGCTGGTACTAATTAAATTCATCTTCAGCATTTCTTCTAAAGGAACAGAAGGAGTTGGTGAAGAAGGTTCAGACCATATGAAAAGAAGGAAGTTACTAATGGTGTTTTGGCAGAGGACCATCTTTGGTATTTTGCCTTCCCAAGTGACTTAACTGTTCCTGCATAACAAACACAATAGTTAGGCTACACCCAGAGCTGGCCGGACTGAATAAGTAACCCAAGCAGCGGTTTGGAAAGGAAATATGAAGGGGCACAGAGGATGCCATGCATAATGGGAGACGCACAGCTCAGAAATCCCTGGCAATGAATGCTGGTGCAGAACTCTCCAGCTCAAACGCTTGCTTAAGGCTTCCCGGTGAACCAAGAAGAAATTGGTATGTAGGTGCCAGGCATGCGTTCCTAGGAGAAAATAAGGGGATAAAAGCCACAAACCTCTCCTTCTGCAACCGACTCATTGGGTGACACACGGCTTTTTTCTGGGGGTACACAGGGGTATGCATACCCCTAAATATTGTGTGAATCTAAGCTTGGCCTCATTGAGGGGCAGTATTTCAGTATGAGTAGAAAAATCAAAGTACCCCTAAACATTTTTTTTTGGGGGGGGGGAAGCACTGAGGTGACGTTAAGCAAGTCTCATACCACAGCCTCATCTACAGGTCTGTATTATGGGAATAATGTCAGTTTGCCTTACAAGGCTGCTGGGGCTGATGGGAAACTGGAGTAAAAAACATCTGGAAGGCACCAGATTGGCAAAGTCCACTGTAAGGATTTCCAGCACCAGGTCCTTTGAAGACTTGTACTAGATATGTACCCTGGATGTACCACCCTTTATCCCCCAAGTGATGCCTACCTGTCAATCAGCTGACATCTCCAGTTGGCAATCCAGCCAGATGGGTGGGGTATAAATTATAATATCATCACCACCATTATTATTTCGGGTTGCCATATTTCAAAAAGTAAAAACAAGGACACACCGAAAGTTGTTGAACTCCCGGATGTATGGCAGCCCTCTATTATCACAGCTGTTGTTGCTGTTAGCTGATAGGTGGGGCTCAATCCTACTGGGTGCTGCTTTGCCAGCATGCTCCCTGAAGGAAAGCAGACCCTCCATTCATCAGCTGTTTGGCGCTGTGGGGAATGTGCTGGCAAAGAAGGCAGGTGGGACTGCCCACCTGTCAGTCATCTGATGTCATCATGATTTGGCCCATGGGGGCAAAAAGGTTCCTTAGCCCTTGCTATATACAGATTCCTATGGGACGCGGGTGGCACTGTAGTCTAAACCACTGAGCCTCTTGGGCTTGCCAACTGGAAGGTCAGGAGTTCGAATCCATGCAACGAGGTGAGCTCCCATTGGTCAGTCCCAGCTTCTGCCCCCTAGCAGTTCAAGAGCATACCAATGCAAGTATCGTGGTACCTCTGGTTACGAACACTTCTGATTATGAGCTCCACTAACCCAGAAGTAGCTGCTCCTGGTTGCGAACTTTGCCCCAGGATGCGAACGGAAATTGCGTGCCAGAGGAGTGCACGCAAGGGGAGGCCCCATTAGCGAAAGCGCGCCTCAAGATAAGAACAGTTTCAGCATAAGAATGGACCTCTGGAACAAATTAAGTTCATAACCAGAGGTACCACTGTAAACAAATAGGTACTGCTGTGGCGGGAAGGTAAACAGTGTTTCTGTGCGCTCTTGCACTCATCAAGGTCTTCCGTGCACCAGTAGCAGTTTAATCATGCTGGCCGCATGACACAGAAAGCTGTCTGTGGACAAATGCCGGCACCCTCAGCCTGAAAAGCGAGATGAGCGCCATACCCCATAGTCACCTCTGACTGGGATTAACTGTCCAGGGGTCCTTTACCTTTTTACATTTATATAAAACCTTGTTTGATCATATGAAAACTGCCTAGCTTCCCCTTATTCCTGTTTTACACTTATCAGGGAACCTCTGTGTGTTTCGCCCAAAGATACAGACCAGAGGGAAAGCTGCATTTCGTAATTGCAGAGATGAAGAATCAACTGCTTCCACTCCCCTCCCCACCTCAACCCCAGTAAACTAGCCTGTTTCCTTCTAGTGCAGGACACAGCCCCATTCACATTGCTGAATTAGGATTCAACAGCTGCCCATCCAGTCAGTAAGTTTCGAGCCAATCCAGGATCCATCCTTCTCTGCTGCTTTTAACAACATAAAAAATATCACTGTGGCTCTTTGCTAAGCATGGATCCTGCAGTGAAGAATGAACTGGCCAATCTGGACTCCAGAGCAGTAAATACTCAGTTACATTAGTAGACCACACCATAGAGACGATCTTGCAATTAGTGTCTATATTTATTACTGTGATACATGCCTAACCCAGTGATGCCACACACAAAAATTATCCATTTGGTATTGGCAAAAGGGACAGATGTAAAACATGTGAACTTTTAAGGTCTGGAAAAGAGAATCCCACCCTGCCTTAGGCAGAGCTGTAGCTATGGGGGTGCCAGCCAGGTTTTTTGCTCCAGGTGAAGCTTCCAAAAGGGTGCCATTGAGGCTCCCAGACTCTCTCTCTCTCTCTGTGTGTGTGTGTGTGTGTGTGTGTGTACACAAATGCGCATGGCGGGGTGCCAAACTAGGTCTTTGACCTGAGTGAAATAAAGCCTAGTTCTGCCCCTTCCTTAGGACAATATCCATACTTTAAAAATCAATCCATCCTCTTCTCCAGGCTCAGCATGCCCCAACTCTTCCTCACAGGACTAAGCCATTTTCTTCCATAATGGCTACAGAAATCCAACCACTATTACCAGCATATTTTAGGGTGGTAATTTTTATTTCACGGTAGGTTCCCAAAGAATTGGCTCATTTTTAAACACATGAATTGAAGAACTGATCTACATGGAGGAAGAGGATCCCACCCAGCTTTTGCACATTAAATAAGCTCTTGCAACTCAACCACATATTTTCAGGATGAATTTCAGTCCTGAAATTTAAAAGGGATCTGAAATACTATTCATTTCTGTCTGCTGCGGAGCCAGATGCAAAGAGGGTTAATAAGCAACAGAAGCCAGAACATTTATCTAGAGGAAAAACTGAATCACAAACATTCTTCTGAGAAATAAACCCACAAGGAACATACAAGTCATGTTTAAACTGTATCATGATACGGATCTCAAGAGTATTCAGTCCAGTATGAAAAAGAGAGAGACTGTACTGTGTGCATTGAAAAGAAACAAAAATGAAGAATGACAATTGGTTTTGGAATTCTAGCTTTTAATAAATAATAATAATAATAATAATAATAATAATAATAATAATAATAATAATTTATTTGTACCCCGCCCATATGGCCGGGTTTCCCCAACCACTCTGGGTGGCTTCCAATAAAGATTAAAAATACATTAAAATGTCACACATTAAAAACATCCCTAAACAGGGCTGCCTTCAGATGTCTTCTAAATGTGAGGTAGTTGTTTATCTCTTTGACATCTGATGGGAGGGCATTCCACAGGGCGGGCGCCACTACCAAGAAGGCCCTCTGCCAGGTTCCCTGTAGCTTCATTTCTCACAGGAAGGGAACTGCCAGAAGGCCCTCGGCGCTGGACCTTAGTGTCCGAGGCAGAATGATGGGGGTGGAGACACTCCTTCAGGTATTTAGGGCCGTTCAAAAAATATAGAATAGTGAGTTGGAAGGGAACATGTATTTCACAAGCAAATGAATTACAGCTTAATATGTTAAAGTAAGGACTATTAGATACAACCTTTCATTTTTACTGCACCCTTCCTCCCATGGAGCTCAACTCAGAGCAGCAATCACTGACCTCTCTCTTCACAACAATCCTGTGAGGTAGATTATCCAAAAAGTAGAAAGTGACCCAAAGTTACCCTAGCGGAACAAGAACACACCTAAATACGTAACACATGAGACTAAAACTATGAACCAACAGGAAAACCTCAGCTTAGTTTTAGCAAAAGGGAAGAGAAGGACAAAATTCCTCGAGTGTGTTTTGAGAAATATGCATTCTGGTCTTCAGACTATTCCCATCAGCCCAGACTATGTATTTCCCCTCCACTGCTTTGAGGAATACTATTGAATTGGCTCATTACATAGAGATGCTGAAGCCTCAAATCTGCCCACCTCACTGGCTTCAAAACTAATGGAATGCAACCCTAGGAAAAATACTCTGGGACAACAGAGGATAAACACATTTATAGGTCAGTTCCTGCCTCTGGAACAGCAATAGGGGAAGAAAGAATGTGGCAGTGGCTCACACTGACTGCAGCTGTTAAGTCTGGGGCACTCAAATATGTACCTTGTAAAAATGAACAAGTCAAGAAATCCAAGAATAAATACAATTAGCTCTGTCCACAACACTAGTTATCTTTGAAGCCCGGAGGCTTTTTGTTTTTTTTTTAAATAGCTAGCATAGGCATGCTGTTTTTCTTGCAGAGAAGCAAAACCAAGGCCATTGATGGCAAGCCAATGGAAACAACAGCTAGGGCAGGAAGGCATAGCTTCACAGTCAAATCCTAGCTCAGCTGTGGACAGCTAGCCATCTGCCATTGCCAACCTGGTGACCTCCAGATGTTTTGATCACATGGCTGGTGGCAGGGAACACCCCCAGCCCTTTGTGGAGATTAAACATGAGGCTTTCTGCATGCAAAGCAGATGCTCTACCTCTGCCCTATGGTCCTTTCCATGGGTCAAGTTTTAGAAAGGGAGGCAACACCCGATCATTTTTCACATTCCCTAGATTCAGGACATTGTTCCTTTCTAGAATTAAATGGAGGAAAGAAAAACGGAACATATGAACGTCTGTTTCCCAGTGAGCCACTGCCTCTCTGAGTCTCTTCACACATTTAGGGTTGCCATACTCACATGAAGGGATTGTGAATGCTTGTGCATCTTCCACCACATCAACCACAAAGTGCATTATATAATGTACAAATTAGTTCCATTGGGGCACATCCATATTGTCTTTCCCCAAACCTGCTGCCATCCAGATATTTTGGCTGCAACTCCAGTCAACCCTGATCCCTGGGCCAGGCTGAACTAACTGGGCTGATGGGCATTTTAGTCCAAAGCATTTGGAGAGCATTTGGGAAAGCTGGTATATAATGCAACACCTTACAGGGTTACCCAGAAAGCCTAGGAAGCTCTATGCTGCCCTAGCGCTTACAAACTAAAATAGACAGGAGGAAACAGGGGGAGGTGGAAATGTGCTCATTTTCAATAACACATACTTAAAGCTTGGTTACATTTGGAAATGAGGGAGGGGCTATGAATGTGCTCATTTGGATTATTCTCCCTTCCCCTCCCAAGTCTACACTCTGCGCTGACTTTCATGGTTGTTTTATTAGCAGGATTCAACACAGGGAAGGAACAAAGCACCACATCAAAGACTCCTGGCAGTCCCTAACAAGAAATAACTCAGAATGCAGTTGGTATTGTCTTGCCTGTCACCAATATGGTTCAATGACACATCCCTTACAAAGATGAAACCATAACATCTCAAGTTAACTCAACATGGGGAATTGACACAGAGAATTAAGAATGTAGCAGGTTTAGAGTCAGGAAATCTGGCAGCTGCCTTGCCATTGGCTTTGGCTTTGTTGTACTCCTGCCTAACAGCCTAAACCTGACAACCATCCCTAAAGCAGGTTATGCCACTGCGTCAACCTGGCAGGCAAGTCCCTGTTTCTAAGTATCTCCATATCCAGTTAAGGGTTTTCAGTGGCAATTAGCAGTAGCCATGTTACTTTGATTCCACGCTCTGCCAGGAGAGCAGAGCAAGACACTTTCTAATACAGTGGTACCTCGGGTTAAGAACTTAATTCGTTCAGGAGGTCCGTTCTTAACCTGAAACTGTTCTTAACCTAAGGTACCACTTTAGCTAATGGGGCCTCACACTGCTGCTGCGCCGCCGCCGTGCAATTTCTCTTCTCATCCTGAAGCAAAGTTCTTAACCCGAAATACTATTTCTGGGTTAGCGGAGTTTGTAACCTCAAGCGTCTGTAACCCGAGGTACCACTGTATGGGTTTTCTACTCAGATCTGCTGCCTTTTGCTGCGGTTCTTCTGGCACCTTGCAAGATAAGCCCCCACAAACCCTCTCAGGTCAAGGAGAGCAGATCCAGAGATGGAAAGGCTGAGGTTCTATGCTGGAGTTTCTTCAATGCACACAAAGGGTCCCAGGTTCAGTCCCCACTGATATCCCCCTGTTGTCCAAACTCTTGGAGAGCTGCAACAAACAAACAGCATTCTTCAAACTGGTGCCCTCCAGGTGTTGCTGTACTACAACTCCAATCATCCCTGATCATTGGAGGACATCATCTGGGGAAGGGTGGCACAGACTACTGACCCAAGGGTAGTCACTCAAAGCTTCCTATGCTCTTGTAGCCCAGGCTTGAAGATAGCCAGTCATTGGTCACATATTTTTAAAAGATGAACAATTACAGACATTTTTGTAAACTGGGGAAAAAACACCAATTCCTTGTTATTAACCTGCTGCACTGCCACAAGTGACTGATCTGTTTACTCTCAGACTTATACTCCACCCTTCTTCCTAAGACCCCAGAGCAGGTTACAAGTATAAATACGACAATAATAATCATAATAATCATAATAATCATAATAATCATAATAATCATAATTTATTATTTATACCCTGCCCATCTGGCTGAGTTTCCCCAGCCACTCTGGGCGGCTTCCAATCAAGTGTTAAAAACAATACAGCATTAAATATTAAAAACTTCCCTAAACAGGGCTGCCTTCAGATGTCTTTTAAAAAGAAGACAGCTGCTTATTTCCTTTACATCTGAAGAGAGGGCGTTCCACAGGGCAGGCGCTACTACTGAGAAGGCCCTCTGTCTGGTTCCCTGTAACCTCACTTCTTGCAGCAACATCTCAACCATCTGTTAGATAAAAATATAAGGGCCAAACTTAAAAGTTTGCACCAAAAAGGTAAGGTTTTTGGCTGTTAAATCACTGGACTGTGACTTGTGAAGAGGCAAGCAAATAAAAAGTTAGGTGCGCTAGTAGTGCTTGTAAATTTATTCCCAAGCCTGGTACAACTCAACAACCAGAATCTTTTACATGACAA
The DNA here is from genome assembly GCF_964106915.1 of Podarcis gaigeae. Lineage (NCBI taxonomy): Eukaryota > Metazoa > Chordata > Lepidosauria > Squamata > Lacertidae > Podarcis > Podarcis gaigeae. Next base: position 5,496,233 of record NC_139690.1, on the reverse strand, counting down.
CAGATGTCACTCAATAAAAAGGACTCTCTTGCTCTCCCATGCTAGCACATACCACTCATTTTCTAAAGAGTTCCCCCGCCTCTTTTAGCACTACTGAGGCTGCAACTCCACCCAAGTGCAACAAAGCATTTGCCAAAACTGAGGCCCTGCTTTGTAAGAGCCATAAATCAAGGCTGCAGCCTCCAGACGGCAACCAGCCTCAGACATACAGATTAGTCACAAGGGTGACAGCAGCAAACAATTTATAGATGTTGGGTTCAGCAGACCAGGTGATTCAGCTGACGAGTGCAAGAGGGCTTTGAGAGCCGCCTCTAGCTTCCTGTGTGGAGATGCTCGCAGCCAGTTGCAAGGAGGCCTCTCAGGCCAATGCCTGGGGTGCCAAAACGTCTCGTAGCTGAGGAAGAAGGCGGCTGATCTAAGTTCCAAATTAACTTCTGGAGGAACAAGGACTGGGGTTTTTTCTTTCAATTCAGCCAATTTTGTCAGCAAAAACTAGGTTAAAGAAACACATCAATGTAGGTCGACGGTAAGCTCTCCACCACGAGCCAACACAACAGAATCTGCTAGAAATTAAGCCTCTGGCTCTAATTTGACAGAGGTGGAACAAAGTGGAGCAGCAATGCCTCACAGTCGTTCTCAATTGCTGAGGCTGCCAAAAAATAATACAAGCAGACCAAGAAGTTCAGGTCCCTGGTTTAATGGAGTTAGAGAAACTGTTCACATTGGGGGGAAGAACCTTTGGCCCTCCAGATGTTGCTGAACGACAGCTCCCATCAGCCCCAGCAAGCATGGTCACTGGCCACAGGTAATGGGAGCTGCGTTATAGACAGGAAGTCAGGATGAAGGGCTCAAGAGTCTGCTTTGTCATATACCATGATAGCCAAGCATTTTGAAGTGCATTCAATATTGTTGTGCTCATCTGACTTCTCTGAGGTCAGATTACCTTTGGAAGGAGGTCACTAGAGGCTTAGTGAAACATGTGAGTTGATTTACACACACACACACACACACACACACACACACGTTGAAAGTAGAGGGAGACACATAGCTCAAGTACTCAAAGAGACCACCGAAGTCCACTGCTCCCATATCAGATCTCTAGGGCAGTGGTTTCCAATTGGCTATTTACTGAGGACCCCCTATTTTTCAAAACTCAAGCCACGGACCCCCTACTTTTGAAAATTTAGATAACTCTATGATAGCTCCTGTGCAAAGCAATTTTTTGAAGAAAATGAGGGATAGACCCTAATAAGCAAAGGATTTTAGGTATACTAAAAAAAAGACCATAAAATTTGTGATATTACCACAAATTGCCTATCCCCACAGTAGGAAAAACTTGTCTCCATTGCTCCACTGCAACTGAATAATTTGTGTCCCTAACTTGCAAGTGTTCTATATGCAAAATGCTTTTTATATGAGAAAGTATTCAAATATGCTATTCCTTACTTGTAACCTGAGGTGGTACATCTTAGCAAAACTTTGCAGCATCTGGTCCTGCTAACTTGCACATTCAAGACATAGGTGAAGGCTTGGTCAGGGCTTGATAAAGTATTGGTGAAGGCTGAGTAGAAAACAGCTAAAATTTTGTAGTAGTATTTTTTATTATTATTATTTAGTCCTCCTGTGCCCAAGTTTCATCCCCTGGCTTAAAGAGATTAATTAGTTATATACGGTACTTATTTGGAGTGAGGTTTTTATTCTTGCTGATTACCCAATAGGAACAACCAGCTTTTTAATTTATTAGGATTCTGCCATACATCTCTTTCCTCCCACCCCCAAATGTAGCCACACAGCTTCCCAGAGAAAACAAGAAAACAACATTCATGCAGGCTGCCTTTTACAATAAATAGACCTGGATGATGTATCGATACATCACCCAGGACTGGGATGAGGGGCAGACCGCAATGACAGCTTCACTCGGCAGTATATCACAGGTGAAACCACCACCACTCTTGGCTCCCTCCAGCTGGCGTTGGTAGCAAAGGGACCCAGGAGCAGTGGCGGTTCCACCAGCGATATACCACTGAGTGAAGCCACCATCCCACTCTGCCCTCATACTGACAGAGAGAGAAACAAGCTGCATCGGTGAGGCGCAATCTTCTGTCCCATGAAGACACATCAAATGGATAATACTATCTGTCAACACTCTTTAGTTAAGCTCCAGTTATTGCTGCACACACAAATCACTTTTTTCTCCTTTTACCCTCACTAGAAATCTCCGTCTGTGTGCACTGGGCTATATTTCCACCATGGTTCCAAGACAGTTATGTGCATAGATTACCGTACCTTATGCAAGGCAAAGGGAAAAGTCAGGCACCCTTAAGGAAAATTACCACTGAACATACAGTAGATGCAATCCAGGAACAGAGTGGGGGTACAGAGGGAAAACTGCCTACTTTTCTTCTACCAATTACCATTCCAGCTGCTTCCTTCATACCCACCTCTACACAGCATTTGAAACCCCCATGGTATGCAGAGGAAAGTGAAGTAAGTCCCATGACAATTGGAGCAAATATATCTATAGATAACCAGAGGGAAAGGATTAGGTCCCCTTCTCTGCCCTTCCTATTTTCCATTTACTTACACATCAGTGCTTACAAGGTCTTGAAGATACGTTTACAGCAAAAAGATACTCTAGTTTTATTTTAACAAGATGACTTTATTGGAGGAGAGGATAAAGTTAAGGATTAGTCCATGGAAAGAAGGAGAGTAGTGCTGGTGGTGCCCCTATCGGTTGTGATCTTCCCCAAAGCTTTGTGTCGCTAAGTCTCTGGGGACTGCAAACCAAAGCTCTGTATTCAGGGTTTCAACCAAAGCCTATAACCACAAAGCCACCAACATGCAAACTCATCTTATTGCATTTACAGTTCTGTGGTTTTAAGACTGTGGCCAGCATAGCACCACATTCAAGCAGGTACGTAATAGGAAGCATTTAACTGTTCAGCCACCTGCATTCTTGGATCATCTAAATTAAAAGTTGACATGAAGCCTCAGATAAAAAAAAAGCAGTACAAGTTGTCCCACTTTGACTGATGGACTGCAGACAAATAAGAATAGCAGGGGGAGAGCCTCTTCTCATACTGGCCAACCAGATGCCTCTGGGAAACCAGCATGCAGGACCAGAGCTCAAGAACACTCTCCCGTCCCATGGCTTTCAGCAACTAGGTATTCAACTATGGGGGCAGAGCATACGGTAGCTATAATCGCTAGTAGCCCCTGATGGTTTTCTCCTCCATGAATGTCTAATCCTCTTTTAAAGCCCTCCAAGTTGCTGGCCATCACTGCATCCAGTGGGAGTGAGTTCCAAAGTTTAGCTATGTGCTGCAGGAAGAACCTTCTGGAGTCTCTGGGAGAATAAACATCTGGCTGCAGTGGCTTCCAAACAGGTGTACAGTCGTACCTTGGAAGTCAAACGGAATCCATTCCAGATGTCCATTCAACTTCCAAAATGTTCAGAAACCAAAGTGCAACTTCTGATTGGCTGCAGGAGGTGTTCTCCCCTTGCATTCTTGGGATGAACTTCTGTGGACATCAAGGCTGAAGTGTCCATGTTTGCTCAGTAACTGCAATGTCCGCAACACAGCTCTCCAAGAGTGGGAATGGTGTCCCCAGCATAGCCTAAATTGTTGCCTTCCTAAACTATTCAGTGGCTGACAAACAAAGAATATTCCTCTGTTTCCAGAAAGGCAGTCTAACCTTCATGAGCTGCCACAGCTGAGTTGCCGAAATGTCACACCTGTCATCAAAATCAATAAGGCAAGAGAAACACCATCTGAAAAGGTAACCCTGACAAAGGAAGCATTAATAGGTACCAAAATGGATGGCAGAGAGATGAGAAAACCCTTTATAATGAGTACATAAGCACACAGGCATAGTGCTCTCCCAAGAGCCACACTCTGCAGCACTTTCACATGCTATTATGAAAACTAGGATCTAAACCAGGGGTCAGCAAACTTTTTCAGCAGGGGGCCACTCCATTGTCCCTCAGACCTTGTGAGGGACCAGATTATATTTTTTTGGGGGGGGGTGAATGAATTCCTATGCCCCACAAATAACCCAGAGATGCATTTTAAATAAAAGCACACATTCTACTCATGTGAAAACACACTGATTCCTGGCCCGTCCGTAGGCCAGATTTAGAAAGCGATTGGGCCGGATCTCGCTTCTGGGCCTTAGTTTGCCTACCCACGCTCTAAAATGTGTGTTAGATGGACACTGCATTGAAGAGGCTGCAACCCTGGAATGTCAAAGAGTTTCTGCTAGAAAAGTTACTGTAGGAGATTACAGTGGTACCTCTAGTTATGAACTTAATTCGTTCCGGAGGTCCGTTCTTAACCTGAAACTGTTCTTAACTAGAGGCGTCCTTTCGCTAATGGGGTCTCTTGCTGCCACTGCACCACCGGCATACGATTTCCATTCTCATCCTGGGGCAAAGTTCTCAACTTGAGGTAACTCTTCCAAGTTAGCGGAGTTTGTAACCTGAAGCTTCTGTAACCTGGGGCGTTTGCAACTTGAGGTACCATTGTATTATATTAGAATTAGAACATTATTTATTTGTTTAATGCATTTATATCCCATATTTTTCTCCCAAAGGGCTCAAAAATGGCGTACACAATTCTCTCCCTCTAATTTAATCCCCCAAACAATCCTGTGACGTAGGTAAGGCTCAGGGACAATGACTGGCCCAAGGTCACCCAGTGAGCTTCATGGCTGAGTGGGGATTTGAACCCTAGTCTCCCAGGTTCTAGTTCAACACTCTAACCACTACACCACCAGAAAGTATTCAAAAAATTGTTGCTTAAATGCAGTGGGCTGCAAGTGCTTGATACCTCAACAGTAAATGCTGCAAGTTTGGAAACAGATGCAAAGGGACTGTTATAGATTGTGCCCCACGAAGGTAAGGGGCATTAACCCTTTTCCGCTGCACCTGTGATTTGAACTAGGGAGGGAAAATCCCATTGGTGCCAATGGGAGCTTTCTTCTTCATGCAAACAGCAGGCGCAGGGACCCCCAATCCAATTCAGGACCACTGTGTGGACAGAGAGTTAAATCCCCCACCCCACCAGAGTTCTGATCCATGTTGGGTTCTCTGAGCCTGCAATTTATACATTAAATAATCACTCCACACTTTGCTAATTACATCATCTAGTTTGGCCTCTGACCTAAAAGGAAATGAGCTAAAGTTGAATATGTTTATACAACACCCCACCTGATCCAGACATCAAGGCATTAAAGGGGCAAAGTTCATAGACTTGCATTTAAGGGCATCAGTTTCATAACTGTAGCACAGCAAAGGCATTTGTGGCTGTGGCTTGGCACCCACCATGATCAGGGAACGGGGGGAGAGAAAGAAAAGACCCTTATGCAAGCTTATTTACATGAAGCTTCCAATGTACTGTTGAGCAGTAATTCATGCTTCATTTGCAAAGGGAGTCTCAGTGCTGAGCAATCCACCCACCCAAACAGCCCCAGCCAAGTTAACTCCACAAAGACTGCAAGATCCAACCTAACTGTCCTGCATGTCTATAGGGGACATGGAACCCAAAGTTCTGCTGATGGATTCTCAGAAATAGGTCCCAATGATTTCAAGGGACCCAGTTCCAAACTCCATAGAGCTTTCCAGCTGCCAATCCAGAGATTCTTCCTGTAAGCTTCAAATCCATATCTGGATCAGAGGAGACAGCAGCGGTAGCTCCTGGGACCTGTTTTATCTTGTGTACTACAAAAGTGAGACCCCAGGTCTCCTACACAGCATGCAGGGAAGGGTGCAGGAGATAGGATCAGTGTGGCAAGAGTTTTAGAAAGAAGAGACCAGGCTACACATTTATGTGCACAGAACTTTATGAAACAAATATATTTCACACAAACATGTCAAGGTTTGCTTTTTTTAATGCAACAGTTCTGTAGGATCAGTACTGCAAAGGAGATGTTTTCACAATTTCTGCCTCTGGGGAACCTTTCACTGATCAATCCATCTGCTGCAGAACAGCTGCATCTTGGACGTGGAGCCTGGAACATTCCATATACCTAGTTCACAAATGGCCAGCCAGGCGCCACCATCAGAGTCAAAGCTGCAAGAGGCATCAGTCCAATTGATGTGAGGAGCTCGTAAGACATCCAATACAGCTGCCATAAGAAACTGCCTTGCACCGGGGTAGGACACCAGTAGCCATCTAGCCCAGTCCTGTTCATCTGACTCGTAACAGTTCTCTAGACTTTTCCTAGGTCTACAATCAATTTTTCTTATTTTTACTGGGGATGGTGGGGACTGAACTCAGGAACATCTGCAAACATGAGTTCAAATACAGCAGAAACATGTCCACTGTTACCATTCTGATTGTCTAGTTCAGTGATAGCCAAACCTGGCCCTCCAGCTGTTTGGGGACTACAATTCCCATCATCCCTGACCACTGATCCTGTTAGCTAGGGATGATGGGAGTTGTAGTCCCAAAACAGCTGGAGGGCCAAGTTTGGCCATCACTGGTCTAGTTCAAAATCCACCAATTAGCTCCCAAGGTAGCCCAGGGCTGCTGAAAACACTATTTGCAAGTCACTGCTGTAAAGGAAATATTATAACACCTCTGGGCCTAACTAAACCTTTTGGTAACTGTTTCCTGTTTTTCTTCAATTAATTGCATGCACAGGGGGCAGGAATTGGGATCACAGTGCACAGAGAAATGGGAAGTTTATACCTCCCCTCCACAGGCTTAGAAATATTCCCATTGTTTCCAACAGGATTCTTCTCTCTCTAAGCCTTGTAGCTGCACAGTTGGTCAGGTGTGTTTGGTTGTTGTTGTTTTTTAGGATGGGGTGGTGACTAGGGAGGGAAGGGAATAAATCTCTCCTCCCTCCCTCTGTGCTGTGATCCTGACAGTAATTTGGAGGGAGATATGCCTGCAATTAATTAATGAAAAACAAGAGCCAGAGCTGCACAGTATGCATTAAACATAATGTGGAGCTGAACCCTTGGCACTGGAAGGCTGCAGACATTGTCTTGATCTGCCCAGTGTGGATTCCTTTTCCACTTCCTGCCCTTAACAGCTCTGTCAGGGAACCTCCTTGCATCCTTCTTGATAGTGACGCCCTGTGGAACACCCTCCCTTCAGATGTCAAGAAGATAAAGAACTACAGTGGTACCTTGGTTCCCAAACTCAATCTGTTCTGGAAGTCTGTTCAAATTCCAAAATGTTCACAAACCAAGGCACGGCTTCTGATTGGCTGCTAGCCCCGGAAACAATGCCTACAGCTGAAATGGATGCTCAGCTTCCAAAAAACATTCGCAAACTGGAACACTTACTTCCGGGTTTGTGACGTTCGGAAGCCAATTTGTTTGGGAACCAAGCCATAACTTTTAGAAGACACCTGTAGGCATCTGTATCAAGAAGTTTTTAATGTTTGATGTTTTACTATGTTTTTATATATGTTGTAAGCCGGATGGGAGTCCCAGCCGGATGGGAAGAATATTATTATTTCTATTATTATTATTAACAACCCACTTCACAGGTAACTGGTAGTTTGCCAGATGGTTTCACCCTAAAAGGGCAATGTGTTGGAAAAGAAAAGCAAGCACTTCACATTTTATTCTGCAATGGAAGATCTATTGCAGTGGATAAAAAACACGGACAGATATGTTGCATCAGCAAATTAAAAGTGGTGCTGCGGTGCTCAGACTGCTGTGTTGGGGCACCACTGTGCAGGATGCAATGACAGCACAAACACTTAGAGAAGACACAGCAGCCCAAAAGAGAATCGTTGGTTTCCACTTTTAGGTTGGTTTAGGACAAGAGTGGGCCAGTGCACTTTTCAGAAGTGCAAAAAGGGACCAGTGCCAACAATCTCATATGCTGCACAGACTAGATCCATCAGCTCAAGATTTCTTCAGCCATACAAAACAACTTTGGAAGACTTGACAGACTGTGGGAAAAGATTACCAATAGAGGCAATTGTCTCAGTTTTGGGGTGTTTTTCGCAGTGGCAGACTGGGAGATGAATACATCTGGCCCCCTGGAGTATAATTCCTCAAGGCACCTATCACCAATATAGAATCAGAATAAGCAGCCTACAAGTCAAACCATCCTCCCATTTATGTCAGCAGTGCCTATCCACTATGCTTTCTTATATAGGGCTCAGATTTGGGCAGGTGCTCACCTTGGATCTACAGAAGCTGTTCGGTCTAAGTTCCTAAGGCATTTTTTTTCTGTTCCATTCTGTGTTTCAAATGCTTCATTGCGCTTGGAGGCTAATCTCCCCCCTGTTGAATTACAGATTTGGTGCAGGACATTTAATTATTGGCTTCAGCTAAATTTAAACCTCACCAGTCTACTACCCTTAGTATCACAAGATTGCCATGAGAGCACTTGGACTAAAATTGTCAACCTAAAGCTTTACTTTTCTGGTTTATCACCAGAACAGTTATTAACACTGGGTTTCAGTAAAGCAAATAATTTAGTGACAGAATAATTTCGCCACGATAAGGAAATTTTGTCCATGGTATGATTATTTTCCACCTTGTCATTTTGATACAGTAGCACCCTATTTGCAAAATTTAACAATTCCAAAGTACAGATGCGCTTTGACTTACACAAGATTAAATATACTGTCTTTAGCTGTACTTGAAAGTCAATTTTTTAAAAAATCTGCTGGAAAAACAGTTATGTCCATGTGAAGATGACAGTATTGAATAAGTAGCTCACGTGCTTCTGGCTTCGACTCTTCATAAAGATTTGAGGAGTGAGGTTATTACCCCTCTACTACTATCCATACCAGGTCGCCCAACCATTGCTACTGTGTCCTTCTAGCAAATCAAGGTATTCAGGTGACAGCAAAAACTGCAAAAAATTTAGCTGGGAAAATTAGAAAAAGATCTATTATTTGATTATTGATGTAAACCTCCAGAATGTATTTTGTATAGTTAGGTTTTTACCTCTATTTTCAGTACACTGTATTTTATTTTATTGCTATGACTAGTGGCTGATGAAAATAAAGGTTCTTCTGATTCTATGTTTTTGGCCTATTTTTATTAATAATATCTAGGTACAGAATAATAAAAAATGTCTTCAGAAGTACAGATATTTGTCAGGCTCTCTACTATTTCAGACAAGAGTCTTACACAGCCCTAACTGGAGATGCCAGAGGCTACTGAAGCTGGAAACATTTTCCATGCAAAGCAGGCTCCATCGTTGAGCTATCTATGAAGGGATGGTTCAGGGGTCAGCAAACCTTTTCAGCAGGGGGCCACTCCACTGTCCCTCAGACCTTGTGGGGGGCAGGACTATATTGGGGGGGTGAATGAATTCCTATGCCCCACAAATAACCCAGAGATGCATTTTAAATAAAAGGGCACATTCTACTCTTGTAAAAACACGCTGATTCCCGGATCGTCCGCGGGCCACATTTACAAGGCAATTGGGCCGGATCCAGCCCCCGGGCCTTAGTTTGCCTACCCATGGTTGAAAGTGACACAATCACAATAACAAATTTTGCAGTAGATTGTATTTAATCTTAATTTAGGAGCAAGGCAAAGGAAAAAGAAAGAGTGAGAGATTCAGATTTTCGACCTCAAGTGTCAAAATGTCTTGGGTCAACCTGGATTACCAGTTTAACCTGCAGCACAACATTTTTCTCTATCAGTCCTATGGTTGAAATAAGATGCATTCAAGGCGTCCACCTGACTCCCCTGCCTGCCTGCCAACAGCCCCAGGGCCAAAACAACCAAAAGCAATCACACCTGTGTGTCCTGAACACGGCTTTGCCTCTTACTGACTTCAGAGGAGCTTGTTTAGTGGGGCTGGTAAAATCCCACAAACACCAGTAACCAGTGTGTCCAGCGACATCCAGCCTCTACTGAGACTTGAGGTGGACTGAGAAGCAGCCATGGACTCTGATCCAAGTGGAGGATGGAGCACAAGCATCTCACCCAGAAGAGTCTGGTAGCATCTTGTGCTTCATGGCTCAGGTTAAGGAGCCCTCCATCCAGACAGGCGGATTATTCTCACATATGGAATCCGTTCCGGAAGTACGTTCGTGAGTCGATCCGGGTCGCTAGTAGAAGCACGGTTCTGCGTGTGGGCATTCGGAGGCAGCGTCATTCTGCGCATGTGCAGATGGCAGAAGCCGCTTCTGTGCATGCACTAACAGCAGAATCCGCTTCTGTGCATGCGCGAATCGCGGCAAACCCAGTATTTACTTCCAGAATTGTTCGCGAGTTGAATGAATTTGTAGAGGACAAGGCTACCAATGGCTACTAGCCACTATGACTAGTTGCTGGGAATCACAAGCGGGCAGAGTGTGGCTTCGCTCATGTGCAGCTTGCAGGCTTCCCACAGTGAGAACAGAATGCTGGACTAGATGGACCATTGGCCTGATCCAGCAGATTCATCTTTTTTTCTTATGTTCAGAGGCTATGGCTTCACAGAGGCCTGTGAACCCCCACTGGCCTCTTGCATCACCTGCCCCTGGCACCACCAAGTCAGAGGTGGGGGCATGTGACAGCTGGAGGTGTGGAAGCAACCACATGCCTTGGTGGATAAGGGTTAATTACAGACTCAGCTATTAGACACCACCATGACAGGACTGTATGCTTTAAAACAGTAATCCAATACAAGCCTCCACAAGTCAACTGTGCCAATCTTTGGCCCTCCAGATGTTTTGGACTAGCTAGTACAGCTGTTTTCCCATCAACCAACCATCATACAACCTGGGCTGGAGGTGATGGGAATAATGGTCAAAAACACCTGCTGGACATTAGATTGAAGATGGCTGTCTTCGATAAGCAAAAGAAATCTGATGGATCAACTCATAAGGCAAGGAGGGATGAGAAAAAGGTCTACAAGTTTTTGCAATAGATGTGTTGTATTTTCTCTCTTCTTTTTCAGAATATCATGTTCTCTCTGTCTTCAAGTGTTTAAAAAAGATAGAGGTTATCAGCCTGCAGTACTATTTTCAAACCAGCCGTCCTGCAGACACCTATAAGTTAAGCGTGTCTAACAATCTAACCACCTAGAAGCTGTTTACTCTCAAAGCGAGCGACCGGCCTCTGTGTGGGGTTTAAACCATCCTTGAAGGGTCATGAAGCAGCACATGTGGGGCATGGGTGCAAAGCATTCCCAATGGGTCACCTTGTGAGGAAAGAAGGTTCATGCAGGGCAGTGTTCCCAAAACTTATAATAATTGCATACCCCTTTTGAGAGTTTAGTCTTACCCCTTCCCAGGCAAAGACATTTAGGGGACATTTTTAATAATAATATTTTATCCAGACTAGAGCAAATACTATAAATGTGGTATTTTAAAAAATAAAAATAAAAGTCTGCCCTATATCCTTTGAAATCCTTTCACATACCCCTGGAGGTATGACTACCACACTTTGGGAAACACTAGTGCAGGGCATCATTATGGTATCAGAGCAGACTCCAAAAGCACTCCTAAGTCAAGCCTCAAGGTTAGGAAAAAGTCACCAGTGATGGCTGGCCAAAGAAAACAAGAGAAAAGCTTCCAGTCTCTTCAACAGATAAAACAGGCAGCCATAGTCAATTAGAGGAATCTGCTGGAACAGCACAGAAAGTTCCATCTTTTCCCAGCATCCTGGTTTCCTACCAGGTGCCTCTGGGAATCCCATGAGCAGGGCACCAACTCAGGAGTCTTCTCTCCCCCCCCCCCGCTATTTGCCCCCAGCATCTGCCTCTATTTAGCCTGTGAAGAGGAGAGATCTCCACCGCCATTGATCTGTCTAATCCCCAGTTTTAAAAGAGTTGGGGGGAAGCCCAAGTACAGTAAAAGAATGGCAAATATATTGTTCTGGCTGTCCTTACAACCATCTGACAAGGCAGTCCAGTGCTCCTATCTACACTGCTTAGGTGAGGGAACTGAAACATAACCCTTTGTGTAAGGCAGAGCCCTAGCTACGGGTGTAGGGGAGTGGGGAGAGGAGGGCTAGCCAGTGTTTTTGTCCCGGGTGGGGCTTCCAGAAGGGCACCATTGAAGCTCCCAGCCTGTGTCTGTGCATGTGTGTGCAAATGCACATGGTGCTAAACTGGGTCTTTGACCCATGTGAAATAAAGCCTAGCTTTGCCCCTACATAAGGCCACAGAAGTCCCTAAGTTCCAAAACACACTGCCACCTCACCACTGCTGCCCAACAAATGAGGCCCAGGTGGCAGGCCTGACTGTTTCACAGAAGCCAGCAATGACAAGATGGTCATCAAGCCTCTAGTGATCTGCTGGCACAGTGGGCTTAGCTTGGCAGCAGGCCACACACTGTACTTGAGGGATGGGCTTTGGTAAGAAATGTGATGCCTAAGAACAGGGGCAGGCAACCTAAGGCCCAGGGGCTGGATGTGGCCCAATCGCCTTCTCAATCTGGCCAGCGGATGGTCCAGGAATCAGCGTGTTTTTACATGAGTAGAATGTGTCCTTTTATTTAAAATGCATCTCTGGGGCATTTGTGTGGCCTAGGAATTTGTTCATATTTTTTTCCAAAACATAGTCCGGCCCACCACATGGTCTGAGCGACGATGGACCGGCCCACGGCTGAAAAAGGTTGCTGACCCCTGCCTAAGAGACATTGTTTGAAGCCTCAAAGACATTGTCAGATGCCTTTTTCAGACCAGCTGCACTGTGCAAAACAGGAGCCGCACCCCAGAATCCACTGCAAAGTATTGTCGGCTGCACCTCTTGGGTAGCATGCTGCTTCACCCCTTAAAATCCAAGTCAAGCAACCACTTGACTTCCTTGCTCAGTTGGGTCGGTCACAAGTGTTTGCTTCAGCTTTGAAAAGGCAGACAGGCTTTAGTGGCTTCTTGATCTCCCTAGAAGACTCAACGGGTCTTGTGAGGTAGGTGTTTACTTTTCCTCATTTGCCAGCAAAGGGTAGGAGGGGGGACCAAATTCCTGAATGAGCATATAGACAGAACAGCTTCTATGCCTTCACGTCATGCACCCTCCACCTCAAGCCAAGACAGTCCAGCTAACCTTGTAACTATGCCAACGCCCAGCATTCAAGGAAGGCATTCATTTGAGCCTTGAGGACACCAAGCACCTTCTTACATATGCAGGAATCCTGCCAGCTCCACCTCCAGGCTCTCTGACTTTTGCTTTCATGTGGTAAACAAAGAGCTCTCTAGGTAACCCATCCAACTAGTGAATTGTGCTTCCTTCCTCCTTTCCACCCACCTTGTGCTATAAGGAGGAGAAGCTGCAAGCAAACCAGAGCCAAAATAGGGACAAAAATTAGTGACAGTTGCCTCACCAAAAGCTGGGCTATCATCACCAACATGTGGCTTACCCCCTGGCCTCCAAGTTCAGTACCTTTGGAGAGAAGAGGTAGAGACTTCTACATGCTTAAGAAACTGGCACTGGCTCAGAGAAAGGAGAGGAAATAGAATGGACAGCTCTGAAAAGGCACCATCATCAATTTCTAAAGGACAATGAAAAGGCAGGCAGAGGTATCCATTCCACTAGTGGGTGGTCATCAAAAACCCAGAAGTCACTGGGAAGACCAACAGTTTTAAAAGCCTTGCAAATCAGCAGAACACCCAGAAGAGAGTCAGACTGCAAAAACCAAAGAAAATTTGGGGACATCCTTCAAGAAGTATTGAGCAGAGGATGGAGAGAAGCAATGCAAGAGAACACCAAAGAGGAAGCCAAGAGCCAGGAGAGCATGTTCTGGAGCTCATGTGTCTGCCCCGAACATTTTGATGCCAAGAGCTGAGAAATCCAAGGGGCACTTCTCCATCACCGCCCCTCTAGACGCAATTCTGCAGAAAATTCTCCTGCACAAGCCCCATTGAAATGAATCGGAGTTGCAGCACAATGGAACTTGTGCAGGAGAACTTTCCATAGTAAGACTGGATCTTACGCATCTCTCCCATTCTGAGACACTTACATATGGCCAAAATCCTCATGATAAGCAGCAACAAAGGAGAAGCAACCCAAGAAAGCACAGCATGTGAACAAGGATCTCCTTTCTGGAAAGGATCCAGCAAGGCATTGAAGGAGGATGGCAGCAGAGGCCCACACATCTGCTGAATAAGTTGTAGCATGAGTAATTTGGGTGGTAAAGCAGCTCTCCGCTTCCTTCTCATGCCAGGCTAACCACCCCCCATGGAAATTCAGAGCAGATGTTCCCCAGCACCCTCCCACACACTGACACCCCTCCTCCTTCAAAAAAGCACAAAAGTAGCTCCAGAAACTCCTAGCCCAGTCTTCACAAACCAGGACACCAGGCTGCAGGGGGGATTGACCACAGTCAACAAAAGAAATCTAATGGCAAACCCTCCAAGTGTCCCTATTTTCCAGGGAAGTTCTGATTTGATCCCGGAATGTCTCGCTTTTTCTCAGGATGTCCCTATTTTCATTAGAGAAATATTGGAGTAAAGAGTTATCCAACCTGTGAGCCGTCTGAAGGCAATCCTGTATACAGAAGGTTTTTTTTAAAAAAAATGTTTAATGTTTTATTATGTTTTAAATATATGTTGGAAGCTGTCCAGAGTGCTGGGGCAACCCAATAAGATGTGTGGGATATAAATAGTAAAATTATCATTATGGAATGGGATGTCCCTATTTTCACTGCAGAAATTTTGGAAGGTATATGATGGATCAGGTCACAATGAAGAAAAGGTGTTGTTGGACTACAACTTGCATCAGCCCAGCCAGCGCAGCAGCGCTAACTCCAGCCCCGGGCCATGCTGCCAGGAACTGATGGGAGTTTTGGAATGCCAGAGCACAAGACCAAGGGCCTGCTTCCTAAGGTGGACACCGATTCTCAAGAGGCAATCATAGAATTGTAGTGTTGGAAGGGACCCCAAAGCATCATCTAGTCCAACCCCCTGCAATCTCAACATGCGATCCTTCATCCAGTTTGAAACCATACAGAACCCTGCTTAGCTTGCCCCATGTGCTAGCAGTTTTCCTACTGCACCACCGCCAAGGGGTAGCCAGCAGCTCCTTCGCCCCCTGCTGATTTTACACGGTCAGCTCCTCGCGAGGAGGGCCTGGCCAACCTTCACTCCGGCTCGCGGAGCTCTAGACAGCGAAATACGTCAATGACGTTACAGACACAAAACTACACCGCGGCACAAAAGCTTCCATGGGCCAGAATCCACTCCAACCAAGAGGGAGAGACAAATGTGCGCAAATCCGAGGAGGCTTTTTCCTGAGTAACTAACTGCCCGGGGTTGTTTTTTTTTTTTTGGGGGGGGGGGTTAATTGCAAAGAGCAAAAGACAATAATATATTCGGTGGGCGTGTGATGCCTATATTTCTCTGGCTTTCCCTCCGCCCCGGCTACAAACAGAGCTTCGGAGCTTCTCCGCTCTTGCAGAACCAAGCGAACTTCGCCGCCCGCGACTTTCCGATTTGGCCCCCAAACCGAGCGGCGAAGGCGGCAGGGGAGGCTTGGGTCCTCCGGGCACGAAGAGGCCGCGTGCGCTACGAGCCGAGCGCCCCTGGTACCCCGCGGCCGAGGCCCAGCGAGGCCGGCGCTCTCGGGACGCCTCACTCACCATGGCTCGCTGGCTGGCCGGCTGCGCTCCGGCTCCGGCTGCTGTCTCGCTCACTGGCAGGCTGGGCTCAAGGGGCTCCGGCCCGAGCGCGGCGGTGAGGAGGCCGGCGGGGCGCCCGCGCCATCACACAGCCAGCCGCCGCCGCCGAGTCCTGAGGGAACTTTGGAGCCGGCGCGAGTGGAGCTGGGCGGCGCCTCCCCTCCGGGCTCCTCCCGCGGGCCCGCCGGCCGCGCCTCGTTTCCCATACAAGGCCGAACCGGCGCCGGCCCGCCCAGCCTGCGCGCCCTTTCCTGAGGGGGAGCCCGGCGTGGAGCCAGCGCAGGCGAGCGGGCGGCTCCGCTGAGGGAGACGGCTCCGCGCTCCTCGAGCGCTAGGCGGGAGCCTACTGCCCAGTCCGCGCATTACAGTCCTGCCCTCCCTCTCTCAGACGAGCTGGTTTGGTGCAGGTTTTGGCTGGCTGGTATTGTTTCGTTACGTTTTCCTCACAACGACCCTGTGAGGTAGGCCGGGCGCCAGGGCCTTCCACTCTCCATCTTCTAAGCCAGCATTGCTTCCAGGAAGGTGCTGTTGGGCAAGGAAAGGAAGACCACCCCCCAAGCAAAAAGATTTAAGACAACTTACAGAGGGATAGAAAAGTCCCCCCCTCCCCAGCCAAAAATAAAAGTGTTCCTTAATATAAAGCCCTCTCGCTTGAAATACAGTGGTACCTCGGGTTAAGTACTTAATTCGTTCCGGAGGTCCGTACTTAACCTGAAACTGTTCTTAACCTGAAGCACCACTTTAGCTAATGGCTGCTGCACCGCCGGAGCACGATTTCTGTTCTCATCCTGAAGCAAAGTTCTTAACCTGAAGCACTATTTCTGGGTTAGCGGAGTCTGTAACCTGAAGCGTCTGTAACCTGAGGTACCACTGTATTTCCCCACACTGTTGATTGGTTCTGCCATAGGTAACACCCCTGAATAATTTGGCCCTCTTCTGAAGCGTTACTGATTGCGATTGTGAAGGCAAAACTTTGCAACCATGGCTAGTAGTCGCTGTTTGCCTTCTCCTTCATTGTCTGATCCTCCTTTAAACCCATCCAAGTTGTTAATACACTGCGGTGTCCAGACCAGAGTAGGACCCAGGTGTCCAGGGTTCAAGTCCCCTCTTGGCTATCAAGCTCCCTGGCTGACCTTGGACCAGGTTTCGGGCTCTCAGCCTAGCCTACCTCACAGGGTTGTTGTGAGGATAATTTGGAGAGAGGAATTGCATCTTGTACACCACTTTGAGTTCCTTGGAGAAAATACGGAGTTTTCGTGTAATAATACAATAAAGCACCAAGAACACAAGATTTACCCACCCGGGAAGAATGGCAGATGAAGTTGATGGACTATATGGAATTGGCAGAAATGACTGGCAGAATCCGAGACCAGGGAGAAGAGTCGGTGGAAGAAGATTGGAAGAAATTTAAAGCTTATTTACAGAAACATTGTAAAATTAAGGAATGTTAGAAGGAGGCTGGAATGACATTATGTGGCTTTAGCAGAAATATTATAAAGGACTAAGTACAATAGATGGTAAATGGATTAAAGGGGAAAATAAGGTTCGAATGTGTTAAGATAAATTATAGGACAGAAAATTGAGGAAGATGGAAAGGATTTGCTGAAACAATCAATTAAAGTGGAATACACAAAAGGGAGGTGCAAGGAGGTCGCTGAAACAAGTACAGTGGTGCCCCTCAAGACGAATGCCTCGCAAAACGAAAAACGCGCAAGACGAAAGGGTTTTTCAGTTTTTGCGTCGCTTCGCAAGACGAATTTCCCTATGGGCTTGCTTTGCAAGACGAAAACGTCTTGCGAGTATGTTCGCTTTTTTCCTAAAGCCGCTTGAAGAGGCACCAGTTGCGACGGACCGTGCTTCGCAAGACGAAAAACATCGCAGGACGAAAAGACTCGCGGAACGAATTAATTTTGTCTTGCGAGGCACCACTGTAAATGGAAGATAATAATATTGAAAGTATTGGATGTGTTTTTAATTGCTTTTGTCTTGTTTTGTTATGTATATGGAGTGTTTTTGTTTCTGTATTGTATTGTATTGTATTGTTATGTTTAAGAAGAAGAAGAAGAGTTTGGATTTGATATCCCGCCTTTCACTCCCTTTAAGGAGTCTCAAAGCGGCTCACATTCTCCTTTCCCTTCCTCCCCCACAACAAACACTCTGTGAGGTGAGTGGGGCTGAGAGACTTCAGAGAAGTGTGACTGGCCCAAGGTCACCCAGCAGCTGCATGTGGAGGAGCGGGGACGCGAACCCGGTTCCCCAGATTACGAGACAACTGCTCTTAACCACTACACCACACTGGCTCTAATTCTTTTTCTTTTCTTTTTGTAATTCTTAAATTTTTAATAAATATTATTTAAAAAGAATATACAATAAAGCACCAAGAAAGGCATATAGGTGCACAAACATGTTTTAAAAAGATGCCTGGAGGTGGCAAATGTGGGTGAGCACCCAGGCAGAGAGAAGGTGGCTCCATAATACAATGAAGCCCCCCCCCTTTTTTTAATAAGATCTAATACACTGTGACCAAATGATGGACCACTAGCCAGCCAACAACACCTGGGCAAACAGGTGAGTTTTAAGGAGGTGCCAGAAACTGGACCACAGTCCTGGCCTGCCTTATTTTATCGATTATTCAGAGGGATGCAAAGCTGGGAGGGTTTGGGGAAAGTCTTAAAGAGAGCCTAGATCCAGCTGCCTGAGCCTTCTGCTTGGGGGTAAATGCAGGGCTGGGCCAGATGCTTGGCAGCTGCCTGAAGTCGCCCAGTGGTGCCATGGGCCTGGCAGAGAGAGCGTTCCTGGAGCCCAGAGCCCATTGGCTCCAGTCCCTGGCCAGGCTCTGACCTCACAACCAGCTGGGGAATCCTGCGGAATTTTTTGTTCCTAGGAGGTGAGTTCTAGGAGGCTTGGGTCAGTTGAAAGCCAGTTGGATCAGTTAGCAGCCCATAAAGCAGCGATCCTTCTTTTGTGGTCTTGAAAACCTTTTGTGGTCTTTCTGGCTCTGAAGATCTTTTTCATAATGTGCCGCTGGTGGCGTAGAAGGTAAAGTCATGGGAAAGGGAGGAGGCATCCTGAAGATTTATGCCCCCACCACATGCCTAGTTTTTAAAGATGCTCCTTGGTTATTTGACCTTTCTAACTCCCATGCTGTGTTACATGAGCCAGCAATTTTCCCAGGGAGTTTTCTGATGAATTCTCTGAGTTTCCTTTTTTGTCACCATCCAAATTGCAAAAGTTGGAGTCCCGTTGCAACATCTGGAGGGAACCAGGTTTGGGGAGGCTTGATGGAGAAAACATCAGGGTAATTTAGCATCATAACACGGCCAGGGGTTTATCCTGACTCTGAACAGGAGTAGCCAGAATCAGCCACTTGCTGTCCAATGTGGAAAGTGGATCAGAGAACCTTGTTAGTCATCTGCAGGAGAGCAGCCCTGGGGATTAGCTCTGCACTCTTTGCAAAATAAGAAGTACTGTAACTGGCAGTGCCTTTTGTCAGTTTAAAAGGTTGTTGTGACTTGGCACAGAGTTAGGTTTTTAATTTTTTTTATATAATTTTCATTTATATTACAACAATAGTTCAACTATAATTCTAACATTTTGAACCTTGACTTCCTTCCTGCTGTTTCTGTGGTTACTTATATTTATTTTCACATTCTGCATACTCCAAATTATCTTAACTCATTCTTTTAATCATCTGTTCTCACATATATTTTTGAAACTGCAGGTTTTTGCAATAATCCCGCCAACGTTTTAATCCATTTACAGTTTGTTTGTAAATATTCAATAAACCATTTCCATTCCATTATAAAAAGTTTTGTGTCTTATTCTTATTCTTTAGTTTCTTATTCTTCTGGTAAGCTTTGCCATTTCTGCATCCATTAGTTTTACTATCTATTCTTCTTTCACCGGGACATCTACTTCTTTCCATTCTTGCAGCTGTAGCTGCATATATAAATAACTTTCTATACTGTTTAGGTAGTTCTGATCCTATAATTCCCAAGAGAAAAGCTTCTGGTTTTCTTACAAATGTTACCTTAAACATTTTTTCAATTCATTATATATCATTTGCCAGTAAGCTTTGACCTTATTACAAGACCACACCACCACATGTGAAAAAAACAAACCTTCTTTCTCTTTACACTTCCAACACTTATTCACTTTTGATTCATACATTTTTGCCAGTCTACTAAGTGTTAAATACCATCTATATAACATTTTTCATATAATTTTCTCTTATACCATAGCAAGTTGTAAATTTTATATCCATATTCCACAATCATTCTCATGCCTCCTTTTCAATGTTATGACCAATATCTATTGCCCAACGTATTGTTGAAGATTGCACTTGTTCAGCTTTTGTTTCCCATTCCAATAACATCTTATGCATTTTAGTCATTACTTTATTGTTACAGTCTAACTGATCTTTGCTTCTCCCTTCTTCCACAGAACAGCCAGAGTCTCAGATGGGAGAGCCAAGCCGGGCCCCTCCCTCCCCTCGGAGCTGGAGGAAGTCTTTCAATACGAGGGGAGCCTGTGGAGAGACGGCCGGCCGCAACATCGCTGGTTCTCTTCTGGCAAGGGAGGTCCTCCGGCAGGAAGCCATTCATGGTGAGGAGGGTCTTTCTGTAGCTCTTACCTCAGGTCTCCCTCAGAAATATTAGGCAAGGGAGTCCAGGGGGATCTTCACTTTCGTAAAGCATGGGGAGGGAGGGAGTGCCTGGGAGATCGGCTGGGAAGTGGGTCCTTCTCCCTCCCAAGGGTAGCCTGGAACATTTGAGTTCTCAAAAATGGTCAGGAGATAAATTTTCTCCAAACAAGACCCAGAATGACAGTGGTGGACTTTGGGCTCTCAAATTCCAGTGCCATCCTGTGCAACTCCCACCCACAAGGCCCACTGCCGCTTCTCGTGCTCTGTACCAAAGCACTGATTTGGCACCCCCTGCAGTGTGGTGCCCAGTGCAGCCACACCAGTCACGCTGCCCTAAAACCGCTAGAGCCATGGGGTGCTTCCTGGTGTCCAGGCTGGCAAATGGCCACAGCTCGGCGGTGGAGCCCTTGCCTTGCCTGCATGAGCCCCAAGTGCAGTGGCATCTCCAGGAAGGCCTGGGAAGGAGGGACCCCTGGCTGAGGTGCTGGACAGCCACCTGCTGGTCAGCATGGAGGTCACTTTGGGCCAGGAGGACCCAACTCCTTGGCACCCCACCAATGGCCACTCTTTGGGCTTTGCTCCCAGTTCCGGAGGAGAGCAGGATCCATCTCTCCTTGTCAGGCAGAGCCCAAGTCTTTTTTGAAAGAACAGCCCGTTTTAGCTGCCTTTTTTCCAGACCCTGCTGGGATGCGGCCTCTACCTGACCTTCTTCCCCGTCTACCCTCTTTGCACAGAGCTGTTTATGACGGAGGCCTCCCACCTGAGCTCCCTTCGTATTGTGGCCGTGCTCTTCTATCAGCGGCTCCATACAGAAAAGCTCCTTTCGCAGGAGGAGCTGACCCTTGTCTTCCCTGACCTAAGAGAACTGCTTAAGATCCATGGTAAGTCTGCTTCCCCTCCAGACCGGTCCCCATTCTGTGGCTGGCCCAGGCCTCCGCTTCTTCCTGGATGGGTCAGGGGCAGAGGGAGAAGGGACTAAAAGAAAAACACAGCACCCAAAGAGCTCTGCAGCAGGATCAGGCCCAAGGGGCCCAGCCACACCTGCAGCCAGTTTTCAGGGGGGGCCACAAGCTGCAGGGCAGGAGTTCGAGCGCAATGCCCCCCCCCCAGGAACGAGGGTTGTTCAGAGGCATCCACTGCCTTGGACAGGGGAGGATGGAGGGGGCAGCCAGTTGCTGCCTCTAAGCCTAACCTACCTCACAGGGTTGTTGTGAGGATTAAATGAGGACGGAATCCATGGATACCCTCTTAAGTTCCTTGGAGGGTAAGGTAAATGACATAAACAAATGAGACACCTTGTCTCTCCACCACTGAGAAAGTGGCATTTTAAAAAGAGCAGGCCGTCTCCGTCCCCCTCCTGTCCCTGCTGGGGTTATTCTTTATTCCCCCACTCTCATTGCCTTGCTCAACCTCCCCTCCCGTGTTTCTCCCCTCCCCTCCCAGGTTCTCTGTCGGGGAAGATGAGGGATCTGCTGGAGAAAGGACCCCTCATTGAGGAGTTCGGGGACCTCCTCCTTTCCCAGGTAAGGATCCCAGAGCAGGGTGGAGAGGCTGGCGGCAGCTGGGAAGGGGCTGCCTGTGGGTCTCCAGTGGACTGGGGCCCTTGATTTCCTGATGCTCACCAGGCATGTTTCCTCTCCCCTGCCCGCTTCCTTCCCCCCAGTTTGGGGTGGCTGCAAGCGAGGAGCTCTGGCAGGCCATCCTCAAAAGCAGCTTGCAACAGGCCAATGCCCTGGAGATTCTTAAAATGAAGCAGCAGAGGGATGCTCGGTTCCGGCGTATCATCCAGGTAAGCTATGTGTGAAGAGGAGGTTGAGTTCATGAAAGGGGCCTTCTCAGCTGCTGGCTGGCCACTGTCCCTGGCGGGCTCTTTTCCCATGCTGGCCCTGACAAGTTGGATGGGTCCAGCAAAGTTCCCAGCCTTTTGAGGTCCGTTCCAGTTGTCCGCAGTTTGCAGGCTGAGCACTTTCCGGCATATGGGCATAAAGTGGGGTTCATCATCAGCCTGCTGTCCAAAAGCTGCCACAAGAGAGTCCATTGCTGGCCAATTTTGACATCTTAGGCAACATCTCCAGGCCATGTATATGGATCTGGTGCACATCTGTGAGGGTAATGGATGGAAGACAGCATTTCGGACACGATATGGGCACTTTGAGTACACCGTAATTCCCTTCAGCTTGACCAACTTGCCTGGTCTTCCAACATTTCATGAATGATGTGTTCCAGGACCTCCTTGACTGCTTTGTTTACCTGGACAACATCCTGAACAACTACTCTTTGGCCACTGACCATGAGCAGCATGTATACACCCTGCTGCAGAGATTACAAGAGCATTGCCTGTTCGCTAAGCTCTCGAAGTGCGAGTTTGACAAGCCCACCATCAACTTCCTGGGCCATTGCATCTCAGCCAATGGCATTGCCATGGACCCTGGGAAGGTGGAGACTATTTTGTCCTGGCAGTCTCCCCATAACCCCAAGGAGGTGCAGAACCTACTGGGATTTGTGAACTACTATTATTCGTTCATCCTGCACTTCACTCAGGTAACAGCATCTCTGACCGTCCTCCTTTGGAAAAAGGCTGTGTTTGTCTGGGATGGTGCAGCTCAGGAGGCATTAGATGCCTTGAAGGCTGTGTTCGCTTCACAACCCATCCTTAGGCAACCGGACCCAACACTGCCGTTTGTGGTGGAAACCGATGCTTCGGATGTTACGGTAGGGGTGGTGCTACTGCAGGCCGACCGACAGCCTTCGGTGTTCTACACCTGTGGGTACTACTCCTGAAAACTTCAACCGGCAGAGTGGAATTATGACATTTGGGATGAGGAACTATTGGCTGTCGAAGTGGCCTTTGAGATGTGGCATCATTTGTTAGAGGGGGCCCGTTATCTGGTTGAAGATCAGACAGACCATCGGAACCTAGAACGTCTCCAGTCACCCAAGAAGCTGAATCAGCGCCAGATCCGGTGGTCCCAGTTCTTCAGTTTCAATGTCATCTATATTCCCCGCAGCCAGAACCAGCAGGCTGATACCCTGTCTAGGAAGCCGGAGTATGAGCGGTCTGATGATGCATCACATACAGCCACGGTCTTGCCTCCTGCCAGCTTTGCTATGGCCCAAGTTCCTGGGGACTTTCTGTGGGAGCTGCATGAGCAACAACAGCAGGATGCCTATTTGCAGCACCAGCAGCAAGAATTGCCTGAATGGGCTGGACACACTCCTTGCCATTGGACTCTGTACCAGGATGTGCTTCTTTTTTGGTACCGTTATTATGTGCCTCCTGGTCCACTGCAGGGAATTCTTCTGTGGTTGTGCCATGACAGTCTTCTGGCAAGTCACTTCGGACATTTCAAAACTTCATTTGCTGGGACTTTTGGTGGCCTCATCTTTGGGTCAAGGTGGAGCAATATGTGGCCTCCTGTCCAGTCTGTCGTCGGGCTAAAGACGGTTCTGGCAAGCTGGCAGGACACCTTCTACCTCTACCAATTCCTGAACAGCTCTGGCGGACTGGACTTTATCACGGACCTGCCTCCATCCCAGGGCCACTACCATTTTGGTAGTGGTGGATACCTTGACCAAGATGGTGCATTTTGTCCCTTGCACTGGCCTTCCCTTGGCCAGAGAAACAGGAGACCTCTTCTTGAGGGAGGTGTTTTGGCTGCACACCTGCTGCAGCATCTGGTGTCCAATAGAGGACCGCAGTTTACTCCCTGCATTGGATGAATGACAGTGGGGCCTTTGCTACTCTTTAAGTGACCTACCTGGGCCACCAATGAAAGGGGATCACTATCTGCCCTATCTTCCACTTAAAATAATTGGATTTTTGAATAAACAGCATATGACACAAATATGTAATCTACCATACTGCCCCTATTCTGGAATATATAAGCATATTGCCCAAATTGATAGATGATCCTATTTTGTGAGGATATGTCTGTGGTGTTAATATTGTCCTCATCTAGGGCAACAGCTTTATTTATTAGGTCATTATCCCCCCCCCCCACTCTCATATTAAAATCCCCACATAACAATACCTCTATTGTTGGGAATTTTGTCTCAGTACATTGTAGAACTTGTTCTAGATCCTGCCAGAGTTGTTTTGCATCGTGGTTTATGTGTTTAGGCAGTGCTTTTTTTCTTAAAAAAATGTTTAGGGGTACTCTCATTTTGACTCAAGAAAATCACCATTTTATAGTTCAAATCGGGGGAAATAATTGCAGTAAATGGACAAAAGTATAAAGATTCAGAAAATGTTTAGGGGTATGCGTACCCCTGCGTACCCCCAGAAAAAAGCACTGTGTTTAGGAGGGATATATAGTGGTACCTCGGGTTACAGACGCTTCAGGTTATAGACGCTTCAGGTTACAGACTCCGCTAACCCAAAAATAGTACCTCGGGTTAAGAACTTTGCTTCAGGATCAGAACAGAAATTGCACGGCGGCAGCAGCAGCGAGAGGCCCCATTAGCTAAAGTGGTACCTCAGGTTAAGAACAGTTTCAGGTTAAGAACAGACCTCCAGAACAAATAAAGTTCTTAACCTAAGGTACCACTGTATACATTTAAGCAGATACATGAATTCATTTTAGGAAGGTTTACTAATACTGTCCGGATATAACCATTATTTGTTAATTTCAGCTCCTTTATATCCATTTGTGTGTTGCAAGAGAGAGGACAGCCACACCGCCACTTCCACATCCGTATTTACCTGTTTTAACTGCTGGGCAGAACACTATTTTAAAGCCTTGTAAATGGATGCTGGTGGTACCTGTTCGCCAAGTTTCTTGTAGGCACAGTAAATCAAATGATTGCATATAAGTAATAAATTCAGGATCAACAAATCTGTTTATCCACCCTGCCAAGTTCCATGACAAGAAATGTAGTGAATGCTCAGTGTGCTTTTGTTGTTGTTTAGTCGTTTAGTCGTGTCCGACTCTTCGTGTGCTTTACTTCTAATCTGTCTGATCTAAACAACCTGTGGTGCCCAAAAAAACGCTGCTATTGCGAAATTGGGCAGCTTGCATCTTCTCATGCTCTTCAGCCTCCATGTCTTATGCTGATTCCAATGGGCTACCCAGTTCGTGTCGTTCTAGATATTTGTTGGCTAGTAATTCTTTGCCAGAGCAAGGATTTTTATTCTGTGTCTAACAGGGATATTTTCAGCCTCTGCCTCAACAGTGATCTTAAAATCAGATTTTGAATTGTGGCAATTGAATCTGTTCCTTCAAAATTGGGCTGGGTAAATGTCCGTAAATGTCTCAATTTAAATGGTAGCTCTAATTTGTCCATAATCCTGTGTTGTTCTTCATCAGGGGGTTTGAGGAAGGAGGATATCAATTCTTCTTCTGCTGGTTCCACCCAGTCACATTGGTCTGGGGCCAGCTGTTTGGGGATTGGCTTATTCTGGTAGGGAGTCACTTAAATTGTTTGAGTAGACACCTTAATTTTTTTATGGTGGTTCTGCTTTTCTTGGGTTAAATCATCACCTGATTAGGCTTATTTGACTCTTCTCCGCTCCTGAGTTTGTGATAGATCTTTGCTGCTGTTCAAAAGGAAGGTAGGAAGACCTTACTTTTTTAAAGTGCCGGTGAGGAATCACAACTTTCTTGACTAGTTCAAGTCCCTGACCAGTCAAAGTGTCTCTTTCACCTCTGGGGCCAATGGTAGTATATTTTTGGGTAGATAGCTTTATTTAGGTATTTTGTTAGGTCTAGTATTCCCCATTGACAGTTTGCTGGAAAGGTCAAGCATGTGCTGTTACACTCAGGGGATTGTGGCTGCCCCTCATCTGGCCAGCACAAAACATTTTATTCAAACATTTACGGTGTTTTTTTTATTCATAAAAGAGAGTTTATAGGCTTTAATTAATAATGTTATAATATGGGGGTGGGTTATAGGTTTGTTTATTTTTTGTTCTTGTCATGTATTTTGTGCTTTTATATTGCATTTTTATGTCATTGACACTGTGATCTGTGGATTAAGGGCAGTATGTACCTTTAGTAAATACATTTAATAACTTCCACAAGGTGTGTTTCTCTGCTTTGCCCCCTGCTGTTTGATGGATGAGGTGTTGACAAGCCCTTTTGCAGAGCCCAGCCTCCTACTGACACTGTTTTTCCTATAGAGGCTGCTGTTTCCTAAGGGGATTTAAAATTCAAAGAGCAACTGCCATTTTTCTGTAGTGCTTTCTTGGCATATGGGGCTGTGTTTGTGCTTCTGTATACTTGCAAGCATGCACTTATCCCCATGTATTATATTCATGACAAGAGGATGACACAGCCCTCCACAAAGGGTTAATGCATGCCTGTCTTTAATCCTTCTATGGCTTGGAATGCTGTAAACAGCTTCCATGAATGAATATGTGTGTGAGAGAGAGACAAAGCAGTACAGAAATAATTTTATGAATGAATGAAATGTCCCTCTCTCAGTGGCGTAGCGTGGGATTTGCGCCCCCTAACCCTAACCCCCAGATGTTGCGCCCGGTGCGGCCGGCACCCCCTGCACCCCCCCCACGCTATGCCACTGCCCTCTCTTTTTCTTTCCCTTTCAGCCCAGAGGGTGTCTGGAAGACCCTGAGGGCAAGCAGCTCCTCCCTACTCCCTCCCTTTCCCACATCCCCCCTCCCCACGAGGGAAAGGCCAGCTAACACCACAGCCCCACCCTAGGGGATAAGGGGGCAGATTCCACCAGGAGCACCCCCTCAACAGAAGGAGCAGCCCTCATGCCACCCTAATAAAAAGGGCCGTCCCCAAACCCTCTTCACACCAAGAGAAGCAGCAGCCTGCTGCCCAGTCCACCCAACCCAAGATAGGGGGCAGCCCCCACCCTTTCTGTAAGAGAAGGGGGTCACCCCATCCCACCCTCTCAAACCTCCCTTGTCCCAAAAGTGGCGCAGCAGCAGCCCAGTCAGTCTGTGTGGCATTCGTACAAAGCCCTTGGTCGTCTCACGGACTATTGACCCGTACACCACTAATCCGCTGCCACCAACCAGGTCCTCCCCAAGGAAATCACTCAGCATATTTTTCGCTCCATAAGACGCTCCTGACCATAAGACGCACCTAGTTTTTAGAGGAGGAAAACAAGAAAAAAAAAATCTGAACAAAACAGTGGATGTATGATTTTTGTGGTGCAGGCTGTAGCCATGGACATGCTATGTGATCTGATGGTGAATTTGGGGTGACCCAGTGCAAAAATCCTGAGGATCCATGGGCTTTTACCTCCCCCCTCCCAGGCAGCCTGCTTTATCTCTAGCGTCCATTAACTCCCTCCCCGATCGCTTTCCGATCAGCTGCTTCCTTTAAACTCCCACTTCCCTCTTAAAAAAAAAAAAAAAAAAAAAAAAACCATGTTCGTCCCTGGGCAATTTGGCTCCAGGGAGCACACATTCGCTCCATAAGACGTACAGACATTTCCCCTTACTTTTTAGGAAGAAAAAAGTGCGTCTTATGGAGCGAAAAATATGGTAGTCTCAGTCAGGTTCTTAAGTTAACAAAGAAGAGTGTAGTTTATTGCAAACACAAATAAACTTCAACTACATTCAAAACATTGTTACTCTTTACCTTCTTAGTCTTATTTTATCCTGTCTCTAACTCTTCTACCTCCCCTCACACAAGAACCAACCACACTAACTGTCTATTTCCAACTGTCTGCCAACTGCTTTCTCAACTGCCTTTCCCAGCCAACTAAAACCAACCAACCCAAACCTCGGGCTTAGCCCTTTTATGAACAGGTAGGCTCCGCCTTTGGCTTTTCTATTGGTCTACCTATTAACTCTTTCTCTCCCCCTGTACAGACATTTTAAAAAGAACGGGCAAACACCACAGTTTGTGAGCATTTAGAAAAGAATGCTGTGATTCCTAAGACCCAACATGGGTTTCTCAAAGACAAGTAATTCCAGACTGTGGCATTTGCCCATTCCTTGTGATTTTGTTTGTACGGGGGGGGGGTGTGGAAATGGTTAATGTAGATTGACCCATGAGAAAGCTCAGAGGCGGAGCCTACCTGGTTTTGAGGCTCAGCCCAGGGGTTTTACCATGGGGAGATAGAGGAGTCAGAGACAGACAGAGCCAGTAAGACGAACATAGCGGTTGTGACAGCTAGAGTGAGAGACAGGGATAGAACTGAGAGAGAAGAGTGTGACAGTGTGAGATAGTGCCACATCTAGTTAAGGGTGTGCATTTGAGAAACCTTTCTGAATATTTTAAAAACTTGTTTGTTCTTCAATAAACTTTAATCTTCGTTGTTGACTTTACAACCTGACTGAGACTCAGTATTTCACCAGAAGAAACCTGGTTGGTGGCAGCGGAAGAATAAAGCAGTGGTATACAGGTCAATAGTCTGTGAAACGACCGGGGGCTCTGTAGGAACACCACACAGACAAATCTCATTTCCTGACTTCCGGGTTGGCGCCTCCAGGCAATGGCGGAGTTCCTCCGATCGGGAGGAATTTGCTCCGTGTAAATTAGGGTCTGACTGCCACGGCGAAGGCGGAGACCCGTTGAAATCACAGGCGGGAGGAGCTTGTGAACTTGGGATTCGGCTGGCACCTTTTGCGCCTCCCCTACTCGCAGGGAAACCCTGATTTGGGGATCCGGAGCGAAGTGGGGTGAGCGGCGCGGTGCTTTGAATCAACTGCTTCTTTCACGGAGTGAAGCCGCATTGCTGTTGCCGGAGAGCGCTGACTTTTTCCTGTGGACAATTTGACTTTAAACAACTACCCGTGAGTAGAACGGAAAATTGGATCTTTAAATTCATTAATTTGGCATCGAAGCGGGAAGGTTTTAAACAGGAAGTCCGCCTTCCTCTTTTGTAAATAGATTGAAGCAAAGACGTTGCAAGTTAAAGCCTTGGAAAGTATTTTGTAAAGGATTAAATCTCCATCGGTTAAAACTGTTAAAAACCCCCCTTGGAAGCAGGAGATGAGGGGGGAAATTTTGGACTTAGTGAGCCTGCAGGAGAGAATGAAAAATTAAATTACCACTGCTCTGAACCTGGAAAAGGGCTGCCAGAAGAATTAACGTTTTGGGAGAGTTCATTGACTGTGAACGGATAGCATGTTGACAGATGGCTAAATAAGAGAAATATATTGTTTCCATTGTCCTCTTCTGTGTTCAAAAAGGAGGAAAAGTAATTGAAAATTGAAACTAACTTTATATTTTAAAATGCGCATGAAAGGATCGATACTAGTGGAGACTGTTTCCCTCTAGAGGGAGCTTTTGAAACTGTTACAAGAGTGGGTTCTTTCCAGCTGCAAGATAAGAGCTGTGAGAATCAGAGATTGACCTTGGACTTTAAGAATGTTGACAGAAGGAGCTTTAGTGACTGTTTTATGTAAGATAAGCTACTCACTGGAACAGCTTCATAAAAAGACGGATGTTATGAATTCCAAGGGACGCAGGTGGCGCTGTGGGTTAAAGCCTCAGCGCCTAGGACTTGCCGATCAAAAGGTTGGCGGTTCGAATCCTTGCGGCGGGGTGCGCTCCCGCTGCTCGGTCCCAGCGCCTGCCAACCTAGCAGTTCGAAAGCACTTCCGGGTGCAAGTAGATAAATAGGGACCGCTTACCAGCGGGAAGCTAAACGGTGTTTAGCTCGCCAGATGCAGCTTTGTCACACTGGCCACGTGACCCGGAAGTGTCTCTGAACAGCGCTGGCCCCTGGCCTCTTAAGTGAGATGGGCGCACAACCCCAGAGTCTGTCAAGACTGGCCCGTACGGGCAGGGGTACCTTTACTTTTACCTTTTATGAATTCCAAACTTGAGAACCTGGAACAAAAAGTGATAAATTTGGGATAAAAAGTGACCATTAATACAGAAATTGCTCAGGATTTGATACAGGAAACTACTTTGACAGGACAAACTGGGGAGAAGGAGAAAGTTGTGGTTGTTGAACCTAAAGTAATACAAGTGGAAGCCCCAGCCTTTCAGAGGCCTCTTATGAATGAATATAGAATATAGAAAAAGTCAGAATTTGAAGATTGGAGCCCTGCCTGCACTGGAGAAGGAAGGTTGGATAGACTCTTTCATGCAGGGATTTATTGACCTTTGGGTTCTGAATCTGGGTCAGGA
This sequence comes from Podarcis gaigeae, assembly GCF_964106915.1. Lineage (NCBI taxonomy): Eukaryota > Metazoa > Chordata > Lepidosauria > Squamata > Lacertidae > Podarcis > Podarcis gaigeae. The sequence continues at coordinate 5,465,996 of NC_139690.1, read as the reverse complement.
GGTGATTGGAGTTGTGGGGGTCTTTGGATCTGGAGGAGTCTTGAAACATGATTTGAGATATTGTGTGGACCTTGGTTCTAGCTGTGGAGAGTTGGCTGGCCTGTCGAGAGGGAATGGGGGCGTGGTTGGGTTGGGGCCTCCCCGAGACTTGCTCTTCAGCATTTTCAGCATCAAAGAATATGAAGAAGAATTGCAGAAGGGACTTGGAAAAGATTTAAGAGCCTCGGACAGAAGATCTCAAGGTTGATGAACTATATGGAATGGACGGAAATGATTGGCAGAATCCGAGACCAGGGAGAAGAGATGGTGGTAGAAGATTGGGAAAGTCTAAAGTTTGTACATAGAAATATTGTAAAATTAATGAGTGTTTGAAAATTGTTGGAATGAAACTTTATGGCTTTAGCAGAAATGCTATAAGGAGTTAAGTATAAATAAGTATTTTAGTATTAATGGAAAATAAGGTTAAAAATATGTTAAGACATTCATAATGATAAAAATAGAGAAAGATGGAAAGGATTTGCTGAAACAAGTAACAGAAGTGGAAAACAAAAAGGGAGGTGAGAGGAAGTCGATGAAATAAGGGAATGAAAGATAGACTAATGAAATGGTATGCTATATGTTTTTTAAATTGTTGTTGTTTTGTTTTGTTTAATTTAGTGTTAAGGCTGTGTTTTGTATTGTTTATTGTATTGTTTTTTTCTTTTGTTCTTTTTTCTTGTCTGTTGTAAGTTTGAAAAGTAATAAAGATTACTTTAAAAAAAAAAGACAAATCTCATTTCCTTTGCTGACGGAGTTACAAGCTTGGTGGATTAAGGGGATGCTGTCGACATAATGTATCTTGATTTCAGTCTATCTTGATTTCAGTTCCTCCCTGGAAGGGCCTTCAGTATTGAGGAGCATTCCTTTACATTAACTTCAGACACGTGAAGTTTTCCCCACCATTTATATCCATGAAGGGAAAAGCTTCAGTTGTAAATTTCCATACACCAAAAGCAGGGCCTCTAGAAAAGAGAGCGCCCCCACTCCTCACATTCTCTCATTGCCACAAAAGAACTACAATCTCTCCAGAACATTTAATCCATTTTACTTTTTAAAGCACAACATTTTTTATAAAAATGTGCTTGGACTTGTCACATCTAATGTGACACAACATGTGCATCCTCAAACAGATGTATCAGGCTGAAGACCCTAATTATAACCTTTTACAGGTTATGACCAGTCTCAAGAAGAACGCTTTCCTGGCCATGGCTGACAGCAAGCAGGGCCATAGCTAGGGGGTGGCGAGGTGGGCCCCCACCAAGGATGCAGGCGGGGTGTGTGTGTGCAAAATCGGCTTAAAAAACATGTCCATAAATATGTCTATAAATAAAAATATTGATTATTGCCTCATAAGAAAAGGTTTTAAATAGAGGGTGAATTGAATGGGAGGGGGGTTGGGGGAGAGGCAGAAAGAAGAGCTAAGTTGTCTGTGGCTAGGGGGCGCAATCTGGACAGTTCTGCCAGGGGTGCAAGATCACCTAGCTACGGCTCTGCTTAAGAACAGGAGTTTTGTAGCATTTGGGGCAGATCTGGAGTCCAAGGAGACTTCTTTTGCAAGCTCTCAAGGAAGGAGGAAGTGGCTGATGGCAACTTCCAGAGTCGGAGCATCTCTACAAATAGAGAAACGAGGGGTTGACATGCAAGAGTAACAGATGTGTATTAAAAAGGTAACCACAGCAACAGCTTCTAAAGTACACTGTATCCCCCGCCCCCTGCAATTTAAGCTCTGTTGAATTAGACCAGGAGACCTCAGTCCAGCATATACATCAGATGCCTCCAGGAAGCTAAAACTCATTTTCAGAGGTGAACCGTCTCTGTACACAGGTTTTATCTATCTACCATGGCAAATAATCCAGTAATAGCTGGTGATAGCCACTTTCTATAGGAACCTAAGAAGGGCCCTTCTGGATGAGACCAAAGGCCCACCATCCAGACACCTCCAGGGCACTCACAAGAAACTGAAGGCAACAATGTTCCCCAGCTGTTTATCTCCAATATCAGATAGCCAGACGGGCTCTGGAAATAGAGGCTCCATCAGCTATTGTGGCTAACATCGTAAGGCGCTAAAGGCTTCTAGTCCCACATCCTCTTTTCCCATGATGTCCACTTTGATGTCTGTGGAAAGCCCCTGGAAGGATGGCATGAAGGCAGTATCCCTCTCCCTAGTAACCTATCAACCATTGTTAATTTAACTAACCCCTTTTTAAAAATTTCAACCACAACTATATAGATGGGAGACACCTGGCTTACTAGCAGTACATGTGAAAAGGATATATAGGGGTCTTGGTGGACCACAAGCTTAACATGAGTCAAAAGTGATACAGCAGCAAAAAAAGCTAATGCTATTCTAGGCATAGGGGACGCGGGTGGCGCTGTGGGTTAAAGCCACAGCGCCTAGGACTTGCCGATCGTCAGGTCGGCGATTCGAATCCTCGCAGCGGGGTGCGCTCCCGTCATTCGGTCCCAGTGCCTGCCAACCTAGCAGTTCGAAAGCACCTCTGGGTGCAAGTAGATAAATAGGCACCGCTTACCAGCGAGAAGGTAAACGGTGTTTCCGTGTGCTGCGCTGGCTCGCCAGATGCAACTTGTCACGCTGGCCACGTGACCCAGAAGTGTCTGCGGACAGCGCTGGCTCCCGGCCTATAGAGTGAGATGAGCGCACAACCCTAGAGTCTGGCAAGACTGGCCCGTACGGGCAGGGGTACCTTTACCTTTACCTTTTATTCTAGGCATAGTGTTCAGATCAAGGGACGTAAAATTACCACTCTGTTCTGCCTTGGACAGACCACATCTGGAATACTGTGTTCTGGACACCACGGTTTAAGAAGGATATTGACAAGGTGCAATGCATGCAGAGGAGGACAATCAAGATGATCAAGGGTCTGGAAACAAAGCCTTATGAAGAGCGCTTGAAGGAGCTGGGTTTAGCCTGGAAAAGAGGAGACTGAGATAGCCATCTTCAAGTATCTTAAGGGCTGTCACATGGAGGAGGAAGCATGCTTGTTTTCTCTTGCTCTGGAGGGTAGGACTCAAACCAATGGCTTCAAGTTGCAAGAAAGGAGATTCCGACTAAACATTTGGAAAAACTTTCTGGCAGTAACAGCTGTTCAACAGTGGAACAGACTCCCACAAGAGGTGGTGGACTCGCCTTCCTTGGAGGTTTTTAAACAGAGTTTTAAACAGATTCCTGCATTGGGGGGGTTGGACTAGATGACCCTTGGGGTCCCTTCCAGCTGTAAGATTCTATGATTCTCTATCTAACTCCACCTTGAGGAAGCCTAATAGGATTTTTTGGTTGGACCTATACTCACAGGGTAGTTGCCTCCTTCACCCACTTGTGCTAGATATGGCTAGGTTTTGTTTATGGTATTTGATCCAATTTCATAAAGAAATTTAAGAAAGGAAACAACCTGCTTTCAAGGAACACAGGAGGCAGCGTGGTTTATACATACTTGAAACTTAGGTTGTTGGGATTGAGAGAGAATGGTTGCATTTACGCCTACACGCCCTACACAATCACCATAGACTCATAAATCATCTTCTCTAGTGAGTAGCTTTCCTCTAACACCCTCACCCCACCTCCCAAAGGTCTGCTTAAAAGTAAGCGTCCAGTTTGTTTGTAAAGTTAGTGGGCACTTTTTCAGTGGAGCAGAAATCTGGGGGAATGGATGTTCCAACCTGTCAGTGGACTCTAGTGGGCATGAACCAGAATAGCAGGCAAGTCAAACAACAGACTCCAGGCCAGAGTTACCCAAACTGTGTAACTGCAATGTGTAGGTGTGTCAGGCAAATGCTTCCACGGCTGGAAAGGGGTTAGTTGAACCTCCGGTTTGCTATTAAAACTGAATTACTGTGCCGTGAAATGATGTGTGTCTCAAAAGTGTGTCACCAACATGCAACGTAAAGCTCTGAACAAGATGAACCTTGGTGTCCCTTTCAAGCCTACAATTCTCTGATTCTCTTTCCCAAGAAAGATGTTTGTCTTTCTTAATGTCTGCAACAGCAAGTGGATAACTTAGACGTGTGAACGGGTCAGCAGAAACCACAAGACCCAATGGAGAGGGCTTCTGTGTCCCCACCTCACATTACATCAGGGCCAAACTAGATGTGATGACTGACGAGAGAAGGCCAGCCATGGTTGCTGAATCACAATAAATAAAAAAAGCTTCCCCTTACTTCCCCAGTTGTGCTTTTTCCCCAGCGTGAGCTGGGTTTAAAGTGCTTGTAGTGATGGATCCAAGGGAGGAAAGGCAGGTATGGGGTTAAGATCTCGCCCCTGTCTAAAATTAAAATTAGACTTCCACCCCAACAACCCTATTAATGAACAAGCTAGGCATGTGATTTTTGTTTTAAGGTGGTAAGCCCATCTGGGTCTTATCTGACCCTCAGACATAGTGGTTTCCATTCCATTAGAGACAGTTCACACAGTTCAGCTATGAATCATCAACTTTTTGAGGAACCAAGCGACCCAGAGCTGGCCTAACAGGGTTTCAGTACTTCTCTGGGGCTGAGTTGGCCACACTCCAGCCATGTTGCTAATGGTTCATCCTGCCCACCATGTAGTGAGTTTCATACGCCTAACGCCAACAACACCTAGCATTAACAAAGGATAACTGTTGTCATTCTAAGCAACAAGCTAGCAATTGGGCCAGGACTGTGAGTGGGAAACAACTTACGCCAACATGAAATTCCCCTTGTGATGAGCAGAATCTCTAGGCCTCTCGCTGGCTCAAGCCAGACCCCAGGTGCTTCTCGTGACATTGCCTTCCCTTGAGTCACATGTTTCACCTCAATCAGATGAAGCCCAAACAAATCATGCTTTTCAGCACTGAGTGAAACTCAAGATTTGTTTTTCCAAACTGTTTTAGTTTAAAATGTATGGAAAATCTAAAGTATACATAATATGGGTTTTGGGAGGCATGTTTCCCTTAGCTCTGCCCCTAGTCTGCTATTCTCGCTCTGCTCTTTTTTCTTTTCTGAGAACGTCTTGTTTCCTCCATGTTCCAAATAAGTCAAAGCTTCCTTTTCAGTCTGATTGTATTTATTGTCCAAAAACAGCCTGCTGCCACGCTGGACAGAAGTTCATAACTACCGAGCAATGTTCCCTTCTACCTTTGACAGTCCTATTTACAGCAATAACAGAATAGAGCAGAACTTTCCAAACTGTGTGTTGCGACACATTAGTGTGTCAGTTGTAGTGTGTAGGTGGGTCGCACGAACGCTCCTCTTGCTGCTTCCAGAGCTGGAAAGGAGTTAGTTTAACCTCTGGTTTGCTAGTAAAACTGAATTACTGTGTTTGTTTGTTTGTTTAATTTATATCCTACCTTCACTACAAGGAGCTCAAGGTGGCATACATGGTTCTCCTTTTCCCCATTTTATCCTCATAACAAGGTAGGTTAGGCTGAGAGTGAGTGACTGGCCAAGTGGGGATTTCAACTCCCGTCTCTCCCAGGTCCTAGTCCCATAACCACTGTGCCACACTAGCTCTCATGCTTGCAGAAGGGGCAGGAGGGCTTTCTACTGTAGGACATCATGGTCCCATCTCTTCCAGGAAACCTGGCTACCAGTGTTTGCATCTGATATTGGCTAATCAGGACAGACTAGGCATCTTCAGCTAACAGAAGTGGTCTCAGAAAGGTGAGGCTTGCTGTTGAGTACCCCACGCTCATTCTTGGGGACCTCAATATTCCCACTGCTTTTTCAATAACTTCATGGCTGCTAGGACAGCCACGGAGATGTCCTAACCTGTAATCTGCCCCAATACCTGTAGGCAGGGGGAGGGAGATCTTACTCTGAATTTGAAGCTCTTGGCTAGGCAGGGAGCTGGGGATGTGACTGTAAATGTGTATTTATTTAGCTCCTTTTTTATAGACATATCTCTTCCTGGACAGTTCCAGGCTTTTGACAACTCTGAAGAATTTGCTACTCTTATATGAACCTGCCAAAACATTATGCCAGAAGTCTTCCTGTGGGTGCCGCCTAATAATAATAATAATTTATTAATTATACCCCGCCCATCTGGCTGGGCTTCCCCAGCCACTCTGGGCAGCTTCCAATAAAATATTAAAATACCGTAATACATCAAACATTAAAAGCTTCCCTAAACAGGCCTTCAAGTGTCTTCTAAAAGTCTGGCAGTTGTTCTTCTCTTTGACATCTGGTGTTCGACAGGGAGGGTGCCACTACTGAGAAGGCCCTCTGCCTGGTTCCCTGTAACTTGGCTTTTCGCAGTGAGGGAACCGCCAGAAGGCCCTCAGTGCTGAACCTCAGTGCCTGGGTAGAAAGATGGGGGTGGAGACGCTCCTTCAGATATACTGACCTCACCCTCCTTCAGGGGAGAAGCAAGTGCCCTTTTCAGTTGTGGCTCCCCTTTATTAGACACCCACCCGTCACCCTTAAAGCTTTAGGGGCCAGGTACAGCCTGATATTTTAATGGTAATTTTGAGTTTTATCTTCTGAGACTGATGGGTAATTTGTTATTTTCCTGCTGTCATATGCCACCATTTCATGTGCTGCTGCAAAATTAGATGTTTTTCTCTGATGTTTTCATTAATTTGTGGTGGTTCCGAGTCTTGTGTTGTTGTTTCATTATTACGCTTGGGTTGCGAATGTGATCCATGTGGGATCCATGTGGGATGTGATCCATGTGGGATGCACGTTTGCAACCCGCAGCGTTTGCAACCTGCGTCTGTGCACGCATGGGTTGCGATTTGGTATTTCTGCACATGTATGACTGCCAAAACCCGGAAGTAACCCGTTCCAGTACTTCCAGGTTTCGGCAGTCCACAACCCGAAAAAATGCAACCTGAAGCGAATGCAACATGAGGTATTACTGTATATTACAACAAACACTCTGTGAGGTGAGTGAGGCTGAGAGACTTCAGAAAAGTGTGATTAGCCCAAGGTCACCCAGCAGCTGCATGTGGAGGAGCGGAGGAGCGAACATGGTTCACCAGATTACAAGTCCACTGCTCTTAAGCCCTACACCATGCTGGTGCAGAGTGCCTCCCATTAACTTTGGCCAGTGGCCCAGCTGTGCCCCTATCCGGACAGGGTTAGCCTAAGTTCTGTTGTCTGTGCTCTGGTAACCTCTAGGTTAGATTATTGCAACGCATTATATGTGGAGCTGCCTCTGAAGATGGTTTAGAAACTTCAGCTGATGCCAAATTTGGCAGCCAGGTTGCTCACCAGGGCAAGACGGTTTGAGCATTTTACACCAATCCTGGCCTGACTGCACTGTCTGCCAATTAGTTTCCAGGCCCAGTTCAAAGTGCTGGTTTTGACCTATAAAGTCTTAAAATGGCTCAGGACCACAATTCCTCAATGCCGTTTCCCATATAAACCCCATATAAACCCTCAGGTCCTTCTTCGTGTGCCTCCTCTGTGATGAAAAGTCCAGCGGGTGGCAAGACAATAATGGGCCTTTTCTGCAGTGGCCCCCCACTTGTGGAATGCTCTCCCCAGAGAGGCTCAGCTGGTACCTTCATTACAAGCTATATCATGCCTCTGCTCCAAGGCCTATGGCTAATTAAACAATATTTGGCCTTTTAAACTGGAGTAAGTTTTTGCTTGTTATTATGGTATGTATTTTTGTGTTTTGATATTGTAAATCACCCTGTGATATTCGGATAAAAGCCGGTACAGAAATTTATAATAATAATAATAATTCTCATCTTTGATGTGAAAACCTTGTTGCCAACCTCCCATTTTTCCACTTTTCCAGTGGGTTTTCTTGAGCCCCACCGGCTTTGCCTAAGCACCTGCCTTCAGCCTCTCACATTTGCTGCTCTGAAACTTGATCTCTGCCTGTTTTGAACCTCAAGTGTGAATGATGTCTTTCAGCCTACTTGGATAGGCAGCCAGTCCCAGGACCCGACTGCCTGGAGCAGGCCACTTGCTATAGCCTTGAGGTGCTGGGGTGAAACCCCAAGTGACAGTTCCTTCCAGTTTTCCCACTGGAGGCACAACCTGCCAGAAATTATCCTGCGTAAGGACTCTTGTGTGTGCTTTTCCATGGGGGAGGGGGGCTTGTGCAGGAGAACTTCCCAAGGGATGATGCTACATGGCTGAGGTTTGTAGCATTTCATGGAGCCCAACATCCTCTTTGTGGGAAGTTTGCCTCAATGGCCCTGCATGGGGTTCCTTTTGTTCTCTGTAAAAAAACAAAACTGCCTGTCTTGACTTTGGTTGGCAACCGTGTTGCTTTGCCACCAGGCCAAACTCTCTCTTACTGGAGGTGGGGGGGGGGGGAGAGGGGGTAATTAATTTCTATGAATGACAGCCCAGAGAAATGTCACCAGGACCTTTTATGTGTACCAACTTCATTTCCTTACAGCCGAGCATTGTGTGCCTGCAGGAATTCTGTGGCGCACATTGAACAGGATATAAGCTTGAGCTATGGGAAGCCAAAGTGTTCTTTCTGTGTCTGTGCTTTGCCTGGATTAGAATTCGTCACAGCTGGCAATGTGCTTTTGAAAAAGGGAAGAAACTGTTCTTCCCCCTGCCAATCTTCTGAGAGAAACTGACCACGCTAGGAAATAATTGTGGGGTTAAGCCTCTTCAAAGAGGATTTGTATGTGCTGATATTTTGTTCCCTATAAATAAGTTCCTTCTCTCTCTCTCCTCTTGAGGAGGGCCTTGCTTCACGGAGGTTGAGATGCATGTTGCTATAGCGACAGCGTCCTGGCAACAACTCCCAGCTGCTGCTTTGCTGCTTCTTCTCCCAGGCCCAGCCAAGAAGAGCCGAGGGGGCTCCTCGGTTGCCGCGGTGGAGGCAGGAAATCAGCAACAGAGGGGCACCAGTACATCCCAGCTTCATCCTGGCAAGCCTTTAGGTGTGGCTGCTGACCTGAAAAATACCTACACCCCCCAAACAAGAAGTGTAGTCGAATATGCTGCTATGATACTCAGAAGCAGATTTGGGGCACTCCAGCCCTGCCCTAACCAGACCCAGGTAAGCAGCCTTAGGAGACAACTTGCTTCCATTCAGACATTTAACTTGCATTCGGATGTGGGGAGGCTCCTGGTGTTGACCTTCGGCTCATTTCTGTCACCATTGCTTCCAACCACCTCCATATTTTCAGGTGTGTTGGCACTGAGACCACACGTCTCTCGCATGAGGGTGGGGATGCAGAGTGGGGGCGGGGAATGAGGGAAGCCTTCGCTGTCAAGACCAGTGGAGACACTGCATGCCACCTCCTTCCACCATGCCAGGATCCTGACGACTTTTGGTTTTCCGAAGACACGAGTTTGAGGCGACGGGAACAAAGCCATGTTGAATGCTGTCAGCGGGGCCCTGGATGCAGCTGTGGCATGTTCTGTTGTGAGTTTCTTAGGCTGTTGGGGGGATGCTGCTGGGGGGGGGTCTCCCTAGGGAGGGGATGTGTTGTACATTTGTGACTTCTCTCAAAATAGTCAGCGTATGGTGGGGTGGAGGATGAAGAAATGTTCCTTTGAAGATCCAAAATAAACTGGTATCTGAGAGGGAGCATTTCAGTGGGTGACTTGAAACAAACAAATCGACAGCAGGGAGATCTGTGCATTGTGTGGTTGGAGATGGTGGCGGTGCACCTTGTGACAAGCAGTTTTTGATGGGGCTTCTTTCTTTGGGTATGTTTGCCGTTGTATTAATTGTAAAGGGCTGATGACTTTTCAGGCTGGGATGAGATGGGCCAAGGCTTATTTTGGTGCCTGAGGTGGGAAATCCAAATAGCACCTCCTCTTCCCCCATTCCTAATGAGGCATGGACTGAGAAGTTCTCCTGCACAAGTTTCCTAGAAATGAATGAGAGAGGGCTCTCTTGCTCATCTCTCGTTTGTTTCCATGAGGCTTGGGCAGGAGAACTTGACAGTGGAAGTCTGCAAGTCGGACCCAGGGATGCAGCCCTCTGTTGAGGCACCCCACACACTGTCAAGGTAAGAGGGAGACATCTGACTTGCTTGACATTATTCTTACAGTGGGGAGGGATTTCTGCAATGTCTGAGGGTGGGTAGCAGGAATCTCTGCTTAATTATTACTCTCCATCTCCAACATGCTTGTTTGTACAGTGTTATCCAAAGTTCACCTTCCCAGCAGCAGGGGGATCAGTTGTTGGTAGCCGGGTCAATAGCTGGCCCTGCCAAAGCAGGAAGAGTTGCAACCTCTGTCTTTTCATAACAACATAAGAGCCCTGCAGGATCCAGGCAAAGGGCCTTCATGGTCCCCCATCCTCTTCTCACAGTGCCCAGAGTGGCTGGGGAGACCTAGCCAGATGGGTGGGTATAAATAATAAATTTATTATTATTATTATTATTATTATTATTATTATTATTAGTCCACAAGCAGGACCTGAGCGCAAGAGCACTCTTCCATTTTTGCAGTTCCCAGCAACTGGTATCCAGACCGTGGATACCAGTTGGAGGCAGAGCACAGCCATCCCTGGGGTTTGCCATTCCATCAGCTAGGAGCAGGTTTTCCCCTCCTCCCATCATTAGAAATAGAACATAGAAAACACGTCAGGCCATTGGTCCATCTAGCTCAGTATTGTCTACACTGACTGGCAGCGGCTCTCCAGAATTTCAGGCAGGGAGTCTTACCTGGAGATTTGATTCGATTTATTATAACTCTACACTGCTTTTCATTCAAATGAATCCCAAAGCGACTTGCAAAAAATAAATAATAATATTATGAAACATCATAGAACATCACAAATGCAGCATAGATCATATAGAATAATTAACAAATCATCAGTGAAACAATTACAATCTATAAAGCACTGTTAGCAAAGCAGCAACTAAAAAATAAGCTATACGTCACAATTAAAGCAAAAGTCATATTATATGATTAACAAATCAATGCAACATTCGTAGCTTACAAAGCAACATTAACAAAATAGCAGCCAAAAAATACACTAAGCATTGTTTTTTTATAAATAATTGTTTTTTAAAAAGGATTTTCATAGTTAACAAGGGTACAAAGCATCTCTCTTTTCAATTCATAGAGTCCTTTCTACAGGTCAGTTACACTAAGCACTGTTAAGTTCTTGGGGCAGCACAGGTGAAACCAGCCACCTGATGGAAAACAGAGTCTCTCTCCCCTCACAGTTGTTCCTCTGGAAACAGCTCCCCTGTAAGATCTCCTAGGGCTGGAGGGTGGGGCAAGGCAGGTAGGAAAAGCCATTACTTGCTGGCCAACACAGAATCTCTCTCCCCTCCATGGAGATGGATTGAAACTTGAACCTTCTGCATGAAAGGAACAGGTGCTCTACTGTCCATCACTTAACATTTTTCAGCAACAGGTGCTCTCTTCATCACCCCTCCTCCTCCTCCTCCTCCTCCTCCTCCTCCTTTAGTCTGTGGGTCTGTGGGTCAGCTCTCTCCGTTCTGCTGCTAGACTACCTTGAATGATGCCCAACACCTTCACCCAGACAGCTGTTTGTGAAGGCATCTGTACACGTGGGTGGGAAGTTCCCAAGTTCTCAACTATTCCCGCTGTCACTTGGAGAGAAGCTTATTTATTAAATAATTTCTTGAACTATTTATGTCCAGCCTTTTGGTTCCGCAACTGAACCTCTGGTGATTTGCAAAATACCTCCTGTCACCTTGCTCCACCACTGACAGCTGTGATGAGCAAAGAGAGACTCCTTCTAGCTACAGAGCCCATCCATAAAGCTATCACACTTTGAAAGGCCTTTTAACACTCTCCCCAGGATGCTGGACTAAATGGGCCATTGGACTAGTCCAGCAGGCTCTTCTTATGTTGTGTGAAGTGGATACAGTTAACATGCATCTTTTCTTGCTGAGCAAATAGCAAATGCCTGAGGAGCCCCAGAACTGCTGGGAGGGAGGGGTTTTACTCTCTGTCCCTGTCACTATTCAAATAAAAAACCACATTTTTGTGACACCTATTAGCATTTCAAAGGAAGCCTGCCTCCCTGGTGCTTAGAACCCTCTTCTGTTCCTGAGGCTTTTCTACCAGCTTCCAGAGAGAAGGCTGTGTTATTCTGTTGGAGCAAAAATAACCAAAGGTATTGCAGCATCATAAAGCCTAACAAATTTAGCAGAAGCCTTCATTGATGCCACTTCCTCTGATGCAACTCATCATGCTTCTGATGAAGCAGATTCTACTAGTCCATGGAAGTTCATGCCATAACTAACGTGGTTGCCTTTAATAATTATTAAATCTTAGACCTTCTGCATGCAAAGCTTGTGCTAGTAATGTGACTTCTCAGGAAATAAATTGTACTGGAAAAATTTCCAATGCAAATTAGCCTAATTTGCACTGCGAAATTTCTTGAAGAGCGATAGTGTTCGTTTTACTTGTAAACAAAGCATAAAGGGGGGAACTTTCCAAGCTTCCCTAATATTGTATTTGCTGTTGACCCCCATTTATTGTTACTAATGACCTGATGACAAAAGGGAAAATTTTCTAACGCACATCACTTGGCATGTGCTGTATATCATCTTCCAAGGCAGGCCCACATATTGTGCCTTGCAGGTAAACTAGCCATGAGGATGCCACAAAATACTTCTTCTTTTGGGGTCTGCAGTGAGGGTTTTGTGCTGGGCTCTCTGAAGTTCATCTCCTCCACCCCTCTGCCTCCTGCACCCACCTTCCCAAACTCCACCAAGTCTTCCCCTCCAGCCCTGCCCAGTGCTGAAGGCTGTGAGCTGAACGCATTTGCTCTTCAACAGCCTGTCTCGAAAGCTAGGAGCTCTTTTGACCAGATATATTAGACAACTGTAATTGCCACACATCACGTTCTCAGACTTTCAAAATACACCTGAGTAATGGCAGTGTGTGTGAACTGGCAAACTGCATACCTTCCAACATTTCTCTGATGGAATTAGGGATGCCCTAAGGAAAAGCAGGACATTCCAGGATCAAATCAGAAACCGGGACAGCTTCTGTAAATCCAGGTCTGTCCCTGGAAAACAGGGACACTTGGAAGGTCTGAAACTGCACACAGCATGGGACCCCCCCCCCCCACATTAATGCCTCTCGTTTTATTTCTATTTGAATTGAGGAATAAATGCATATTTGCTCTCCCAACCAGTCTGGGCCCTAAAGAGTGATGATGCACAGTAACAACATTGCCACAAGGCATCCCTCTCTCAAAGGCAATAATGGTGGCAGGGATGTTGTTAAGTTGTGGGTGAACATATCAGACGACACAGCGATTCTTCAAACAGCTCTTGTTTATTCACAGGCCAGAACAGAACTGAACTGAAGGGTTCAGCCAGCCTGCTTATATAGAGCTCCACTAGAACGCAACAGTAACCATTTTCTGTAACTATCCAATCACTGAACGTCACTTTCAATCCCTTATTTGCATATGTGGACCTGAGTGAAAAGTACAGGATCCCCCTGCTGGCCCAGGGTGAGAACTTCAGTACATGACAGATGTAGCAAAGATAGGAGGGGACAAAGAAGAGAGGCCCTCTCTGGAAAATTGGGAGCATGTGGCCTATTCTTTTCAGGTCTCTCAACCCTCTTCTGCTAGGTACTCTGTATCTCATCTGCCCAACCTCTTGGCTATTTCTCAGCACCCCTTTCCTGCTAATAGTCACTCCCGTCTGCCAGCCCCAATATCTTTTTCTCCTTTTTAAAATGTATGCATTTTACATATCTTAGTACATCAGTTATACAATTGTCATTGTTTATCTTACACTCTGACTTTCACACACATTCCTCCATGGGGTCTTATTTAGTCCTTGTTAAATTGCATCTCCTTAATTACCACCCCTCTTCTGCTTATTTTAACTGCTGCTCATATATTTAACCCCACTTGGAAGTTTATCTGATTGTTATATTTATTTAAATATTCGCCAAAGTATTCCCAGTCTTCTTTTATATCAGACTCATCTTGATTTATTATCTTTGCAATCAACATTGCTAGCTCTGCGTATTATATTAGCTTATTCTGCCAGTCTATTTTTGCGGGACTTATATATAAATTTTAAATTATAAATTTATAATGACTTCCCTTCTTCTCCTTCCATGGTTCATTTTACTTATCATACATTCCTGCATATTTTACTCTAACCATTCAAATCAGTTTTCCACTTTTACAGCAAAAATTATTTACTCTGTTGAATTTATCTTATTGATGCCACTGTTTTCAGCTTTACACATTTATTTTCCATATTTTCAATAAATGTTTTCCACTCTTCTTTAATTATATGTTTTTCTTGCTCTCTTATTCTGTGTGTTAAATCTGCAAATTCTGCATATTCTGTCAACTTAAATTGCCAGTCCTCTTTGGTTGGGACCTCACTCACTTTCAATTTGGGGGCTAACAAAACACGGGCTGCAGTCGTTGCATACATAAATAAGCTTTCTGACACCTAGGAATTTGTTTGGGCTATTCCCAATAAAAAGAACTTGGGGGAGAGTTGTGGAGGAAAGTAATTTTAAACATATTTTTTTCAATTCATTATAAATCATTTCCCAATACCCTTTTACCTTTTTACATGTCCACCACATGTGAAAAAAGGTTCCCTCCACTTCTTTACTCTTCCAACATGGATCTGATTCTGTTTTATAAATCTTAGCCAACCTACTCAGAGTTAAATACAATCTATGGATCATTTTCAAACAATTCTTTTTCAATTAATAACATGCAGTAAATTTCAGGTCACTTTCCCAAAGTTTCTCCCAGAGGTTAAGATGTATATTGTGTCCTATATCTATTGCCCAGTGTGTCACTGAAACTTTAACAAGCTCGTCTTTTGTTTCCCATTCTAATAAAAAAATTATACATTTTAGACAGAAGTTTATCATTTTGTAAATGTTCTTTTTTGAATTGTGAACTTTAGTCCATAAATCCATTCTTTCTATCTAATTTAAACATGTTGTGTATTTGGTGATATTGCAACCAATCTATAACTTGGCTCCTTAGGTTTTCCATTGATTTCAGTTTGGGTTCCACCCCCCCCCCCCCGTAAAATCCAGCAGTTCCCTATAAGATTCCCATTGTCTATTCATATTAACTCTATTAATTGTAATTGCTTTGATGTGAGATAGCCATAAAGGTGTTTTTCTTTCCAGCATATTTATATATTTTCCCCAGACTCTATATAGATTCTTCCTAATAATGTGGTTCATTAAACTCATAAGTTTTAGCCTTCCCATACCAAAGACATGCATGTCAGCCAAATTTTAAATCATGACCCTCTAAATCTAAGATGTTTGCATTGTCCAATACAATCCATTCTTTTAACCTACGCAAACAACCTCCCTCATAATACAATTGCAAATCTGGCAGGGCAAAGCCTCCTCTTTCTTTTGTATGTATCAGGATACAAAATATTTTATTCTTGGCTTCTCCCCTTGCCAGATAAATTTAGAGACATCTTTTTTCCATTCTTTGAAGCAGCTTGAATGATTTACAATCGGGATTGATTGGAATAAAAACAGCGTCCTAGGGAGTAAATTCATTTTAATGGCTGAAATTCTATCTAACAGGGAGAGTTTCATTCTCCCCCATATCTCCAACTCTTTCTTAACCTCTTTCCACAATTTAATATAATTATTTTCAAATAGGTTGAGCTTTCTTACTGTCAGCCAAATTCCTAAATACTTAATTTTATTGCCTATTTTTAAACCAGACACCCTTTCTAAAAAAATTTTTGACTGCTCATCCATGTTTTAACCAACATTTTGGTTTTATCTGAGTTTATTTTGAAACCCACCACCTCTCCAAACCTTTTAATTTATTCTAATGCTTAGAGAACACTCTCCAAAGGTTGTTCTAGTGTCAACACCACATCATCAGCAAATGCCCTTAATTTATAGACTCTACGTCCCTCCTCAAAACCTTTAATTTCCCCTTTTCTTATTATATTCTGAAGCAGTATTTCTAATGTCATAACAAACAGGGACAGCCTTGCCTCGTTTCTTTTTATATTTGGCATTTGTCTGAAATAATATAATTTATTACTATATTTGCAGATTGATCAGTATAGATTGTTTTAATTCCTCCTAGGAAAGAATTACCTATTTCCATTTTCTCTAAAACCTTAATCATAAATGACCATGAAATGTTGTCAAAAGCTTTATCTGCATCTAGGAAGATTAACGCAGCCTGTTTTTCATTTCTTACTTCCACGTACGCTATTAAATTAATTACATTTCCTATATTTTCTTTCATTTGTTGGCCTGGTAAAAACCCAGCCTGGTCTCTGTGGACTGACTCAGTCAATGTCCGTTTCAATCTATTAGCCAATATTGTAGCAAATTGTTTGTAGTCACAATTCAATAATGAAATAGGTCTGTAATTTTCTAGTTTGTAGCTTCCTCAGTAGCATGTTGGACGCCTTCCGACCTGAGGGGCTCATCTTCCAGCGTCATAACTTTTATATGCCTGTTGCCTTTGTCCATGGAGTTTTCTTGGCAGGGATACTGGAGTGGCTTGCCGGTTCCTGCTCCAGGTGGATCACGTTTGGTCAAAACTCTCCACTATGACCTGTCCATCTTGGGTGGCCCTGCACAGCATAGCTCATAGCTTCTCTGAGTTATTCAAGCCCCTTTGCCACGGCAAGGCAGTTATTTAGATTGAGGTAAAAAAAAATCTTGTAAGGGAGTGTTGCCCCTTACTCATAATTTGTTCATTTTTCAATACCACATCATTTATCTTCCACCTAAATGAAGAACATTTCCCTCCTGTTATTGTCATAAAGATGCCATTGTGATTGGATAATATCTTAGGTTGAATTTCTACCTTTTTTACCCTAGTTGTTAACTCTTTCAAAGCCAATAAAAGCTGTATTCTGCTGGAATAATTGTTTGTATTTGAGAAAAAAAGTAAATTTGTGTTCTAATGGATGCTTAAGTCACCATAGATCAGTTAAGTCAAAATTGGACACCATATCAAAAAAGGCATTTGGCAATTTCCCTTATTTTGAATCTGTTTTCCGTACCGTTCTATCTAGGTCAAGGGAAATGACACAATTAAAATCGCCCATCATTATTATTTTACTATCACACAAATCAAAAATTTCTCTTCCAATTTGTTTGTTTTTTAATCAGTTTTCCATTCATTGGGGGCATAAATTCCCACTACAGTAATTGGTTCTCCATCTAGTCTCACTTCAATAACCATCATTCTGCCTTCCTCATCTTTAATGGTGAATTTAGGGTCTAGTTTGGGGTTAACATACATAATTACTCCTCCCTTTTTGGTTTTATCAGAAGAGATAAACTCTTGCCCCATTTTAATGGTTATTTTATCCATTATTACTACATCTGATTGCTGAGGAATAGATCTGAATCTCAAAAAAATTGCTGTTTGCCTTAATTCAATTAACGCCAAATTATCCACCATTAATTCCTGAGTTTCTCTGGCTGCCGCAACTTCCTCTAGCATCTTTTCCTGTTCCTTCCTTATTTCTTTATTTTCCTCTTTATTTATTTGGACTGCATCTTGAAGAGTTTGCACTGTTTTCTCCAAGTTACTTGCAAGAGCCTTTATTTCTGTTGATAATTCACCTACCACTTTGGTGTGGCTTTGAAGATCTTTCTGCATTTCCATCATTACCTCCACAAGGTCCATCTTTGGTTCTCCCTCTTCGATAAAGCCTTTCCTTGATTGGCCAGGTGTCAATGCCAGATTCTTCTTTTGTGAGGCTATTTTTAATTTATTAGCCAGGAAAATTAAAAATATATAATTCCACAGATGATAACCATCATGGTGTTTTCCTTTCTAAAAGGTCCTTATACCTTATCCAAACAGTATAAACTCCTCCTTACTATATAATTTAGGAACCCTCTATGTCAGGATGTCAGGGGTCAGCAAACCTTTTCAGCAGGGGGTCAGTCCACTGTCCCTCAGACCTTGTGGGGGGCCGGACTATATTTTTTTTGGGGGGGATGAATGAATTCCTATGCCCCACAAAAAAAACCCAGAGATGCATTTTAAATAAAAGGACACATTCTACTCATGTAAAAACATGCTGATCCCTGGACCGTCCGTGGGCCAGATTTAGAAGGCGATTGGACCAGATCTGGCCCCTGGGCCTTAGTTTACCTGACCATGCTGTATGTACTTTAACTTTGTCATACCATAAGTACGCATGCCAACCGTATCTTAAGTTAAACCGCTCCAAGTTCAATAGGCTAGCTATCTTTTCCTCCTGTCTAGCAAAGGACCTCTCACTCATCTCTCATAAGCAGCACTGCCTGTTGGCAGTCTGTTGCTGATACCTCTCCCCTAAGCATCTGGAGAATTCCATGGCATCCCCAGAATCTTAGTCAACAGCTTGTGGGATGGGGGCTGACAGGCAACAGGCAATTTCATCTAATGTATATGGTGTTCCTACAGACATGGGAGCAGCCCTATTTTCAAAAGCTCTCTCCAAGAGAGGTGGTATAATTTTGAGCAAGTCTCTCTTTTCTATGCAGCGCTTGGGAAACGTGGCCTTGGTTAATAGACAAGCAGTATCTTGTGATGTTTTGCAGGATATCCCTTGTGGGTTTTTTTTCTCTGCAAAGCTGACACTTCCATCGAAATAACCCCTCTGTTCCCTTTCCATCTGCGCACCATATTGCATCATGTTTAATCAGTAATCCCCAAGCAGTCCTCCTGATGGCACATCCTGCCAGGTTTCAGTGGGTGTTTCAGTGTTTTCAGAGCATGTGAGATCAGCCTCAGAGCAAATGGCCTCTGAGGTGGCAAGTGGGACTCCAGTCTGGCTTTTCTTTTCTTTTTTGGTAGTAGGCCTTGGTGACTATCTAATCTTTGTGAATTCCATTCAGAAAGCAAAGCGGTGAGGGCCAGAGTCTGGTTTAATTTTATATTGCAGGTTATTGTGCTGGAATGAAATGAGCCTTTGATTATGATGGTTTGCATAGTGCCGTCTGTGTGCTTTACAATGAATGGGTGTGAAAGGTCCCTGTCTAAAGCAGATACAGGGGAACAATGTGAGGTGTTTGGTGTTTAGGTGGTAGATGGGCCAGGACAAAAAGTGGTTTGAGCTACCTCCTTTTCCCTCCCTCTCTTCCCCACCCAGCAGGCTGCTGGGGGACAGCCAGGAGTCTGTCTCCAGGGGTCCAAGCTGGTCACTTGCAGAGGGCTCTCCCTCCTTCTGTTGCTCCATCAGCTCCCCTCCCATTTATTTCTCTTTCTCGCTTTCCTTCTCCACAGTCACATGAAAGAAAGTAGGCTGGAATGGGAACCTATGGTCCATCAGAGTAAGATCTGGACATTTTCCAGGAAGGTATCTGGGCAGTAGCTTCTGACCAGCGGGCAAGAAAGGAACATGGGCTTGAGAAAGGGGTGCAAAATCAAATCAAAAGCCAAAGAGATAGAAAAGGGTCAGAAGTCACCTTCAAAAGGCTTGACATCAGCCTATGTATATAGGCTAAAATGTATATATTATTTTAAACTTCTTAATCACACAGCGCTGTAGAGCAGTACTGGAGCTGTTCTCTCCCCCCCCCTCCCCTGCTACTGGGCACCTCAACTCTGGCCAAATTCACACCATACATTTAAAGCACAATGATACTACTTTGAATCAACATGGCTTCCCCTCAAGAATTCTGGGAGCTGTAGTTTGTTAAGCGTTCTGAGAGTTGTGAGGAGGCCCATACTTCCCTTACAGAGTTCCAGTTCTAGAGTTCCCTGTGAAGAGAGATTGACAGTTAAGCCACTCTGAGAATTGTAGCTCTGTGGGGGGAATAGGGGACTCTGAACAACTCTCAGCATTCTTAACAGACTACAGCTCCCAGAATTCTTTGAGGGAAGCCATGACTGTTTCAATGGTATTCATAGCACTTTAAATGTGTGGTGTGAAGGTGGTCCCAGAGGCACAGAGGAAGGAGAAGTTGGTGGTGGCGGAGGGGGAAGGTGAGGCAGGGGCAACTTAGGTGTCTCCTCTGCCGCGGGCCTGGCTGGGCCCACCTCTGCCACCACCATCTTCTCCCTTCCTTTCAAGGCCTCTCAGCATCCTCAAAAAACAAAGGAAACGTGTGTCTTGCCTCCAAAATAATTGTGTTTATTGTAACCAATCGATGAATCAAACTCATACAAGCAATTAACTAAGGTTTATTTCATCTGGTGACAGCTCTAAAGCATATAGATTTTTTTTAAAAATAGAGGCAAACACTGCAAGGATAGCTACACAAGACATTCCCCAGTATGTTTTTTGTTGTTTTATTTACTGAAGTTATATACTGCCCTATACAAAATGCATAATCAAATAATTAAAAAACAATCATCATCACCACCACCCAACACATTTTAAAAGGGCATAATATGTCAAGCAAATCAACCAAAGGCCTGGTTGAAGAGGAACATTTTTGCCTGGCGCTTAAAGGTGTATAATGAAGGCTCCAGGTGAACCTGCCTGGGGAGAACATTCGACAGGCGGGGAGCCACTGCAGAAAAGGCCCGTTTGTGCGTTGCCACCCTCTGGATCTCTCAGACTCTCTGTCCTGGGACACCAGCCCAAACTATGAGGTCCTGCAATGATTCTGCAATTGCTCTGGCTGAGATTCTGGAAGTGGACTGGCCATGTTATAGTCCTAGCTCAATCTATTTCCCAATAAATGGGCTGTTGCTCAGGGGGAAGCATACTTCTTTGCAGGCAGAAGCTCCTCATTTCAGTCCCTAGCAGCACCTCCAGCTAGGGCTGGGAGATACCCAACCCCAAAATCCTAGAGAACCAGGGCTGCCCATCAGGACATGGGCCTGCTCCTGACTCAATATTAGCAGGCCTTCCTGTATTCCATCAGAGTGCCAGGGCCTAACACATCCTCTTTTGGACCTCTGCACACAGGTAAACCTTACCTGCATGTTCAAGATGGGAACAGCGTCCTCATGTGCTCCTGATAGCGTAGGCCTTAGGCTCCTTGGTGCAATGGCAGGGGTCTTGGCCCATGTGTTACTCCCATGTGTTTTGCTTCTGCCCAACCCACATTGCAGATAATCCTGGGAGCCTCCACAAGCCACCGCCTTCTCCATGGGGAAGCTTTGTGCTCCATGGGGAAGCTTTGTGCTATCTTGGCTGTGCAGATTCCAAAAGTGCCCTCCAACAATGGCATTGCTGGCATGAAGTGGCTGTTCTGTGCCAGCTATAAACAGATGAATAATTTAACTGCTTCAGTCATATTGTGTTGCTGTTTCCCCAACAGGCATAAATTCTTGGAAAGAGAGGATGGCACAGCGAAGCCCGATATTCTCCACACTCGGCCCAACTGAAAGGTATCCTGAGGCATGTGAGGGAACTGCTTTGATGGGGTGGCAGAGGGTGTGTGGGGTGTGTGTGTGTGATTTGAAATATTTATTTATTGAAGGCTTCCCAGACCCGGTAGCCCCCTCCATATGTTGCTGGGCTCCAGCCTGTATCACTGCCAACCATTGAATGTACTTGCTGGGAATGATGGGAGTTGGAGGTCAAATAACATTTGGTGACGAAGGCCCATTTACTCTATGCCCATCCTTCCATGGAACTCTTACAGGGTCAGGACAAATCTCAGGGGCAAAAGGACAGGTGCTTTGCTTGCAGAACATCTCAGGTTCAGTGCATGTCAGGAAACACACAGGGTTAATGTTTCCCCACTATGGTGCATTTTCAGGTTTAGCTCAGCTGAGTGTGAGAGGGGCCAAAAGAGGATTTGCCTGTTTGGACCCAAAGACTTTTGCCCATTTCTAGGGAGCAGCCATGAGAGGGGACCTCTTGCCTTCCAGCTCTCCTTGTAGGCTTCTTCCTGATAACGTCTGATTGGCTGATGTGGGAAGGAGGATGCTGGCTTCAATGGATCTTGTTTAGGGCTGATATATCATCCAAAACTGGTTTGAAGTCCATATCATGATATCGGTTTCATAATTTTTGACCTGGCAATACATCGCAAATCATGATGTGTGTGTTTGTGTATGTCCTATGCAGGAATTACAATGTGGGGGATACCGTGCTGCTAGCCAATGCCTCTACATAGCTCCATCCTTATTTCAGACATCGTGATACAGTGGTACCTCGGGTTACATACGCTTCAGGTTACATACGTTTCAGGTTACAGACTCCGCTAACCCAGAAATAGTGCTTCAGATTAAGAACTTTGATTCAGGATGAGAACAGAAATTGTGCTCCAGCGGTGCGGCAGCAGCAGGAGGCCCCATTAGCTAAAGTGGTGGTTCAGGTTAAGAACAGTTTCAGGTTAAGTACGGACCTTCGGAACGAATTAAGTACTTAACTCGAGGTACCACTGTATATCAAATGTTTAGTTGGTGATGTATCACGATGTTGAAAACCAGATATTGCCCAGCCCTAATCTTGTCTCTGACACTTCCTAAGAGCCACGAAAGCACCAATGCCCATCTGGCAGTGGAATCAGTAGCAGGCCAAGATCTGAGCACAGAGGTGTATTTGAAGGAGGACTAGGCCAAGGATGCATTTGGCTGCAGAACAAGTGGATAGGAAACATGGGACAAAAGCAGCCAAAGTGATCAAGGGGATGGAACAACTCCCATATGAGGAAAGGTTGCAGTATTTGGGGGGTTTTGGTTTAGAGAAAAGGCAAGTAAGAGGTGACATGATAGATGTGTATAATAGAGGATTAGACAAATTCATGTTGGAGAAAGCTATTATTGGCTACTAGCCATCCTGGTTATGCTCTGCCTCCATTGTCAGAGGCGATATGCTTCTGAATCCAGTTGCTGGAAACCCTGGGAGGAGCAGATGCTCATGTGCTCAGGTACTGTTTGTGACTTTTTCAGTGGCATCTGGTTGGTCACTGTGAGAACAGGATGCTGGACTACATGGGCCACTTTCTGCCAGACCCAGGAGGCTCTTCTTAGGTTCTTACAACTGGCTGGCACACATGGAGACAGAAGAGGAACAAGCACTGATGCTTGGAGAGACTAAAAGCCACATAGGCAGGGCCAGAATTTGGCTCTTGCTGAGGTGAAGATCTGAGCCTGACCCAAAATCAATTTGAGGGGAACTGATTCACTACCAGGTGTGTGGATCCCTTCTGGTCCTTGGGAGCATAATCCTGCTCCTCTCATGGCTCACAACAATGCTGCACAATACACAGACCAATGACATTCCTGGCTGATTCTGGTGCACAATAAACAGTTAATTATAATGGCTTGAGCAGTGTAGTGTAATGGTTAGAGTGCTGTGCTAAGTATGGCAAGAGCCAGGTTCAAATCCTCACTCACTCTGTGTTCACTGGGTGACCCTGGGCCAGTCACTGTCTCTCAGGCTGACCTGCCTCATAGTGTCATTGGCAGAAGGTATTCTATTGACCTCCTTGGAGGAGGGGGAGGATAAGATATTGTAGAAATAAGCGGGGTGTTGGATAAGTACTTGCTCCATCAAACCAAGCATCTCCATCACTTCCTCCTTTTAGACGAATCCGGAACATCCCCCTCCACAGCCAAGCTCTGACGGCCATTCCTCTTGGGTCAGCGAGACTCGTGGACCAGCTAGAAGACAGGATTCTCAGCCATGAGAAGACGACAGCCGCCCTTGTGGAACACGCTTTTCGCATCAAGGAAGACATTGTTTGCACGCTGCATAGGATGCAGAACAAAGGTGGAGGGGACCGGCTGGCCAGGCAGCTCTTGGAGGAGCACATCCGCAACATCACAGCCATCGTCAGGCAGCTGAACCGGGACATTGAGGTCAGTGGTAATTTTCTGGTGGTATGGTGTACCCAGTCTTCACATTTTAAAATTTCTGAAGGTGCGTGGTTTCTTTCTCTTTTTAAAATTTATTATGTTTATATACCACCTTTCCCTCCAAGGAGCTCTGTGTGGCATAGATGGTTCTCCCCTCCCCATTTTTATCCTCACAACAGCCCTGTGAGGTAGGCTAGGCTGAAAGACAGCTCATTGTCACCCTGTGAGCTTCATGGAAATTTGAACCCAGGCCTTACAGGTCATTATCCAACACTAACAGTTACACCACACAGATGGTTCAAACCTAAGAATCTGCAGCCCTTCTTCATGTTTCCCTTTTAATCAAGAGAAAACAAATGTTGGAAATAAATTATTATTTATTGCTTGTTTAGTGCCATCCATGTGCCTAATGCTTTATGGTGTACACGTAGACAGTTTGCTGCCGCCAAAGAACCTACAGTCTCAATTTCTGCACAGAGGAAAGTAGAGACTGATGCAGAGGTGGGGAGAGCACTGCTGTTGCACTTGGGACCTGCTTGTGGGCATCCCATAATGGGCATCTGCTTGGCCTCTGTGAGATCAGGGTGCTGGATTAGATGGGCCATTGGTCTGATCCAGGGGGGCTCCTGCTATGTACTTAGGACATAAACAGGGAAGAAACATGCAATTGTTTCATGTACTTGCCCTTAGGCTTTGGTGCAGGCTTATTTACAGGAAGAATTGGGACAAATTCTTTACAGTTCTATTTGAGAGCACACGAGTACCACACACCTAAGATCACACATTTACACACAGTGTTAATTAGTCTGGGCTAATTACCATCCCCACTAAGGTACATTGCAGTCTATTTGTTTTTAATTAATCAAAATATCTGAGATGCATAATTACCACCTTCTGGTTTTTCACCCACAATCACAAAGGACACCCCCCCCCCCCTTAAACACACCACTTGTCGGTGAAGCAACCCCAACTGGCTGTGGTATATGGGCAAATAATGCAATCACATTGGTGGGGTTGATTGTGTGGTTCTTTTACAAGCCAGGCTGATGGGATTGATCATGCATGTCCTTCTCCATGTGTCAACAACATGTATACACAGTCAGCACATAATAAGAGGCATACTAAAGGCGTCTCTCATCCAGCATCTTCCTTGCCACAGTGGCCAACCAGATACCTCTGAGTAGCCCACAAGCTCAACATGAAGGGAGCACCCTCCCCTTGCAGTTGGTATGTAGCAGCAGAGTGCCTCTGAATATGAACAAAACTGCCAGTGATAGATCCATTCTCCATGCCTTCCATCTAACCTTGGTGCCCTTCAGTAGTTTTTGGATTACAGTTCCCATCAGCCCCAGCCAGCATGGTCTATGATAAGAGATTTGGGGAGATGCATGAATGTGCATGGGGATTATGGGTCCTGAGGGCAAACCCCAGGGCAACTGGAGCATGTGCGAAGAACTCTTGACAGTTGACGCACTCCATCAGCCTCTCTGCACCACACACTTAAGAGGGGAGTCGCCCATTTCACTCCTCTGCAATTATAGGCTCTACAGGAACAGATCCGTGTCAGGGATAACCTCAGTTACGGAACGAATTCGACACTGAAGAGCCTGGAGATGCGTCAGTTATCTGGTCTGGGAGATCTCAGAGGTCGGGTTACAAGGTAATTTTTTCTTTGTTGTTGTTATTTCTCTAGCAGCTAAAGCAGATTTCTGGGGGTTTGTGGGGAGGTGGGCAGGCAGAATCAGCCATACTTGCAACCGCAGCAAGTAAGAGAGTGAACAACATTATCTGGCACTGAAGCAAACCAGAGAAGCAGCTGCTTCTGCAAAGCTTTGTACACTTTGGGACTGAATATAATATGTAGATCAGCCTTACCCAGCCTGAGGACCTCCAAACGTTTTGGACTATAAGTCCCATCAGCTCTCACATCATACAGATGTGCTGACTGGTGCTGATGGGAGTTATAGTCCAAAATATCTGGAGGACCGCAGCCTGGGGAAGGCTGCTGCAGATTCTACGCACTGTGTTATGGTTCCTCTCCAGTCACACACAACACCCATAGTAATCAACAAGGTGTTTTGCAAAGACTTCATCCCAGCCTAAAACATTCAGTTCTTCACAGAAAAAGACCAGCATTTTCAAAACAATGACTCAGGCAAAGTCTTTAGTGGAGGTCTGTTTCTCGTTTTCTCTCCACTATCTTTTTGCCTCCCCCACTTTAAAGAGGACAATGAGAAAATGGTGGCAATACTGATGGGGAATGACTGCCTTTGGGTCACAGCTCAGCAGCTGAAGACCAGTTGACTGAAGGGAGCAATCGGCAAAATTCCCTGTGCATGACAATTTGTTGATCATTTGCTCTCCCACACAAGGAAAGCAAAAATAGCATACTGAAGCATACTGCTTCTGCACATTGAACTGTCAGGTGTTTCTGAAATCTAGTTATTGTTTTCTTCCTTATTGGTGTCATCATATTCTTTGAAAAATTGTAGGTGTAATTGTACCAGTGATCAGGGATGTGTATTGTTGTGAGTCAGAAAAAGCAGGAGGCTGCCCTTTGGAGGTAGAACTTGGGGTATCTTGCAGCATGGCAGATGATCCTCCTTTGTACAAGATTCTGTGAAAACACGGTTGTGGACCAAAAACACACCCACCTGGGGGGTCCGAGCCATTCACTGGCTCTCCACTGC
This sequence comes from Podarcis gaigeae, assembly GCF_964106915.1. NCBI lineage: Eukaryota > Metazoa > Chordata > Lepidosauria > Squamata > Lacertidae > Podarcis > Podarcis gaigeae. The sequence goes on along the minus strand of NC_139690.1, from coordinate 5,439,668 downwards.
CTTGCTCAAGGCCAGTTTCAGATCTGTTTATAACAGGGATGGGGCAGAGAGAGAGATTTGATTATGGTTGCAAAACTTTCTATGTGAACCTTCTAAAATTGCCCTTACTGAAATCAATACACAAAGCAAGGCACACCTCTGAACATGCTAGGGGAAAGTGTGCAGAAAACACATATATTTGTGAAAACAACACAAAACATGCATTTTATTAAGGAAAATTGCTTGCAAAAATGTGTGTGTTAGGCAAAATTGCATCCTAAATGAAAACGTTAGTGACTAAAATACTGACAACTGTTTGGGAGGACTGTCTTTTTTAATTGCAAATGATGGCCTAGGTGCATTAAACCAAATTTGAGACTGGAACAATGAGGGGGAACCAAAATTGGCAGATACATCCATGCCATGTTTATTCCTATAATTTTGACTGTATTCAATCACCAATTAAATTAATCCTTGGCATGCACATTATATGCATACACATGCATTCTTGAGAATGAAGAAACGTCTTACAACAAGGTGGGCTATTTGTCCATCCAGCCTTGCATTGCCTCCTCCATTCACCTGATACTTGAACCTTCTACCTGGAGATTCCAGGGACTGAGCCTGGGAACTCCTATGGGGAGGGATCATAGCTCCTTGGCAGATCATTTTTCAGCCCCAGTGGTCCCTAATGACACCCATGGTAACATACATGAAGTTGCATTCACAGACTAAGCAAGACCACATGTCAGTCTACCCCAGAATTGCTTACTCCAGCCTTCTCTGACCTGGCATGCTCCAGATACCCCCATCATCCCTGACCAGTGGCCATGCTGGCTGGAACTGGTGGCCCAGCAGCATTTGTAGGGCACCAGATGTTAGGGGGAGGCTGGTCTACTCTGACTGGAAACAGCTCTTTCAGGGACTTAGTGCCCCCCCCCATCTCCATCCTCCATCCAGGGCACAAGAGGCATTATTAAAATGTAAAGTCTAGCTTGGCAATGGCAATTAAGCAGAGTGTGAAGCAGGGTTGATGTCGATTGTGGCCTGGAGAAAGTCCTGGGAGTTTGATAGAGAGTCTTGGTGGACTCCATTCAACCTATGAGCCACCACCAGTCTATTTTCTTTTGTTGAGGGATCTGAAACATCTAGCTATGATTTCTCCTTCCATTCTACTCTTGCTTTTTCTGTGTTTCCCTGTGACTCAGTTGCTGCTGCTGCTCATTTGTAATGTAAGTCAGTGTTGTTGTTGGCATCTGCCTGTCTCGGGAGACAATGGAAGAGTGTGCCTTTGGGGGTGAGGTCAGACCATTGGAGAGTTATAGCACCTGCTGTGGCTATAGAGACCAATATGAGAGTGACATGTTTTGTTGCTGCTGGGGCAGTTGAAGGCATCCAGTTGTACTGATTCAGGTGCATGATGGCATTTTTCCCCTTTGCTCCTCCCATTCCTCCTTTGGTCACTGCTGTGGATACACAATCAGACTATCTCTAGGTGCTGCAGTTATCTGCAAGGGATTCCCACATGGCATGATAATGTTGCCAGCCTTCATGTTATATGTGCAGACATCTTTGTAATGCAAAATTGGTCTGCCAATGGGCCTGGTACTTGAAGCCAACTCCCCATAGAGCGCATCCTTGGGGATCCTGCCATCTTCAAGTTGTGGACATGACCAAGTCAATGTAGATGTTGCTGAGACAGGAGTGTGAACATGCTGGGAATGTGGGCTTGAGAGAGCAGATCTTTGTTTGAGACTCTGTCCTGACATTTGACACCCAAAATCTTTCTGACGCAGCACATGTGGAAAGTGTTTAGGCATCACTCCTGAGTGTTGTAAGTTACCCACAACTCACTTCCATAAAGCAGCATGTTCAACACACAAACCTGGTAGATCTTCATCTTGGTATTGGTTGTTAGCTTCACATTCTCACTTACTCTTTTGGAGAGCTGAGTCAGTGCCACAACTGCATTGCCAATGCACTTGTCCTGCTCAGTGTCAATTGAGAGGTTGCTAGTTATGGTGGAGCTCAAAGTAGACAAAATCATCTACCACCTAAAGAATGTGGTAATCAATGTTGATTTGTGTGGAGTGCTCAGTGGCATAGTGTGGGGAGGGGCTGAGGGGGCCGTCACTCTGGGTGCACTTTGGGGGGGGCACATCACAGCGCCCTGCCCCGTTTTGAGCTGTTGCATCCTTCTCAGCTGCCCTCCAGCTGAGAAGAATGCAACAGGCAAGCACCCTGGCTCCTGCAAGCCCAATATCACTCACAAAAGCAGTGCTGAGCTTGCAGGGGCCAGGGTGCACACCTACTTGGGGCACCCTGCATCGTTTTTGCGAGTCTTGCAAAGCAACACTGAGCTTGTGGGGCATAAGGCCAAACTCCATGCAGGCTTGGGCAAAATGGTTGATGAGTCTCTTTAGAGCTTCCTCACACTGTCAAGGCTGGGATGTAAGACCAAGCCAGGGATAATGGTTTGTTTACTCCCAGCACAAGCCAGGAGGAAATCAAATGGGCACGGTTTACGGCTTACATTGTTGTGTGAACATGACCAAAGGCTAGCCACGTGACCACTCTCAGGATGTTTTGTTGCTCCGAATAATGGCAGTGTAAGACCTGAGGAGCATAGTCCAGGATCCTTTGCAGGTGGGACCAGTTGCAGAGCATTCACTGGGAGCCCAAGACCCTCAAGACATCCAATGTCCCAACAACACAATTCTCACATTGCACAGCACACCCTGCAATGCCCCGTGAGAGGCATTTCAGCTTGCATGCCCCACAGGCAAAGGGTTCCTAGCTCAGGGCTACCCACCCCCCCAATCCTGAATCTGCAGCTTAGCAGAGGATGCTGAGCCACACCTCTTGAGCTGCATGCTGCTTCATTGGCACCCTAAAAACATTTGCCACTTTGGTTGCTCTTGCAGTATGTCCTGCCACTGACACCAGTGTGTGTAACACAGCTGAGCTGTGGGCAGAGGGAGGTCACATTCTCATGCTATTGCATTCTATCCCCTATAACTAGCTCTGAATGTTAGAGTGCTTCTGAATGTGGAAGTTTCATGCAGCTCTCATTACTAGCCATGGATGGACTGACTGATCCCCCACAAATCTGACTAACCCCCTTTCAGAGCTGTGCCAGGAACTCTGGAGGATCACACTGACCATCTTCTGTTGCACTGGAACAGGCTGTTCAAAGAGGCACATCATGCTGCGATGGAGGCCAGGGAGAACCCACCTTACTTCAAAACATCTTTTCTGTGCCTTCCTCAGAGAGCGTGAGGCGTGTTGTTTGGCACAGCTTTGGCAGGAGTAATAGAACAGTGAGTTTTTTCACATTATGCAGCCGCTTCTTAGAACTGTCAGAGATTTAAAAAAGGCTTTTCAGCTACACAGTGGAAGAAGCCCTCCCTTTACCCCTTTGAGATCTGGAAGACAGCACTGTGCCATAATTTTATAGTTTATTTTAGACACTCACTCTGGTTTGTCAAGATTATACTGTTTACTAGCAAAGCAAACTAGCACTAAAAACCAGCTCTTTCCGATTGCTTTTGTTGCTGCTGAGCCTGCCTGCCGCTGCTGTTTTTCAAATCCAGATCCTTTCAAAGATTTGCAAATTGATCATTCTTTCTATGAGTCCAAATCAGATGTTGGGAAACATATCCAAAACAGGAGGTGTTAAAAAGTGCTTGAGTATTTTTTTTTTAATTCACATTTTTTTACTTGTAGGAATAGAACAGGCAAACCTTAATGTGTGTAGCACAATCCTACATCTGTTTACTCAGAAGTAAGCTCCACTGTGCTCAGTGGGGCTAAGTGTGTTTAGGATGGCAGTAGCCATGCTAGTCTGTTGCAGCAAAAACAAAAGAGTGTTTTGTGGATGCTCACAAATTTATTATGGCAAAAGTGTTGTTGTTGTTGTTGTTTAGTCATTTAGTCATGTCCAACTCTTTGTGACCCCCTGGACCAGAGCACGCCAGGCACTCCTGTCTTCCACTTCCTCCCGCAGTTTGGTCAAACTCATGCTCGTAGCTTTGAGAACACTGTCCACCATCTCGTCCTCTGCCGTCCCCTTCTCCTTGTGCCCTCCATCTTTCCGAACATCAGAGTCTTTCTCCAGGGAGTCTTCTCTTCTCACCAGGTGGCCAAAGTATTGGAGCCTCAGCTTCAGATTCTGTCCTTCCAGTGAGCACTCAGGGCTGATTTCCTTAAGAATGGAGAGGTTTGATCTTCTTGCAGTCCAGCTTCCTCAACCTTGGCCCTCCAGAAGTTTTGAGACTACAATTCCCATCATAGCTAGGGATCATGGGACTTTTAGGCCAAAAACATCTGGAGGGCCAAGGTTGAGGAAGCCTGGTGTAATTACATTATTAAGAGGGGCCATTCTCAAAAAAGTTACCTTAATTCAGCTCACAGTCCACTGAATCTCTTGATTTATTGTAATTCAACCTTTCACGTTGCCTAAAACTTTGCACACAGTGCAATCCGATACACATCTACTCATAAGCAAGTCCTACTGAGTTCCGTAGGACTTATTTCCTAGTAAGAGTGCATGAGATTATAAGCCAACACACTTAACTGTTTTGATTTGCTGACTGCTGTACCCATGAAAAAAATCAGGTAACAAAACAAAAAAATCATTTGTGAAGTATATTGCTTAGCACATGTTAACACTTGACCCTTTTCCAACTAAAGAAAAGGGGTTATTATTTTATCTGGGGGAAAGTTTTTTATTATTCCTAATTTGTGCCCTTAAATAGTGCACTATGTTTTAGAAATGACCTAATTTCAAGTTAGCCTATGCCAAAAAATATATTTCTTATTTGGCCTTCCTGCAAAAAACCCCTATTGGTTGGAAAAAGTTATTTCCTGGAGCAGAAATCCTTTCCACCACAATGGTGTGTGGGCTCAGCCGTATATTTCATAAATCCATTTCTCTGTGTGTGCACCGTGTTGACGCTGCAGTGGTGAAATTAGACCTGCATTTAAGTGACAGCAGCCCTTCTGGCAAGCAGGTTTTCTGCAGGGAGGAGGGGAAGAACCGAGAGCATCAGCTGCTGATGCAGCAGCACCTAAGGCACATCTACACTTCCGTTTGTACTGCGATTCCTAGGCATGAGTCCAATAGGTTTTTCTTTTGTCCTACCGCTTTCACAGGGAAAACTTGTTGTTTACTGCTGATTCAGAACAAATGCCAACCTGTGCCTAGACAAATGGAAGTGTGAATGAGCCCCTGGCTGGAAAAGGGGCAGGAAAGTTAATGCTAAGGCACAGAGCTGCAGTTATCTCTGGGACTCCCTCACTCTTGGGATAGGTAAAGGTAAAGGGACCCCTGACTGTCAGGTCCAGTCGCAGGCGACTCTGGGGTTGTGGTGCTCAACTCACTTTACTGGCCGAGGGAGCTGGCGTTTGTCTGCAAACAGCTTCTGGGTCATGTGGCCAGCATGAACCAGCGAACCAGAGCAGTGCCATTTACCTTCCCGCCAGAGTGGTACCTATTTATCTACTTGCACTTTAACATTCTTTCAAACTGGTAGGTTGGCAGGAGCAGGGACCGAGCAATGGGAGATCACCCCGTCGCAGGGATTCGAATCGCTGACCTTCTGACTGGCAAGCCCTAGGCTCAGTGGTTTAGACCACAGCGCCACCCGTGCTGGAAAAGGCGCAGGAAAGTTAACACTAGGGCACAGAGCTGCAATTAACTCTGGGACTCCCTCACTCTTGGGATAAGAGAGGGTGTAATGACAGATCTTCCCTAGTAGGCCCCCTCCCAGTGCAACAAATTAAGCTAGTAGAGGGAACACTAGCAGGTTAGTCATTTGCAGGCATCTGAATACTAGTTTCTGGAAGCCACGGGGGGGGGGGGAGTGCTCTTGTGCTCATGTCCAGCTTGTCAGCATCCCACAGGGACTTCTCTATCCACTGTGAGAACTGAATGCTGGACTAGATGGGCCATTGGCCTAAGCTGTATGGAGAATGTTGTGGCCCAAATGCCACGCAGAGGAGACGATTATGATAGGTTTTATGGCAAAAGAGTGTCTGTAAGAAAGGTATTGATTGCTAAAGCCAGACAATTATCTAGCTGTCTAGCTATCAAATTTGTATACTGCCCTATACCAGCATGCTTATCTGGAGCATACATGGGGTTTATTTCTGGGTAGCAGGCAGAGAAACCCTTTCAGAAACCATTTTTTCCTGAAAGATGGGAAGAGCTGGTGGCTTTTGTGCAGGCAGCTAAAGCCAGTTCAAAAGAGGGACTGTGTACCCCAAATTCACTTTTTACTAGACAGATTTGGATGTTTCTTGAACAGAAGCCTTCCTTGACCTGATGTCCTCCAAAAGTTTTGGATTACAGCTCCCATCAGTCCCAGTATCATATAACCTTGCTGGCTGAGGCTGATGGGATTTGTAGGCCAGAACATCTGGAGAGCACCAGGCTGGGGAAACTTTGCTGTAGGACAGAAAGAAGAATCTCTATACATCATGGAAAGCGCAGTCTCTGGCAAGCTGTTTCCCCCTCTCTTGAAACACACACACAAATATAATATATTTATATGAAACAGAATGATCTGAGGATACACAATGCAGGTACTTGTTGAAGCTAAGCAGGCCTGGGTCCGCTCAGTGCCTATGTGGAAGACGTCTTTGAGTTTCATGTGATGGTCAGTGTTGGACTGGAACATGGAATTCCATGGAAATCCACACCCTGCCATGAAGCTCACCATTTTATGTTACCTATGGATTTTTATATTCTTGTGCAGCTAGGAATCTCTTGGTAAGAGTCAAGCTTGGCTGCCATCCATCACAGTAGTTTCTGAGGAAGCACCAAAATGAAAACATATTCTGGAATTTTCATCCTATTAAATTTGCTGCCGCATGGAATTTGTACATCAGCTTTATTTGATGCATCAGACATGCTACCTGTCTTCACACATGTGGAATTCATTGGACTATTATTTATGTTACATACAGTTTTCATGGACTGTTATTTCTGTTTTAGATAGCCTTCATATTGATTGTCCAACTTCAATAAAACTTAAATTTTGTATCATGTTGCATTTTCATTGATACGTGGGTCTTCAGTTGTTTATTGGTTGTTATCCATATCTGTATTACATTATATCATATTATGCTGGAGACTTGAGTCCACTGTTGTATATGAGCTTTATCACCTATTTATCATTTTTGTCATTGATTGGTCTGTGGCTTGTATATTTTGTGTGCGTTATGGAGGGAACTCCTCCTTTTGGTTTACTCTGAATTCCCCACTCAGCTGATGAAGCTCACTGAGTGAACTTGGGCCACTTCCTGTCTCTCAGCCCAACTTCCCTCACAGGGCTTTTGCTAAGGAAAAAATGAGGCATGAGGGAACCAGATCCACCACCATGATCTCCATGGATGAAACATCAGCAGAGAGGGGTCCTCTTTCAGCTCTCTTGCCCTCAGAGGTTCAGGGTGTGGGGCTGGGGGGCTGGGAGAGGGCCTTCTCTGTGGCACTCAAAAGCTATGGAATTCCCTTTTCACAGAGGTGTGTCTCACACCACCTCCTGACATGGATCCTCCCCAAAATGCCACTGCCTGTCCCCCCAAGAAAAGTCCTGGCTATGCCCATGTCTTGACCCTGGCCTTTGACCCCAGAGAGGTATGGCTTTAGCACCCACCCTATTCTTTTTATTGTAAATTGTTCTCACTGGTTCTAATTTTTACATTGTTGTAACCTGCCCTGGTCAAGTCCATTTAGCCCAGCAATTTAGTCCATTTAGCTTCAGCCCTCACCCATTGTTAATTCACAGAAACTGCTATTCCATGGCACATTGTTTCTTTCTTTCTTTAAAAAAAATATTTTTATTAAGCAATTTCAACTTAACAAATTATCAAACCACGTAATCACATACATTATTTTTCCCCTCCCCCCCCCTTCCATCACTCCCTCCCCCAACCACCAGGGACTTCCCTCAGCTCCTCTCTCTGATTTCTCTGCACATATTATTCTCTGCATGTTATAAAACTATACCTATCCATGCCCTGTCTATCTATCATGTTATCAACCAATAAATTTGTGTATGTTTATTCAAAACCTGCCAAGGAGTCCAGTTCATTTTGTTGTCTTTTTAGATAATTTATAAAAAGCTCCCATTCTTCCTTAAAGTCACAGTTGTCCTTGTCCCGCAGTTTGTATGTCAGTTTAGCCAACTCTGCATAACTCATCAATTTTTCTTGCCACTGTTCTTTCGTTGGGATTTCCTCATTCTTCCATCCTTGTGCTATCAAGACTCTTGCCACTGTTGTCACATACATAAATAAAATCTTTGTTTTTCTTGGCTGGTCTTGTTCTACAATCCCTCACAAAAATGCTTCTGGGTTTTTTTACAAATGTCATTTTAAACATTTTTTTCAATTCATTGTATATCATTTCCTAATTTTTTTTAACTTCTCTACATTCCCACCACATATGATAAAAAGCCCCTTCTTTTTCTTTACATTTCCAACATATGTTTGACCTGGTTTTATACATTTTTGCTATCTGTACTGGTGTAATATATCATTTTCATGTAATTTTCTTTCAAAAGAGAAGAGTTTGTAAATTTCAAATTTACTTTCCACAATGGCACATTGTTTCTTGAGACAGGAGTTCTATATAGCCATTGTGATTTCTAGTTACAGAATAATACAGAAAGGCCACAAAATAATAGAATTGTGGCGTTGGGAGGGACCACGAGGGTCATCTAGTCCAACCTCCCGCAACGCAGGAATCTTCCGCCCCAATCCAAGGCTTGAACCAGGGGCACTGGGTATAGCAAGTGCAAGGAGCTACAGCCCCCTCAATATTTTGAGGCAGGGTGCTGACCCTCCCCATACTGAGGGCACCACTCTCCCCCGCTGCCCCCGCATGGCAGGTGGGGGCGGGAGGTTTGGAGGGTGATTTTCGCTCCATGTGGCCCTGCTGCAATTGCCAGTGTCCTGGCAGGGATGGCCAAATTGGGGGGGGGGGGCATCATGTGTGTGACATCATGCCTGGCTCGCACACATGGCCCTGAGATTAAGTGTCTCATGTTCTACTGACTGAGCTATTCCAGGGAGGTTTTCTATTTGAAGAATGGAGGCTAACTAAGTTGTAGCTGGTGTGTGTGTGTCCAACAACATTTTAAGACCCACAGGTGTTCCAACTCTGCCAAAATTTTATATAAAACACAGGACCTAGGTCCATTATCTCAGCAGTTTCTATATTCAACAACTGTTAATTGTGCACATGGAAATCCATTCCCCATATTTATCATATAACTCAGTTACCAAATACAATTTTGTCCGGCATCTCTCTCTGACATGTGCGTAACTAAGCCAGTGGCTGCCAGCTGTAACACAGATGCGCCAGAAGAGAACAGCCGTTGGTATTATGAACAGAAACAGGCCAGGCAGGGAGGTCAGCAAACGAGGAGGTGATTACACATGTGTAGAAGTTGCAGGATCAAAAGGAAGTGGAGACCTGGGTTCTAGGGCAGTGTTTCCCAACCTTGGGCCTCCAGCTGTTTTTGAACTACAATTCCCATCATCCCTGACCACTGGTCTTGCTAGCTAGGGATGATGGGAGTTGTAGGCCAAAAACATCTGGAGGCCCAAGGTTGGGAAACACTGTTCTAGGGTATTCACACAAGAACCCATTTTCAAAATAGTTTGGCTCTATGTGGACACTGCACGATGGACCCTCCACAGAGAGGATCAACACTGAATCAGCTCTGACACCTTTGTGGCTGGCTTCAATGGCAGAGCATCTCTTTTGCATGCAGAAGGTCCCGGGTTCCATCTCCAGGTGGGGCTGAGGGAAAACTCCAGCCTGAAATCCTGGAGAGCTGCTGCCAGTCAGTGTAGACAACACCAAACTAGATGGACCAATGGTCTGCCTCAGCAGAAGGCAGCTTCCTGCCATTGCCACCTACCTCCGTGAACTTCTCTTTGATTGCCACATTCTGTGGCAGCAGATTCTGTAAATGTATTATGTGCAGAAATTCTTTTTAAAATCTGTGCTGTGTCTACTGCCAAACCTTCTGCCTTTCTTATGAGTAAGTTGGCATAGGTTCAGAGTGCGAGTTTGAAAACCTCCATGTGCCAGAAGTGTGTCTGAATTCAAACTTCTTTTTTAAAGAGTAATAAAATTATCAACAATTAAATGACATTCTAGTCTGTGATTGTGTGGCAGGTAAGGTGAGTATTTTTGGAATAAGCTGCTGGGAGGCAAGCGAAAAAGTGCCTATGACAACTCCAAATAATCCCTGTTGTTCCTGAATAGGTGTGATACTGGGTTAGCCAGATTGTCTGCTGAACACAAAGTTACCTACGAAAGACTACAGAACCTAAGCAAAGATCAGCAGGCGACCAAGTTGATATTGGAGTCTAAAATAAAAGAAGCAGAAATACAGGTAAGATATAAAAAAAAATGGATCCCACATAATTCTTAGTTACTGTTTTAGATGTATCTGCTTTTCAGTTATGAATATCACAGAAAACTGGAATATTTTCCGCTTCTAAAAAAATTCTCGGCATAGGGCAGCCACAGCTGAAAAAGTGAACACAACCCTCAGCTCCATGAACGAGAGCATAGTGTCCAGATCTTGAAAAGTCACATTTCCTCTTTATTCCATGCTGGACAGATTGCCCCTGGGGTACTCTGTCCAGTTCTGGGTACCACATTTAAGAAGAGTGTAGACCAATGGGAGTGTGTCCAGAGAAGAGTGATCAGGATGGAAACCAAGTCCTATAAGGAATGGCTGAACAATCTGGGTCTGCTTAGCCCGGAGAAGAACAGATGAAGGGGAGATGTGATGGAAGTTTTTAGCTATCTGATGGGATGTCTCACACACAAAAGATGGAGCAGGCATTTGTTCTCTCTCGGGCCAGAGGAGCAGGACTGACATCAAGGATGGAAAGCAAACTGGAGTGAGACAAACCATGAGCTCAGGATCTGACAGCATGCTAAGCCAAGCCATAGTTTAGTGCAGCCAGCTGTTCAACAGCAGCAGGACCAGAAGATGAGCAAAGTGGCTGTGATCTGTCTGGGTCCACACACCCACACTAAACCATGATTTGGCTTATTGATGCATATGAACCACCCACACACACACATATTAGTACAGAGCGGGGAAATTGTAGGCTGTGTGTCCAGATGGTCACAAAATGCAAAAGACAAGAGTCTGTGACAATTCCATGTAAACAAGAGATGTGCATTGACCATTCAGAAGAGCAATAACTGACAAAGGTGGGATCTGATTGTCCAGGGAGGGTCTTTTGAGAGCTGGCAGTCTCTGCTGAGTGTTTTGAAGAGAGAGCGCTGCCACAGTTTGGAGAAGGTGACACACTTCACCTCCAGTTAAAGGGTTGTGGGAGACAGAGCCTGATGCCAACTGTACATGTGCAAAATGGTTGGCAGTGGAGAATGAGAGACAAAGAAAGCTGTTAGACAGCTGAAGACACCTGGAAGCTGAGAGGCTTCTCTCCTGGAAGCTGATTTGGGTTAGTGGTTCTGTTGCTTTCTAGGAGTGCCACCTGTTTCCCCTCCACTTATGCTCTGCTGGTATATGTGAATATGAAAACCAAATGTTACAAAAACACATCAGGTCCTCCAGAGGAAACCCAAATTCAGATAGTACACCTGCTTTACCGGCATTCTGTTTGAGGTGGCCCACAAAGCCGCTCACAGTGCCAATGCAATTCTGGAATGCCCTCTGCTGGAGGCCCACCTGGCTTCATCATTCCTCACCTTCTACCGTGACAGTTCGTGAAAGTCTTTGTGGCAGATGAATCTCATGTTGTTTGTAGATATGGGCAAATATAGTAGTTGAGGTTATGCCGTTCTGATGCTTTTGCCTTGTTTCATAATTTTTATTAACTGCCTTATATCCTTTGAAATCCTTGTTCGAATTGGGGAGTTGGGGGATTCTTTTGGGAATGGAAGGCAGCAGGAAGAAAATGTCACAAACAGAAAATGTAAATGAGCCACCTGCCAGGCATGCTGTTGCAGCGGATCTCCTGTATTAGCTGAGGTGGATGAATTACATCAGCAATCTCCTACCTTCTCAGACCCAGGATCCACTTTTAATCCAAATGTGCAATTGGGGACCCATTTTGTTAATCGTTTGCCATATATTTGCATGGTGGTGCCCCTGATGCAACCCACCTTGGATCAGGCCACAGCCTACCAGTGGGTCTGGACACACCAGTTGAAGACCAATGGACTAGATGAACTTTGAAATAACTCCCAACTCCATCTAGAGTTTTGTGCACCACAATCCTGCATTTATTTCCCGCTGCGTTCTGCCGGATGCCTTTGGGAAAACTGCAAACAGGTCCTGGAAATGTCTTCTGACCCATCTGTCTTCTTGAAGAAAGCGCGTGTTTGTTATCCTGCCTTGCCAAGGCCCACTCACAATCTGGAAAGTCATTTGCAAGGAAATTTGTTCCATAAAAATGTGTAAAGTCATCATCTCTCTCCCCCCCAACACACCCAGCCTGCATTACTCTGCAGCGCTTTCTGTCTATTAGTCACGGTGGAAACACAATCCCATGACATCCAAAACAGCTGTATTTAGACATCTGTGGTTTTCCTCAGTAGGGGAAGAAGGTGGTCCTCCTGAGTCCAGCAGGCTGGCTAGGCATTCAGATTCTAAACTGGGAAATTACCCTCCAGTTGACACATTTTGGTTTTTATCTTCCAAATGCTGTGCAGTCTTAAGGTTCAGCATCAGGGATGGTGGGCCTCTTTTGCTCCTGAAATGCCAAACAACCTCCCATCACACTTACACTGTAGTACTAAGCACACCAGCCAGGAGTGGGAGAAGCTGTGTGAGGCTGCAATGAAATTAACCAGATATGTTCCTTTTTGCTACATTTTGAGTGTGGCCAAAAAGTGTGGCTAGAGATATGTATATATATATTTAATAAATAAAATTGTTATTGTTTCACTGCTTCCAGGGTAGCCTGCAACAAGCAATAGAAAAAGGCTACCCTTGCCCTCAAAGGCAGAATATATAAATAAATACACATTTTCTGGAATGAGACAGTTTCATGCTACTGGTTTCATGGAGCTTGAGATGAGTTTTCAGTTGCTCCCTGCAACCAGCAGTTTAGCTTGAGACTGCCATCCTTGGTTCACTCCTTATTTACATGGAATCCAGTCAGCCCATTTTATCTTGCTGTTTTCTGTATATATAGTGCTATTTGTTAAAAAGAAAAGAAGCAGAATGACAAGAAACCAATAATTAACACCCCCCCCCGAATCCCCCACCCCAGTGGAGAAACAAGGATGTACAACATGAAAGAGGAATTCAGAGAGGCTCATCAAGGAGCAAGTAACAGGCTAGGTAAAGGTAAAGGGACCCCTGACCATTAGGTCCAGTCATGACCGACTCTGGGGTTGCGGCGCTCATCTCGCTTTATTGGCCAAGGGAGCTGGCGTACAGCTTCCGGGTCATGTGGCCAGCATGACTAAGCCGTTTCTGGCGAACAGAGCAGTGCACGGAAACGCTGTTTACCTTCCCGCTGGAGCAGTACCTATTTATCTACTTGCACTTTGATGTGCTTTCAAACTGCTAGGTGGGCAGGAGCTGGGACCGAGCAACGGGAGCTCACTCCATCGTGGGGATTCGAACCACTGACCTTCTGATCAGCAAGTCCTAGGCTCTGTGGTTTAACCCACAGCGCCACCCACGTCCCTAACAGGCTACTCATGAGTAAAAAGTGGGACCTGAAACAAAATGTTGCAGTGCATTCTTTATATCCTCTCAGGAGTGGTCCTGCCAGCCAGCCAGGCTCTCCCCTAGTGGACTATTCCATTCCGCCCTCCTGACCCTCCCTCCTTTCCATTTTCCTTTTCTGACATTCATCACTGACGGATGAACATGCTTGGTCCACTTTCAGCTGGAGTGTTTTAGGCAGCAGCAGGTGGGGAGGGCTTAGTTTTTTCTTTGAAACTTAAAAAAACCCCAACTACTGCAAATATCGGGGTTTACCGTATGCCAAGCTCTTGTGTCCCAACGAACCTGTCTCAACTCCAGTCGTGTCAGTACTCAGTCTCCTCAACTTGCTTTTGGAGGAAGCGATTCCCTGCTAGGGGCAGCGAAAGGGGACAAGGGTCCTGCAAGCAGAAAACTTTTAATCAACACTGGAAGTGACCTTTGCTGATCTTGGCTTACTTTGGAGTAAACATTACAAAAACATCTTAGTTGTGGGGCAAGGGTACTGCTGGATAAGGGAGCACACACTCTCAAGTGCTGTGTGGAATGAGAGCTTTAATTTGGTGACTGAAAGTCTGCATCAAAGGAACACCTCAGCAGCACTTAAAGTCCCCAGTGTGCAAGAAAATGCAATCAGCGTAAGTGAATGTGTACATATATTTATATATAACCCCATGGTTGGTTACCTGGGTTTGGGAACAGGCATCTGTGGCATCTATTTCTGATCTCTCCTCTCTCTCTCTAGCTAGGAATGTGTGGGTGGTCAGTGCTTCCCTCTCCTCTTGTCCCCGCTTCTGCTGGGTGTTTTTCTATACAGCACAGTGCTTCTGCTAGTCCTTAGCAAAAGCTCACCATAGTGACAAGATCCAAACTTCAGCCTTCATAGACAAGACATCTGTCTAGCCTCCGAAACAGCCACTTTCTGCGTGATCGTTCAAGTGGGTTTCATTCCATGCAACCAAAGGTGTAAGCTCAGGTGTCTCCTCCCTTGCAGAAAGGGCCAAGATGGCAGATCATCTCCATTCAAAGGGTCTCTATTCTTTGGGGGAAATGAGGGATCTCTCACAGTGGATCACTCTTACAGGATGATTCTCATTCACTGGGTGGCCTTTTGTTTTCTTGAAGGATGTTGTGCCTAAAACCAAAATGAAAGAAGCTGTTTTAAATACTCTTCCTGTTTCAGCTTCTTTCAGTTTTATCAGTTTTCACGCATTTCAGAGGTGTTTTATCCTTTGAAACCAGGATTAAGTAAACAGGTAGCAGAAGAAATGTTCTTTCCTCCCTTTCAGATTTCTCACCTTTTGAGCAGAATAGAGCAGTCAATCATGCAACAGGAAGCCAAACTGAAGCTCACATATAAAGAGAGCAACCAACAGCTCCACCTTCTGGACACAAAGTGAGTGTCACCATATATTTCAAAATCCAGTTTTCTAAATTTGCGAAAGTTTGGTGTGAAACCACAGAAGACTTTTGGGGAAGCAACTTTCTGAGAACTAAAATAAGAGGCTTGTTTGCAAACCACAGTTGTCTATATTTGCATAATGGGAAAAAAAATCAATCAGGAAAAAGGCCTCATGCTACAAAACCTTTTTTTAAAAATTGGACAACTTAATTGGGGATAAGCCTATTGAAGGCTGTTAGTTAAATAAATGGAGCCTCTTTGTTAAAAGGCAGTGTACTTCTAAGTACCAGATGTCAGGGGATGGACAGCAGTGGAGAGGAGGGCTGCTTCCGTGTGATCTCCATATTCCCCAGGCTACTGTTCACTGCTGACCACAAATGAAAGTGGAATGCTGAGCTATAATGCAGCAATGGGACAGTTCTTGCCTCTTTAACCTTGCATGTTGCAACATGAGCTCATTCATTTTCTTCAGGTCAGAGTCTTATGAATCCAAAACAATTGTTTTAAAATTCAATTTTGATGTAAGGGAAAGGTAAAGGGACCCCTGACCATTAGGTCCAGTTGTGACTGACTCTGGGGTTGCGGCGCTCATCTCGCTTTATTGGCTGAGGGAGCCGGCATACAGCTTCCGGGTCATGTGGCCAGCATGACTCAGCCGCTTCTGGCTTCTGGGGATTCAAAACACGACCTTCTGATCGGCAAGTCCTAGGCTCTGTGGTCTAACCCACAGCGCCACCCGCGTCCCATAATTAAACATTAACATTGTCTCAGATTTTAAATCACTAACTGATTAACTTGCCAAAATTTGGTATTTTACACTTTTTCCTAATGAGGAGTGTTGCACAAAAAGCCACACAATATAAATTTAAACATTTGCAAGGAAATTCAGGTCAAGTTAAGATTTCCCTCCCCCCAAAAATTCATTCAGAGGTCATGTTTAAAAAATATTTCCTCTTAATGCATTTTATTCCCCTAGATTACAGGATGCTATTGATTACCTCAGTAACCAGATCTCATCTGCACGAAGCTGGATGGAACAGGAGCATGACCGGTTTGAGAAAGAGTTTCTGGAGAAGATTGATCAGCTGTCCCTGGCCATTAAGGAAAAAAGTGTACGTTTCCTGTCTTCCAAAAGCTCCTGAAAAGTAATTTTACAATCCTGGCCACCACCACCCCCCACACAAACAAACCTGGAAAGACCTTCACAACCCCACTTCCAGATCTTGCTATGTGAAATTAGGGCTGGACCTCATGCCTGATATCCAGGGCCACTCAGCCCAGCCCCGCCCCCCCCCCAAATGACCATCCAGGAGGCAGCAGCAAACAGACTCACCTTCAGCACCTGGGTCCACCAGGGACCGGTGCTGGTCACATGGTAGCCTTGCTTTCCTCATAATTATTAAAACATTTTTGAGTTAATGGGATGTGCATGGTTACAGATACTTGTTTTAATTATTTTTACTTTAAATAAATAGGTTATCCTTTAATGCAACAACAAGGATGTTTATTCATAAGCCAGATGTTTAGCAGCAAAAGCAAACTCCACTCTATTCCTGCAGATGTAATGTAGACTTTGAGTTGTGAGTTTAAACTGAGAAACTACTTCTGCTCAGGGTATTCTTTTTATAAAAAGATCAGAGTTGCCAACTGTTTTTTGTTTTCTGCTCCAGTATATCAAGAATGTGAAACTTCACAACTTAATAAATATACATGGTGCCTAAAGGGGGCCTCTGTAAGACCACTGAGTCCAAGGTCTAAAATTGCTTAGCCACACCACTGCTATGGGCTCTGGAAATATATTGTTACTTCAACACCTCCCCAATCTTCCTATGCCCTCTATAAAATTGTTCTGAGGCCCCTCACTATACATATTTGATCCTAGTTTGTTTTAACTAAGCATGGTTAGAATAAAACACAGTTCCCTGATTTCAGATGTAATAGAAAACTATAGGTAGCTCATCCTAAACCCAATCTGAAGCTTCCATTTTCCAAGGAGAATGAAAGGAGCATGCAAGCCTGAGATTTATTCTCATAAGAGGAAGCCAGTTCCCCATTATATTTGAACTGAGTTCCAGCCTCCTGCTGTGCTGCCTTAATGCCTCCTGAGCCAAGCCATCTCACCTTTATTTGTGCCAGGGAAATCCTGCAAAAAACCCTTGCAGACCACAGGCCTTGGTTCATGTGGGGTCCCAAGGAGGGTTGCACTTCCTGAATGACTTAGCCTAGAAATTAACCATGTGGCAGTTTTATCTTATCATTGCAAGTCTTAAATTGTTTGACTGATCCCAGGAAATGGACAGCAGGGCCTTAGAGATGCAATTCAGCGAGATCCAAGGGAAACTTAATAAAATGGAAGACGGGCAAAAGATCACCACGGAAGAACACGGAGCAAAGAAGACCGAAGACAGAATTAGCATCCAGCTCAGCAAACTTCAGATGGATATTAATGAAGATATAAAAGAAGTGAAAGCCGAGGTTAATGCTGGTAAGAATGTGTTTATTGATGTAATAACCTGGCCAGCATTGTAGCTCCCACTCAAAAATGACAAGACGGGCATTTTATTGGAAGTAAAGAAGTGAACGTTTCTATAGCAGACGAATGGTGCCAACTCAGCATTGGAGAAAGAGCGATTATCAGGGCCAAAGTTAAGGTGTCCAAATAAATATATAAATTAAAATTTCCACCGGCCCTGTTAGGCAGCCTTTTTCTGAAAAATCTTCCATGCCAATAAATAAATTGGGATTACTTACTGATGAAAAGTTTTCATGGAAACCCTATCTGGATGCAATCAAGCTATTATCTGCCCGCTCTTCTGGACAGCTATACAGGTTCCTTTACTCGAAAGGGGGCCATCAAGATCTACATGTCAAAGATCATTGCACAAATGCTTTATGGGGCTAAGATTTGGGAAGCAGTATCAAATCAGAACTAGAAGCCCAACAAAATAAATTCATGAGGCAGATCTTGGGGCTTCCACCAGCGACGCTGGCAACTCACCCCAGAGCCCAGTTGGGTCTCCCCTCAATGACAGCCAGAATCGATCCAGCCCATCTCAGATACTGGTGCAGGCTAAATGCCTTTGAGGACCATATCCTTACCAAGCTCTGTTGGTTAGAGCAACTAAGGACAGGTGGCTGGGCGCAAAAGTGTCATGATAAGCTTAGGGCTTACAATCTCCAAATGGATAAATATTTAGTCCTCAGTCCATGTGACCTAAGAAATTGGATCTTTGATCAGGATGCCAACCAAGATCCATTATGGTTGCCCATTATTCTATTTGGTGCCCCCAAATCAAGATCAACCACTCAAGGCCCCATTACCTTGAGACACTGATTTTCCTGCAGCTGTGTATGTAGGGCGTTTGTTGAACTAAGGTTCCAGCAGATGCCCTCAGAGTATTTAGAGGGGAGATACCTGGGAATTCCCCATGTGGAATGCAGGTGCATTTATGGATACAATCAAGCTGGGGATGTCGTGCATTTCCTGCTGCATTTCTCTTTAAATTCAATGCCCGGAGAATTTATTTTATCATTGGTTCTTGACTGTTTCTCAGGCCAATCCCCCCAGCAGGTGACAGTTGAGCTCCTAGCTCAGTGTTTCCCAACCTTGGGTCTCCAGCTGCTGTTGGACTACAATTCCCATCATCCCTGACCATTGGTCTTGCTAGCAAGGGATGATGGGAGTTGTAGTCCAAAAACAGCTGGAGACCCAAGGTTGGGAAACACTGTCCTAGCTGATAAAGATCTCCAGATTGCACATTTGGTAGCCAAGTTCACTCTGGCAGCTAAGAAGTTCTAGATATGTGAATGCTTCCTAACTTTAAAACCTCAAACTGTAATTTTTTATGTTTTAACTTTTATAGGTCATGTTGTGTGATTTCAGCCTTGATCTTATCCCCTGCTGTACATTGTAAAGGCCTTTGGCTATATACAATAATTTACTGATTGATTGAGAAAGCTAAACTGAAGATGAGACTTGCTTTTAGTGTCAGCATAGTTTGTTTAAAAATAAAAAGATAGCAAACGTTGTTTCAATTCTTCCCCTGTTTAGGATTTGCGACCATCTACGAGAGCATTGGATCTCTGCGGCAGGTTCTTGAAGCCAAAATGAAACTGGATAAGGAAGAGCTGCAGAAGCAGATTCAGCAAATGAAGTAAAGGCATCTGAATGCAGCTCACCTGAGCAGCTGGAAGAAAAATGGATCTGGCCTGCCTATAATGTTGATCCAGGCTGCGATATAAATCTGATGCATGGACAGAGCTAGGTGCTCCCAATCTTGTGGAGCTGTATGGTTACTGTAAATAGTAAAAAGACAGCATTGCTATCAAAAATACTTTTTACGGAAGACCTGTGAGGACCACTGCCCTGTAACTCCAGATCTAAGCTCCATTGACTCCAAAAGAGCTGTCTCACATAACCTGGGTCACAGATTTTTGTCAGGGCCTCCAAATGCTTGAGCAGAGCCATGTATTCCAACATGTTGAAGGATGCAAGATCTCTAGTCTGCAATTCAGGTCAATTCAATCAGTTTCATTCACTACCATGGGACTGAATTGGGTTTAAATCTGTGCACTTTGGCCATCATTGAGTTCTGTTGTGAGACATAAAATTGCTAATCTATATTCCACTAAATTCAAGAACAAAAATCCACCAGAGAACATCCAGAATCAGTCAGCTGGCAGCCATTGTGAGGATCCCCCAGGCCAGATGTTTGCAACACAGCCTTCTGCTGAAGGTCTAATGTTCTATTGTATGTTATGGTCCTCCGTTGGTTTCACAGATGTATATCCTGCCTTGTTTAATTTATTTATTTAAGACAGGGATGGGAAACCTGTGGCGTCCTTCCAGATATTGTGGGACTTCAACGTGCCCCCCCCCCAATCCCTGATCACTGGCCAGGCTGGCTGCTGGGAGTAGAGGGCCCATCTCTTTATTTACGTACCGCTTCTCAGCAAACCTCAGAAAGCAGCTTTACACAAAAATGTTAAAACAATAAGTATTAGTTAAAATCACGTACAAGTAAAAGAGACAAGCTACAGGTAAAGAAAACTTTTTGAATGTGAGATCTCTCCTTGCCTCTGGACAGGATAGTTCTTGGCCAGCCTTCTGTAGGCGGTTCTTGAGGGAAAGAGAGGCCACCTCAGCTTGCAAGGCATGATGAGGTGATTGCCCAAACTGCTCTGTCCATTTTCCATGCAAGGTATTGAGAAGGTTACAGTATTATTGCAAAAGGTTTGCAGCTTTCCCCATGAAAATCCTCTCTTAAAGCTCAATCCACAGAGAACCTGAATTGACATTTGCTCCAATTCAGCTTTAAAGAGCAGGTTTTCATGGGGAAAGCTCAAGGCAAAACAAGAACAAAACATTCGGACAGGGAGCGTTAAAGCCTCGACCTCTGCCTGGAAGGGGCAGAGCAAAAGGTAAGCATGGATAATCCCTGACTGTTCCCGGGATCCTTAATTTCCCCCTCCTCCCCTTCTGGGCTGCTCTCTCTTGCATCTTCTTGTGTCTTATGCCTTCTTCAGTCTCTTATTCCTGCCTTCAGAGCTTTTGCCTTTCTCCCTGGCTGATCTGCTCAGGTCTTTGCCATCCTCCTGCCAGGCCCCTCTGTCATGGTAGGCTACCTCATCCAATCACTGCCACAGGCTTCATGGCCACATGCTTTCCACACAGGAAACGCCAGGGCCAGTTCCCAGAAACCTCGTTGATTAAAAAAGTATCAGATAATAGGATGATAAGCAGCGACTTTCCAGGGGTTTCAGGCAGAAACTCAGTCCAACTGGACCTCCATGAGGACCCGAGACCTCCTGCAAGCAGAGCAGGTGCTCTGCTGCTATCCCTTCCCCAAGTTCACAAGTCAAAGGGAAGACTTTTTGCTCTCAGAAACTCTGGAGAACCATAAGCTTCTCAGAAAGGACAACACTGGCCTAGAGGCAGCTGTGTATGTCCACTGCCAACAAATCCGCTCGTCTGTTATGAGACCCCGCTGCTCCTCAACAGCTCGCCAAGCCATCTAGCCCACATTATCAATCTCCTGCCTTAGTTTCTCTCGGACAGAGTGAGGAAACCTCTTGGCCTGAGAGCTGAATTCCCTCTTGGCCAACCCTCCAAGGGACAGAGGCCACAGTGGGCATGGCCAAACCGCACATGTACAACACACATGTACTTGCATGCAAAGAGCATGCACACTAATTATGCATTCCCTCCCCTCCCCCCAGCAATTAGGCTGAAAAAGGGTATTTTGGCCGCTTTCAAGCCAAACTGCTGGAGGAGGCAGAGGTGTTCTTCCTGGACATTGCAGGAAGCAGGTTGCTCCATCCATCCTGCAACAATTGGGCTTGGTGGGTGAGGGACAGAAGACAGGAGCCAGCAGAAGACTTTTTTCTAAGCCTAATTTTATTGTGGGGGCTGTTTTCAGCAATAGGGGTCTCTGTTCAGTGGGAGGGGAGTCTAGGGCTAATGCAGCAATGGGCTTCTATACCCAAGCATGTAAAATTTATATATAGCCATGGATAATCACTGCTGGAGAAACCAGAGCCTGTTTTTTTAATGCCGAGACCAAATCTATGCATTTTGAAGCCCCATTTATTTTTCACTGAGGAATTAAACACACCTGCAACCAGGGCTGGGCCAATGTAGATGTTTATTGCCACCCCTGTTCCTGATGTAAATCTTCACTCACCCCTTCTTCCCTGGAAGGGGTGAGGGAACCATTTTGTGGTTTGCCTCAAGGCAAACATGTCTTGGGCCAGCCCTGCCTGCAGCTGTTTCCCACTGAAATCAGAGATACTTAACACTGCACTGTCGCTGCAAACCTTCCGTTTAATTTGTGTTTGAGCCTTTCTACAGGACCCTTTCCCTGCTGTTTTCAGCCAGAACAGCAGGTGACTCTGTACAGGTGCTTTGGCAAGCAAGTATTTTGACAAAATGACCTTTCACTTTATTTCACCCCCCCTTGTGTTTCATTAAGATTAAGGGTCAATTTTTTGTAATATTGCATGGTGCTGCTGTATATTGTGCAACATTTCCTTCTGATTTATAAGAGTATAATGAAGAGATACGCCAAGTGAATAGAAAATGCAGAACTGTAGTGTATATTGGTTGTGGCAGTATCATAGCCATTTCAGAGACAGGGAATATGTTGGTGGGTCTGCCCCACTCATGGAGATTCAGGGAAGGGCCACAGCTCGGTGGAAGAGTAGATTCAATCCCCAGCATCTCCAGGTAGGCCTGAAAAAGTCTCCCCACCCACCCACTTTCTGAGGCCCTGGACAGCTGCTGCTGTCAGTCAGTGTGGGTAATACTGAGATAGATAGATCAATAGCCCGACTCATGTACAGTATATGACAGTTTCCTATATTCCTGATTTTCAGCTTTAATTTCTTAAAAATTAAACCTTTAGCCCTTTTAAAGTAAAAAATATGCAGGCAGAATTCTATCAGAGGCTCTGTTAAGTCACAGACTTGCTCCCACCTCCCATTGTTTTGGCCAATGAGCACAAAGGCACTGGTTTGACTGACATGTTTGATGTTTATTTCATAATTCTATTAAAATGTGATTTTATTACAATCTTGCATGGGTAAACAACTTTAGACATATTAAGTTAATTGCAACATAGGGCTTTCCTGTATTGCATGATGTACTGTGACTCCCCCCCCCCCATATTCCCTATTTCTGGCTATGGGCTTCTGTCGCGTTGCTTGCCTAATTTGGGGGACTCCTTGTGCAATAATCCCACCTGCACTGGACTTGGAATGCGTGTAGGCTGGTCAACAGCAAAGGCTGATAGGCTTGCTCATCTGCAGTTTCTACTTTGATGGTTTAGCTGGCGGTGGGAAGAAGCCATGCAGGACAATGTTTCATGGCATCAAATGCATTCTTTCATTCATTTATTAAATTTGTATACTGCCCTTCATCTGAGTCTTAGGGATGTTATGGTTGGCTAATTAATTTACTGTTAGTAACAAATTTCTCAGACCTGCTTTGACACTTTTCATAGTCCAAATTACTATCTCCAGAACAAGTCCTACACTTAACAACTATTTTAAAGGACTAAAATAAGCCACTTTTGATATACTCTTGGACTACACTTGACTGACCCTTCTTTTCTTGCTCCCATGGCAGCCATTGTGCGCTGGCAGCCACAACACTTCTACTGAGCTGTGAGTATCGGCAGCACCTCATTATTTACCACAGTCACTGGGTGACTTTAAATTCCTGCAAGCACGGCGGAGCTCAGTGGGTGAGCATTCATACAAGTTTCGTTCTATTCCTTTTAGATTCCAGTGATGGAGTCATCAAAATGCATGAAACACTTGCT
Source organism: Podarcis gaigeae (assembly GCF_964106915.1). Classification (NCBI taxonomy): domain Eukaryota; kingdom Metazoa; phylum Chordata; class Lepidosauria; order Squamata; family Lacertidae; genus Podarcis; species Podarcis gaigeae. The sequence goes on along the minus strand of NC_139690.1, from coordinate 5,416,245 downwards.
CCAGAAGCAGAGGCATACCTAGGCTCCCTTGCACCCTTGGCAGGGAGCTGTATCACCACACACAGACACACACACACCCGCCCTTACCCCTTGTGCCTTCCTCCAGACTAGGAGCAGTCATGGGAGTGTGTGCATGTGCAGGCAGGCTCCTAGCCACTCTGAGCTACAGTGGAAAGCTTTGATTTTTTCACCCTACTGGGCCTGCACCCTTGGTAGAGGACAATCTGGCCAACCCCTAGAAGGGAGGGAGGGCTGGCAGCACAGAGCCAGTGAGTCTCAGAGGGCAGCACCTTCCCACAATCCAAGTGTGTATTTGCAGTCTCACTGCTTATGCACCAAACTCCGCTCTGCCCACAACTTTCACCTCCAGCTTGCAACCCACCAGGCACTTGGAAGAATATGAGAGCCATCACAACTGGTTGGGGGCCATGGGCCGCTCTGCCCGTGGCTGCCCCTTCATTTTGCTTCCTCCTTGCACCAGCAGGATGGCACAGAGCAGTCTGACTTGCTCTGTTTTACTCTCGCAGGGGAAATCAAAAGGTACCAACCATTCTCCGCAATTGGCTATGGCCTGAGCTCTCACTTGAGAAACTTGGTTCCTTTTAAGGAAACAGGCAAGTCCCACCAACAGTATCTATGCTATGGATTCTCTAGGAGAGAGACATGAGCTGCAGAGGGACAGTTGTCTGGGACCCCCATTACTTTCAATGGTGCTTGTTGAAGAATTGGCTCATATCCATGGATTGGAATGCATAAACTGCTCTTACACTCTGCATATGCAGATTTTAAAACCAGCTTACTTCTCAGTGGGGCCCAGTCAAATGAAAAGCTCTTTGCTACAGCGCTTTGAGACTGCCCTGTCCTGTTGTTGGTGCAATCCAGTCCTGCAGCAGCCCAGAAAACACTACAAGTACCTTACAGCCCAGTTTATGTCCTTGTTTGTGCAGTAGAACACACCGTTCAGGATCATTATCTGGAGAGCAGAGTGGGCCCCTGATAATACAGAAGGTAGAATCGTGTTATACCATCAGGTTGTGAAGAAAGCATTGCAGAGGAAACACGTCACAAAACTAGAGCTGAGCATTTTTTTTCCTTCAGTGATAATAAAGTTCCATTATAAGAAAAATAATAAACTGCTGTTATCAAGCGACAGTGTTTACCCACCAGCTGTGCACCTTGATTTGCAACATCTTGCAAAAGAGCTTATTTGAGGCTCTTTTGACTTAACTTTGTTAATGAAGTATAACTGCTGTAAAATTCAAAATCAAATGGCAGCTAAATCTCATCCTGTTTACACAAAGCTAATGATAATGAATAAGCATTTCCAGGTATTTCTTCAACAGAATTGTGAGGGGAAAGAAATACATGTATTTTAGTTATCAATCTAACAAATATGCAGCCATAAATATTAGGAGAAAGTCCATTTAGCGTTTTATAAACAATAAAATACAGTTTATTGGTATTGTAAAAACTATAACTGTGAGAGGACAAATGGAGGAAAACAACAAATATGTATAGATTTGAATAATTTTTCCTGTAAAACTTTGCACAGACAATTAGATACAACTTAAGACATTCCAGTTGGTTACCTGGTTTTTGCGTTTTTGAATTATATATTTTAAAAATCGTTTAAATCTGAATAAAATTGACATTTTCATGCTATACGTTATACTCTGTATTTTTTCCTGTCTCAACAAATAGTAATTTAAATCAGAATATGAATGGTAAGTTGTGGAATTGTTGATGAGAAACCTTCTGTTCTGCAAACCCAGAATCTTGGATGTACTTTAAGGAGAGAAAGAATATGTTTTTTATATATGTGTCAATCTGCCAACCCCAGGACCTTCAACAGGACCGTGTGCTGTTGTTAACATTTATTTAAAACTTTTGCAACTTTTAAAAAGCACAACAAAGCAATCAGCAAGATTAAATATAGCAATGCAGTAAAACAAAAAATGGCACAATATAATATACTCAGGGGCAGGCAGAAGGTAGATCATGCTCTTGGTATATCTTTTAGTGATTTGCAGTAGAATCATCAAGGTTCCTGATTCTCAATTGTTTAACAACAGTAATAACTCCCCACCCCCTCAATCCAAATTAGGCTGCTTAAAGGAAGCAACTTTAAGGGAAACCAGGAATAGATTTATGTATGAAAGGAATGTGACATCAGTTATGGAACTAAAAACAAATTCCCAGGCTAAGATAAACTGAGAGGTGCCCTGTTTCGTTATTCTCCCTCCTTTTCCTTAAGTTTTTATTTTTGCTCTTGGGTGCTGGACCTCTGCCTTGTAGGAGAAAACAAGTGTGGTCCAGATCTGTGCCTGAACGTGTGTATTTCTCCCACAGAAGAACTAACCTGCAGAAGTAAAATTCACATGATGCTGTGACAGCTCAGAGGCATGTTTCTGGGGATAAGGAAAAACAAAACCTGGGATGTGGGATGGCTTCGCTGCCCAGCTTGTCAGGGTGCCACTCTCCACAGGTCCCTCCGGTCAGTCAAGTTAGAAGAAGCAAAACGGCGGCCAATCTTTATTGTTGCAACAAGGTTCAAAACACACAGCGAGTAAGAACCCCAAGCAAGAGGTTGCACAGACTTTAAAAACTTCTCCCCCCTTTCCCATCATACACTTCCCACAGCATTATCAGTACATCACAAATTAGTCATAAAGAAGGAGTGGTTGGCATGTGGAAACATGAGCCTGTCACCCCCCACCCTCAATCACCCCTATTCCCCACACCTTCTTAGTACCCGATTCCCTAAGAACAATTAAACTATTTACACTTTTCCTCTGGACTCTGGACTTTCCTGTTTTCAGGCTTTGAAAGTACCTGGTCTCAATCCACTCTACCAATGGGTTTCTGTCTGGGTCATTGGGAGTAACCTCCTGTCTCCTATTGTGTTATTGTCTATATAGGGGTAGGGAGTACGTGACTGTGCGCTTTGGAACAGAGGGGATTGGTTAAACCAGGGGTCAGCAAACCTTTTCAGCAGGGGGCCGGTCCACTGTCCCTTAGACCTTGTGGGGGGGGGATGATGCAAGAGCACCACAAGCCCCAGTGACTTCTTACCTGTGTCTTGCGAGCAGCAGGGGCTGGCGGTGGCAGCAGAGGGACAATGAGCGGCGCACGAAAGGGCTCTGGAGTGGGGCTGCTTAAAATGGCAGCCACTGCTGCTGCTAGCACTAATAAAACCCAGCCCCTTTCCTCCTCTAGGCAGGGCGAGGAGAAGCCAGGAGGAGGGAGGGAGGAGGCGCCGCTGCCGCTGTGTGAGGAAGAGGGAGAGGGAAAGAACACGCTCAGTAGCGATCCATGCAGCGATTCCCAGACTGTCCGCGAGCTGAATCCAGAGGGCAATTGGGCCTGATCCGGCCCGTGGGCCTTAGTTTGCCTACCCATGGGTTAAACCATTGATTTTCTATTAATTTCTGAAGGTTTGTATGTATTTTCTACTTAGCCAAGTTCAAAACAGACATTCTATCACTTTTAAGCAATCAAAACCAGAATGGATACATTTTATGAACTCTACTCCCATTGTTGATTTGTCATGCACAGCATGGGAGGCACCTAGTGAACTGTGCAAGGCTGAGCTGGCTGTCCTGCAAGGGCATTGCAGTAACTTCCCTGCTTAGTGCATGTTCCAGACACTAAGGGCCGCTGTTTTGCAACGTCTGTCAAAATCTAAGGATCCTGATTGCAGAAGACCGTTCAAGTTCCAAAACGTTTGAAAACTGAAAATTCAAAACGGAAATCTCAATACAGAAATGGTAAATAATTCATTTAATTATGTGCTTGAAGTCATGGGACTTGAGACTCCAACTTTAGAACTCTTGTGTTTATATGGCAGAAAGCCTGGAAGTTGGTTCAACATCCAAACATGTACATGTAAATAACATGTGCATCAACTCAGTAAGGGAGAGTTGATTAAAAAAAAAAAAGTATTAATTTTCAATTCTAATTTTGAACCCACATGGTTTGGATTAATTATGTGAGAATAAATAATAAACTATGTTTCTAATAAACCTGTAACTGCTAAAATTTGTATGAATAAACCCATGATGGAAATAAGTTATCCTGGTGTAAAAATAACTGCCCATAACTGTAACAGTTTTTTCTTCCATAATAATTTTGCTTTCTACAGGTAATGGGGGCGTCTGGAAACTCTTACTGCTCCCTATAGCAGAATGTTTTCTATTGTATTTGAATTAACAAAAAGATTTTCTTTCTCTTCCCTCCCACTGCCAACTAGGTAAAGGAAATTAAGCAGATAAGAGGAACAGTTATAAATAAACTAGGCTGAATAAATTTTCTAACTTAAAAACTTTATATGGTTTACAGCTTACAAAAAAAGGATCATCAGACACACTGATCAGATGTTTGGAAGCTGTGGCTGGATGGTTATGTGGGAGCCGGTTGAAGTTAAATCCTTTGAAAACAGAGGTCCTTTGGTTTGGAAGGGACAATATGGGATTGGGGAGGCAACTCCCATCTCTTGCAGGGGTGCAATTAGTGCCAGCACTGTCCGTTAAGCGTTTGGGTGTAATCTCTGACACCTCGCTTTCCATGGAAGCGCAGATTGCCTCAACTAGAGCCAGGGCTTTTCGCCTGTGGCTCCAATCTGGTGGAACGCATAAGAGACTAGGGCCCTGCGGGACTTGACATCCTTCCGCAGGGCCTGCAAGACAGAGCTGTTCCACCAGGCCTTTAACCAAGGCACAGCCTGACTCCCTCCTTTGACAATCTTCACAGAACTTTAGCCTAATGGTTGCCATCATTTTGAGTTGAATTAATTTAAACGGTGGAAGTCTTTTAAAAATATTTTAATTAAGATAGATAAGGATAAGATGAAAATACATAATTGAATATAAATATAGATTGGAAATGGCTGTGTATAGTGAATACTTATCTACTTTAAAAATTCTCATTCTTGATATTATTTCTTCCTTTTCTTTATCTTCCTGTTCTTTTCTTTTATATTTTACCTTTCATTTCTTTTCTTTATTGTGAATATTGTTTTGTAGAGGTGCAAATAATTGTAAATATGAGAAGAGGTAAAATGTTTTCTAATTTTCTTTTGGTTACATGTATTTTCCTTTTTTTGTATATTTGTTTTTTTTTCTAATTTGTACTCAATAAAATTAATAATAAATAAATAAAGCTCATCACGTGTCCATCTCCTCGTCCCACTTGGCGGCGTCAGGCAACTTCATGTTTTGTCACATGAAATCAAGGAACATGGAGGCCTGCAGCAACCAGTCCAGCCTCTGGAAGTGCCGTGTATGGTAGGAGAGACTCCGCAGCTGCTTTGATCCCTTCGTATTGCAAGAGGCTCTCTGGCATCTCATGCTTGAGGAGAGTTTCCACCAATGCCTGAGCCTCGAGGTAGTTCCGCGAGTTTGTGTTCCACGTGATGGAAAACTTCAACACAGCCTCTGGAAGAAGGGGTTTGGGGAAGACACGTCAGGAAGGAGTGCAAGTTGCAGGCAGCGTGGCCACCTAGAACCAACACACCTCTCTTGCGAAGCGTGGCCAGGTCTGGGCACACATCTGACCCGCGCCTTTCTTCAAGGCAGGGAAGCAGATCCAACACCCCTCCCCACCTAGTAGAAACAATTAATGATGGGAGAGGTGACTGAGTTTATGCCAGACTACATGGCTTGCAGGAATGGGTTTTATAATATTTATAAAAGTACAACAACAACAATATGCATTATAATATTTGCTCTAGTATTACAGAGCTGGTGGAGCTAATTTGAGGCTGTGTACACACCATACATTAAAAGCATTATCGCTTCTCCCCTGTAAGAATCCTGGGAACTGTAGATTACCCTTCTACCGCATAGCTACAATTTGTAGCACCCTTTACAAACTGCAATTCCCAGGATTCTTTGGGAGAAATGTGCTTTTAATGCCTGTTTTTCCTGCAGCAGGCATGCTCAGCTACCCCTCTGGAAGCTCAATCCCACAGAAAGCTGTGACGGCCACCAACTTGGATGGTTTTATGCAGGAAAGGCTATTAATGGCCACTAGGCACAATGGCTATGCTCTATCCCCACAGTCAGTGGCAGTAACGTTTGTGAATAGTAGTTGCTGGAAGATGCAAGAAGGGAATACAGAATGCTCTTATTTCCACAGGCCTCTGGTTGGCCACTGTGAGAACAGGATGCTGGACTAGACAGGCCAATGTGGCCTCATCCAGCAGGCACTTCTTATGTCCTTACGTGGTTCAAGGGTAGAGATTGTGAGAAGGCATCTTCCAAAGCAATCCCACCCCGCAAATAGCTTTGGAGCCTTCTTGCCTGTAGCCTAGCCCTCACCCCTTTTCCTGTTCCCTCTGGAGTCTTCTTTTGCTTGCCACGCCTGCGGGCTCTCTTCCGGCCAATACTGCCAATGACAGATCTTAAAAACTTGCGGTGAGTGAGATTCAGCAATCGCAGCACCTTGCGCCTGCTGGACCTCCTGAGCGGAGCGGGTTGTGTTTTGCTCCTCGTGAAGTAGGGTGAAATGTGAGGAGTGTTGCAAGCCGGTGCAGAGGCAGAAGGTCTGGCCGAGATGGTAGAGCACGGCTTCTCTGTCAGGGGCTTCTTCCTAACCCAGTAGAACACCAGTATCATATGCCTCTTAGATGGGTTGGACATGCTGAAGAAGGGGCTGGAGGCCCAAAGACCAGGGTGACTTCAAAGTGGAGGATGCAGCAGGCAGTTCCCTATCAATGGTGCCAAATCCAAGCAAATGTTAGCTCCAGTCCTGTTAAATTGATCCAGCAATTATGAACGTTAAATAAGGGATTAATTCCTCAGGCAGTATGAAAAGGCTTTCTGTGGCTTTTTAATAGATGGGAGCCCCCAACTACTGCCACTGTTGACAGCCTGTTGCCCCTTCACTCTGCTTGAATGGGTTATGTCACAATGGTTCCTTCATCAGGTGTCTGTGAGCATGAAAATGCTGTTGGGAGTTTCAGCAATGGAGGCTCAGGCATAACATACTGTTTGAAAGTCTGAACATTTCCTATTTTTTTATTTAACAAAATTTATATACCACTCTTATAATTTATATACAAATTATTAAGAGAGTATGTTAAAAATATACTGTAGTTTATTCACTTATAGGCTAGTTTACATACTTTATTCCTTCTTATACTTCTATCCCACCTTTCCTCCACAGAGCATACGCACTTCAGCCTCCACCTTCTCCATTTTATCCTGACAGCAATATTGTGAGCTAGGGCCATAGCTCAGTGGTAGAACAACTGCTTAGCATGCAGAAGGCATCAGGTTCAGTCCCCAGCATCTCCTGGTGGGACTGGGAGCACTCCCTCTGCGCTTCGGAGGCTTCGCGTTGCTATCGCTGAAGCCAAGGAGCCAGCATTCGCTCCATAGGACGCACACACATTTCCCCTTAATTTTTGGAGGGGAAAAAGTGCGTCCTATAGAGCGAAAAATACGGTAATTTGCACAAATGCACCTATTGGAATTGTTTAACAAATTAGTTTCTGGAAATTTTGGGCCTATAGAAAAATTCTAATTGGATTTTGCTTTTGGATTGGACAAGTGAACCCAAGGTGCAATTAGCCTTTTCGTGTCCCTCTGGAATGTGAGAAAGCGATTCACCCTTCTTTAACAAGAATCCATTAATGGGGTGTTGTTGTGGAATAACAAAGAGATGGGTTCCCGAAGACTAATTTGACATTGGGCACAAAATAAAGCTAAAGAAATAAAACTTCATGTTTCTTTATGAATAAACCTTCCTGCTGAGTGTAAAACATAGACAAACATGTTTATAGCAAGGGAGAATACTTCTCCCAAGGTTCTTAAAAGTCCATAAATGCTTAAAAGGAATCTCATATTGGAATCCAAGAGGTTGGTCTCCCTCAGATTAGTTGGATCAATAAAGCCTTAAAAGAGGGGGGGGGGTGTTATTAGTTTTCCTCTCAGTCATTCTCTGTATTATATTGCTATGTTGTGGTATTCAATGCTTGTAAAAGTGTGTTTTGTAAAGAAGTCCAATTGGTAGATTGATAACTTTGATAAAGTATGATTATAATCCTTGATAAGGTTAGAATCAAAGGGGGACTGGTATAAGAATTAGAGACCCCGGGTGTATATTTTTATTATTTTAATAATGTTTAAATGTTTTACTTTAATTGTTAAAATATTTTAGAATGTATTAGGCTTGATTTTTGTGTGTTCTGCATTTGTGAATCTTCCCCCTCCTACACGGCATTCCATCTCTCCTTATCTACCCCAGAAAGTGATACAAATGGCAGGATTTTATAGCTCCAGAGTGTAAATCAGCAACCAAAGTTATCTGAGACCCAGGAAGAGGATTTTATAATGCGCTTTCTTCAATGAAGGCTAGTTTGCCAAGGTAATGCTAGAAATCAGAGACCTAAGATCAGGGATAGGCAACCCAAGGCCCATGGGCCACAAGTGGCCCACGGGGGTCATTTAACCGGCCCACGAGCCGCCTCCGAACTGAGCTGCCCACTTGGCGAGTCCCGCCTGCTGTGCTAAACCAGCGCAGCGTGGTGCAGGGACACGCTTCTGCGTTGCCAGAAATCGCGTCTGCACATGCAGACGCTGAAAATTTCATCTGCGCAGACACTGGAAATCATGTCTGCACAGATGCCGCCGCCAGAAATCACAGTCGCGCAAGCTTATGTGTGCGCATGATCCAGCCCATGAAAGGATCTCCAGTGAACTGGCCCAGGCGAGGTAAACCTTGCCGACCCCTGCCTAAGATGGTCAAATGGCCTGGGCACATCAGGGCCACTCCAAGGTGATGCAGGGGTGAAGATACCAGTATGGAGCCATATGTGCTTTACTTCTCATGACTTTCCTGACGTATGTGAAGATGTTTTATGACTCTTTGTTTGCTGTGTTTGAACTACTATATGAGCTTTTTTTTCTGAAGTGCCTGGTGGCAGACTTTCTTGAACTACTATATGAGCTTTTTTTTCTGAAGTGCCTGGTGGCAGACTTTCTTAACTGGCATGTTGAGTGAGCTCTGTCCTATTGCAATAGCTATAATAATTGCTGGGTCCCTAAATCCAGGTGCTGGACTTGAAAATAGTTTCCTTGGTTCTGTGGTTTATTCAAAAGGTGGTTTTTCCTCACCTGGGTAACAAGCAAGGTAGTGTAGAGGTAAATTATTACCACAAGCTTCACAATATTGTTTTTGATAGCAAAGCCTACTCCATGTACAGTGGTACCTCTACTTATGAACATGATCAGTTTCGAGGTGCCATTCGCACCCTGAAAAGTCCGTAAGTAGAGCGCTACTACTGCGCGTGACCAAAACGCAATAGAGCGCTTCTGTGCATGTGAGAAATGCGCAGATCGCTTCTGCGTGTGAGTGCGTGGCGAACTCAGAAGTAAACACTTCTGGGGTTGCTGCGTTTGTAACCTGAAAAGTCACAATGTGAAGCAAACGTAACACGAGGTATGACTATATTTGACTTTCTTGTTCAGGTAGACCTTTCCAGAAGAATGCGTAGCCTCCTTTTTCTTCCTTCAGTTGTCCCTCTCCTGCTCTTCAAGTTTCTTTAAGAGCTGCAATATCTATCTTAAAACATCGCAACTCTCTTGCAATGATGGCATTCCTGTGCTCGGGCCGCTCGTTATTTGTGTAATCTGTCTATTCGATGCTCCAAAGTTCAATTGTATTTTATGGGTGGTGACCCCCTGGGTGTAGTAATGCAGTCAGGGAAAAAGGCAGGCAGACTATGTTTAGGGCACCTTTTCTAGCCCTTCCTCCTTTTAGAGGTGAGCAAAGTGGATCCAAAATAGGACTGCTCAGTCATGGATACAGCTGCCAAGCTATTCAACTGCCTCATTTCTTGAGTCAGAATGACTGAATCTGTATCCACCACCCATGTGACGGTTCATGACCAGGTGCTTCCAGATTTCACAGTCCTGCCCTTGTTACCATTTGCCAATCACCATGGGACTATTTGCAGTAAGGCTCTTTTCCAATAGCATGAGTATCACAACATCCAGTAGATTCTTATATGCTGCAGCCTTCATCCACCTTCACAGCCGTGATAACATGCCGCTTGTTATCTTCTGCCTGTTCTGCCATTGAGGTCTTCTTGGATCATTATTTGTCTAGCTTCTCCCCCCGGACCTTACCGCCTTGCATGACCCTATTGGGAGTACGAGACTCCCGACGGCTTTGCTCACTAGGATCATAGGAACGTTCAAGCCCACTCACCATGACAAGGTGAGTATATCCCAACTAAATGGGTCAACAAATGATGATGCTAGTGACTAATTTTACTAAAAGGATTACAGCAATATATCATATTAGACATCACATTTCTTTCTTTTGCAGAGAGTCTTTAGTGAAAATCTATTAGTACATGTCAGAGTCACAGTAAAATTTAATAAACCGATCAACCCAAGAGCTGAGATAAGACTCCCAACTCACTGCTGAGCCCTGTACAACAAGCCACAGCTTGTCCATACATATAAAAGCCAGTAAGTGCTGGTTCAAACAAGCTGAAACTACTTTTGAATACATTTTTAAAAGCAAAGCCTGACTAGCTTTTCATATACTTTCTAATTGAGTAACTTTTTAAAAGAAATGCCTGAAGTAACAGATATTATGGTTTGAAGTCTGGGTTGAGCTTTTAAGGTAGGGGGCAAGGCCAAAATTGTCAATTATTTGAAATTTCAAACCCTAATAACTCAAAAACGGGATGAGTTAACAAAATTAAAAAGAGAGATCTGGAACCTTCTTTTATACTATTTTTAGAAAACTGAAAATGGGAGTAAATTAAAATGGTAAGGTAAAAGTTCCTGTATGACTTGACATGGAATGACCCAAATGCAATAAATAAATATGCAGGTGTTAACAGCAAACCATGGTTTACTGAGATAAAACCACAGAGCACAAATTGTATTCCAGAGGTACAAGTAAACCATGGGTTCTTTGTTCGCCCTTCCTAATAATCCCTGGATTCTACCAACAAAAGTCACTGAGGGCAGGGCAATGTTTGAAACCATTTTTTGTGGGTCCAGAAGTAACACTAAACAACAGTTTGCCCAAACTGTGGTTTCCAAATCATCTTCAAAACACAGTTTGAGATTCTGGTTTGGAAGCTCCTGCTTCCACACCATACATTACTTACCTGCCCCCCCCCCCAATCCTGGGACCAGTAGTCTGTTCAGGGTGCTGGGAATTGTAGCCATAGGGAAAACTAGTTCCCAGGATTTGGGGGAAGCACGGTGCTCTGAATGTACTTTAAATGTATGTTGTTGTTAATTGCCTTTACTAATAACTTTCTTAATATTTTTGTATGCCACTTTGAGTTTTATTTTGTTTTTTAAAACAATCAAGCGATACATCGCAGTATACCGTATAGCAGGAGCCAGCAGTAAGAGGGTCAGACCTGGAAACTCCAGGGTTCAAATCTTCAAAGGATGGGTGATATACAAATTAAATAAATATATTTACCACATGAAGCTCGCTGCATGTGACCTTGGGCCAGTTACTCTTCCTCACAGGAGCGATGTGAGGAAATTAAAAGGGAACTGCAAGAACCCTGAACGCCGCCATGAGCTCCTTGGAAGAAAGGCGGTATGGAAAATGATTTCAGGAAATAAACCACTAAAAAGCCAGCAAGAATGCTTATAACTAATTTAAATTAACACCACCTCTCGCGCCTCCTGGCCTATGTGGCAACCCTCGCCCTTCCCTCCTACCGAGGCCGGGAGAAGGGCGGAGGCGGAGGCGGCCAGGCCCTTCCCCTCAGAAAGAGCGGACTACAAGTCCCAGCATGCACTGGGGGGCAAAGCCAGGTCTGGGAGGGGGCGCTGCGGAGGCCGCCCAGCCCTGTAGCCTCACACCCTCTCAGGAGCGCTGAGAGGCGGCGGCGGCGCTGCTGCTGCTGCTGCTCTTGCCGCCGCGATGCCTTCTGCGGGCTGCTGCGAGGAGGCAGAAGGCGGCGCCGCCGCGCCTGGGGAAGGTCCTCCGGCGGCGGCGCCCCCCTCGGCCTCGGAGCGGCCCCGGCTGTGCGGCTACCTGCAGAAGCTGACGGGGAAGGGCCCGCTGCGGGGCTTCCGCAGCCGCTGGTTCGCCTTCGACCCGCGCTGCTGCGCCCTCTACTACTTCAAGGGCTCCCAGGAGGCGGTGCCCCTCGGACGCCTCGACATCGCCGGAGCCTCCTTCAGCTACCACCAGCCGGCCGAGGCCCCCGGCGCGGCCGCCCCCAGCGCCGCCGCCGCCCCGGCCTCCGCCTCCTTCTCCGCCGCCTCGTCCTCCTGCTCCTTTTCCGGCGGCAGCAGCGGCGGCGGCGGTGTCGGGGATGTCGAGGCCGCCCTCGGCAGCACATTCGAGATCCACAGCCCCGGCGGCGGCGTCACCGTCCTCAAGGTAGAACGGGGCCTACCCCGGGGTGGGTCCGGGGTAGCTGCCCCGCTTCGCCGGCCCCGCCGCGCTCCCGTCGTTGGGAGCTCCCTACTATAGCTCTCTAGTGTATTTTAAAATGGGGTTTCAGAGTTTTTAGGGGGGGTTGAATGTTTTATGTAGTTTTTCAATTTCATTGTTCTGCATGGGACAATGACAATAAAGATACCGTATATCAAGGGGTCCTGAGGGAGGGTCAAGCGGGGCAGGGAACTCCCCGAGGCGGGGATGGACCTCCAAGCCAGCCCGCTTAGGCTTGTGGGGCGGGGCTTGCTCTCAGGTAACTTCCTCAGGTAAGGTCGCTCCCTCAAGGCTACCACCATGCGCGCTCCCCCCCCCCTTTAGCCTGTCACTGAGTCCCGTTACACGTTATTTACAGTATTTATTTCATAAAGTTTACATACAGCTTGATTGTTGGAAAAAGCAAACCCTCAAATCTTTGCTCCTCCACCAACTGCCCTGTCTGAAGGACCCAGATCCCAAAACCCTCCGGGCTCAAGCAGAGCTTGCTTCTACATATAGGTTTGCGCAAGTGGCTTCAGCAGAGTCAGACCATTCCTCCATCCAGCTTAGTGTTGACTACTCTGCTTAGCAGGGGTTCTCCAGGATTTCAAATGGGTATTTCCCAGCCCTGCCTGGATATACCTGTTACTGTTGTATGCAAAGCATGTTCTCTGGCACAGAGATATTCTTTCCAGATAGGTTAACCTGTCTGGGCATATCGTCTGTCACTTCCTTGGAAATCCTTATCCATCTGTATGCAGGATCAGAGGAAGAGATTGTCGGAGAATTTAATTTGGTTTGCCTAACCATGTATTTGTGTTACCAAGATGATTACACTAAAACACACACAAATCAGCGTTAACTAATCTGGAGCACCTGTTCTCTTTCCCCTTTGATTACTTTTGGTTCTGTTTTGAATCTCTTTCACCCAAGCAATAAAGACTGAGGGAAGGAAAACCTTCCACTTTCATATCCAAAAGTACCTATCCTAAAGCAGGGCTAAAGTACACACTTATCAGTGGCATTGTGGGCAGGACCTAGAGAGCTGCTGAGCTGGGATGGTGGCAAAGACCACATGGAACCTCTGTCAAGATAGTCTGTGGGGTAAGCCAAGAAACCATCAGTCATCATTGGAGGAAGAGCTGGAACAACTCACTTCCCTGTTAGTTATAAAGCAAGAAAAGCAAGGTGAAACAACTGAGTTGCAGAACAGAGCTAGACCTTTTACTCCACAGTTCATACCAGAATTATTTCTTCAGCAGAGTAGTCTAGCCCCACAAGCTAATAAAACAGTATTCCAGTGCTGTCTGTGCCTAAAGCCACATGCCACGTGTAACTGCAATACCAAAACATGTCCAAACAGTAATAAAAAATAGAAATTGCAGTTACTGCTCTGCCTTTGGTATTGCTATCCATGTACAAATAATGTAATAAACAATGCATTTAAAACTGTAAATGAAAATGTTTCTCTGATTTAACCAGTTCTGAGAGAGCTGTGCTCTTCAGTGTTAAGTTTCCATAAGTAATTTTCTCTTGTAGATATTAGGTGCTCTCTTACAAAATAATTCTGAAAATTATAGCATCTTGCCCAGTAGGTTGGAGCTGAGGGTCTGAACAGCAATCTGTATACAGCATGAAGGCAAAATGTGGTATAATAGCTGGCAGCAATCCTTTGCACATATATTTGGAATTAAGTCCTGGTGAACATTGTGGGGTTAATTTCTGAGGAAACATACTTACAGTGGGACTGTAAAATGATAAATTGCTTCAGTAGCCAGGAGGAGTATGTTAAAATGCACCCTGGATGTACCTGCTTCCAACATTTGAATGTTCCCTTGCCAGTAGCCTTGACCTGTGACTGCAAGAGGCATACCTTTCCCTTTTCTAGTTGAGTATCAATGCAGTAATTTCACACTATCAGGTGGCACTAATGTTTGGTGGGGTGGAGTGACAAAAGAATAAGGTGGACAATTGGCTCATCCTTAATTGTTAGTTCTATCATTTTTGCTCTGATCCCTTTTGCTCTGATGTTGCTGATCTGGCTTTGAGCCACCTTCTGTGACTTGTTACACTTATTCTTTAGCTGTGTTCAGGCCACTGTATTTCATCTTAACATTCTGCTAAATGAACAAACCTTATTCACTCATGTGCTGCTGCTTCATTCTTTTCTACATAGGAGTGATCAAACAAGCCATAGCTCCCTGGTTTGTCCAAGCTGGGAAACTATAGTTGATGAAACATGGTTTCATGTTCTGTAGCTGTTCGCGATAGTAATAACCTCTTTTATCTTGCAAAAACTCCAGTGATGGCTCTGTGGAAAGAACATCCTGGATTATCCAAGCATCTTGTCCTACTACATTGGCTCTTAGGGTTTGGGTGTGAAGAGGATTCCTAAAGCCTATTAAAAGAATAATAATTTTGCTGCCAAATGTTTAGTTTAGGCATTGGTGTTCCTAAGTATTTATTTCAGGATTAAATGGAGCCCATTACTGAATTTGTGCTTTACATTTCAAGCTTACTGGATTTATCCTTTCAAGGAAAAACTCCGTATAACAGCAGAACAATATTTTCAAGGAAGAAAGTCAAATCAAACATTAGCTTCTTCATGCTCACATGCTTTAATATTCCTAAACTTGTGGCTGATTCACAGTTTCTGAATGTATCATGAGATGGACTCTCCCATCCATTATTCTTAATATTATAGGAGCACTAAGAAATGACTTGGAAATATTAAATCTGTGCCCTTTGCGGAGTTTTTCCAAGTCACCACTTTATAGCTAGCAGTTGTGCTGTGCTCATGTAATGCAACTTCAGGCCTGTTGTACTAGTGCAATGTGGCTTCTGGCTGCATTGGGATGCTATTCATTTTGGCAGCCTCCTGTTCCAAGGTCAGAAATGTTAAGTGTGCAAAATGCTTTTGCTATTCCTGTGATGTAGGTAATGATGTGATGATGTTTTCTGAACCATATTGGCTTAAGCTGGAGGTTGTGAAAGCCATAGGAAAAGAGCAAAATGGTTTTAGGCCTGTCATAACCTGAATCCTAACCCACAGGCTCTTTATAACCTGGAGAAAATGAAGGTAACCTTGCTAGATAGTTGTGACTGAAAAGTTGCACAGTAAGAATTTTTTTGCACAAAAGCTGTGTCTATTGCAGTGTCACTGGTTGGTGGGAGTTGCTTCCAAGTAAATATTGTACATCCTAATTGAATACTTGTTTACCCAGACATGCACCCCACTGAACTCCAATCCTGTTAGGCCTCCCTGAGATGGGGTTACAGCGGGACTTCTGAGAATGGTGCTGTTATTCAAACATGATGCAATGCAGTTTCTTGACAATTGGCTTCCTCTTGTGGGTTTTCCCTATTGAGTCAGAACATCCCTTCCTTTAACTAGCAGTCAAGCACTGTCTCTTCCAGATAATTTAAAGCCTTTGACAAAGTGAGCTCTTTCCTATGAAAGCTAATGTCACAATCAATTCATTAGTATTTAAGATGCTGTAGGCTTATTTGCCTGAGCGATGCTGACCTTTATTGCTTTCGCTGTGACAGGAAGATGAATTAACTCACAGCATATGTTGTGGTTGCCTGTTTCTTTGAAGTTTCAGCTTCCTTTCCTGTTCCTCGATCTTATCGATATGTAACATGTTTTCTTTATAGGGAAGACAAACTGTAAACATTCATCATTAGACAAATATTTTAAGTTTTGGAAAGGCAGTCTGAAAAATGTAAACCACATCATAAAAAATGGACTCCCCAATAATCAAGAGTCCATTGTGGTCTCACCATCTTCCCCAAGTTGCTCTGTATAGGAGATTCATTATTCTGAAAGTATTCATTCTGTTACTGAACATGATCCTATAATAAATATTATTCTTATTCTTATTGTAGGCCAATCTAGATTAGTTTGAAGAAAGTAGTGGCAAGCATGGATAAAGTGTGGCACATAGAGCATTGTGCTGATGCCTTGCAATAACAACATGGTAAAAGTAGTCCAAGTTAAAGATCCCTGTTGTCAACTACAGAGAGAGGTAGACATGTAAATGGGACACAAAGCCATTGCAAAAAATGCAATAGCTAGGCTTGCTTGACAGGTCCCCAACATAGATGAAATTTGGACTGCATGATCCACATACACACATCAGAACTGCATCTTTTATCTTGTAAACAAATACTTAGCATAGAAGGATGCAAATCCCTGAACACAGTTGTTGGGTTATTTCCATTTTAGTGCAGCTTATGGACGACCAGCCATAATGTAGCAGCCTTTCTGTATTTTCAAACAGATGACAGGCACCTTTTTGTGTGTCCATGCATATGCAGGCACCTTCTATTCCTTGTGCAGTATTCCTCTTGTAATGTTTTCAACATTTCTGCTTGTGTGTGTAACAGGCACCAACCCACCAGGATATGAAGTACTGGCTTCAGGAGCTTCAGCAAAGGAGATGGGAGTATTGTAACAGCCATGATGCAACTAAGAGAGTCAGTCAAATTTCACCGACACCATGTGATTCCTCCAAAGGGCTTGTTGCCAAAGATAATACTGGTAAGCTAATGTTGAGACTGGTCGAGAATGTGATTCATATAACTTTGTTGGTGGCAGTATCATAATATTTTTCAAATTCTAAGTGCAACTGCCAACTCTACACATAGCTCAACTTAGTTTCCGTGAAAGGTAGATTGTGGGCACAGTTAGCTGAAGTGTAGAGAGGGTGCTTGATAATGTTTAATGGATTGTGCTGTAACTGCTTATTCAGTTTTAGTGGCTTCTTTCTTTAATATTCAATTTGATTTCCTGTCCTGCTCCAAATTCTCAGGGTGAGTTGGAACATTTCAGCCACTGGTGGCATAAAATGCAATATAAAAATTTAATTTGTCACCGGCATGACACCGGCATCACTATATGCTAAAACATAAAATCTGACATGTTAGACCCATCACAGATGTCAAGATTTGTGAAGTTCATTAGATTCTCTTATCCTGAGAAGAAATAAATAAAGAAGAAATAAATAAATCTATCGGTCTCATGTAAATAACATTTGGAACAGGAAATCTTAGGATAGTAAACAATTCAAAGGTCATCCTAGTTGCTTGTTGGTTTTTATAGGATTGCCCTGTAAGTCTCAGTGTTATTTACGCAATCCATCAAAGCTGCCCCAGATATGTCTTAACCTTTGAGTGATGTTCAATGCTGGTAGTGTAATATGTGTATGTTATAGATGGGTGGGAATAGTAATACTGGTTCCCCTGCACATTTTTGTTAAAGATATATATAAGTACATGAACATTAGGTAGAGCACAGAGCCTCCAAAATGTGGTGTTTTTTTATTATAAAAAAGCTATGGAAATAGTGGAGTTGTGCCAATAATCCAGCCACATTCAGACCATTGCAGTAGCGATGAAGGTTGTCTTCTGAAGAAAATACTGCATTTTCACAATTTCTGTTCTTTAATTAGATTTTTATTTTAAAAACAATACAAAAGAAAACCATATCAACTATGTGGAAACCAAGATTTAGAAAAGCTATAAAATGCTATTCTGACTTCTAAGCAGCAGCATACATTGTGACAGAAAACAGAAAGTATCTAGCATGTAACATTTTTTTTAAGAGTTCCAAATTTTATCTGCCGGTATTGGCAATAGACTTTGTAGATCAGCATTATTGGCATAAGCAATAAAACCCCACCAAGTACAGTGGTGCCTCGCAAGACGAAATTAATTCGTTCCGCGAGTCTCTTCGTCTTGCGAAGCACGGCTATTAGCGGCTTAGTGGATTAGCGCTATTAGCGGCTTAGCGGCTTAGAAGAAGGGGTGGGGAAAGGGGAAAAACTCGCAAGAACTCGTCCGACGTTTCGTCTTGCGAAGCAAGCCCATAGGGAAATTCGTCATGCGAAGCACCTCAAAAGATGGAAAACCCTTTCGTCTAGCGAGTTTTTCGTCTTGCGAGGCATTCGTCTTGCAGGGCACCACTGTAGCAGGGAGAGCTTCTAGGTCCTCCGTGCCTTTCAAGAGTTAACTTATGAGTTATCTTATCAGAAATGGTCGCATTTCATTGTCCCAGGTTTTGAATACTGAACTTGAGTGAAATTTCCCCATAAGAATGTGAGGTTTCCTCACACAAGTCATGAATTGGATCTTTAAGATCAGGTAAAGAAAGTACATGCAAATTGGGCCAAAATAATTCTGTAAGTGCATTGCCAAATGCCTGTGTTCTGACCAGTAGGCCAAATTATAATTGGTCAAATTTTGTTGAGACAAAATAGGTATCTTAGTAATATCCTTACCCAAAATCCAATTATTTGTGGGTGTGCTTGCTTTTCTCTTCCTAACTAGTATCATGCTTTGAACATTCAGCTTCTGAAAGTTACTCAGCAGTTTTATTTTTAACACAATTGATCTGGGAAGTGGGATTTTCTACTTAATAGGCAATCTTTTTAATTTCATTGCTCCCGAAATTTCATAAATCTGCTGCAGAATAAGTACAGTCGTACCTTGGAAGTCGAACAGAATCCATTCCGGAAATCCTTTTGAAAACCAGAACACTCATTTCCGGTTTCTGTTTGGGAGCCGGAACATTCTACTCCCAAGGCGTTGAGGAGCCGAGGTACAACTGTACAACTTTTTTGAAGCTGACTTGAGAAATAGCATTTTTAGAAACCTTGTTGATTTTATGATAGTTATTCAGTTATGACGATTGTACCTTTCTAGACCAAAAAACTTTGAGATAAATAAAATCAGATATGTTGGCAATCTACTATTGCTGGGTTTTTTGCTGCTTTTTCTATGGATTATATTTTCAGGGATTGTATTTCAAGGCAGTTATTTATTGTTAACTGAATTTTTGTCGACAGCACTGCCATGTTTATAAGTCAAGATATAGATACTTTAAATATTTTAAATGAAAACTTTATATTACAATTTACAATAAGTGTGATATTGCAGTACTGTTTGTCATCCAGCTGAAACAAGAAGGCATTCATGGTAGTTTTCTTCCTAATGTTCATGTTTACAAAGAAGTGGGCAGTGAGCATAAAATATAGTGCAATGTTGTGTATGGGGACCATTGTACTACCAGCATTTGGGAAATTATTCTAATTGAAAACTGCTTTGAGCTTTCTCTGATTTATGGTAGATTTTGTGTGCAGTCTTGTCTTTCTGGCTTCGTTCCTATATTTATGTGTGAGTGAATATAAGCAATAAATAACTTTGCAGTATTACAGATAACTGAGGAAATTGTATTTATTCATTGAGTGCTGTTATCAGATTATAAGGTAATTTAAATAGTACATTTCTGACTGCATCATTTTCATTTAGGTTAAATTCTATTTATAATTGATATAAAATAAGCAGGGGAGGTATCTTTTGTTGAAACAGCTTCCATGCTGGTAAAAGTTTTATGTAAGGTCACACCAAAACCATCCTTTTGAGTAGATGTTTTTTAAAAAACCCAGATGAGAACCCAAGCAAGGTTTCATGCCAGTCAACAGCCTGTTGTTCTAGTAGAATGCCGCAGGTGTCCTAGTCATGATTAAACCGGCAATGGACAGATGATATGGGGCATGAACAGCTCAAAGTAAGTCTGTGCTCCAACACGAGCCACTCCCTTCCAGTGTTTGTATTAAGAGTAAATGGAACATAAATTTCCTAGCAGTTGATTAACTTGTTGCCTCATCATACTGTTTTTCTATGGTCACCAGTAGGGAATGCCACTTAATATTAATTGCCTTCTAGCCCATAATTACCCTGCCCAGACCACAGTTGCAAGCACTCTCAGGCTGAGAGTTTGGGGGTTGATCTCTTCCGACATCATGCTAAACCATGGTTTTTCACTAAGTGAATAAGCCTATCCTGCTCCTGTGCTCTTCCTCCTGTGTGGTTGGGGGGAAGGCTTTGGAAGCCTTTACTCTCAGTTAACTATGATTTCACATGTCATCTTGGCTTGACCCTGACAATAGTCTCTTTCAAAATAAGCCCACTGTAAACAAGCTAGCCTGTTTGAAACATCCAAGTTTCCCAGTTCAGGTGAAACCATAAACAACAAAAAGTGAAAGCTCCCAAACCCCTCATAGCCATTTTGTGGAAAGAGAAGGTGAGCACATAGTTCCAGGAGGAGGAAGGATCAACCCATTCACATGTCACTAAGCCATGTCTGAACCTGGGAGTCTCTCCTCCCTTGCTGATCTTAGCACCCCCAAGAATGAAGGTGAGGAAATTTCATGTTGTGGGGACACATTACATGATGAATATTTGGGAACATGCAGAGCTCACTTAACTTAGAAAGGTTCTATTGGTTGTCTTCCACTGATGTAGCATTTTATTTGGCTGATAGCTTTTCCTGCCTAATCGTTGATGGTTGTAGTCTGTTTTATGTAATTTTAATAACTGAGTGTTAAGCAGATCTTTGGCTTCATCCAAGCTGAAAGACTGTGTCCTTGATTGTAGGTTATGTAAATGTCCTCACAACACTCCAGCATTCCTGTGGATTTCATACTGGTTGTGATCTGGAGAAGAGAATCCATACAAATGTGATGTGGTTTTACATTACTGTATATGCATTTCTGTCATAAAACAGCAAGAAGTGTGGGCATTCTGCAAACTGTCTTGTTAACTGGGCACAGTGGCGTAGCGTGGGGGGTGCAGGGGGGCCGGCCGCACCGGGCGCAACATCTGGGGGTTAGGGTTAGGGGGCGCAAATCCACGGGTTAGGGGGCACAAATTACTTGCCTTGCCCCGGGTGCTGACAACCCACGCTACGCCACTGACTGGGCATGAGCATTCTTTCCTGGGGCCGTGTTGGTCGGAGAGGGGAATTGCTTTGCTTTGCTTCATCCTGCTGGTTTTCACACAGTACTCATTTTAGCAGAGTGCTGACAACTTTGTACTGTAGTGGAAATGGTTGAAGGTGTGCCTGCAGCTCTAAACTTGGCTCACCTTGGAGCAGTGGTTTTCTTGAAACTTGTAAATCATTGTATGCTTTAGATCCAGATAGCAGAACATATCCCTTGTTAACGGAGACAAAGCCTGATATGGTGCAGTCATCAAATGTATGCAATTTGGTGCAAGGAGGAGGAAAACGTCAATAATCTTTTCTCTCTCTTTCTTGCTCTATTCTTGTGTAATGCTGCTGACAGAGGGAAGAGTACTAGGAAGGACTACCTGTTAATCTATCACTCTTGATGTTGCTGAGGGCTAGTGGGAGGTGAAGGAAGCAAGGGCCTCCTTGCTTAGAAAACTGGGCCCTGTGGCTTTCATGTGCCTGCAGAACTTTGGAGGTGGGCTTTCCCACTTCTGGTTGCATGTTAAGTGAGGAAGCTTCAAGGTGTATATAAAGATACTGTTAGACTGCCCAATGATTGCCAGCTCCTCTCCATGCTATGGGTCCTTTGACAGAGCAGAGGAGGAATATTGAGTGTATTGAGCCCATTATGAGTGTACCTCTTGTACTTCCTGAGATAGTATGTACTCATTCAAACTCTTGAATTTGTACCTTTAAATACCGGTGTGTATTTAGTGGTGAGGGGGCTACACAATTACACATAAATAATGTTTGGCCTAATCCTTAGGTACCTGAAGCATTAGAATACCCGCATGTGCTAGAATCTGTTGTGAGAGACTGACATAATTGTTGGTTTATCTTGGTTGGTTTCTGCTACCCTTCCCTACACTCATTCTGAATTCCAGTTTTATTGTCTAAACTTTAATGCAGAGCTTTTTAAACATTAGTGTGTCAGCTGCAGTGTGCAGGTGTGTCACTCAAATGCTCCCTGTGCTCCTCCCAGGGCTGGCAATGGGTTAGTTTAACCTCCAGTTTGCTAGTAAAACTGAATTACTGTGTCACAAAACGACGCATGTATAAAAAGTCTGTCACCAACATGAAAAGTTTGGAAAGCTCTGCTTTAAGAACTGCATGAGATGCTGTGAGTTCTAGCCAATTTGCATGACTTTCTTAGCTGGCCTTGAGGGGAGTATTAACTCTTCAGCACCATAGTTGTTGGACTGTGATAGTTTCCTGGGGTACTTATGAGGGGAGCTCAATACCTTCCTTCATGACATGTTAGAAGTCCTCTGAATTTGCCCTCCATGAGCCTTGATGTGGACTGCTGGGGTGTCAGCTGCATTATTAAGTACTGGTGGTGTTTTTTGCCCTTCTTAGATTGGACTACCATTTTTTCAAATGCATCAGCAGAGAAAGCTAGAAATGTCCTAATGGTGGAGGCAGCGCGCACAGAACTGGTGGGAGAACAGGCAGCGTGCCAGCCAGCCCCAGGCCAGCCAAGTGCCATTAACTTTTCTTTGAAGCAACTGGGTACAGATATCAAGTGAGTATTGTGTGTTGTGTTACTTGACAGTGTTCAACTAATGGGGTTGGCATAAATACTACCATGTGATTGCAAAAATGTTTATGTTCAGATTAAGCCTGTGGAGCAGATGATATTTCTTCCCCTCCCCAAAAATAATACAGTTGGAAGTGAAGCTCTTCATGATTTAGCAGAGGTAACATTTGGACCTAGATTTCCAGCAGCAACATTCAATTTGCAGCCCACTGGCTTCCATAATAACTTTATTATGTTTCAGGGGAAACATGTAGGCTAAATCTAAGCAAGGCTGTGGAGATGGAGTTAAGCTGACTAGGGGTGCCAGTGATCAGGGAACAGGACTTTAAGACAAAGTTAAAACCAGTGGGGACCTGTGAAAATCCATATGGGAGTCCAGTTCCCATGTCAGTTTGCTACCTAAAGCATCTCAAGGGTGTGGAAATGGAGTGATTAGAACGTACTAGAACCTGCCGCACAAGCTGCATCTCTGAGTAAAAATCTCTTCTCATAGGAAATTTTGTCCATGATGTGATTATTTTCTACACCATGTTTCTGTTATGAGCAAATGGTGGTTCGTTCGTTGAACAATTTTTTCCTCACTGATGCTTTCCACCAGTTTACATGAAGCAGAATTTAGTTGGCAGATCTGTAATTTCATCATAAAAAACACATTGGTACCTTTCAGCTTTCTGGTAAGGAGAAAGTTCTAGCATTGATGAAATGTAGCGTCTTACTCACCATGCTGCACCAGCTCTCTTTCGCTTGCCCTTTGAAAAGGACATAGTACCCTGTTCGCATAATACACTGTTACTCCTGTTTAAAAAGTTCTAGATCATTTATCTTTGAAACAAGATTGGTCATTGAACATAACAAAGAGATTGATTGATACATCTTTAAAACAAAAGTCTTGAAACATTGTAAAGAAAAACACCCCATAAATATCTCTCTGCCTTTGTGTTCTCTTTTTAAATAGTGGGAAAGGCACACTGAATATCTAAGAAGTAACCATTTATAAGGCTTGTGCTGCTGCTGAAGTCACTGTTTTGACCTTGGCCAACTTCTGGCAACAGTTTTGTGGCAACTGACGTCCGATCACTTCTCTTCTTACCATCCCCACTCGCACCCTTTCATTAATGCTGAAAGGCTGCCCAGGGGAGTAAGTCTTTAAAGTACTTCTGCAGCACAAGCTCCCATCAATTTCTAGGGGGCGAAGCTTCAGTACTTGGAGGATTGTCCTCTCCTGGTTCCTTTTCCAGATGGTTATGGAGCAGGGCACATGTGGCAACTGTTGCCTTGGTTGCGCTGGAAAAATTAAACCACATCCTTCTTGTGATTTCAATGAGTGTGATTGATACCCCCACCCCTATGCTATTTAGTTGCACAAAAAGGCTTTTGAAAGGAAAATGTTGGATGTGCAATTCTGAATATGGTCTAAGAATTTTTCTCTGCTTGTCAGTTTGACCACAAAAATGTCCATAATGGAATTCTGAATCTTGCATACTGTTTGTAGGAAAACTAAGGCATTTCTGAATTACTCCAGATCAGGCATCCCCAACCTTCGGCCCTCCAAATGTTTTGGACTACAGTTCCCATCATCCCTGACCACTGGTCCTGTTAGCTAGGGATCATGGGAGTTGTAGGCCAAAGCATCTGGAGGGCCGCAGGTTGGGATGCCTGCTCCTGCTCCTTCCTCCATGTGATCTTTTAGCTCCTAGTGTATAATGTTAACTTTTGCTTTGGGGATAACATAGGGAAATATCAGCCCTGCACAGAACTTCAACCATCATCTGTTTTGTGTTACTTATCAGATTGTGTTTCTATGTGGCAAACTGGTTGTGCATAAAGTAGCCTTCGCCAACCTGGTGTCCTCCAGATGTCCTGAACTACAGCTCCCATCAGCCACAGCCAGCATGGTTGTATGGTGCTCCTTACTTAGGGAATCAAATGAACATTTTTCTTGGCTGCATCAAGCTTTTGTGGACATTATGTGGAACCTGCAGCCCTCCACATGTTGCTGGACTACAACTCCCATCCTCTCTGACCACACCTACATGATAGGGTTGATGCCTCAAGATCTGGAGGCGCACAGGCTTCCCACCACTGTTGTATGGTCTAGTGTAACTTTTACCAACTTGGTTCCAGGGCTGGCCCAAGATACTTTGCTGCCTGAAGAGAACCAGAAAATGGTGCTCTCCTTGGGAATTGTAGTTTGTTAAGGGTGCTGGGTTACAGCAACTATAGGGAATATCAGGCTAAGGGACCAATGCAGCCTTCCAAGCCTCTGTGGTGGGGGTCAGACCACCCCTCTCCAGTCCTGCTTTGCACCCTCAGGTTTTGTTTTGTTTACTGACTGAAACGGTTCTTTGGATGGAGGACAGTACTGGGGTGGTAGAAGAGCACCCCGTCCCTTGCAACCCCTCCTGCGTCCTCTTTCCATTCCACTGACTGACCTGTCTTTTGCCTTTGCACCATGGCTTACTGGCTGGAGACTGAAGCTGCTCTCTTGCAAAGCAGGAAGCCTGCATGTCGGGAGGGAGCTGTGCACACAGCACAGCAGCTGAGTGGGACTCTGTGGGCTAGAGGTTTGATAGAGGTACAGAAAGGGAGGGGAAGTAAGACTCTGAAATGGGGAGGAGAAACATTGTGGTGAAGCAAGGGGGACTAAATGGAGAAGAAAAATGGGGGTGAGGAGGGAAAAAGAGGAAAGCCAGAAAGCAAGGGGAAGGGTGTGCAGCCGAGGAGTGCAATCAAGTGCAGGAGGTGGAACTGTTGCTCCTCGCAGCTGTGTGGAGCCTGCCGCCCATAACCACTGCCTCACCTTGCCTCATGGTGTCCTCCAGATTTTATGTCTGGAGCTGTGGGAGCTGTAATCCAACAACTGGAGGGCACCAGGTTGACAAAGGCTGGTCTAGCATCTCTCACAAGCACTTTACCACTAACTCCCTCCCCAAACATATGAAGGAAGTTCCAAGATCTTGCGGAAATTGTAGAGTCAGCCAAGGGAAATAACATTAACTTTACCAAGTTCCCCCTTGTTGATTGCTTAACCACAATTGCCAGGCTTTCTCTTTCAGAAATACAGCAGTTTTATCACGTGCTTTGAATGTTTCTCTTTGCAAAATTAGCCAATATGTGTTCATGTGTTTTAACAGCTACTAAGCAATTTTAATACAGTTGTTGCAGATCCATAGTAAAGCGTGGTTGCCGTTACCAAGATTGTGTTACACAAATTCAAGACTGTACTTACAACTTCATTTCTTGGCAAACATGATTGCTTGAAATACATCTGTTCTGGTAAACTTCCTGAAGCTCGGTGCAGATTAGTGTATCTTAAATGCATGTACTGTAGTAACCCTTGAGTGGTGTAATCATATGGCGAGATTTTGCAACCGGAATTATTATATCAAACTAACAAATGGCAGTTTTCACTCTTTATACATTTCCTCATAGTGTTTATAAAGTTGCTTTACATGCCTTGCTTTGTTTTTTAAAAATATATTTTACTTATCATTTTCAATTTTCTTATGTGCACTGATGATAGTCAGTTTGGATGGGGGGCTTTTATCCATTTCTAAGGTCACACAATCAACCAGTAGCTGAACTGGGTTCCACACAGTCACAAAAGCGAAGTCACAAGTCAGTCCCAGAAAATGAACAACAAGCCACAGTCAAAAAAAGAAAAAAAGCAACACCGAAATGCAAAAAAATCAAAAACAAAACCTCCAAATATAACTTCTGTGTTGCGTGGGTGCTTGGGACTCCACAGCTGGCAGACTCAACAGGAAGCCTCTGATTAGCAGCGAGGGACTCAATTAACAAACGAAACACACTCAACAGAAACCAGACGGTGAAAAGCGACCCCTAAAATGGCAATTTTACATGGATTTTGCTATCTAACGAGGCCATTGATCCATAAAATGAAATCAATAAAACAGTACAAAATGAAAATGTGATTTTTTTTCTTGCCTGCGCTGATGATAGTCATTGCTTGGATGGGGGCTCAGGGTCCTCTTCCACAATCACAATCTGCTTGGCTCCCACCATTCACGGAGGCCTCAGAGAGCTCCCATGGCTGCAGCCCAGTCGCGGACCCTCCGCAGGCCCCGCAGATGTCCGGGCTTGGCTCTGGGCAGTGGCGACGCCTCTGAGAGCTCGGAAAACTCACTTCTGGGTTAAAATCATTCGTAATCCGAAAAAACGTAATTCGAAGTGTTCGTAACCCGAGGTACCACTGTACTTTGAATTTAAGTGTAGTAGGAAATGATTTACTATTTTAAGTGGAACGCCTCAGGGATTCCTTGAGTGATCCATTGTTGCTGTCATAGATTGTAGCAGAGTCACTTATTGCATTGCCATATGCTACAAATGGCATTCTGAGACTTATTTGGAGCAGGCTGTCATTGACAGGGTGGGAAACGTCTGAAGCGTAGTCCAGCCTTCCCCACTTGATGTTTCGGATTGCAACTCTCATCAGCCATAGCCAGTGCATGTCAGCTGAGCACCTTTCTATATCTTCCTGGGAATAATTTTTAATCTGAAGAGTATAAATTAAACTCCTAGCCCTTGATATTTAAATGCACATTTGACAAATTTTTGCAGTGTAGGCATCTGCATCAACCAAGTTCACTGCTTTGGAGTAAATTTGGAACCAAGAGAAATTGAACAAAACAGTAGTTTTGCTTGCTTTTTATTTCTACAGTTGTGTATCCTTTATTTTAAAAATTACACTTCTCTCTGTTTGTATAACTACTTCTTAATTTCTGTACTTGCCAGGAACTCTGTGTCTTCACTAAGAACTGGAAAAGGAAGCAATGACAACCGTAAGAGTATTTTTTACACAGAGGAGTGGGAATTTCTAGATACGAAGGATTTGGAGGAGTCGATAGTTCAAGATCGGAAGAGGTTTTCAGGAGAGCAGAGCAAAGGTACTCCAGTGTTCCTTCTCCCCACATCTCCCATCCCCATCTTTTCTACTATTGTACTTTCTAAGATTCTTTGTATTTCTGTACCATTGACTCTTAGGAGCTGATGAAAATGCAGTCCACTCTAAAGGCACACCATGAAAATGGGTTCTCCATTGATAAAGAATTCTGATAATATCTCTTATTGGAAACTGATTTTTATAATTTGCCTTTGCATTTTTCTGTCTTAGCTACCGGGATACCTGGACTCAAACTTGCACTGCTGTGACTTATTTCCATCAGACCCATGCTGTTGTCAAGGCATTTTTCTTGAGTGTACAAAGTACCTCTTTATTAAACAATATGTTGCAAATTGGTTATATTGTACTATATGCAAGAGCGAAGAGAGTAAGGAGTACAGCATTTTGGTGCAGTTGATAGGAGTTTAGATTCAAGTAGAGAGGTTGTGGGGGTTGGGGAAAGTTGAGTTAAAATCCACACTCAGCCATGGCAATTGTGGCCAAACCTCAGTTACAGGTAGGTCAGTCTGAAGTCTGAGGAGGAAGATGGATAGGATACAAATGTGATGATTTTAAAAATGGTAGGAGTTTGTTTCTGCACAGATGTTTTCAACTTTAAATTGGGAAGGTCTTCCATCTGATCAGAGTTGTTTGTGGTGACTTGTGGTTAGTCTGATGAAGGAAATACGTGCTTCACTGCTCAGTTTCCTTTACTATTGTATTGAGTTGGAGCTCACTACAGACAATGGATTCTGAGGCTAAGTCTCCAAATGTAACCCTAGTTCTAACACAAACCACAGAGGATAAATGAGAGTGCATACTATGGGCTCACTTCCTTGTAATGACAAAAAGAGTTAAAACTAACATCCACTGAAGTAGCAGGCACTTCTTTTTTCAGTTCTAATTTTGTCCTGGTTTATGATTTCTTCATTGTGATGGTCTCACTGCTTAGAATTAAAGGGACAGGGAGAAGAGAACTGAAGGAAACAGATGACATACAGTTAATTAATCAACTTGGAAGTGCTTGCTTCAGTCTTTGTTCCAGATTTGGTGATTGAGTACAGTTGTGTTCTTTTAACAAAGTGAGGAATGTGTCCAAATACATTTTAGACTGAATGAGGAAAAAATATATCTCCTTGTGCAGGCGTGTCTGGTCCAGCCTTTCCATTTGATTTTGGCCGCATTCCACACAGAACAAGGCGTCCTTTAAAGGAAATGATTGCAGGCAGCAAAAACCGGAATAGCACGGAGTCTTCTCCTGATGAGTGTAATGGAAACAAGCTGGCTTCCGAGATGCAGTTGAAGTTCCAGAGCCAACAGGAAGAGTTGGAGAGTCTCGAGAAGGAGCTGTTGAGTCAAAAGGTAACTGGTCTACAAGCTAGAGAGGAACAGTAGCTGGAGCTGGAGTCAGCATTGGCATCATATATGGCAGGTTTTGCCAAGCAGTGCAGGAAAACCTGCCTGGCGCACACATTAGAGGCGGGTGGTTTAGACTACAGTACAGCTCCTCTTGGGCCTGCCAGTCAGAAGGTTGATGGTTTGAATCCGCTTGACAGGGTGAGCTCCTGTTGCTCTGTCCCAGGTTCTGCCAGCCTAGCATTTGGAAAGCACATCAGTGCAAGGTACCGCTGTGGTGGGAAGGCAAATGGCGTTTCCGTGTGCTCTGGTTTCCATCACGGTTTCCTGTTGCACCAGAAGCTTGCCACATGACCCAGCAAACGCCAGATCCCTTGACCAGAAAATGAGATGAGCACTGCAACCCCGTAGTTGCCTTTGACTGGACGTAACTGTCCAGGGGTCCTTTTCCTTAGAGGCATGTTAGAGGGAGGGTGTAATGAAACATTCCCAAATTTTTGTATGTGCATCTTCTGGGACCCAGCCCCAGGCATTCTACACCTGCCCTGAGTTCTTTATACCAGACCCAGGGACGGGCCAGGTTTTCCCTCTGTATCCTATGTGAAGACAGTAACTAGTGTGCATTCTTCATTTTAAAAAATAGCTTGCTGACCTCTTAAATACATTTTAAAAAAATTCAGAGACCTCACTGCTGCTATGAACTTTGGGGGGAGGGGTTGTTTGTTTTTTGTCATGCACAGGAACCGAATAGAAACTCTGTCCAGCCCAACATGGTTCTTGTGCCTTGGTGCAGCCTTTTCTACCCTCATTCCTCTAGATCTTGAGTGGGTGACATTTGTCCTCCCCCACACAATGCTGCTGAACTGTGACTCTCATCAGCCCCAACAAGCATGCCCAATGGCTATGGATGATGGGAGTTGCAGTTCTGCAGCATCTGCTGGGGCGAATTCCCCATCCCTGTTCTAGATGTTGCTGTGTTTCAGTTCCCATCATCCCTGTCCATGCTAGCTAGGGCTAGAATCTGACAGCATCTGGAGAGTACTATGTTGGGGAAGGCTACCTGTTATCTACTTACCTGTAATTGTCCCCAGTTCAAAGCCCTAAGCTGTCCAGAATTTTTTTTTTAATGATTGTAGGTGTGGGGAGAGAGATTAACTTGCAGCAGAATTTTGATGTGCTTGGTTTAAAAATGCTTCCAGTTACTACCCTAATTGTTCATTTTGAAGATCTACTGTAGGTATGGCCAAAGGCTGGCATCTACCCAGAGGTTTGATTCTTTTCTTTAAACAGAATTCAGTTTCATGTTGCAGTGGTTTTAAAACTTTCCTCAATTTAAAAATTGGTGTAACGTCTGTCACGAGGGGTAGATGCACAAGTGATGGAAGTTAAGAGCCGTCTTGGCTGCACAGACCTAGTTTATCTTTTATTTAACCAAATAGTTTTTTTTAATTTGGTTTATTATTTATTGTAAAGCAAACCTCTAAGCAGTTTACAAAAATATAAAATATTGGGACCAATGCTTCTGCTCACTCCACTTACCAACCATGTCTATCTGCTAACCCCTTTCCAAAGCCCCCCTCCCCCACCAGCCTGCTCCTGCTTCAGAATAGAGCTGCTGTGCTAAACCTCTGTGAATTGCTTGGTTAAAGCTTGTTGCAACTTCATTTAATGGAGGCAGGTGCTTCAGAGTAGCTTACTAAACCAGTCTGTGAAGCACCTCTCCTTCCTCCTGGCTGCCATTTGTCACACTGGAGTTGGCATGGTAGCCATGCAAAGCCATGCAGTGTGATGCAACATGATGTATATAGGAAGAAAACAAAAGTATTCTCAGTAAAAATAATTAAGCACAAGCATATAAAAGCTGTCAAAGGAGGAATTAAAATCAACAGTAGCTAAGAGGTAAAGCACATCTAACTTGCGCATGCCACCATGTTCACCAATATCCTTTTTTTCCTTCTCCTTAAAGGAACTTGTGCGGCTTCTGCAGCAGACTGTCAGATCTTCACAGTATGACAAATATTTTGTAGGGCATCTTTGTGATGGAGTCCCCAAAGATAAGTTAGAGCTGCTTCATGAAAAAGACAATCAGATATTGGGTCTCAACAACCAGCTTGAAAAGCTTAATCTGGAGAAGGACAGTTTGCGGCAGGAAGTAAAGAATTTGAAATGCAAGGTGGGCGAGCTCAATGAGCAGCTGGGCATGCTTATGGAGACCATTCAAGCCAAAGATGAAGTGATCATGAAACTTTCCAGGGAGCTGAGTGAATGTGAGGGCCAGTCATCTGGCCAGAGTGGAGGATCAGTCCATTCTCCCATGTCTTCTTCCATCAACAAAGAACTGCAGGAGCTTGACAGGCTGAAAGTAAGGAACATTTTTGTTTCAGTAGTGGAGGCCCTGAGAATTCCATGTGATGTGTCCTTCTGTAGGCTGAATATTTTCAGGAAATAGTTTGAACCTTGGTTTGGAAGCAAGGCACTTACCACATTTCACTAATTTTGGACACAAGGGCTAAGTTTGGTTGGTAAAAACTATCAAGTAGAGAATGTGAATGGAAGAGAGGTGGAATGAGGATCATTTGAAGGTGGCCCTGACTTGCCAAACTATGTTTTGGCATTGCATCTATCTGAGTTGAGCTGCAGGGGACCCAATTCTCAGATCACAACAGGTGTTGCAAACAAGGTTTAAGGAATGGGGTCACATCCATGAATAAGTAACAAAATGCCATAAGAGCAACAACATGAGAACACATATAGCATGATACAATTACAGATTAAAGAGAGAGTGACAATATATGTGGCAATATGCTGCCTTATTTGACAACCTTCAGACCTGAAGAGTCTTAAGGGAAGACTGAGCCCAGCAGAAACAGTCACAGCTTAATGATTTGAAAGTATAGAATAGAACTCTTTTATAAACTTTCATTGCTTCCCTATTTCTTAATGCTTGAGACACATTTGATTTTTAAAGTAGAGCTTCTCAAGAAACTTAGCATGATCTTGAGTGATTGAGCAACGGTTGGAGGTCAGTGAGTCAGATCATTGTTTTGTCATTAGAGTTTCATTTTCCCTATAGTTGTATAAAATTGGAGAGTACAGTTTTATTAGTGGTCTAGCCCTAAAATGGTCCACCGTGTCAAGTTCTAATGAGTGGAATTTATAGCACGCCTTTGAGTTCTTTGACTATCTACCTCCCCACTTGAGCACTTTCTTTGTAATTCTGGAGTGCCTCCCCCTGTGTCAATATACTGTTTTAAAAACACAAGAAAAGTAGAGCTTCTTGGGTCAAGCTTCACTAGTCCTTACTGCTTGTATTCCTCATAATATATATTTTTTAATAACCTATATTTATCCATATCTTTTGTTCACAGGATAGTCTTCAGGGTTATAAAAACCAGAACAAATTTTTAAATAAAGAGATCCTAGAACTGTCTGCTTTACGGAGAACTGCTGAAAACAGAGAAAGAGACTTGATGACAAAGGTCAGCTTAACACAGATGCTCATTGTAAATCTTTCACTTGACACTGAAAGTAATATCCTGCTAGCTTTCATTGCCAGAAGTGAAAATTTCAAGCAATATATAGAAAGAGGAACTTAAAACTTATTGTTATGCTGATTTGCAGAACCCTCTGTCTTTTTCTGGAATTGCAACATCCTTGCTTTATCTCAGAGGTGGGGAACCCTTTTTCAGTCTTAGGTTTGCAGCATTCCTTCATGGGCAGCCTTCCAGGTGACACACACCAGTTGTGGGCAAGGCAGATGCACGTGGATGTGACTCTTACCTTTGTGCAGGAGATTGTAGCCATGCAAAAAATCATCGGTTACTGCACATACGCATCTCTACATCCTGCTTCCACACAACCAAGAGGCGTGCATTCTGGCCAAGCAAAAGCACTTGAGGAGGTGTTATGGTCTGGGAAGAATCCCAGGCATAAAGTTAAAGAGGTGTAGGGTAGCTGCATTTGGCCTTTGGGACTAAGGTTTCTCAACCCTGTTTTATCTTCATGGGAGAGGGACAACTTGTGCATACATTCACTTATTCACTCACTCGCTCGCTTATTGAAATGGATTCCCATGCATCACTGAAATGTTTCTGCAAGTGCCAATTTGAAAGAATTTTTGGTGTATTCTCTGCAGTATACAAGCCTTGAAGCCAAGCTCTGCCAAGTGGAAAGTAAGTATCTTATCTTGCTTCAAGAGATGAAGACCCCAGTTTGCTCAGAGGAGCAGGGTC
Organism: Podarcis gaigeae; assembly: GCF_964106915.1. Classification (NCBI taxonomy): domain Eukaryota; kingdom Metazoa; phylum Chordata; class Lepidosauria; order Squamata; family Lacertidae; genus Podarcis; species Podarcis gaigeae. The sequence continues at coordinate 5,383,012 of NC_139690.1, read as the reverse complement.
CTTGTCATGATGTGGTGACCCAGCTCCTGGAAGATGCCTTGAAAGTGGACAGCAGTGAGCACCTGGAGCAGACATACTTCAAACCTCACATGGTCAGGTAAACAGAAGACTCTTGATAACTTCACATTTGATACAACTATATAAATAAAGTAAAATTTAAAAACACCACAGCCTTTTCTGAGAGCTAGTGCAGTCTAGCAGCTGAGGGACTAAGCTGGCACTCACAGTTTTAAATCTCTTAACTGCAACTATGTCTTTGCCTGGTTGCCCTTTGGCAGTCCTTTTGGACCCAAAAGAGGGCAGAATTGGGGTGGGGTGAAACGGGGCGCACATATGCATGCTCCACCAGCACACTTGGGGGCTGGGGCTGGGCCCTCTGTGCGAAATGGTTGCCACCTGTACTAGGATAATACAGGACTCATGTTGTTAGGACTGTTGTAAGAGTTATGGATGTACCTCAGTGGTTCGGTCCCTCAGTTTCCAGGAGAGAATCCCCTGCCTGAAATCCTGGAGAGGTTGTTCTGAATTGGTGTAGAGTAGACTTTAGATGCCATACACTGAGTGAGATGATTAATCCATCTAGCTCAGTATTGTCAACACTGACTGGCAGCAGTTCTTGGATAATATGTTTATGAAGGACAATTATCTGGATTTGTACTATTTTTAGTATACTAACCACTCCCTCTTCTCTCCTCATAGCCTTCTTCCTTTTCCTTTCTTGTTTTGATTTATTCTCTTTCTTTATTATTACTGCATTTTGTGTGCTAGAAAGTGAACATAAAAGCAATTACCAGGGGGGAAAATTGACTGGCAATGACTCCAGAATTCTAGACCTTCCCTTCTCTACATGGAGATGCTGTAGGCATAACCTAAGACCTTCTGCATGCAAAGCATGTGCCTTAGATCTGTGCTAGCTGGTCATTTGTCTGACTTGGTAGAAGGCAGTTTCCTATGTTCTTGTGTGAAGTGTTGTTGTGTGATGTTAAGACACCAGTGCCAAATACTTTCTTTACTTTTGCATTTGGAATGGGTGCCAGTAGCATTGTATTTTCTTTGGGGAACAGTGGGACTGAATTTAACACCTTTTTAGGGTGAGCTGCTCTGAGCCAGAACTTCTGCAACCTCCCTGGCAAGATGACCCCTTAAATATTTTTAAACATTTTGTGGGTTCAATGTGTGTGTGAAAGAGGGGTGTACCATCCCTTGTTGCAAAGCCTGGATTAACTTAATTAACTCAAGTATAATCAGCATGTTTTCTAACTTGAGAATTTTTTTTGTCTGAACACTTATAAGAAGTATTTAACTTAATAATTATAATAATGTAATGTAATGTAATGTAATGTAATGTAATGTAATGTAATGTAATATACCATCCTTCACCAAAAGATTTCAGGATGGTTCACAAGATATTTGGAAATATTCTCTAAAACAGGAGACTGGAAACTGGAGGTGAAGGAAGATCACTGACTTCTGTTGGGAAAGGGGAGGATGGAGAAGCTCCAGGCTCCAAGTCTTATCCCTTGCCAAAATAATGGTTAAAATGTTTGAGATTGGAAACTTTTAATTTCACAGTGCGATGGCATTACCATTCAATAATTTTGGTGAGCACAGGTGTAATTAAATCCTTAGGATTGTCATTGGCAATTATTTTGCTATTAAATCTGTCACATATGCTTTGAAGTGTTAAATCAGTGTAAGAGACCACCTTATACATCCAGTAGATTGCTGTAGTCTGCAGAAGAATTTCTCATGCAAAACCGAAAGATCTTAGAGCAAGACTTTCAGGGTGGTCACCCCTGCTCTATGGAATAGTATTCTTGTTGAGATATGACAGACTCCCACTATTTACACTTTCCAGAAACAATTGAAGATATTTGTGTTCTGACAGGCTTTCCCAGGTCTTTCCCATGACTGTCCATTTGCTAGGGTTTTTGTCTTGTTTTAAATGTATTTGTAGGCTTTGTATTTTTCACTGTTCATAATTACCTTATATGCAAATTGCTTTGAGACAGGGGCTTAAAAGATGATTGATAAATTAACAACAAACAAACAAAACAACAACAACAACAACAACACATACCTAAAGGGTAAAGGACTCCTGGGCTAACATAGTCAAACTTGACTATGGGGTGCAGTACTCATCTCACTTCAGGCCAAGGCATTTGTCTACAGATAGATTTCTGGGTCATGAGGCCAGCATGACTAAACCGCTTCTGGTGCAACAGGGCACTGTGACGAGTGCCAGAGCACACGGAAACGCTATTTGCCTCCCTGCCACAGGGGTACCTATTTATCTACTTGCGCTGATATGCTTTCACACTGCTAGGTTGGCAGGAGCTGGGACAGAGCAACAAGAACTCATCCCATCATGTGGACTCAAACTGCTGACCTTCTGATCAGCAAGCCCAAGACACTCAGTGTTTTAGACCACAGCACCATCTGCTCCCTTACTAAAATGAATGAGTTAACAGAATGAGGGGGGGGACGGGACTTGGTGCATTTTTCTGAGCTCACAAAAGATATAGCAAACTTCCAGAATATCACCTTTCTCTTGCTTGAGTTTTTTTCATTCCTAAAGATTCCCGGTTAATCAGATTTCTCTCTCCTTTACAGTGAATATGATATTTATGGGTTTCAGACAGTCCCAGAGGATGATGAGGAAGAGAAGCTGGTAGCGAAGGTTCGGGCCTTGGATCTGAAATCCCTCTCTCTTACTGAAAACCAGGAGATGTCCACAGGGGTGAAGTGGGAGAACTATCTGGCTAGCACCATGAACAGGGAGATGGTGCGCTCTGTGGAACTCAAGAACCTCATTCGGTATGGGATTCCGCATGCCCACCGCTCCCAGATGTGGAAATGGTGCATTGGCCTTCACGTAAAGAAGTTCAGAGAGCACATGGACCCCGGCTACTTCCAATCACTGCTTCAGAATGCCCTGAAGAAGCAGAACCCGGCTTCAAAGCAGATAGAGCTAGATCTTCTGCGGACTTTGCCCAACAACAAGCATTACTCTTCTCTGACATCTGAAGGAGTGCAGAAGCTGCGGAATGTCTTGCTTGCATTTTCTTGGCGGAACCCAGACATAGGATATTGCCAGGGTCTCAACAGGTAGAATCTGTTTTCTTCATTTTCTGTAGTCATTTGGCATGTCTCACTTTTATTTATTTTTTAAAAAATAAATATTTATTGTCATTTTGTTATGAGAGGAGAAACATAAATTACACAGAGATTCCCCTTTATCACCACAATAGGAACTGGTGATATTTATTGTAAAGCAAAAGGCTGGGTGATCTAAAATAGGAGTTAAAGGTGATGGCAAATGAGCTAAATGTGATTGCCATTTATGCCATATTCAAAGGGTCAGCTGTAGAAACAGATTACTTATTTTGCTAATGTGAGCCCATGAAGTTTTCAGGATGGGTAAGGTGTTAAGCGAGGGTTGCAAAGGTTCCAGTTCCATTTTGGCCCATAGAGTTGAAGCTGAGTTGTTAATCATATGTGTCAACTGTTTTAATTGGAAAGCCTCGTAATACAACTTAAGATTTGGGGCACCAAGACCTCCCTTAGTTCTTGGTCAATACAGGGTTAGACAGCACACCCTGCTTTCTTTATCTCCTGAAATAAAATTATTAATCAAGTGTTGCCATTGAGCCAATTGAGAAAGAGGGATAGTTATGGACAGGACCTGAAAGAAAAATAGAGATTTATGAAGAATGCACACCTTCACAGCTGCAATTTGGCCTAACCAACTTAAATTTAAATGTTTCTGTAGCCTTTTGTCAAGATCCCCAAAATTCCTTCAGTAAAGTTGACATAACTCCATGATTTTACTACTTTGAGATATCTGAATCCACCACATAGCAATTTAAAACCAGAATTAGAGTGTAACCAGTTGTATTCTGAAATCATCGAAATAGGAAACATCACTGATTTGTTTTAATTAATTTTTCATAGAATTGGAGAAGGTCATCTAGTCCACACCCCCACACACCCAGCAACCTTAGCAGACATACTAAGAGTCTGCTGTAGAGGCAAGAGAGCTCTTTTAGGATCATAGAACATTTTAGCAGATCGTGTGCAAATGGATTTAATTTATGTTCAGTTCCCTGAATTTGGATATCTCTTAGATTTGTAGCTAAAGCCTCTATTGCTGCCGCTGGTGAACCAGATGAAGCTGGTGAAATACGTATGCATATATGTTTAAACAAGCCAAGCAGTGCTCGTTTTAGCCCTTCTCTGTGGTCGATGCATATATTAGTGCCAATCACTTTCCAGCATCAGTTTTAATGGCACCCAGACTCTTGCAGTTTTGCAATATGAGATTGTTCTGTTTTATCTTCTGTCTTTCAGGCTGGTGGCAATTGCGCTTCTCTACTTGGAGCAGGAAGATGCCTTTTGGTGCCTAGTTACAATAGTGGAGGTCTTCATGCCTCGGGACTATTATACTAAAACCTTACTAGGTTCCCAGGTATGGAGTGTGCTGGCATGCAAATTCAGCCCCTAAAGGCCTAGTTCTCTCAAACGCCAGATAAGTGATAAGCTCTTTCTCCATACATGCAACAAATACACATCCCTGCATATAGAAAACACACATACTGAAATGGAAGTTAGGCTAGAACCTGTTGCCCTGCCTTGGTAGATTATTACACACAGGAAGTCTTTCCTTTTGTTTTTCATGTATAAAACATCCAGTCACGTGAATCTCCAGCTGCAATCTGGCTCTTTTGGTTATGAGCCACATGCTTTTTTTGAGAATTAGACATACTAGTCAGCTTGTATGTATTTAGATTTTTGCTCTTTCACACTGATAAATGTCCCTTCTGCCAGTGTATATTATATTTCTGCATATGGGGTTCTTGTTCTATAGAAATTATCCCTACTTTTAAGTGCTACCTTTTTAATCAGATACCATTTTGCTCTGGCATTAGAGATTCAGTTACCCTCCTTTAAGGCCTTGTGAGGCTGCCATTTTTTATTTTTTTAAAGATAGTACTGTTTGTTCCATTTTTTTCTGAATGAGTTTTCCTTTGTCTTGCACTCCTTTAGGTTGACCAGAGAGTCTTCAAGGACTTGATGAGTGAGAAACTCCCTCGGCTGCATGCCCACTTTGAGCAATATAGAGTGGACTACTCGCTCATCACCTTCAACTGGTTCCTTGTTGTGTTTGTAGACAGTGTGGTCAGCGACATACTCTTCAAGATATGGGACTCTTTTTTGTACGAGGGGCCAAAGGTACATGGCGTAACCCTGAATGTTTCCTGAAGTTTGTAAAACCTGTGGGTAAAGCTGAGCTGAGATGCCACCCAGTGGGATGTTCTCCTGCCAAACATTAGTGAAATGAATAGAAGCTGTGCAATAGCTCAGTTGTCCCATTCATTTCCATGTGCCTTGGGTAGGAGAATTTTCTGTTGGTTGTGCCCTGTATCGCTCATGACTGCTGATGAAACAATTGCTTGAGGAAAGAAATTGAATTGCTGACAATGTTCAGACTAAGCTATGATTTAGCACATGGGTAGGCAAACTAAGGCTCAGGGGCCGGATCAGGCCCAATCGCCTTCTAAATCCGGCCCGCGGACAATCCAGGAATCAGCATGTTTTTGCATGAGTAGAATGTGCCCTTTATTTAAAATGCATCTCTGGGCTATTTGTGGGGCCTGCCTGGTGTTTTTACATGAGTAGAATGTGTGCTTCTATTTAAAATGCATCTCTGGGTTATTTGTGGGGCAAAGGAATTCGTTCATTCCCCCCCCCCAAAAAAAATATATAGTCCAGTCCCCCACAAGGTCTGAGGGACTGGCTCCCTGCTGAAAAAGTTTGCTGACCCCTGATTTAGCATAATGTGAATGAGCCTTAAACTTGCTAGTTCCCTCCTCCAGTACAGCCGTGAGGAGATAGGAAGTTTTGGTTTCTGTTTTAACTAACTGCAGTTTAATGTTATGGCTGCACCCTGGCCAGCTGTGTCCAGTCAACTATGACTTACTGAAAACATCTTCAAACCTTGGTTTATGAAGTTGACTTGTTTCAATATAATGTAGTTCAAATTAATCACTGTTTAGGGTTTAGACATAATGCTAAACTGCAGCCAAGCCAGGGGAAGGGGAGGAGAGGAGAGGAGAGGAAGGGGAATGAATGAACAGCCTGAGTCTTGTTCACAATAGTTGAGTGTTATGTCCAAACCAGACTATTAAGTGTTAATGTTTTCTGAAGACTATGTTTCATACTGCTTAGAGAATTTGATAGGATGAACTAAATTTACCTCTGGAAGGATATTGACAAATAGTTTTGTGTGAATTCCATGAGACTCTGTTGTTGCACAATAATTAAACATCTCATCAATCTCTGCTTTCCTTGTGAAAACCAGGGTTCTAGTCCTTGTGCCTTGAATGCATGTGGGCAGTGCCTCATGGAGTTTCTGAAGCCAACAGAGTGGGAAACGAGACTAATCATAATTTTCTAGTAGTTGAGGGGATGAGGCTTTTGTGGCCTACATAGTTAGTGATCTCTTCCATGCAGTTAACTGAAGTGGCAGGGAATTTTAACACTGCTCATTCTCTTGTAACCTGATGTTTGTCAAACATTTAGGTAATGTTCCGGTTTGCTTTGGCGCTCTTTAAATACAAAGAGGAGGAAATCTTAAAACAGCAAGACTCGATGTCCATATTCAAGTACCTCAGATACTTCACTCGCACAGTCCTTGATGCTAGGTAAGGGCCTTTTTGAAAGTTGGAAACTTAAAAAGAATATCTATGTTCTGTTTTGGTTTTATTCAAGTCTCTGACTTGACCTTCATTCCATGAGCTCACATTAAAACAATTTAGTGTAAAGTTTTCTGTGCTGCCTAATTTTCCAAAGAAACTCAAGGCAACTAACAAATTGGTAACAAAATAGTATAAAACAAACAATAATCCTCATTTGAAGCCCTATAATTCAACTGAACATTAACAAACTGAAAACAAACAACAGTTCCAGAACAGCCATCAAAAGTGATTCGTTTGATTTGATTTATTGTATTTCTATGCTGCTCTTTATTCAAATGAATCCCAAAGCAGCTTATAAACAATAAATAGCAATAACATCACAAATCCAGCATAAATAATGTAAAACAATTAACAAATAAGCAATAAAACAATTACAACCTATAAAATACTCTTAGCAAAGCAGCAACTGAAAAATAAGCTGTCATTGACCGGCTGGATGCAGAGGAGTGGTGGGAAGCACCAGCTGGGGAACCCCCAAGGGAAGAAGACCCAGAGCCAGGGGATTGTTGGTGGGATGACCATGAGTGGTCAGAGGGGAAGACTGGGTGGAGGAGGTGTCAGAAGCTGAAGAGGCAACAGGGTTTAGTGAGTAGGAAGAGGTGGTGGCAGAGGGCAGTCCAGAATCAGAGGCAGAAGTGGAGGCTAGAAGGTAGGGGGCAAAGGGCAGAGATCAGGCCTATCTGCTGAGACCAGCTCCCCTCCCCTCATATCTCCCAGAACCTGAAGAGTTATGAAAAGGTCAAAGCAAAGACAGACAAGGAGAAGAAGTCTCAGGTTGCTTCAGAAGAATCTGGGGGAGGAGGAGACTTAGAGAGCAGTGGGAAGGCAAGGACCTTCAGTCCTTGCAACTTCCTCATTCGGGCAAGACCTACTGGGAAGTGCATTACCAGCTGCCTAGCCTAGTTCTTAGAGCAAAGTGCAGGCAACAGGTTCTTTTCAATCACAGCAGATGGAGAACCAATAGGGCACCAGGTAAAGAAGGAGGCAGTTTATTAATTGATAAATATTAATAATATGACACTATACGCTAGACTATAAGCACAAATACAAACAGTTATAGAGACAGATAAAGACAAATAATCATATAAGTTCAACTGCATGCCCTGCCAGCTGCTAAGAGACTGCTGCCGACCCTTCAGGCTGGTGGGCAGGTCACACAGGTGGTAAGTGAGCTGGTCCCTGCACTGCTGATTCTTCAGTCCCTCTTCAGTTTGCCTTCAGTTCTTCTCCTTCTGGTTCCTTGGTTCTTCAGTGCTTCTTCTGGAACTCCCTCCTTTGCTGAGATGGGTAGCATTTATAGACACTGGACAGGCTCAATAGCTGGCTGTGCAGGTGCTCTTAATGATGTACATTTTCCTTCCTTCATTTTTTTTTGGGGGGGGGAAACCAAGTTCATGTCTGGGTGCCAGCTTCATGGCTGGGTTAAGGTAGGCTTGTCGCACAGTTGACTCCTTTCCTTATCAGGCCAGCTGGCTAGCCTCTGGTTGATGTCAGCGTCTAATTATGCAAGTAGATTTATAGTCTTCTTCATTATATTGATAGATTTATAGTGGCATCTAGCGCTAAGTGCTCATTATAAATTGTATATCAGAAGCCCTCATTATATATAGCAAAGCTGCATTGGAAGCAAGCACACCAGCTAGCGGTTGCTTTCTGCCACTGCCACTACATTACAGGTAGATATATAAAGTGTTACTGCTGCAATTACCTCGAGATCAGGAGACACGACTTACAGGCATTGTTTCAGAAATACAGGAAGAGTTGCTGTGCTCACTAGACCTGAGCCATTTTGCTTCTTCTTTGAATAAAGAGTTAACTTTACTGACACCTAGTGAGTTATTGCTGACCGGCTCCCAGTTCCCACCTTGACATAAGCTAAACATCACAATTACAGCAGATGTCATATTAACACATGATATATAACATTTATAATCTATAAAACAATATTAACCCAAAAGGAGCTCCAAAGCTAGCAAATTAAACAGGTATCTGGCTGGCTACCTAAAAAACCCAAACTCTTACAACTACCTAAAGCAGTATAATGATGGGGCCTGACATGGCTTGCTTTTCCACAGATGGGTGCCACAAACAGGAAAAGGCCTTAAGAAAAAGGAGGGGAAAATTTTAGGTCTAATTTGAACAACCTGGGCTTTAAAAAGCTTTAAATTAGCATTTATATTAAACTATAAGCAGGCAAATGGAAATATAAACAGTATTTATTTTTCATCTTCTCCATCCTTCTACAGTTGTACCTTAGTTGTCAAACGCCCTGGAACTCAGACGTTTTGGCTACTGAATGTCGCAAGCCTGGAAGTGACTGTTCCGGTTTGCGAACTATTTTTAGAAGCCAAATGTCCAACAGGGCTTCCGCGGCTTCTGATTGGCTGCAGGAGCTTCCTGCAGCCAATCAGAAGCTGCGATTTGGTTTTTAAATGTTTTGGAAGTCGAACGGACTTTCAGAATGGATTCTGTTCAACTTCTAAGGTACTACTGTATTCTACAGCGGGCAGGACAGCTTATAAATACAATTAAAACCTTAAAAGCAGCATTAAATAGATAAATCCAACATTATTAAATGCCTAGTAAGGTGATAAGTGTTCCACTCACCTGGGGCTGGGAAGACATAAGATTTGGCAGTGCGGAGAACATTCCACAGACGGTGCCATGACCAAACAGGCTCTCTCTCTTATTTTCACCCCCTGTGGGGGCACTTGGAGAAGGACTTCAGAAAACCATTTGAACATTAGGCAAGTTGATGTTGGGAGTAGTGCATTGTTGATGTTGGGAATAGATATTTGGAGTAGTGCATTGTGACCCCAGTGAAAAGGGATACATTCCTAGTCACTTCTTGAAGGTACATGTCTGATTATGTCCTGATAATTCTGGCAAGTGGAGTGGTGAGTGTTTAAAAGGCAACTCAACACAGGAATAGCTTTGTCCCAGATTCCCCCCCGCCCCAGGAGTGACACTTCAGGTTTTCGGTTTTCATCAGAAACAGATGAACTGCCTTCTCCTCTTCTCAGGAGACTTTCAGCCAACATACATTGCATCATGTTCTTTCTTGTTTTGAATTGTACAGGCCCAGGTACTTGAGGTTGCTAACCACTAAGCAGTCCAACAAGATCTCAAAAATTCCAGTGATAGCCGTGTTCCTAAGTTGTAGGTGTCAAGCTCAATGTGCTATGTTTGTTCCTGAAGGCCAGGGCTTAGAAACCTGACCTGACTTTTGCATTGTTGACCTAGCAAAGTTCTCTGGAAAGCTCCCATTCCCAATTAAAGCAGTCGGTTCTTTTCAAGCACTATCTCTGGTGCTGGAATACAGCACCCCCTGGCCGACTAAATTCAATTAGCTACAGCCAGGTTTCTGAACTCTTCATAGACTTGATGTCATTGTTTATGCTGTTCCTGCCTCTACTATGAGGACCCCAATCATACATTACAGTACTAACGCAAATACAAAACTTTTACTATAATACAGACACTAGCCGTGCCCATTTTACACACAAAGTAGTATGAGTTCTTTAAGATTTTTGTGATGTGTAAGTAATGGGAGAATTATGGGGAAATGCTGCCGGAGCTCATCTTCCTGATAAATGTGTATTTAGGTTCATTGAGTACAGTGAAGTTACACTGAAACAGCAATAGGTTTTTTCTAGGCAGAGATAGATAGAATATTTTCTTTGTTTACAAAAGTACATGCCTTGTTTCTTTTTTCAAGTTGTAGTTCTCTGTTTGTTTTTTACCTTAGAAAATGCTGTATACTTCTAGGCAGATTTTGAGGGGGAAATAAGCAAACAGCATCCAGTTTCTCTCTGCCATGACAGATGAAATGTTTCATTATAAACAAAGGAGACAGAATGATGAGAAACAGCTGGAACCTGCAGAACTGCTTGAGTAGACCAAGCATGGCTTCATGCTTCTCAGAAACATGAGACTTCCTCGCTTTGTAAACTGCATCTAGACTTGGATCTGCAGCTAATTTCTACAAGCTGGGAGCATTTGAGCAATTCTGAATCTGCAAATTGTGTGTCCAGTTAAATTTAGGAACGTGAGAGAGGTTTTTGTTTTGTTTAGCAAAGCTACCCAAGTAGGTTTGTGGGCTTGCACTGAATGATACACATTTGAGGTCAACAGAATCTGCTTTGTGGGAGTCAGAAATCCTTGCTAATCTACTGCAGATCACTCCCAATCTACTTAATGCCACCTATGATATAACTAGACAAACTTAGGCAGCAGGGGGGAAAGCATCTCTTTTGCACACTCCTTCCACATCTTTAGCGGGTTTATACTTTGTTGCCCTTTAGAAAGGGTTCTGTGTACCTTTTCAGCTCCATGAGAAGCAGAAACTTTAAGACCTCATCTATTCCATATTGTTTCAATATGTGGGAAAGATGAGGCTCTCCTCCTACAGTCTAGCCCAGTGTTTCTCAACCTTTTCCCAACCATGGCCACATTCCAACCTTGTTTCGTTCCTGTGCCAGGCTCCCCCATCCCTGGTTATCATTTGTTCATGAGTTTTGTGCTCTTGACCTTGAGAGAAGAGTTTTAGGATTGTCTTGCAACTGCTGAAATCTGTTTGGGACTGAACCTTGGTGGATTACACAACAAACCCTTTTTAAAGGAATTTGGTTGGTCATCTGCATTTTCTATTTTTTTATTTTTTTATTCCAGGAAACTCATCAGTATTGCTTTTGGGGATCTGAATCCCTTTCCATTGCGCCAGATAAGAAATCGGAGGGCCTACCACCTGGAGAAAGTCCGCCTGGAGCTCATGGAACTTGAAGCCATTCGGGAAGACTTCTTGCGTGAGCGGGAAACTAACCCAGATAAAAGGGACCTCATTAGTGATGATGAAGAAGATGGTTGAGGAACCCCCAGGGGCCAAGACTCTTTCTGGAAGCTTGACCAAAGTTTTGTGGAGTGGCCTCTTCCTTACGGATCCAGCAAAACTAAGCAACGTCAGCTGGAAATTTGCAGGACAGATTTCCAAGTCTTTAGCATGCCGTTGCAGAAATCTCCACCCCCACCCAAATTTCTCTTTGTTTACCTTTTTTGCCAGAGTGTTAAAGAGCACTTTTTCTTGCACCTTGCATCTGAGCTGCCGCTTTCCCCCTTCTTTGAAGGACTCATTTTTGAAGTGCCTACACATAGGAAGCAGTAGCACAAAGTCCTTAATCTTTTTAATATCCACCATCTTACACTTATTTCCCAGTTGCTTTCCCCACTCTTTCCCCTGCCCCAAAATCCATTTGGGAGAATCACTCCTCATTAGCCTTGAGTATATTGAACTAAGCTGGCATTTTTCATTTGCCAACTAGCATTGGCAGTCCATCTGTTTGTTTAAAATCAGCCCAAATATTGACAGATCTTCAGCATACCTGTGCACGTACTTCAAAACTATTAAAATGTGAAGAGGCCGTATGGGGCCAGTCAAAAGCCTTTCAGTGCTTTTGCCAGGAAGCAAAGTCCTCTGAAGACATCATTCCATTGGTCCTAATGGCTCTGTTTTTAGTAAGAAGAATTGCTGAAGTCTGTTTTCACATAGTGCTAAGTGAGCACCTTGAGGACTATTAATAAGGCTGCCCTGGACACCATTGGTCTATCTCTTTAAGAACTGGAAGGCAAGAAGTAGTTCTGCTGGAAAAGTTTTCTCTGGGTACTACAGGAATGAAGGAAATGGTGCTTTCTCGCTTACATAATACCCTTAAACGCATAGGAGCCCTCTCCAGGATGGCAGAAGGATATGTTGTGTTTTGCCGGCACCTACCTGTTCTGGCCAGGTGAGGGTGCTCTTGCCCCTCCATGTAATCCCAATGAGCCCTTAGACCTTGGAGATTTATATTGAGAAACATTTTTTAAAAAAAATCAGTGGCAGATTGCTCAACTAAGCAAGCATGTTGGTTTGACTTAATGACCTGTGAAAGTGCTATAAATTCACCTGATTTTTCTGCCACAGAGAGGTTTGGCATAGATTAACCCTAGAAGAATCAAACAATGTGAATTGTGTATTTGCTTTGTCTTATGAAAGGTTTAATTTCTGATAATATTTAAACTTGTTTTTTTCTTTTTGCACCTCTGTACTTCTTTCTGTTGCACATTTTTAGGTGCTTGGCTCCTGTCATTTTGCTGAAACTTAACGCCAGTGAAATTGCAGGTGGATTCCTTCTATTGTATTATTCTGACCTTTGCAGAAATATGTGTTATCTTAGATACAGTTGATGAACCTGGAGAAAATGAAGGCAGACGGTTCTTTACTTTGAGGGATGGGTGTTCTTTTTCATTATTAAATATGACTGTGCTGAGACCCTCCCCTTCATCTTTCCCACACTTGATGTGCCTTTTTATTAGGCAGTATAATTCTCAAGAAAAAATGGTAGACTACAGTGGGGAGAAGGGAAAAGTAATACCCCACCTTGTCCTCATTAGAAGACACGGATATGAATGCAATAATAATAATAATTTTATTATTCCTGTAAAAAAGAATTCCTTGCTTACATGCTGCCCTTCCAAAAGTTACCATGGCCTTTTCAGCCCTGAGAATGTTTACCTTCATCCAACAAGTGGCCTCCAGTCAAGATTCCTTTCTCTGAAGAACAGTTTCCTCCCCTGCCACCTTGTAAGCTGCTCTTGACAGCAAAGGCTTAGAGATTGTTTGCAGGAGTGGCGTGCAGGGAATGCGGAGAGAAAGAGCACCTCTCTACTTAAGTTCAAGAATCTGTGAGCATGTTATAAAGCCTCTTTTTCCAGACTGTTGCCATCTTCTTTCTGATGGTTTCTAAAATGTATCATTAATTGACAATTTCATTGTGAGGTTGTTGGAGCTAGGGAATATTTTGGCCATGAAATTTTCACCTGTGCTGATAGCAGTGCAAAAGTGTACCATTTTATTTCACTCTTCGTTTTATGTGGCATGTCAGCTTGGTACTATCAGGCCAACACTCTCCTTTGATGGCAGGATCAGAACCATCTGTGGGGCAAGGAAGGGAGGACACAGGAGATAGATACAGTGCAAGCTGAACAGATGGGCCTCGGAATACATTAATGCCACTTACCGTTTTTAAATACATTGTACCTGAATAATACTAAGATTCCTCTGTGTAGTATTACAGGTACTGTATCTCCAATTCCTGTTGTAAGGAGTGTTGAAATCCACAGATGGAACCACTTGAATTTATGCCAAGCTGTCAGATTCTCTTAACTGTCTTCTGATAGGGCTGAAAGAGTCTCAAACCAAATGTGGGGTAGAATATTTTTGTTTTCTTAGCACTTGCTTGTTAAAGGGGATCCATCTGTGTTCTTTGAAACTCCTAATTTGGATAGTGAATAGTAGTTGAGACACCTGACTTTTATATGCTTGAAGAATTCTCACAAGCAACTAAACATAGATGATGGTGGAGAGTGAAGACAGCACCCATTGTGCCAATGTTATTTTGTAGGCTGCTGCAAATCCTCCTCAGTTTTGTAGCATCTTTGAGTCTACTAGTACCAGATTGTTAAGGATGTTCGACTAGTTAAACAGAAAAAGGATTGTTGCAAATGCTGTTATTCCCACTGCAAAGACGGTTATGTTCAGTGCACCTGAACTCACATGTGAAAGAGTTGTTGTCGTCGTCCCCTGGGGGGGAGGTGTGGACCCACTTTGGAAACTGGATGACAAGCTCCTGCTGCCTGACATTTGTATTCTGGCCTAGAAATCAAACCCGTGAGATAGACCACAGTTCTGTGAGATGATTCCAAGCCTCAAACAGTAGGATAGAACAAGGCAAGAATATTTGATAACCTAAGAGCAGAGTTCAACAAAGAAAGTTTGAACAACCTCCCCACCCCCCTGCCCACCGCCGTCCAATATGTGCCATCTTTTTCAGGTCTCATTTACTGCAATGAGGTTTTTCTGTTACTCTTTCTTTTTTTGTAAAGAATTTCAAAATGTGTTACATATTATATATGCAAAGTATCTTATGCATGATTTCTCTTATAAGTATTGTATAATCCACACCTCTGAAGCCGTTTGTGCAAGTTTCCAAATCCCAGACCAATTTTCTATTACACTAGAGGCAGAGAGAATTGGGATCAAGCAGTACATGCGTAGCCCTGTACTGCACAGTAGGCAGATTTTCTCTATAGTTGTCAAGTGCTACTCAGTAGGCAGAAACTGATCGTGCCCAGTGCCCAGTGCCCTGGAACAGCATTTGCCAACCTGGAGCCTTTCATGTGTGTTGGACTACAACTCGCATGAGCCCCAGCCAGCGCACCCATACAATGCTGGGGCTCATGAGAGTTGTGGTCCAAAACATCTGGAGAGCGCTGAGTTGGCCAGGGCTGATCTGGAGCATCTTTCGTGCAAGCTTGGCTAAAATGAATAGGAAGTGTGGATGAGCCTTCCTCTTTTGAGTGGGGCTTACATGGAATATGTTCCTAGTGGAAAGTCCCTTGTTAAACATTGAACTTGAACAACTCTTTCCTCTTCCTACAGCTACATTGTAGTTGTCTTCCACATTAGCACGAGGAATTAGGCTTGTCATTTGTCCGAGCCATTACAAACCACTACGTAGTCAATTTGACAAACACATTCATAATCATGCTTTGCTTCAGTCCCTCATGAAGAAATTCTCTTTTGGTTTCTCTTTTGGTGTTGTTAAACTTTTGTACAGCTCTTAACTCATCCCTTGGGAAGTATTATGTATTAGAAACAACCAGGGATGCGGCACAATGAATGGGTTGCATCCTTGAAATGTAACCTGGTTCTGTACTGGAAATCTTTGCCAAAAACAATAAAAATCAGTAATTTTGTAATGCTTTAGTTTGACTTTGTTGCTAAAATTGAGACTAATAGCGATTTTAAATCCTGCGTGGGTGTTCTGGGACTCTTTCCAGGGCCTTCAGGCTGGAAGGTTCTGGGGGGTAGTTAAGCCTCATTTAGTACCAATAGGAGCAAAATATTACTCTGCCTGGGAAGAGCTTGGTCTGAAGAGCAGCAGTTGATGTGGCCGGTGGTGATGACAGTGGGCGGAAGACCAGCATATACATCCTTTTGGAGGAAGCCTGAGATTCTTCACACAGCCATGTTCTAGCATTTTCTCGACCCTTCTTTCCTGTGCTGAGAGTGGGGGAGGGAAGGAGCGGAATCAGGACTCTGTTGCAGAGCAGGAGATGCAACCCCTGCTCCTTCTCTTACCAGTGTCTGTGGCTACCTCAAACTTCTCCCCTTCACACTCACTCTCTGCCGATGATTCCTCCCTTTCCCACCAGTCTGAACCTGGTTCAGAATCCCCTTCCCCCTCAGGTGCCTCCTGGACCACTGGCTGTCACCACTCTTCCTTGTCCAGCCAGTCCCTGACATTAAACTTCTCTGCCCAGTGCCAGAATGTTACCTGCTGCCATTGAGAGGAGACTCGGGAAGGAGTGATCCAATCTAAATGCTGGTGATGGTCAGGGTGCCCCGGAAACCCTAGAGCAGTAGGGTTGCCATCTCAGTGATGGCAGTAACGTTGCCATTTTACTTCCCATCATGATTGACACGCCTTGTTTTTCAGTAGCGCCAGTTAATTTGGTGGGGCTGGTGGACCATTTTAAAAGATATGCCAAGTGGGGTCTCCAGCCCAGCATTTTCTTGATGCTAAGACACTGGGATTTTCGTTCCAGCCTTCTGGTGACTTTGGAGTTTCAGGCCGAGACATATTCCCCAGGCCTTTCACTTAGTTCTTTAAAAAACTAGTAGAACAAGGCTGGCAAGACTCCTTCTGAAGGAAGTTTTGCTAAGTTTTCATGCCACCACAAAAAAGGCCCTGAAGGGAGGGCTTATGAGAGCTTGTCCAAGATGCAAAGCAATAGGCTGCCTATTGTTCCCGACTTTACAGAGAACAGCCCTCTCTGGTTCAAGCCCAGTTTAAGAAATGGTAGCCAACAAAGTACCGTACTTCCATTAGCACAAGGAAGTACTTTGTGGCTTAGCAACAGCGCTTCTTCCTGCACTAGGGTTTTCAGGTCAGGAGCATCCCAAGAAGGTGGTCCCTGGTGATTCTTCCTCTGCAGTCCCTCTCACCGCTGAGCTCTAGAGACGGAGGTTAATTTGGGGAGGGGAGGGAGGCAGACTTCCCAACACAAGATTCTTATGCAATAATTGCCATCACCTCCTGCCAGGCTGAAACATGCAAGCTGCATGCATAGTCTTCTAAAGAAAAAATGTGGTTTTGTTTTTAAGGCACTCTCACCAACCTGGATATTCAAGCCCTCCCTTTGCCACCCAAACCGTGACTATGAAATGCAAGAATCTGGCCTTTTATGCCTCATGCCTTTGTAGCTGTAACTGGCTGTATTCAAGTTTTTGTGTCTTAGGGTGGACATATTTTGTAAGAAAAAATTCTACACAAATATTAAAAAAGAAGGAAGAACAGGAAGGGACTTAGAGTTTCCTGTCAACAATTAGCAGCACCTAGACATTCACTATTATTACTATCTGGTTGTAATTTTTATATGTTGTGAGCGGCCTCATGAGAATTTTTAGGTTAAATAGAAGCAGAGCACAATACCATATGTAACTCATAATATACTTGAATAAAGCTGGCTGGATTTAAAAAAAAAAACTTTTTTTGAAGCTAGCTTGTTTCAGAGGACTAGTTTCTTAGCAGCAAATACAAAACAACCCTACTGTGACAAAGCTGAGTGAATTTAAAATAGGGATGGGCAACCTATGGGAAACGCATGGACAGAAGCAGCTTAGTTATCCTGAGTCCAACAATGGTGGATCAGAATGGTCTTCACTGTCTGGCAATGGGTCTCTGATGGGAGCCTTTTTCCTGCCCTACCTGGAGATGCTGGTGATTGAAGGTGGGGGCTTCCCCAGGCAGAGCAGATGTTTTACCACTGAGCTGTGTGATGATGCCCTTTCTGTGGAGAGGAGAAGATATCTGGAAACCATGTAAGGCTCTCCCCAGAGAAGTTCACCTGGCACCTTCATTATATATTTTAGGTGCCAGGCGAAACATTCCTCTTCAACCAGGTAAGTAAAGAAAGGTGGGGCAGTGAGTATTTAAAAAACCCTCTGGCATTTTAATGGCTGGGTGTGACACTATCCAACAGTTTCCCATGCTAAACATGCTTCCTACACAAAGATGTACACAGATTGAGAAGCTGTTTTGCAAAGCAAGATCAAAAGATATAGAACGCACTTGATTTATCTCTGCCATCAGGATGTATTGTTTTGTCTCTTAATCTCACCCAATTGGTGACAGGAAGGGTTAAGGGCCTCCCAAAGGAGCAGCTACTCTGTCCTCCCCACCTTCCTTGTTGCTTGCCCTGTGTGGTTTGCTTAAAAAAGGCAGTTTTCACTTATAAATTATAACTGTAATTCTCTTTCTCTCCTCTCTCTCTCTCTCTCTCTCTCTCTCTCTCTCTCTCTCTATCTATCTCTGGGTGGGTGGGTGTCTGAAGATTAATATAAGGATGTGATCCTAATCAAGCTTATTTGAAAATTAACCCTATCAAAGTGAAAATACTTTCTTGGGAGAAAATACATTTCAGGATAGGAACATTAATATGAAATCCATGGTTACTCATAAGCCACAGAAGAAGAGACCCTTATGGCTGATCATTGTGTACTTTAATGATTAGACCTTTACTCCCTGCCTTATAATAAGAATATAATTGTGTAAGTCTTGTAGGTAGCTATTAAATACATTTTTCTTTAAGAAGGTTCCCCTGGAATATTAATCGGGCAGCTGTAGAAATTATTTTAGCGCTTTCAGTTTATTGAGTTGGTAATCTTTTGTATTTTATCTTATTGTAGACCAGTTTAGAAGCAATTTATAACAAACAAGAGAGAGAGAGAGAGAGAGAGAGAGAGAGAGAGAAAGAAAGAAAGAAAGAAAGAAAGAAAGAAAGAAAGAAAGAAAGAAAGAAAGAAAGAAAGAAGTGATTATGGGAAGGGCCAGCCTTGCCAGCAGAAGGCCCCAGGTTCAATCCGCAGCATCTCTAGGTAGGGTTGGGAGAGACTTCTGCCTGAAATCCTGAAGAGCTGCTGCCAGTCAGTGTAGACAGTACAGAGCTAGATGGACTAATGGTTTCACTCAGTATAAGGCAGCTTCTTATGTTCCTATTATATAAAAGAAACTTAGGTAAAAATGTATTATTTTTCATATGTCTGATTGGTTACATGATTTGCTATCCTATACATTGTTCCTGACTTTTATATGCATGTTAACGTTAATCAGCCAGCCAACTAAAGGCATAGCCCGGATTTTTTTTGGGGGGGGGCAGAACCTCAGTTAGTTATGTATTTTTTATTACTAAGTTTTTTGGGGGGCAGGTGCCCCTCCTGGGCCCCCCTGGCTCTGTCCATGCAGCCAGCTCACTCCTTAGATGAGTGAAGCAGACAGTGAAATGGGATGAAGTAATTAAGAGGGCATCAAGGTGTCTCAGCCAGTTTCCAAAATTCAGGATCTCTTCGCAGCATATGCCAAAGATGTGTGCTTTTGCTGTTACGTACAGATGCACACTAATTGTGCCTGTTACGTTGGAAAATTAAAATGTGATTTTGTAAGTCATCTTCCCTTGCTGAAATTTTACTTCAGTGGCTTGGCTGCCCTTGATTAACCTTTCTGCTTATTCTGTGGGAAAAATACTTGAGGGCAGTCACACACTTCCTTTGTGTTATCAATATGAAATAAAGTTTTGCTGCACTGGAAAACCTCAGTATAATTGCTATCCCATAACTGGTGCGGGGGTGTGTGTGTGTGCTGCTGTTCATCCTTTAAAGTGAGAACAGTTTTGTGGAACTGGATGACTTTTCTTAATGGAATTGACTGCACAATTCAGCTGTTTGGTCTAGCAGAGCAGTGAACATTGACATTTTTAACTGAGAGGAAATTTAATGATGCCAGAAGGTTATGGGGCTGATCTGTATGCTCTATCCACAACAGCTGCTGTGAGGCTGTGTTGGGTGGCGAAAACCCCACTTGAGGCATCACCTGAGCCTTTCACCTGCTGTGTGGCATCATCCAAGCCACAAACCCTCAGCCACCCCCTGCCCAATTGCAATAGGACAGACAGAGGCCCACTCATTTCACTGGGGGCTGCCGGGAGAATATCATGGTTTTATACACTCTGCCACTATTTGTGGTGCCCAGAGCTGCCATATCTTACTTTTATGGTAGGATGGCTGTGCTAGAGTGCTGTGGGGAGACCCTATTTTTTCTGGCTTCTGTAAGGTGAATTCCTTTTCCAGGTGACCACAAGCTTTTTGAGACTTTCCTACTGTGACAAACAGGGACATAGCATGCGGTGGAGCCATGACTCCGGGTGCACAGTTTTGACCAGGCGCAAACCAGGTGCCCCCATGTAGGTGTGGCTTCCACAGGGATCCCAGCCCCACCCAGGTGTATCCTAACGGGCCCCATCCCCATGTCCTTCCCAGCCTGCTGCCAGGGGTCTTTGGCCCCAGAGCCCAGCCTGGCCTCACTGCTTGCTCCTCGTTGGACACGCTCCCTGGGCAGTAAGCAAGCGTGAAAGGAGGGAGGCAGGCAAGGCCCCAGACTTGGTACTTCCTTCCACGGGCGTGGGGGGGGGTTGAGATTTGCCTGCCAAGGGCTGCATTGCCCGCTGGGCTCCCACCTGTGTGGGTGGCACAACATGGCCCTGCTTGGTTCGGGGGGGGGGGGTGTCCCCTCCGGCTGCATCAGCAGCAAGAGCTGGGCTCACGCGGCGGGCTCCGTTCACCCTCCGTGCCCCACCAGGTGCCCACACACCAGCACAATGGCAGACTACATTGCGCCGCTGGTAACAAATGATGGTCATATTGTGATTCTTCCTTTTGAATTAGGAGAATCTGCCAGGTGGACTCAACTCAGAGTTCATGAAGAGGCTTCCTCCTTATGAGCAATGCAGGTTTTATTATCACTGGGTAGGTGAGAGGCACACTTCGGAGCCAGCACAGCAAAGGTGGCTGGGACATGCCAACAACAACAGTAAAAATAAATGCAAATTTATAATGTAAATGTGAAAGAAGTCTAAACTAATGGGTCTGACTTCTGAGAAGACGTGTCTAGAATTGCACCGCTAATAGCTTAAATTTGCACACAGGTAAATAAGCATTGCTCTGAAGCAAGAAGCAACTTTTATTATGTTGAAAACAGTCTGATCAAGATGATTGGGCACTGGAGCAGTTTTTTTTAAAAAGAAATATTTATTAAAGTTTTACAAAAACATAAGTACAAAAATACATGAAAAAATAAAAAATAAAAATACAACATACAACATACAAAAGACAAAAAGAAAATAAGAAAAAATTAAAAACAAATCCATTTTTTATAACTTTAAACTCATTTGCTTATTTCGTTGACCTCCTCTCACCTCCCCTTTTTGTATCCCATTTACATAATCAAATCAGCAAATCCTTACCCTCATTCATTTATCTTAACTCTATATCTTAACATATTATAACTCTATATTTCCATCCATTATCGATTCATTTTTGCATATTCTTAATAACTTTGTTGCTAATGCCACTTATTTTCAATCCAACATCATTTTAACATTCATTAATTTTACAGTGTTTCCGCAAATAGTCTTTAAATTTCTTCCAGTCTTCTTCCACCACCTCTTCTCCCAGGTCTCGGATTCTGCCAGTCATTTCCGGGCACTGGAGCAGTTTTTATGGGAGGCAGATAATTTGGAAAAAATAGCAACCAAAGGCCTGGGGGACGGTGGATAGAGAGAGATTCTGTACTTAGGTGGAATTTGTGAGGACATCCTTTAAAATGGGTGACCCTTAGCTTAGGTGGCTTCCTAAACGAATTAGACAAATTGATGAACATAAGAGCATACGAAGAACCTTCTGGATCAGGCCAAAGAAGGCCCATCCAGTTCGGCATCCTCTTCTCGCAGTCTGTGGGAACCACAAGAGCTCTCGCCCTACCTCTGGTTTCCAGCAACTGCTATTCAAAAGCACTGCTGCCTCCAGCGGTGGAGGCCGGGCAGGGCCATCAAGGCCAGTAGCCGCCCCCTCCACATAGCTGTCAACTTACAGATTTGAAAATAAGGGACCAGCAGCCAGAATAAGGGACCTGCGGCCTCACCTGTTCCAGGCACTCCAGTCTTCCTGTCCTCCTGCAGTCTGGTCAAACTCATGCTGGTAGCTTCGAGAACACTGTCCAACCAACTTTGTAACCAGAGGTTCAGCTGAATAGAATCTGAATCACATGCACCACAAGGCCTATGCAGCCTCAACTTAAGATGGCTCCCCGGCCTGGCTTTACACTGCAAAGTTTGCAGCAGCACATGCAACAAAATGACGTCCAGCATCCAAAAAAATCCTCAGCTTGCATTAACTAGCCACACACACACAGCCTCCCCCCCTCACCACGAGATCGCCAGTCACCCACCATTTTAGTCAACCAGATCCTTTCTTTTCCCTCATAAGTCAATTGAAGGAGCCTCCAAAACAAATTCAAAAGCCCCCCCTCCCACGAGATCTCCTTTCCTTTTCCCCCACCATGTGCCCCCACTCCAGACAGACCTTTTCGCCGGCAAGGGTGAGTGGGCCGTCGATGACATATCCATCCAATTCTGATCCGAGCACTCAGCACAGGTATGTTCAACTTCTGAGCCCCTCTGAGCCAGAGGCAGAAAGCCCAGCCAACAGCCAAACGAAGCCTCAAGGAAAACCACGTCACCTCTCCACTGGGAAGCGCTGAGCAAAGGCGAATCCCCAGGCAACGCAGCCGAATTGATCAGCACAAGGCATGCAAGCTCCACCCCCCAGTCGTTCTTAGACTTCTTATTGGGTGAGCAACACAGTCAAGCAACACAGTTGGAGCCTCCCTCCTCCCTGGCTGGCAGGGAGGGAGGGAGAGGAGCTGCTTCCTTTGAAATTTAAGGGACATTTAAGGGACATCCATCAATAAGGGACAGCAGCGGGACATGGCGCTGGAATAAGGGACTGTCCCTTCAAATAAGGGACGCTTGACAGCTATGCCCCTCCATGAATCTGTCTCATCCTTGGGGAGGAAGGCCCAGAGTAAAACTAAGTGCTGTGTGACGGACTTTCTTTTCTCTGTCCTGAATCTTTCAACCTTCAGCTTCATTGGGTGCCCAGGAGTCCCAGTGTTAGGAGAGACACGGACTTTTCTCTATCCACTTTCCACATGGCATGTGTAATTTTACAAACTTATATCGCGTCGCCTCTTACTCGCCTTTTCTGTAAACTAAAAAACCCCAGACGCTGCAAATTCTCTTCATAGGGGAGTCGCAGCCTCCCACCCACCCGCCCCTGATCACTTTCTTCACCCTTTCCAAAGATGAGCCTCTCCCTGGTTTCTTAGCTTAGGCTCCTGCAGGATGCCCAGAAGGAAAACGCACTTCTATATTATTTCTAGGGCATCCTCGGGATCGCCACCCATTGCGCTGTCCACCGGGCCTCTTGGTTCCAGGTCAGCGGGCGGAGACTTGCAGCCTGCCGTCTGCCGAGGAGAGCGGTGGGAGCGCGAAGCTGGCAGCGGCCGCCCGGGATTGTTCCGCCAAAAGCCGGCAGGAGGCGCCCCGGACTGGGCAGCAGCACAGGACCAGCAGCCGGGAACGGCGGATCCGCCTCCTCCCCGCCTGCCCGGCGCACGATCTCCTGTCCCGGAGGCAGCCTCGCCGTGCGCCCTTGCCTGCCTGCCCGATCGTCCGTTCAGCTGCGCGCCCTGTCGCCGCTTCCCCCGGTGAGTAGCCCCTTTCCTCCAGCCGCGCGCCCGCTTGCCCTGCTCCTCCGCCCCAGGCAGGATCAGCCCCCTCGAGCCCAGGCGGCTTCCCTTCCTCGCCAGCCCCTCCGGGCGCCGCGCTCCCAGCCTCTTCTCCACGCGACGGGACGAGAGCGATGCCCGGTGCGGAGAAAATGGCTGGAGAGAAGCTTTTCTTCGCCCTCTCCAAAGGGTGGGAGATGGAGGGCAGAAAAGCGGCAAACCTCCTTCATGCGGGGTCCAGTTGAACTATGGAAATTGCTGCCGCCAGAGCTGTAGAATTCAGTGGCGTAGCGTGGGGTGTGCAGGGGGGGCCGGCCGCACGGGCGCAACATCTGGGGGTTAGGGTTAGGGGGCGCAAATCCACGGGTTAGGGGGCGCAAATCCACGGGTTAGGGGGCGCAAATCCACGGGTTACGGGGCGCAAATCCACGGGTTAGAGGGTGCAAATTACTTGCCTTGCCCCGGGTGCTGACAACCCACGCTACGCCACTGGTAGAGTTGGGCAGCTTTAAAAAAGGATCTGGCCATGTCCTGGAGGTGGAGAAGGTTACACATGGATATTGTGTGGAGCATCCCGTATCAGAGGCAGCACACCTTCGTATCAGTTGTTGAGGAGGAGCAATGGAGACCTACAGGGGGGCATCCCGGGGCATCTGGTTGTGGCCATTGAGGGAGGAAAAAGGATGAACTTGGCGGGCCTTGTTTGATCTGATCCAGCTATGGCATTGATTGTGCTCTTGCAATTCCCGTTTTCTAACGGTGATCCCATGTCCACTAGTTAATTAGCTGATCTCTAATGTGGATTTCCGTTTCACTCATCAATACTTGGTGTGGGTGTGTTTGCCCCTTTTAATGCCTTCATAACTCTAATTATGACTGCAAAAGGACTTGTAAAGTGTATTTCAGTGGGGAGGGTTTTCTAAAAAGGGGGGGGTCCTTAGCCTGCACTTCTGGCTATACTTTAGCTATCAATATGGGTGCTTTAATAGATGCCTCCTAACTTCCCCCCATCCACTAAGAGTAATGGGCATCTTCGCCTTCTGCTCTTTCTTCACGTCAAATCCTTTTCAGTGCATCCAGCTCCCTAGCCATCCTTAGCCCAGGGAGGCATTTCGGAGCACTGCCTAACTCTCCTTTGGGTTCCAAGGTAAATGTATATATCAGATATTTTTCTATGTATTGGAATTTTTGTTCTCTCAGGGACCTTGATAATTACTGCATCTTCAGTTAGTGATCAACTGGGTATTTATATCTAGATATTGGATGCTTGAGTTTTAGGGCACTGGCTTTAACAGAGGTTTGTTAGCGAGAATGCTCCGTTCCCTTGTTGTTGATAAGCAAATATGAGGCAGAAATGTAATAGACTTGTTAAAATTCAGTTTTTTGGCAACCCTACTCTCAGATGCACCAGGCTGCCTGAAAATGCACTGGAGATTAGCAGATTAGTGGAAAGAAATCTGCACTACAGTCCCGTATAGGTTGACTCAAAATTAAGTTGTGCTTTCCCTCAGGCACATGTGCTTGGGATTGTAGCCTTGATGTACACATGAGGCATAGTTTCTTGCATGAGGAGCTGGTGTTGTTTGCACTGCATGCCGAGTCGTCCACTTCACCATGAATTGTGGGACTTAACTCATGACCTGATCTTCTTTAAATAGATAATATACGAATGGCAAATGCCACTGATTTTTTAAAAACAATATTTTATTAAAAGATTTTCCGTCAGTAGAAAGAGTACATTCAGCATCTCTAATTTCAAATTGTAGATTGTAGAGGTCAGAGGCACCAGCTTGCAAGGGTGATTAGGGGGGCCACGTCACACACCTAACGTCAGGACTGTCAGAAGAAGCCCTGGGGCAGAGCCAAATGTGGTGGCTGCCCGGCTTCAAAGCCTCCTTCTCCTCCTCAGCAGCAGGAAGAAGAGAAGGAGCAGCCACTGGAACCACACTATGCTGGGCCCTGTGCTCAGCCTTCTCCACCCCCTCAACACTGGGGGGCCCTGGCTCCATCCCAAAATATATTGGAGGGCAAAACAACTCAGCCCCCAGGAGTTGGTCTCCTGTTACAGGCCAATTACAGTCAACTTAGGACATTTTTGTTGTAGGCAATGTGGGGTTTGAGGTGGGGTAAGAGAAATGGGGAGATGGAGGGGAGAAAAAGTAGAAAGGGGTGAGAGAGACCATAAACTGATTAGAATCCCCCTTTGGATCTTGAAGTATGGGTCCCCCCAACAAAATTCAAAATTTGGCTTTCTAATTTGGAATTTATGTGATGTGATTTAATTTGATGTGATTGGCCAGTTAATAAAAATTATTTTTTTAAAAAAGAGAGAGACCATAAACTTTCCTTCTTTGCAAAGTATGAGTGGTGCTTTTTTTTGTCAGTGTCATGTGGATGGGTGTCTTATTTTTGCAGGCAGACTGAGAGATCAGAGGGCCAAGGGAATGGTTGCCAAGACAATGACCGACCCCCCACTCCACCCCTGACAACATATAAATCAATCTGGCTAACTTAAGCTAGCAGACACCACAGTTATGTGAACTGGATCTTATCCTGAGGTGGGCCTGGGATCCACCCATCTGTTCCTGTTGCCATCTTCTTGGAAGTCTGTGGGTTGGAATAGGGCAGGCTTCACCAAGCTGCTGCTCTCCAGATGTTTGGGACTTCCACTCCCATCAGTCTCAGCTGACACAGTTGTACATCTGTTAGGGTTGCCATACGTATGGAATTTCCCAGACATATTCAGAATTCCGTG
The DNA here is from genome assembly GCF_964106915.1 of Podarcis gaigeae. NCBI lineage: Eukaryota > Metazoa > Chordata > Lepidosauria > Squamata > Lacertidae > Podarcis > Podarcis gaigeae. The sequence goes on along the minus strand of NC_139690.1, from coordinate 5,356,781 downwards.
CTCAGCCGCGGTGTCCAGGCGGAAATCACAAAAATATCCAGGAAAATCGAGACATATGGCAACCCTAACAGAAGCACAACTGTGCCAGCAAAGCTCAACAACTTTGCCCAAGCCCGTCCAGCCCCCTCCCCCCAAAACAACTTTCCCCCCAAAAGCTCAACCTTTGCTTCTGTCAGCCCTGGCATCTACAGCTGTGCTGACTGGGTCTGATGGGAGCTGTAGTCCAGAACATCTGGAGGACACCGGGTTGAAGAATGCTGGAACAGGAAGCAGGAAATACTCTTGCCCTTGTCAGTGTAAAGAGCACCCTTGTTTACACAAAGTTCTGATTACATTTTCTTTGTCCCTTGTGGGGAAAAGGAGCAACAATAAGAACAGGAATCCTGATTTCATGTACATGCTTATAAAATGTACACCAGAGATAAATTGACTTCTGAAAACTGAATCTTATTAACCCTGATTCTAGACGAATTCCATTTTAGGAGCACTTTCCAGTTGATTGGCGGCACCAGCAACTGTGATTCCTTCCTGGAGTTCCCTACTAGCAGAGCACAGGCTTGGAGTGCTGGTATGCCAGGCTCAATCCTGGCACCCCAGAGCTCAGAAAGAACCGTCACAGCAGCTGGGCCTGGGCTAGGTGGGCTAAAGGTTTGAGCCAGCATAAAGCAGATCAATTTATTCTTAGCTTGCAAAAAAGATTACCCAATAACGGGATGCACAGCAAAGAGACCTGCTCTTTCTTTTGGTGGTGTTTCAAAGTAAACGGGGATGGGGGTGTTATTAGAGATTCTTTACCTTAATGTTTGAAGGGAATCTTTTCCTATCTCTCGGGCCAAAGCTTGAGTGGGCTCCATAGGAACTCAGCTGCCTCATACTGAGTTGGACTGTTGGTTCATCTCGTTCAGCATTGTCTACACTGACTGGCAGCAGCTGTCATGAGGTTTCATGCCGGCGGCATACCCAGCCCTACCTGGAGATGTCAGAGATGGGAAAAGGGGGTCTTCTGCACGCAGAGCAGGTGCTCCGCCACTAAGCCACAGTTGCTCTGGCTCTTGTTACTGACTGAAGATCATTCCTTGCGTTTGGAGTCCTTGTAACATGAGCCTAGGAGACCCACTGATTGCGAATTTCCAAGGAGGAGTGCAGTCACAGAATGGTGCTGCTTCTCTTTTTAAGTAAACAGTAGGACAGTAAAGAAATAAACCATTCTGCCCCAGCCTGGAGCCCTCTAAGTATTACTGTACGTTGTTTTTAACTGCTTTTATCAATATGCTTTAATTAATGTAATGGGAGTGAAGGATGAGCAAGAAATTAAAATAACTACTATAACTACTAATATCACCCCTGATGGGAGTTGTGGTTCAAAATGGCTGAAAGGCACCAGACTGAGCTTGTTATATCCATTTGTGTGTGTGTGTGTGTGTTAGTGTTAGTGAGGTAATGAGAAAATACTGCTTAGGTCTGGTTGGCTTACTGATGGTTTATGAACATCGGTAATTATATTTAATAAGACCTGCTGTCTTATGATGAAAAGGAAGGAATTTATTTATTGCTGTCATTCATTTTGTGACAGTTTGCTGTACCATTCAGTGGTGTCTGGATTGTAAGCTTCTTGTGGGCAGGGACCTGCATTTTTGTGTTTGTTGACGTAACAGACTATGAATTTTCAGACATTCAGAAACATGGGATTATTCGGACTCGCAGCACAAACATCATCATCAACCATCGTTATATATACAGTATATCTCTCTGTGTGTGATTTAGTTGACATCAATAAAATTACCAGCTTGGTCACAGTAGAATGATAAGTGTGCAGCAAATCAAAATGAATGAAGTTAAAGAATAATGCTATGTTAGAGACTGGTTCAAGTAGGCATGATGTAAGTTAATTACACTGTCATTTTGCCAATCTGCTGAGCAACTGTTACTCCTGCATATTGTCCATTTTTCATTGCTCTCCTTTTTCATTATTGTTCAAGAGGAGTGTGGGTGGATCAAACAATACTTTTCGGCAAACAGAGAAATCCATTGTAAGTGTTTTGAACCTGACTTTCAGAATAAGGGGAGTGGGGGGCCAGTGGGTCACTCGTGGCTGTGAAGGAGCAAGATTCTCTGCACAGCTAGGGATGCTGAAGCCTGCTGAGTTCTTTCTGCCCATCTTTCTCTCCAACCAACTGCCCTCTCTTCCCCCCTATCTTTTATGTCTGTCTTTCTCTGTTACCCATTTCTTCCCCTTGCCATCTCATTATTACTATTGTTATACATTTATTTATACCCCGCCTTTTTCCCTGACGGGACTCAAGGCAGTTTATAGAAAAGAACCGCTAAACAATAATAGAAAAAGCAGTAATTAAAAAACATTGATAGAATGAAAACTACACACGTATATTTAAAGTCCTGTTTAAAACATACAAATAATTACAATAAAAAGAGCACAGCACCTGCCCTTTCATTAAGAGCAGTCAGTTCCCAAAAGCCTGTTAGAACAAGAAAGACTTCACCTGCCAGTGCAAGGATAGAAAGGAGGGAGCCACTCACTTTCCCAGTGCAGACATACTCTAGCTTTGACTGTGCAAATGTACTCCTGGCCACTGCAGAGACCTGGACACCCCTGTTTAGGGTGGAGTCCGGTAGCATGCCCCAAACTGCAAACCTGTGCCTTCACAGGGAGAGTTACCCCACCCAGCACAGACTGAATTCTTAGTCATTGTTCTCCTTTCCAAATGACCAAAAGTACCTCTGTCTTGTCTGAACTAACTTTCAATTTGTTCAACCTCATCCAATCCATTCCTGAGACAGCTTCCTGGTGACACCAAACCCCAAAACTCCAGACAACTTCTCTCATCTTCACTTCATGAGAGGGGATGCTGAGGAGTGATCATGTCAACCACCATTCCAGAGATCCACCAGGGCTTTGACAGAATCACCTGCCAAGGCAATAGGAAACTTCTGGGGCAGACCATCTTAACTGGTCCCCCACCCCTGGAGAGGTTCTCAGTTCCAAAGAATCTAAACCCCCACCAGTAATCATCTGATCATGACAAGGGAAAGGTAGAAATTTCCTTCACTCCGTTAATCACCATTTTCTCATCCTCGTCTTCCCTTTGCGCCTTGCCCTGTTGTGTCCTTCTCACGCTGCCCTCCAGCTGTAGGACACCTTGAAAAGGACACTACAGCTCACGGCCCCCTGTGCCCTTTTTTGAAAAGGCATTTATTATTTAAACTATTTTCAATGCCGCAGTTTATGAACAAGGAGAAGGAGGTCAAGCATAATTTCAGGTGTCTGGAAATATGTCATTTTTACAACAGTGGGGTAATCTGTGCTACAGGGAGAGACCAATTAGCTATTTCCCGACATTATTCTAAGCTTAATTGCCTAGTATCATAATTAATTGCCATGAGGACTACACCACAAACTCACATCATTTTTGTACCAGTTTAACTGTCATGGTTTCCCTTAGAGAATCCTGGAAACCATAGTTTGCTGGGGTTGCTGAAAATTCTCCAGTGGGGGTCCTTAGCTCTCCTCGCACAGCATTAGTTCCTGGTGGATTCCTGGCAGAGAGAAAGATGGCTTATGCCACTTCACTTTGCCATTGTACCATGTCCAAAAGCTTCCATGGTACAATGGCAAGTTGGCTGCAGCTGAGGAGACTGGAATGATTTAGGGAGGCCCACTCTGAGAGCGTGGGAGACATTCCTGAGCTTTCTTTTGTTTGGGCTGTCCCTCTCCCTCTATCCCAGGAACACATGCTTTTAATCCCCACCAGAGCCTGTGGCCTCTGAAGGCCTGGGTATCGCTTATAGTGGCAACCCCAGCAAATAGTTGGTCCCCCTGGCTGAGAATTAGTTGCAGAGAAGAGTCAAAGGAGAGGAGGACTAGGTTGCCCTTAACAAAGATGGCTTCCCTGAGCAACTGAACAAAAGCTTCCTGCCTGCCTGACCTTGACTCTGAAGAGTAACCTCAGAGAATATGCCCCTAACCTGGTGCCCTCCAGATGTTTTTGTTGGACCAAGTGATTGGAAGCCGTAAGTCCAAAACATCTGCAGGGCATCATGTTGACAAAGGCTGCCCCTTGGTGACCTCACATTCCACACCAAAGCCACAAGAATCCTTGACACGGCACATTAAGTAAATTGTCTGTCTGAGGAATTCCCAGTCTTTGATGTGATGCATATCTTTGGGTAAGCGTCATGTCCAACCCAGCCTTGCTTGACCCAGAGTTTACCTTTTTCTTTTTCTCTCCATTATGGGTGGCAAGTATTTGTGGTAAGTTTTGAAACGTATGAGTTCTCCATAACGGTGCCCTCTGCCCCTGGAGAATCTAAAATGCAGCCCCACTAGATTCTCTGGTCTCCCTTATGCTGATCTGCTACAATCAATGCTCAAAAGCCTCGTTTTTCACCAGAGCATCCTTGCTCTGCATTCCCCCTGCACTACAGCTCTGTGCACAGTGGAAGGGCTTTTGGTGGTAGCTGGCCTGTCCAGATCCAGTGTGGTGTAGTGGTTAAGAGCGGTAGATTCGTAATCTGGTGAACCGGGTTTGCGTCTCCTCTCCTCCACCTGCATCTGCTGGGTGACCTTGGGCCAGTCACGCTTCTCTGAAGTCTCTCAGCCCCACTCACCTCACAGAGTGTTTGTTGTGGGAAAACATTTTGATTCATACAGGAGTTTAATATTTTGTTTTGCTGCCATTTAAAATTATGAATCTCCTCAGCAAGGGTATTCCACAATTTTGGCACTGCCATCAGTAACTGTTTCAGATCTGTAGTTTTAACGCTGCAGAACTGGGATATAAACTTAAAAAAAATAGTAGACAGGCAAATCAAATTTCCAGGTTTTGATATGTAATCTTGAGGGCTGGGAACTTGTGTAAGATAACATTCTGAGGCATTTAATAGGGGGCAGCAGTTGATGGCCCTGACCCAAGTTGACTGACCCAAGCATACTTGGCCCTGGCCCAAGCGTACCTGTTGTGAGATTGATGCTGAGCACAGCAAATGTTCTTTAGAAAGAGGTGTGGCTGCAAAAGCAGATGCGTAGCCTGCATACAGGAATCTGGGAGTGGAATGCTTGAAAACTAGGGCCACTTGAAAATGCTTTGGCAATAAAGGACACTCTGCCATAAAGTGGTGTTATGTGAACTTCAGTGGAATCGACCTTGATACATGTTTCCAAGAATGCTAGCTATAGCCATATCTGGATCAGGATGGCTTAGCCAATGTAGTTCATGCAGTGGTAACCTTGAGACTGGATGACTGCAATGTGGTCTGTGTAGGACCATCCCTGGACCTGATCCAGAAGCTCCACCTGGCAGTAGTCAGTGCCTGGTTCAAGGCTCTTGTGCTGATATACAGAGCCCTGAACAACTTTGGTCCAGGATGCCCTAAGGACCACCCTTATATCCAAGCCTGATCATCTGAGATCATCCAGAGGAGCTTTGTTGTTTCCCATGCCTCAGATGTCTGCCCGAATTCAGCTAGAAGTTGGGGGCTTAGTGTTGCCAGTCCTATGCTGTGTGGAACTGTCCTCCAGCAGAGACTTGTCACAGACACAAGCCTCCCTTTGGCCTTCCAAGTGTCTCTTGAAGACCTTCTTATGTGGACAGGACTTTTGCACCTGTTTAATTTTTATTTTTGACTGGCCAGTCATCTTAGTGATTATCTGTATCTTTATATTTAAAATTGTGTTTTATGTTTTGACATATTATACCATCTTTATATTTTATGATATGGTGGTGTTAAAATGGTTTTATAAATACAACAGTGCAGTGAGAGTTCTCAAGATGAAACTAAGCCACAGCAGAGTCTCCTTGTTAGGCAAAATGTAATTTTTTCCTTGATAGGCTTTTTTTGCTCACTTTTATTATCAGTCCTGTGTTGATTACAGCCAGCTGGCCAATGAGGCAAAATACAAAGTATAAAATACAAAATAACAACCTCAATAAAACCAATTTTTAAAAAAGAAACAAGCTAAAAATTAATGATCAAAGCAGGTCCAGGAAACAAGAGAAGATACAGATATTTTGGTCATCAAATAATTGGTCTCCTCAAGGAAATTACTTAGAAGGGTCTCTAAGGATTGGCCAGGATACTTTATCATAAGAGAGGATATATTAGGCATTCTCCAACCCCCTTCTGGCGGTTCCCTCTTCTGGCGGTTCCCTCACTGCGAGAAGCCAAGTTACAGGGAACCAGGCAAGAGGGCCTTCTCGGTAGTGGCGCCTGCCCTGTGGAACGCCCTCCCACCAGATGTCACAGAGAACAACAACTACCAGACTTTTAGAAGACATCTGAAGGCAGCCCTGTTTAGGGAAGCTTTTAATGTTTGATTATAGTATTTTAATATTTTTTGGGAAGCCGCCCAGAGTGGCTGGGGAAGCCCAGCCAGATGAGCGGGGTATAAATAATAAATTTTTTATTATTATTATTATTATTATTATTATTATTATTATTATTATTATTAAAAACTACAGTAAAACAACACATGAGAGACTATTTCAGCCTTTCAGTAAATTAGAACAAATCTGTCTTCTGAAAATGAAACAGTAAAATGAATCAATAAAATAGCTCTTCTTGAAAAATTAAATATGGCATGCAGTTATTGGATCAGGCCCAATGATAAGCACTGGACTGACTCAACTAAAGCTTTTATAACGGAAGGTGGTTGCTTTAAAATCTCTGATAGTTGGTGGCTATTGGGAATTTGAGTGAAAGTTGGTGGAAATGTGTCTCTCACATACCTGACTTGCTGAAGGAGAATTTTTTGGTGCAAATCTGACTAGAGAATGAGATGCTTGTCTTTTTCAACGAATGTAAGGGTTATTGTTGCTTTTGGAGTGACATTACTTTTCAACAGCTGCTTAGGCTCAGCTTGTATAAAAAGTCCCTGGAATCTCCAATCCATATTAAAAGCAGTGGTGTTGGAAGGGGAAATGGGATGGCATTTCGATGCCAACAATGCGTAGACGCTTCAGAAAACATGTATGCCTGAGGGCTGATCCCTTCAATTTGGAAGCACCCTCAAAACAGATCATGCTGGACTTGATGGACCAATGGCCCTGCGTGGTATAAAGCAGCTTCCTTGTGTTCCTATATGAAGCAATATCATCTGCTGAACTTAACTGGGGCTAGAAGTTTCACATGGTGATGCAGCAGATAGAGTTCCTCACTTGCAATCAAGTACTTGCCTTGGCACCTCTTTGCTTACCTGGAGTGACCTCATAGTATGTGAAGCCTTAATTAATTTCATTGTGCCTTGACTTGCAGTAATCTCCTCAATGTTTGCATGATTACTAAAGGATTTATGTGACGGTGCTGAAGAGTTTACTGAGGAACGTGCAGATGGGCAGCCTTCCCAAGCCTTCTTAGGAGATCCTATCAGCTCCATGATGGGTGTTTTCTCTTCCTACCCAACCTGGCCACCCACATCTGAGGACATGGTTCCTAGCATCCCATAATTGATCATTTTTGGACCAGTTAGTGTATTTCAGAGAGTGCTGTGGGCGCCAGGTAGAAAATGGCTGCTGTGGGGGGCTTTGGCAAAGCTTTCCTTGCTGGTGCACAAATGGGGCACGTTGCACCATGGGGTGCACTGTCAGAACGACCCCCAGCCACTCAAGCTAAATGGGGCTGCAGTGTGCCACTTGCCTGGCCGACAGTGGGGAGCTTGGCTGGGCAATGCCGCCCTGCTTTGAGGGGCACACTCGCAAAATAACTACTGAACATAACATTTTTAGGAACCAGTGGGCAAAAGGGGAAGTAACTTAAATTTTACTCCTTGGGTCTTCTGCTTGCCTTCCAGTTTGATGAACACAACACAGTTGTGAAAGGCCCTAAAATTGCTGGGTGAAAGGCACCAGAAAGCCAGATGTGTTTTGGTAGATGCAGTAATTATGTTGCTGAAGGTGTGATGATTCTCTAGATTAAATCTTCTTTGAATGTATGTATACCTGGGACGTGGGTGGCACTGTGGTCTAAACTACTGAGTCTCTTGGGCTTGCCAGTCAGAAGGTCAGCAGTTCGAATCCCCGCGATGGAGTGAGCTCCCATTGCTCGGTCCCAGCTCCTGCCAACCTAGCAGTTCAAAAGCAAAATAACATCAAAGTGCAAGTAGATAAATAGGTACCGCTCTGGCGGGAAGGTAAACAGCGTTTCCGTGCGCTGCTCTGGTTTGCCAGAAGCAGCTTAGTCATGCTGGCCACATGACCCGGAAAAACTATCTGTGGACAAATGTTGGCTCCCTGGGCCTGTAAAGCGAGATGAGCACCACGACCCCAGAGTCGTCTGTGACTGGACTTAAGTGTCAGGGGTCCTTTACCTTTTTTTAAATACCTGGTGTTTATCTTAATAAACACCCAAATCTTAGTAAAATACATTTTTAATAAGAGAGAGAGAATAAGAAAGAGATGGCACATCTAATGGGGAAAGTTTAGATTTAAATAATAATAATAATTGATAGTTTATTGTTGTTTGAAAAAGTATTTTTATTTTCAACAGATATATTCATTGCTTTACTGTATGCAACTCTGAATATTCTTGCAGAAGGGAGACTTAACAAGTATTAGAAATTAAATAAACAATTATTGGGGATGCAATTCCCTCCCATTTAGCTTATGTGGTTACTTGTTTTAGGCTAAAACCACATAATTCTACCATGGCACAAACTTTCCTGGACTTGAGCCCACTTTGTCTGACAAAACGGGGTCCACAAAAGCTTCTGCTGTAATCAGTGTGTTAGTTTTTCAGGTGCCACAGGACTCCTTGTATTCCTAGCTGCCAGAATCTCACCCAGCTCTGACGAAACATTTTGAAAATTCTGAAAAAACATTTTCAGCTGCAGTCCTGTACATGGAAATAATCCCCACTGAATTCAGTGAGCTTACTTCTGCGAAGAGATGTATAGGATTGTGCTTCCAAAGCTAATGTCTACATTTATGGGCAGATGTGACCTTCTGCACCTCAGACCATAATCCTTAAAATAGTTTTATAAAGTGGGTACAGCCTTCACAATGTTTGGGAATAAAACTCCCATAGACTCCCACATTGACTGACTGGGGCTAATGGGAGTTTAGTCCACTCCAAAGCATCTGGAGGGTGTTAGATTGGGTAAGACTGGGCTATGAAACCACTCCCATTTTGCAGATTGGGCAAGTGAGGCTGAGAAAATTAGGTCCCGGATTTATTCCCATTAGGTGGTATAAATCGGTCTTCAACTAGCCTGATCCAAGGTGGGTTGCAAGAGGAGCGCTACCACCATGCAAATATATGGTAAATGCTTAAGAAATGGGTCCATGTTTGGGTTAAACATGGGTCCTGAAAAGGTTGAAGATATCTGGTATAAATAACCCTCTGCGACTGGAAGATTTTGTATTGTCAGTCCACTAAAACAAGAGACTGCGATCTACTCACAGACCTAAAAACTGGCAGTGTTGAGCTTTTTTTAGGGAGAAGGAAAGCCCTGTTTTTTAGGGGTGCAGGGCAATCTTGTTGAGCTTTTTTGGGGGGAGTCAGTGATCTACCACAGGCGTCCAGTGATCTACCGGTAGATCACGATCTACCTGTTGGACATGCCTGCACTAAAATATATTGCTCTTTTCAATTTCTGTGTCTGATATTTTTTGACATATAGATATAAGGGTCATAATTTCCTATTCCTATTGTAAATAATTCCCTTTAAGCAAGTTCATGTCTCCCATGAGAAATTTGATTCCAAAGGAGTCGAAAACAAAGCATCGTTGCACTTTCTTACAATGCAATCCTATGCAATGAATCCCATGCAATACTATATAGGCCTATTCAGAAATACATTCCATTGAATCCAGTTGGGCTCACTCCCAGGTAACTTGGCATAGGGTTGCAGCCTTAGAAACTTACTTTGTCCAATCTGAACTGTTTTGGGGGTGTCAGGTGAATGAGAGCAGATCCTGGCTAAAATCTTCAATATTCTGTTGGGGAGGATTATGTGGAGAGAGAGAGAGAGCCATAAAGAATGTTCGCAGTTGCTTTTTTATAGCCAAGGGAAGCATATCAAGGGTTAGATATTAGATTATAAAGTCCTTGGGAAAGGAAGTAGATTTGAACAGTGCCTGAGCTGATGGCGCTCTCTTCCTGGAACTGAGCCTCATCAGCTTTGAAAAATACTGCTGAATAGATTTACGTGTGGCCAAAAATGGGGAAATACATCACTGCATAAATTTGCATATTTTGCACAGCGGGAACTCGCGCTGCTCTCCGAAGGCTTTGGGTTCCTTTTGCTGCAGCCGGGAGAGCAAGACTCTCCTGGCTTCGGCAGAGAGGGAGAGCTGCGCAGCGCCCCTTCAGTGAAGCGGGAGGAGAAATGGAAGGGGCTCTGTTTCTCCTGCCGCTTTCCTGAAGGGGCCCTCAGCAGAGGGGGGAGATTTTTCCCCCCTATTCTCCCCCTCCTATGGTCCAGTGCGTCCTATAGAGCGAAAAATACGGTAATTGCTATAATTTAAAATAGACATACAATCCATCTCACCCTCGTGGAGAAGACATTAGGCATTAGGGACCTACTTAGTCTGCTGTCCAAGGAGGGGCCACTTCAAGGCTTTCCCTACCTTCCTTATGCAAAACCCTTTCAAACAGAGAACTGTTCATTGACAGCCTTTCAAATAGAGGACTGTCCTCTCCAAAGTCAGGCAAATGGCCACTTTATAGATTATGGATTGGGAACCTAAGACTTCGTGTTTTGTGTGCTCCATATTCCCTGGCTACTTGTGCTTTTCTCAGAAAAAAGAGACCCTTGTTTTAGTTAAGTTCCTAGTTCTTATGTGGTTGCATTGTACAATGCAGTGATCCAAAAGGTGCACAGAACCCAGCTATGTTCTACTCAGGCTGATTTGGTTAAAATTAATGGACCTAACTTAACCATGTTGATTAATAATTTCAGTTTCATTTATGACTAATGCTGGATACAATCCTTAGTTTATTTTTATTTAGACTTCTTCAATTCCTGGGACTTGTGGTGGGTCACAATATGAAAATGCATATCAAAATTTTAATCCAGACATGCGAAAAGCCCCCCCCCCCCGCCTAGTGAAAAGCCTTCTCCCAGCCCCCAGAAGCCCAGCTGATTAGACAAGACTTTGTAGTGACCCTAAGAGGAGGGAGCTCCACGGTGGTGCGGCAGCCCATCACAAACAACTCCCTCCTATGTGTATTCTTGCAACCCAAAATTGGCACAGAAGTGGAATAATCTGACTCAAAAAACCAAGACACATTATATAAATGCTAAGCATTGTTATGTGTGAGGTTTATGCAAATATGACAAACGGGAATCCTTTCATTCTCCTCCAAAAAGCCCTAGAGAAGTGAGTCAACAGAGCAATCAGCCAACTTCCCAGGAGGCTTATAAACCACTCTCTTGTTTTTTTTAAAAAAAACATATATTCCCTTCCAGGATGATGTGGTACATTCTTTCAGAGGCGTTCTCTGCCCGGCCCCCAACTTTTAAAGATCCACACCTTTCCCTAATGAGGAAGCCAAGTCCACAGGTGTGTTGGTGGCAGCAGCATCTGTTGCAGAACAATGCCTTGCAAAAGTGGAGGCACTTTCCTGCTGATCTATCCATCTAAACATGACGTGGTCCTGAGAGTATTTCTGCAAAAGGAACTGTGGCTGCAATTTATTTATTTATTTCATAAGAATGATCTTGTTATGAGCTGGGGTGGGGAAGAGGGGTGAGGCTGAATGCCTGGATCCAGCATGGATTCAGTTGCTGGAATAGCCAGCCCTGCCTGGTAATGGTCTGCTGAATATGAGTCCTTAAGGGAACAAAGGGAGTGGCTCTGTGCCAGAGGACAAATGGGTGGGCTTCCCTCTCTGGCCAGTTAGAAAGACAAAAGGTCAGAGTTCAGAGTGGAGTTATGTGAGCTGGAAGCCTGATGCAAAAGCTGCTGGCTGCAAAGTCAGACAGAGAGCCAGATTTCTGCTGGAATCCAAAGCTGGGGCTGTACGAGAAGCAGGACCGTTTTGGGGGCTTGATGCTGTGAGCCCCTCCATTGTAGGCTCAGGTTGTGTATATGTGAAAACAAACCCTATATCATAAAGACACTACAGTCTCTGTTGTGCCTCCTTCCAAAAGGAAACAGGAACCCCGGGTAAGTGCCCAGAACCCCTGCTCAGAGAGTGGGATGCAACCATATAAACCACTCAATTGTACACCCTCAAGGTGCAAGGAAGGCCCAGCCCAGCCTTTCCTCTAAACCCTGAGATCTTTAACTACTGAAATGAAACAACCTAGGAATGAACAGCTGATAGATCATGAACTCTGTCTAACTGAGCTACAACAGCGCTGTGGTCTAAACCACTGAGCCTAAGGCTTGCCGATCGGAAGGTCGGTGGTTTGAAACCCTGCAATGGTGTGAGCTCCCGTTGCTCTGTCCCTGCTCCTGCCAACCTAGCAGTTCGAAAGTACGCAGTGCAAGTAGATAAATAGGTACCGCTCCGGCGGGAAGGTAAACGGCGTTTTTGTGCGCTGCTCTGGTTCGCCAGAAGCGGCTTAGTCATGTTGGCCACATGACCCGGAAAAACTATCTGCGGACAAAGTCCGGCTCCCTCAGCCAGTAAAGCGAGATGAGCGCCACAACCCCAGAGTCGTTCATGACTGGACTTAACTGTCAGGGGTCGTTTACCTTTTTTTTTTTTTACACAAGATCTAGAAAACACTCTGTGTGTGTGTGTGTGTGTGTGTGTGTGTGTGTGTGTGTGTGTGTAAAAGGCATTTTAATTAACTGGTATACAATACTGTGCTTTGATTCTGGTTATATGTTGCAACATCTTTTTGACTGGAAATATTTGGGGGGCACTGAGAGCAATGTGGTGCATAATCATTCTTTTCTTAGAAATTGTGGTTAGCAGTCTTTGACCACAGTACGTATACAGAGCTGTTCTCTGACTGTTTCTATTTCATTTCCCAGCTAAATTAACCAGCGTACATCAATGAGGAGTCCAGGCATGTCTGTGTTTAAACAACAGAAAGTAGAGGACATTTATGAAATTGGCGAAGAGCTAGGAAGGTAAGCCTGAACTTTTCCTACTCCTGTGCAAATGTCACATGCGAGCTCCCTTAGCCATTGGCTGCACTGCTGAGATGTCATGGAATGTTCACAAACAGATGCAAACTGTGCTGTTCTAACATTAGACAAAGTTTGTGGCAGTGTCAGTAAAATACATTGCATAGAGGTGTACCGTTTATACTCCATTTCAATTTCTGGTTAAACACCAGTTGGTTTATGCATGAGGGCCAAAGAATATGTTACTTTAGTCACATGGAGGCTGTGTGTGTGTGTGTGTGTGTGTGAGAGAGAGAGAGAGAGAGAGAGAGAGAGAGAGAGAGAGAGAACAAATTGGGTTGGGACCATGGTGTGAAGGGGAGGGGGCTTCAACCCTTTGCCCCCTGCTGCAGTCCTATTCTGCATCAGGGACCCACTGCCTGCTATCTGTATGGGGCCAGGTGTGTGGAAGCTCCCGTTCACTCCTGCTTACCTGTTTAAAAAGTCAGGATGGATAAACTGATTTTAGTCTGCCCAGCTTTTCTCTGAAGCCACAGTCAGACATATTTCATCAAGGTTTGTGGTGGCTTTATCTTCTGAAGTAGACTTGAGCATGGCAGAATATGAATGCATAAACGTAGAGTAAATTAGTCATAATTTAAGAATCTTTGGGTCCCAACAAGCAAACTCTGTGGGACAAGAGGTATCGCTTGATATCTCACCTGTGGGAATGCACTCCACTGAATCAACTACATTTGAGGGGACTGGAATTCTGGCTCTTTGGTTTCCCATCTCTCATTCACAACCTGTGATATAACTTTGGCGTCAAGCAGTAGGGAATGCCTGTGTGAACTAGCCCCATGTTTCCTCTCCCGATGCGCAGGGACCCAGTCACAAAGGTCCACTTTGAGACGCGCTGTGAGGGTACAGGGCGTGACTGAGGCAAGCAGTCGCTTGCTTCATTCATACTTTCAGTTCTGTAAACAAGATTGTTTTACGTTGTTGTCAGGTCACAGCCTCTTCACTCTGCATCTGAAACTATTCAAGGTGCTGACAGGTGTGTCTGGTGGTTAAGGAGACTTATGTCAAGATACCTTCAGAATATGCATCACTTGCACGGAACAAAACAGGTTTTTGGTAAAACAGTTGTCAGGGATTATAAAAACCCGCTTCATCTTGTTGTTCTACAGGCAGAACTAAACTGCTACCCTACTGATCTGCCGCCACTTGCAGGAAGGGAAGGGCTGCAGCTTTCCTTTTTCATGCTGCTTATTTAAGATTTACTTAAGGCCAGTTATGTGTTGGCTACTGTATAGATGTGACATGGCTCCTCCCTAGTAAGCTTGCATCAGGGATGCTGAAACCTCACTTTGAGGCGGGGGGGGGGGCTGATGTGGCCTTCAGTTATTTTCCCCTGTCTCCCCCAAGACACCGCTGCAAGAAGATTCCTTAAAAAAAAAAAAAGACACTGCTCTGGTGTGGGTGGAGATGTTTATAGCTCTATGCCAGTGGTTTTCAACCAGTGTGCCGTGGAACCCTGGGGTGCCTTGAATGATGGTTGGGGTGCCACGGTCAACACTGGCCTCTGTCCCTCTTTCCTTTCCTCTCTCCTCTGATGCCTCTCGCATCTCTGCCTCGCAAAGGCTTGTGCGACTGTTTCTTGCAGCAGCCCTGGCTACAAGATCCCCAGGCGAATGATACCAGGAGGTGCTGGTTTCCAGGAGCTGAGGCGGGCTTGGAGGAAGCAAGTGAGCGGGTGAGGGAAGCAAGCAAGTCAGTCCACCAGCCCTTGCTGTTGGGAATGGACAGACAAGTGGGAGGCCAGGCAGGCAAGCGGGTGCTGCTCTGGCCTTTCTTGTGCTTGCTGTGTGCAAGGCCTGCCTGGGAGTTGAGTGCCTGGTGCCAAAGGGGAGCCCTTCCGCCATGCAGACCCAGCAGTGCCCGCTGCTGTCACTGCTGCCTCCCAAGGTGAATAAGGTGCTGGCTTCACATTCACCTTGGGCCAGTCACCGTTGGGCCACTAAGGATGGGGGCATCCTCTGCCAGGCCCCTCTGGGGCAGTGTGAGAAGGCACTTCTCTTGGTGGGGGGCTGCTGGGATAACTCCCAAGGAGAGGGGATGGGAGAGATGACTGAGGAAACACTCCACAAGGGAGGGTGTTCAAAAATGGGTGACATAACTGGGCTCCTGAGCCCCACAGGAGTGCTGCAGAAAAAATGTAGTTTGTCAAGTGAACCGTGGACTCCGAAAGGTTGAAATCATGTGGTTTGTGCAACCAAGAGAACAGATGTGGATGTGACCCTGTGGCCACTGGGTTTAACTAGGGCTGACGGATGGCCAAGATGCCAGGTCACAGAAGCAGCTTCTCTGTCATTGATTCTGTATTACTACTACTACTACTACTACTACTACTACTACTACTGCTGCTGCTGCTGCTGCTGCTGCTGCTGCTGCTGCTACTACTACTGCTACTACTCTGGGCAAGTGAGCCCTGAGATCTTGGGCAGGGGGCTGGAGTTGTTCTGATGCTTCTCTGCCTGTGGCAGCTTCATGTTCCAGGCCAGCCTTAGATCAGATCCTGGTCCCTCTAAGCTTCATCCTCTCAGCCATGTATTCTGCACAGGACATCACTGCTGAAGCTGTGGCAGGAAGTGCCCTTTCAACTTGTAATCTTGCTGAGATGTCTGTCAGCATCTGATTCAGCCAAGTGAATCAGCCTATCAGAAATGAAATGGCTTAATTGTTTGCTTTTTTGCTTCTGAGTTTTCTGCTAAAAGCACCCAAGGTGGTGGTTGTCAATTAAACTGTTGTAGAATCTGCTCACTTAAGCACAATAAACTTAATTAAATAAAAGTATGCACTCCCCGACAAAGCAGAGGGCTAGCCAGGAGAGATGATTGCCTTAATTTGATTTGGAAGGTGGCATGAGCCATATTTAATTTCTTTCCAATAATAGGATTTTTTACAACAAGTTTTCTAAAAATGTCTAAAGCAAGAAACAACAATAAAGATTTGATTCTCGTTCCATTTCAGCAGCAGCCTTTGTCAACCTGGTGCCCTTCACATGTTTCAGACTTGAGTCCTGCGGGGTTAGATGGAGTCTCTTGGCCCTGATCCAGCTAATTCAGGGCTTTTCTGATGTCCTATAAAGCAGCAGAAAGAGGAATCAAAGCATCCTCTTTTGCCACTCAGCCCGTAAATAAAAAAATATTCCAGCGGCATGGCTTCTTGAGGCCCAATGTTTATGGAATAATTGCTTTTGCCATTGCACTAATATTTTGGAAATATTGACAACTTCTCTGAGTAGCTAATAGCTGATTTTTACAGTGTCTGGAACGAAAAGTCAGGAGGGCTGTGAATAGCGGTGGCAGCCGCAGCAGCATTGAAATGACTGATGCTTGTGCCTGGGAGCTTGACATGATTTGTCAGCTCTGGACAGGACTAATGCCTTGGGATCTAAAATCATCTTCCAGCCCCGTCATCAAGTCCCGTCTACCTAGAAGTCCTTATTTGGCAGCCATGCCAGTGGCAGACACCCAGAGGTTCTGTAATACTTTTGGGGGGTTAAGCTTCTGCTGACGAGTTGTTTGCGGTAAAAGGGAGGGTGTGTCAGTTGCTGTCATAAGCATTGTGTCCTATGTTTGACAAATTGATGTTCCCTCATCTCTGAAAAGCAGAAATCCTATTACAGGATAAAACTTGCTCCATGGCCAGTTCAGACATTTTGGCGCCTGAGTTGGTAAATTGTAATGGGATACCCCCCCCCCCTCTCTCTCTCTCACACACACACAGAGAGAGAGAGAGATTAATTTACTTGTATAATTAATTTGTAGCCCATCTTTCTTCTACGATGGAGCTCAGGATGGTGATGACGACGACGACGACGATGATAATAATAACCCCACTCATCTGTCTGGGTTTCCCCAACCACTCTGGGCAGCTTCCAGTAGAATATAAAAACATAATAAAACATGGGAGTTCCCGTCTAGATATTGACTGTCCCAAAACCTACTTAGTGTCAGTAGAGAGTTAATGGACTGTGTGCCTTGCATGTGGGACTCTGGGCTTGCACAGGCCTTGGGAGCAGAGGGGGACAGTGAGTGAGACAGGAGCTTCAGCCAAAGTACCCGGCTAGCTGCCTGTGAGGCTGTTTGAGAGAAAGGGAAGCACCTGTATGGATCGGGACCTGGTAGATAATACATACATTGCTTATTTAAATATGTAATACATAACTAAATTGCTGCATAGTGCTGTTATCAGTTAGAAGTGATTAATAATATGTAATAAGAGAAGGAGCTGTTGTTGTTTTACTCTACATATTTTCCAAGTTAATACACAAAACATAATTACTTTACAACAAGATTAATGCATCATGCAGGGCATTTATTATCTGTGTTTAAGTTTTCTCACGCCTGTTCAGCCAGGAGTCCCATATTAAGTAATAAGTTGTTCTCTGCAGTACATGATCTTCATATCTCTCAACTAGGCGTTCACCTGTAACTAAAATGAGATCCCTATTTTCAGCCTAATAAGCCACACCATGCATAGATGGGGATATCATCCCAACTCCGGTACATCTGCAGTAAAGCAAAACCTTTGTGTGTGGAAATCATATTCTAATTCAGTGCTTCTGATTGCTGCATTTGCTGGATCTTGGATGGTGCAGAGCTGACTTGGAAAACATGTGAATCTCCGGAAGATGTTGGATTCCAGTTCTCATCAGCCAGCCTGGGCAATGCTCGGAGATGATGAGATCTGTAGTCCATCCACATTTGGAAGACACCAGGTTCCTTCTTCTCCTGCTCCCACACAGTAACTGATGCTGAATTCACTGGGATCCCTTTTGCGTGGCTTCACTCTTTGGATGATAATATAAATCAACTTGGTGATCTTCAGTGCTGTTGAAGGGGAGCGAATGAAACTTTGACCAACGATGTGTAATACACGCACAAGTGAGATTGTTGGGTAAATATTGACCTGGCAAACCAAAAGTGGAGATAAGTGTGACATATTGCTGAAGGGAGGAACTGACTGAGGGAAGATAAGGCATGAGGCCATGTTAGAACACAGTTTCCCTGCTGGGGATCAGAGAATGTGAAAGCAGCGAGAGAAAGTTACTGTGAAATGTACAATCACAGCTCGACTTTATGGGTCCTTTGCTTGGATGAAGAATCCATTCAAATGATTGCCAACAAACACAAAGCTTTACAGCAGTGGGGTGGGGAACACTTTTCAGCCCAAGGGCTGCACTCCCTCATGGGCCCTTACAGGGACCTCAGGCCAATGGTGGGCGGGGCCAAAAGTAAAAGTGGGTGGAGCATCAGTTGTGTGACTCCTCACCTTTGCACAGTAGGCTACATTCCAGCCATGCAAAAGTTCAAACACTTACACTCCAGGCATGCAGGATGATAATAATTTATTTGTACCCCGCCCATCTGACGGGGTTGCCCCAGCCACTCTTGGCGGCTTCCAGAACATATAAAGACATAGTAAAACATTAAACCTTAAGAAGCTTCCCTATACAGGGCTGCCTTCAGGTGTCCCCTTCAGGAGACATTGTCACGGTTCAGTGACACATTTGCAGTCATGCAAGTGCAGTTTAGGAGGCTGTGGAGCAGGACCAGTGAGGGCGTGATTCTGAAGGGAATCCTGAGGGCACGATAAGCTTGATGAGCTGCATTTGCCTCCCCCCTCCCTTGCAGAACAGCATGAGCGAAAAATGACAATATCACTGCTCTTGACAATAATAAAAAAAGTGGGCCTGGGATGGATGTGAGTCAATGCGATTCCACACAAGCTGATTTGGCATTTCTGGCTGTCCTGTGCTCATATGCTCTTCCACCATCCCATTTGTGTGCACTGCTTTTATGAGCTACTTCCACTTCCATAGAAACCTAATCTTCCATTTCATCCAAGCCAACAAAGTATGGTTTGTGCCAGACCTTCATACTAGGGTTTTGAAACAGCTGACATTCCAAGACTTCAAGTCCCTCCTCTCAATAGCTAGTCAGTCATCCACAGTCAAGAAAAATCTGTCTCATATTGAGGAAGCATCTGTGGCTGAGGCTGAGTGGATTGGCAGGGTGTGATATTCATGGGAGAGGCAAGGGCAAAAGGATACTGGCCCAAAGGTTTCGTTGAATCAGCAGTTATTGCAGAGGACAAATCTGTAGAAGTGCTTTTTGAAAATGGTCATGTCTCTGGGTAGAAGGATTCTCTGATAGAGGACAGTGTGCGCAGAGCCTTATCCATCATGTTGCTAGGGCAAGCTGAATGTTTTGCACTTCTACATTTGTATCTTTAAAAATAATAACAATAGGAATCCAGACTGTTGCCTGGACCTTTCAGCAAAAAAATCCACATCCATCAGCTCTCCTGGGAGCTGTTTTCCTGCCCCACAGGTGCTGGGTGGGGCTGTTTTTGTCACAGAAGCGTTTTTTGTTGAAAGGAAAGGCAGCCTTTGAGACACAGAATGGGCAGCGAAAGGCAGCCTTTGAGACACAGAATGGGCAGCGCTGTTCGAGGTCACTTGCAAGTGTGCAAGTGCCTCCGGGCAGTAGCATCATCACAACAAAGGAAAGCAATTGTTGCATGTCCCTATGCAAATGGTTGGTCTTTTGGTCATTTATTTTAGCTCCCTGTCTGCTCAGAAGCCACATCAGGAGAGGAGGAAAAGGACAGTTCCTCCAAGCAGCCTTCTGAGCCTTGCAGGGCTTAAAAGAATGGTGCCACAAGTGAGCAAACTGAAAACATTGCTTTCAGTAGGACTGAATGGAAGCCCCCCCCCCCCCAGTGTCATGATCTACCACAAGCACGAACCTCTCCTCCCACCTCCATGGTGGGTCTATGATCCTCTGAATGACTGCTGCTTTTAGAAATAGTTCAGCGCGCCTGTGATATCTTGGGCCAAAGGCTCTGGGGGACTGAACTGTTTGATAAAATAGTCAGGGCTGTCATGAATGACGTGAGTGCAATCCCACTTATAGCATTTGGCGCTGAGCAAAAATGTATCTGTTTGCCCAGGCCCTTTCCAGGTCATAAGATTTTATTCTGTTGGATGATCCATAGCCGGCCCTGCCGTTCTAACAGTTCTCCAGGCTCCTTGTTATCTTAGTTGCCTTCATTAACCTTTTGGGCCAGAGGGCACATTCGGAAACCTTAAGAAATGGTCATAGGTGGTACAAAATACCCATTTCACCAGAGAAAAAAAACTAGTGGTGCTCAGAACCTCCTGTTTCCCCCAAACAGAGAAAACACTTCTACACACTCCCAAATGAATAAAACAGACACAATCAGACAAGCCCCCCACTACCACCAAAAAACAAAAAGGGGGGAAAGCAAGTTAAAAAATTGAACATTTAGTTTGGTTTGGTTTTGAATGGAAGGCCTTGGTGGTCACCAGGGTTAGTTAGGGTGTCTGAGGCCCCTTTGGTGCCTCTTTGTTGTATGATGACTTTTGATTGTTTGAACTTCTTTTTATAATAGCTAGTCTTTTATAATGGTGTACTGAACCCCACCCTGGAATCTATTAATTAAGGGCGGGGCAGAAGCCTCCAAAATAATTGAAATTAATGTAAATATTCTGCTTGAATGGATACAGAAGATGTAGCAAAGCCTCTGAGTGCCCTTGGGACTGGAGGGGTGGGAGTGGGGTGGGGGCACAACTCTTTCTCTGCCCCTCCAGCTGCAAAAGATCCGCCTTTCTGAAGCTTCTTGTTTGCACCTCAAGGGAACCCCCCCTCTTGGCACCAGCCACCCCTTCAAATTCTGCCACCCGCTTCCAAGCGGCATCCACTTTCCAGTTTTCTCCAGGACTTAAATGTCACTTCTGCGCGCGCACACACACACACACACACACACACAGCTGCACCCCCCCCTTGTATCTGTGTGGCGTCAAAGGCAGCTGCTTGTCATTCCAGGCATAATTGCTCTGGCTCCCTTTCTATCTTTAGGAAAGCTATGCAGTGAAACAGGAACTACCACGGGACAAGAGGAAATTAACTCTGGCTTTGCTGAGGAAAACCCCAAACAACAAAAACCAGTGGCCACCGGGGAGGGAGGTGTCACCTAGTCTGTCTCTAAAAGGCAGCTGCTAGCAAGCTGCACTTTCCACGCACTCACTTTCTCAGTCAGAGGGCACAAATCTGTTGTTGCTGGAAGCCGGTGCTTGAACACAGCAGGTGGGAGGGTGTGTGCAGATGACATGGCAGGCCACTTTAGGAGTGTGTGTGTGCATTACAGCTGCTATCATGGACTGGCTGGCTGCAGAGGAGCGATGGGGGGCACCAGCTGGGGAACCCCCAAGGGAAGAAGGCCCAGAGCCCAGGGAGGGGTGGTGGGATGACGAGTGATCAGAGGGAGAAGAGGGAGCAGACTGGGAGGAAGAAGTGTCAGAAGCTGGAGAGGTAACATGGTTTAGTGATCAGGTAGAGGCTGTGCCAGAGGGCAGTCCAGAATCAGAGGCAGAAGTGGAGGCTTAGAGGGGGAGGGGGTCAAGAGGCAGAGATGAAGCAGGCTGCTGAAGAAGCCAGAGGGGGTCTCTCCTTCCTGCTGAGACCAGCTCCTCATCCCCCTAGTCTTCTAGAACCCTAAAAGGTATGAAGAGGGAGGAGCAAAGAGAGATAAGACAATAGAGTCTCCAATTGCTTGGGAAGGACCCAAAGGATGTGTAGACTTGGGCAACTGCATCATAGCAGCAAGTTCTATTAAGACGAGTTGCTGTGCTCACTAAGCCTGGCCTCCTGAGTCGAACTCATTTCCTTGAATAAAGAGTTAACCTCATTGATGCTGTGTGATTTATTGCTGACCTGCTCCTGACACCTTGCTCCTGACAGCTGCAGTGACAAGCTCATGTCCTCCAACAGCCCTCATTGACCAGGGAATGCTCAGGAAGGCAGGACCCCACTCTGTTCCTTTTAGGAATACCTTAGGCTGGGCTGGTTTTCCTTACACCAGAGCTTTCCAAACTTCTAATGTTGGTGACACAATCTTTAGACATGCATAATTTTGTGACACAGTTATACTAGCAAACCAGAGGTTAAGCTAACTCCTTTCCAGACCCAGGAGGAGGGTCAGGAACATTTGTGTGACCTACACACTGCAGCTGACACACTAATGTGTCACACACACACAGTTTGGAAAGTTCTGCCTTACATGGTGCTCCACAGCTTCATCTTTGAGTATTAGTTTATTACTACCAGCTTAGTTGTTTAGTGGCACATTCTCCTTCAGAAGCCAGAGCAAGCCAGGCTGTGACACTGTAGCTGAACACCTAAATAGCTTGGGCTGCCAACTTTTCAAGTGACTTCTGCAGCTGTGCTCTGCAGCTCCCTCTGTGTATGCACGTGTGTGTGTACATGATGCTGAACATTTATTTTTATTCTGCTTGTACTAAGAGCAGGATACAGAAAATTCATGCCATCATACAATAGAACCATTAAGCACAAGTACCACTAAAAGTCAATTTCGTTGATCTATGTACTCTGCTGTTAAAGGCATAGCTGCAAGGGCTGGTTAAAAAGTTGGCAACCTCGTGCAGGAGGCTGAGATGAGCATTTTTCCAGTTTGTAATAGTAGAAAGACTGGGAATAAAGGTGTGACCTGTTTTGAGTGATTTTTTCCTGCGTCTGTTTGCTGATAGTCTGGAGTTCTTCCCTCCTTATTCGTAAAAGTGTTGTTTAGAGTATAGGATGTTAATCATTGTTTTATTGATTTCTAGAGAGTCAATTTCCCTTCTTTTTTGTTCATGAGTTTAAGGAGTTTTTTGGCTCCTGTTTGTTTATAGTGTATAGAGGGTAATAATTTATTGTTCTAATTTACCAATTTTTGAGGAGGTTTGTTTTTTAAGGGATGCTGTCTCCTTGATGAAGGCTCCTCTGGTGACTGCTTTCATTGTGTCCCAGAGGAGGGGAGTTGTTATGTTGCCCACATCATTGTCCTTAAAGTAGTTTTGGAGAGTTTTCAAGAGACCCTTTCTAGCTAGTTGGTTGTGATTAGGATGGGGCTGAAGGACCATGATGGTGTAGTTTCTGTTTCCTCTCCTATTTTGAGGGTAACTTCTACTGGGGCATGGTCTGTGATTTTAATGTTACTAATGTTTGCTGTTTCTACCAGGGGGATCAGGCCTTGTGTGAGCAGAATACTGCCCAGTCTGGATATTGTGCTGTGGCATCTAAACTGTAATGTGTGGCTGGTATCTCCTGGGTTCTTTTCTTCCCAGATACCATAAAGGCCTCCATTTCTTAGCATTTTCAGTAGTTTGTAAGAGTCTCTAGTTGTCCCTCTGAGGAAGGTTGCCCAGGGGGTTGTAGGATACATGTCTTTTAGGGAGGTGCCTCTCATATTTAGGTTGAGGTCACCTCCTAGGATTGCTTTCCCTTTGGAGAAGGAAAGGAGACTGTTTAGTGTCTTCTTGTTTGGAGCATAGATGGAGCCAATTGTCAATTTAGTTTGCCATCTAGTATCCCTTTGGCGAAAACGAATCTGCCTCTTTTGTCTTTTTGCACCGTTGTGGCTTTATAATGTAGGTCTCTACTGAGTACTATGGCTACTCCGTGTGCCTTTCCTGAGCCAGGTACCACCCATTGATGACTGAAGCGGGGTTCGCTCAGGAGTTTGCTTCCTTTGGGCGGGTTGTGTATTTCCTGTAGGAAGGCAATGTGTGTTTTCATGGTGTTTATGTACGAGGTGATGTGTTTTCTTTTGATAGGGCTTCCTAAGCCCCTCACATTTAGTGTAATTGCTTTGAAGCTCGCCATCTTACTTATCTACCTTATAGGATGATTCCCTGCCAACCCGTCTGGGTTGCCCTGTGTCTCTCACCTTGTATTGTCTATCGAACACAGTGTGTTGTGCTGACATATAATGTGGTGGGTGGGGGAAGGGGGGTTAGAGTTAGAGATGGGCTGAGGATTGGGGTGTAGGTTATAGAGGGTCACCTATATGTAGTTGTAGAGGTGTTTGTTTGGAGTAGCTTGGACCATTTGGCTCCCAGCGGGTTGGTCCTGTGTCTCAGCTGGCATGGAGGGCCTTTTTTGAGAACAGGCCACTCCCCCTTTCACTTGCGATAGGGGTCAGTCAGTGAGACCGTGTCAAGTGCCTTTGTGGCACAAGATTTATAAACAATGTTGTCAGTTTCATTAATAGCATTATTGGTTTGTTGAGGTATAAGGTAGGGACGTGAGTATTGGCATGCTCTGGCACCACCATAATGTTAGTTACTTGTCAGATTTTAGCCTGTTTGCTAGTTGTTGTATTGGGGTGGGGGCTGTTGTTTTAGTTCATGGGTTCGCAAACTAAGGCCCGGGGGCTGGATCCAGCCCAATCGCCTTCTAAATCCAGCCCGCGGATGGTCTGGGAATCAGCATGTTTTTACATGAGTTTCTCAGGGAAATTGCGGAAGCGGATGTTGCAGCGTCTGCTGCAGTCTTCTAGGCCTGCTAGTTTAATTCTCACTTCCATGCTTTCTCTTTCTTGGCGGTTGTCCATATCAGCTAATTTGTTCTTCAGACATGTGTTTTCCTCTCAGAGTTGCTATACTTGTTTAAGTTGCATCTGGTTTTCTTTTCCTAGAGTGGAGATGGTGACAGTGAGGGTTTCCACTTTGGAGGTCAGGTAGCTGATTATTGTCTTCAGGGGAGTCACTGTTTTCTTCAAAAGTTCTGCTATTCTCAGTTCAATTTCCCTCAGGTCCCTTTTTGATGTTGGGCAGTTGTCATCATGGAGGATGTTGCGATCTCTTTGTCGTTCGCCATCTCCTTGGTTGGTGCCATTTCAATTGTCTTGGTGGTCCAGTCTGTGTATTTTTGAAGTGGGGGGATGTTGTGGTTCGGTGTTTTGGTGTGGTGGTTCTTGGATGTTGTGGCATTATAGAGTTGTACAGGCATTGTTGATTGATGGCTTTCTTCAGAGCGTCGGGGTTAGGCGGCCATTTTTGTTGTAGCTGGGCTGTGACTTAAAGGACTTCTCTTGGGTCAGCGTAGTTGTATCAGCTCTGTGGTATTAGCCCCTTCTCATGCTAAGTAGCCATAATATGCATTTGTTGGGTTTGGCTGCTAATATCCCACAATGTTCACATGCTCAACATTTCTGCTTCCTAAAGTCCAGATGAGGAGGGGAGCTGAAGCCACTTCTGAAAGCCACTCCCTTCCTCCCACCCTTGATGGTGGATCAGTTGCTTCTGCCTCCAGCTCATGATGTGTTTTTCTACAGACTTTTTGCCTCAGTTAGATGGAGAAAGTGCACCCTGTCCAGGAAGCCAGGATATGGAGGTGGGCATATTGCTTTCAGAGTAAGCATTACAGAGCCTGCTCTCTCTTCTTCCCCAAACCTTTCCATGCTGCTCCAGTGCTGGACCTGTATATATTGGACGCTTCACCCTCCGTTTCTGCTTCCTCAGCCACCTTAAGTGTCCCAACAGCCTGCTTGCTTCTGTTTGGTCTCATCCCAGTTAGAGTTCAGCCAGTAGCCTAGTTTGACTGTGCTCTGTCTCCAGGACTAGGAGGGAAAGCAGTGAAGATGAGCAGGGCAGTTTTCTAGTGTGTGAGTGAGTAACCAGAATATTTATTTGTTTGCCCCTTGGGCATTTTGCTGAGATCACCAGTGAAAGATCACCAGCAAGAAATAAAGATTCCATTGCAGATGGTGAGTGCCTGGTAGTTGCCTTTTTAGATCACTAAATGGAGATTGGTGAGTCCCCGTCCCCCCCCCCCCCAGCGTGTGGTGGAGCAGCTGAACATGCCCTTTGTCCATTTATCTGCAAGCGAAGAGGAAGGAGGGCCCACAAGAGGAGTGTAAGAAAATTCCCAAAGTTCCTGCCCTGCGCATCATATTTTATCAGCTTCCAAGCTGAGAATAATTTGACAAGTTCTTTAAGGATTGACCTGCAAATGCACACACTCCCTCCTTCCCTCTCGTCTCTTCCCTTTGAGCAGCTGCTTCTGAAAGTCATTAAACCAGGATGCTGTTTGGTGTCAGGGGAATCTTCCAGGCAGCTCCAGTCCTTCCTCTGTCCTGCTATGATTTGGGGGCTTCTGCAAAGGTGAGGACCAAAGCAGGACCACGTACTTCACAACAGGGATGTGCTGTCATCTTCTTAGGCACTGTTTGTTGATCCTGTGCATGCCAAAGAAATAAGCATGTTCTCTGAGAGAAGTCCAACAAATCAGCTGAGTTGGGTATGTGGGTGTCTCAAACTTTCTCCCCCAAGGTAGAGCTGAACTTACTGTGGGTGCAGGAGTGCAAGGATGGACTTCCAGATATTGTTGGACTTCAACTCCCATCATTCCTGACCATTGACTGCTTGTTAGCTGGGGCTGATGGGAGTTGGAGTCCAACAATTACATTTGAACAGGACCTTTCACAGGAATAATTCAAAAAGCAATCATGTACAAGGTAAATATTCTGCAGGAAAAGGACTGAATGCCTTCCTTTACTTGTAGAAGTCTGTTAAACTATAAAATAGCTTAGTTTTCACCCTCACACATCCATACATTACTCATTTATGATTTATTGTTAACGTTTGTTTCTTTTTATGATTCATATAGTCCAATAAATTCCAAGATGAAAAACTAGAAAAGTTGTACATGCATACACACATATATAGATACATATAAAAATGGACAGAAATAAAAAGTGATAATAAAGTTATCTACACTGATGCAAAATGTCAAATTAATGCTGATTTATACTCAAATGCAAAAGGAAATGCAAATAATTAATTAAACACATAAAAAAATAATATCAGAGGACCCATCAGCACTATACATTTAAAGCAGTATCATGCTACTTTGAACAGTTATAGCTTCTCCCAAAGAATTGTAGTTTGCTACCACAGAGCCTAGGACTTGCTGATCAGAAGGTCGGCGGTTTGAATCCCTGCGACGGGGTGAGCTCCTGTTGCTCGGTCCCTGCTCCTGCCAACCTAGCAGTTCGAAAGCACGTCAAAGTGCAAGTAGTTATAGGCTCTGGTGGGAAGGTAAACGGCGTTTCCGTGTGCTGCTCTGGTTCACCAGAAGCGGCTTAGACATGCTGCCCACATGACCCAGAAGCTGTACACTGGCTCCCACAGCCAGTAAGTGAGATGAGCACCGCAACTCCAGAGTCGGCCACGACTGGACCCTT
Organism: Podarcis gaigeae; assembly: GCF_964106915.1. Taxonomy (NCBI): domain Eukaryota; kingdom Metazoa; phylum Chordata; class Lepidosauria; order Squamata; family Lacertidae; genus Podarcis; species Podarcis gaigeae. Next base: position 5,329,644 of record NC_139690.1, on the reverse strand, counting down.
TACCTTTACCTAAGGGTGCTGAGAGTTGTTAAGGTGACCTCTGTTTGCTTTGCAGAGCTGCAGTTCTCAAAATGGTTTAACAACCAGTCTCTCTTCCCCAGGAACTTTCAGAATTGTATGTCCTAACTGCTCTTAGCACCCTTAACAAACTACAGTTCCCAGGAATCTTTGTGGGAAGCCGCAAGTGTTTAAAGTGGTATGATACTACATTAAATCCATAGTGCAGCTGCGGCCTTGACATTTTACAAGGCTCCTTGTAGTGTGTGTGTATGGATGAATGTTTTTCTGAGTCCTGTTACACTTGGAGGCAGGACTGTGCAGCTGCACTAGCTAGACTGAGAAGTTATGGTCTGCCCCAGAAGAGCCTCGTGAGGGATCATAGCTGAGTGGGCTTCCCACACTGGAGTCCAACATTTCAGCTGCTGCACAAACAATTGTGGGGATCAAATTCCTGTCTCATCCTTAAACAAAATTGAAGATATGGAAGGGAACAAAATTGCTGCAAGTTCCAAAGTCCTATGGAAGCGCCTGATCAAACACAGAAATTCTTGGAACCTTCTGTTGCAGTTGTAATATTACCATACTAATACCTCTCAAGTATTCTGGCTTCATCCAGATAGGCTAAGCCAGGTGTGTTGGTTTCAGGTGGAGCTGCTCTGCCACATTCTCCAGCCAGCTGGGAGATGTGGGTGATGCTTTGAAGCTGTGCCCCTAGTTGACAATTTGGCATCAAATGACGATTTCCAATTCACACCAAACATCAAGCCTACCTCAGTCTTAAAAACAAATCTTAGATTTTGTTTCCCATAACCCTTTGCCATGCTGGGAAGCTAAAGAAGCACTTTGTTGTCTCCAAGAAGAACAGCATAGCACTGAAAACCCAACTCCACCCAAATACACTTAGGTCCACTGCCACCTAGTGCCTAAATCATATAATGACATTATCCACACAATCTGAATTGATGTAAGGAAACTTCATGTGTTCCTAAAACTGGAGAATGGAGGTACTCAGGGAAGACCCTCAGTGGAAGATCTTGGCAATTGTATGGGATCATACAATTCTTTAAATACCCAGATCCCAAGATGTATAGGCAGATCCCTCGCCTGGTCCATAATCCCCCCAGCACTCGATGAAATGGTTTGGAATGACACTGCAGATTATAACCCATCTTTGTGTGTAGATCAGGCTAGCAATCACAGAACTAAAATTAGTGGTTGAGGGTCCGTACCGCAATCCTAAGGCATTCCAGGCCATGTGAAGGTCAAGTGTGAGCCTTATCTCTGGATTTCTGGGCTTTTATGGACGTGTGAGAGACTTTAGACCTGACTTTGGCTGTGGTCTCTCTGTTAATTATATAATACTCTTAGTATTACATTGGGAAATATGGCATTTAATTGCAGGATATGCCACATAATGTATGCCCTCTGCATACATAGACTATAATTACTATACTTGTAATGTGTTTAATGACAGAGGGAAAGTTTATAGCTCAGAGGTTCTGCTGTGTAAACAAAACCCTGTAATTTTAATCAGTCTGGAATTCTGAATGGGATTCTGTTGAGAGGGGCCCTAGGGGGGATTTTCTGCATCCTGAATGGTACAGCCCCTGCTGGCACTAAGTGACAGGAGGAGGACAAAAAAACCATTCCCTGAACTTGGAGAAAGCTCTCCTCAGGCTGCTTCATCTTCTTGATGAGCAGATTTTCTACCTGCAGATCTGAATATGTGGATTATTCCAAACAACATGTAGAATGTCTGCCTGTGAGTCGAGTTATGGATGCAAAAGGAGGAAACCCTTCATATTTTCATGCATCCATTCACCTGAAACTGTCGCAGAATTGCTTCTGTGGTGCAACCTCACAGGATTGCTGTGAGATTTTTTTTTTTTAAAGGAAAAAAGGTAGGGTGAAGAACCACACATACCACTGTGAGCTGTCGGGAGCAAAGATGGGATATAAATGCATAATAAATAAGTAACAATCAATCAATCAATCAATCAATCAATCAATTAAGCACAGTTATATCTTTCTTCAAATTCTTTCTCCAGGCTGGCCTCTTCCCAGTAGTGGAATGGTAAATTATTGTCGTGACAGCCCCACCCCCACCCCCACCCTGGTACTTACACCCACAGTGTCCCATTATGCAGGAAGCTGTGTTGACCCATCCCCTAACTTTCTCTAGGTCAAGTATCTTCCACCTTTTTTTCAGAGCCAGGACCTGCTTTTGACCCAAACATGCATTTTAATGTATTTTTAATCTTTGTTAGAAGCCGCCCAGAGTGGCTGGGGAAACCCAGCCAGATCGGCGGGGTACAAATAAATTATTATTATTATTATTATTATTATTATTAGATCCATTTCGTAATCTTGATAGTAATGCTCCTGTTGCGACCCACCTTGCACCAGGCCACAACCTACTTGTGGGTCCCCACACCCTACCACCACCAGTTGAAGGCCAGTGCGCTGGATCATAAACAGTAGTAAAGCAGTAGTAAAGCTTGGAAGCCTCCTTATTTCCTTCTCAGAGCAGGTGGAGCTCATTGACTGCCCTGCTGCTGCTGCTCCTCCACCAGTGTGGTGTAGTGGTTAAGAGCGGTAGTCTCGTAATCTGGGGAACTGGGTTCGCGTCTCCGCTCCTCCACATGCAGCTGCTGGGTGACCTTGGGCCAGTCACGCTTCTCTGAAATCTCTCAGCCTCACTCACCTCACAGAGTGTTTGTTGTGAGGGAGGAAGGGAAAGGAGAATGTTAGCCGCTTTGAGACTCCTTAGGATAGTGATAAAGCAGGATATCAAATCCTCTTCTTCTTCTTCTCTGGCACACAGTGCCATGACTCTTTCACAGAGCTGCCCTGTCCTGCATTCTCCCTCCATGGTACCTGCTACACCTTTCACAAAGCCTTTGGCTTCAAACCCATGTCCCCAACCACAAAAGAAACAAAATCTAAGGACACATATCTCCGCTGCATCTATGCCCCATTGCAGTTTTCTTCCCCACTGTGAACATTTAGATTGTAAAATCATCTGGGCCCCTCTGTTTTGCTTATGTTACTCTCCAATGCAACATTCTTTCCCCCCTTTTTAATTTTTATTTTATTTTATTTGCTCAACACATAACAAAAAGGACAAAATAAACCATCAGTTGCGCCTTACATAGAGAATTAATATAAATTTCATAATCCATATACTGTAATGGCCTCTTCTTTTTAAACCTGACTTCCCATCTTCTACATAAATCAAATTACCGTTCTTTGTTGCCAGTACATGTTATTACTGTCATCTCAAATCAATTCAAAATATGTTACGTCATATAACTAGTGAACGATATTGCTGGAATTATTCAAATGCCGCTATGGACTTTAAGTCAGTATTATTAATTTTCAAATATATTTTAAATACTTCCCATTTTGAAATGAATTCTTTCCTTGGTTTGTTCTTTAATTTTTCGGATAGGCTGTCTAATTCAGCATAGTAAATCATTTTTTTGACCCACTCTTGTCTTGAGGGAACTTTTTCACTGTTCCACATTGTAGCTATAAGAACCCTCGCTGCCACCGTTGCGTAGAGGAAAATATCATTATTATTTTTTAGGAAAGTCCATATCAAGAATACCCAGTAAGTATGCCCCTGGCTTGAAGTTAAAGGAGATTCTTAACATCTTTTTGAGTTCTAAGTGGATATCCTCCCAGAACGTTTTGATTTTATTGCATTGCCACCATACATGATAAAAGGATCCTATTGTACTCCACATCTCCAACAGTTACTTTTTACTCCTTTATACATTTTGGCTAGTTTCTGAGGTGTTAGATACCATTGGTGTTGCATTTTTAGGAAGTTCTCCCTGATGGCATAACAGGTAGTAAATTTCCAATTCTTCTTCCAGAGATTTTCCCATTGGGACATTGATATAACGTATCCAAAGTCCTGTGACCACTTTATCATTGATGCAGTGACCTCCTCTTCCTTGACTTCCCAGTCAAAGAGGAGTCGGTATCTCTCCAGTGCAACATTCAATGTGTTTTGTGCGGTATAAATGCAAAATAATAATCGGCTTTCCCCAAGCTGGGTCTGATGGGAGGTGTAGTCCAAAACATTTGGAGGGCACCAGTTTTGGGAAAGTCTGCTGTAAAGCATCATGTGAATTAGGCCTCTTTTCCTCGCCTGTCTTGGGTTTATTGCCTGGAAATCGTGAGAAGGCCATCTCTCTCTCTCCCCTCCAACACCTGCTCTGCATTCAAATCATACCTTGTGTTGAATGTACGAGAGGAAGACAGGAAGCAGCAAAGTGATCTCATCCACACTGTACTTTATGTGGAATTCTCTGCTTCCTTCCTCTGCTGACTAATTACTTCATACCTGGATCTGGGGGGGGGGGGCTTCCATCACACTAAAATACTAGAGGATGCAGCACTTGTTTCCTTTTTCTGAGCTATGGAGGAAATACTAAAATTGGTGGTTGAAGAATAACCTTGAAATGCAGCAGCTGCGGTCAGGTCAGGCCAGCTGACATTTAAGAATAGTCTCAAGTTGTAAAAGTTTGTAGCATACTAAAACATTTACAGTAAATAAAGGCGTTTGACTGGGAGGTGGGATAATCCCTCCTGTAACTTTTAAGGTTTTTTAAAAAATTGCATTTGTAGACTTCATAACTCTGCAATCAGTTTTTTAAAAAATTGTATTAGGAGGTCTCCCCCTCCCGCCATATCAGGATTTCATAAAGATTTTTCACTGGTTTGTGAAGGTTTTATAAATTTCTATATAGTGTAATAAATAACACAAACATAATAGCAAAAACTAGCCAGAAATGCATAGCAAATCTGGACAGTTTACAAGTTAATACTTTAAAAGCCTTGGAGATTTTTTATTTTTATTTTTTAAATAAGTTTGCCTAGAGCCAAAAGGGTACATTAACCCAAGGCTAACTTCTTGGAGCCCTGAAACTCTGAGCTAAGAAAACCCTTTTTATGCTCTGATTTCTTTTTTTAGACAAACCAAATAAGCATTATTCGAAAGCAGACTCAAAGCTTTAAATCTTTTCCTGGTGCTTTGTGGGTGCTCTGCCCCCCAAGCTCAGAGGCAGTGATGCTTGAATACAAATAGCTGGGAAACACAGGAGGGGAGAGGGCTCTTGTGTTCAGGTCCTGCTTCCGGGTTTCCCACTGGTACATCTGGTTGACTGCTGTGAGAACAGGATGCTGGACCAGTTGGGCCATTGCCTGATCCAGCAAGGCTCTTCTTACATTCTTATGTCTAGTCCTGCTTGGACTACTGCAATGCGCTCTACGTGGGGCTACCTTTGAAGGTGACCCGGAAACTACAACAAGTCCAGAATGCGGCAGCTAGACTGGTGACTGGGAGCGGCCGCCGAGACCATATAACACCTGTCTTGAAAGACCTACACTGGCTCCCAGTATGCTTCCGAGCACAATTCAAAGTGTTGGTGCTGACCTTTAAAGCCCTAAATGGCCTCGGTCCAGTATATCTGAAGGAGCGTCTCCACCCCCACCGTTCTGCCCGGACACTGAAGTCCAGAACCAAGGGCCTTCTAGTGGTGCCCTCACTGTGAGAAGCCAAGTTACAGGGAACCAGGCAGTGGGCCTTCTTGGTAGTGGCACCCGCCCTGTGGAACTCCCTCCCTCCAGATGTCAAAGAGAAAAACAACTACCAGACTTTTAGAAGACATCTGAAGGCAGCCCTGTTTAGAGAAGCTTTTAATGTTTAACAGACTACTATATTTTAATACTTTGTTGGAAGCCGCCCAGAGTGGGTTGGATATAAATAATTTATTAATATTAATATTAGGGTTCTGTTGACATTTTAATGCATTTTAGCATATTAGCTTGGCATCCAACTATCTTTGTTGTGTCTGTAGCCAGAAGTGGGGCTACTCCAGGAATTTGAACCCGTCTCCTGCACCCACTCCTGACTTTCCAAAGGATCGCCAGTTTCCCTGGTGTGGGAGAATTGCCTTCAGCTCCTCTTTCTTCTTTGCAGTGGCCAGTTTGCTATCGTGAAGAAATGCCGGGAGAAGGTCACGGGGGTGGAATACGCCGCCAAATTTATCAAGAAACGACAGAGCCGTGCCAGCCGCCGTGGAGTCCGGCGAGAGGAGATCGAAAGGGAGGTCAACATCCTGCAGCAGATCCTTCACGCCAATATAATCAAGCTGCATGACGTGTATGAGAACAAGACTGATGTGGTCCTTATCCTCGAGCTGTGAGTAGGAGAGGCTGCGTATGTGCTGAGATGCACAGGAATGCACTTTTAAAACAAATGAATAGATAAAGTTTCTAGTTCTTAAGATAAGCTAGAATATGCACAAGCAATGTCTGTTGAAATATCAGAAGCCCACTGGGGAGCTGAATAAAGTATCGTGGGCAGAGAGTAAGGGTTTCCCCGTGAAGAGTAAAACCAGACTAAATTATGCTTAATAAGAGAGAGAAAGTGTGCAAATTATTTGAATAATTGCAAAGCAATCCAGTCAGCTCCGTCTATTCCTTTGTTTGTGTGCAAATTTGAGCTCATCAAGTGCAGAATTCCAAGCCCTCTAGCCCTTAAAACCACAACTGGGATTGGACTCTTCTGTTCTTGTTTTCCCTGCCAGCAATCTCAGATTCTTGGGATTTTGTGTAGAAAACTGTGTTGGTGCTGAGGGCCACCTTGTGGAGAACTTGTGTGCAACATGTTAGCTGTCCATCAGAATTTCAAGGTTCAGTGACCAGCTTTGGTGGCACGTTGGATTTTGAGTAACTGCAAAGGCAAAGTTCATATATATCAGTGTTGGTGTGTGGATGAGTCTCATACACACCTCATTCCTGGCTCATTGTTCAGGGCAGTAAACTGCTTCGTTATATGCCTTATATCCAGGTTCGTGGACCACAGGGGCTATAGAATCAGTTTGTTCATCTATTCTAAACCAAGAATTGAGCTGCAATAGGAAACACTTGCAGCATAAGACATAAATCAAATTGGATTTTAAGAAAGTTAGATCCTTAAAGGAACAAACTTATAATTGGCAAGGTGCCAATTTAGGGTGGAGGGGCAGCAGTCTTGATAGCATGCTCAGGTACATCCCAGTTGTCCTTTCTGTGCAGTAATTGGTTTGAGGATTTTATTATGCTGCTGATGCCATTGACCATTCATTTCCAGAAAGGTCTCATATGGGATAGAAGGTGAGGATTATAAATTAAATAAATGCATAAGTGATATGCATATGTAGTATATCAAAATATATTTAACTATGTGACAAAGCAAAAAATAAAAAGAGTGTTGTAAATCTCCCCCCCCCCCCAGCCTTATCCACAAAGTGCAGCTGTTGGCTCCCCAGGGTTGCATCCAGACTGTCAGTAATTTGTGAGAGGTATTCAAGAGCCTACCAGAATGTTAGGACTGTACATTTAAAGCAGATTAAAATGCTGCATTGCCCTAGGGCAACAAATCTTATTTTTTAAAAATGGACTTTTTGCAGTTTGGAAAGTGATGGGCAAATGCATTTAAAAATGTGGGGTGAATAAATGATTAACCAGATTATGTATAAATGCTCAGCAAGTAATTCAGGAGGAATGCAGGATTAGTGCTCATTATCATATAATCACTGCTTAAACAAATTGGAACAAATGCTCAATAAAGACCAGAGACTTTCCAAAATAAAAATAAAGATTGGACACAGTCTAACCACCTCATAAGCTTTGTGCAAAGAATTCAGGATGAATACTCTATTCAACAAACAGCAGTAGTAATTTGTTAGAAACATCCATTAGACTAATCCAGGGAACCGGAAGCAGAATAGTACAATGAATCTGCATCCTTTTGTGTTAATGCAGCTATCACAATACTTTCTTGTTGGCTTTGTAGTGTGTCTGGAGGAGAACTTTTTGATTTCCTGGCCCAGAAGGAGTCGCTGAGTGAAGAGGAAGCCACACAGTTCATTAAGCAGATCCTAGATGGTGTCAGCTACTTGCACGACAAGAAAATAGCCCATTTTGATTTAAAGGTAAGCAGAATGGGCTTGGCAGCCACTGATGCCAGCTCTAGGGGGCCCTGGGAGACCGGGCACCCACAAAAAAATTGTTGTGGATGCTTGGCACCCACACCACAGGGCCTTGGACAGAACTTCCAAGATTCCCAGGCAGCTCTACAACACATGTGACGTAATGTGATGTCATGATGTCACAGCGCACCGTGACATCATGATGTCACATTATGTCACATGTGCCTCTGGGCACCCATAATCTGGGTCCCAAGTCGGCGACCCTGTTGGCAGCTGACTGTAGACCAGCTTTCAGCTGCCTGGTGCCCTCCATATTTGGGGGCTATAATTCCCAGTCAGCCCTCAGCCTTTTTTAGCTGTGCTAGCTGAGTCTAGTGGGAGTTGCAGTTCAGAACATTTGGAGGGCACCAGGTTGGGAAAGGCAAGGCTGGGGTGTGGTTTAAACATGCTTGGTTTTTGTGGCTCCTGTCCTGTGCCATGTGGACGTGTAAGCCTTTGCAACCTTCTGGGGAAAGGGCAAGTAAGAAATTCTATAAACAAATAAACCAGAGCTCAGCTGATTTGTATACACTGGAACTGTGCTCACTGTCACAGCAAGCACAGCCTGTAATCTAATCTCAAAATCTGAGTTCCTCCCACCCTTTGCTGTGCTGTGAATGGTGGAAGATTCCTCTTTGGGGACTGACCTGCCTCTTGTGTAGCAACCCTCCACCCTGTAAACTGAACTAGGAAAAGGACAAAGGTAGCTAATGTGATTTGCTTCTGTCTCACCTCTGGCATTTCCCTCACCTGGACCTTGCAGTGCCTTTGCATTTCAGGAAGAGAAAAGTCAGGTTAAATGGCAGGGAGGCAGGGAATCCTGATTGCAGCTCTCAGAGTAAGAAGTAAGAAGGGGCAGGTGAATAGGGTAACTCTGCATGTGCGCACACACAATGCTCCACTGCAGTTTCCACCACTGTGCACCCAGGTTTCCCTCTGTGATTCAGTATCTCTGACTGAGCACGTAGAATCTTTTCACAGAGGTTAAGAGTCTGCAACTCACCTCCTCAAGAGGAGAATCAGGGGGCTTGATTTATCCAACCACTTTTATCCCTCTTAAATGGGATTTGTGTTTAGGACTGAGGATCAAATCTCTCCCCACCCTTTTCTATTTTTAAAGGAGAAAGGAACCACCAGTACCTTCGTTAGGGAATGTAGGACTGGGAATTTTTCATGTAGGACTGGGAATTTTCAAGTGGTGGCAGTTGTTTCAGACTGGAAAAGCTAGTGGGGTACTTGATCAAAAAGAGTGGTGGGGAATGGTTTTGCATGTACTAGAAAATGAAACAAACAAACCCCAAGTCTTAAGCATTCAAGAGAGAGGCCTGTAACATGAATAACATAACTACCAATTGGGAAAAGATCATTAAGAACCTTAAGCTGCCTTTTGGCAGCTGGTTGGTCTGTTTGCTAATCTACCCCAACTGGCAAGGGGCTTTCCATGCTTGTCTCAGGCAGAAGAGAGTCTTCTCCATCTCTGGGCAACCGAGCCTTTATTAACTGGAGATGCTGCCAGAGATGGAGCCTGGGACCTTCTGTATACAAAGCAGGTGTCCTGTCTCTAAGTTCCGTTTATGAAACTCTGCAGCTGCCAGATTTTGTATTGCCATTGTCTTGTGCAGTTGAGGGGGAAAGTGTAAACTGAAATTACGACAGCTGTCAAAATATAAGTCTCTTAATATATGATCCTGGAGCTGTCATCTGAGTCCTTTGCTAGAGCTGCAGACCATGACTCAGCATGACACAGCGACATTTGCTTTGGTGCATTCAATTGCATTTTGCATCTGTTTTAGGGCAATCAGAGGAGCCCTTTTCTATAGGCCCACCTGAATCTAGGTTAGGGAAGGGCTGTAGCTTAGTGGTTTAGCATCTGTTTTGTAAGCAGGTGGTCACAGGTTGAATCCCTGGCATTTCCAGGGTGGGGGTGGGTGGAGTATGTGTCTGAAAGCAATCCGCACATCAGTGTAGAAAATACTGAGGCAGATTCTTATATTCCTGTTAAAAAATAGGGCTGGATCAATCCACAAACCTGACTTTATTATTTCTTTGTATGTGTGTCTTCCCTGTTATCCAATAAGCCTGAGAATATTATGCTGCTAGAAAAGAATATCCCCATCCCGCACATAAAACTGATTGATTTTGGTCTGGCTCATGAAATAGAAGATGGCGTTGAGTTTAAAAATATTTTTGGGACACCAGAATTTGTGGGTAAGTCTCAGCCATTTCACTGTTAGTTGTTGATTGTTTAACCAGTCAGTCCAAGTTTATACTACAGTCTCTGGCATTCCTTATGGCTGCCACTTGTTTAGACTGAAAAGTATGTGTGCTTCATGGAAACTGGTCTGTGCTTCATGGAAACTGGTCTGTGGGGGTCCCTACACTGGAGGGGTCGAGATGCTGTGGCCCTCCAGATGCTGGCGGACTACAGTTCCCATTCTCCCTGCTTATTGGCTCTGCTGGCTGAGGCTACCCCAAGTCCAACAACACCTGGAAGGCCACACATTTTCCGTTCCTAGGTTAAGCTTTGCCCCCTTCACCTAGATCCACCTGCAAGTCTGAAAATGTTCTCAAATGTTATGAAAAGCCAGCAAGCCCTCCCATGACCTCCTTCCAAAGGAGACCAGCCTTTGGTGTGAGTTATGCCCCAGGAATTTCTTGTTGTTTGTGGAGGTGGGGCATGAGCAGTGGCGCTGAGAGTGCGGGTTGGGAAGGAGGAGGGGAATTGTGTTATGGGGGCTCCAGAGGGTGTGTGTGTGTGTGTGTGTGTGTGTGTGTGTGAGTGTGCCTGTCTTCTAGGTTTGTGGTTCTGTGCTTGCCTTTAAAATCCTTGGTGCACCCTCTTGCTGATTCTTGCTGTTCCTTTCAGCACCAGAAATAGTGAACTACGAGCCTCTTGGGCTGGCTGCAGATATGTGGTAAGGATTTCCCTCTTTCCATTCCCTTCCAGTATAGCATCACTTCTTGTCTGATGGTTCGAGATCAGTCAATAAAGGCAAGATACCATCTGCAAACACTCTTATACTGTGTTGCATGTCACTGCTTTGAACTCCAGTTATTATCGGGTCATTTCTAATTAGTTCAGCCAGTGGTTCCAAATAAAAAGGGTGAAAGTGGACAACCTTGTTTTGTTCTCTTATAGACTGAAAATTGATTAGAATCTCTACCACTAATTCAAATATGTGCTAAATTGCTATTATAACACTGATCAATAATGCCTATAAAATTTGGGTGCCAAATTCTTGAAATTTTAATAATTCTTTATGAAAATCCCAATTAACTTTATCTAAAGCTTTGGTTGCGTCAAGTGAAAGAGCCACTGCTGGGATTTTATAAGTTGGTAAATATTCAAGACCTTCTTAACTAGTTTGGCCAAGTTCTATGGAAAAACACCAGCAATGGCAACACTCTCTTACATTATTATTAAAAACAACCAAACATGGTATAAAATGTGTTTATGTGTCAAAGTTAGGTCCCAATGTGGCTTTCTTTTTCCCACTTTCCATCTGCATATGCCAGCAGATTACACAATAGTGGGTGTTAATTTAAATATTTCCATCTTTTTTCTTTTGCTTTGTTTCAGGAGTATAGGAGTTATCACTTACATTCTGTAAGTACTTCACTAGATTATATCTCTGTTTTTGTATTGCTATTATGCCCTGCTTTTCCTCCAGGGAGCTCAATTTGACATACATGATTCCCACCCCATCATTTTATCCGCACAAATTGGCCCCCAGCAAATTAAAGTAGAAGTCACTCCCAGTTACTGGATTTGTTGCAGAGAACGCTAGGTAGAACTCAGTCGATTTTACCCTTGATAAAGAGCAGTCCCTCCCTGGAATCACCCCTTCTCCTCCACCCCAAGTTCATATCCAAGATCAGGCCATTGGCAGGGATTCCATGGGGCAAGGGGAAGCCACCCCCACCCCACCCCCCTTGTTAGCCCAGCATCTCTCTAGTCCCCAGTTCAGAATCTGCTTGAGCCACAGCTGCCTGCCTGCCACCTCTGGCAAATTCCAGTTCCACAATGCAGTTGCCAAGGCTGCTTGCTAGGTGGCAGTGCAGTGTCTTCCTATCCTGAGCTCTGTGCCCCCACCCCCACCCCCAAAATCAGCACTAGGTTCTTGAGTGCTTTGAACACTTTGATGCAAGCTGTTGTTACCCTTGTCCTTGGGCTGGATGTAGAATTTGTGCAAAGTCACTGTGGGGGAGTCTGCAGAAAGCGGGTCTGTGTTATTGGGATGCTCCTCAGTCTCAATGAAGTTGTGTGTCCCCGGTGTCTAGTCTTTTCCTGCGAGTTCTTTTCCTATCATCTCCCAAATCCCCCCCCTCCCACAAAAAAAACCTTGCTCAAATGGAACTAGTGTTGGTTAGTGGTAAGAAAGTCCTCAACTCAAATCTTGCCTCTGCCACAAAGCCCTGAGACCTTAGCTGAACCATGTGTCTGCTTCTCTGCCTCCTTCTCCAACAGCTGCAATATGCAGATACCGAGACTGGCCTACCCTACAAAGCAAATTACATAATCAGAAAAAGAACAATTGATGCACTTAAGCAACTGCAGTAAAACAGCACATAAAGTAAAGAAGAATTATGATAGCGTCATCCACACCAGTTTATTATGGACAACTGACCAGAAATAAGACCAACAATATACCATAAAGTCTTCCAAAATCTCAAATGCAGGACAGTTTTTTAAGTGTAACAACAGCTCAGTTCTATGCAAAATAGTGAATAACTTCAGGTATGCCCCTGGAAATAATGCATTGCAATGCAGAAAGTAAAATAGACTCCCATTAATTACACCGACCAGCACAAAAATCCTTCCGAATTATTGAGAATGTATTCAAAGCTCTGTATTGATGCAGAGTGAGAATATGACTCAGTGGGGAAGGGTTAAGCATCCCTCTCCTCAGTGTTTGATGTATCACAGTATTTTAATATTCTTTTGGAAGCTGCCCAGAGTGGCTGGGGAAACCCAGCCAGATGGGCGGGGTATAAATAATAAACTATTATTATTATAATAATGAGTAGGTCTCCCTGGTTCCAGATGAAGCCTCTGTCCACTCCTCCACATTGACCTCCTTTCCTTTAAAAGGGACATTATTCCTACATTATGGTCAGGAAATGCTGCCACAAACATGTTGGGATGTAGGAAACAGCCTTATACAGAGCCAACCCATTGGTTTCTCTCACTCAGTGTTGTCTACACTGACTGGCAGCAGCTCTCCAGGGTTTCAGGCAGGGGATGTTCCCATACCTACCTGGAGATGTTGTGGGGCCTGAACCTGAGACCTTCTGCATGCAAAACAGACGCTCCACCTCTGAGCTAAGGTCCGTCCCTATAAATAGCATTTAAGCCGCACAGCCTAAATATGGAAGGTGACTGTTATAGACCTGGAAGTGGGAGACTGTTTCAGCCCCTGGGACAGGAGCAGCATTTCCCTGTCTCTTGATTTCACAACTCAGCATCCCTCTTCAAAGACAGACAAGAAAGTGCTATGACACATTTTATTTAAAAAAGAAGGTAAGCAAAGGACGTCGCTTACAGTGAAGGGCGTTTGAGAAAGAAGCCAGGCTCCTCTCCCAGGCTAAATAAAGACTGCTGAGCACCCTCTGCATTATTGGCAGGCAGGCCTTCTTTCCTTGCAAACAAGGCCAGCTGCTGAACCTTCAGAAAAATAACTTCCTCCCTGCACCAGGGGCTTCCCGGATTTGATTTCACTGCATCTTTCCTACCCCTTGTCTTGAGCGAATTTTGGGTAGGAGGAGCCCAAGACATTTTTGTCCCGAAATAGGAAGTCCAAATGGCACTAACTTACATAGGGCACAATCCCCTGGTGATTTATTTCCGTGCAAACCCCATTATTTATTTTATATATTTATTTTTACATTTAAATCCTGCCTTTCCACCAAGGAGCTCAAGGCTGCATACATGCTTCTCCTTCTTTCCACTTTTATCCTCACAACAACTTTGCAAGGTAGGTTAGGCCCAAAGTCACGCACTGAGCTTCATGGCTGAGTAGGGATTCAAAGCCTGGTCTCCCAGGCCCGAGTTCAACACTCTAGCTAGTGCACCACACTGGCTCTCAGTAATAAATGGGAGCCCCACAAGTGAATGTTTTGCTCTTGGGGAGCTCCCATTTATTTCACAGGAGAAATTCCCTGGGTGTTGTGCCCTATAAGATCAGATCATTCTGTCTCCTATTTCGTAGCTCTTCATAAAACCCTAGATTTAATCCACGATGGAGTCTGCCTCTAAGAGCTTGATGGGCTCAGCCTGCCCTCTCCCTTCCTTCAGAAGCTGTCAATACAGTGGTACCTCGAGTTAAGAACTTAATTCGTTCTGGAGGTCCGTTCTTAACCTGAAACTGTTCTTAACCTGAAGCACCACTTTAGCTAATGGGGCCTCCTGCTGCCGCTGCACCGCTAGAGTCCAATTTCTGTTCTTATCCTGAAGCAAAGTTCTTAACCTGAAGCACTATTTCTGGGTTAGCGGGGTCTGTAACCTGAAGCGTATGTAACCTGAAGCGTATGTAACCCGAGGTACCACTGTACCATTCACACCCCCCCATGGTCCGTTTTAAAGCAGGCAGAAAAACTGCAGGCATAGCATTCTCTGCTATGGGGTCAAGAATGAGACCAATTTCCCCTGTTTTTCCCTGCAGGCTAATGACCCTTCTCTCTCCCTATGGTCCCTCTAGGCTTAGCGGGGCTTCGCCATTCCTTGGAGATACCAAACAGGAGACGCTGGCTAACATCACAGCTGTGAACTATGAATTTGACGAAGAGTTCTTCAGCCACACCAGTGACCTCGCCAAAGATTTCATTCGCAAGCTCCTGGTAAAAGATACCCGGTGAGCCCCAAATGACCCGCCAGGAGGAGGATGAGAGGAAGGCCAATCTCAGAGCTGACCCATACCTTGGCTTAGCGTGGATGGTGATCCCCTCATGCCGCCTTCATTCCCCTTCTTCCACAGTGAATTCTCCTCCAACTACTGCCATCTCATACTCTCTGCTCCCTTAGCCCACAGATCCCCTATGTAATCAATGTCGCTCTCATATTTGCATCTTCTTTTTCTTCTCTTTTAATATATGTTTATTAATTTTTGAGAATACAACAGCAAAAAAACCCCCCTGAAAGCATAACTCTAACCCTCAAAGCAAAGGGTATCTGTGGATTTAGGGAGGAGAAAATGTGGGGCAGCAGTAGTTGGAGGGGAGTGCTGCGAAAGCTGTAAGCCGCATGGACGAGGAGGCGAGAGGGATTAAACTGAGGTACAGATAGGCCCTCCAGCTTCCTGGTCCTGCCCACCATGGTTGGGTTGATTGGTTTATGCCTCATAGCATAAACTTATCCAGGCAGCTTACAGTAAATAGCAGGAATAAAAGTAAATATGAAGTTCACCATGAAACCACAAATGTCCTAAGTACATAAAATGCGACCCAAAGCAGACTGAACCCAAAAATTAAAAGCCACAACTACTACATAGTTGTTTAGAAGGGCTGAGTGATCAGAAAGCTCTTCTGGAGCCAAGATGACCACAAGGATGGTGCCAGGAAAGCCTCCCTGGGAAGATTGTTCCATAAGCTGAGAGGAATGGTCACTACCAAAAAGGCTGTCTCCCTGCTGGTTGCATGGGCCACAGGGAACACTCAGGACACGGCCTGCGAAAGAGAGCTAAGCTTTGGCAGGGTGCATATTGGAGAAGGCAGTCTTTCAGGTAACCTAGTCCTAAGATGTTTTAAAATGTAATTTGAAGGTAAATTATGTCTGGAAATGAACCTGGGAGCCAATGTCGCGTGGGCTGGGTGTTCATCAGTATGCAGATGACACCCAGCTCTACCTCTCCTTTAAATCAGAACCAGTGAAGGTGGTGAAGGTCCTGTGTGAGTGCCTGGAGGCGGTTGGAGGATGGATGGCGGCTAACAGATTGAGGTTGAATCCTGGCAAGACAGAAGTACTGTTTTGGGGGACGGGGGCGGGTGGGTGTGGGGGATTCCCTGGTCCTGAATGGGGTAACTGTGCCCCTGAAGGACCAGGTATGCAGCCTGGGAGTCATTTTGGACTCACAGCTGTCCATGGAGGTGCAGGTTAATTCTGTGTCCAGGGCGGCTGTCTACCAGCTCCACCTGGTATGCAGGCTAAGACCCTACCTGCCCGCGGACTGTCTCGCCAGAGTGGCGCATGCTCTAGTTATCTCCCGCTTGGACTACTGCAACGCGCTCTACATGGGGTTACCTTTGAAGGTGACCCAGAAACTACAACTAATCCAGAATGCGGCAGCTAGACTGGTGACTGGGAGTGGCTGCCGAGACCCCATAACACTGGTCTTGACAGATCTGCATTGGCTCCCAGTACGTTTCCAAGCACAATTCAAAATGTTGGTGCTGACCTTTAAAGCCCTAAACGGCCTTGGTCCTGTATACCTGAAGGAGCGTCTCCACCCTCATCGTGCAGCCCGAACACTAAGATCCAGCACCGAGGGCTTTCTGGTGGTTCCCTCATTGTGAGAAGTGAGGTTACAGGGAACGAGGCAGAGGGCCTTCTCTGTAGTGGCGAGAAATTCCACCCTGTGGAACGCCCTCCCTTCAGATGTGAAGGAAATAAGCAGCTATCCTATCTTTAAAAGACACCTGAAGGCAGCCCTGTTCAGGGAAGTTTTTAATATTTAATGCTGTACTGTTTTTAACACTTGATTGGGAGCCGCCCAGAGTGGCTGGGGAAACTCAGCCAGATGGGCGGGGTATAAATAATAAATTATTATTATTATTATTATTATTATTATTATTATTATTATTATTATTATTATTATTATTATTATATTACAGAGCACAGTGAAATAT
The DNA here is from genome assembly GCF_964106915.1 of Podarcis gaigeae. Lineage (NCBI taxonomy): Eukaryota > Metazoa > Chordata > Lepidosauria > Squamata > Lacertidae > Podarcis > Podarcis gaigeae. Next base: position 5,312,776 of record NC_139690.1, on the reverse strand, counting down.
TGTCCCAGTTAATAATCTTGTGCCTCTGTTCCAGGCCAGCTGTAGTTTGTGGACCATTGTAAAGGGGCAGGGGATGGGGACCTCTTTGGGCCCAGCAGGCTAAATCCTTATCTGTCAGCACCTCTGTGGGCCGAATTGTGGCAGGTGGGTGGGACAACCCACCTGTCAATCACCTGACATCATTATGGCATTAGATGATTGACAAGTGGGTTGTCACGCCCAGTTGTCAAAGTCTCAAGTGCCCCAGCAGACAGCTGGTTGTTGGGTGCCTGAGAACCACAGCCCAAGGGCACTTCCTCCAGAGAGTGCTCCCCATCTTCTTCTCAGGTGGTCTCCCATCCAGGCAGTTCACGGGCACAGATCTGCTCTCTTTCCATGTCTCCTTCATCTTCAACTCATCCTCCGACCTCTCTTGTGGTAGCTTTAGACTAAGGATGCTTTTAAAGAGGGAGACAGACAGGTCTGTCTCTGCAGCCAGTATGCAACACGCTTCAAGAACAGTTGTGACCAGCAGCTCTTCCCTGCAAGGGGGGCTTGCATACTTAACGAATTTTCTCCCTTTGTAGGAAACGCCTCACCATCCAAGAAGCTCTCACTCACCCCTGGATCACGGTAAGCCTGGAAATGGGGCATGTGGTGAAGCGGGTGTTTTTTAATTCGGACAGAGCTTTGTATGGAGTTCTGCATTTTGGCACTGAAATGTCACCTGACATAATTCTCATTTGCTTTTGCATATCTGACTTTAAACATTATGGCAGCATGACAATGACCTTCTAGTTTGGTTTCTCACAGTTTTAACCTCACTGGGGGAGAGAGATTAATTTTTGCCAAACATTGTCAGAATCTTTGCAAAATAAAACAATAATACATGTTGCCTTTTTTAATGCTTTCTTGTCTTAAGCAAGAGATAAAAAATATGCAATGCTGAGATACGTGTTGACAAGCATACAATTTCCCATCATGGAATGTGTTGTGTGATGGTGATACATCTGCCTACTGTTTGCATGGACAGACATAAATCACGTTCCAACTGTGTTTGGCTGGGCTCTATCTGGTATGAATTTGCTCCATCCAGTCCACCTTGAAATCTATAGGAGGTTGCAAAAGACACTCCATTGCATTTGTAGAACTTTTCAAGGGTGGCTATAGCCTAGAAGAACCCAGTGGACCACACGCCTCTCTGTGTCTTTCTTTGTGTTGTGTTTGTGGTGTTCTGCTGTGTAGAAGATACAGTGGATGTCCTACATTTGCCCAGTGCCAATACTCACATCTGAATGTCGAAGACTCCAGACAAATTTTGTGAAGAATTGAGAACACAGTGATATGCAATATTAATATGGGGCATCCATTAAGTTCATCTGGAATAGCCAATTATTTACAGGTGAAACTCAAAACATTCATTCAGTGCTGGACGTCCATTGTAATTTGGAATATATGCAGCTTGTCTTTGCATGCTGGAATCTGAAGTGCTGGACCCTTAAGATTTTTTTTTCACATCACAATGAATCAGGGGCTACCAACCTTTTTGGATCAGTGGGCACATTTTGAGAGAGTGCTGGGGCGCCAGTCGCAAATAGCTGCTGTGGGGGGCATAGCACAAAATTAGAGAGTCGGCCAGCCCCATCAACCTTACGCTTACTGTGGGAAGTCAGCCATGTACTTCTGGCTGTGATTGTTGAGATCACACAATATTGATTATATATATAAATACACACAAACACACTGACACTCTTGCTTTCGAATGGCAACAGGGAGCATTCCTCAGTAACAGGAAAAATAGCCACACAACACTCGCACTCATTTCACAGAAATGACTTAGAAAGGACCTGTTCGTTTTGTCCCATAACTTGCTTTCCAGGAGGGCTACAGACTTCGGTGACCCCAGTACACGCACACACGCACACACACACACACACACACACACACACACACAGAGAGAGAGAATGCTCAATAGTGTATTTTCTGAAATATTTTCAATTTTTTACAAAAATTGACCACTTTTGAAAGTGTAAATGCACAGATGCCAGCATGCAGTCAGTCATAGTGCTCACAGGGATGTTTTTGCTCCACCAACCTTTTTTTGTGTGAAAATAAAATAATGTCTGTGACATGCATGAAGGAATCCTGTTTTCACCCAGCACCATGGATATGTGTTGTGTGTTTGCCTTTCTTTTGCCTGCTGTGTTGTGGTTGATGCTGTGGTGTCTATAGAAGCAGTTTGCATGATTCTGCGGATCAGTAATAACCATGCCCTACTACTTCTGTCTGAAGACTCACCAGCCCAAGGAAGAAGCGAAGGTCCCAGAAAGCAAAAGGGCTGAGAACCAGCAACTGAAGACCAAGCGCCTGAAGGAGTACACCATCAAGTGCCACTCCAGCATGCCACCCAACAACACCTACATCAACTTTGAGCGCTTTGCCTATGTGGTGGAAGACATCTCCAGGATGGAGCAGAACTTCAGTGCTCTGGCTGTGTCCCATGATGCTTTGCAGGAGGACATTGACGCCCTCGTTTCCATCTACAACGAGAAAGAAGCTTGGTACAAAGAAGAACATGAAAACGTGAGACATGAACTTTCCCAGCTGAAGTACGAGTATCGCAAGATTGAATCTCTGAAGAAGCACCTGCAGGAGGACATCAGACTTGTGGGCAGCAGCCTCACTGGGGTTGCCAGCAAGTACATGAACCGGCAGTCACATTACGAGTCCTTGAGTAAGGAATTGTCCGAAGAACTCAAGTGGATTCAGGAATTTACAGGCAGCTCTCAGCTGGAAGATGGAAGTGACGCCTACATGACTGGAAATTTTGGCTCCGTCTTTAACAAAGATATAAATGACTCTCTTAGGGAGCTGCTAAATAGATCCTGCTGTGAAGAATTCCTAGCTGCCTTGAACCCAGGTGTTGCAAAATCAAGTCAGTAACTCTGTCTAAAATGGAGTTTCAGATTTATCTATTCATGCCACCTCAAGATTCCTGCATACTAATGGTGACACCCCACTTGTTCACTTTATTTCTGAAAAACATAATTGACAGTCACTGTCGCAGTTGACTTTTGGAACTCTGAAAATATATGTTCCACGACACAGGGCATATGAACTCTTGCCATTGTTTTACCCTTTTTAACAGGGAGGCTGTGAATTTTGCCAGTGAGAAATGAATTGAAATTACTTTGAATAACACCCTGTTCTCTTTTTGGAGCATACTTTGCATTTAGAAGTGAAAGCCTTTGCTGTCATTGTACTTTGGAAGATGGAAGCAGCTTACTGTTACCATGAGATACCTCCTAAATACCTGATTGTAGATAGTTAAGCATCCTTAACAGCCTTTATTGCTGTCCTGTGAAAGAGTCAGCAGTAAGAATGCATTGATTTGAAACTCAGTATGACTGGTGCTTTTAATAGTGATGGATTCAGATGGAGAAGCTCTTTCTTGCCCACAGCACCCTCTGCAATCCTGACCGCAGTCTACTTCAAACAGTGGCAGGCATTTCAGTTGAAAACCAGAATTGTGAATGTGTTACGGAGTGAATGGAGAGCTCTAACATCAACTCTACGCTCAGCATATTGACTGGGGTGATGCGTAAGGCATTGTCAAGAGACTTGACAGTCTACCCCACCTCAAGCAAAGAACATGGTCCAGTGGAGGAACCAGAGGACTGAAGACTCCTATTGTGGAACCTGAGACTTTGTTTTTGTTGCTGTTTTGATTCAGATTATTAGAAGGGGAAAGTGTGGGGGGGTGAGTTATAATTGAATTATGCACATTTTTGTTCCTGCCTCTGAAAGAGAAGAGCATTGCCTGGGCAGCAATGATCTTCTCAAATGTGTAACTAATTCCACACTTATAGAGACAATAAATATTTATTTAATACAGTGTGGTTACTTGCAGCACCATCTGTCCGTATGCTACACAAAAGAACATAATAAGAGCTTGCTGGATGAGGTCAATGGCCTGTCTGGTCCTTCTCAGAGCAGCTACCCAGATGCCTGCAAGCAGGATTTGAACACAAGAGCCATTCTCTCCTCCTGTGGTTTCCAGCAACTGGTATTCAGAAGCATTACTGCCTCTGATTGTGGAAGCAGATCATAGACTTTGTGGCTAGTTTTAAAGGTAAAGGTGCCCCTGACCATTAGGTCCAGTTGTGGCCGACTCTGGGGTTGTGGCACTCATCTTGCTTTACTGGCCAAGGGAGCCGGCATACAGCTTCCGGGTCATGTGGCCAGCATGACTAAGCCACTTCTGGCAAACCAGAGCAGCGCACGGAAACGCCGTTTACCTTCCCACTGGAGCGGTACCTATTTATCTACTTGCACTTTGACGTGCTTTTGAACTGCTAGGTTGGCAGGAGCAGGGACTGAGCAACGGGAGCTCACCCCGTCACAGGGATTCGAACCGCCGACCTTCGGTTCGACAAGTCCTAGGCTCTGTGGTTTAACCCACAGTGCCACACGCATCCCTAGTTTTATCCTCCATTAATTGGCCTAATCCTCTTTTAAAGCCATCCAAATTCGGGGCCACCACTGCCTCTTGTGGGAGGGAGTTCCATAATTGTTTAACTATGTGCTGTGTGAAGAAATACTTATTATTATTATTCAGTTGCAGTTGAAAGCCCACAAATTCTAGTATTATTGGCGGGGCCGGGGTGGGGTGGGAGGCACGGAATTCTCTAACTACTTTCGCTATCCCATGCATAATGTTCTGCCCTTCTGTCATGTTGCCCCTTACTCACCTTTTCTTGATGGTCCCAAACCCTGCACCCTAGGATTGGTTGAGTGAATAGTGTTTGCCCATTGGCTATTGATTTGTTTCTAGTGATGGTCTCAGCAAGGTGAGGCTGTCACTTGATGGAGGGGGTGTGCTAAGTACTGGTTTGGGTTCAAGCCAGGGAAGTCCAGCAAGTCCAGCCTTTTCCAAGGTTTGAAGAAAGTAGCTTCCAAACTGACACGTGGGTCGGCTTTGGATATGCTTGGAAGCTCTCACTCGTGTGAGATAAGGTAGGTACCCTGAGGCCTGTCTGAATTTTGCATAACTGGTGTCCCATTGGAGCCAGCTAAGTCCTAAGATGTAAATTATTTGCTACCATTTGATTGCTGTTACACTTAGTTGTGCCAGTCTCATCACTGTCAAACTTCAGACAGAGAGGATGATAACGTCAAAGACTTGAGGTCCAGATGGAGAGCCTGTGGCCTGCCTGATTGATGCTGTTGACATAGGCGCCGACTCCATGGGGCCTGAGGGGGCCCGAGCCCCCTCAAAAATTCGTTTGGGGGGGCAGAGCCCCCCCCAATAATTTAAGAAAATTATTACCGTAAATTTCGCTCTATAACACACAGATTTTTTCTCCTAAAAAGTAAGGGGAAATGTCTGTGCGTGCTATTGAGCGAATGTGTGGTCCCTGGAGCTGACTCGAAGGAGCGCAGGGGCAAAAAGAGCAAAAATCAGGCAAAAATAAGATTGGTCGGTCGGGTGGAGGGAAGGCGGAAGCTGCTGCTTTCCTGCATTCTGCCTCAGGGTCTTACTGCCCACCCGCTTGTGTTGCTGCGTTTGCTCAAACTCAACAAAGAGCAGGGAATCCCCTGCCCTCCTGGCAAGCAGAGGGTTAAGGAAAGGATCGAGTCCTTGCTTCTAATTCTTTCCTAGTCACACTGCGTGCAGGCTCCAGCCCACCACCTCCTCCTCTCCCTGCTCTAGGGATGCAGGTGGGAGAGAGAGAGAGAGGGCTGGCTTGGGGGGGGGGACTTTTGCCTTCCTTTCCTCCCCCCCACCCCGTTAAACTCCTCCCCTGCATTCTTAGCCAGCTGCTTCTCCGCACACCCCTCTTGTGCTTCTTGTCCCTTCTGTGTTTTTCCTTCCCTCCCCATTTAAAACGTGGTGACAAAGCACGGATCCACATGGATCCTCAGGATTTTTGCATTGGGTCACCCCAAATTCACCATCAGATCACATAGCATGTCCATGGCTACATCTTGCACCAAAAAAATCACGCACCCACTGTTGCCTAGGGTCACAGTGGTTACAAAAACGTGGTTACAAAGCACGGATCCACATGGATCCTCAGGATCTTTGCATTGGGTCACCCCAAATTCACCATCAGATCACATAGCATGTCCATGGCTACATCTTGCACCAAAAAAATCACGCACCCACTGTTGCCTAGGGTCACAGTGGTGCAAAAACGTGGTTACAAAGCATGGATCCACATGGATCCTTGGGATTTTTGCATTGGGCTACTCCAAACTCACTGTCAGATATTAAAAATCTTTATAAAATAGAGAATTAAATACATACAGAATGTTAAATTTTCAGTTTTGAAATATTAGTACTAGTTTAGTACTGTATTTCTATATTACTATAGTACTGTATTAGTTATTTTCAAATACTTAAATATTTTTAGGGTGTAAGACCCAATTAAAGCCCGTTATTTACATACAGTATTACAGTATTTACATACAGTATTAGGCATACTGTATTAACTTTATTAACTGTATTAAAGCATTAACTTTGAGATATTATATTTATTTAATGAACCCTCAGCCTTATTCAAAGTAAGCTTAAATTAGCTATTTCACTTATTAATCAAAGTGCTATTACTGTGCGACAGCAATATTTTATGTTTTATTCTTTTAATGATAGTTTAGGATTTATTTAAATATCATTTCAGTCTTTTCAGAGCTATATATTCACTGCTCTGTAATAGTCTATAAGCATAATTGTTACTGTAAATTAAATTAGCTTTTTACGAAAATACCGTGCGTGTTTATGTTTTGTTTCTTTTTTCAAAGCCAAAAAGTGTTTCAGGCTTGTCAAGTTTCCCGGAGTGTGGAGTTATAGAGAGTCAAGTTTTCGGGGTTCTAATGTTGATCATATGACTCTAAAATACTTTTTAAAAACTTTAAAACTCACTAATTTTCATCTAAAATTTAGAAAACTTCCCGGGGCAGGACCCCGGTATGGGCCCCCCCAATATTTTTTATAAGTCGGCGCCCCTGGCTGTTGAGTTACAGCTCCCTGATACATGGCCGTGCTGCCTGGGATGGATGGGAATGGAAGTCCAGCAACATCTGGATGGCACTGCAATTGCCCCCCCCCCCGCCCTGTACTTAAAGTGCACAACCCACATAATGTATATTTAATGGCCCAGGCTTTGTGAAGCACTGACCTTGTTCTCTCTTGTCTTTCCCAGCCGAAGGACAAATGCCAGGCATTGGTGAGGCGAGAGTCGGTCATTAACTTGGAAAACTTCAAAAAGCAATATGCCCGGAGGCGGTGGAAGGTACTGTACTTGGAGTGTGGTTGCTGATGCATGTGTGGTGCTCTCTACAAAGAAGCAAGACTTCTGTTTTGTTTTGTTTTCTTTTAAAGCAGGGATGGACAGCCTTTGGTCTTCCAAATGATATTGGAGCTGGTGGTTGTTTACTCCAGCAACTTCTGGAGAGCCACAGGTTCCCCAACCGCCATTTTAAAGAAACAACATTATTTTTTTAAAGTGACATAAATTATACCTTTCAGAGCTATCTGCAGAGCTGGCTTCTCTCTCTCTAGAAGCTAGCTAGTAAGTGCAGGCCGGTCTTGTTAACATCAACATTATTGATTATTATTTTAAATTTATATGATTACCCATTGATAAAGTTCTCCAAGCAGCTTGCAGTAAAACAATTTGCAGCTCAACATAAAACTACACATTAATGTGTTATTAGGATAGGTGCCTAGGCCACCCTTCCTGATCTTGTTGGACTACAGCTCTCACCAGGCCTGTTCTTCACAAGCTGAAGTTTTCAAACCGTATCCAAGGGTAGTCCCTAAGTAATCAAGATGGGAGGCTACATCAAACCAGGAATGGCCATAGCTGGCAAGTCAGCCAGAGCAGGAAATAAGCACTCCTTGATATCAAAGCTGAGCCTATAATGACCGAAATGGACACAGGAACACCTTGACACTGTGTACCTGCTCCTTTGGGGGAAGTATGACTCAGCCCAGAACAGGATAGATAACGTGTGTGCATGCTTTGATCCTGCCCACTACTGGCCTCTGGTCACCTTCCCCACAGAGGTAAGCAGCTCTCAGGAGCAGGGGATGGGTGGCTTCCCAACCCTCTCTTATTGCTGAGGAACACAGCTGCCTGTCCCAGTTCAGACTGTCTTCAAGGGTCAGCCCCATTTAGTCCCCGATAATCATTTCAGCTATACTGAGCACTTTGTCTAAGCACTGAGATCTGCCTTCTTCTCACCCTGGTGAGCTCACAGTGAACTGGGTCAACCAGAGACAATAGGGTCCATCTGAATCTTTTCTGTATTGCTGCATTTTAACGTATAACATTTTCCTGGTTTTGTTAGCTCACTAAATCCCCCCTGCAGCTTTTTAAGGTCTCCCTGGTGCTGCTTCCAAACCTCATCTGTGTATTGGAGGCTGATGGCAGGGCAGTTCTTGAAGGTGCCCCTTGGTTGTGCCCATTAAATGCACTGGGGGTTGTGGGGACATCCCATCAGTGGCTCTGCAGGGTCACCTTCTGCCTTTCAAGAGTATAACCACAATATCCTTGTTGTTCCTCCAGCTTACTTACAGTATTGTTGCACTGTGCAACCATTTATCTCGCACCTTGGTGAGAAAGGTTCGCCTAATGCAAGATGAAAGCTTGGTAAGTACATGGGGGCAAAGGAAGTGGAAAGTCGACGTGTCCAGTTGTTTGCGACAGAGGAGGGGCAGCCAATGCGATGCCTTCCAAATGTTGCTGGAGAGCCCTGTTCTATCAGGCAAAGGATCACCTAGCTCAGCATTTTGCTTCCTTCAGCAGCTGGCTGGCCAACCAACCCCTGAGACACCTATGCAATGCAATAGCCCTTCTCCCGTTGCTGCTTCTTAGCATTTGTCATTCAGGGGCCTTATGTCCCTGTGCCTGGAGGCTGCATAGAGCCATCGCTCCCCCTAATAATGACACCAGGAGGTGAGCGCCACCCGAAATAGAGCCAAAACAGGGCTGCTGAGGAACAAGAGGTTGATATTGGCATGCTCTCTCGCGAATGCTGAGGAATACAGAAATGCTACCTCGGCACTGCTGCTACGGATCCTGAACATCATGGTTAGCTATGCAAAGCAAAGTTAAAGAGCTTTGAGCAGAGCTCTAGATTCTCCAAGTGGTGGGTACAGGGGCATAGCGTGGGGGGTGCCAGAGGGGCTGTGGCCCTGTGCGTGGATTTTTGAGGGGGCACAAAGCAGGCGCCCCCACGCAGGTGACTGAGGAGAGGCAGTCCTTGAGGTACTGCACTCCCGAGCCATTTAAGAGTTACCTCTCACCCACTCCTCCATCTCCCCACTTGGGAACGTCTTTGTTGCTTGGGTTGTTCAGTGCAGGGGCAGACAGAAGACAGATGGGGATCTGCTGGAAGATGACAGAGTGATTTGCAGTAGAGCAGCAAAAGTTCTCCACTCTCAGTAGCTTAACCATAGTAACGAGAAGGCTTTTCCCCTTCTAGATTGTTGTTTAGTCGTTTAGTCGTGTCCGACTCTTCGTGACCCCATGGACCAGAGCACGCCAAGCACTCCTATCTCCCACTGCCTCCCGCAGTTTGGTCAAACTCATGTTTATAGCTTTGAGAACACTGTCCAACCATCTCGTCCTCTGTCGTCCCCTTCTCCTTGTGCCCTCCATCTTTCCCAGCATCAGGGTCTTTTCCAGGGAGTCTTCTCTTCTCATGAGGTGGCCAAAGTATTGGAGCCTCAACTTCCGGATCTGTCCTTCCCTTCCAGTGAGCACTGAGGGCTGATTTCCTTAAGAATGGATACGTTTCATCTTCTTGCAGTCCATGGGACTCTCAAGAGTCTCCTCCAGCACCATAATTCAAAAGCATCAATTCTTTCAAGACAACCAGGGATGAAAAAGGAGCTGATGTAGGGTGTGTGTGTGTGTGTGTGTGTGAGGGAGAGAGAGAGAGAGAGAGAGAGAAAGAGAGAGATTGAGATTCCTGAGCTGAGTGTGTGTGCAAAGGCACCGGGATCTGCAATTCAATGCTCATCCCCTTAAGTGACTATTTTGTACCTTCTCTGTTTGCTGGACCTTGGGTTTTGTAATGAAAAACAAAGTTGATCGTGCAAGCTGGAAGTCTGCCCACCCAGCAGTGGAGCGTGTCTCCATGTTGCCTAGGTTGGGTGGGTGCACCCAGGCATATGTCCCCATTCCAGAGGCGGCTTGAGGGGCTGAGGACAAATGGACCCTACTGCACCTGTCCAGCCCCTGTTGGAGCTGGAGTGACACCAGCCCTGGCAGCCATGGCTGTTGCACCCTCCACATGCCACCCTCCCCAGATCTGCAGGGGGGATGTGGCAGCCATGCACCCCTTGATCCTAGCCTTGCACAATGCTGGGATCGAAGGGCGCAAGGTTGTCGCATCCCCCCCTTAGCCTTGCAAGGCTGGGATCCAGGGATGGTAGCACACAAAAAACATGTGCTGTGCCACCTGCCCCGGGGGGAGAGCATGCCCCCCCATGCCAGTACCCCCAGAGGGGCCCAGTGCTCCTCTCCAGGAGTGTTGGTTCCTCCATTGGTGGACAGGGTTATTGTTACTGTTTATTACTATGTTAGGTCTTTTTATATTTTAAACTGCCCTGTGTTCCTCAGATGGTTGTTAATAATAATAATAATAATAATAATAATAATAATAATAATAATTGTGTCTATAAAAAGAGGGGCAAGGAAAAGTCTGCAGATGCTGAGCCCTGCCTGAAACATCACCTAGTTTCTCCTTTGTTCCAGCGCAATTGTGAAAGTGACCACGAGGAAGATCTTCCCAGCCGGCCGGCACCTCACCATCTCTTGAGGAGGAGGAGCAGTATATCTTAACTTCACCAAACAGAAACGGGAGTCGGACTGAGATTTCCACGTGCCTAACAGCGCAGCTCTTGCACAACTGAACACTTTGTCTCGGGGGCTCTTTCTACCCCCAACGTATACGCAAGCACAGACCAGAAAGGCTCGTGTAGCTGCTTGGTGACTCTGGATCCTCCGAAGTCAGGAAGAAGCCACAATGAAGTCCCAGACGCGTTTGGTGCACTATAAATTGTCACGTACAAGCCAAGATAGGAGTGGACTGTGGGATATGAGGTGTCATTTCTAGAGGAAAAAAATTGACTCCATTAGTATTTTAACTGCAGATAAGAAGTTAGACCAGTGTGTGCAGAGCTGGTGATCCAGGGGAAAGAGCTGGGCAGGAAACTGAGGTGTTGGAGCAGGAGTAGGATGATAAGGTAGGGATGGTGTCCATTCCAGGTGCACCCAGGCAGCCAGCTGATCTTGGGCGCTGTGTAGGTGAGAGCAACCTCCCCCTTCTTCTTCGAAGCCCTTGAGGGCAACCCAGCCCCCAGATCTTTCTTGCAAAGAGACACAAGATTGTTTCTATCATGGGCAGCGGACAGGAAAAGCAAAAGCAGGCTGCAGGGTGTTCCTTTTTGACAAGCTACATTTCCCACCAGTCTCTGTTCTCCTGCAGAGTTGGGTGCATTTGGCAAACATTTGATCCTAATCAGTTAAATGTAGTGATTGGGCAGCAGCCCTCATCTCCTGGCGAAGGCCAGAGGAAGAAGCCTCCTTTCCTTGGCACCTGCTGCATCGTCCTTCTGCAAACACATCCTGCCTCCCCTGCCTTGCCCCTCTCAAGGATCAAAGCGACTTAGTCAATGGCACCCCTGGGCTCTTCTGGCCACCCCCCCCCTCCGGTAGCAGGACACCTTAGCCCAGAGGGGAGCAGTCAATTTATTTATTTATTTCACAACATTTATAAACTGCTTGATTTTTAAAAGAAAACCCTCAAAGCGGTTTGAGCAAACAGCAAAATCTAGAAAAATGAATAGCCCTACTTTAAAAACATACAAAAAGTTAAAAAATACTGAAACAGTTTAAAATGACCTCAAGTTTCTAAGCATCTAGGTAAAGGTAAAGGGACCCCTGACCGTTAGGTCCAGTCGTGACCGACTCTGGGGTTGCGGCGCTCATCTCGCTTTATTGGCCGAGGGAGCCGGTGTACAGCTTCCGGGTCATGTGGCCAGCATGACTAAACCGCTTCTGACAAACCAGAACGCTGTTTACCTTCCCGCCGGAGCGGTACCTATTTATCTACTTGCACTTTGACATGCTTTTGAACTGCTAGGTTGGCAGGAGCAGGGACCAAGCAAGAGGAGCTCACCCAGTTGCAGGGATTCGAACCGCCAACCTTCTGATTGGCAAGCCCTAGGCTCTGTGGTTTAGACCACAGCGCCACCCCCGTCCCTTGTAAAGCATCTAGGTAGGTTTGTCTAAAAGGAATGTTTTCAGCAGGGGGCACATTTCAGATTTAGAGAGAGTGACAAAATGGCTGCCCTGCGGCAGGTAGAGATGGCAGGCCAAACATGGTTGCCGTGGGCAGCAGGCATAACTCAAAAGTTTGAGAGTGCAGTCAATACTGCTGCTCCCCCTCCCCTGCTCTAGCCAAGCTCATGCTTACGATGGGAAATCAGATTTGTTCTGCTGGCAGAGATACAGCTGTTAAAGGCACAATAACCCTGTTTTCCCCTGTGATGGCCCTAAACCAAAGCCTAGGTTGCCATCCTGGACACAGTTACTGGGGACTAAGCCCCATTTAAACACAAAGAGATTTGCTTCTGAAGTAGACATATATACCATTGTTTGGTCAAGTGAATTCCTGACACACATAAACATCAGCTCCTGCACAACCAGAGACAAGCCTAAGTCTCTTTGCAAAGTTTTCACATTTTGCATTTGCCATTTGGATAGCGGATTCTTTAACATTGTCATTCACCTATTATGCCGGGATTACCTGATCTGAGAGGAACCCACCTCAGGGAAAATGCATCCTGGTTTCTAGGAAAAAAGGAAGGGCAAACTATAGAGATTTCAAGACTTCTAGAAAATGAGTCATCTGTTGTCCTTTGAGTCAATATGGTCAAACTTGTGCTGTAATTCCTGATGTTCTTCCGCCTCCCCTGTGCGATTTATTCCATTCCAATATATTTCATCCCATCCACCACATGTTTCTGCTTCCTGAGTCCTGTTGGGATAGGCCTATGGAGGCTCTGTTCTCAAAATTTATGTTCCTAATTCTTGGTTTCTCCTCCTCCCTTCTTCTTCCCTGCCTTCATCACCTGCCTGGAACGAAGACAAGCCTGCTGGGACAGCTTTAGATGTCTTTTCATATATTATTAAAGGGAAAAGGGGGGACAGTACTTTGCTCCCAGTGAGTTATAAGCCATACTGCTGTTTCCACCAACATATTCAACATTATTTTGGAAATGTACTCTTCAGTTAAGTTAGTTGTATCATGTTGAAAAATCACTCTGCTGTGCTTTTATACTACCTTGTGGTCCTTTGGTCCTTTGGCCCAGATCTCCATGTTCGGCCCAGATCTCCATGTTTCTTACTCAAGGGTTGTGTGTGGGTATATATTTTCAAACCTCATTATGGTCAGCATTTTGCTTATGCACTTGTATTTTGGGTTTTGATATTCACCATGATGTATGCTGTGTTTTTGTTTTTTGTGTGTGTTGCAAAAATTTCCAATGTGCGTTTGTTGGAATTGCCCTCTCCAAAGACAAAACACCAGTGAGTTAAATGTTTGAGGGCAACTTCTTACATTCATTTTGATGTAGCAAATTATCCAAGAGGCAAGACCTGTGATCTATCACATCTGCGGGGGGCGGGGGGGAGTAAAGTACTCCAGGACATGTTAAATCTCAGCTTTCACCAGAAGAAACGCTAATGCAATCTGATTCAGACAAGGACGCTCTTTTCCTTGCCTGCTCTTCCGTTTTGAAGCTGCCATTCCTTTTGTCCTCAAGGCACAGTTTCCCCCCAATCCGATATCATCACATTGCAACATTTGTACCTCATTACCTGCTTTTCTCATGTTGTGTTCTGTTATCAGCTGTATACCAAATGTACCGCCCCTCTTATCCTGAGGAACATTTTCCAGAATAAAACAGTTACATATTTGCTTTGTTAGGAGATAATGAGTTAAAAATTCTAAACTTGATACAGTAGAACCTCTACTTACGACTGCCTCTACTTGGGCCTGATCCAAGTTGCGACCACAGCAAACCTGGAAGTAAATACTGGATTTGTTGTGATTTGTGCACATGCAGAAGCGGCTTCTGCCATTTACACACACGCAGAAGTGCGCTGCCGCTGAATGCGCCTGCGCACAATGGTGCTTCTACCAGTGACCCGAATCGACTTACAAACGGACCTCTGGAATGGATTATGTCCATAAGTAGAGGTTCCACTGTACTGTATTTGGGCATTAGATCTGTAGTACATATTGAAGAATATACAGAAGGTTAAAAAAAAAGAACTGATTTGCAGAAGATTCATTAATTCTGGAGCTCATCCACTCCATGGAAGCAAGTTGCAGTTGTTCACTCCTACTAACATAGAAGAACTGCACCTACTTCCATCTGCAAAGGACACTTAAAGGATAGATAATGCAGGAAATAAAGCTCAGGTTTGCTATGTTCAGCTGGTCATAATGCAGAAAGGGGAAATTGTGTGCATGGTATTACATTAAGCTTGGCACCGTAATCTTGATCCCCTGCATCAGTGATTTTAACATGCGTAGCATCACTTGAGATTAATTGTACAGGAGATCATTCAGCATTCAGCAGCTACATAAACCAAATCAATGCAATCTGCATTGCAAAGGAGTTTAGCTCATTGCAGTAATGGGAAATGTTTGAACCGTTTCCAATGTAAAGTTCACAAACTGCCTTCGATCTCTGGGTTTGAGGCAGTGGAAAGCTTTGACTTATTACAAAATGTGCATTTTGCAGTTAAAAATTGCAACCTTTGTTTAAAACCTGCTCAATGGTGCCTTATTAAAGGTCAGATTATTCATCCACCTTGCCCAGCATTGTCTCCTCTGATTGGTGGCAACTCTCCACAGGGATCATGGGAGAGAGGAGGGTCTTTTCCATCACCTTGCCCCTAGATCTTTTTTTTTAAACTAGGGATGCTTAATATGAATTAGACTCAGAAGCTTCTGCTGGTGCCCTACCACTGAGCTATGGTCCTGAATTGGCTAGGGACTTACATAGCATGTTCAGCGTAACCACCTTCTCATTCCATGGGTAGAAAAAGCAAGTTACCTGCAGACCCGGGTAGCTGCTTTGCATGATCTGAGAGGCACATCCCACAATTTTTTGCAATGCCAGCATGTGAACCAAGCCGACTGTGGCACTTGCATATCTGACACTGCAACACTCAGCAGCACCTTTGCTAGATGTACAGTTGCAATGCCCCCGCCTTAAAAAACAGTAATTCAAAACAGTCTCTTGATGTTATTGTGCACTCAGGCTGGCCCTACACGCATGTTCCACCAGGCAAAAGAAATTTATTCCCTTTCTTTAAGAATCTGTCTCCTGTGCCAAGTCACAGTTGTTGCTTTTTGAGGGTACAGCAAAGATCTGGGGCCTGCATGTTTCCAATAGCAGCTACCTCTGCTAACTATCTGATACCTCCTTTGCATGGATGGAGTGGGCACAGGATGTGTTGGTGATGAAATGGACCTCTGCAGCCAAAAGCTCCTGTCTCAGTCTAGCGTTGGTGCAGTGGAAAAGCCACCTATTGGTTTTAATTCTTGCTTTGAAGGTAGGACTTGGTGAAGTGCTAGGAGCTAAAGTCCTGGCAAGGTTCAGGTTGCACTGGATAGAATGGGTGGTGGTTTGGAAAAGAACTGGGGGCTACCCATCCCAAGCGACTCAGCCACTTGCAAAAGAGTAGTGGAGATTCACAATCAATGCAAGTGGGGGTTCAGGGGAAGGGATGATGGAGCTGGGTCAGGGAAACGGGGTCTTGGTGCACTTGTTCCCAGGGCTGGCCCTACCAACAGGGCCAGCCCAAGTGAAGCAGTAGATGGTGGGGGGTGACAGCAGCTGTAGCAGCCCCCACTGACCTTTCACCCTCTGCTCCCCCAGTATGGGTAAAACTAGGGTCTCAACTAGGGCCAGGGACTTTTCAGTACTGGCCCCAACTTGGTGGAGCACTCTGTCACAAGAGGCTAGGGCCCTGCAGGACTTGACATCTTTCCACAGGGCCTGCAAGACAGAGCTGTTCCGCCAGGCCTTTGGTTTGGACTCAGTCTGACCCTTTTGTTTCCCTCCCCTTATGGTTTTGATTTATGGGCTACTATTAAAATAAGGCTGCATTTTAAATTGTATTTTAATAAACTGGTTTTTTTGTTATTTTTGTTTGTCCCCCCCCCCCATATGTTTTATTGTAATTTTATTGGTGTTAGCTGCCCTGAGCCTGGCTCTGGCCGCGGAGGGTAGGGTATAAATAAATAAAAATATTATTATTATTAAAATCAGGCTGTGGATGTAAATTCAGCAAACCCATCAAAAGAGAAAAGTAGGATTGGAATAGACAAAGCCGGCATCAATCCATGAGGATGCCACACCACACCTTTGTGGCAAATATTCATCTCTGGCCCTGCTTCAGTTCTCTGGGAAGACGATTCAGGTGGCAGTGGGGTGGATGGCCTCTGATCTACCCACTGAGCTGTCACCAGATGGTTCTTGAAAGCCGGCTCCATGCATGACCAGGACTGTGCAGCTGGGCTTGCAGGTGTGGCCAGACAGCTTCATTTGGTGCTCTGCCTCAGTTGGGTGGCACAGCATCCAGCCCCAGCTCTGTCGCTTCATCCAAACCTGTAGAAACCTTGATCTTCCAAAGGATTCTGCATGTAAAACCCACTTAGCATAATTGTAAGGGAGTGGTGGCCGCTGGCCAAGTTGACTTTGAAAAGGGATTCAAGCCATTCTTGGGAGAAGAGGAGAGGCCTGTCAGTGACTACTAATCTTCATGGCTAATATGCTAGTTTATTGTTCAGAGGCAGTGACTATCTGTTGGGGGGGGGTGGAAAAAAATAAGAGGGAAGGCAATTATCTTCATGTCCTGCTTATTGGTCTTATGGGAAGCTTTGACAGGCAGGTGTTAGAAAGAGGGTCTTAAACCAGCTGGGTCTTTGGGGATCTGATCCAGATGGTCCCTCCATGTGTCCTTATATTCCCAAGGAGGAAGTAATATTTCGTGCCAAACATCGGAGTTGGGCGTTTGCTTTCACGGAAGAGTGAAAATTCGCGAGACTGAAAGATGGCACGAATTCTTGGCCACACCCTTTTCCTGACACTGACAACCTCGGAGAGAACCTGTCTGAGCCCTGGCTGCCCGCCAGTGTCCTGGCATCCTTGGATTCGGGGGTTTCTCCTTTCTCTTTCCTCCTCCTCCTCCTACTGGACAGCTCCCCTCTGGCTGCCACGCGCGCCTTGGTACCAAGGCAAAGCTGCCCTTGCTTTGGCTGATGGCGCCTTTGTCAGCGAGGGAGCAGCAGCTCTTCACCAGCTCTCAGCAACTGGACAGCAACTCTGCTGCTGGCGCCTCCCCAGCTGCTCGTGTCAGCGCTTTGGAAGCGCTTCTTCCTGTCTCGGGGCGCCTGGCAAGGATGGCTGGGGGAGGGAGAGCTAGGGGCGCAGACGCAAACTGGATGCAACCAGGAGCTTCATAACACTGTGATAGCGAGTGGGACCGGGAATGGGCGCGGCGAGGGCGCAGAGGGGATTGCCTGCCAGGCGACCACCAGCTTTTCCGCTCAAATTGGAATTGGCAGTTCTTAGCTTACGTCTCCCCACCCTTGAAGTGTCTCCCCCTCCCCTTTCTGCCTGTGTTTCCCCCCCTTCTCTCTCCTCCTCCCTGTTGAACCTCTCATTGCCGCCACCCCCGCGCCGCCGCCACCTTTCCTTCTCAAGGATACATTCATAAATAACCCTCCCCCTGGAATATCTCTTCTGCCTGGTCTAAGCAAGCTGATCCCGAGTCAGGCTGATGGTCCGTCGAGTCCAGGAACCGGCACTGGGTCTCCAGGGATTCGTCCAGGAGTCTCTCCCAGCCCTGGGGTGATGGGTATCAAACATGGGACCTCTTTCTTGCATAATTGCACAGGACCAGGGCAGCGGGGGTGGGGGCATGGGCGGGGATTTCTTTTAGGCGGGGGCAGCCAAAGTTGGGGGGCAGAACCTCAGATAATTGAGTACTTTCAATGCTTTGTGGATCTAGGGGGCAGCTGCCCATGGGTTCTTTCTTGCCAACCTCCCATCATCCAACCATGGGCTTAGCCCAAGGGGGCAGCTGCCCCCCCAAATCAGTACAAATCTGCGGTTCTGCCCCCTCAACAAAAATCCTGCAGGTACCTTTTCTCCAGCAGGTACCTTTTAACTGCAACAGGGCTGGATGAACCTTTGTGGTAACTACATTAAGGGCTTAGAGTCCCAGTCTAACAGGGGAGACTGTGATGGTGAGATTTTATGGGAGCTTCCACTGACGGGGGTGCACACATGCCCACCCCCTTTACACCTGGTTGCAGTTCTTTGTAGCTCAGAACATCTTGGCCACACTGTCAGGACAAATATTTTTGTAACCTGCTTAGATACTATATTTGCAATCACGCAGTGTATGCATTTTTTTAAAAATTAGCAGGCATAATTCTGAACATGGCTGCTGCCAGCTGCTTCTTAAGGTATGTTTCAAAACACGGGACTTGGGGTAATAGATCTCCTGGTTGGACCTCTTAGGACTCTAATCTGGGGATCTTGAAGCGCTGTACTCTTTTTCTCTTGCTGCTGATGCAAGCTCTCTTATTCTCAGCTGCGTTGGGACATAATTTTGCAGGAAGTTCATGAATAAGCATTTCTGAAGCAACCCCACACCCCGGGCTGAGGCTGGAGAGAGCCAAAGGCTAAGTATAAATCATGACTGATGGGAGAGAGGGGGAGAGGAAGTGGAGTCAAGGATGGATCCCTGCCCTAACCCTAGCACAACCTTTCACAGTCTGTTGCTTTTGACTGCCCAAGCATATGGGAGCATCTTTTTACTAACACAGGCCCCTTGGGACCGACCTGTCACATCACCTGTGTGTGTGCCTCTTTGACCACAAATGCAATCTAGGAGACTTTCATTTTTAAAAAATGCATTTCTAGTGGGATTGCTGTGTTAGTCTGTGGCAGTGGAAACAAGGTCCTGTGGCACCTACAAGACAATTAAGCTGATTAGGCCAACAAGGCTTTTGTGAACTAGAGTGCAAGACTGTGCTATGTTGCTAGACCTCATGGTTACAAGAGGTCAGGGATGGCTAAACCTTTTTGCTTGAGGATCACATTCATTATGGCAAACTGGCTGTGTCCCAAGGCGAGTGTAGTCATCTCACACTTTCACATGCACAGACACACAGGCACACAGCCCACCCCCAAGCAGATGGGTTCAGATAAGCTGAGGAGAGGAGTTAATCACCTAGCGCTACCTCTCTCCTCTTGCTGTGGTTGCCAAAATTGGTGGTCTGGAAAAACATTACTTGGGGCCCATATCAGGACCCTAAATTGGGGATTGGCAACCCTGGTCTGTGTGCTCATGTGCATGTCACGGAGGCCTTATGAAGATGTAGTGGCCTGGCCAATGCAAAGCAAACGCTGTTAGTGTCCTCTTTTATATAGCCACTTTCAAATTTTTTTGATGGGGAAAGGAGCCCTACCTTAAGTTAAAAGAAATGAACAAGATGCTTATAATTTGGTATGAGGAAGCCAAATGGAATATTCAGTTCCCAAGGCTTTTCCTTAGGCAGCAACTGTTTATTTTCATTTATTTCTCAATTTCTCAAACACCTCAGCCACTTGCAAAGGAATGATATTTCCAAAATTTCAAAAGCCAAGGCATGCCTGTGGGCTGGGCCAAAGCAAGCTCAAGCAGGTACACAGAGCACTAGACAGAGCGTTAAGTTTTGCCCTGGGTTCATGTGCACTCCCTTCACCTTGCCTTTGTCTTCTAACCCCTAGCTGTAAAATGGATACAATTTTGATAGGGCTATGGTTGAAGCTCTTGAGGAGCTGAAAGTCAAAAAGATTGTACAAATAAACATGTATTTTGTGATATACAGTAGCACTGGTCCAAAAATGAATATAAAATGAAATTTATTTGTCCCATTTCTTTAATAAAATGTGGAAGGCAATGCAATAAAAACAGCATAAAACAACCAATCCTGGGTGCAATAAAAATGATTGAAACAACATCAAACAGAACAAGCAACCAATTAATATCAGCAAGGAGTCTCAATGTCCACCCTGTTGGACAAAATAATTGCATTGAGATTTATTACAATTTGAAACCCAATTTAAATTAGAGTGCCTGAGGGATTGGGGGTGGGTGGGGATGAATAGGGTCGTCAACCCAATAAATAAATCTCCTAAAGCAATTCTATGCCTCAGTCCTTGTTAACCTGGTGCCTTCCAGGTGTTTTGGACTGCAATTCCCATCAGCCCCAGCCAGCTCAGCTATGCTGACTGGAGCTGATGGGAGTTGTAGTCCCAAGCAGCTGGAGAGACAATGTCACTTTACTCAGAATCAAGTCCTACTTTATTAAATGAGCCTCACTCACATGTAAGTATATGCAGATGAGTGAAGCCAACGGGGATTAACTGAGTGATTAATTTTGTAAGTCAAGAGTTCGAAAGCCAAAGAAACAAACAAACAAACCTGCTTGCATTGTGATAGAAGAGGCATTTGCTCCTTTGACAGAGGAAAGGGAATGCTTCTTTTTATGCAGTGGTTTTTAAAATAAACAACTGAGATAAAAATAATATTTGTAAAAGCTGGATCAGTCAGGGTACTTTCACCTGATCAATCAGGGACTTTTTTTTAGTGGAATAAAAGCTTCTAGTAATAATAATAATTTATTATTTATTTTACAAGTACTACTTGGCAATAGTCTATATGAGCAATGTTCTGGGACTGTCTTATCAGTGGCTGAACAGGAGACGGTAGTATGATGTGGCTGCAAAAAATGGTTTATGGGATGGGATTTTCAGCAGCATTAATAAAAGTTTAACTTGAAAGTCAGAGTTGTCCTTTATTTCGGATTAGTCAGGGCTCATCTGGAGTATTGCGTCCAGTTTTTGAAGATGAAAAACGTCAAGCCTCTGAAGACAAATTGAAAGAATGGAGCGATGCAGGACGAGAAGGAGGACAACATGTAAAGCAGCACTCTCTGCACACAACATGTAAACAGCAGCAGTGTTGCTATTCATAACTCCTGGACACACTACTGCTTCTTTATCAGGCAGACACAATACTTGCCAGCCTGTTGTGGTCAGAGGAAACAGAAGCCCCATAGAACTCCCTTCCCCAGCCTGGAACTGCCCATATTGAAGGAAGCCCCCATTGGACGATTTGCAGTGCCTCACCACAATCTTGGATTTCCATGAAGAAAAACCCAAGAGGCCAGGAAAAGTGAGCTTAGTAGTTGCTTGGGGTGGGAAAGGGAAACTCTAGGGGTTAATGTGGGAGAAATGGCTGAGAGGGTTGGAGAGTTGAGTGAGCAGGGGTACAGCCCTGTGTGTGTGTGTGTGTGTGTGTGTGTGTGTATAAATAAAGTCCTCCAACCTTTCACCAATGAAACAGAGACAGCTTATTCCATCATGATGATGATTTTATTATTTATACCCCACCCATCTGACTGGGTTGCCCCAGTCACTCTGGGTGGCTTTCAACATATATAAAAACATTATAAAACATTGAACGTCAAAAAACTTCCCTATACAGAGCTGCCTTCAGATGTCTTCTAAAGGTTCTATAGTTACTTATCTCCTTGGCTCAGGGGTCACATAATTCCACATCCTAAGGAAAAGTGGGGCATTCTGGGATCAAATCAGAAAACGGGACAGCTTCTGTAAACCCGACTGTCCCTGAAAAATAGGAATACTTGGAGGGGCTGAAATACATAACTACAATTTCCGTCATCCGTATTTATTTTCTACTGTTGCTCCAGAGGGCAAGATGAGATCTAAGAGCTTGGGTAGATTTGGGTTGAACATTAGGTGAAACTTCATGAGAGTAAGAGTGGCTGGCCAAGGGATCCGCTTCCCTGGAAGGATGGTGGGCTCTCTCTCCTGGGAGGCCTAGGAAAGAGCTTGGGAACACAATGACTCTGGATTCCCTCCACGGAGCAGAGGATATGGCTAGCCAGGATACAAGCCTACAACTCTATGATCAACAAGCCTTATCCACAATGGCCATGTTCTGCTGCCACAGTCAGAGGCAGTATACCTCAGGACAGGGCCGACCTACCCATGAGGCAAAGCGAGGCAGCTGCTTCAGGCCACAAGATCTACAAGGGCAGCGTATCTTGCCTCCAAGGAATGCACTGTCCACTGTTGTCATTGCTTTACTCCGCCCTTGTTCCCAAAGTACATATTTATCCCCAACCCCCTGTTCCTGATGTAGGTCTTCACTCACCTGTTCTTCCCTGTCGGGTGGAGAGGGCCATTTTGTGGTTTGCCTCAGGTGCTAAAATATCTTGGGCCAGCCCCGCCTCAGGATACTGGATGCTGTTGCCCTCAGGTCCTGCCTTTGGGGTTCCTCTGGAGCATATGGTTGGCCACTGTGGGAACAGACGACTGGACTGGACAGTCTGATGATCTGATCCATCAGGCTCTTCCTATGTTCTTATGATTCTATAATAAATTAATAGCAGTTAATTGCTCTCCCAGCCCCACCTGGAGACTGGCCTTGGCACCTACTGCATGCAAAGGAAGTGCTCTCCAGCAGAGCTGCTACTGCTGCAGCTTGGACCCCTCTGGACTGGAGCTGCCCCTCAGCTTCTTGCTGGAGTAGAAAGTGCTTTCCCAACAACATGGTGTCTGGGGTTTGGGGTTCTTTTGTATTTTTTTGTTTGCTGATACGGTTCCTTAAAAACACACAACCTAAAGTGAAATATAAATGTATTAAAATAAATAAAAACAAACAAAAGAACCAGAAAACCACTATTAGTATAAATGCAAGAACACCACTATGATTATTATTGGTTATTGTGATGATAATAATTGTGCTTCTCCAAGCCTATGACAGGAATAGGATTTTGTTGATGGGTCTCAGAGACCCGGGAGGCGCCCATCGCCCTCCAGCAGGGGGCGCGCTGCCAGCGCCTCCCTTCGCCTGACGCTAGGGGGCGGCAAACAGCGGGAAGGCAGAGAGGAAAAACTGAAGCGGGCGAGTGCGCGGGGCGGGGGACAGAAGAAAGAGGCGGCGGCGGCGGCGGCGGATCTCGCGAGGCCCCTGAGGAAGTCCCGCGAGATCTCGCCGACTCTTTCCCTCCCCGCGTCATGTTTCCTCCCCTTTGACAAGCTGCTGCCGGAGAAGCAGGAGAAGCGGGGAGGACGGGGGCGCCGCCGTCGCTGTCGCTGCCTCTGCCGCCGCCTCACGGGACCTCCCGCCGCGGGCCCCGCCAGCCTTGCCCGGACCGCACCTTGGTAAAGGGGTCTCCTGCCGGCGCGCTCCTCGGCGTCCCCGCGGGCGCCCGCGCTGAGGGAAGGCGAGGCCTGAGGGGAGGGGGGAGGGGCAACCGCCGCCGGGGAGGGGCGAGGGGGAGGGGAGCCCCGCCGAGCGGGGAGGGATGGGCCCCGCCCCCCGCGGAAAGGGAGGGGGCCGGGGCGACCCCGCCCGTCACCCCGGGGACTCCACCATTGGGGCGCCTTCCCCCCATCATTTGGGGCGCCCCTGCCATCGACCTCTCCGTGACGCCGCCGCCGCTGCTCTTCATCTCGCTAACTATCTCTTATTTATTATGATGCTGCTGGTGTAATAATAGATCTTGGACTTGGCTGTTCTGATGGCAATTCCGCCGCCGTCGCTAGTGGTCTTATTTGTGTCAGTGCCCTCCATATTACGATATTGCTGCTGCTGCTCTGGCTGCTGATTGTTATTGTTATGTGTGACAGTGCGCATAGCAATTTCCACAGATCTGTAAGCAACGTTACACTCACACACGGCCCTTTCCCCTCCCTGTAGGCCCATATAATCTGAAATCAATCATGAGGGAGAGAGGATGGTTCCTAGGGCTGAACAGGAGCTTGTTGGTGCCTTCTTCTGTTCTGTTTTCTCAGCAGTAAAATCCCTGCCTCAGCTTCCCGTCTTGGAGCCTAAAAAGGCAATTTGCTTAACCACGTGGAGTTATTCTCGATTTTTTCCTTTTCAACAGGCTACATCAAGTGTCCCATAAGTGGGTTGTCTGAAATAAAAATCGCAAGCAAAACCTGCAATTAGGCCCACATCAGTAAATGCACCCCGGCATGTGTTGAGTGGTGGCATGTGGGTCTGCAACTTTTGCTTCTGATGGGCAGTTTGGGTGGCTCATCTAGCCATGTGCATGGATGGGGGATGGTGGGAATGGCTGGCCATGAGGGCTTGTGTGCATCTTCCCACTAAAGTGTATTGTTTTGCAGTGGTTAATCTGAGATGCACTGAGATCTCACTGTGAAAGCAGAGCAGTATAATTGCACCCATAAAGATATAATGAAAGAACAATAAGTGATCCACCCTTGAACAGCTCCTTGAAGTGCCCCATTATAGTCTCCAAGCCTTACTGCAGCTGGTAGTAGCTCCTGTGTGGCAGGGAGGCTTTTTAAACCAGGGGTGGGTAGACTTGCGGTTATTCAGATCTACTTTGTTGTTTACTTGAACCTCAAGTTCCACCAAAGCCAATTGAAAAGACATACAATTAGAACTTAAAGAACAGGTTGCTTTTGAGAACATTCTGGGCCTAGGTACCAGAAATGAACTGAACTCAGTCATTGATTCCTGGTTTATTCATTTCTGTGGCCTGAGATAGGAAAAAGAGGCATTGTTGTTAAAACAAATGGGAGTCAGAAGTTCTCCTGCAAATCACCCAAATATCTACCATCCCTGGTTTAAATGACCTACGTATCTGGGTCTTTACAGCAAAATTGGCACACCCCCACCTGTTGCTATAGTCCGTTGTGTGCACAGGATTTCTCTGTTGTTGGATATGTGAAGTGTGAAATATCCAGCTGTCAATTTGTTGTGAGTTGGCCTTCATTGCTGAGGACCTGTTTGTTATTCCACAGCATTACAGAGCAAATATGGTGGCTCTATTGGCTAGTTCTCTTCTTTTTCCAGGAATGCAGCTGCTGTGTTAGATGTGCCCAGTGGTTCCCCCCCCCCCTAAAAAAAAATGTTTAGGGGGACTCTCATTTTCCTACTCATATTGAAATACTGCCCCTCAATGAGACCAAACTTAGATTCACAACATGTTTAGTGATATGCATACCCCTGCCCCCCCCCGAAAAAAAGCACTGGATGTGCCATATATACATTTGTTACTTTTCTAATTTTCTCCTGTACACATCACTGGGCCTTATATACCTGTTTGGCGTGAAATGAAACATTTGAGTTGTCCAACACAAAGCTGTAACAAGTGTTATGGTGTCAGAAAATTGGCAAGAGAGGTTATTTTTCTTGTGTGTTCCTATGATAGTCCTTCATAATATTGTGAAGCTTCTTAGTATAAATAGCACAATTATGAATTGGGTTAATATTCCCAGCTTATTCTTATACAGTATTGAAGGTTCTTTTCTAGGCTATTCTGTAGTTGCAAGCCTTTTTGTAACAAAGTTAAGTAACTGGAAAATAACTTCAAGTACCCCTATGCTGGCACTGCATATTTAGAAACTGGACTCAGAATTTTGGGCACCGACATTGCCCTTACTTATGTACAAGCATCATAACTATATAGGTACAAAGGCAACCAAAGGCCTGGGACATGTCCTCTCCTCAGATGACCTGAGGCAGTTTCCATGTTCCTCAGTGGTATAGTCTTTTCTTTGTGGTTTGATTAATTCCCATGTCTCATACAGGGGAATGATCATAAGGATTGCATACATGCTTGGAATTGTCACATTGAACTTATATTCCATATTCATGCAGACAAGCATAGGATCAGGTTCTTTGTAACTTATTTCAGCTCATAAATGAGTAGTGGATACCATGGATTTTACTTTGTGAAGAAAATGAACGCTTTATTTATCAAATAGCAAACTTTACAAAGGCAAGAGAAACAGTATGTTATACTGTACGTAAAATCAGCCATATTGTCCAGTACGATGTTATGGATTTAGTGAAACCACCATACACTTCAATTTTCCTCATTTCAGTTGTTTAAACTTTTTAAGTGGGTTTGTCTGTCTTTCATGTCACTTTAAACCAGGCGTGGGGAACCTTTCACCCTCCAGATGTTGCTGAACTACAACTCCTGACAGACCTAGCAAGTAGGGCCAGCAGCCAGCTATTGATTGATTAACTTTATTTATACGCCACTTTTCCACAGTGTGCTGTGCCCAAACAGATACTTCCAACAGATATCTGGAAATGAATAAAAATATTTATTAAAAAACACCCAGCAGACATCTACTTATCAAATACACATGCACTGTTATGATAGGATTTAATCAACACGTAGAGGGCCAAAGGTTCCCCAAACCTACTTTAAACTACAGATTAAATTAAACAATGGTTTGAACTGAACAAAGCAATGTCCTGTGTATGCTGCACACACCACATACTTTGGGGACGGATTATGATGGGGTTTGGGTCACAACATACCAACTTAACACCAGTGCTTTAATGATTAATTCAAACTCAGTCTATTGTGGTGAGGATATTTCTTTACCTGTAAAGGGACTAGATTGACAGCTTGATACCAGTTTGTTCTGTTCACTACTAGTCTTCTAACTAACCATATTTCTCTGGTGCCATGCAAATATTTTGGACCACAACAAGCCATGCTCCTATCAGCCCCAGCATCATATGGCTGTGGTGGCTTGAGCTAATGAGAATTCTAGTTCAAAACAGCTGGAGGGCACAAGGTTGGTGAAGGCTGCTCTGAATGAATATTTTTTTCTTATATAAATAGGAGGGATTTTGTTTTTAAAGAAGTTTGCTAGTGTGATGCTTGATTTAGGCTCAGGCTCATTGGTTACTTGCTAACATCTCTGTGATCATTTAACATTTATATGGCCTGGTTTGCACATTGCCCTGAGCTTGAGCATGGCTTAGCAAAAGTATGTGGGGTCCAGGAGAGGAGATCCTGACTGCTTTGCTTCTCTCCCATGAACTAAGTCCTAGTTTGGCTTAGTATGTTGTCCAGACTAGGACTTATGATTTAGCTCTTCCTGACGCACCACAAACTGTAAATCATAGGACAGATATTGGTTACAGCTTGTGGTTAGTTTTGGAGAGAGCTAAACCATGAGCCTTGGACCACACACTAAGCCAAATGATGATGTAGCTCAGCATAACAGCAAAATGACTGTGGAGTAACTAAGCAGCCACAATCTCCTATCTGGGAGCCCAAGTGTTCACACTAAGCCGTGGTTTAGCTTAATGTGATGTGCAAACCATGGCATTGTTTCTAGATTGACAGTTATTTGTGAGGTTGCTGGAATGTTGTGTCACCATAGTATGGTTTAGGGCTCATCCAGACTTCCTTTTTTTTAATGTGTTTCTAGACCAACTGCCGCCTGTCTACCATGGCTGCCTCTTGTGACTGATCCATTGTCATTGAACAAGTTGGAATGTTTCCACGCAACTCCAGTAAGAGTGTTCTTTTCTGGAACATTGGAGATGTTGTACAATAATACAGTGATACCTCTGGGTACTCAGACCTCTGGTTGCATATCCTTCAGGATGCGAACATGGCATACCCAAAAGTATTTTTCTGGGTTTCGCCACGCGTGCGTGCACAGAAGCGCTCTACCACACGCATGCGCAGAAGCAGCACCTCCGGTTGCGAATTCTTCGGGATCCAACCAGAGCTCCGGAACAGATCCCATGCGCAACCGGAGGTACCACTGTATTTAAAAGAGTCTGCATTGCCCATGTTTGTTTGCACTTGTGGCACAATCTGTTGCCTGTGCTCAGTAGTGTGACATTTTGAATGCACCTTTGTGTTGGTTATGTAAAGTAGCATTAAATAAATTAAAAAGGGGTCTAGAAACCTGTGCAGTTTATAAGTTAAGGGTTGCCAGTTTTTATTAACTGAATTTCAGGGCACTTGAGGGCTCTTTGATACATGTGGATTAAAAATGAAACCTGCCAATGCTTAAGAGAAGGGACTATAATGTCTAACAGCTAAAGTGAAGGTATGATAGCAGAATATGGAAGGTTTCAGGTTCAATCTTTGGCATGTCCCATTAAAGAACTGGCTGTAGTAGGGCTGAGAGACCTCTTCCGGAGATGCTGGAAGATATATTTTCCTCAGGTTAGGTAGTGCGGGATGAGATGAGATGGATAATAGTCTTGGTAGACTATTGGTGTCCATTCTGCAAGTATAGGTGTTTATGGCTTCCATTGGAAACCTCCCCCTGCATCTCCCCAATTCAAGATGGGTTTGGAAACTCAGTAACCCTATATTCTGTCCCTTCTGTTATGTTCCATGACCTGCTGGTTGCTGTTCTTCTAGTTTTCTTTTGAGTTGAAGAAGCACCTTTAATAATGTTATAATCTTGTCATTGAATGAACAACAGCCAAGTTCCTTTATTGAAATAGATGTAATAGTATTTTTACGTAAGCCAGAAGTTCAGTATGTTCTAAGCAAGTGATAGAGCAATCAACAGACCACAATGACAACATTTTTTTCTTCAAGCTTGTTAAGAGTGTGTCTGTGTTTAACAAGGAGCTGCTGACAACAGTTAAAAATGGACATATCTTTAGGGGCTGCTGAAGTGTTTATTTTTCTCGCTCCTCTCAAAACATATCCCTGTGTTTCTGATTTTGCATGGAGAATATCTCCAGCAAATTTATTTTCTAACCTTCTGGAGAAGTGACAGCTTTTGTCAGCTTATCAGTATACTGGATTCTAAATAAGTGTTTGTTTTGCTGGTGACGACAAGGGTTCTAGAGTCCAACTCTTCTGTGTTGTGAGCAATTGTGAACCCTTGAAATATGCACACAGCTACCACTGGAAGCTTGGATATTTCCAGAATCACAAAACTGATTTTATTCACTTTTCAGTTTTAAAGTCTTTGTCTGTTGCATGAGTCTCACATTGAAGATTAAAGAGAAGGACACAGTTTTAGGAATTACAAACAGGAAAGCAAGATAAGATTATGTTGCTAGTATACCCCTCTTTCAGTCCTCCCTGGTTGTTGCTGGTGGTAGGACTGTGATTTGTTCTAGGGTAGCCAGTTTGAGATGGCGTATGAGACTGATTGTCTGACTGCTTCAGTTTGTTGAGACTTGGGGACTGTGTGCCTCAGCTTCCCTGTTGACTGTTCTTCAGAAAATGCTGAATGGTGTTCTGCAGTTATATCACCACTGTGTTTGAATGTTCACAAGTGTGATATTGCCCCCAGAATTCACAACTCATCTGAGCGTTACTATGTTGTCATTGTTCATGTGAATTGGCCCTGAGTAGAGCAAAGGAATACCGTGGTTGGGTGGTGCCTGGACTTTACCTCTAAGGGCTGTGGTTGGAGCAAGCTTTGGGTTGTAGCCTTGTACACAGGCGCATGGCAGATTTAAAGTTTGTATTCATTCACAGTTTGGGAAGCTGTTTCGTTTGTTCGTCAGCAAAAGGCAAATGCTCCCAGAGAAGGTGAACACTCACCCAGTGGCGTAGCGTGGGGGGTGCAGGGGGGGCCGGCTGCACCGGGCACAACATCTGGGGGTTAGGGTTAGGGGGCGCAAATCCATGCGTTAGGGGGTGCAAATCCACGGGTTAGGGAGCGCAAATTACTTGCCTTGCCCCGGGTGCTGACAACCCACGCTACGCCACTGCACTCACCATCTACTTCAGATGCATGTTTCAAGCCTTACAGTGTTTAAACAAGAAGCTATAGATTCTGTAGTAGGACTTGTAATTTTTTATTAAAATGTATAAAGTATAACAAAAGTAATACAGTAACAGTAACGGCAGTCATAATAGGCCTTGCATTGCATTTGGACATTTGTGAACCAAAATTTTTAAAATGTGGCAGCAAATATTAGCAGCTGTGTTGAACACAGAATTGATGGTGGTTCTTGTATGTTCATATAGCACAATCCATGTAGATGCAAAGCAAGATAGCAAAAAAGACAGCCTTGTCTTGTATTTAAGGCCTAACTGTGAGCTCGTGCAGATACTTATGGCAAAACTAGATGATTAGGAGAAAGTGTTGATGCATACTTGGTTCTCCTACTCTGATTATGTTTAGTAAATCTCAACATGTGATGTGATGTCAGCATGGGATGTGAGTCCTATGTGGGAAGTGATGCCATCGTATCACAATCACACCTTTTGCTTTCCTAGACTTCACTAGAGGAGAGAAGGGATTGATGCTTTCAGTTGTGTGTTTCCTTTATTGTCTAGTTCACCCTTCACCATCCTGATGTCCTCTAGAGCTCCTATTAAACTGGAATCCAAGTCTACCAAAATGAAATACTAACTGTATGCTTGTATTTTTAAATATCACTTTCTCCTCTAATGTGTTTTTTCCCTTAAAAATAATAGTAATCTTTGCTCACTTATCCTGATGTGTAGCTAACTATACACACACTTTTTTGTCTTTGTTTTCCTTAACCTTTTATTCATCAAGTAATATTTTTGTAGTACATCAGTCTTTGTTTAATTAAGGCCCCCCCCCCCCCGGGATAAATATACTCAGAAGTATGTTCTGTTTGCCACAATTTTAACCATCTTTCTTGCACAGAAGATGGTTTGCATTTTATAAATAATGGCTTATGATCTAAGAGACATGATACAAAAGGAAAAAGGAAGAGGGAGGGAAGAGGAATATAAGCAGGTACAGGCACCAGCTGTTTCATACTGTAATGAAGTTGTATAACTAGGTTGCTGCAGGAGACAGTTCTGTGGCAAGAGGCTCTTGATGGCAATTAGTCCTGGCTAAGCTTGCTGGAAAGGTCCTTGTCATCAGAGTTCAAAATTAACCAGTTTCCAGTTGCTTTCTGCGACTCAGGAGTAACCCCTGGTGACTAAACAGAGATTTCCTCCTCTGGCTGGGAAGGACATGTGCTGAGGAAGACAGAACCTTTTTATTGCTGTATGATTTGCATAAGTAAGTAAACTGAGAAGAAGCTCTTTCTCAGAGTTAAATGGATTGCAGTGGCAGTGGAGAGCAGAAAGGGAGATCTGGCTGATTTTCACCCCTCCTCTTAAATCTCAAACTTTGCAGATAGAAGCGCATTGTGGTTTGCAAGCAAATGGATTGTTTCTCTATTGCGGAGGTTGGGGAGCAGGAAGGGAGATCTGGCTCATTTTCATCCCTTCCCTTCAGTCTTTTTGTGAGACATGTTGTGGTTTTACTTGTGGGGCTTCTGATGCTGATTCCTATGCTGGCTGATTATTTAAGGGCCTGCTAACGGTGACCTTGCTTCTCAAAAGTGAAATGGCTCTAGCAGTAAAGCAGTGCCTCTTTTATTGCTTTGCCTTTCATTTAGTCTCATACTAATATTTTTGCTGGCTTGCTTGGAAGAATAAAGGTTGGATTCATCTTTTTATTTTATTTTATAGGAATGCAGGTTGAGCTTGGGGGTGGAACGCTCTGTCACAAGAGACTAGGGCCCTGCGGGACCTGACATCTTTCCGCAGGGCCTGCAAGACAGAGCTGTTCCACCAGGCCTTTGGTCAGGGCGCAGCCTGACCCCCTCCTCTGGCAATCTGCACAGAATTTTGCTTGATGGTTGCCATTAATTTGATCTTAATTTGATTTTAATTAATTTTATAATGAATGTTTTTAGAATGTTGGACTATTTTGATTGTTGTTAGCCACCCTGAGCCCAGCTTCAGCTGGGGAGGGCGGGATATAAATAAAATTCATTATTATTATTATTATTATTATTATTATTATTATTATTATAACAAAAAGAAGGAGGGGGAAGGTTTCCCTTCCTGTGTATCCCATTTTGAAATTTGATTTTGTGTATCTGATGGTGTATTTGGTGTGCAAGTCGAATAAACATTCTTGAGGTGTGTAAGTCAAATAAACATTCTTATCTCTTGAAATAGATAAGAAACACTTTCAGGTCTAGTTCTTTTTTCCAGCCTTGCCCATTTGTGACAGTGAGATTTAATGGATGTGGGTTTTCTGCTTTGTGAACCCAAGTCTGCAGCATGAGACAGAACATCTTCCTAGCCTTTTCTGGAGATGAGTTAGCAAAATCTGCTGATGATACCAAGTTGTTTGGGGTAGTTTTTAACTAAAAGAGGCTGTGAGGTGCTCCAAAACCAAAAGGATCTCTCCAAACTGAGTGAATGAGTATTAAAATGATAAATCTGATTCAGTGTTAGCAAATGTAAAGTGATGCATGCTGGGGCAAAATATCCTGACATTACGTATATGCTATTGAGGTCTGAGCTGCCAGTGACTGATCAAGAATAAGATCTTAGACTCATAGAGGATAGCTCAATTAAGATGTTGATCCAGGTTGTGGTAGTGGTAAAATGGGTGAATTATAGTTTTGTGACCTTTAGGAAAAGGTTTGAAAACAGAACTGGAAATACCATAAGAAGCCTATTGTGCAGCTGGACATGAAATACTGTCCAATTCTAGTCACTACGTCTCTTAAAGGATATCATAATGCTGGATTTTTAAAAAGAAATGGTGGAGCATCACCAGTGCTATTTTTCTAGAAAAATGGGTGCCGGAACTCCCCGTTTTCTTAGAATGGCAATGGCACCTACCTGAGAGGTGTCGGAACTGTGTTTCCGTGAGTTCGACTGAGCATCCTACTTTTTTAAAGATTTGCTTGAGAGCTCCTGTACCATTTACAGGGAAATGCTTTCCTTCACAGAAGTAAATTTGATATATAACTTTGAAAATAATCGCATTATGCCTTTCCAACTATACAAGTCTATGATTCTGTGTGGGCATGAATGGACAGAAAGAGACTATGTCCGTCACTGGCAGCTCCACTAATCCCAGAAGCTATGACTTTGCATACCGAAAGAAAAAGGTTCTCCCCAGTGAGAGATAACAACAACATCACCACCACCACCATATTTCACCACATAATTGTCACATTTCAATGCTGATTTTTCTTTCAAAAAATGGGGGGGGGGTGACACTTATGTGCTGAATTATTAAAGGACACCCTTTCTTGCTAGGGAGAGAAAGAAACAAACTCGTTCTCACAGCCAGGAGTGATAACACGGGGGCTGGGGGCTGGGCTGGGTAAGAGCAGCATTAGCAACTAGTGAAAATAAAAAGGAAGAAATAAGTTTTTTTAAAAAAAGTCATGTGCCCCCCCCGGCACGCCGCCCTGCAAAAAAAACCCCCTAGTCTAGTGGACTTGAGAGCCACTTTTCTGACAAGATGCTGGAGGTTCAAAGACAGCAAAGGCTCCCTTGGCAGACGGGGAGGGGGAGACACACAACTATCCTGTCAAAACAACAAAGTACATTACCTCAAGTGTAAGGCAACCATTACATAGGGAGATGCTCCTGTTGTTTACCTACAAATCCCATGATTCCCAGAGGCTGCAGCTCCCATGATTCCTCTCGACTACCCTCCTATTTTTTTAAAAAAGTATCCTTTAACTACACCTGCTGGTGTGCAGTTGAACGTTTTAATGTGGTAAATTCAACCTGCGGGAGGCCCCCACTTGTCTTGTTTGTTGCTCCTGCAGTGATTATGCGACTATTATGCAGTGAAATTACAGTAATTAATAAATAAATAAATAAATAAATAAATAAATAAATATTTTTATTATTTATACCCCACCCATATGGCTGGATTGCCAGTGTGGTGTAGTGATTAGTGTGTGTCTGTACAACTAGGATCTGGGCAACCAGGTTTCAAATCTTGACTCAGCCATGAAGTTTACTGGGTATTCCTATCCTATACATGCCTAAATTTAAGTCCTACTGTCCTCTTTGTATAACTGTTTTGCTGTGGCTTGTTACAACCTTCCAAATACAGTGGTATCTTGGGTTAAGTACTGAATTCGTTCTGGAGGTCCGTTCTTAACCTGAAACTGTTCTTAACTTGAAGCACCACTTTAGCTAATGGGGCCTCCTGCTGCTGCCTCCATACCACGGAGCACGATTTCTGTTCTCATCCTGAAGCAAAGTTCTTAACCTGAAGCACAATTTCTGGGTTAGCGGAGTCTGTAACCTGAAGCATATATAACCTGAAGCGTATGTAACCCGAGGTACCACTGTACCACAGATTGCAAAAAGAAAAAAATAAATTATGTGTTTTAAAAGAAATTGTCTTTTGTGCACAGCATTTATTCCATCTTCAGCTAGATACCCCGTATTGTCTTCATTTGCTTTGTAATCCTGTTTTTAAAAAATTGTTGTGGTGACCATTTGAAGGTTCCATTTGAGGTTGAAGGTGCCATTTGGCTCCTATCTTTTATATCTCAGTTTCTAACCCTGCTTGTCAGTTTCTAACCCTTCTAACTTGGATGTTTTGGCTCCTGAACACCACAAATCCGGAAGTGATTGTTATGGTTTGCGAACCTGAACGTCTGACGGGGCATCTGCAGCTTCTGATTGGCTGCAGGAGCATTCTGCAGCCAATCAGAAGCCGCAATTTGGTTGTCGAACGGACTTCCGGAACAGATTCCGTTCAACTTCCAAGATACTACAGTGATTTTTCTGATCTAGTTCTGGCCACGAGTTGGTTAGATAAGCTGTAACGAAGAGTTCACAGGCCTTGGAACTTCCTGTGCCAGGTGGCAAGGATGTCCTGCACATGTTTTGAACTACAGAGCCCATCACCCGCCTTGTAGTACTATATGGTCAGAACTGACTGGGACTCCTGAGAATTGCATTTGAAAACATCTAGATTAGGGAAGGTGGGAAAGATTCAGAGGGACAGTGTGGTCATAATTCTTCCTATTTTATCCACTGTGTGACATCTCCCTGGCCATTATGGATAGGGTTCTAGGCAGCTGGGTGTGGTTCAGCATGGCTGCTTTTCAGCATTTAGAGATCATTGTGTTTATATCATTTTTTCCAATTTTTGTCTGTCTGTTTGCCTTTTTATGACTTCCGTTTTTCAGCAGGAAATCTCTATTATGGTCCAGCTCAAATATTCGATTGTAGTTTTCTGGTTTACTGAAGTTATTTCAAATATTTATTTGCTAGATGGCATTCTCTGGCTAGATGGTTCTCTGAAATATTTGCCATCTTTTAACATTGTATATTACAATGCAAAAACAGATAAAAGAAAAAGGACAGCCTTAGTATCATGTAGTCCTTCAGGTCTAATACCTTCCTTCAGTTTTCTGAAATATTAGGCTTCTTTGATTTTGTCTCCCATACACTGTCACCCCCACTCTCCATTACACAAAACAGAAATGAGGTAATGAGGCTTGTCCAGGTTGAACTGTTTGAGGACTGAATTGCAGATTTCTTACCGCAGTGTTGCTATAGCAATGTATGTGACTGTTGTTCATCCTGCAGTAAGCTTCTCATGACAAGTGTTGGTATGCAGGACACACAGAAAACAGGAAAAGGAGGCTAATGTTGTGAGACTGTAAAATAAGTTGCTCTGGTATTGCTTCCAGGTATTATGTAATATTTTATTTTTATAGTATTTTGTGTGTTCATAGAGCAGCATACAGACATATATATTGTAGTTAAATCTTTTGATGTCTTATTTTTCTAACTCTACAAAATCACTCTGATAGTTGAAGTGCATACTGGGATGCATAATAATAATAATAATAATAATAATTATACCCTTCCCATCTGGCTGGGTTTCCTTAGCCACTGTGAGGTTTACAGCATATATAAAACATAGTAAAATATCAAACAGTAAAAACTTCCTGATACAGGACTGCCTTCAGATGTCTTCTAAAAGTTATGTAGTTATTTATCGCCTTGACATCTGAAGGGAGGGTGTTCCACAGGGAGGGCACCACTACCGAGAAGGCTTTCTGCCTAGTTCCCTGTAACTTTGCTTTTCTCAGTGAGGGAACCAGCAGAAGGTCCTCGGAGCTTAACCTCAGTGTCCAGGCTGAACGATGGGGGTGGAGATGCTCCTTCAGGTATACTGGGCCGAGGCTGTTTGAATTGTGCTCGGAAGCATACTGGGAGCCAGTGAATATCCTTTAGGACCGGTGTTATATGACCCCAGCGACCACTCCCAGTTACCAGACTAGCTGCCGCATTCTGGATTAGTTGTAGTTTCTGAGTCACCTTCAAATGTAGCCCCACGTATAGTGGATTGCAGTAGTCCAAGCCGGAGATAACCAGAGCGTGCATCACTTTGGCAAGACAGTCCGCAGGCAGGTAGGGTCTCAGCCTGCGTACCAGATGGAGCCGGTAGACAGCTGCCCTAGACACAGAATTAACCTGCACCAGGGAATCCTTTACACTCGCCCGCCCCCTGTCCTCCATTTAATGGGAGGAGGTAGTTGTCTTGTTGGCTCCAGAGAATGTGAAATAGGCAAAGCAGGGTCTTCAAGGGTTATTTCAAGGAGCCTTGTAGCTGGATAAGACCAAAGGTCCATCTTGGCATATAGTCATAGTGATTAGTAGCCATTCATAGTCTTCTGGGGAGCCTGTT
The DNA here is from genome assembly GCF_964106915.1 of Podarcis gaigeae. Taxonomy (NCBI): domain Eukaryota; kingdom Metazoa; phylum Chordata; class Lepidosauria; order Squamata; family Lacertidae; genus Podarcis; species Podarcis gaigeae. The sequence continues at coordinate 5,276,388 of NC_139690.1, read as the reverse complement.
CTTTTAGCACATGTATATAACTTTGAAAATGTCCATCTGCCTCCCTTTAAAAACAAGGATTTAAGCCACCCTTATTGTCACATGTTGGCATAGGAGACTCTGGACTGACCTGGAAAAATATTTATGTGTTATGCAGTTTTCTGTTTTGTTTGAATGCTTGCTAACTTACATAAATAGAAATTTCATTTGGTAATAGACCTTGCTCTGTCAGTTTGTATTTCTTAATTTTAACCAGTGTCTCCTGGTTGTGGTAGGAAGATGGAAAATGGAGTGCTATTCACAACAATATTTACTACTACTTCTTTCTTTCTGTTTCTAAATAGAACTTGTGATGAATATGTAATTATTGCACCCCATCCTCCATCTTTTGTTGATTAGTATTGGTGAGATTTATAAACCATAGATAGATAGATAGATAGGTAGATAGATAGATATTTCAAAGGCTAGCCATGTTTAGGGCATTTTGTGTATATATCTGTGTCAAGGTTGGGGCATTTGTGGCCCTCCAGATGCTCTTGGCTGGGGCTGGTATGAGTTGGAGTCCAGCATGGACAAGGACCAGGAACATAGCTGTCAACGTTTCCCTTTTTAAAAGGGAATTTCCCTTATTCTGAATAGGATTCCTCGCAAGAAAAGGGAAAGTATGACAGGAGCCATAGTTTCAACCATTCAACCGGTTCCCTATTTTCATTCATGTGTTTTAACATGTACCCAGTCCCATATTTTCATGTTAAAATACCAGATTCAAAAAAGGAATGATAAATATCTTAGTGGGCTTTTATTTTAGTAAACATCAATTTTAAATGAGTCAGTTATGCAAGTTTTGAAAAGCTGGGAGTAGATAGAGAGCAGGCAAAATATCTGTGACCAGACAGTACATCCTTCTGACTAAATACTGAGAGAACCTGCAGGAGGATTTAGGACTCTGGCAGTAGATAAACACATCCAGGGCTTATTTCTAATAGGAAGCAAACAACTTTGGTGTGCAGGGTGGGGCTTCCTTAAACAGTATTAAAATATTTGTTTCTTCTCCTGGGGTAATAGTAACAACAACAACAACTACTTCACTCCCTTCATAGGGTGAATGAGGTCCTTTATAGCAGGAGGTTAGCAAGTAGCAGATTTCCGTGGAACAGTCACTAAACAAGTTAAGCCGAGTGTTTTGGTGATTTGGGGCTCCATAATCAAAAGGGAACAATTTTCAGAATTGCTTGAAAAATAAGTGCTTTTCTCCATTTGCTTGCTAAATGGAAATAAGCCATTCTCTAGATATGCCTTCAACAGCGTGGTGTCCTTCAGATGTTTAGTCTTCAACTCCCATCATTCTCAGCTATCAAAGGCTGTTGTAATTGATAGAAGAACCTTAGGAAGAGGTGGAAAGGGCTCAACTCTGGTCGTGTGCAAGCAGGTGGCAAATAAAAGTATTCAGTCTCCAGTAACTCTTTTGTTTAATTCTGTTATGGTAAGCTGTCATAACAAAAATAATATAAAAATAAAGCTAGTACTCCCTTCAGTGTATTTTGCATTAACTACTGCTATAATATTATGGTTAGCCGAAGGAAATCAAAATAGAGCTAAAGTAATAGTGGTTGTTGCTATAATTATTTTTTTTGCACCATTGATGTATATGGCACTCAGTAGGGTATCAAAAGCAAAAGAACAGGTAGCGGATCCCTTGAGCCTCTTAGAATCTGGATTTGACAGTGGAGAAGACAACTGAGAGGAAAGGGGGCATATGCAGTGGGATTGAAAGAGGCAAATGCAGTTGCGTGTACTTGGTGGAGAGTTTTGAGGATTAATAGCCAGAGAAGCCACAAAAGAAGGGTGCTTTTGAGGAGGGACTTGGAAGAAGTTGCATCAAATAGAACTCCGGTGGGTGTTCTAGGCATCGGGCACCAAGGGAGACAAAGTGGGAGACTTGGTACCTGTTAGTCCACTCTTGGTCATTGCTTCTTTGCTTGACAGCCATGGGAGTGCCAGTTGTAGGAAAGTGATAATCAAAAGTTGCTTGACTATCAGTTTTCATTTCATGGATTCAGGTTTTCCTGTTGGTTCTGATTAATGGTAAACTTAAAGGAGTAGGGAAATGAATAGAGAATAGATCTGTGTGTGGCTACTGGTCATAGTACCAAGGAAATTGCTGCCTTCAGAAGCATTGTTCCTCTGAACTACCAGAACCTGGCAACAGCCTGTTGAGAAGGGTTGTTGCCTCCACACCCTTCTTGTTAGCTTCCTGGAGGCATCTGTCCAGCCATCACTAGAAGCAGGACACCAGTATGTGGTTTCATCCAGCAAGCCTGGTTTATAAACCATAGTCACCAAATGGCAGAATAGCAATGTGCTAACTTTCTTTCTTTTTGCTGCAGTGGTATGCCTTCATGATTGTAAGCGTTGTTTAATCTTATTTTGGAAAGAGCGCTATCCATGTGGTTATCCTTGTAGCTGGAGGTTATGAGAGTTTACAACTAGAAGGTGCTCTTTATTGCTACCAATTCTGAGAACATTGCTTGCTATACTTAACAATTATAGTCCTTAAAAACCTCTTGTGAATGTGTATCTTGACCCATTCTTTTGAGGGCATTATTGGTAGGTTTTTGAGGAGCAAAATTGTGCGTGTTTATGGAAGAAGCTTTGGGTAATGCTTTACATACTATCACAGCAGATTTCCCTAAAATCATGGATGAGCTTATGCTCAGCTTCAAATATCAACAATCCTTAATTCAGGGAGAACAGTGGCATGTAACCCTTTTCTCCTCAACTTTAAATAAGCATTAAGCAGATAATTTATGGACCTGTGTCCAGTGTTCATCTTTAAAAACTGGATTTTTGTACAACTAGGCCATTGTTTGTTTAATAAATATCTTCTTTTCTATTTGTAGGACTAATGGCAGGTGAATAAACCAACATGGCAGCCATGGTTCCACCAGTGAAGCTGAAATGGCTTGAACATCTAAATAGCTCTTGGATCACAGAAGATAGTGAATCTATTGCTACAAGGGAAGGAGTCTCCATCTTATATGCTAAATTAGTCAGTAATAAAGAAGTAGTACCATTGCCTCAGCAGGTTCTCTGTCTCAAAGGACCTCAGCTACCAGATTTTGAACGGGAGTCCTTATCAAGCGATGAACAGGACCACTATTTGGACGCCCTTCTTAGCAGCCAGCTGGCTCTGGCTAAGATGGTGTGCTCAGACTCTCCATTTGCTGGAGCACTTCGCAAACGTTTGCTTGTGTTACAACGCATCTTTTATGCACTTTCTAATAAATATCATGATAAAGGCAAGGTGAAACAGCAGCAGCATTCTCCAGAAAGCAGTTCTGGGTCAACAGACATCCATTCCGTTAGTGAGCGGCCAAGGTCAAGTACAGACGCGCTAATAGAAATGGGGGTCCGGACTGGACTGAGCCTGTTATTTGCACTGTTACGGCAAAGCTGGATGATGCCTGCTTCAGGACCTGGGATTAGCCTTTGCAATGATGTTATCCACACTGCGATAGAGGTTGTGAGCTCTTTGCCACCTTTATCTCTAGCTAATGAAAGTAAAATCCCACCAATGGGTCTGGACTGCCTGTCTCAGGTAACAACATTTCTTAAAGGAGTAACGATTCCCAACTCTGGAGCAGATACTCTTGGACGGAGGTTAGCTTCTGAGTTGCTGCTTGGCTTGGCTGCTCAGCGTGGGTCACTTCGGTATCTCCTGGAATGGATTGAAATGGCACTAAGTGCATCAGCCGTGGTCAACACAATGGAGAAGAACAAAATGCTGCATACACAGGAGGGGATGATCAGTTTTGATTGTTTCATGAACATATTGATGCAAATGAGGCGGTCATTGGTATGTATGCAGAATGTTTGCTTCAAATTGATTTTCTTAAATCTTGGCTCTTTCTTCCATTAACAGATTCACTGCATCATTGAGATTTATAGAAGTTTTGGAGTTCCTGTGTGCCTGGATTGGCATGAGTTATACTTAGGGCTCATCCAGACTGCATTTTATGTCATGTTTCTAAGCCCAGGTCCATGCATTAGAGCTCTGTGTGTGAACATGTTCCCCCCCACCCCGTTACAGTGTTTTCCCTGGGGAAACCCACGTTTTAGTGCTAAATTGGAGCAAATGGCAGTCAGGTTTTCCATACATTGCCATTTATTCTGATTCAGTGGTAACATGATTTTTCCCAGGTAAAGCACCAGGATGAAAAAAAAAATTCTCTGACATGGCATTTTAAAGCACAAACCTGTGTCAGGAAGGGTAAAGGTAAAGGGACCCCTGACCATTAGGTCCAGTCGTGTCCGACTCTGGGGCTGCGGCGCTCATCTCGCTTTATTGGCCGAGGGAGCCGGCGTACAGCTTCTGCGTCATGTGGCCAGCATGACTAAGCCGCTTCTGGCGAACCAGAGCAGCACACGGAAACGCCGTTTACCTTTCCGTTTGCACTTTGATGTGCTTTCAAACTCCTAGGTGGGCAGGAGCTGAGATAGAGCAACGGGAGTTCACCCTGTCACAGGGATTCGAACCACAGACCTTCCGATCGGCAAGTCCTAGGCTCTGTGGTTTAACCCACAGCGCCACCCGCGTCCCTGTGTCAGGAAAACACAGTGCAAAAGGAAGTCTGCATGACAGTATCAGGAATATCTGAACTGGGATTGATTTGTCTTTAACTTTAACATACTTGAATATTTGTATAGGCTTTAACTTCAGTCATTTTGATTAAACAGAAATGATAGACAATGTCAAGAGCAACTTGTAACACTGCTAAGTAGTAGTAATTATTCATTGCAAATAAAGCTAGCTGGAACAATCCAGTAATTCAATAATAAAGGGTTTTAAGATTTTTGTTTTTAAAAAATACTTCCTTGAGATTTTTTTTCTGTGATACTTCTGCCCACCACTTCTGCTTATTTAGAGGAAGCAAATTAAAGTTTAATTGTCTCCTTCATTCTTCTCTGAAAATTACACTTGTTAATTCAAACCTGTGATTCCCTTCACGGTACTATTTTAAAGATCCAACAAAATTGTAACTAACTTAAAAATGTTGGTAGTAGGGCTGCAAATTAAAGGCTTATTCTTAAACTATGAAATAATAATGGTTACCCACATACTGTGTAGTTTCATTGCTTGGGGAGATGGGGACTCAATTGTGGCTTTATATTTTCTGTGAGATACTGGTTGAGAATAGGGAATGAGATCACACTCAAAGGGCACTTCCATATGTAGGCCCAATTTTCACTCCCAATATGAAGATGTTAGGCAGACTTAAACAGAAGCATCCAGTGGTTTGACCAAGTGGTTGCAATCCTTTCCCCCCTTCCTCATATGTGCACATTTTCAACCCTGACATGCCCCTTTGTTTTGAAATGTTTGTCAAATGGCTCACTTTTCTTTGTGAGTTTCAGCTCATTGCATGGATAAATGTATTCAACAATTGGAGGGGGATGTGTAATCTTATACAACCCCCCAGTGGTTTTAAAGTATGCAAAATGCAAAACTTGTGAAGCAGATTTTATTAGTAATTGGCTTGTTTTTCATTTTTCAAAAACATGAATTAAACATTTATCTTGGAGTGTTTTTGTTCTTTGCCTTTGTTTTACTAGCAGGAATGCTTCTAAACTGCTCCTTTTGAGCAGCTTGGTGTATTTGGTGTATAGTTAAGAGCCTGACCTGTGACAAGGGGACTCTGAGCCAGAAGCTTCTGGGTAGCTTTAGCCCATGCCACATTGTGTGTTTGCCTTCACCTTGGGGATTTTATAACCTGTCTTAAGGATGATGGCAGGAATGTGCATATGCTTATTTCAGCACTTGAGAAAGTACCAAGAAAGTAGTTGTTTTGAAGGAAACCATGTTCTTTTTGGTTTTATTTAGGGAAATAGTCTAATCTTTTCATAGAGGATAAAATAACTGTGTGCAGTGACATTATTTCCTCTGTGATGTTTTACTTTGCAGGGCTCGTCTGCTGATCGAAGTCAATGGAGGGAGCCAACAAGAACATCTGAAGGTTTATGCTCTCTGTATGAGGCAGCTTTGTGCCTTTTCGAGGAGGTATGTCTATCTAACCTTTAATTAAAGAGTAGTTTCTTTCTTTAAATCTGCATTCTTCAGGTTGTGTATTTCTCACCCCAAAATAGTCACACTGATGTTGTCCCAGTGCTTCCATGGATTTCTACCCTATATTTTGTCTTGCTGTTTACCTGAATTTCTATCCCACCTCTATCCAAGGCTCAAAGCATTTATGAGTTTAATAAAAGAGTAGCAGAATAAAAAATATATAAAAAAGGAATTTCAGAGGTGAGGGCAGTCTCGGAGAACAGCTGTTGATGTGCCTGTGCTGTTTGATTTGGTCAGGAAGGTGCTCTTGGCTCATGCTGAGGGCTATGAGAAAGCAATGGAGTATAATATGTGACTCCCATTCTACAAAAGGGAAGCATTAAGTGGAAAGCTAAGCAGCAGATCACAGAATTATAGAGGGAAAAGGAACCCCAAGTGCCACCTAGTCCAAGTGTTGTAATATCTTTATTTCCCATCCTGGACCATCATATTTAGTTTTGTGATCAAGAACACAAGATCACAGCCCAGTGTCCTGCATCCTGTTTTCACAATGGCTAACCAGATGCCTCTGGGAAGCCTGCAAGCAGGACCTGAGGGCAGTAGCTCTCACCCCACTTGTGATTGCTAGCTGTTAGTCTTCAGAATACTGTGTGTAATTTACAGATTGGACATGTAGTCCCATTTGAATCTAGACTTGGTGCTTGAAATAAAGTGATAACATGATAACTGAGCACAGCATTCCTTCTGTCTCCTGAAATGTATTTCTATTTTGCTAGGTTTGTCGCATGGCTTCAGACTACTCTAGGACATGTGCCAGTCCAGACAGCATTCAGACGGGAGATGCTCCTGTTGTTTCTGAGACCTGTGAAGTGTATGTTTGGGGCAGTAACAGCAGTCACCAACTTGTGGAAGGAACACAAGAGAAAATTCTTCAGCCCAAGTTGGCTCCAAGTTTTTCTGATGCTCAGACAGTGAGTGACTGGGGTTTTTGTTTGTTGCTGTTTTTTAATAGATATTTATTGAGATTTTACAAAACAGAAACATAAGTAAGACAGACATACAACAAAAACAGATATATCAAAAAAGAAAAAGAAAGAAAAAAAAAGAAAAAAAACCGAATAAAAACATTTAAAAGAAACAAAAAAGAAATCCAATTTTTAACTTCATAGTTCTATAACCCTCTTTCTTGACTTCCTCACATCTCCCTTTTTTGTGTTCCCCTTTACACAATCAAGTTCAGCAAATTCTGACCCTCTTTCAAACCTCGTTTATAATTAGATGTTTCAACCTATTATGTCTCCAGTTTTTCTTCTCTTTCCATATCATTTTTTACCTAATCTTTATAACTTAGTCCCTTATACCACTTAATATACATTTGACATAACATTACTCTGGTCTTTTCCCGCTTTCTTTTTCACACTTTTTTGCATACTCCTTTTGACTATGTCACTAATGCCATATTGTCTTTATATCCAACGTCTTTTTAACATTCAAACATTTTACAATATTTGTTCAAATAGTCTTTAAACTTCTTCCAGTCCTCTTCCACCGACTCTTCTCCCAGGTCTCGGATTCTGCCAGTCATTTCTGCCATCTCCATGTAGTCTATCACTTGCATCTGCCATTCTTCCAGGGTGGGCGAATCTTGTGTCTTCCAGTATTTTGCAATGAGTATTCTTGCTGCAGTTGTTGCATACATAAAGAATGTTCTGTCTTTCTTTGGCACCAGTTGGCCGACAATGCCCAAGAGAAAGGCCTCTGGTTTCTTAAGGAAGGTATATTTAAATACCTTTTTCAGTTCATTATAGATCATTTCCCAGAAAGCCTTAAACTTTGGGCACGTCCACCAAAGGTGAAAGAATGTTCCCTCAGTTTCTTTACATTTCCAACATTTATTATCAGGCAAATGATAAATTTTTGCAAGCTTGACCGGGGTCATGTACCACCTATAAATCATTTTCATAATATTCTCTCTTAAGGCATTACATGCCGTAAATTTCATACCGGTGGTCCACAACTGTTCCCAGTCAGCAAACATAATGTTATGACCAATGTCCTGCTCCCATTTAATCATAGCTGATTTGACCGTTTCATCCTGTGTATTCCATTTTAACAGCAAGTTATACATTCTTGACAGTATCTTAGTTTTCGGTTCTAACAGTTCTGTTTCCAATTTTGATTTTTCCACTTGGAAGCCTATTTTTTTATCCAATTTATAGGCCTCTCTAATTTGATAATAATGCAACCAATCTCGCACTTTATCTTTTAATTTCTCAAAACTCTGCAATTTCAATATATCTCCTTCTTGTTCTAATATCTCCCAATATTTCGGCCACTTGGCCTCCATATTGAGTCTTTTCAGAGCCTTAGCTTCCAAAGGTGACAACCACCTTGGGGTCTTGCTTTCCAGTAAGTCTTTGTATCTTGTCCAGACATTAAACACCGCTTTCCTGACAATATGATTTTTGAATGCTCTATGGGCTTTAACCTTATCGTACCATAAATATGCATGCCACCCAAAAGCGTTATTGAAACCTTCTAAATCCAAAATGTCAGTGTTCTCAAGAAGCAGCCAATCTTTCAACCAGCAGAATGCTGCTGATTCATAGTAAAGCTTAATGTCTGGCAGGGCAAACCCACCTCTTTCCTTTGCATCAGTTAATATTTTAAATTTTATTCTGGGCTTTTTGCCCTGCCAGACAAATTTAGAGATGTCTCTCTGCCACTTCTTGAAACAATCCATCTTGTCCACAATCTGCAAAGTTTGAAACAAAAATAACATTTTTGGCAATACATTCATCTTTATAGCTGCAATTCGACCCAACAAGGAAAGCTTCTATTTTGACCAAATTTCTAAATCTTTTTTAACTTCTGACCAGGTGACTGGGGATTTTGTTTGTATGTGTGTTATCGGTGTAGTGAAAAAGAAGAGATGAAGCTTTCACTGTTGAAAAACTTTGTATATCACTGCCAAATGTGAAAAATGCATGCTACAAGTTTGTGGTTCCTGAGCTATATATGGATCCCTTGTTCTAAATAAATTATTTTTAATGTTCTCTAATTTTCTTCCCACAATAGATTGAAGCTGGCCAGTACTGTACATTTGTAATATCTACAGATGGCTCTGTTCGAGCTTGTGGCAAAGGCAGTTATGGCAGGTTGGGACTGGGCGATTCCAACAATCAATCTACACTGAAGAAGCTGACTTTTGAGCCTCACAGATCTATCAAAAAGGTGTCATCATCTAAAGGTTCTGATGGCCACACATTAGCATTCACCACAGAAGGAGAAGTCTTCAGCTGGGGTGATGGTGACTATGGGAAATTGGGCCATGGAAATAGCTCAACGCAGAAATATCCAAAACTTATCCAGGGCCCTTTGCAAGGAAAGGTATGCTTACACAAAGGAACTGAATGGCACTTTCCTTCTTTCATAGTGTTGCTTTGGAGACTTCATGTGTTTTAAGGTTTCTTGTTATCCATTTTTGCCTTTGTCCCTTATTGCTTTGGACCATGGTGTGGAAACAGTTCTCTCCTTTCAATCCACAGGGAGGCAGAATGTTTTCCAAAATCAAGATTGAGCTGGGGGCTGGCTTAGGAGGCACCTTCCACATCCTCTTTGAGTGTTAAGAAATGACTACCCTAACCCAACTGGCCTTTAAGCATGATTCGAGCTTTTGGTGCTGTCGAGAAAGCTGCAGTCATACTAATTTATTTATTTAAAACATTTATATACTGTGGGCGAGGGGTTACAGTGAATTAGAAATACCAGAAGAAATGTGCTTATCATAAAACCATAAAGTAGGTTATTCACTTTGTGTGAAGGCTGGCGAAAAATGCTTCCAGCTGACAGTGGTGTAATGTTGGTATTGGACTTGCCACTTGAGTCAGGCCAGGCATGTAGAATGATGGTGCCAGTCATGGCTGTGAGAGTTTGGCTCTGTTACGGGGATGTTCACCTTGAGTGGATTGATGCTTGTGGCAAGCCCAAGACACCTGCTGCTTGGAGCCATACAGAAGGATGTGTAGGGACTTTCATGTTTGGTTTGGCATTTGAGTGGTTTTTCTGAATTTGGACCGACTTCAGCTGAAATTTGAGGCTTTGTGATTAGTGGCAGTTACAAGGCCTTGGTTCAGGTCTCTCTTCCTTGTAGAGTTCACGGGGAAGGGGAGAGGAATGAGGAAAGTCTCATTTTGTCTCCTGTGTTGAAAGCAGCATTTCCATTAACAGTTTAGTTTTAACTCTCTCTTCCCTTTGCATGCAATGCAGGTCGTGGTATGTGTGTCAGCTGGATACCGGCACAGTGCCGCTGTCACAGAAGATGGTGAATTATATACGTGGGGAGAAGGAGACTTTGGTAGACTAGGTAATGGAAACAGTTTGACTTGCCCAGTGATTTTAGGAATATAATTAATATTTCATTGAAATAAAATCTAACGTTAAAGAAAGGTACTGGGATTTATGTAAGACAGTACAGGTGGCAACCATTTTAGGCACGTCCAATTGATGCTCAATCACTTGGGTCCTTTTGGACCCGGAAGGCGGCAAAATGAAGGTGAAACAGGGTGGGACATGCTTATAAGTATTCTGTTGACACACACCGGGGCTGGGAACAGTACCCCCATGCAAAATGGTCGCTGCCTGTACAAAATAAACTTTACTATAAACTTTTAACCAAGTAATTGGACAGAGCTAAATAGTAGCAAGACACACTTTGATTTAATGGTATACTATTTATCATGCATGTTTCTTGTATCTTTACTCATAAGTCTAGGGTTTTTATTTTTTGTTGATCATTGATAGGACAGTACAGGACTGTATACACATTTAATTAATAATAATAAACTGTTAAAACTGTTTCTTGGGTGTTTACTACATGTATACTGGCTCAAAGTGTTCACTAAAACAGTTCTAAACTGTTTTAATTGTGCTTTTATATGCTGTAACATGCTGTAGATCTTCTGGTGAAGGGTGGGTAAGAGATGCTGATGCTGATGATAATAAGTGTAATGCATTCATCTTTGGTGAGAAATTTATTTTCTTTACTACATAACCCAAGTTTTCATGTTGACAGAAATAATTATTATTTTCTTTAATGCATAAATAATGTTTCCTTTTTCTTTCTTTCCAAGGTCATGGAGACAGCAACAGCCGTAACATTCCAACTTTAGTAAAAGATATTAGCAATGTCGGAGAGGTTTCTTGTGGCAGTTCGCACACCATAGCTTTATCCAAAGATGGGCGAACAGTTTGGTCATTTGGAGGAGGAGATAATGGTAATGTTTTTTCCATGCAATTTCTCCTAGGTTGTGCTTGAGATTGTACAGAACATCATCTGTTAAGGGCATGGTGGGGGCAGAAGGTCCATAAAACCTCCGCTTCTTGTTCTGCCTTTCTGGCCATATTCAAGTGCAGAAACAGCCAATGGCTTCATTTGGATGGTCGCCCATGGTTTCAGAAACCATGGTTGACAAAGTGGTGACCATTTGCTGTAGTCATATGCTCCTTTCTCACCCTACTCTTCCTTTCCTATCTACACACCAGCTTGTGCTAGGCTTATTTGTGTCTAAAGTGGGGGACTGGCAATTTCAGCTAATATCCTGGCTGGTTATCCTGGTTTGTTATCTCAGTTCAATCCATAGTTTCCTGGTTTGACCATGAGAGGCAACTCTGACTTGATGAAGTCAGGATCTTGCATTCCCACATTCAAATGTAACATGGCTTAATATAAGCCTGGGTGTGGGAGGAACATGCTGTTGCAGCTTCATAAGCCATGGTTTATGGGGCTGTGGATGATGGTCCATACCTCTGTTGCTATGATGCTTAGATCTGCAGGCTTTGTGAAGGCTCCTCTCACAACTCTCTCTCTCTCTCTCTGTGTGTGTGTTGCTGGCCGTGGTAGAAGATTGTGTGGTCTCTTTGAGTTTATGGGTTGTACCATAAATCAGTAAACTAGTATGTGGTAATAATTCATGTCCTTATATGTATTTGGAGAGGTTTCTTCGTTAAATTGTAGCTGTGATGATAAATTTTGTTTGCAGTTCACTTTAAATATTTCCAGTTTAAAACTGCAGATTATGTTAGATTTGTGGTCATTGAATGGCCCAAGAGGTGCAGGAGGCAACATAAACATTATTGATTTCTTGTCTATGATCCCAACAGGCAAACTTGGTCATGGTGACACCAACAGAGTGTACAAACCTAAAGTTATAGAAGCCCTACAGGGAATGTTCATTCGGAAAGTTTGTGCAGGAAGTCAGTCTTCACTTGCTCTAACCTCAACGGGGCAGGTAAGATGCAAGCAGCATTGCCAATTTCACAAAAGTTCCTAGCCCAGAAACCATTCTTACTATCCATTTGTAACAGTGCAAGTCATTTGTGGTTTATCAGCAGTCTGAGGAAAAAAGAAAATTAATTAAATAAGTTTACAAACGTTTCTCTGCCTACTCACTGTAGGCAAGGGGGTGTTTGCAAGTTTGACAATAAGACATTTGTGTTTTGCTGTACTTCTTCCGTTGTTGTGTGTTTTTGTACTTTAAAAGTAGCCAAAGTGATATACAGTGGTACCTCGGTTTTTGGACATCTCTGTTGCCAAATGTTTCGGTTTTCAAACGCCAAAAACCTGGAAGTAAATGCTTCCATTTTTGAACTCGCCTCAGAAGTCGAACGGCTTCTGCTGCGTGTATCTGTTGTTTTTCACAATTTTCTCCATTGATTTGGCAAACTGCCTTTTGCGCCTCTGTTTTTGAACGTTTTGGAAGTCTGGAATGGATTATGTTCGAAAACCGAGGTTCCACTGTATTAAAAAATAATCAAGGAATGGAAAGTAAAGTCTTAAAATACAGTGGTCCCTCCAGTTGTGCACGAGATCCGTTCCAGAGCTCTGGTTGGATCCCAAGGTGTACGTATCCGGAGGTGCTGCTTTAGCGCATGCGCGCGGCACGGTTTAGTGCTTCTGTGTATGCGTGCAGGGCAAAACCTGGAAAAATACTTCTGGGTTTGCCACGCATATATCCCGAAGGATACGTAACCGGAGGTGAACATAAGTAGAGGTTCCACTGTATAGCAGTCTAATAAAACTCACATCCTAAATAACAGCTGTGTGTACATGGTTGATATCTAACATCCTTTCAAAGGGAAACATTGTTGAAACCTTAGATTTTCTTGTAAGAACTCGGAAGAGAAAACGGTCAGCCTCCACTTCAATGGTGAAGAATGAAAGAGAATGCAGTTTGGTTCTATGTGGATTTTATTGATTGTAGATAGAAATTATGAATCACCACCTCCCAAACCTAGCAATTGCTTGCAGTATTCCCAGTATGCAAACTGAAACCTATGCCCGGGGGGTCTTTTTACTTTGCTTCACTTCATTTTGGTTGCAGTACTCTGTGCTTACACAGGATGCCCATGAGGAGTTCTCTCTCCATTGGTGTGAAATGAGGATGGGAAATCCATTTGAATTTGAGAACCATATATGGTTTGGTGTAGGACTGCAACTTTTGATTGCCGTTTTAACAACTAAGCAGTTTTAAAACCTTGCAATTCACCTTTTAAGTGAATTTATTTCTTTTTTTAAAAACATACTTTTTTATTAAAGATTTCTTAGTTTACAAAAATACGTGCATTGCATCTTTTTTCAAGTTGTGTTTTCTACAGATCAGTTACATTTGTTGTGAGACATTAGTGTTGCATGCAGTATTACGTTGGGAAGAAAAGAGGGGGAATGAGGAGGATGGTGTGTGGGGTTTCTACTTAGTGAATGTGTGGCGTTATATGTAAGCATCATTTGTGTGGATTCTCTTTCTATTCACTTATTATATTTCCTTGGTGGTGATAGAGGTTTGGGGTGGCCTAGGGTGTGGTAGGTTGTCTTTGCTTGGCAAAGCTCTTCCAAGATGATGCCTGCTGTGACTCATATGCTTCATCTAAAGACAAAGAATATAACCAGCTTCAGAGTAATTGTGTTTTCCTGTATGCAAATTTAACTGACTCGTCATCAGTTAGTGACCAAGATTTCGTTAACAGTATGACAATCCTAACTGGATTGCAGATGGGGCTTTTGGACTAATAACAATGATATTTTGTGTATTAAATTCTGTATATTTTGATCCAGGTGTACGCTTGGGGCTGTGGTGCATGTCTCGGATGTGGGTCTTCAGAAGCTACAGCGCTCAGGCCCAAGCTGATTGAAGAGCTGGCTGCAACGCGGATAGTGGATATTTCAATTGGGGACAGCCACTGTTTGGCACTTTCTCATGGTAAACTATAATGCTTATGTAATACTAAAGCTTATTATGGCAAAAACACATTGGTTTTCAAGTGTGTTCAAAACTGTTATTATTACTATTACTTGCTTTTTGTTTAGATAATGAAGTTTATGCTTGGGGTAACAATTCCATGGGACAGTGTGGCCAAGGGAACTCCACAGGGCCCATTACAAAACCAAAGAAAGTGAGTGGCTTAGATGGAGTAGCAATTCAGCAGATTTCAGCTGGAACATCCCATAGTCTTGCCTGGACAGCCCTTCCCAGAGACAGGTAAGTAATTATATACTAATAATAACCAAACCATTTAACGTTTATGCATACCTAACGGAATGGGTCTTGGCTCCATCATGTGAGGGTGCCTTTGAATCACAATGTTTTGTGCTTAACCAGATCCCCTCACTTATATATTCTTGGCAAGAAGAGCTTGTTCTATTTTAATGAGTCATTATTTATTTTGATTGATGTTTAATTTTTGCTCCATGGTCATCTTTTATTTGATTTGCAGACAAGTTGTTGCCTGGCACAGACCTTACTGTGTGGATCTTGAAGAAAGTACCTTCTCCCACCTCCGTTCTTTCCTTGAGCAGTATTGTGACAAAATCAACAGTGAGATTCCGCCTCTTCCTTTCCCATCCTCAAGGTATTTGTTTATATGGCATATATGCTATCCTGTTGATTTATTTATTTATTTATTTATTTATTATTATTAATATTATTATTCATGCATGGAAAGTCTTGGCTTGCATTTCCAGAATGAGAGTTCAGATTTGTGCAACAGTACTAGGGCTGGGCAATATGTATCAATATTATCATCCAAAACTGGTTTGATGTCAATATAGTTTTATCAGTTTCATAATTTTTGACGTGACAATATATCACTGATCATGATATGTGTGTGTCCGTGTCCGTGTGTGTGCTATGCAAAAATCACAATGTGGGAAAAACCATGAAGGCAGCCAATGCTTCTGCATAACACCACCCTTATTTCAGACATCATGATATATTGGTTCAGTTACCTCTGGAAGCAGCTCTGCAGTTGAAACCTCCCATTTGGTGGGATTTGCCATCAAATGCTTGCGCCTGTGTGGACCCAGCAGGATCTTTCCTTCACTTGGAATACGGTGTTGGTTGCCAAGGGCAATTGGAAGGGTTCTTTCAGTTTTACTGTAGCTCTTTACGTCAGGCTGGATGGAAGGACCAATGAGTCAGCTTATTTCTGGGAAAGTGGAAAAACTAACAACATTTGATCAGCTCTGTGTGCAAAGTCTTAGAAACTTCTTCAACTGTAAAGTCTCTCTCCTCTTAAAACTCATTTTCAGGGTATTGGCATTTAGATGTTTGTAGGGAAAACATTTAAACCCTCAACTCAAGAAAATTAATCTGAAAATACAATTGAAACTATATATATATATATATATATATATATATATATATATATTTGCTTTCGTAGATTTTCACGGGTACAGGAATGCAGGTTTTGGTGTCCTCGGGTGTCTTCCCGTGTAAAAGTTGGGGTGTCTAGGCGACGTTTCGACGAGGTCTCACTCGTCATCTTCAGGCTGGTGCTTTCGGCTTCTTGTTACTGGAACAGAGCGGGATCTCAATGTTTGAGTTCCTATAAATACTGTAGAGGGGGTGTGGTGTCTAGCCTCCATGGCCCTCCTTCCTTATATCAAGGGCACTACAGATAAAATTAGCAAAATCCTCCATAAACACAATATCAAAACAGCCTTTTGCACCAACCAAAAAATAGCCAATATCCTCAGAAACCCCAAGGATAAAATCCAGTTGGAAAACCAAGGGATCTATGAAATACCCTGCAAAGTCTGCCCAGCCACGTACATTGGACAAACAAACAGACGAATAAATGCACGTATCGCAGAACACAAGAATGCCGTCAAAAAAGAAGAAAAAACTTCCTCTCTTTTCCAACACATGAAAGAAACAGGACACGAAATTAATTTTGCAGATTCCAAATTGCTCTTTAACACGGAACATCACCACAAGAGAATAATCATGGAAGCCATCGAGATAGAGAAACACCCTCACAACATGAACAAGCGTGACGACACATCCCGCTTGCCAGACATCTGGAAATTAGCCCTCCCCACAAAAACTGACACCAGATCCAGAGGCACACAGAACGCCAACACCAATCAACCACACCAGACCCAAACCCAGACCCTCTCCACAGATGAATTACTGACACCATCCAGTAGCCAATCCATGGTGGCACCTCCGGATGCTGCACCCCCCTGCAATCCCTACACAGATCTGGCTGACACAAGCCACAAAACCACAGCTCGCCCCTATACACGAAGCCAAGCCAAAGCACAACTAAGTGCAATACAGCCATCTTCTCAGGAAAACTCTTCACAAAGTTCAAGAGGTCAAGACACAAAGACTTTAGCAACTAATCCACACCTAATGACCCACCTAAGTGGTACTCAGGATATCACTCAAGAAATCACTCAAGGTATCTCTCAAGTAATTAAGGAACAAAAGAAGAAAAGGCACACTAGCCTGGGAACTTCCTCTCTGCCCAGAACATTGGAGGCTAGACACCACACCCCCTCTACAGTATTTATAGGAACTCAAACATTGAGATCCCGCTCTGTTCCAGTAACAAGAAGCCGAAAGCACCAGCCTGAAGATGACGAGTGAGACCTCGTCGAAACGTCGCCTAGACACCCCAACTTTTACACGGGAAGACACCCGAGGACACCAAAACCTGCATATATATATATATATACACACACACACACACACACACACACACACACACACATTTAATCAGAGGTGTTCTTTCTTTATGATAAACATTATTATCAAACTTAAGCATAATTCATAGCAATATTTCACTGGGTGCAGCAGTGGCTATACTGCTCTGTCACATCCCACTCCTGCCCAGCTGGTGTTAGGTTTGCTACGATAAAGAATTAAAATAACAATAAAGTAATAACCAATGCAAAATCATTCTTAAGCAAAGCAGTTGAAATCAGCAGCAGATAAAACCGGATGAAACCAAATAAACAGCAGAAGAAAAGCCAGTCTCAGCAGAACAGCAGAAAAGCCACAAGCCAAAGGGACACTGAAATAAAAAGGCTTTGTTTCTCCTGAATGCTAAAAGCAAAGGGTCCTGGTGGGTTTTCATGGGGTGTGTTCCTCATTGTCTATGCTGTTGCTGAGCCCTTAATGTTGTTTGGTTGTATTGTGACAGCTACACCAACTAAACCATTGTCAAAACAAAAAAAAATCCTTCCAGTAGCACCTTAAAGACCAACTAAGTCAGTTCTTGGTATGAGCTTTCGTGTGCATGCACACTTCTTCAGATACACACGAAAGCTCATACCAAGAACTGACTTAGTTGGTCTTTAAGGTGCTACTGGAAGGAATTTTTTTTGTTTTGACTATGGCAGACCAACACGGCTACCTATCTGTAACTGCAACTAAACCATTGTAAGACTATTGTGATATGTGAAACGTTTTGTTCAGATGCTGGGCATGAGTACTGTAGAAGAGAAAATGTACCTGATAGCAATAATTGGAGATCACAGGTAAGCCTGGGTTAATGGCAATCCCTTGTTTTTCAGGGAGCATCACAATTTCCTGAAGTTGTGTCTGAAGCTGCTCTCTAACCACCTTGCTCTTGCATTAGCTGGCGGAGTAGCTACAAGCATACTTGGAAGGCAGGCTGGCCCGCTTCGGAATCTGTTGTTTAGATTGATGGACTCTTCTGTTCCAGATGAAATACAGGAGGTAAATCTCCAAAGTGGACCAGACTTGCTTGTGTTTTTAGGTTGTGTGCCCTATTAATTCAAGTTGGGAAGGCAGTCTAAAAATCTGACACCTAGAAACTCAGATCAATATTCTGCCACAAGTTCTCTAACTTACCTGACTGTTTTATCACACTCTGTTAAGCTGAAACTAAAGTGTGTGTGTCCACAGCTTTGTTCCCAAAGCAACACCACACTCACAGTCACCCTCCAACTTAGGGAATTCCCAAAGTTTGTTAAAATACAAAAATACTTACACATAACTGCTCCTGCACCCCGTTGTACACTGAATGCCTACTCTTGTGCAGGAGAGCTGTTCAACAGTGGAACAGTCTCGCTCAGGAGGTTGTGGACTGTCCTCCATTGGATGTCTTTAAGCAGAGGTTGGATGGCCATCTGTGACTGATGCTTTAGTTGAGATTCCTGCATTGTAGGGTTTGGACTAGATGATCCTTGGGGTCCCTTCCAACTCCTCAATTCTATGATTCCAGGAGATAAGGATGGGCATCTAGTCTTTTCAGTTGATATATTGAAACTAATGTGTAGAGTAGTTGCAGAGCTATAATTTCAAAAATGTTTCAAAAATGCTTTCCAGGGTAAGTTGAAATAGTCTCAGCAACCTCTCATTCCACTTCTTAGGTTGTAATTGAAACTCTGTCAGTTGGAGCCACAATGCTACTGCCTCCATTGAGAGAGAGGATGGAATTGCTGCATTCCCTTCTACCCCAAGGTCCTGACAGATGGGAGAGCCTGTCAAAGGGGCAGGTAAAAAGTCTCTTGGAATTAGCATTTGCTTGAACATGCTTCCATAGTAGCCACTATGGAGGTTAACATGGTGTTATTTGGCTGAGGACATAAACTCTATGCTGCTGTGTAGTGTGTAGGTTGGGGATACGTAAGCCAAAAGATCTTCATTTTGTTTCCAGAGTAAGATGTAAATTATGTGGGTCAGAGGGACAATGGGTGACTTTGCTGGTGGCCAATTGAATTACAGGGAGATCACACAACAGGATGCTGGACTGAAGACTCTAGCAGGCTGGGAGAGGGGGGTAGTATTGGAACTGTGCTCCCATTCTGAAGCTGTTCTCTACACCGCTACTAGGAACAAGGTGGGGCTTGTGAATAAAGAGTTTTACTGGACAAGTTTGATACAAACATCGTCTAGTTGCAATACAGAGAAATGTATCTTTGGTTTTTCTTAAACCATTATGAGATCCTACTCTGGGACAATCGCTTAAACCATAGTTTGGCAGTTCAGATGTAATTGCTAACTATGGTTTGAATGATATAGAAACAAAGAAGCTTGTGAAAGAAAGCACAGTTATATTTCTTCTTCAGGCGCATAGTTACTTTCCTAGTTATAGAATTAATTTTGCTATTTTCAGTCAACTATAAGAACAAGTTACATTTACCAGTATTATGTCCTAATCATTCAAAACATTAGGTTAACATTGCTAAATATGATACACAAATTATATTACTTGCACACAGTGACAATATATAAATTAAGTGCTATCTGGTTGCCCATTATATTCCAGTTTGCCCTTCGATCCTGAACAAGTTTCTTGTTCATGAAAATAACATTTTCATGTTGATTTTCTAATTGGGTTTTTCTCTCTTAAGAATTATAAATGAAGAAAATTGCCTATTTTTTATTTTTTCAGAGAATGCAATTGGATATTATTCTGACGAGTTTGCAGGACCATACTCATGTAGCCTCCCTGCTTGGCTATAGCTCACCATCTGATGCTCCAGATGTTTCCTCACTCTGTATTGCCTATGGGACTATTGCTGATCCAACATATGATGTCCAGAGTAATCATCCAGATACTCATCTGGCTGAAATTTTAATGAAGACCCTTCTGCGAAATTTAGGATTTTATACAGTAAGCTTAGAATTTGAATTTTATTTCTGAATACCAATTAAGTTGGAATTGTTTCATACAGTGGTTCCCAATTGGTGCTCTGCGGACCTCCTGGGGTCTGTGGCACCATTCACATAACAAAAACTTCCATAGTGATGTCAATTTTTTCAAAAGTAGGGGATCCATGGCTTGATTTTTGAAAAATGGCGGGTCTACAGTACTTAACCAATTGCAAACTTGATTTAATGCAATAAACTAGGACAGAGGTGAATTGGAAAGGGATTTGCCCATCCCAAAAACGCCCTCACTTTACAGCAACTTCAGTGGGGACTATAAACTATGCAACAACCATCACCCATTCAGAGTGAGGGGCGCAAGTAATTGTCCTCACTCTGAATTGGCTTTTTGACATTGCCATGTAGTCATATCCAACTATATAGTGCTGCAGTATCATTGCACTGACTACATGATTCCTGATTGGCTAGGATCATGTTGCCAGCACAAATATGACAGTATTCTTTAAAAATTGTGTTGAAGCAGTAGTCAATAGAGGCACAAACCTGGCCTCTAGGTTTTGTGCCTCTATTGTGTTCTTGAAAACTCATTTTTATATGCAGAAGCTACCAGCTGCTTGGTCCTTTTTTTCTTTTTAAAGTTGCGTATTAATTGGACTTCTTTCAGACTCTTCTTCCTTCAGCTTATTTGGGGGCAAAACTGAAACTTTTAGTTATTACTGGAAACTACCAGTGGCTTTCCATTAACAAAAGCATAGGGTTGTATCTAATGCTAGTCCTAGACCCATTGAAGTTAATAAACATGTCTAACTTAGGTCTATGGATCTTTCACTTTGACTGGGACTTAATTGAACCCATAGTTTATAAAAATAAGAAAGATGAGAATGATATGGAAATGTGCATGATTATTCTTGTAACTGTCTAGGATCAAGCATTTGGGGAGCTGGAAAAGAACAGTGACAAATTTTTACTTGGAACATCATCATCAGAAAACAGCCAGCCTGCTCATCTACATGAGCTGTTGTGTTCCCTGCAGAAACAACTTCTGGCATATTGTCATATCAACAGTGTTAGTGAGGTTAGTGCTGTGACTTTTCATATGTATTGCTGAGTATACTTGCTCCATAATGGGTGGAACAAAAAGGACCAATAAGGATATTTGGCTCTGACTTTTAGAAATCTGATTCTGTGAACAGAAGTTCATCATTCCCTCCTATTTTCAGTGTTCAGAGGTAAGTGGTGGTGCTTATGCAGCCAAAACAACACAATTCACGCGCAAGAGAGAAGTATTAGCAAGTTCAGGGAAAACCCAAGATTTGCAGTACAAAAAAACTTTTTTCAAAAAAACCTAGGGGGAGAACCCTGCCCAAATCATCCCAGCGAGAACTGATCATACTCAATGGCAAGAGAATGGTGCCTAGCTTTTAGAAGGGAAAATGGAGAAATTGTGTGGGAGGCAAAGTAATGGAATGGAGTCTCCAGGAGTAGGGCCATAGCTAGTTGGCTTGAACCCTAAACTCCATGCTGCAACATATTGTTGCAGGTTTCCATTTGTAAAGCATATTTAGAATGTTTCTTTTGTTCCCAGAATTCAAGTAGTGTGTCGCTCCTGCACAAGCACCTTCAACTTCTACTGCCTCATGCTACAGATATCTATTCCCGCTCTGCTACTTTGCTGAAGGAGAGTTCATGGAATGGTAGTGTTGGGGAAAAACTAAGAGGTGTGTGTTTCTTATTAGATCATGTGTAATATAAGCAATGTGAGCAGCAGAACCGGACAAGTTTGTTTTTTAAATGAGTCCATTTGCTGCTCAGGTTTTTTGCCAGTTGTCTCCTCTTTTGCCAGATGTTGTACTGGTATATTTAGATGTCTTTGCAATCTGAGAATTTAGGTATCAACTCTTAGAAGGAAATACAACAAAACAGCACATGTCTTTCAAGACCTCTTCCTCACCTTTCCACTCCTTTTTGGGAGTTCTCTGGGTGCCTTCCATCATAAAAGCAAGTTATACAGTTACCCTAAAGCCAGTAAAAATGCAACAGAAAAAAGCAGTAGTAAATAAACCAGGATAGGGGGTGCACACCAAGGGGGGGGGGCAGTGGTCAAGCCCAAAGATCTTTACGGGTTGAGTTAAGACTATCCAGGAGAGGAAGAGGTGAATTTCTCTGGCAGGAAGTTCCACATTGTGGCACTGCTATAAAAAGGCCCTTGCCCTCATTCCCACCAGCAGCGCCTCAGATTGTGGTGCAGTGGGGAACACAGAAGAGTCTTTCCTGCGGCCACAGTGAATGGGCAGGATATAGCCTGTTAATTCAGTATAAATTAAAATGGCTCCATCAGCCTACCCTTGTTTGGGAACTACATTCAGTTTTAGAGACCCCCATTATCCCTTTGCCACAAAGCGGGGTGACAAATAACAATAAGAATCTCACAAAAATTTATATTGCAATACAGTTGTTAGTCTTTAAGATGCCACATCATTTGCTGCTGTTGAAAAATCCAACCATGGTTACCCTTTTGGAATTTATTAATGAAGTTATCATTTCCCCCTCCATTGCAGATGTAATTTATGTCTCTGCAGCCGGAAGCATGCTTTGCCAAATTGTCAATTCCTTGCTCTTACTGCCTGTATCAGTAGCCCGACCTTTATTGAGCTATCTGCTGGATCTGCTGCCACCTCTGGATCGCCTTAACAGACTGTTGCCAGCTGCTGTTCTCTTAGAAGATCAGGAGTTACAGTGGCCTCTTCATGGTAAGGCATTCAGTGCAGTACTTCTGCCTTCTGAAAGATAGGAATTGTAGAATGCAAATATGCTTTATGAATTTTGGGTAAAATGTGTTGTTCACTTGAACTTACCTTGGTTTATGTGCCCCCCCCCCCCCACATTTTTCTATGGTCACCAGAAACAGCATCACCTCCTAGTTCTGGTGTACCAGTTAATTTGTGAGTACAGAGAAAGGATAGCAGTTTCAAAGTATGCTTTCACAGAGTTTCAGCTCTAGGACTTCTGTGATGCCTAAAAGTAATCTGGAGGCCCAGTTCGCTAATTGCTGCTGCTAGACCTACCACCTTTGTTAACGTGAACACCAGCCCCTTGGGAATTAGCCTTGTTTTTTCCTAATCAGACCCCTGGTACATTTTGCTGTAGACATTTTAAGAAGTATTTTTAAACCACTTTGGACATTACTAAGGTAATTGCACTGAGTGTAAATCCCCAAGGGGGTCCTCCCTTGCTGAAGAGTTTTCTCTGAAATGAATTCTTCAATTTAGGTCATGTGCCTTCAAATGTTTTTCATCCTGATCTTCATTCAGCTCAGTGGAGGTAACTGTATGTGAATGAATACATCCATAGGTTGGTTCCTGCCACTGAAATGGGTGAGGAATTTGTTTTGGGAGCTTGTGTAGACATTGGAACTTGCATGCTCAGTACAGATCACAGGATGGGTGGGTGGGCTTGCATATTCTAACAAAACATCTTGGCTCAGAAAAAATTGACTATTAATATTTCACCTATTAATATTTCTAGGTGGACCTGAACTGGTTGATCCAGCTGGGGTGCCTTTACCACAGCCTGCACAGTCATGGGTGTGGCTAGTTGACCTTGAGAGAACTGTGGCTCTGCTTATTGGACGCTGTCTTGGTGGAATGCTTCAAGGATCACCTGTGTCACCAGAAGAGCAAGATACTGCTTATTGGTTGAAAACACCACTGTTTAGTGATGGAGTTGAAATGGACATCCCCCAGTTAGGTAATCTCTTCAACTGCTTTATTGATGTGTGAATAAGTGGCCACACATGTGGATGCAGCGTTGTGGTTTGTTAGAATAATTATCTTGCTGACTCAGTCCAAAAGTCCATCTAGTTCAGCATCCTGTCTCTTCAGAGTGGGCAGCCAGATGCATCTGAGAATCTCACAAGAGGACCAGGGAATTTCTGGCTTTAAAGCCCCAAAAGGCAGGGCTTTAGGTAGAGTTCCACATGAGAGGGATGGTTCAATGGGTGAGAAAGTGATGGGCTTGCAAAATTTCAAACTTTGGATGTGCTTTTCTCTTTTCCTTTCTCAGTCTAGACTGAGAAAGTGGGAAGACGTCATTCCCATATTGGGAGTAGTGCAGTCACTTTGCTAGTAGCAGAGAGAGCAATTTGCTTTTGTGCCCAAAAGGACAATGACTTTCTTCTAAATGGGGTGGAGTTTGTCTTAACTTAAAGCTGTCTTTCCTTGCTGCACTTATGCTTAAAGTTTCCTTTTGGAACACCAGCACAATGCCACTTTGTTGACTTTCTTCAAATTCCTCCTCCAAATCCACTTTTTTCAGGAGACTTCGGTATTGTCTCTTTCCCCACCATGTTCTACTGTAACTGTGTTGAAGCATATGTGACTGCAATATAAATACCTGTTCTTTCTCTTGTTTGTCTCCATCCCCTCCTTTCCTCTATGTTGAATTTTGGATTGTAAGATTCTCGGGACACAGACCTGTTGTCTTGTGTTCTCTAAAGTAGCAAGCATATTGATGGTGCTGTATAAATGGTTAAGACCAGATTATCTTAGGGACTATACACAAGCCTACCCCAATCTTGAGATTGTCATTGGTGATGCTTCTCCCTGCCCTGTCATTAATGACGTTTCAGTTGATGAGAACCAGAGACAGAACTTTCTCAGTTATGGCCCCATATTTGTGGGAGATTTACCAGACCCTCTCCTTCCTTCAAAAGAAAAAAAGTGTGTGTTCATTTTTAGGAAGATTTATCAATTGCTTTGTTTAATTGCTAGCTTACTGCTATTTTAATTTTGTTGTTTGAATTGAAATTTTTTACTGGTTTTTATTTATACTTTCTTAGTAGTATTGTTTGCTGCTGTACAAATACCTTTTGCATTGAAAAGACATCATTTGCCAATCTAGTGCCCTCCAGATGTTTTGGGCTTCATCTCCCATCAGCCCCAGCTAGCACAGCCATGCTGCTGTCAGCCCAGCACAATATGGCCATGCTTACTGGAGTCCAGAAGATCAGGAGGGCACCAGGTAGGCAAAGGCTGATCTACACTAATAGCATTCTCTGAGCGCTGTTCATTGTGTAGCCAAAACACCATCCACACACGACAGGAGGTATCAGTAGCCGCGGGGAAAGTACAAAAAAGGCTTCAGAAAAAAGTGAGGACCTCCTGAGGACTGAGCATGCTCACTGGCCATGGAATGCTTGATTTATTTGGGTTGCTGGGAGATGTATATGTATGGCTGTCTTGTTGGAACCCTTTTGATTCAGGCCCCACTTGCAAGTACCTAAATAGATAAATAATGACATGACTTTTCATCTCATTTTAGACAAGTCCATGAGTTCCTTGTTAGAGGTAGCTCTCTCTGGAAATGAAGAACAAAAGCCGTTTGATTACAAGCTTTGCCCAGAAATCTCTGTCTTTGTGGATTTGGCTTTGGGGTGTGCGAAGGAGCCTGCTCGTAGCCTCTGGGTCAGCATGCAGGACTATGCAGTGAGTAAAGGTAAGTTCTTGGAAGCAAAAGAGCCACCTCCCACAGTGACAATAATTAAGCTTATCTATGCTCATTTTGGAGGAGGGGCTCTTTCATTATTTGTTTAGTTAAAACAAAAACAAAAAACCAGGGTGTGGATCCACGTAGAACCATTTGAGAAACCACTTTGTCATGGCCATTTTAGTTTAGGAAGGATTTGTATTTTCTGAAATTAGTTGCATTTCTATTGTGGTCAACTTGCTTATTAAAATAACTGTACATTGGACATCTGCTGGCACAACCATATTGTTTAAAGCAGTTTAAGACACATCGTAAATAGCAACTAGCATAGAACTACATAACCTTCTGCCTGCTGACCACACCTCATGGCAATGAAGTGTATCTGCCATTACTCTGAAAAACCCATCCCAATTTGAAAGCCCACTTCATATAGCATGGTGTGGGTGGGTAGGAGTGCAATATTTTGGGGTGAATACTGCCCAGTGTCAGAGCAGTGAAGTCCTTATTGAGGCTTTTAGCAAGCTCTGCTCACTGATCATGCCACATGGCTATTGCAAAATGAAAAAAGGAACTTCCCACTGGCAAGACAGCAGAGCTTCAAGTGACTTTATGGCCCACTCTTACCTTTGGCTCCGCCCACCACTGGCATGCATCCCCAGAAGGTTTTCCATTGAGGGAATGCAGCCCTTGGGGTGAAAAAGATTCCCCACTCCTGGTTTAAGGCAAAAATGCAGGCTGAATTATTGAAATATGGCTGAATAATTTGATGCTGTTTTAACTGTGAATAACTGCCCACCTAGCAGTTCGAAAGCACCCCTAAGTGCAAGTAGATAAATAGGTACCGCTTTATAGCGGGAAGGTAAACGGCGTTTCCGTGTGCTGCGCTGGTGCCGGCTCGCCAGAGCAGCTTCGTTACGCTGGCCACGTGACCCGGAAGTGTCTCTGGACAGCGCTGGCCCCAGGCCTCTTAAGTGAGATGGGCACACAACCCTAGAGTCAGACACGACTGGCCCGTACGGGCAGGGGTACCTTTACCTTTACCTATTTCAGGAAACTGATCTGTTCCTTTTCCTCTGCCTCTTCAGATTGGGATAGTGCCACGCTGAGTAGTGAGTCGCTTTTGGATACTGTGTCTAGATTTGTTCTTGCTGCCCTCCTGAAACATACAAATCTGCTTAGTCAAGCAAGTGGTGAGAGCAGGCAAGTACCCAAAAAGCATTTTGAGACCTTTTCCCCTTGTGTTAGAGAGATTTCCTTTACTCTTAGCCTTATGTAACTTTTGTGTCTTTTAGGTATCAGCCTGGCAAAGCCTTAGTAGAAGTATATCGGTGTGTGTATAAAGTGCGGAGTCGTTTGCTTGCTTGCAAGAATATGGAACTTATTCAGACTAGGTCGTCTTCAAGGGATAGATGGGTAAGGCTAAAGACTGACACTTCTGCTCCTCTTTCTTACGTAGTGCAGGAAAATTGGTTTAACATGGAAGACTGCATAGTTGATTATTGTTTTGAGGCCAACAATTATGTGAGCCTTTGTCTACAGTTTTGCTCACTTTCAATCCTATTTAGATGTGCCCAGTATATTTATTTCAGTTTCAAATTTTTGCTTGGTTCTGTTTTCTCTGTAGCTAGGGTTTTGTTTTTTAAAAAACATTCCTTTGTTTTACAGCATGTTTTACTTTTTGGGGGTGGGTGGGTTCTATGGACCACAAATAAAACTGTATTTTTAAAATTAATTTGCCTACTGCTTTGAATTGTGGGGGAGTGGTTTATAAGGCTTATGTTAGTAGCTGTTTCTTCCTTTAACTGGACTCGGGAGACGCTTCTCTGCTTCCTGGTCAAACTGCTTTGAGAAGGAGGAAAAGGGATCTTCTAGCTCTAAACTAGGGAGTCTTTTCTTGCCTGCTTTCCCATCTTCCTTGTTCTTAAGAAGGAGGTTGCTGGACTAGTTGGAGTTTCCTGATTTGCTTCATCATGGATCTTTTTCTGTTCTTCTGCTCCTGCCAAAGCAGTTACAGAGTTGGCATGTTGGTGCCATTCCTCTTGCATTGTCCCTGCCCTTAGAAGGTTCCACAAAAAGCCTTGTCATTATTGTCACAAGTATAAAATGGTTGTCTGCATCCACTCACACAAGCACAGATAGTGGAATTATTACTCCATCGCTTCATAAATTTTTGCAGGGGCAGTCATCCTGTGACCTGTACTTATGGTGAAACAATTTTACCACTACCATTTTACTATGAATTCAGCTCCATAGCCTGAAAGGACTGTGTGAGTCAGCTGCTGTTCAGCACAATCACTACTGTTTCCTGTTTTAATTTAGGGGCAGATTTTTCCCCAGCTTGAAGCCAACCTTCCGGGGGCCTTGTGCCAGTGGTGGATGGGGTCAGAGGCAGAAGTGGGTGGATGTGATTCTTACCTCCATACAGAACACTATACAGTGGTACCTCGGGTTAAGTACTTAATTCATTTCGGAGGTCCGTTCTTAACCTGAAACTGTTCTTAACCTGAAGCACCCCTTTAGCTAATGGGGCCTCCTGCTGCTACTGCGCCGCCGGAGCACGATTTCTATTCTCATCCTGAAGCAAAGTTCTTAACCCGAGGTACTATTTCTGGGTTAGCGGAGTCTGTAACCTGAAGCGTATGTAACCCAAGGTACCACTGTATTCCATCCATACAAAATTCTGGGTTCTACTTACCCTCCAGGCAAACAAAGTTCTCCATATCTTTGAACCTTACCCTCTCTCCTCCCCTATCCCAGATGTCAGAAAATCCAGACTCTTTGGACATTGATGCCCAAGAGCACCCCTTTACTCGGACCATTGATGAAGAAGCAGAGATGGAAGAGCAGGCAGAAAGAGAAAGAGAAGAGGGGCACCCGGAACAAGAAGAGGAAGAGGAAGAAAGGGAGCATGAAGTTATGACAGCTGGCAGTAAGTAAAGTTTGGAAAAGATTCCACAGAAGTTTGTTCAGAGAGAGTCCCATTGAAATGAATGGGGCCTTCAACAGGAGTTTTATCTGTGATGAACAAAAGTCACCTGAATAATTTTTACAGCCCTTGAGCTCTGCCTAGAAGTTAAGACCTTTGTTTTTGTGTTGCATGTTACAGAAATCTTTCAATGTTTCCTATCAGCCCGTGAAGTAGCTCGCAGTCGAGACCGAGAGAGAATAAATGGTGGGGCAGGGGCTCGAATGGATGACCAGGCCCCTCAGTCCCAGCAAGAACGCAGAGTCAGCAGAGACCTTCCTGAAGGACAAGATGTGTACACAGCTGCCTGCAACTCTGTGATCCATAGGTGTGCTTTGCTGATTCTGGGAGTCAGCCCCGTTATTGAGGAGCTGCAGAAACGAAGAGAGGAAGGGCAGTTGCAACAGCCATCAACTGGTACCGCAGAAGGGATTGGACTCATGACCAGGTGCGATTAATGAACTGTGCACAAGAGCAGCCAGCAGCTCTTGAAACCTTGCTGAGTAGTTCCTCAGTAATCTGCTAAGGTAGGGTGAGCCTGCCAAACCCTAACAATAGGCGTCAGAGGTCCTACTGTTTGTTCCAGAGCAGTTAGTGGTACATTGGGCAGGTCTTAGAGTCAGGCCCTTTCCTTTGGTAGTGCCTAATTTGTGCAATGAGCTCCAAGGGATGGGGGTGGTGGGGGTGGAATATGCCAGGCTCTGGTGAAAGGGGAAGTCCTTGTTTGATAGAGCATTCTCTTGGCACATCAGACTTCCCTGTGCATATTGTTAAACCCTAGGAGCTCCACTTTGCCTGCTCTTACGGAATCATAGAATTGTAGGGTTGGGAGGGACCCCAAGGGTCATCTATTCCAACCCCCTGCTATGCAGGAATCTCAACTAAAGCATCCATGACAGATGACCATCCAACCTCTCCTTAAAAACCTGCAAGGAGTTTGTTCCACTGTCAGATGTTTAGTCAGAATCTCCTTTCTTGTAACTTGAATCCATTGGTTTTGGTCCTGTCTTCCGGAGCAGGAGAAGACAAGCTTTCTCCACCTTCCATGGGACAGCCCTTGAGATATCTGAAGATGGCTATCATATCTCCCCTCAGTCTCCTCTTTACCAGGCTAAACATACCCAATTCTCTCAACTGTTCCTTCCTCATAAGGCTTGGTTTCCAGACCAATTATCATCTTCAGTTATTATCTTTTCTTTTTTTTGCATCTGCATGAAACAGAAGTGAAAGCCTTACTGCAGAAAGTCGCTCAGTCCACTCTAGTTCAAGTTACAAACTGATGAAATCACGGAGTGAATCTGATTTATCTCAACCTGAATCGGATGAAGAAGGTTATTCACTGGTAGGTGAAATACTTTAAAGCTTTGCATAATGTTACTCTTGCTGGTTCAGCTGCTGAAGATGCACTTGAAATGTTGTGAGTCTGTGTTGCAGTGGGATCTGCTTTCACATCAGCTCAGGACTTTATGGGTAGGTTGGGGCAAACCATCGCCCCCAAAGTGTGCACGGGGAGTTTACATGCAGTGGGATCTAATTATTGCCATTGCTTAATTTCAGCCCTCTTTTCCCTGCTCTGTTTCATCACAAGTTGACTTTAAAATTCCCTTGGAGTTTGAAAAGCCACTCATTACATTGTGCAAAGGACTGCCTTGCTTACCTTAAAAAATTGTTGGGAGAAAACAAGACATGACATTCAAAAGAACTTGGCAAATCAAGAATGTAGACAATCCCACAGATTACAGAAGAATATTTGACAGTGTTAAAGCTGTGTAATAATAATAATAATAATAATAATAATAATAATAATAATAATAATTTTTTATTTATACCCCGCCCTCCCCAGCCAAGGCCGGGCTCAGAGCGGCTTACAAGCAATAATAAAAACAAGATGAATGGTTACAACTTAAAAACAAAAATAAAATACATTAAAATAATGGAACATTAAAATATTATTAATTGGCAGCATGATGAACCCAAGCTGGTCAGTCTCATGACAAAGTAACTTCAAACCATAGGTTTGAATAGCAAATGTCAAGTAAATTGGCTTATTTGTTTTAAAATTGGATGCCTGGTTTGTTTGCAATGCTGGGACCAAGATTCTTTAAAGGCAATGCTAAACTCAGCTGAAGTCTCCCTTCCAACTATGCAAGAGTAGGAGAAGAGAAGCAGGAATATGTGAGACCAACACTTCGCTTATCCACTTAGCAGCATGCGATGGTCTAGGATTATGTGAGAACTGGCCCATGGAATGATTTTCAAATTTGAGAGACCTGTGGAAAAACATGTGTTCAAGTTCAGCACGGAAGGCCTCCAGAAGTATAGAGGTGGTTGTCTTTCGGAAGTGCCCACTATGTTTTGTGTTTAGTATATTATATTTGGAATTGTTTACTCTGGTGGTAAGCTGCTGCATATAACTTATAAATGAATGAGTTGCCTTTTTGTTTGCTGGTTAGGTGGAATTCCATCTCACGGTATCAGAGAGAGGCAAGAGCCTCTCTGTGATCATTTGGCTCATGCCTTCTCAGAACTTCCCTATACAGTAGCCAATGATATCTGCCTTTGCTTCCTTTCCTCTTCCAAGCCTGTCCCTTCTGTGTTGTGTCTGTTAAATTGAAAGCCAACGTGAACAAACTTGAGTACATTGGTAGACATTGTATAAATGTAATAAATAATGTATAACACTAACACTCTTTTTGGTTATTTTTATTCACTATAGAGTGGAAGACGAAATGTGGATTTGGACTTGGCATCATCCCATAGAAAGAGAGGTAATTGTGTAGAATAGCCAGTTTTTCTAGAGTAGTGGTCTTGAAACTTTTAAGCCTCAGAAAATCTTTCTGTGTTGATTGGTCTGCTACAGAGCCCCTCTATACTGCAGGGAATTATGGACATACACACAGTTCACACTTCCTGGAATCTGTGTGTGCTCCAGAGTGTTGTCAAGTTGCCTCTGCAGTTCTGTGTTGCAGGAGAATACTGGTAATGGTAGGTAAAATGCCTTTTGAGCATCTTGTCTGCCATGACTCTGGAACACAGTTTGAAAACCCACACTTTGGCATACCTGTAATAGAAGGTAAAGAACGATGAGAGCTTTCTCCAGCAAATAAATGCCATGTAGTGCAGGCAGTTTCTGGACCCCATAGAGTGGGCAAGTTGCAAGGGTGATTTATCCTAGATGGGGCTGGACAATACCCTTGACTGAGATCCAGAGAACCGTTGCCATGGGGTGTAAACAATACAGAGCTAGGATGGAAGAATCAGCAGGGAGGTTGGTCAGAAACTTGTTTCATTTCTCTGCTCATTCCTGCGCCCCTTGTCCCTGCTCTGCTTTCCTTGGAAAGTATCTTTGGGACTTGAACCCTTCATAAGGCTTTGGCTGGATGAGTGAGTTTATTCCCAGCTCTTAGTTACTCCTAGTTTTAATTACTCCTGTGGAGAGGCATCTTCTTGGGGCAGCTCTTAACCTTATCTGATAAGCTCAGCCTGCTGCCTGACCCTCTATCTTTAGAACACACTGCAATTTTTCAAATGTGAAGTCACCTCATGAATTATTGCATAACTCCTCTTTAGCATTCACATGGTAAGGGGATATGAAGTGGTGCAATAATATTCCATCACTTCCTTACACTGCAGGAAGTTTAAGAAGCTGCACATTCATGAATGTTGCTCAAACATTTCCCACTCTTAAAGCTGTTTTCCATGTATGGACAGAATGCAGATTGAATGTTGTCTTCTGTACCCAATGTCTCTCTTTGTCTTCTGATTCTTGTGTGGTAGTGTGTTTACTCCTTTTTGGCCAGTTGAGCCCCAGAAAAAAGAAGAGCTCCAAGCAAGTACATGACGGCATGTTGTGATTTTATTTTCTCTCTCTAGCTTGCCTACATACTTTATAAAACATAAAATATGTGTAGCAGTTGTTCCACATTCATTTTGAAAATTTCATTACTAGAAGCTGGCATATAAGGACAAGTAAACAGTGGGGTTTTTGTTCCATCTAATGTTGGCAGGTAGACATAGGCATAACGGCTCACTAAAAATTCAAGTTGTAAGAATGTATTTAGCACGTTTCTGTTTATGTTCAGGGGATCAGCATTGAGAGGATTAATGAATTGTGTACTTGGCATGTTTCAGAAGCCAGGTTCATTGGCTGGCATCTGCACTGAAAGGGCTGCGAAAAGGCTACTGTATGTGACCGTAGAGCAGCCTTCATCAGCTGGGTGCCTTCCAAATGTTTTGTGGACTATAACTCCCATCAGCTCCAGTCAGCACCATTGTGCTGGCTGGGACTGATGGGAGTTATAGTCCAGAACCTCTGGAAGGCACTAGGTTGGGGAAGGCTGCCCTAGAGAGTGGACCTCATTGTCAGTTTAATACTGAGAAAGGCAAACTACAGGGTTTGATTTGATATACTGTACTTACAAGTAATACAATAGCTTGTTTAAACCAAAGCAGGCAGCTTCCCCCAACCTTTCTTGAGGAGTCTTGTTAACTTAATCCAAAAGTATGACCATACTACCATTAATACTTTTATCTGCTGCACCACCTCGTTCTGCAATCCCAAGCTTGTCAAATACTGCTCCTTGGGATTTTTTTGCCTTGTACAGAAATAGTTCACCTGGTCTTCATCTGAACATAAGAAATGTGGTGCTGGATCAGGCCAATCTAGTCCAGCATCCTGCTCTCACAGTGGCAAACAAGAAGCAGGACCCAGGCACAAGAACACTCTCCCCTCCTATAGTTTCCAGCAATTGGTATTAAGAAGCATTTCTTTTCTGACTTTATCTTTTGTTGCTCCACTTTCAGTCCTCTATACGACTCATTTTTGCACAGGATAATTCCCGCCGAGCTGTTAAGGGCCTAGTGAAGAAGGCTTAAAATGGGAGTAAACAAGTTTTTAAAATCCAGGCAAAACAAACACAGTAACGTCATAGTAAAACTCCCCCCCCCCGTATGATAATCCTGTAATTTATTTTGTTTTTAAAATCCCACTCTCCCCAAGGAGTGCAGGACAATATACATGATTTCTGTTCCGTGCCCCTTTATCCCTGGAACAGCCCTGCAAGGTGGATTAAAGTAAAAGGTAACAGGTAGCCTAGGGTCACTCAGTGAACGTCATGGATTAGTAGGGATTTGAAACTGGGTTTTAATTGTCCTAGCCTAACTTTCTAACCTGGGACTATGCAATATTGTGGCCTCCAGATATTGTTGGGAGTACAACTCCCATTATCCCTGACCACCATGTTTTCTACCACTGCTGTAACCACGGCAGCACGCTGGCTGATGCAGATGAGCTTAAGCTTCCAAGAGTAGGTCATGCTAGTATGTAGCTTTGTTCTGCTCACATATGCAGGATGCCTTGAATACCTGTTAGATGTGTTCAGACCATCTTTTTTTAAAATGCATAAGCTCTTTCACTTGTCCTTTCAGAGCCACTTCACAATAACACTCTTTTGATCACTTTTAAAGAAAACTTTTAAAAACCACAAATTCTTTTACAAGCTTGCATTTTGTGTAGTAGCCTCTTTGATTTTAATGGTTGGGAGTTTCTCAAAGCACGTGGATAATCATAAATTTGGAGAACTGAAGTGTGTTAATCATACAACATCCCATCTAAAGGGGAGAGTTTAATGAAGAAAGTCATTTTTAATTTGCTTGGAGATCTGTAGTTGGTTTTGAGATTTTAGAGAAAGTAATTCCAACCCACAATTTAAAAATATTAAGTGATTTTGGTTACTCATTAGAATATGGGCTTTAAAAATATGAAGCAATTATGTACTTTGAACAATAACATAACCAAATTATTGTTAGAGAATTGAACACTTGTCTGTGGTACATACATACGTGATTTAATTTACATAATCCATAGTTCAAACCATGCTCAAGGCAGCTTAAGACATGAAAAACCATATAATTAAACATAACAAAAGTAGTCATAAACAATAAATAGAACATTAAAAAATACAAAACCAAACTGAACAATTTCCTCATAAATCACAATAAAACCTAAAATGTAGATACAAGAAACCCAACATATCAACAACCTCCGCCAACAAAATTCCAAACAGTATCCTAGCCCAAGAGTCTGTTCAGCAGTCTCAGCTTTTGTAACTGTAGTCAGTCATGTGCTCACCCTCCCAAGCCAAGTGGGAAAGGTCTACAAGACAGCAAACAAGTTTTCCAGGACTCACACCCAAGGAGGTATTCCCCCTCCCCCCCAAAAAAATGTTTTAGCTTTCATATTTTCAAGACAGAAGCTTGCTTTTGGCTGCATTTTGTGCCAATTCTTACAAGTTAAATAAAGACACTAAACTTTGTGAAACAGTGTTTTTCGTGTACATTTTCATGAATGCAAGAGTTTAGTGTACCAAGAGGCATTCTGAGAAAGAAACCAAACTAGAAGAAGAAAGGAATCTGTTGGATGATGATGGTGCTGCCTTAGTGTGTGTGGCTGTATTGGTTCATGATAGCATCAGAAATGAGGACGTACATCTAGGACATTCAATCCATTAAAAAGGGGACTTCCACAGAAAAGCTACAGGCCTTGGAATCACCAATACACCAAAGCTTTTTTCTTTTTCCTATCAGCAGTTCAGCTGAACAGTGCAACAGGCAGCAAATATTGAATACACAGAATACTACTGCATAGGCACTGTTTCCGTTTTAATTATAATTCCATGCAAGCCTACAGTTAACTCATTTGGTACCAGTATGCAGCAGCAATGCAGAGTGTGCATAGCTGCCATCTGATAATTGGAGTAGTCCTCGTCATCTGTTTGGCTATCCCTGTGCCACCTCCTCCTTTGAACAGTCAGTAGCTATGCACACCCTGCATTGCTGCTGCATGCTGCTACCAGATGAGTTAACTGATCAACATATGCAGCAATTTGGGTGGGACCAGAAACTGCTTGCAGTCCCATTGGAAATTTGGGTGTGGGAGAGTCCTTGAAATCGGACTCTCCACAGGTGGTATGCTTTCAAAAGGAGGTTTGCTATATTACACCAAATGAACAGAAATCAGCTTGGAAGGAAGGCAGAAAAGAAATAATTTGTGTGCGTTTACTTGCCCTTTACCCATTCCTGTACCTGCGTAAAGTTTTCATTCAGAGCAAGCTATGTATCATCCCCCTGCTTTGCCCTTAATAGTGTAATAATGCTGGTCAGTCACAATCCTTGCTTTACAATTGAATGTTAAAGAAGAAATGGAGTGCTCAGTTTGTTTTGTGGCAGACTGTTCTTTTCCTTCAACCACTCTCTGATTTCTTTTATTTGTGTTACCATCTTATTCAGTATATAAGCTTTCAGCTGTTTGAGTGGCTTCTGCCTTTAATTTTCTTCTTTATGTTGCTTGAGGATTTACTGCTAGAAAAACATAGCTGAAGTTATCTTCCTTCAATAATAGTATACTTTGCTAACTGTGTGCATGAGATGATAGGAATACCTTTTACCATCTGTTGCAAAGCTGCCCATTCAATACTACTTGTCAGTGTTATTTAAAATCACTGCATTGGAATTTATGAAGTTTTGTTGTGTGTTTCTAGGAGCAGTCCACAGCCCAATTGAAGCACTAAGTGATTCATGGACTCGGCTGAAGCACAGAGATTGGCTGTATAGCTCTATGTGTTTGTTTGGGGAATCCGATTTTGATTTTACAAAATCTGTTGGAGTTCATACTCTGATTGAAAATGTTATTAGCTTTGTAAGCGGAGATGTGGGAAGCTCTCCAGGCTTCAAGGAGCCTGAAGAAAGCATGTCAACGAGCCCCCAGGCCTATATTATCGCAATGGAGCAGCAGCAACAGAGGGCAGAGGTGTGTATTGCAGTTACCTATATTCCAGTTAATAATTGTAGAATGAAAGATGCTTTTGAATTATCAGTTTACATGCTTTGCCCAACTGTAACTTGTGGGGAGGCAATCATTTCAGGTTACTTAACAAGAGGGAGGTTCTAGGATGCATGAGTGTGCAATGGCCTCTCTGTCATCACTTGCATGCCTTGGAGGAAGTAGGTGTGACCTCCAAAGCACATCATGTTTGTTTCTTCCTGCTTGGGCATCAAAGGAGCAACATGCCAGTCTATAGCAGTCAGTCAGTCGGATTGTATGGGTGTTCCTAATGCACACATATTGCATGTGGGGTTGTGCATATGCAGCCAGGAAGGAAGGAAGGGGTTGCTTTTGGAAAGCAATTTTGGCTGTGCAAGCGAAGTGTCTCCCCACATCTCTTCCTTTATTTTCCTTGATTGTTCTTCTGTTCCTAAAATACTTTCATCTGTTGTATGTGGGGGGTCATACAGGCCTATACTATGTATTTGTATCAATGCACTTGAAGGACTTTGTCTTCCAAGGGGTAAAATGCAAACTATTTTTACACATTTTTTTTAGTTGCGGCTGGAGGCACTTCATCAGATCCTGGTGTTGCTTTCTGGGATGGAAGAAAAAGGCAGCACTCTGTCCATAGGAAGCCGGCAAGGCCCAGGCTTTCAGTCCTCTTCGCTTCTCACATCAGTGAGGCTGCAGTTCCTGGCTGGGTGCTTTGGCTTGGGTACTGTGGGACATGCAGGCTCCAAAGGAGAGAGTATCCGTTTGCATCATTATCAGGTAAGGGATGCTTTGGCCAAACGTTGGAATTCTGTCAACTGAGTTTAAAGCAGACCATGTCTAAAACTGAAAACTTCTCAACGTGCTGTATTGTTTTGGGTCCCTGGGTTCTTTTCCTATTGTGTGTGGGGGTGGGTGGGGGGTGTCATTCTGCAAGCTTTAGGGTTGTCACCAAGCCTGATGATAGCTTATTTATACAAAATAGATGGTGCCAATTTGGCCACATAAGCAGTGGCACTTAGAATCTTTGAATCATAGAATTGTAGAGTTGGGAGGCACCTCAGGGGTCATCTAGTCCTACCCACTGCAGTGCAGGAATCACAGCTAAAGAATCATTGACAGATGACCATCCAAACTCTGTTTTAAAACCTCAAATAAAGGAGAGTTTCTGAGTATCAGATATAGAGGGAATGATAGTGGATTAAAGGCTGGAATGGGGTGTACTAATGTAAATAGACACTGTAGAAGACAACTGGAAGCAGAATATGTGCATATCCTATGAATATAACATTTTCTTAGTGTTGTGAGATTCCGAATGATAGGAACCACATAGTGTTGACAACTGTGTATTGCAAAGTTAGTTGTTTCCTATAGTAGGCAAGTCATGAAAGGAGTTAAATGTAGTTAGCCAATGCTAAACTAGCAACCTTTCATAAAATTGGAAAAGTTCCTGAATTATACATGGTAAATACCTTAAAAAGTAACATGACATCAGTGCATAGCCATATGGATGGGTTTCACAGTACTTGATTTTTCCATAGGATGGCATCAGGGCAGCTAAGAGAAATATCCAGACTGAAATCCAAGTGGCTGTGCACAAGATCTATCAGCAATTGTCTGCAACTTTGGAAAGAGCCCTCCAAGCAAATAAACATCACATAGGTAAGAGGATCACATTCATCTTGCAAGTGTTTTTGCTGCTGACAAATTTTGCTTGTATTATTATTTTTTCTATTTCTGAGCAGACTTGAAATGGGGACAGTCTCTAAGTATTTTCTTTATATTTTGGTGTGTGTTTGTGTACATGTGTGTATTAGAGGCACAGCAGCGTCTCCTGTTGGTAACTGTGTTCGCCCTGAGTGTTCACTACCAGCCAGTTGATGTCTCCTTGGCTATTTCCACCGGCTTGTTAAATGTCCTGTCGCAATTATGTGGAACAGACACCATGCTTGGTCAGCCACTGCAGCTCTTGCCAAAAAGTGGCATTTCCCAGCTCAGCACAGCTTTAAAAGTAGCCAGCACTAGATTACTTCAGATCCTAGCTATTACCACAGGGTAAGTATTAACTGTCTGTTTTCTGAATGATCATTCATCTTCTCAGCTCTCCCAAATATTTTAAAAGCAGTATTTTCCCCATACCTAGTTCCTCAAGACTAGCAGTGTCCTTGCAGTGTAACTCAGTAGTAAATTGGATATGATAAAACCTTAGTCAGTTGGGAAACAGTTTTTATTTATTTATTTCGAGCATTTATAACTCACTTTTCATTTCAGTTCAGCATTACCTTAACAACAATTAGAATTTGTACAGTTAAATATTTCAGAAAGTAGCACTGGGACTATAAAGTTGAATTGTTGGTGTGATGTGTTAATATTTGTTTGCTGTACTTAGATGGACTCTAATTGAATATAATTTACCTGTTAAAATTTCTCTCTATCACAGACACACACACACCCCTACCTCTCCCTCTCCCCCATTTGCTGTTTTGTTTCTCCCTTTACAACATATTGAAAATACAGTCCTTCCTCTCTGTCCCATTGGGAAAACCATTGGCCCAGTGACTATTGTGCCAGTCTGTAACAAGGATCATTCAGGCCCAAGAACATGAAATCTGCCCCCCACAACACATCTGCTTCTTTTAATGCAAAAGCCTCAGGGTTCTACAGATTCAAAGCTGTTCTAATAATGCCAAGCCTCTTCACATAGTTGCTAATTGATCTTCATATTTCCACCCCCCAGAACCTATGCAGATAAACTGAGTCCCAAAGTGGTCCAGTCTTTGCTGGATCTGCTGTGTAGTCAGCTGAAAAACCTGTTGTCCCAAGCTGGTGTAATGCTTATGGCATCATTTGAGGAAAAAGAAGATGGCGAGGAGGAAGAAAAAAAGGCAGAGTCAAATGGAGACAGTGAGAAGAAAGACTTCAGAGGTAATCTCATTCTGGCTTTTTGTTGGTTTGCTTTTTAAAGAAAAGAGAGTTCCTGGGGCAGGGAATAGGGGAGGAAGGAATGTAGAGCCAAACTCACTACATGGATGGCTGATTCAGATATCTGAACAGCTGGAGTTTGCCCACTTCCTTACTTGTTTGTGTTTGGTGGATGGCAGTAGCCATTTTGGGCAGAAACCTTGGAGGGAGGATATGTGATCGGACAAATCACAGATTAGAAATGTTCCCATAGGAAACAGTGCAGATCATCAGATTGCTATGTGAATACTCACCTAACTAATGATTTCTTGGGAAGCATTGTATTTGGATGGCGGGACCTGCATGTACCCTCTGTTTCCATGCTTTGCGCTATAAAAAAGAGCCCACATCCCCAATATTCCTCAGAGACATCTATATTTTTGTTTTATGCACTGGAAACTTATTGCAGTAAACAATTAATGGGATTTGTACATGCACGCTAATGGCAAAGGTAAAAAAGATGACAGCTTGACCTATGTTGACAATATTGCCCTAGTTGTTAGAAGTACAGAAAAGGTAACCACAATTAAGTTTCTCCAAGTAAATATAAATATTAGATGGTCTGTTTGTTTCATTATTATTATTATTATTATTATTATTATTATTATTATTATTATTCCACCCTTCATCCGTAAATCCAAATTACACAATCTAT
This sequence comes from Podarcis gaigeae, assembly GCF_964106915.1. NCBI lineage: Eukaryota > Metazoa > Chordata > Lepidosauria > Squamata > Lacertidae > Podarcis > Podarcis gaigeae. The sequence continues at coordinate 5,236,539 of NC_139690.1, read as the reverse complement.
GTTCTCAGTGGTGAACTATGTTTATCATGTGGTGAACAGAACAACACTGCTATGAGATGAGATCATTTGAGGGCAAATGATCTTATTTGAGAAAGAACAAATGAGAGTGGACAATGTAAACATGAAAACATCTTCACAAGCAGTGTCAGAATTAGTGGGGGGCATTGTTTACATTTTGCCACTATAGAAAATGGTGGGACTTGATAAGTGTTGCTGAGAATTTTGTCTCTCCACCTCTGTTGTAATCTTTATCTGCAGCCCCTATTGATGCTTCTTATTGAACTATTTTGCAAATCATTGCTTACCTTTTCTCTTCTGGTACAGAAAAAGGCACCCATGAAATGGAATAAATCTAAATTTGGTCCAAGAGAGCAGAAATAAAGTTAATGTAAGAAGAATTTTGTTGCACAACAAAAGGTTAAGATACTCCTTTGTTGTGTATTATTTGTTCTTTTACTTAAAAAATAATAATTTTGCCCTGCTCTTCAGCTGAGAAAGCTTTCAGGGCACCTTATATAAAAGCAATAAAAAAAGTTAAACAGTGATAAAGACAGTGGACAATAAAAGCAGAGCGGATTAATCACTTGGCTGCAAAACAGCAATGACACCTGCTGGCAGAAGGTAGGGTAGACAGCTGGTTATCTTTTCCTAGGCACTCTCCAGGCAGAGCATATGCAAATCAGGCCTTTTGAAAATATGAATCCCTTTCCTTTTTGCAATAATAATTTTTATTGTTTTAAATCCACAGTGGCTCTTCGAAAACAGCATGCTGCAGAGTTGCATCTAGGCGATTTCTTAGTCTTTCTTAGAAGGGTGGTTTCTTCAAAAGCCATTCAGTCCAAAATGGCATCCCCAAAGTGGACAGAGGTGCTGCTGAACATAGCTTCTCAGAAATGTTGTTCAGGTATGGTCCTATGGTCTTTGTTTTTGAAGTGGGAGTGTGTTTATCATTTGGAGATACAAGCTTGCATCATGTCCATCAAATGAATAATTACAGAAACTTTTTATACATGTTTTGTGTATTTAAGTTGGTGGCCCATTTTATCCTGTGTATTCTGGATATTTGACACCTTTTTATAGACACACCACTGGGTTCTAACTTTGTTTGATATGTTATTAGCATGTGTTGGTAGTACCAACTTTCTTTCTGGGTCCCATTTCTAGGTGTACCTTTGGTTGGCAACTTGAGGACCAGGCTGCTTGCACTACATGTTCTGGAAGCTGTGCTGCCTGCTTGTGAATCGGGTGTGGAGGATGACCAGATGGCTCAGGTCTTCATACTTTACAGTATTATAAAGTGTTAAGTTTTTGTGTGTGCAGCAGTGACCATTTTGGTGGCATTTGCATCTTAGAAACTGTGGTTCGGTTTAAGTTACCGGTACTTCTCAGCCCAGATGGATATGAAATTTACAGCATGCTATGGTATAAGAGAGTGGGATGCGGGTGGCGCTGTGGGTAAAACCTCAGTGCCTAGGGCTTGCCGATCACATGGTCGGCGGTTCGAATCCCCGCAACGGGGTGAGCTCCCGTCTTTTGGTCCCAGCTCCTGCCCACCTAGCAGTTCGAAAGCACCCTTAAGTGCAAGTAGATAAATAGGTACCGCTTTATAGCGGGAAGGTAAACGGCGTTTCCGTGTGCTGCGCTGGTGCTGGCTTGCCAGAGCAGCTTCGTCACGCTGGCCACGTGACCCGGAAGTGTCACCGGACAGCACTGGCCCCTGGCCTCTTAAGTGAGATGGGCGTACAACCCTAGAGTCGGACACGACTGGCCCGTACGGGCAGGGGTACCTTTACCTTTACCTATGGTATAAGAGAAAACTATATGAAAATGTTATATAGATGCTACCCAACACCTAGTAGATTGGCAAAAATGTATAAAGCAAAGTCAAATAAGTGTTGGAACTGTAAAGAGAAAGAAGGTACCCATTTCCATATGTGGCGGTCTTGCAATAAGATTAAAGCTTACTGGGAAATGTTATATAATGAACTGAAAAAGATGTTTAAGATAACATTTGTTTAAAAACCAGAAGTTTTTCTTTTGGGGATAATGGGATCAGAGCTACCTAAACAATATAGAAACTTATTTATTTATGCAGCTATAGCTGCAAGAATAATAATTGCCCAAAATGGAAAGACGAAAAAGTCCCAATGAGAGAAGGATGGTTGCAGAAACTAATGGAATATGAAGAAATGGCAAAACTTATGGAAATAATAAGAAATCAAGATAACAATTTTTTATTAAGAAATGGAAATGGTTTATTGAATATTTACAAACATATTGCAAGCAGATCAAGACATTAGCAGGACTATTGTTATAACAGATAATAGCAATAAAAATAATAGATTGAAACGATTTGGGATATGCAGGGAAAGATAAAATTATTTTAAGGACTACAGAAAGATGGGGAGGGAAGTCGAGATTTATAAAGTCAGAATTATTGTTTGATTGGTGAAATATTTTTTTTTTTTGTTAATAATTGAAAATTGTAAGTAAATAAAGTTACTTCTCAGCTCTCAGCAACAGCCTGAAAATAATGAAGCTGCTTTTTTGACAATCTGATTATTGATCTGCCCAACATACAACAGTCTCCTCTAAGTGACCATGGCTGCCTAAGGTCACAAGGCCAGAGGTCCTACGAAAACAACTTTAGCTAGATTAAAAGAAAATTATTTGAAAACAATACCAAAATGATCCTTAATGCCTACAGAAGTAGCTAAAATGGATAACTGATGCTCACCTGGAAAAGGGGGGGGGGATGTACAGCTCACATTTCCTTCACATCCTCCATGTGCTGGGACTGTGCCAAAGTTGCCCAGTTCTGGGATAAAATATTTGTAGAAATAACAAAAATACTGGGAAAACCTGTAAAAATAGTCCTCCTAAAACAACCCAATGGTTATTAAATAATAAAGGTAAAGGTACCCCTGCCCGTACGGGCCAGTCTTGACAGACTCTGGGGTTGTGCGCCCATCTCACTCAAGAGGCCAGGGGCCAGCGCTGTCCAGAGACACTTCCGGGTCACGTGGCCAGCGTGACATCGCTGCTCTGGCGAGCCAGAGCCGCACACGGAAACGCCGTTTACCTTCCCGCTGGTAAGCGGTCCCTATTTATCTACTTGCACCCGGAGGTGCTTTCGAACTGCTAGGTTGGCAGGCGCTGGGACCGAGCAACGGGAGCGCACCCCGCCGCAGGGATTCGAACCGCCGACCTTTCGATCGGCAAGTCCTAGGCGCTGAGGCTTTAACCCACAGCCCCACCTGCGTGCTTGCTTGTTAATGGCAGAAAAAATATTGATAGCTAGAAATTGGAAAGAACCAAAGGGTTTAAATGTACAACAGTAGAATAAGGTAAATTGGGACATAGCACTTTCTGGAAAAGTGATGCAAAACCTTTGTGTGGCTAGAGGATCAAATGCCCAAGAGACTTTTATGGTGGACTGGTGGCCATTCATTCAACACATGAAAAAACACATGCTATAGGACGAACTGTTTCTGCCACATTCCTTAATATATGATTGTGTTAACATTTTCCTTCATATTGATATTAGCAACTTTCTCTCCACTTCAGTGCTTGTATGAACTATGCCTTTGGGTTGGGTAATGGGAGTATCCCCCCCCCAATAATTATAAAAAAGGAAACAAGGCAGAGGTATTTTTCCTGGCCCCATAGCCACTTCATCAGACCTGGATTGCACCAAATCACAGGTTTTCAGAGGTGTATTTTTAAAAAGAAGAGAAAACTGTTTTCAGTTGCCTGCTTCAAACCCCTGGTTGCTTTGTTATCTGTAGTGTAAGCAGGATGGGAAATACAGCCTTAAAAATTACCTGTGACTATTTGGAATTAAATGTTCTTCAATCATGTTTCCTGAACAGGTTATTGATCGGTTGTTCTCCCTTCTGTCTGATTGTATGTGGGAAAGTCCTGTTGCACAAGCCAAGCACATAATTCAGATCAAGGAGAAAGAAAAAGAAATGAAGCTGCAGGTACAAGCTTTAATTCTGATCAATTTCATAATGTTCTTTTCAGCCACTGATGAAGTCCTTTGTCTTGAAACGTATTTGGCTCATGTTGAAAGGCCTGTGACGGACAGCAGAGTCCTGGTGATGCAGTCCCTCAGAGTTCCACCAGGGGGGGTTGGAGCCTCCCTCTGATTGGCTACAAAGTCAGCTGGCTGTAGAAGGGGGAGGAGCAGAATGGGGGGGCACATAAAAGGAGCAGCTTCTGAGGAAGCCTTGAGATAGGGATAGGGAAGGGAAAGAGCTGGAGCGAGACAGGGTTGAGTTTGGTTTGAGATGGGAGAAAGGGATTAGGAATGGATTTGTCCAAGAGAGTGGGTTCAAATGTGAGTTTAGCATCCGCTCTTAGGAGAATATCTGTAGCTAGAGGAAGGAGCCTCATATTGAAGAGATGAGGACCGTGTGAGGAGACAGGAGTTGCCTGGAGGGCTGAGTCTGAGCAGGGGAGGGAGAAGCTGTGGGACTACAGACCCCCTGCGTCTCCTTCCTGCCAGGCGGGGAGAGCTCTTCTAGGAAAAGAAGACTCCCAAGCCAGTTAAGAGGGGATCCCAGAGTCTCTTATACCTCAGAAGTGAGAGGGGGTAAATGACGAAACAGATCACGAAACAGAGCATTAAGCCGTGAAGGAAGCTGTGCCGTGTCCAAAGTATTTAACTAAAAGACCTGTCATAACCAAGTAAAGGAACAAGAGAAACTGAGTTAAGCATTTCACCACCTATTCCAAAAACTGGAACATTTACCTGAAGTGCAGCGACCGATATTTAGCAACTGAAGTTTAAGAAAAGATGTGCATATACTACTGTGCTTAAGCCTGTGACATCTTTATATTTAGCTTAAGTAAAAGTTAACTTCTTCCTAGCCCAACTTTGTTTCCCCAATCACTTTTTGTAAATAAAACTTTCCTTGTTTGATCAACTCCTGCCTGAGACTCCCTGAAACAAAGTTCCCCTCACACAACCCCCACACAAGATAGCCTGTGGTAAATGGAAGAAATTTGTTGGCGTACTGTGTGGTGGGCCTGCTGTATTGAATTGGGGGCAGTTAGTGGGGTGAGTCCGCTACAGTCTCATATGGGATTTGGTTTATCAAGTTTTTAACATTGGAGTGTTTGTATCTATGGTTATTTTTGAAAAAGGTATTTTGTATTTTTATACATCTTTTACCTCCCTTTTTTTACTGCTAGATTGTGCTCCCCCCCCCAATCTGTTTAATTGAGCATAATGTGAGGTGTTTATATTCTGTTTTTGAAAGAAACAGGGTGAGTCTGAAGAAGAAGATGAAAATCTCCCTATACAGGAAGTATCGTTTGACCCTGAGAAGGCTCAGTGCTGCTTAGTAGAGAATGGTCAGATCCTAACTCATGGGAGCGGTGGAAAGGGATATGGATTAGCATCCACTGGAGTCACTTCTGGGTGTTACCAGTGGAAGGTATGTAGAAAGCCCAGTTTAAAAATAGAGATGAAGCAAGGTGTATAGATAAACCCATTGTGTCCTTAACCCACAAACTGTACTGCTCAAAATAGGGGGAATGTATTTGAACTCTAGTTCTAATGGCATTTTTTTTCAGGTTGCCTAAATTTGTTCCCTAGATTTGCACAGGATTTCTGACCCTTGCAAGCTGGACTTCCAGAATCCACAGTTTTTAGGTCTTGTTCATGATTTGCTGGGCTTCTCTAAGCCTGTGGGTTGAGCAGTACAGATCAGTAGCATACTTTTGCCTGCACTAGATTTTATATCTTTCTGCAAAGACTTGTGAGGCCAGGTAAACTGCATGGGGAAGAGAGAGGCTCACGGGACACTCTGAAATTTTATGGGATATTCTGCCAGATATAAACCTAAATCATATGTCAAATCTAAATATTTTTTTGGGGGGGAGAAATAATCAGAAGCTCCACCTAACAATGATCTTAAAACAACAATCCTTTTGATTTCATCATTCTGTGGAATACTTAATTTTTCTTCAAATATTTTATTCCCCAAAATGATAGAGATAAAAGATTATTGCTGTTTTAAAATAATTGCTAAGTACACCTTGACAAGATAGCCTATTGGATGTCCGTGGGTCTACTGAGCCTCTACCCTCCCCTTTCCAGTTCAATAGTGATTAATTTGAGGGTTGAAATGACTCTTCAAATCCCCATTACTTTTATATGTCTTTGTGCTTCGTGATGTTTTAAGTAGCCCATGGGCATTGATGGTTTTTCTTCACCTTCTAGTTCTATATCGTGAAGGAAAATCGAGGCAATGAAGGAACATGCGTTGGAGTGTCTCGTTGGCCAGTTCACGATTTTAACCATCGCACTACCTCAGACATGTGGCTGTACCGAGCATATAGTGGCAATCTCTACCATAATGGAGAGCAGACGCTGACACTGACCAGTTTTACCCAAGGGGACTTCATAACATGTGTGTTGGATATGGAAGCGAGAACTATCTCCTTTGGAAAAAATGGAGAAGTATGAATCTTCTGTTGCTTATTTAAGATATTTGTATACTGTTAAATTTTTTTAACCTGTAATGGTTTTCAAAGCAGTTCACAACAGTAAAACAACATTCAATCAGCAGTTACAAAAAAGCAGTACAGCAGACAAAACAAAGGCATAATACAAACCACCACAAAGTTCTAAGTTTTTGAACTGGAATCAAATGAAAGGGCACAATGAAACAAATCTTTCTAAATTTTGAAAGGAAGGGTAGAGAGTGTGTCAACTTGACCTCGGGGGAACACAAATTCTATAGTGTAAGTGCCACAACTGAACAGACCACGTTCTTCATCAGTGATAATGTAAACCAGCCTTTGGCAACTTAGTGCTCTCCAGATGTCGTAGATCAGCCCCAGCGTCAAGCCCCCATCAGTCCTAGCATCAAGCTGAGCTTGATAGGTGATGGTGTTCAAAATGGCTGGAGGTCACCAGGTTGGGGAAGGCTTATCTAAACTTTTAAATTGATGCTAAATGAAGCATGACCTGATGGTAATCAGTAAGGAAGTGCTCCTTGCAAAATTGGTGACTGACATAATCAGTTTGCTGTCTACTATCTCCCCCCCCCCTCCCCCCAGGAACCAAAACTGGCCTTTGAAGATGTGGATGCTGCAGAATTATACCCATGTGTGATGTTTTATAGCAGTAATCCTGGAGAAAAGGTAAGCTGGATATTTAGCAATAGTGGCGAAGATTAATATGCTGTTTTGGTAAGGGCCTATGAGTATAATATGTGGAATAAATTGAGCATTTTTAGCTCTGTGTGTGTGTGCACGCACGCGCGTACATACATACATGTTTATATGGAATTGGTCTATTTAAACAGAATTTTATGTTGCTACTGATAGATGTTCTTCAGAGTATCAGGCAGAAGTCTTTTTCAGCCCTGCTATCTGAAATTCTTTTGCCAGGGCTGAATCAGGGATTCCTTTGCATGCAAGAAGACAACACCCCCCAACACCCTCAGCCAAGCTTGTTGTAGCCCCTTTCTTCTCTCTTCCCCACTCCTGTCAGCATTTGGATACAGCAAGCTTGGCAGGTCAGGGAAAATAAAAAGCCTGGGCAGTCTTGACATCTCTCAACTTGTCCTACTGTCCTTGCTGAGCTGAGAGCACTCGCAAGTCCAACATAGGCAGGAATAGCAAATTAGGGGGAAGGTTGTATCCACAGAGCTTTCTCAATACTCCTGCGCTCTGCTCCACTTCTGCTAAGATGGAGTTCTGGGACATGATGGAAGATGAGAATTGACGTCTACAGAGAAGCACACCTTCATAACCGGCCTCCAAAACCTAAATGTCCCAGGGTGTGGTCTGAAGGCCTTTGCTGAAGCTAAGCAGATCTGGGTCTGGTCAGTGCTTGGAAACCATATGCATTCTGCCTTGGTTTCCATGATGAAAGAAGGCAGGATATAAAATTAAATAATTTGTTACGTGTTTGTAAATATTTCTATATTTTGAAATCATCTGTAACAGCATGGAAGAATCACTGAGATGTCAAAAATTGACTCACATGTGCTTGTCAATATAAATTCTTCCTCATTGCTACAACCTCTCACAAAAGCTCATAGAAGTCTGCTTTGTAGCAGACCTGCAATATTGGTGGAAATTACAAAAAATAAACCCTTTCTGATTCATTTAGAAGATTTCTAATTGCAAATAAATTTTACCAAAAACCTGAGAATCCAGCTGAGTGAATTTCCTTTTGTGTCTGTGTGCATAGGTAAAAATCTGTGACATGCAGATGCGTGGCACCCCGAGGGATTTGCTGCCAGGAGACCCCATTTGCAGCCCTGTTGCTGCCGTGCTTGCAGAGGCCACAATTCAGCTTATCCGCATCCTCCATCGAACAGACCGGTGGACACATTGCATCAATAAGAAAATGATGGAGCGGCTGCACAAGCTCAAAGCATGCCTTAAAGAGGCAGGTCAGAAACTGAAGAAAAGTCGCTCTGTTCAAAGCCGAGAGGAGAATGAAGCACGAGAGGAGAAGGAGAGCAAGGAGGAGGAGAAAGGCAGACATGGCAGTCGGCATGGGCTGGCAGATCTCTCAGAGCTCCAGCTGAAGACCTTGTGTGTGGAGGTGTGGCCAGTCCTGGCAGTGATTGGCGGAGTGGATGCTGGACTTAGAGTTGGAGGCCGCTGTGTTCACAGGCAAACTGGGCGGCATGCCACCTTGCTTGGAGTGGTCAAAGAAGGCAGCACGTCTGCCAAGGTGCAATGGGACGAAGCTGAGATTACAATCAGGTACAGTGTTTTCAGTATTGGTGTTAGACAAGGGGCCAGTTGTTAGTGCTTAGGAAATGTCACTGACTTTTAAAATGTGAGATAGTAGTTGCTAATACTAGTAGCTAGTTAAATATCAGACAGCTCAACCTGGAAATAAATTTCTTGTAACCTTTTGCTACTGTGGGTTTTAAGGCCATTGCTTTGTAACATTAGGGAGTGTTATTTATGACATTTGGACTATAAGCTAAGTAATGTCTGAACGATGGTATCAAGTGCCTTATGGCACCTTAGAGAGTAACTCATCTCTTGTGGCATCTCTTGTGCTGCTAAGTTTCTGTGAGCCCTCAGAAACCTCTGCCAGAATAGTTTTTTTGTTTAACTCTTTAAAGTGCTGCTAAGTTTTTGTTTTGCATTTTTATTTTGTGAAAATATCTAAGGGGGCATGCCACCTCCCTACTTAGTGCCAGAACCCAGTTGAGATCCCAGGGTGCTTTCATCCATTAGGAAACATTTTCCAAAACAAACGTGTCTAATATAGCAAAAACTCCCTCAGTATTTTATGATTACCTTTGTTGGGTATTTGGAATGAACTGTTTTGTCTGAAACAGCACACTCATTTTTTGTTACCTTCTGCACTGAGTATCATCTCTCCCCATTATCTGATCATAACCCTCATTCCCTCCCACCCCCACCCCCCGGTTTACATTTACTTTTTTAGACTGTCAATTCATTTAGATTTTGATTAAATATATTTTATGTCTTATTTTGCCTACATTATTTCCCGTGCTTTCCTCCTGTCTATCCCTCACTTGCTTCTTCCTGTGTCATTCTGATCTTTATTAAAGCTTCCCAACTTTTTGGTCGCCTAGTGACACGCCATTGTATAATCTGGAACCTTGCGAACCGCTGCCTTTTGATGTTGCAAGATTCCGTGGACTGACAGCCACTGTGTTGCTGGACCTCACCTTCCTGACTGGCATCCATGAAGACATGGGGAAGCAAAGCGTCAAGCGACACGAGAAGAAACACAAGCATGATGCAGAAGACAAAGGAGATGTTGACCAGAGAACAGAAGGTGACTCTGGATCAGATGCTCGGTCAGTGCCAAGCACTGAGGAGATCAAAGGCCATGGAGCTACAAGTTCAAAATCCGAAAATGAAATTGCTTCGTTTTCCTTAGAATCTGTTTCCTTGGGTGTGGAGAGCCAGCATCCAAATGCCGAAGGCAAAAGGAAGACTCATGAACATGCCTCCAAGAATCATGATGCTGTACAATCAGAAATCAGAGCAGTGCAGTTGTCTTATCTTTACCTTGGTGCTATGAAATCGCTTAGCACTCTCCTTAGTTGTAGTAAATATGCTGAATTGTTACTGATACCAAAGGTCCTGGCAGAGAGTGGCCATAATTCTGATTGTGCGAGTTCGCCCATTGTTCACGAAGATGTGGAAATGCGTGCTGCCTTGCAGTTCTTGATGCGCCATATGGTGAAACGGGCAGTCATGCGCTCACCTATCAAGAGGGCACTAGGACTGGCTGATTTGGAACGAGCACAAGCAATGATCTACAAATTAGTGGTTCACGGGCTGTTGGAGGACCAGTGTGGCAGCAAAATTAAGCAAGGTACACTTTAATTATGCAAGTGTATAGATGTTAATTTGAACATAATTACGCTGGTAGCTGGATACCCTTTTCCTAATATTTGTGCCTGTGAAAAGCCAGCAATACTGTTATGTTGTTCCTGCAGAGCCAGTATGATACTGTGTATTGTGGTGCTACACTGGTACAAGAACAGCAGTTGGTGTGCAGTGCCCTAGCCATTTGCTTTGCTTTGCTTTGCGTTAGTCAGTCTGTCTTGTTGGTCTCTGCCATAACTAAAGGTAGCTGTTATCATGCTGACCAATAGCCTTACCTTGTTCATTCACTTTCCATGTCCTTTAGCTTAATTAAAGAAAACTAAGGAGTCATTAAAAAAACCCAACAACTATAAGCTTGGCTGTTGCATTAAATGACAGCTTTCTAAAATTCTTCTAGTTAGTTCAAGATAGCAGTTACTCTTTATACTCTGGCTAACCTGCAGGAGGTGTCTGCAAACAATGACTTCACTCTTTGCACAACTTAGGAGTGGTAGGATCACATCACATGACAAAGATTTGTGGAGACAAAGCAGCTCCTGTGACCCTCCCTAGTTTCCTCCCTTGATCTCTGCTCCTCTAGAAGAGCATCAGTGTTTTAACAATAGTGTGAACTACCATAGCATGATTTGAGTGTGCTTGCACAAATAATCATACGAAATTTCCCCCTTTTACCTGTACATCACAAAGTTCTTTGGTTATTTGAATTTAATTCTATATGGTAGAGGGTGGTTCCTATTGTGCAAGGGTATATGTTTTAGATGCAGAAAACCCCATGGCATCACCACTTGTAAGGAGCTTGGGTAGTGGACCTGTGAAAGACATCTGTTTGCCTGAGAATTTGGGAGAACTGCTACTAGTCTTGAGTAGCAGTTTCAACATAAGGTATGTGGGTGGAACTAGATGTCTGGGTAAAAGTGGTTGCAACCACTTGGGGAAATGTTGCAGCTCAGTGGTAAAGCCATTTGCTTTTGGAAGCAGAGTGCCCCAGGTTCAGCCCCTGGCATCTCCAGGGGGAGGCTGGGAAAGACCCCTACATGAAACTCTAGAGAGCTGCTGCCGGTCATCATAGGCAGTACTCCTGTAGAAATGGCAGAAGGGAAGGTACTTAATGCCTTCTGCAAATTCCCCCCCCCCCCAAGCTGGTCTGGTTTTGATGCATGGTTGGGGGGGGGACGACAACTTGTGAAAATGTGTTCAGGATATGGAAAAGTGCTCACCTCCTACCCAGCAATTATCTCCTGTACTCACAGTATTGTTCCATCTTGTCCTGCCCTGAATCATTGTTTTCCCCTGAAGGCCTCTCACATGGCTGCTGTCTTCAGGCTTCTCCAGTGATGGACTGGAGATGTTTCTGTCTCCACAGAACCCATCAGTGAATGAAAGGGTGGGCCAAAGAATCCCCCTGGTCTGTGTTCTGAGCTAAGGTTGCAGTTGTCCTTTCAGCACTCATGTCTCCAGTTGAGGAGCATTTGCCTGCATTGTGCTAGAGCATGTGGGGAGTTGGCAGGGGGCACGGTGGCAATTGGCTTCACATTCTGCTTTGGAGTGTCCCAAGGATACCTTTCTGGCTACTGCTGGAATACTTGATTATCATTTACTGTTTATTCATTATTTTGGTTCCTAGACCCCTCTTCATCAGCTCATGATCCTAGGGCAGGTTACAGCAACACAATTTACATAAAAACAATTTAAAATTTAAAATAAAAATGTACAATATCATTGTACACGCCCCCCACCAAAAAGAAGTCAATTCATTTTCAGCTGGCCCCCTCTGAAAGCTTGGGCAAATAAGCATACCTTTAATTAGTGCAGAATGATGAATAATGATAGCATCAGCTCATATATTAGGAAGAAGGGTGCTCCATAAAGTTTAGGTCTGAAGGGATCGTTCCTTGTGATATGGCATGTTCTAACAGAATAAATATCAGCCACCCAACCCTTCATTCAACAATCAAAACTTTAGAACCACTTATGAGAATGTAAGGAGAGTTCTGCAGGAGAAGGCAAAGTGGCCTATTTCCCATGTTTGCTAAGATGATGCCTTCAGAAGGCCCACAGGTATTCAGTCCCAGGTGTGCTGCAGTTGCCTGTAAAAATAAGCGTATTTGTATAGCTATATTTTTATTCCAATCAGTGTCTCTACTAGATTTGATTTTTTAATGTACACAATATTTTAAACTTTTTGTAAATGCCATTGTTTTGAGTATGTGTCTGTTGTATTGTGAAATTGCTTCAAGGTGCTTTATAGGGAGCAAGTCATAAATGATTTTTTTAAAAGCTAAATGACATGGAAAAACATTAAATTGTTCTGCAGAAGTGGACCAGCAAGCAGAAGAAAACGACCAAGCTCAGCAGGCCCAGACACCTGTGACGACGAGCCCTTCAGCCTCTAGTACGACATCTTTCATGAGCAGCTCTCTAGAAGATACAACAACTGCCACCACTCCGGTGACTGATACCGAAACTGTGCCTGCCTCTGAGTCCCCTGGTGTTTTGCCTCTTAGCCTTCTTAGGTATGGTTTGACTTCTGATCTTGCTTCTCATAAACAATCCAGCCAAGTTTGTAATCATTTTGTATCTTGATCAGTTTTCTCCAAAAAATAGATTTCATTTTCTGAAAATGTTTGCAAATTGTTTAACTAGAGTAGCAAGAAGCAGTATATCTTTTTATAAAAGGCTGTTCCCTTCCTACTTTCAACAATAAAACTCTGTGTTTTTTACTTGCTGACTAATGGTGCCAGACATAATAGTGTTGAGTTGGGTTGTCAGCACTCAAAAAATAGTTTGTGCCCATTGAACCCTCAGGCTGTTTTCAAGTCTCCTTTTAAATTTGAAGGAGGCTTGTTTAGGAAGGAGAGATGGTGAGGAACGGGTCCTACTTTTGCTGACATCCATACATATCCCATTGGTGGGTTACAGCTATCACCATGTAATATTAGAAATACAGGTATTTATCTTGTTTGTTGGTATGACTTGCACTGCTATCCATTGCTTTACCATTTTTATCTATATATTTTTAAAAGGCAAATGTTCTCCAGTTACCCAACTACTACTGTACTCCCAACAAGACGTGCCCAAACGCCTCCCATATCCTCTTTGCCAACATCTCCTTCTGATGAAGTAGGCAGGAGACAATCACTGACCTCTCCTGATTCTCAGTCTGCAAGACCTGCCAATCGGACAGGTAGGTTTTGTCCATTGCCTTAGTAAGGTGTGTATATATATATATATATATAAAGGTAAAGGTAAAGGTACCCCTGCCCGTACGGGCCAGTCTTGACAGACTCTGGGGTTGTGCGCCCATCTCACTCAAGAGGCCAGGGGCCAGCGCTGTCCGGAGACACTTCCGGGTCACGTGGCCAGCGTGACAAAGCTGCATCTGGTGAGCCAGAGCTGCACACGGAAATGCCGTTTACCTTCCCGCTGGTAAGCGGTCCCTATTTATCTACTTGCACCCGGAGGTGCTTTTGAACTGCTAGGTTGGCAGGCGCTGGGACCGAGCAGCGGGAGCGCACCCCGCCGCAGGGATTCGAACCGCCGACCTTTCGATCGGCAAGTCCTAGGTGCTGAGGCTTTAACCCACAGCGCCACCTGCGTCCCATATATATATATATATATATTTGCTTTCGTAGATTTTCACGGGTACAGGAATGCAGGTTTTGGTGTCCTCGGGTGTCTTCCCGTGTAAAAGTTGGGGTGTCTAGGCGACGTTTCGACGAGGTCTCACTCGTCATCTTCAGGCTGGTGCTTTCGGCTTCTTGTTACTGGAACAGAGCGGGATCTCAATGTTTGAGTTCCTATAAATACTGTAGAGGGGGTGTGGTGTCTAGCCCAGTGTTTCCCAACCTTGTGCCTCCAGATGTTTTTGGCCTACAACTCCCATCATCCCTAGCTAGCAAGACCAGTGGTCAGGGATGATGGGAGTTGTAGGCCAAAAACATCTGGAGGCACAAGGTTGGGAAACACTGGTCTAGCCTCCAATGTTCTGGGCAGAGAGGAAGTTCCCAGGCTAGTGTGCCTTTTCTTCTTTTGTTCCTTAATTACTTGAGAGATACCTTGAGTGATTTCTTGAGTGATATCCTGAGTACCACTTAGGTGGGTCATTAGGTGTGGATTAGTTGCTAAAGTCTTTGTGTCTTGACCTCTTGAACTTTGTGAAGAGTTTTCCTGAGAAGATGGCTGTATTGCACTTAGTTGTGCTTTGGCTTGGCTTCGTGTATAGGGGCGAGCTGTGGTTTTGTGGCTTATGTCAGCCAGATCTGTGTAGGGATTGCAGGGGGGTGCAGCATCCGGAGGTGCCACCATGGATTGGCTACTGGATGGTGTCAGTAATTCATCTGTGGAGAGGGTCTGGGTTTGGGTCTGGTGTGGTTGATTGGTGTTGGCGTTCTGTGTGCCTCTGGATCTGGTGTCAGTTTTTGTGGGGAGGGCTAATTTCCAGATGTCTGGCAAGCGGGATGTGTCGTCACGCTTGTTCATGTTGTGAGGGTGTTTCTCTATCTCGATGGCTTCCATGATTATTCTCTTGTGGTGATGTTCCGTGTTAAAGAGCAATTTGGAATCTGCAAAATTAATTTCGTGTCCTGTTTCTTTCATGTGTTGGAAAAGAGAGGAAGTTTTTTCTTCTTTTTTGACGGCATTCTTGTGTTCTGCGATACGTGCATTTATTCGTCTGTTTGTTTGTCCAATGTACGTGGCTGGGCAGACTTTGCAGGGTATTTCATAGATCCCTTGGTTTTCCAACTGGATTTTATCCTTGGGGTTTCTGAGGATATTGGCTATTTTTTGGTTGGTGCAAAAGTATTTATAGGAACTCAAACATTGAGATCCCGCTCTGTTCCAGTAACAAGAAGCCGAAAGCACCAGCCTGAAGATGACGAGTGAGACCTCGTCGAAACGTCGCCTAGACACCCCAACTTTTACACGGGAAGACACCCGAGGACACCAAAACCTGCATTCCTGTACCCGTGAAAATCTACGAAAGCATATATATATATATAGCAACTATAGCAACTCAGTTTTGTTCTCTCCATATCCGTACTGAAATTTGTGTGATTACTATCACTGTATGTACCCTCAGCTGGTCAAGGCGTCAATGCCAGGGAATACTAATGGTTTAACCTCTTAATACTAAAACATTCATTGGCAGATATGTGGAAGATATTACTACCCCCCCCCTTTTGTAGTAACAAAAAGATGTAACTGAACTTTGTACAATTATGTACAAGACTAAGCATATTAGGAAAAAATGCATACAAATATGTATGTGTTTGGGGAAATGCAGCCAAAATAAATGATTTTGAAATTTTGTAGCCTGACTGACTAAGTTGCAGGATGAATTATGAAGGAGATGGTGCTGATTTGCCAATCGCTCTTTTTCCGCAATCCACAGCTTTGTCGGACCCAAGCAGCCGCCTTTCAACTTCCCCTCCTCCACCAGCTATTGCTGTGCCCTTGTTAGAAATGGGCTTCTCCCTACGGCAGATTGCGAAAGCAATGGAAGCCACAGGTAATCCTTCTGCTGTCAAGGAATATGCTTTGTCAGAGAGAGAGAGAGGGAGAGAGAGCATGTGTGAGAGTGAGCACAAGTAACAAGCCAGTTAGGCTCTGAAGTGTCATAGCTTTCTTTTTCATTAAAGGGTTTGCTCTTTGTTGTCAAATATTAGTCTGTAAAGTGTAATGGGGACAAGCACTCCCTTGAAGTTGCTCAAGGAATAAGAGCCCAGGATCAAATAGTAGAAGGTCCTGAACAACCACCCACCAAAAGTTTTTGGTTTCTTCGGATTTCCAAGCACACTCAAGCTTTTCTCTGCAGTTGTAAGAAGGAGGGACTGCCCTTTAAAAGAGGTGAAGGCAAGATGCTCTGGATGTTGGCTGTTGCATCAGCTATCAAGCTGCATGTAACAAAACTTTGGAAAGAGTTTCTGTCATGAACTTTTTGAATTCTTATCCATTTCTAACCGGGCATTCCTGTTTTCATAACTGGGTGTCATTTCATAAGATTTTTCTTTCTTAGGTGCAAGAGGAGAAGCAGATGCTCAAAACATTACAGTCTTAGCAATGTGGATGATAGAGCATCCTGGGAATGAGGAAGACGAAGACCCTCAGTCAGAAGAAACAGCCGATTCCCTCCATGGCACTGTAGTTTCTGGGGGCAGCGGGAAGTCAAGTGATCAATGTTACTTGCAGTCTCCCGGTGACATCCCTTCAGCTGATGCCACTGAAATGGAGGAAGGTTTTAGTGAAAGGTAAAATGTTGGTTTCTTCAGGTCTCAAACCTTAGTGGGACTGTAAGTATTAGTTTTCCCCACAATGGTACTCCCCAGCGCAAAACTATTTGAGTTATTCATTTTGTATACCACCCTTTATCCATAGATCTCAGGGTGACTGACAACATAAAATTACATGATAAAAAATAGAACACAAGCAAACCAATAATTGTCCCTCCCACAACACATTTAAAAGGGCATCAAATGTCAATCAGCCAAAGGCCTGGTTGAAGAACATTTTCACCTGGTGCCTAAAGATGTATAATAAAGCCGCCAGCCAGATCTCCCTGGGGGGGGGGAGCATGGGGAGCCAGAAAAGCCCATTCTCATGCTGCCACCTTCCAGACGTCTCATGGAACAGGCACAGGAAGAAGTGCTTCAGAGGATGATCTCAGGGTCCAGGTAGGTTCATATGGAGAGAGGTGGTCTTTGAGGTATTGTAATCCTGAGCTGCTTAAGGCTTTATATGTCAAAACTAGCACTTTGAATTGGGCCCAGAAACTATTTGGCAGCCAGTTCATTCAGTCCAGGATTGGTGTAATATGCTCAAACCATGTTGCCCCGGTGAGCAGCCTAGCCGCCAAATTCTGCACCAGCTGCCATTTCTGAACTGTCTTCAGAGGTACCCCTACATATAACGCATTGCAGTAATCTAACCTAGAGGTTACCAAAGCATAGACAACAAAAGTTAGGCTATCCCTGTGCAGATAGGGGCACAGCTAGGCCACCAGTCAAAGCTAATAGAAGGCACTCCGCATCAGTGAGGCCTCCTGAGCCTCAAGTGACAGCAAAGGACCCACTCCTTCAAGAGCAGGCAACTTCCCAGCCATCTGGTCTAGGGAACCACCCACTAACAGTGCTTCTAGATTGAGCTTCACTTTGTTGGCTCTCATCCATGTTTACTATTAAAATATGCAATATGGTTATTTTTAAAATATGCATTAGTTTTTTAAAATCAGTCTATCTTAGATGGGATTAGAGAAACCCATGGAGGCCAGGCCTGTTAACCAATGGTTCAGTGCAGTGTTGCCCAATCAGGTTTCTCCAGCTGTTTGGAACTACAAGCCTCGTCAGCCACAGCCAGCTCAGGCTTGTTGACTGCTGTGAGAAATAGAGTGGTGACTAGCTCAGCAGGGCTCTTCTGTTCTCAAATATTTTCTGAAAAATCTGTCTTAAGAGGCAAGACACAAAAAGCATTATATGTCTCTTCCCTACATAAGAACCCCAGAAACCTGTCGCTTGAGAGAGAGAGATCAGTCAAGTGCTGTTCTAACATGTGCCTAACTTATACTTACTCTCCACAAGCATAATGACACCAAGTTGTTTATTACAAGAAAGAAAGCATATGGAGATCAATTTTCACAGTAGAAGAACTAATGCATTCACATTCCTGATCTAAATAAAGACCCTAATCTGTGGTAAAGCAAAAGTGACTGAGCGTATTATGAGTTATACATTCAGAAGTTAGAAATAAAAGCAGAGCTATACATTTCTCCAGTTCTAGTTAGAGCAGTCCTACAATGGAGCAAATAACTGGCGATTGGGACCTAATTTAGTAGAAATCAAGGCCTCTATGCTTTATGAGAGTTAGGCTATCTACAACAAGCGCTTAGGCAATATAAACATTACCCCCTTCTTGGTCCGATGTCCAATCTGGATTAATGTTAATGAATACTTGACACATTTCAATATTTCTAAACTTTTTGTACATTTCAGCCATGATAGTATGGAACACGTAGAAAATGCAGCATCTGGAAGTGGACCCACCTCAAGGGGTCGGTCAGCAGTGACCAGGAGGCACAAATTTGACTTAGCTGCTCGGACGCTGCTAGCCCGTGCTGGTAGGTTTCTGAAAATATTTTTCAACACCCTTTTCTTTTCATCCCTGCTGAAGAGGGCATGTACTCTGTAGCACAGAACTTTAAATGTGTTCTGCTAGCCTTGTATGTGTCAGTGTGTATGTTAACATTTTCATATGTGTGTGTATAATAGAGCAGTTTCTAATCTTGTCAGAATGGTGTAGTTAAGAAACAGAACCCAGAGTGGGACTTGCATAGAAATGATGAAGATTTTTGGTGGCTGATAAGTTTCGTGTGACAATGTCAATTGAGGTGCCATCAACCCAAACTGTTGGGGCTAGGGAAGGAAGCCCTGCTTTTGGAGTCGGGGGACCAAGTATAGTCCTTATATTTGCCCCTGCTTCCCCATGTAAGTGAATGACATCTATTCTTTGGGGCCTGGTGGTGCTGATGTTGGCCAGTGAATGAGAGTAGCACAGTGTGTCTCACTTTGAAGAGTGAATGACATCTCTCCTAAGAGGTCCTGCAGGTTAAGTGTCCTTATCCATCACAGCACCCATTTTGCTAAGTTGCAGCTTTGACCGTAGCTAGCACGTACTGCTACTACTAACCCGCAAAACAAACTGTGTGCTTGTTTTCTCTCTCTGTGATTTAAGCGGGATTGTACCGCTCTGTACAGGCGCACAGGAATCAGAGCCGGAGAGAAGGGATCTCCTTGCCACAAGACCCTGGAGCGTTGTATGACTTCAACTTGGATGAGGAGTTAGAAATTGACTTGGATGATGAAGCCATGGAAGCCATGTTTGGGCAGGATCTTGCCAGTGATAATGACATTCTAGGAATGTGGATCCCGGAGGTATTGGATTGGCCTACCTGGGTGTGTGTGATTGCAGCTGGGGCTGCTTTGCTTATTACTTGCTTTCTAGGAAATGAAATAACATTATGCATTACCTATTAACATTATTGCTGCTAACCCTTATTTGGATGGTTCCAGGCTCTTAACAGCACAAGTGAATATCGTCATGTAGTTCTCATTGGTACATTTCATGTGAAACAGTTTCTCTTTACTTTGACTGCTTTCCCATTTGCCAGCTGTCTTTTCTGCTAATTAAGTCACTTGACATTTTAAAGGAAAAACAGGCAAGCTGTAAAAAAGTTTCTTAGACAGTTGCATGATTTCATTCATCAGAGATGATGAGTGGCTAATATTCCCCTAAATCAGGGGTAGGGAAACTCTGGCCTGTAGGCCCAAGTAGCACCCCTGCCCCCAGGCAGGCCATTTTGGCCATGCACACCTAGCCCACACCTGATGTCATGTTTGATGTCATCTGTGGGGCGGGTGAAGTCATGGCTGGGACAAATTGGGGCTTGAAGTCATCCAAACACGGCCAAAAATCAGCCTCAAAGAGCAGCCCCAAACATCAGCTGGAATTATCTACATTGGAACAGTACATTTCTTTCTTTTTTTTTTAAATAATAATTATCCAACCTGGTATGCTCCAGGTGGTTTGGACTACAGCTCCCCCTGAACTCATCCAGCGTGGTTACCCTTAACAACTGGAGGCCAGCATTGGGGAAGGCTGTTGTAGAACTTTTATTTTGAACAGAATGACGGCTATGCAAGAGCTCTCCAGTGTGAGAGAAATTCATTGAAGATTGTACCTTGTTTAATGCTTTGGGAATATGCTAAATTGCTTCTAGTTACAATATCCTGTATAGTTTCGATGCAACAGTGCTTCTCAGATTGAGATGATCATTGTGCGCTTTGATGTTTTCACAGCAGTGTTCATATATGTTTTGCTGCCTCTTCAAGTAAGCAGGTGTCTTTGGCTTAGCATCTTGCTGAAGGTGCTGAAAACCATAGGCTTTAAAGATGTCTAGTGCTATGCTTGAGTAGTGAAGACATAATTGCCCTTATTTTGAATTAGGATCTAACAAATGCACCCAAATTTATTGGGCTTTAGCTCAGTGGTAGAACACTTGCTTTGCATGCAGAAGGTCCCAGGTTCAATCCTTGACATACCCAGGTAGGGTGGGAAGAGACCTCCTGCCTGAATCCCTAAAAAGCCACTGCCAGTCAGTGTAGACAATACTGAGCTAGATGGACTAGGGGGTCTGACTTTCTCTGTTCTGGTGCTCTCTGATCACTTTCAAGGAAAAGTAAATAGTTGCAGTAGTGTCTGTAGACTGATGAGGCTTTTGAGCCAATCTGCACATTAAACAGAATGAGGTGGCAAACTAGGCTGCCTCAAATTTCAGGGAGCTGGCCTCAGGTATTTGAACGCTCTATGCTTATAGTAAATTAGTTCATCAGGAAGAAAGATGCTAAGCTTTTCTTCCTTGTGAGTTAATTTACTAAGTGAAGGAAGCTTTTTATGGACCACCCTTCCCCCAGAAATATGACCTTGCAGTTGTAGTGATACAGTCCAGAATTCTACCACCATCTACATCCTCATTTTGCCTAAATGTATTGAGCAGTTCTTACTTTAGGATTTTCCTTTCAATTGCAAGAGCTAGGGAAAAAAGTATTTTTCCTGCTAATATCAGGGTGAATTTGTTTGTTCAATAAAACCAGCAAGCCTTCCTGTTTTCTCCCCCCACTTTTTCTTTAAGAGTTCCTCATAAAATAAACTGAAAGCAAACCAATTTGTAAAACCTATTTGCACAGTTTTGCAAAGTATGCAGAGCATGTGAATTAAGCATCTGTAGGCCATTTTTTAAAACTCAAGAAACTTGGGGTTTATAGGCAGAAAATTAGACTCTTGATTTTTAGACTTTGACTGAACTTTTGGCATGAATTTTTCTTTGACCCTGTCAAAGAAAGGTTCATGCCATTAGGCGCCAATAAAGTATGAACTGCTAACTTTAATATATTTGAAGTTGTTCACCTACAGCTGCCTTTGCCAGCCTAGTGCCCTCTAGCTTTTTTGGTCCACAACTTCCATCATCCCTGACTATTGGCCATCCTGGCTGGGACTTATTGGAGTTGTAATCCAAAATATCTGAAGGGCACCTATGCAAAGGTTGACCTATGACAATCCACTGTATTTCCAGGGGTTTTTTAATTGCTTCCATAATAAGCTGCAACTGAGAACTGCTGAGTCAGCTGTGGTTATGACAGTCCATTAAAATACAATAGAAATACTAGATTTTTCTGTGTGTACATGATTATAACTGCATGATTACACTGTGCAGCATGTTTGTGAATCTGAAGACAGAGAAGAAGTGGTAGTATGTGAGTTGTGTGAATCCAGCGTTGTCAGCTTCAATCAACACATGAAAAGAAACCACCCTGGCTGTGGGCGCAGCGCAAACCGGCAGGGCTACCGCAGCAATGGCTCCTATGTGGATGGATGGTTTGGTGGCGAATGTGGAAGTGGGAATCCCTATTACCTCTTGTGTGGCAGCTGCCGAGAAAAATACTTGACCTTGAAGAGCAAGTCTAAGACATCTTCCTCGGAAAGGTACCAAAGACTGTGTAGCCTGTGATGCCCTTTGCTGGAAAAAAGAAAGAAAGGAAAGGAAAAAGGAAGCACTTATCATAAAAGAGCTGAACTTCATGAGCCAATATGGTACAGTAACTAGAGTGTTGGGTTGGATACTGAAAGCTTGGTTTAAAATCCTTGCATGGCCAGAAAGCTCCATTGGGTAGCCTTGGGCAAGTCAAGTCTCATCTAACCCCTGTCACAGGGTCCCCCTGACATCATTAGAAGGCTACAGCTCAGAAGCAGAGCATATCCTCTGAATGGCAAAGGTGCTGGGTCCAATCCCCAGCAACCCTAGTGTGAGACCTTCAAAAGCCGCTGCCAGTCAGAGTAGACTGTATTGGTCTACACTGACTAATAGTCCAATATTGTTTACAAATTGTCTAAGACCTTGGATAGCTGCTGCCAAAAAGAATAGGATTGTTGTTGGACTCAAACTCCCATCAGCCCCAGTCAGCATAATGGAGAATGATGGAAGTTGTAATCCAGCAACATCTGGAGGAGATAGCATCTCACCATTGCTAGAGCAGAGATGGAGAAATATTTTTGAACTCCAAATCCCTTTGGCCCCTGTCAGCATGGCTGATGGTCTGGAATGATCAGAACTGGAGTCCAGAACATCTGGAGGGCCATGAATTTTCTGTCCAGAAGTAGAGACTATTCAGCTAGGTGGGGCCAGTGGTTTGACTTGATAGAAGGGTGCCTCCATATGGAGGAAGGTTAGAAATACACAAGCTTCAAAACTTATTGGCAGTCCTGTTTGTTCCAGACTTTCAAATGTGGGCTGCTGATGAAGTCCTGTGTAACTTCTTTGCATGAGGGAGAAGAATAAAATTGTCACATTTTAAAATAATTTATGAAATCAAATATTACACTGTTAAGATAATGTTTTCAAAATCAGCATTTCAATCTGATGCTTTATACAGAGTTTGGGTTTCAATGCCTGACACAAAATCACATACAGACTCTCAGTTCTTTGGCCCAGCTATTTCTTGGAACTTGGAACTGGTAGTGTCAGAAGATTCTGGAGTGCATCTCAAAAGATATTGTGGTGCATCTTTGATAAGACTGTTGAAAATTTGAAGAGGAATCTATATTTCATCAAAATGATTGTTTCTTCCCAGACAAGTTAGCTATAATTCAATTTTCACAAACCTGGGGTTGGGAGCCTCTGACCTTCCAGATGTTGACCAGCTCCCATCAGCCCCAGCTAGCCAACAACACCTGGAAGGCCACATGTTCCTCACCCCTTTCTTAATATTATTTATTCATTTAGTTCAGAAAAGTTATTAATCACTTGATTTTTTTGAAAGAGAAAACACTCAAAGCCTTTTACAAAAAAACAACAACAACAAGAAAATCAAGAAAAGACTACAATACTTTAAAAAAAGAAAAAGATGGGGTGTTCGATTTAACAGCAGATTGTTGTGTTCTCTTTTTGGTGCAGATATAAAGGACAGGCACCCGACCTGATAGGCAAGCAAGACAGTGTCTATGAAGGTACTTCTTTATGTAGGTCTTTTCAGATGACACCAGTGCATAGTTCAAGTTTTGCTTTAAAATACTATACCTAACTGCAATTTACTTCTCTCATGCTAGAAGACTGGGACATGTTGGATGTTGACGAGGATGAAAAGCTGACGGGTGAAGAGGAATTTGAACTGTTGGCTGGACCCCTTGGGTTGAATGATCGTCGTATTGTACCTGAGCCTGTTCAGTTCCCGGATAGTGATCCACTGGGAGCCTCAGTTGCCATGGTCACAGCCACCAATAGTATGGAGGAAACACTGATGCAAATAGGTAAACTTTACATAGAGAAATAATTGCCTTGCACTGTTTTTTCTTTGTCATTATCCTGAACATACTCACTGTGAAATTGCAGCCAAATTAATTGGCTTCATCTGTTTTTAGGTGGTGGTACTATTGCTTTGGAATAGATGTTTTTTCATAGCTTTCTCCTGTGTTATCAAAAGCTAGGAAAACTTCAAAACCACTTATTCCCATCTCCCTCCCCCCATTAAGGAGCTGCAAGTAACGGGAGTGAGAGAGGGTTTTGAACTGCCCAGCATTAACCTCAGCATGAGAGATGACCCATTGTGTTTATTTTGTGCAGTTTCTGTCACTTGAGTCCTTGGGGAAAGTGCAGGTTAACCTTCTGAATTCACACTTGCAACTGCCGTCACTTTTAAAAAACATTTAAACATTGATGAGTTAACTTTTTATTTAAAATGTTCAAGGTGACTTGCAAAACATAGAATTATTTGGGTATAATTTTGCACATGCTGCAATGCTTCCTTTTCTTCTCACTCCTTGAATTCAAGGTTGCCATGGCTCCATAGAAAAAAGTTCTTCTGGCAGAATTACTCTGGGAGAACAAGCTGCTGCTCTGGTAAATCCACACGACCGTGTTATGGCTTTAAGAAGGGTGACGGCGGCAGCTCAAGTCCTCTTGGCAAGAACAATGGTCATGAGAGCCCTCTCACTCCTTTCTGTCAGGTTTGTCAAGCTCTAGCGGACCTGATTTGAACAATGACCCTGTGATTGTTAGCTTGTGGTGTTATCTGAGACAAAATCCAAAGCAAAATAGAAACTAAGCAACTTTTGAATATGATAAAAAAGTCTGCTAGATAACACAAGGAGAGTAGGGCTAATTCCCATCTTGGTGCAAGCTTTCCAAAGTAGCCACGTGTTAATTTCAAAGCAAGTTTTCCCTCTCTAGATAATTCCTTTTCTTTACTAACAAGAAAAAATTCTGAACACTGGCAATCTCTCCATGCCTCAGGGATACCTAGCATGGTACCACCCAAATGTTGTGAACTATAACTCCTATTATCCCTGACAATTTGCCAAGCTGACTGGGGCTGATGAAAGTTGTTGTCCTAAACATCTTGAAAGTGCCACATTGGCCACCCCTCATATTGCTCTATCCAGTGGTCCAAATGTGGGGACACTCTCCATTCACAGTCTATTGAAACAAAGGAAAATTTGACCAGGGGGCAGGGCTACTAGGAGGCACCTCCCACTTCTAGGGCTCATGTTCTCCTGCATCCGCAGCAAACAGATGTGGATTGCCAGTGTCCTTTCCTTCCTTTCCCTGGTCCTGAGTGCAGACATAATGATGGTATGCTGCTCTGACACTGACTTTCTGAGGACTGACTTAATATTCTCCTTGACAGAAAAACAGTAACCTGTACTCTTTATCCTATACTCGGTTTAGAGACATAGGGGCTGCTTTGTACTGTGTCAAATCAACTCGCTCAATATTGTGTACCCTGACTAGCAGCAGCTCTCCAGGGTTTGAGGCAGGGAACATTTCTAGCCCAACCTGTAGGTTGATTCTCTACCACTGAGCTGCAGTCCTTTGGGTTTTTTTATAACCACTACAATGTATAATATATGCCTTGAAATGTGAATGCTGTGTTTGTGTGGGGTGTCAGTAGGCAGAAAAAACTTACCTTTTTTTCCTCAACAGTGGGTCTAGTTGCAGTCTTGCAGCTGGGCTTGAGTCCTTGGGTTTAACCGATATCCGAACCTTGGTCCGACTGATGTGCCTGGCTGCAGCAGGGAGAGCAGGCCTCTCCACAAGTCCCTGTACTGTATCCGGTTCCTCCGAGAGATCTCGAGGAGTGCATAGCAAAATGAGCAAGCCCATTTCCTGCTTGGCCTATCTGAGCACAGCTGTTGGTTGTTTAGCTTCAAATACCCCAAGTGCTGCAAAACTGCTGGTTCAACTGTGTACCCAGGTAGGATCAACCATCCTTCTGCTCTGGGTTTTTATTTTCTGGTACTAAATCTATTATTGCTGAAGTTATCCCAAGAAATGGCATATAATAATTGCTTTTTAAAAAAGAAAATATCTGAAATATTGTGTATTTCCAAGGGAAATGGGGTTTAGGAGATTTGGTGCAAGGCATAGAAGTAGGGGGACGCAGGTGGCGCTGTGGGTTAAAGCCTCAGCGCCTAGGACTTGCCGATCGAAAGGTCGGCGGTTCGAATCCCTGCGGCGGGGTGCGCTCTCGCTGCTCGGTCCCAGCGCCTGCCAACCTAGCAGTTCGAAAGCACCTCCGGGTGCAAGTAGATAAATAGGGACCGCTTACCAGCGGGAAGGTAAACGGCGTTTCCGTGTGCAGCTCTGGCTCGCCAGAGCAGCGATGTCACGCTGGCCACGTGACCCGGAAGTGTCTCCGGACAGCGCTGGCCCCTGGCCTCTTAAGTGAGATGGGCGCACAACCCCAGAGTCTGTCAAGACTGGCCCGTACGGGCAGGGGTACCTTTACCTTTACCTTTATAGAAGTGAGTAATCCTATTTTGGTATATTACCATACCCAGTTTCTCCCGCTCCTCTGACTTTGGCATTGAGTGCTGTTGTTATAAAACTTTGAGCAAGTTGGCTTAGTTTTCATGCAGTGGGCAATGTACATAGACTAACCATTATGTCACATTAATAGTGATAACTAACATGCAGTATGTTAGATAACCAACATACTTAACAATAACCTCATAACACCAGACAAAATGAGAATTTTGAAAATGGGCATCTGGTATAAAAGGAGCATGGTGTGCTTATGCATTGCAGAGTGACTACTTTTAAATTGAACATTATTTGAATCACAAAGTCCATAATACCTTTAAACTCTGGAACCAATAAGGTAATGAACAATCTTGCTTTCTGTGACAGTGAAGTATATGGCTGGAGAGCATGTGCCACAGGGCTTAGTCCCCCCCCCCCCAAACATTTGAGGTCACTTCTCTTAACTTTGAAATTTCATCCAGTCTAGTTCTCCTCCAAAGATAAACATGGAAGAGCAATCCATTGCTGTATTCACACATAACAGTAAGACTTACTGGCTAATTGTGGTTTATCTGGAACAGGCCTTGTAGTGGTGCATTCTGCCTGATTGCTTCCACATTACTCCTGCTCTGCTGTGAGTGGGATAAACACACCTGGAAGCCTTGTTTTCCCACTGTATCTAAAGCAAGGGATATGGTTGGTTTCTTCCTAACCACTGATGAACAGCCACCAGCAATGTGATCAGGCAACATGTATCAACACACTACTCATTGCAGGTAAACCAGGTCTGACTTGTTGCATGTGAATGCTGACATGTAAATACTCCCCCCCCCACTTTGTCCCTAAATCAACACTGTTAATGGCCTTTGGCCTAATATGTAGCAATAGCGTCTCCTTAATAGACACAGCTTAATAACTAGAATTATATCTACCTTTTAGGCGTCTGCATTTATTTGAAAAAATCTGTACAGTGGAAATGGTGTGTATAATTTAAAATACTTATATTGGTTATTACAGTGTTTTGTTCATTTCTCGTTTTTTAGAACTTGATTTCCGCAGCAACTGGTGTCAATTTGACTACAGTGGATGATCCAGTGCAACGAAAATTCCTGCCAAGCTTTCTGCGAGGAATAGCAGAAGAGAATAAGCTTGTAACATCACCCAACTTTATTGTGACTCAAGCGTTAGTAGCCTTGTTGGCAGACAAGGGGGCCAAACTGAGGCCAAATTATGATAAAACAGAAGTTGAAAAGAAAGGTATTTATTCTTAACAGGGCATCATTTTAAGTACAGGCACCAGAAATGAGAGCTCCCTAGTGTTTCTCACCATTTCATGGGTAGACAAAGGTTGAGAATATTTTTTGGTTTTTGTATTATGGCATTTGCTTTCCTCTGTTGTTGTTGGCTGCTTTGCCTTTCCTTTTTGGAAGGAAAAGTAAGCTACAGCCACATGAAATGAAACATTCTTGACCTATTGAAATGAGTGGTAAAATGGCTATGGACTTATTTTCTAAAACTTTAAAAATCAGTAAGTTGGACCCAGAGTTAAGCATGCATAACTAAAACCTGCCTTCCCAAACTCCTCACCATAGAACCCTGCCTCTTGGAAAATTCGCATAAAGGGCGGAGGACCCTATTAAGAGAAGTGAGCTGTTGTGCTGCAGTGGTGGGGTCTCCAAAAAATGGCAGAGGCACCTTAAGCAATTGGCAGTGTTGTACCTGCTCTGGCTGTATTTGGGTCCTGCAAATCTGGTCATTGCATCTCAAAAGGGATATTCTACAGCCATGGAGTGGCAACCAAAATGGTTGGGGATTGGAACAACTCCTATGAGGGAAGGTTATGTTGGGGGATTTTCAGTTTAGGAAAACTTAGATTCTCATACTGTTAGAATCCAGGACAGGCAGAAGGAATTCCTTCTTCAAAAAGTGCACAGTTAAAGTGTGGAATTTGCATCCTCAAGCTGTAGTGATGCAGCTTGGATGGCTTTAAAAGTGGTTTAGACAAATTCAGGGAGGAGAAGGCTATCAATGGTTGCTAGTTACGATGCTTGTGTATTACTTCCATGCCTCTTGTGGGGGGACAACGCTGGAAGGAGAAAGTTTATTGTCCTCATAGCCTGCTTGTAGGCTGCCCATAAGAATGGTCATTGTGGGAAAGGGGATATTGGACTAGAAAGGCCTTGGGCCTGGTTAAGCAGGTCTCTTCCAGTGCAAAATTGCCATTGCAATTCAACATGGTGTTGAGCACTCTGTGCTCTAACATACTAAGAGAAATGTTTTAAAGGGGAGTGTGTATGGTGTTGAATGCGCTCTAGCAACGTTCTTGGGGAAACAGGTGGAGAAGGCATACCAGTTTTGTGCTGAGTGAAGGAGTGGGGATACATGAAAACTTGAGTTTTTTTCAGCTCCTTGGAGATTTCAGATGTGTGGGCTGGGTCCTCCTTCCATTCTTGTTTTGTGGGTAATAATGTTCAACCTTATCTGTTCTTGTCACTCATCCGGACATCATCTCATTGTTTTGTCTAAGCAGGTATAATTGCCCATTTGTATGCCCATCCTTCCTATGATCCTTCTACTGTAGGCCCTCTGGAGCTGGCTAATGCACTAGCAGCTTGCTGCCTTTCTTCAAGGTTGTCCTCGCAACATAGGCAGTGGGCTGCTCAGCAGCTTGTCCGAACTCTTGCAGCTCAAGATCGAGATAATCAAACCAGCCCTCAGACCCTTGCAGATATGGGTGGGGATCTGCGCAAATGCTCCTTCATCAAGCTGGAGGCTCACCAGAACAGGGTAATAATCCTTTCAGAATATCTACATCACTGTTTTTTAAATGGCATTTCTCCAAGAGGTGCTTGTTAAACTACTGTCTTGTGCAGTAAGCATGGGACTTGTTCTCATGGCACAGCTGTAGATTAGTACAGCGGAGCTCCCATCGGCCCCAGCATCATATGGCCATTGCTGGCTGGGGGCTGATGGGAGTTGTAGTCTGAAACATCTGGAGGCTGACAAAGGCTGCATTAGAGAATTGCATGTTACTTGTATTTTGACGTACAAACGTTTAAATGCTTGCCTTGTAACTTCACAATTATTGTTGTTTGCTGTAGGTAATGACATGTGTTTGGTGCAACAAAAAAGGGCTATTAGCAACAAGTGGCAATGATGGAACAATTCGGGTGTGGAATGTTACGAAGAAGCAGTACTCATTGCAACAAACATGTGTGTTCAACAAATTGTAAGTGATCCTTTGAGATTTTAGATTCAGTCAGCTTAATGTGCCAGCTTTGTAGGTAAAATATTAGCTAGGAGAGTTATCGAGGGCCTATTCAAATGCATATTTTGTAAATTCAATTTTCTACATGCTTAATGCAACTTCATTTCCTCTATCCCATTTTATTAATCTATATTAATACTATTGCTTGCTAAACATGAGTTGTGTGTGTTCTTTTAATGGCAGCCATTTTGCTTTGATTTCCCGTAATGCTTATATACATTGTAACCATGACAAACAGCCTTTTTCAGATGCATTCAAGTTTGCCTTCTGATTCCCAAAGGTATGGGATATTCCTTGCAACCAGCTTCTCCCCTGCACTTACAGAAATGTATTTACAAAGTCCTTGGTCCAGGATACCTTAAGGACTGCTCATATCTCTGCCTGATCACTCATAGCTTGGATGCACAGCTCATATCCACAAGGGACAATGTAACCAATATTGTGGGCCCAGCTCAGTAAAGCTCCCTCCCAGCTGAGTTCAGATAGCACTCCTCCCTGTGGAACTTAACAGTGCCTACTGAAGATATTTTTATTTTATTTTATTTTATTTATTTTATTTTATTTTTTATTTTATGTCTAGTCTTAACTGATTTTATTTTTATTGTATTTTTAAGCCATACTGTACACTGCCTAGAGACTAAGGTGTTAAGTCGCGCATAGAACCATAGAATTGTAGTGTTGGAAGGGACACTGATGGTCATCTAGTCCAACCCCCTGCAATGCAGGAATCATACATAAGAGGTGGCCATCCAACCTCTGCTTAAAAACCTCCAAAGAAGGAGAGTCCACTACTTCTCATGGGAGTCTGTTCCACTGTTGAACAGTTCTTACTGTCAGAAAGTTTGTACTGATTAAAGCATTGACATCCCATTTTTATTCTTTTTAGCTATGTTAAGAATTGGATGTGGGTGCTGCAGGATGTATGGTGATCAATGTGTAACAGCTTAGAAAAGTACTCATATCTTGCATCATGTCCAAGTGTTGCAAAGGAGCCTCAGTGAAGCTGTGTTTCTTGGGAAAGCTGCTGCTAGCTACAGGAAACAGTGTAATAGTCACAGTGACAGTGCATGAGGGTCCCTATGCAAGAGTGATTGTAAAACAGGGAAACTGGCTTGGCTTTATCACAGACTGAAGCTCCTGGAGCCTTAATAACAGGATGCAAGCTTGGAACAGTATTTATATCTCAGTTTGGGAAGTGATGACTGTACTTGCCTTAGGATTTATTGAATACCCTACCACGCCATAAAATAGCCCATAGGCAAGTGATAGGGCATTCCCACCAGTCCCAACCAGGGCTTTTTTCAGCTGGAGCTCACTGGAACTCAGTTCTGGCACCTCTCAGGTGGGTTCTGGCAACTTCCAGGTAGGCTCCATTGCCATTCTAAGAGAACAAGGAAGGTGTTCATAGTGAGTTCCAGCACCTCTTTTTCTAGAAAAATAGTCCCAAGCAACATAACCAGTGGTCAGGTATGATGGGAGCTGCAGCCTGACAAAATATGTACAAGTTTATTGTCCCTAAACCATAAGTTTATTATCCCTGCCGTAGCTGTTACAATACATGGGTTTAGGTTTTGCAAGAATAATAGTGTCTGGAGTGGAGCTTCATTTATACCCTTTCCAAAATGATTTTGCTGTTAAGGTATGATCAAAGCTGGACCAATGATTGAGAGCCACTTAATTGTATGGCTTACATAGAGTGATCTGCTTGAGAAACTGACTTGTTTCAAATATGCCTTACCTTCTACGTTCCTCTAACTGAAAGCTAAAATTATATTGCAGGGAAGGGGACGAAGAGGAGAACTTGGGGTCACCCAGCGATCCTAGCTTATCACTTGCCTGTTGGAGTGTCAGTGGCAAGTACCTGGCTGGAGCCCTGGAGAAGATGGTGAACATATGGCAAGTTAATGGTATGAGCCACACAAAATTGAATGTTGCATACCTGCCATCAGAAGGAGCCATCCTCATTGCGATGGGTAGAATGTAACTTGATTATAGAACTGGCCTGATACATTTTTCTGCCAGAGTGGAACAGCAAATGGAATAAAACAAAGGTGCATATTACCCAAAGCTGAACAAGTTGTTATGGTGCCCGGGGGCTGAAATCCCATAAGCACCTCTTCTTTGGGAATAGAAATACAATCATAAATATAAAAGTAGTAGTGACATCCAAAGTGAGCTGCCTGAGGCAACCACCCCCTTCTGTCTAATGGTAGGGCTGGTCCTGCTTGATCACATAGTGGCAAGAGTAGTTTGTCTTTAAAAGCAAAGTAATAATTCTGTGTACTTTTTGGGCCAATAATACCAGGTGTGTAGCACCACTTGCTATCTGATTAATTTAGGTATCTAGCGCATGATTAATAGGTATCGTTCATTTAAAAATCCAAATAATTTTAAACTTCCCCTGCATCCATGGGCCACTTTACACTTTGCACTTTTGAATGTTTAGATATCTAAGATTTTGAAGTCTTATTAAAAAAAGCTGGGATTGGCAGCAGCTTCTTCTTCAGCGAAAGTGGTTTTTAAAATTAACCTTTTATCAGGAAGAATTTTACAGAAAAAAGTGTTCTCTCCACTCTTGAGGTTGCAAAGCACAACACTTGCTCTCCTCTCTATTTAAATCTCCCTTTGTGTAGAGATTTTCAAAAGGGATACATGACAAATCTGAAGACTCATGAATTGTGCAGGCTGTTTATGTTAGCCAGATTTAATATGTTTCCCTCGATGATAGAGGAAGATATTTAGCTCTCCCAGAATCAGAGCGTCTCTGCACATGTAGTAAACAGGAACCTGATACTTTGGAGCATATTTTCTTTTCTTGTGATTTTGGCATTTATGCCTGAAGACAATTATTAGAGGCCTTACAACTCAACAGCCTCAATTCTATGCTACCCATGGTTCAGGACCTGCTCTCAGACAGGAATGATCAAATTACTTTAAGAGTGGCTGAATATTTGAGTGCTGTCCTTGTAGAAAGACTGGGCCATTATAAAGAGATTTAGTGGTTCTTAATTCATTGGTGATGTGGTAGTGTTGTATTGTATTATTTATGCAAATTGATTTTCTCTGGAGTTAAAGATCTGACTGGGACAAACCTTGTTATGTTGAGCTCGTATTTTGCACAATTTGTATACGGTGTCTGTTTGATAATGTGTGGTTTGCTATGCCAAGTAAAGGATTTTAAATAAAATTAACCTTTGCTTGGAACAGCAGCTGAGAGAAAGAGGATAAATAACTGAAGATGGGTTCACATTTGGGTTGAAACATGCTGGAACTTCTGTTGGGCTCATCTGGGGTGGGGGCAAACCTTCAAGACACCTGCAGGGGGAAGCTTTTGGGATTCCCAGCCACAAGTATCCTCAACCAGCAGCAAACTAAAGTCTGTCCTCCTGCTGTGTAAAAGAGCCTTTGAATGGGCTATCTGATAGCTTGTACAATCACAGGTTAAAATTACCAGAGGGCTTTGGCAGTGCCTAGCTGGGGAGAATGCTACAGAAGTGACAGTGCTTGGATGTGTTTTCATCTTTTGGGATTATGGAAATCAGTGGGTATTAAAATATAGAGAAAAATTAGGTGCATGTTACTTTCTTAGGAGGAAAAGGACTCTTGGATGTTCAGCCACATTGGGTGTCTGCTCTAGCATGGCCAGAAGAAGGACCAGCTGCAACATGGACAGGAGAAGCTCCAGAATCACTCCTTGTAGGTCGCATGGATGGATCTCTTGGACTTATTGAAGTTTTAGATGTTTCTGCTATGCACAGAATTGAATTGGAACACTGCTACAGAAAGGATGGTAAGTAGCTGCTGCTGATATGTTGTAAGGTGGTTTTTTTAAAAAAAAAAATGTTGCGTTTTAAAGCTTAGAATGCTTTGGAAGGCTTGTCTTGACAGTTAATCACAAGCTTCAGTTAACCTTCAGTTAAAACCATAATCTGCATGGTTTTATGCCAGCTAGTGGTTATGCCAGCTAGTGTTTTGGAATAATCTGATTTGTGGTTAACTCTGATTTGCATTGGTGCCCTTTTCAAGGTTAATGCTGGGAAGGATGAGTTGCTTACGATAGGCGCAAGGGATAGAGCACATGTCCTCAAGGCCAGTTGCTGTTCTGAAAATCATGACTTGCAAGGAGCCAGCCTGAACTTGATCTCTGTTTCTCACTCGTGTCATTCATGAAGGCCACGCCTGATGGATTTATGTTTTTTAATGCCCTATGGTGTGCAATATGCTCAGCTCTGAACATTTATGACTGCCTATTAAAGAAAAATGTGGACATTTGTTTCCATATCTGTGAAAAAAACCTGATGTGCTTAGTAAGTCTTAGTCCTTGATTTTGAAAATTTCTAGGCACTTAGTAGTCTTCAAGTAAATTGTGTAGCACAATTGGAAGAGATAGGTATTATTAGAAGAGCTTCCTTTCCTGCGCATGCACACTCACTCACTTCCCCCTACGCTTTATTCAGCTTTGCTCTTGTTTTCTCCAGTACAAAGAAGTTTAATTAAAATTCTGCAAATTATAACTTGCTTATCCATCTTTTCCTATTTGTTTCCTTAGTGTCTGTTACTTGCCTTGCATGGTTTAGTGAAGACAAACCTTTTGCAATAGGCTATATGGATGGAAAGTTGCTGATAGGCACGAAAGAGCCACTCGAGAAAGGAGGAATTGTTTTAGTGGATGCACACAAGGTAAAGCTAGGCATTATCATCACCCTGCTTCCCCCAGACAAATTCTTGAGAATTGAAATAAACTTTAAGTTTATGTGCACAAGTCTGAGACAACTCTTTCAAAAGGCCAGCCCGTACTCTTAAGGGAAATCATTGCTCACTCTGAAATTGCATTGCATTCTAATTGCTGTTAGTAATTTATTACTTAATGACACAGATATAAAGTCATGTCGTCCTCTGTCATTAAGGTCACCAGTTAAAGTAGTGGTCCTTTGCATTATTTGTCATTTAATTTTTGATGACTTTTTAAATGATCTTTGTGAAGCAAAGTATAAGTGCAACTGCTAGCAGCCAGAGAGCAGGGAAAGAAGAGGGAATCATCTTAGGAGCAAAGATGCCATTTCTGTATTTGTGGGCCCTTGCAGTGTTTTCACAGGGGAGGCGGCAAATTCACCAATCTGGAGTCTGTCATATACCTTCGCCCTGGACCTAGAGAAGCATTTCCAATTGCTCTTTCTTCTTAGAAGTTAGCTTCCCCATCCATCTATTTAAACAGGGGGAGTTATTTTTTCAAATGGGTTTATTTAGTTAGCACTCATGCCATGTAAAGATGCTGTATTTCAAAAAGTAAAAACCAGAACACCGCAAAAGTTGTTGAACTTTTTTTAAGACAAACCCCAAAGTATATGAAAAATGTGATTTCTCGTGATTGCCAAAAATCCAGGACAAGGCTCCGCCTTCCGGAAATTCCCCCCAGACGTCACTTCCTTTCAAATCCTTGTAATGTCTGGGAAATCCCAGACGTTTGGCAGCCCTACTTCAGTGTATTTCCTTCTTGCTCCTCCAATTCTTCAGGACACCATTGTCAGCATGAAATGGGATCCAACTGGCAAGATGCTCATGACTTGTGCCAAGGAAGAGTCTGTCAAGCTCTGGGGATACATGGGGAGCTGCTGGCGACAGCTGTACTTGCTTCCTCACCAGGCTGTTGTGAACACCATAGCCTGGTGCAGCCTTCTAGGGAAAGGCCCCAAACCACAGCTCCTGCTGGCAACGTAAGTTGACCTTTTGCTTTTAATTCTTTGGTTCATCTTTGTACTGGCTGGTAATCCTTTTCAGTAGTTCAGGCTTATTTTATCCATAAACAAAAACAGGCCTCCTTTTTGATGGATTTCTAGGACATTTCCCCCTGCATTTCATAGAATCATAGAATCATAGAGTTGGAAGAGACCACAAGGGCCATCGAGTCCAACCCCCTGCCAAGCCGGAAACACCATCAGAGCACTCCTGACATATGGTTGTCAAGCCTCTGCTTAAAGACCTCCAAAGAAGGAGACTCCACCACACTCCTTGGCAGCAAATTCCACTGTCGAACAGCTCTTACTGTCAGGAAGTTCTTCCTAATGTTTAGGTGGAATCTTCTTTCTTGTAGTTTGGAACCATTGCTCCGTGTCCGCTTCTCTGGAGCAGCAGAAAACAACCTTTCTCCCTCCTCTATGTGACATCCTTTTATATATTTGAACATGGCTATCATATCACCCCTTAACCTCCTCTTCTCCAGGCTAAACATGCCCAGCTCCCTTAGCCGTTCCTCCTAAGGCATCGTTTCCAGGCCTTTGACCATTTTGGTTGCCCTCCTCTGGACACGTTCCAGTTTGTCAGTGTCCTTCTTGAACTGTGGTGCCCAGAACTGGACACAGTACTCCAGGTGAGGTCTGACCAGAGCAGAATACAGTGGCACTATTACTTCCCTTGATCTAGATGCTATACTCCTATTTACTCGTTTAAAAAATAGTTATTATTTAAGCCCAAATGGATGAACTCTGTATTGCCTCTGTTTTGTTTTTAAATTCCAAATAGAGTCCCTTCCAACTCTATGATTCTATATTAAGATTCCTTCATTGCAAGGGGTTGGACTAGATGACCCTTGGGGCCCCTTCACTCTATGGTTCTATGATTCTGTGATTCTAAATAGTTCTGCATTCTTTCTGTTAAATATAAAAGTACAAAATGGCCCCATAGTTTCAGAATTTTGGACACGGTGTTCACAGTTTTATCATCTTCTCCCCGTACCTGTGTCATGTTTCTGTAGTAGAACCCATCCTCTGGATGTACCTTCCCCCCACATCCTCAAAGCAGGCAACAGATGAAAGGAGAGACAGGCTTCATCTCGTTGTTCCCCTCTGCTGTGGACTCCTGTCTTCTGCCATCTGTTTAATATAGGGAAAATTCTGAGAAGGCAGTTTGCAAGATTTCCGGAGACTGAAAAGCAAAACCTTTAGTACAAACATGATTATATTGTTAACCAACTTGCCCTACTTTGTTGACTGATAAATTGTGGCCCTTCAATATTGCTTTTCTTAATTTTTATTTAGAGGATGCCAGAATGGTTTGCTTTGTGTTTGGACTGTTCCTCAAGATGAGCTGGTCTTACTGCAATCCAGTCTGTGTTGTTCAGAAGGATGGTGGGATGAGGAAGCCAATGGCAAGGTAAAGAGAACCCTCGGTAGCAAGAGGAATCTAGATCCTTCCCTTACTTGTTAGGAGGAGTGTGGTCCAGAAAGCAACAATATCTGATTTAGGGAGGCATCTGTCTTGGGGTGACAGAGGCAAAATAGACCTAGATTGTGCTGATGATTGGGAGTGAACAAACAATTCACACATTTGTCTGTAATATTTAAAAATACTTGCTGTTGTGTTTCCAAATATTTTTGGGTGGGTAGGGATGGAGCTGCAGAAGGTAAGTGCAGAGTAGTAAAATGTTTGATGTATTTTTTAATACAAAATATGCCCTAATGATGATATTTAATTTCTAGGATGCATACAGGAAAGTAGCTGAAACGAAGTGCATCTATCAGCTGAAAGGGCATATCACGCCTGTTCGGACAGTGGCCTTCAGTTCTGATGGACTAACCTTGGTATCAGGTGGACTTGGTGGGCTTGTGAACATTTGGTCTTTACGGGTAAGCAAACACTATTTAAGGAAATGTAAAGCTTGTTTTCATTCATTGTAATCATGTTGTTGCCCTTTTAGGCTTCCTGCATAGGCACACAAGTTTGCACTTACCCTAAAGATTAGGAAATATTTAAAAGTTATTTTACTGATGACCTGAATGTAGCCACGAGAGAACAATTAGCTGAGCTTAAGTAATCAGCTTTTGTGGGTTTATCCTGTCTTTCCTTTAGGATGGATCTGTTTTACAGAGTGTTGTGATAGGTTCTGGAGCCATTCAGACAACCGTATGGATCCCTGAGGTTGGAGTAGCTGCTTGTTCTAGTAGATCAAAGGTATTTTTCATCTTGTTTGAATGGAATTCTGAATGCCCATCTTCTCTCCTCTGTGGGCTTGGGCTAGCCCAAGTTTTTAATCCATGCCTTGACTGTGTGTGCTCAGTCCTGTGGGTGACCAAGTGTGCCATCCTAGTGACAGCTGTGAACTTGAATCAAGCAATGAACTAAACTTGTTTCTCAGCCAGTATCTCATAAAAGTTTGTACAGGAATTACTGGCAGTGTACAGTAATGGACAACTGACTTCAGACTTGCTACATGGAATAGTTAGTCTAAATTTGCATGTAATGAAGAATCTGGCTGTAGTGCTGATGCTCCTTCTCCTTTTCCAAAACACCTGCAGAGACTTGCTTTTGTCTTGCCTGACAAATAATGAGATTTGTAATTTCTTACTACTGGTGGAGCAAATACAATTGGAAATAGTAACATAGTAATTAATGTTTTCTTCTAGTAGAAGAGGGCTGTTTTCCATATTGTTAACATAGTCTATATTAACAGATTATCAACACATTTGAGCATCATTATATTGCAATATATAATAATCTCCTTAATGGCAAACACTAGAGGTGGAATCTGTGTTACTTAAATGCAACAAGAAGTCTTGTGGTACCTCAAAAACTTATCAAGTTGCATTTCTACGCTCATTTACTTGGGAATAAGCCCTATTGAACTCAATGGGACTTACTTCTGAATGGAGATGTATAGGATTGTGCTGCAAGGCTGCAATCCTAAACATACTTACTAGGGAGTGTAAGCTCCATTGAACACAGTGGGCCTTACTTCTGAGAAAACATGCTGAGGACTCTGCCGTTTCAAACTAAGAGTTCGTGCATCTGGCAAAATGGACTGTTGCCAATGAAACCTCTGCTACAGAATAAATGTTTTGTCTGTAAGGTAGATACCGCAAGACTCTTTGTTGTTTACCCTCAATGTATTTAAAATAACAGATACATTAAAGAAGGGAGAAAAGGGAGGGGAATGCTTGCAATTAGCAACATAAAATCAGTGATGAAATACAAATAATAAAGTAAACAAAACCAGATTTATATCAAGCTTCTATCTGTTTGTAAAAGCTAAGCAAGCTGTTTTTCTCCTTTCTTTCCTGAATTGGACATATTTGAATTTTGTTCAGGATGTGTTGGTGGTGAATTGCACATCAGAATGGATCTCTTCCAACCATATCCTTGCAACCTGTAGGACTGCTTTGAAACAACAGGGGATTCTTGGGTTAAACATGGCTCCTTGCATGAGGGCTTTCCTAGAGCGTCTGCCCATAATGCTTCAGGAACAGTATGCTTATGAAAAGGTAAGAGGAGGACTTGAATAAGGTGACATGTTAGTAATTCAAGAAAGCTGCAAAGTGCTGTTTAACTGTGCATAGTGCTTAACAAAACATTTTTAACACAAGATGTGAGCAGAAATGCTTATCTTACCTTGCATGAAATAATATGTCCCACACACTTCTGGTTCTCCAGTATTTGTTTAAGAAATGAAAAGAGAGCCTTGAAATTACTATTCTCTGGCATTGTTGGGATATGGGCAAAATATTTGACCAATTTTATGTTGCTTTTTGGCAGAATAGCTTCCTTTGTATAATGCTTGATTTCATAAGAGTTTCATTAAGCTGATGGAAGTTAGCTTGTGTGTACTGATGTAGGTTGATTGTATCAATCCGTAAGATGTCATCTTATGACCATTTGAATCCTTTTCCTAAGAAGATGTTTGGAAAGAATTGAGGGAACATGGAGAGTGAGGGAACTTCATTATTGGTGTGATATTAGTTGTGGCGTGTGTGTGTGTCCCCAAGAAGGCCTGATAATTCATTGAACTAAGCCTGTATTCATTGTTGGACTCAGAAATGAGAAATGAGAACACAAAGATGTACTTAAAACTGCTTAAATGACCCCAGCAACCTTCACACAGTCAACTTTCAAATGAATATGTTGGTGCATACAATGTAGTCCTAAATTAAAGTCACAGAGCAATATAGCTGGCAAAGTATTCTCTGGCAAAACATTGTTGTGCTAGAGAAGGCATAAGCAGGTTGCTGGCGACTTTGTTGCACAATGGATTGTATCATCTGTTGTGCTGTGAGTTTTTGCTAGTGGACAGTAGCTCCTAAAAGTCAGAGGTGGTGGTGGTGGCAGCAGCAGGAGAGAACCTAGGAAGTGAGTGCCAGTTGCGATTAGATTGACTAACCCACTCCATGACTTTGTAAATGTTGGCTTTCCTCTCTTATAGCCCCATGTAGTTTGTGGAGACCAGCTTGTTCATAGTCCATATATGCAATGCTTAGCTTCGCTGGCTGTGGGGCTTCATCTGGATCAGCTCCTGTGCAGCCCACCAGTCCCACCTCATCACCAGACCTGCCTCCCCGATCCTCTGACCTGGAACCCAACGGAGTGGGCCTGGTTGGAGTGCTTCTCGACGACAATTAAAGCTGCCGAGGCTCTGGCCAAAGGAGCCACTTTTCCAGAGTCTTTTACGGTCCCAGATCTGGAGCCTGTACCAGAGGATGAACTAGTCCTTCTTATGGTAAGATATGCAGGTTGGTGGTGTGACAAAACTTACAAATATCAGTGGAGCACTTGCCAGGGTTGGGCAAAGAGAGTTAGTACTGTTTCAGTGGCACCAAAACAGCAGCACACCTGCCTCCCCACTTACCCTTAGAATAAATTTTCAGGGCAATATCACCCAAAACAACCCCAGCTTTGTGCCTAATAATAATAATCATCATCATAATAAATATTTTAATTATCCAAGTGCCTGACATATTGAGATGCTTTTAAGAGCCCTTTATGACAGGTCAGTATTATCATTTCTCTGTTGACGATAAGGATGCTTGAGGAATTTGATTATTGGGAATTTATATATGAACTGTCAGGATATGAAGGAAGGATGGGATCCTGCTGCTAATATTATTCACTCACTCACTCACTCACTCATTCTTCCTTTTCAGACACTCCTCTCTCTCTCCATTCCAGAAAATAAGTTATATAGCAGTGCTTCTCAAACAATTGAAGTGGAATCCACCTGTAAACTTGCATAAACATTTGGGATCTACTTGTAAGCTAATCCCACATTTACAAACCCAAAATTTGCTGGTTGATTGGCTTGCACCAAAGCCAAGTCTAGCAGCTCTTTCAATGGCTACCTCAGCTAGCCCACCCATGCTCAGTGTAAAATGGTGTGTGTGTGTGTGAGAGAGAGAGAGAGAGAGAAAGAGAAAGAGAAAGAGAAAAGAGAGAGAGAGAGAGTAGCATCCTTGACTGGAAGTTCAAAAGTATTTGTGCATGCCCTGATGCTTCCAGTTCTTGCGGAGAAAGAAGCTCATCACTGCGCAGCCCACCCAGGAATACGTTGGGGCCTACCACAGTTTGAGAAGCACCATTTGGTAGGCTTTTGAAACATAAAGAAATTACTCTTCTGACAGAGGGAGAAGAACTGTCCTGGAAGGATGGAGAACAGCTTACGCATTTAGCCTCAGTATAATTAATTTCATGTTTTGTAGAATAACTGCAAATGGATCAATGGGATGGATGAGCAGATTATGTCCTGGGCAACATCACGGCCTGAGGTTAGTATAGTGAATGGTGTGTTTAAAGCAGCCCAATGCGGTGATCCCTTTCTCTGATAGGCATCCATTTGAGAGTTTATGTCCTGTACTTTTTGAGGTGGGAACATGTGACCAGGTCATCTGAATGCAGTCTCCTTCTCTTGGCATCTCCTTTAGTTCAGTCGCTGCCTTCGCCCAAAGCAAGTGTTACTCCTCTCCTCTCTTCATTTGTGCTCAGGTTGCTTTCCGCCTTTTTCCCCTTTAGCTTCCATGTCCACCTCCCTCCCCCTGTTGTATTTCTGTCTCTCTCAAAAATAAATAGTTTGTTCTTTTTCTCCTCCCCAGCATAAAGGAAATGGCTCTGACTGGCAGCCAGTCCAGTAAGCTTGTATGCCAAAAAAACACAGTACATCAATGCAGTGGCGTAGCGTGGGTTGTCAGCACCCGGGGCAAGGCAAGTAATTTGCGCCCCCTAACCCGTGGATTTTAGCAGGGGGCAGAGAGCTGCGAGTGTGAGTGTGAGTGCACGCCCCCCCCAGATGTTGCGCCAGGTGCGCCCGGCCCCCCCTGCACCTCCCATGCTACGCCACTGCATCAATGTCATTAATCAGAGAAGAAACAATCGAGGAGGACTGGAAAAAATTTAAGGACTATCTGGAAAAACATTATAAGTTGTATGAATGTTAAAAAACGCACCTTTTAGGAAATTCTAGCTTCAGTAATGTTAAACTAAAGAAATGGAAATTAAGGTACAAGAAGTCAGAGATAGAATAATGAAACAACTTTATTGTGTTAAAATGAAAACGTACATGATTTGGGTTATAATACATTTGAAATTGGGTAACATGATAAAATGAAAGATACAATAAGTATTGAAACAAGTTAACAAATTGCTGATGTTATGTATCACAGAGAATGCAGGGTTGGGAGGACGCGGGGAAGTCCAGTAGATTTGGAAAAAAGAACAAGAAAATTTGTAACTTTCTTTCTCTACTTTTATAATATGCTCTTTATTCTTTTTTCTGTATTTCATAAAACTAATAAAAAATATTATAAAAAAAAAAACATCAATGTCATTAATCAAAAGGCTTCCAAACAGCCTTCGGGTGCCGGAGCAGCTTTCCCTGAGTGTCCGCTACATGTCAAATCAAGCAGCTCCAGTTCAGTGTTTCTTATCAGAAGATTGGCCACAGACTTAACTGAAGGAAGAACCAAGACAAGGAAACCATTCAAATCACCTAGTCACATGTCCCTACCTTGGGTGAATCACATCCACATGTCAACCAAGAAAGGTCATTCACAATAAGTAACCAGTAATCCATTCTGAAAATCTCTCTTATGTTGATCCTCAGGACTGGCACCTTGGTGGAAAATGTGACGTGTACCTGTGGGGAGCCGGCAGGCATGGGCAGCTAGCTGAGGCTGGACGAAATGTCATGGTGCCTGTGTCAGCACCATCATTCTCACAAGCTCAACAGGTAAACCAGAAGCCTTTCCTTACCACTTTTTGAGGGAGAGTGGGAGGAGGCGTTATGTCTGCCTCTGCAGCAGTTGCCTCGCTTTCCATAAATGGCTGGAGTGGCTGTTGGAGCATATTTGACACAACAGCAGGAAAGTTCTGCAAAGCAAAATAACCACAAAGCATACAAGCCACCTTTTTCATAAACAAGGAAGCTCTAGAGACTAGGCTGTGCTGATGCCTAAGTCTGTAAGAGCCAATAAAAAGTTACTTGGGTGCACAATTCAGGTTTCTGAGAGTAGGCTTTAGTGCTGCCCTGCTCCCTCACATGTTTACGTGTGGTTA
Source organism: Podarcis gaigeae (assembly GCF_964106915.1). Lineage (NCBI taxonomy): Eukaryota > Metazoa > Chordata > Lepidosauria > Squamata > Lacertidae > Podarcis > Podarcis gaigeae. The sequence continues at coordinate 5,193,763 of NC_139690.1, read as the reverse complement.
TTATATCCTGCAACAGCAGCGGGGGGGGGGGGGTTGGACTAGATGTGCTCTGAGGTCCTTTCCAAATATGATTTTAACCCTGCTTATGGTCAATGTGTGAATTAGGAACAGATCAGCTTACTGTCTTTGTGCTTGTGCCTGTTTAGTGGTGGATGGGATCTTTTTTGTTTTGTTTTTTTTAATTATGTATTTTCCATTTTCCTTAATTGCATTAGGTCATTTGTGGCCAGAACTGTACGTTTGTGATCCAAGCTAATGGAACAGTCTTGGCTTGTGGAGAAGGAAGTTATGGTCGGCTGGGACAAGGGAACTCAGATGATCTTCACGTCCTTACTGTTATTTCAGCATTGCAAGGTGAGTAGGAAAAAATATATCCACTGAATGTGGGACATAACCCATTATTCACTAATTTGATGAGACTGAGATGGTTTCACTTTTCGTTGGGACACCAGCATTTCATTTTGGGGGCTTAATAGGCAGCAATATGTCCTGGCATGATTTATAGGTTTATTTTAACAAAAATCATTGAGCACTTTTTGTCAGTTTCACAAATTTGACAAATCAGTTTTGTTTTGCTGCTTGGTGGGATACCTTACAAAGCCTAATTGCTGATATTTCTAAAATCTCTTTCCAAAGCAACAGATCAAGTAAAACTATGTATAATGCTGAAATAATAATAATCACTTTCTTAGGTGCTCAAAGCATTTTTCATGCACTTTTATAACAACATTAGGTGGTAGTCCCCTAATGTTACACAATAGGGAAAATGGGCTTGGGGGGGAATGCGAATAGGCTCAAAGGCCTAGCTGGGGCTGATAGGAATTGCGGTCATTTCATTTGGCTGATAGGAGTTGCGGTGCAAAACATCAGAAGGGCACCAGGTTGCTGGATGCTGCTGTGCCTTATTTGGTCATTTGGCTCAACAAGCTGCGTATGCTTTGGGATAATTCGGACACTTTTTTCCTCCTTGTGCTGTAGGTTTTGTTGTGACCCAGCTGGTGACATCTTGCGGATCTGATGGGCATTCCATGGCTTTGACAGAGAGTGGTGAAGTCTTCAGCTGGGGAGATGGAGATTATGGCAAGCTGGGCCATGGAAACAGTGACCGGCAGCGCCGACCCAGACAAATAGAGGCTTTGCAAGGAGAAGAAGTGGTGCAGGTTTGAGGCAACAGTTATTTCTCCCTAGTTTTAAAGTAGATTAGATGTCGCATCGACTTAGTTGCTCTTTTAGGCATTAATGGAGTCTTTAATCTGAATTCAGGACCATTGGGTAATGAGTCAAGTTTTCCTTTTACCTGGTTGGGATAGAACTAGGTGTGTTATCCCTGCCACAGACTGACAACTGAAAGCTGCACTCCACTTCTCAATCTTCTCTCAGCAATTCTTTCCTTCTGTGTCCCCTTATTGTTTTCATGTTGGTGGCAGCCAGTAAGTGGGCTGGGACAGAGAAATGCACCATGTGATGCATATGTCAGAACATGGCAATCCTGCCTAAACATCAAGCATACATCAAGCCTGCTACATTGTAGTAAGGCAGAATATCTGCATGTAGAACCTGAGCCCACACTTGCTGAGAGTGGAAACCACGTTGTTCCAACATGTTCATAAGCCACTTTATGCAGGTCCCATGCCGATGAGCTACTGCCTCTCACCCCCAAAAAAACTATAACAGATGGGCCAAAAGTTAAAATGCAGTCCTGGAATTGAGAAATGTATCCATAAGATACATTCTCCAAAGGTTTGAGTCAGTAAGTAGAGAAGACGTTTTCTAAATCTGAGAAAAGGCTTTACAGCTAAAGACAATGAGTGCCTTGGGTGAAGGCTACAGATCCATCACCTTCCTTTTCTTGAAGCCCTGAGGCCATGTGTTCTGTTGGAAATAACATAGTCGTATACTGTTGCAGACCCTGTTTCTAAATATTTCTGGATATATTCATAAATAAAAAGGACATTCACCATAAGATCTTCTGATTCACTCTCCCCTCCCCTGTCCCCTAGATGTCCTGTGGCTTCAAGCATTCAGCTGTGGTGACTGCAGATGGCAAACTGTTTACCTTTGGAAATGGGGATTATGGCCGACTTGGATTAGGAAACACATCCAACAAGAAGCTTCCTGAAAGAGTGACAGCACTAGAAGGCTATCAGATAGGAGAGGTCAGGCTTGATTTGCATTCATGTGTATAACTGCACTCTCAGATTGGGTCACAGTCCCACAGGCACTTCTACTTTACAGGCTGGAATTTGAAGGAGGAAATTCCTTCCCAACCATGTTCCCATATTTTAATGTTAGGTAGTTCAAAGCACGTGTACAGGCAGCAACAATCCACTACTAGCCTGCCCCCCAAAAAACTCTACACGTGTAGTAGCTCACATTTCTACCTCCACCTTTGTGTACAAGGTGCTTTGAAATCAGAATATGGCCACCAGCACTCCCTGAAGGAATGTTGGTGTGTCTTGGTTGAGATACTTAGCTGCTCTGAGGATTCCAATATCTGTAGGGTCAGCAGCATCAGCATTTGCTTAGCCTTTTTAAAATGCTGCTGTTTACACAGTGACTAGGTTGCAGAGCAACTGCCCTGGAGCTTTTGAGGCAGCCCTCTCTACCACCCTTGGGGTAGGCCTTATGTGCCTGATGTCTTGTGGCATAGTTAGGCCATTGATGTTGAACAGAGGCCCTCCCACGTCCTCACTTTGGTGCCTGCTGCAGCTCATTCTCCCCTGTGGCCCTGGTTGTGGTGTCATTGCTACTCCTGCTGAAAGCAGGCTGGGGAAGAACCTGCTACAGTGATATTCCTAAAACCTCTTCCCAAAGCAGCTGTTAGTTGAGACTTTTTGTTTTCGGTAGAAACCTAATTACAAGTTTAACTCTTCAATACTAGGTTGCCTGTGGGCTAAACCACACCATAGTAGTGTCCACAGATGGCTCAATGGTTTGGGCTTTCGGTGATGGTGACTACGGGAAGCTGGGCTTGGGAAACTCAACTGCAAAATCCTCACCACAGGTTAGCATCCTCTGTGTAATTTCTCCCATAATATCTCTAAAAGCATGTTCTGAATACACACCAATACTTTTCTTTCTCTATGTCTTTTTGTTATAGTAATAGAACTTGTTGATTTGCATTTACCTTCCTTGGGTCTCAAAGTGGGACGTTCAAATGAGTAACCCAGCTCATATCTGAGTGTCTGTATGTTGACCCAGAAGTCAGTCTGCTGAATGTAACAGGGCTTGCTTCCAAAGAAAACTCATTTAGTTGACAAAGTTAATTTAACAAACACAAGTACACAGTTAAAAGGCATTTAGGGTAGTGATAAATTAATCTGCACATAAGACAACAAAAACTAAAATACAGTATTGGTTAACAGTAGTTTATATCTGCAACATCCATTAATTCTTACCCCAGAACCATAAAATCAAGTTCAGTATCTGAGACCTCGGCCTGCCATTGCAGAGTCATGCAAAGCATGTGTATTCATCCCAGATTAAACATGCAAACAAAAACAAATACTGGAGCTATATTGTTATCAAATTTATTACCCACCCTGCTCTGGCAGGTTCCAGGGTGAGTTGCAACAATTTAGAATTCAGTATTTAAAACAATTAAAATATACTATTCACAGGAACAGGGTGAATGGATTCTGAAAACACATATCTAAGGTATCAAAGGTCCACATAAAAGCATCTATTCGAAGCTGTACAGTGAAGATGCTAGATCCACCTCTGAGGGAGTGGTACTTACAGGCTAGAGTCTTCTCCCCCTGCTCATTTCAGGGGAGTGCAACCTTGTCCAGAACAGGGTCTCCAGACCTTGGCACACATAGTACCTCTGTCTTTTAGCATTCAGCTTTTGTTTTAGTAGTTTTGAGATTAGGATAATGCAACATAATCGCTTTTGCATGCAAAGCAGTTCTGTTTCCATTGGGCAGAAGGATATACTTGTATGATGCTGGAACTTTAAAATGAATTGAGATTGAATTGCAGTGTGCCCTGAAAGGTGGTTTATAAATATTGTAATAAACTAAATTTCTGTTTGAGAACTACTGTCTGTTTGTCTGGTTTTTGTTTTGTTTTTTCACTGTGGATCTGTTATTAAAGTATGGCAGTAATTTACCTTTTAATCTTTTTTCATAGAAAGTAGATATTCTTTGTGGAATTGGAATAAAAAAGGTTGCCTGTGGGACCCAGTTTTCAGTTGCATTGACGAAAGACGGGCATGTCTATACATTTGGCCAAGGTAAGCTTAGTTGGCGCTTACTCAATAACTGCAAACTTTCCATGCACTTCAGAGCACCCATCCTCCCACAGCCCATGATTGATTGATTGATTGATTGATTGATTGATTGATTGTACTGCCCTTCATCCAAGGATCACAGGGCTTAGAAGTCACAGGGTGGTCTGCCTGGAAAGAGATGCTATGCCATTGTAAGAAAGTGATTGTCAAAACTTCTCAAATGGATTTTAGCCTCAAAATGAAACAATGTGTTGTGTGTTAAACTGGCTCGCTTAATGATCAAGCATTCAGAAAATTCTTCTGGACATCATCTGAGCACAAATTGGGGTGGGATTTGCAGTCTCTTTGGAGACACTTACCGCGTATGCACATTGGATCACAAAAGGCATTTGCTCTGCCAATGTCACACACTGCTTTTTCAAGATAGGAGCAAAGGACCTGCCCTGCAATCTAGCTCTCTCATGGGTGGCAGCAGCGTGCAGGTGATGGACAAGGTCAGAATCACCCCACACTGTTTCTATCACCTATTCCCTCCATCAGTAGATGCACAAACACACAAAGATCCATTCCTCTTCTCCCTACCCCACCCCCCCCCCACCATAAAAAGGCCATGTGCTCCTTCAGCTCACAGCAAACCATTTTGCTGCCTGGGGGAAATGGCAATATGACCTACCCCCACCCCACATACAGAATCCCACATACACACTGGCCCTCAGACATCAACAGTGGGAATGGGATATCCTCCTTCATTGTACCTGAGGGCAGCAGCCTGGCTGAGGGGGCTCAGAGAAGGTTAGCTGGGGTGATTATGGGGGCTGCTGCCTCCTTGACATCTATTGCTTGAGGCCGTGGTCTTACTCTGCCTAATGGCAGGGCCAGTCCTGATCAAACAGCATGGAGAAGACTGGGAAGCAAGGATGCATGTACCAGTTTGGAATCCAAACCTCAGAGTTCGGTGGCTAAAGCATCTTTCTGAGAGACACTGCTGCTGGGGATTCTGTGATCAGCTTTATTTGCTTTCAAGCTTGCTTGCTGTTCCTCTCTCTTCTCTCTTTCTCTGGTGGTGGACAGATGTGGGAGTTGCACTGAGACAGGAGAAACTTGGGGGAGGCAGGGCAAGGATAGTGGGGTTAAGGAGAGGCCGCAGACTGGGATTGAAAAACTTTCCAGGCTAAATCTGACCAGAGGCCCACAGTTCTCTCTTTCTGCTTTTGCCCTTTGAAGTCCCTCTTGTTTCCTGTGACACCTGACCAGATTTTGCACTGTTCCAGACCGGCTGATCGGCTTGCCAGAAGGGAGAGCCCGCAACCACAACCGTCCACAGCAAGTTCCAGCTCTGTCAGGAGTCTTCATTGAAGATGTCGCTGTTGGAGCAGAACACACTCTCGCTCTCTCTGCCTCTGGGGACGTCTATGCCTGGGGAAGCAACTCGGAAGGGCAGGTCTGTGGAAGGAGAAGAGTCTAATTTTGACCACCAAAAGTTTCCCTTTTCTGCCATTTGAATGAAAAGAGCAAAATACAGGCAACTCCCTATTTGCACAGGGGTTGTGTTCTGGGTCATTGTGTGCATTGGTGGAGCACGCCTAAGCCTGCTCCAGTGCCATTCCACCGCTGCCCCATTCCTCCCCCTTTTGAGGCCCAAAACGGCTCATGTACCAGCAGTCACACACCAATTGAACGCGCACAAAACAACCTATGTTCAGTTAAACCTTCTTTTATTTTAGATTACTTTATTCCCAAAACCTTCTGCCTGGGTCAGAGGAATGTGCCACAACGTAGGCACCGGCAGATATTCCTTGTCGACCTCCCCGCTGCTACTCCCGGCAGATAAGCAGGCGAGGTCTCGGCGATTCTTCCCAGATGTGAGAGGAACACACCGTTTCTTCTCTCTCCCCTTTGATATCCCCAGGGAGGGGAAAGAAGCAGACAGAAATCTGTTTACATCCTTTATTTCTGTCTCTTACATCAGTACAGAGAAACATGTCTGCACTCAACAGCAGTAAGAATAAACTCCACCCATGTACTTCCAGTACGGGTCATATGACACACACACTGAGCTAACATCCGGTGCTCAGTACAGAATGGACTGCCCCTTTGTTCCCATGGCAACAGTCACAAACATCCTGTTTGGCTTTCCAGCCGCAAGCAGCTGACTGAGCTGCTACAGCCTTTGCTTGCTGCTGCATTGGTGCTTTATGGTAACAGTGTTCTGGGTCATTGTGTGCATTGGTGGAGCACGCCTAAGCCTGCTCCAGTGCCATTCCACCGCTGCCCCATTCCTCCCCCTTTTGAGGCCCAAAATGGCTCATGTACCAGCAGTCACACACCAATTGAACACGCACAAAACAACCTATGTTCAGTTAAACTTTTTTCATTTTAGATTACTGTCCCTACTTTATTCCCAAAACCTTTCTGCATGGTGAGATTAAGGAATGGTCCCAGGTATATGAGCCTTTGCTTCCTCCACCTTTCACCAAACACACAATCTAATGCCTGAACCAGGAGACACATTTATTTGAATGTAGCATCTCCCTGTCCATCTGCTCCCAGTCCAGAACTCCAATTGTGTATTTGACAGCTCTTCTGCATGCATTAGAGGGTTACGTAAGTCCTCCTTCTCTCCAAATCTCTTCCTGGTTTCTAGCTTGGACTGGGCCATACCAACCACATCCGGGAGCCAACTCTGATTACCTTCTTGCAAGGGAAGAGCATCCGGCAGATTTCAGCAGGGCGATGCCACAGTGCCGCATGGACAGCTCCACCTGTTCCACCACGAGCTCCAGGTAAAGAAGGGTGCTGAGGCGGGGAGTGAACCTGACAGCCAAGGACTGTATTGGCCGTTTCCCTGCAGTGCCAATCCCAGGCTGGGGGGGCAAAGCAATATTTACATGAGTCCTGATTCTTCTGTCCTTGAGACTTTTGATGCTGACAGAGGAGCAGGATGAGATAGCACCAATTAGTGGTAATTTACACAACCAATATGATTTATGAGCAATAATATTGTGTCATATTTTGACAAAAAGGTGCTTTCATGCACTTTGTTGTCCTTTTCCCTTTGAAGATCCACCAGTGCCATTTTGTTGGCATTACAGGTCTGTCAGAAATGGTTGTATATGCACAAGGCCTTTGAGGCTGCAGGATCACACACTTCCCTTCTCTTAATTCCGATGGCAGGTGTCTCAGTGCCTTTGCAGCTTGGCTTGCCAGATGCCATCCCGCCTCAGTATGGGGCGCTGAAGGAAGTGAGCATCCACACCGTGAGGGCAAGACTGAGACTGCTGTACCATTTCTCAGACCTCATGTACTCCTCATGGAGGTTGCTGAATCTCAGTCCCAATAACCAGGTAAAGTTCCATAATTTATAACCTTGTCACAGGTGTATTCTTAAGCTTATAAAATCTCACTCCAATACAACCTTAGTTACACTGGTTCATAATCTCTTGTGTGTAGTAATCTTTTTAGCAGCTAGTCATCCCACTCACACCTCCCTAAAAGAACGAGCTAACCCATTGGGCAGCTTGCAAGCTCTGCTTGTGTGATTGGGGGCTGTGGAGGTGCACAGTTGTGTTGTCTCTTGCACAACCTCAGCTCACATCATGAAAGCTCATATAGGCAAACCTTCTGTGGATTGTACCCTTTGGTGTCAAAGCCAAGTCTTGAAGTGTCAATATCTTTAAATATTTTTGCTTAAATATATAAATGGAAAGTGAGGCTTGGAAATAAATTACACCTACGCAACGTTTCTAAGGAGGTCACCATAATTACAATGGAAGGTGGGGGAGAGAGAGGTCAAGTGCAATTCAGCCCCTCCACCCTCAGGATTCTTGTCCAGAGAGGCTGGTCTGCCCAGTCCAAGAAGCACTTTGCCTCATACTCCATAGAGGAAAACTGGCTGCCGGCTGAGTTAAGGGGCTAAGCTGGGGGGGGGGGAGCCCCCTTCCTGCAACTTGCTGTTTGGTTTGCCAGTATTGTGAAGGGGATGTTTGCTGTGTGTGGCTCCTACAGTGGTGTCTCTTTCAGGAGCAGCAGGGACTCCAGCCCAGTCCGCTGTTCTGAGGGAGGGAAGCAAGCACTGGGGCTGGAGAGCCTGTTGACCTCAAGCAGGCGGTCCTCCTTTTCTTACAGAACAGCACATCCCATTACAATGCTGGGACCTGGGGGATTGTTCAAGGACAACTGAGGCCGTTACTTGCACCAAGAGTTTACACCCTCCCTATGGTCCGCTCCATTGGAAAAACCATGGTTCAGGGGAAAAACTATGGGCCACAGATAACCGTCAAAAGGATCTCAACAAGGTCAGGCTGCATTTTTCTTTCTTTCTGGTGTTGTAGGAGGGACCCAGACAGCATGGAACACTATGCAAAACCATGGCTTGGTGCAACTGGGCAAACGTGTGTGTGCCCAGAGCAAAGACGGCAGCTACTGCTCTCCCCTCTGGTCCTGCTGCTACACAACCCCAAGCAAAGTCATGGTTTAGCTTAGCCTCATATCTGAATCAGTACTTGTAGTTTGTTTTGCTCCAAGCAAGTTTGGTTGAAGTTAACAGATTTTTTTCCCCCACAGAGGTCGGAAATGTAAGCCTATTTTTGTTCAAATTGCAAGGCAAGTTGTGAAGCTGAATGCATCGGACCTTCGCCTGCCCTCTCGTGCTTGGAAAGTGAAATTAGTGGGGGAAGGTGCTGATGATGCAGGCGGTGTCTTTGATGACACAATTACTGAAATGTGCCAGGTATTTGATTTTCAATATAGTTTTAAATGGTTTCAGTTTCTTCCTCAAAATCTTATCTCCTGCACATGTGTCCTTGGCCTGATGAAAATTCTGAATTAAATGCCACCCTGTTTTGGAATGGAAATGGGTTTGTTGGGTTGGAAGGTGATATTATAGTCCAGCATTTTTTACTCACGGCAGGATTCTGAAATGTGTGAAGTGAGGATATTTTGCAGGTTAACAAATCCGTAGTTTTATATAGCTATATAGATCTAATAAAAAGTGTGGCAGTCTATGATAAGAGGACCTTCCATGGGACTGAAAGCAGCAAGGCTGAGATAATGTTGGCCAGTCAGGTAGCAGAAATGTGTCTCCCATGTTCTTGCATGCCACTCTGTGGCATCCCCACGAGGGGGCAGGTATGGCTTGCTTCTCAGTGGGATCTGCCCTCCTCATAACCAGGGACACCTGCACTTATTCAAATAAGGTGTTTCTGGAAACTCCATAATCTCTGCAACTGGCTATTTGCATATGGAGGCTCCCTGCCCTGTTTGTTTACCAGAAATAGGTGACTGTTCAGCAGAGCTATGCACAGATTCCCAGATCTGCCCTGTTGCTCCCTGGAACAGGCTGATTAGCTCAGGACCACCTTGGGGGCCACCCACCCCAAATCTGTCCCTGAAAGGGGGCAGGCCAATGATTTTTAAAAAGATTTTAAACCCAATTTCAACATAGTTAAAATGAGGTTTTTAAAAGGTCAGGTGGGGTGCACCAGCACCATGTGGGATCCAATACTCCTACAGAATAATCAGTATTGTTAAAGGCAGCAAAGAGAAACACAGAGAGATCTTACTTGAGGAGACCACATGGCCCCACCCCAGAGAAGTTTGCTTCTACAGCTCTGGCTCACATCCATGAGAACTTCCTTGTTGGATTTTGCTCCTTGTAAATTCTGGCTTCTTGTGGGTGCAGCAAGCGTTTTCCCAGCCAGAAAAATACTTTGTATTGACCCTGTCTATTGTGGACCTTAAAAAGGTAAAGGGTAAAGGGACCCCTGACCATTAGGTCCAGTCGTGGCTGACTCTGGGGTTGCAGCGCTCATCTCGCTTTACTGGCCAAGGGAGCCGGCGTACAGCTTCCGGGTCATGTGGCCAGCATGACTAAACCGCTTCTGGTGAACCAGAGCAGCACACGGAAACGCTGTTTACCTTCCCACTGGAGCAGTACCTATTTATCTACTTGCACTTTGACATGCTTTCGAACTGCTAGGATGGCAGGAGCAGGGACTGAGCAGTTGCTATTGTTGTTGTTGTTGTTGTTGTTGTCATTTAGTCATGGCCAACTCTTCATGACCCCATGGACCAGAGCACGCCAGGCATTCCTGTCTAATAGCACTACCTGCTATTACTGCTCCATAGTTACAGCATGCCATGCATTAGCATGGAATTACAGTTTTATAATATTTTTTAATGAAAATGAAGCCTGTCCCATGATTCAGTTTGGAAGCACTGAGACTGAGTTTCTCTAAATCAAATCACCACTAATTTTGTGCGTGTGAGGTCTACAAAGGCCCTTTTTCTTGTAGCTAGTATGGAAACATGTACTTTTATATGCTTGGGCAGATTTGATAATGCTTTAAATGCTCTCTCTCTCTCTCCGTCCCTCTTTCTTAATTTATAAGGAACTCGAAACTGGTGTGGTAGACCTCCTAATTCCTTCCCCAAACGCAACAGCTGAAGTCGGCTACAACAGAGATCGGTAAGTGGCAAGGTGTTCTCTTCTTTAAAGGCTGCTAGTCTCTGAATTCAAGGCAGGCCCTGTTGAAATGAGTGAGGGAAGTCCCTGTGATCTTAGTAAAATCACCTAGGTATTAAGGGAAGTAAAATGTTGGATGTTGGCTCTGGACTGTAAAAGGTAGACAACTGGATGAAGGCCACCTAATTGCAATCAGGATTCTGAACTTAATTGCCTGAGTTGGATCTGCAGCTGCCCTCTAGTGATATATTTGCAACCCAGTGTCAGAGAACCCAGACTCTGAACTATACAGCAGCTTGTAGATCAAACCCGTGCCATGCAAAGCAGCTATGTATGCTGTTGGGATAAAAGTTCATTTAAACACTTTAAAAGGTGTTTGCATGAAAATTACTCCACCACTGAACCAGAAGAGACTGGGTTGTCTTAAACAAAACTATCCCTTATTCATAGAACATAATGCAGTAAAATGCCCCCACGTATTGAGGCAGTCACATGATAAGCTCAACATGGCAGAATCAAAGGACACTGATCTTGTGTTTATGGAATGGCATAAAAACATTGAAAATAAAATAAACTTACTTCAACTTCAGCATGTTAAAAATGGTTATTCATATTATTTTGTGCCAGATTTCAGGGCATATTCCACAAATAGCTTCAAAAATAATTTGAACAAGTTTGTGTTTGGAGTTTTTACTGCTACGTGTAAGATTCCCCACCAGATTGGCCCATGACAGCCTCAAGGATTTGAGCTGGTGGGCAAGCAGGTGTTGTATTTATCTCTGGGCACAAAACTGCACTTAAGTGATGCAGAGTCCCTTGAGTCCTGTGATACACGCTCGGATCCTGACTCTTTGGGTAACCATTCTAGTGAAGCCTCTGTGTTGACATCACTCCTGTGCCTTGTATCTTTTCAAGGTTCCTCTTCAACCCTTCTGCCTGCTCAGATGAACATCTGATGCAGTTCAAGTTCCTGGGCATTCTGATGGGTGTGGCCATTCGTACCAAGAAGCCTTTAGATCTTCATTTGGCTCCCATGGTCTGGAAGCAATTGTGCTGTATCCCACTCACTCTGGAGGACTTGGAGGAGGTGGATCTTCTCTATGTGCAAACCCTCAACAGCATTCTTCACATTGAAGACAGTGGGATTACGGAAGAGAATTTCCATGAGGTAAGATAAGCAGTAAGCCTCTGTCCACCTGTTTCCACCTCCTGAAGTCAGCGTACTAGATGCTGCCATGCAAGATCATGGCCCTGGAGTTGAAAGTCATATACTTAGTTTGGGGGCACTTGTAGAATGAGAAGTAAAAAGGATGCAGAGTTGGAATCTAGGCTAAGGTGGAAATCAGTCCATGCGTAGTAGTGAAATGATAAATATGGACATTTTGGAAGGTTGGCCACAACTCCAGTGTTAAAAGTGTTCTTCTTTCCAATTAGATGATTCCTTTAGATTCATTTGTTGGCCAGAGTGCTGATGGAAAAATGGTTCCCATAATCCCTGGTGGGAACAGTATCCCACTTACTTTTTCAAACCGAAAGGAGTACGTGGAAAGGGCCATCGAGTACAGACTCCATGAAATTGACCGTCAGGTGAGAATCTCAGATGTATTTATAAGGTTTTCCTTTATTTCAATAGCTGTTGATAATTTAAAATTTCCCCTCATTTTGTGACTGCTTTCTATTATGAAGACTTTTGTGTTGTCACTTTGCTGCATCCAGGCGTGCAGTGGTTTGCCCTCTGAAAGTTTATAGTCAAATAGGCTCTCATCTGGATGCATCCGGAATATAGTTTTGAAAAATATTTTTAAATGATATGGTAGAGTGGATTTAGCAAGATACCTCACGGTTAGTCCAATCTGTGCTGTTGGAGTATACAAGCTCTTAAGTTCCACATCAAGACTAGTTCTTCCTGTCAGTGAGCTCTTTGAAGCTCAAAAGCATACTATATGAAATTAACAACAACAACAACACACTATGCTACTTCAAAGTGTTTTTAGTCTACAATTGCAAGAATATAGTTCTCTCTTTTTACTCCATAAAACCTGGTTCTTATGAAACACATGCGGAACTCAATGCATATCCTTTTTCAGAATATCACTTTATCATTGACAGTGAATCTAGTGTTCCTGTATTTCTCAAGTAGTACGTACATAATTCTATTTATATGCCACCTTTACACTGTTCAAACCATGCTCAAGGCAGCTTACAACTTGAAATACATAGCTACAACAGAAGTCATAAATAACTATTAAAAAATAGACAACCAAACTGAACAATTTGCACACAAATCACAAAAATATCTAAAATAGATACAACCCCCGCCCCCAAAGCTAGAGCAGCAAAAAAGGGGGGGCGCCTTTTAACAACACTGCAGTAGTTACACACAAGGTCACACCATTTCTGGCCTAGAATTCTCTTTTTGAAGATGTATTTTAGTTACATGAGCTACCAGCTATCCATCCCAAAATGTGTTTTCACTGACTGTACTTTGGATTGTGTAGTTGCAAAGTAGAGATCTACTGAAATCCATCTCTCTGGGCTGCAGGTGGCTGCAGTGCGAGAAGGGATGTCGTGGATCGTCCCGGTCCCCTTGCTTTCTCTTCTGACTGCTAAGCAGTTGGAGCAGATGGTCTGCGGAATGCCAGAAATTTCTGTGGAAGTTCTGAAGAAGGTTGTACGGTACAGGGAGGTTGATGAGCAGCACCAGCTGGTACAGTGGTTCTGGCACACCCTGGAAGAGTTTTCGAATGAGGAGCGTGTCCTTTTCATGAGATTTGTGTCAGGAAGATCTCGCCTGCCAGCTAACACAGCGGATATCTCTCAGCGTTTCCAAATAATGAAGGTCGACCGGGTAAGGTCCCACTTTTCCTCCTCTTTATTGCTGTCCTGTCTTAGTCTGGCAACAGAAAGCTAGTAATCACTAGACACTGAAACTTTTGAACAAGTAATATTGAAACTGAAGGTAGCCTACTAGATCTGGCTCAACTGACTTAGAATGTTTATGTAAATGCTAATCTTGAACTGAGGGACACGGGTGGCGCTGTGGGTAAAAGCCTCAGTGCCTAGGACTTGCCGATCAAAAGGTCGGCGGTTCGAATCCCCGCGGCAGGGTGCGCTCCCGCTGCTCGGTCTCAGCACCTGCCAACCTAGCAGTTCGAAAGCACCCTTGGGTGCAAGTAGGTAAATAGGGACCGCTTTCTAGCAGGAAGGTAAACGGCGTTTCCGTGTGCAGCTCTGGCTTGCCAGAGCAGCGATGTCACGCTGGCCACGTGACCCGGAAGTGTCTCCGGACAGCGCTGGCCCCTGGCCTCTTGAGTGAGATGGGCGCACAACCCCAGAGTCTGGCAAGACTAGCCCGTACGGGCAGGGGTACCTTTACCTTTACCTTTAATCTTGAACTGACAAAGCCTGTGCAGGAGAGTGGATGAAGAACTTCCTCTAGATCAGGGTCAGGGAACCTGCGGTCCTTCGGATGTTGTCTGTCTCCATCACCCCTAGCTACTGGCCATACTGACTGCGGCTGCTGGAAATTGGAGCCCAGCAACATTTGGGAGGCCCTCACAGGTTCCCTCCTCCATGCTGCAGATGAAGGCATTCAATTCTCACTTGAAACAAGGCTCCCTTGAGAAAAACCAGTTGTGGTGAAGCACAACCTGATGGTGCAATGTGCCAAACGTAGCTATTCAAAGGACTAATGAAGTTGCCCAGCAGAGGAATGGGGCAGCAAACACCAGCCCACAAGGAAGGTTGGACTTGGGAGCTCTTTTTTTTTAAGTGGTAGAGCCCCTATTGGTTCCATTGAGATCTTTTCCTCCTGTGTTCTGTTTGTGGAACCACTGGGGAGGTGAGAGATGTGTGGTGTTGGTGAAAGGCCTCTGATGGGGATCTACAGGAGAATGTGGGGTGGGGGGTGTCTTTCCTGTCCTCCTATCACAATGACAGCTAGTTGTTGTTTTTGTATAGGATGGATCTAGATCTCGCCATGGAATAGAAAGTGATCTTTAGAAGCTGGGCTGTAGGCATCTCTCTTAGGGTGTATTTTTTTGAAATGGAGAGGTGGTATAAATCATATTTCCAGTTTGGAAATCCCACACTCAACACTGCCCCCCCCCATGAGTTTCAGGCTGGCTATCTTGGTCCCCACACACTCCTCTGCCAGCTTCTGTCCTCCAGTATGTATGGCAAAGTGAGGGAGTTGGGAGGAAAGGATGGGAGGCAGATACCTGCCTGAGCTGTCCCTGCATTGCCAATGCAAACTCTGGGAAGAGTGGTTTTTAGAAGTGAACACTGGATTCAGATGAAACTTGAGCAGAAGAATCCTGAGCTTTGGGATTGTTCAAGGGAAGGTATTTTCCCCCTTGAATATTAATATTAATGTCAACAACAATAACAATACCATTAACACCAGGAAGAATAAAAAATATTGGGCCCCCAAAGTTTCTGTCAGCATTGCAGGATCCAAGTATGTTTGAAAGTCTTCATTGCACAGAACTGGAAATACAGTGGTGCCTCGCAAGACGAAAAGAATCCGTTCCGCGAGTCTCTTCGTCTTGCGGTTTTTTCGTCTTGCGAAGCAAGCCCATTAGCAGCTTAGTGGATTAGTGCTATTAGCGGGCTTAGCGGATCAACTGATAAGCGGCTTAGTGGCTTAGCGGATCAGCTATTAAGAGGCTTAGCAGCTTGGGAAAAGGGGGGGAGGGGAAAAACCCGCAGGAACTCGCAAGACATTTTCGTCTTGCGAAGCAAGCCCATAGGAAATTCGTTTTGCGAAGCACCTCCAAAACGGAAAACCCTTTCGTCTAGCGGGTTTTCCGTCTTGCGAGGCATTCGTCTTGCGGGGCACCACTGTACAGTGTTACCTGCTATTTCCTCTCACCTTGCCACTTGTTAATGTTGGGAAAGAGGGACCTTGGAGCCAAGAGGAGCCTGCCTGGCTGGGCCTTTCTGACTCTTAAGAGGGTTCTTAAAAAAACAAGCAGCCTAGGCTGCTTCCTTTTCTGCTTAACCGTCTTCTTTTCTCTTCCTCTCCACAGCCTTACGACAGCTTGCCTACCTCACAGACTTGTTTCTTTCAACTGAGGCTCCCACCCTATTCCAGTCAGCTAATCATGGCCGAGCGTTTGCGCTATGCAATCAACAATTGCAGGTCTATAGATATGGACAATTACATGCTGTCCCGAAATGTGGACAACGCTGAGGGCTCAGACACAGATTATTAACTCTGTGGACAAAAATCATCTGCCTTTTTCGCCCATGTCAGATTTCAATGTTGACACCATTTTATGGTAACAATAGATGTTTTAGGAACATAAACAGCTGCCACCTTTTTAGTTACTCTAAATGTAACAAACCTTAGATGTGTTTATTTTTTTGTGACTGTAAACAAAAAAAAATGCAAAAAGTGAGATCAGTAAGGGTTTTCTCCCCCTCCCCCTCCCCCCATATTTTTGTTCACTTTTGATAAGTTTGCATGGAGCCTTTCTGGTGCATTTTTGTTGGGAATCGTACATTTTGTAAACCCTCCCAGTGAACATGAAGAGTTGTACATTGTGTATAATTGTTCATTAGAAAGGACAGTTTTACATGAATATTCATATATTTATTTTTGTTTTAATTTGAAATGCCTGTCCAGGGTTCCTTATGCAGAGAAAATAAAGCAAATTCAAGAACTGAACTGTGGTTTTGTCAATATTTGACATGGTGCTGACCCAGAACTGTGGCTTGCCATTTGGGTCTCCAGTTTGTCTTCCACAGCATAGTAATTTCCTTAAATGAGGTTGACAGCTGAAACTGGGATGGAGGCTTCTGTAATCTGGCACATGAAACTACAGGACTTCCAATGAGAGCTGGAACATCAAAACAGGACATGCGCTTTGTTCACTCACTTTTGTCTTATGGCTCAACAATTAGTCTTAATTGTGCAACTGTGGATGCAATGCTACTTTTTCTTACAGTCCCAGAGGAGTGGTAATCTGAGAGGGCTTTCAAAGGAAGGTAGTATAAAAGTAAAGAGTAGTGAAGAATTGCAGTTAATAGATTTACATGATTTGCACCAAGAGACACGGTTTAAGCCATTGTAAGGTAGCAATTTCCTTTGTCAGTTTTTGAGATATTTTTGAGATTCCAGTAAATAAAGCAGCTGGGACCCTCCACCTCACACCAGCCCAAGGCTAGTAATGGTCAGGGAAGAGCTTGGTGTCAAACAGCTGGAGGAACCCAGTTGTTCCCTGCCCAAATGAAGGAAAAAATGCATTCTCACAACATGAAGAGCGGGTTCTTACTGAATCTTACTAAGTAACCTTAAAAAAAAAAAAAGCACAAAAGCCAAAGCACTTTATGAAACTGAACACTTAATGTTCCCAAACCATCAGGAACTGTTCCACACCCCACACACCCCACTTAACAAATTCCTCTGGCTCTGCAAACTTTTCAGTCAGCTGTGAGGTTGCTAGTTCTGAGTACCTAACTCCAGGGGTTTGCCATTCTCACAATTTAGTGAGTTTGTGCATGAGAACAGCCAGGTGACTGTATGCGCATGGTCACCATCTCACAACAGAAAGAGCACAGAGCCCGGCAGCTTCTCTCTTGGCTTAGTGCCACAGCAGCTTCTTGAACGCTCTTTCTGCAGGCAAGTTGCTGCCTGGCTTTTTGTCTGGGATCATGTCTGCACTTCTCTCTGCTTTTAGAGAGAGCAATGGCCGATTTTTACGGACTTGCTGTAAACCAGCCTCAGTTATATTCCTGCAGAAGTCCACATGTAAAATTTCTAAAGATGTAGCGTAGAGGATTACAGCTTCCAAAGTCCGGTCAGTTATCTGGACACAATTTTCAAGTTGTAGAGTGCTCAGACAGGAGCAGCTCATCAGAAGCAGCGTGATACAGTCGTCTGTGACATGGCCACATCCAGACAGCATCAAAGACAGCAAGTTGGGGCATCTGTAAGAATGAATGCTATAGGTTAGAAAAGTAAAACGTAAGCCACACAGTGCTAAAGTCCTCTACCCCTCACTCCACTGAAGTTTGGTAATGATGATGATAATTTTTTATTTATACTAACAGCTAAAGGGCCATGAATTCCCTTTCCCTGCTCCAGAAAGCTTATGCCAGAATAAATTTTAATCCATTAGGTTCCACAAAACTGTTGCATTTGCAGCATCAGACCAATAGGGAATATCCCTCTGCAGCATCTCCCAATATTATAATCTAGCTAACCTCAAAATATTTAGAACATATCAAATATAAGCTAGTTAAACATACTGGGAAGGTTATTCCAACTTAAGTGAGGTAAAGTCATGCAAAGGTGAACCTGCTGGATCAGACCACAGACCTATCATCTTACAGCATTCCCTGCTTGCATTCTGCCCAGCAAGAGAGCAGAAGCCCTCCTGATGTTTCCTCATAACTGGTAGCTAGAGGCAGAATATAGCCATCACAAGTGCATGGAGGCTACTTCTCTGCCTTGCAGTCTTAGGAAGACTTCACCATTCAGCAACCTAAGAGGAGGGTGCATACACAGATTGGCTACTGAAGCTTTTCTGCTGTTCAATACCAATCTGTGTGAATGGACCCTGTTAATGTAAGGGTCTTATGCCCTAATATTTGTTCGTCTTTCAGCTGCTCCAGGAGTTGGGAGAATTGCTTGATAGACCTCAGATTGGCTGCGTAGAACACTCTACCCCACAAGCTCAGGCTATTGAAATTTTACTGAAGAACACAGAGCAACATTCAGAGCCAGGTTATACACATCAGAAACTGTGTGTGCTACGGTCTCTGGCTTCATGAGCTGTATTCTATAACCGGATCAAGTACAAAATTTTGATAGATAGATGAGAAGAGTAGAGGAGGATTTCCCCTCCCAGATTTAAAAATATTAGGAGGCAGCATGCCTGGTATGAATGAAGGAGTGGGTGGAATTTAAAGATGCGAGGACTCTGGATTTAGAAGGATATGACTTGAGGTTTGGTTGGCACAGTTATTTGTACAAGAGTAAACTAAAGTAAAGGCCAGTGGAAGTGATGCTATTCCAGCTGAACTATTTAAAATTTTAAAAGATGATGCTGTTAAGGTGCTACACTCAATATGCCAGCAAGTTTGGAAAACACAGCAGTGGCCAAAGGGATTGGAGAAGATCAGTCTACATCCCAATCCCAAAGAAAGGCAGTGCCAAAGAATGCTCCAACTACCGCACAATTGCACTCATTTCACACGCCAGCAAGGTTATGCTTAAAATTCTACAAGGCAGGCTTAAGCAGTATGTGGACCAAGAACTCCCAGAATTGCAAGCTGGATTTTGAAGGGGCAGAGGAACCAGAGTCCAAATTGCAAACATGCACTGGATTATGGAGAAAGCTAGAGAGTTCCAGAAAAACATCTACTTCTGCTTCATTGACTACGCAAAAGCATTTGACTGTGTCGACCACAGCAAATGATGGCAAGTTCTTGAAGAAATGGGAGTGCCTGATCACCCCATCTGTCTCCTGAGAAATCTGTATATGGGACAAGATGGCAGAAAGTGAGGAGGAATTAAAGAACCTTTTAATGAAGGTGAAAGGAGAGCGCAACATATGGTCTGAAGCTCAACATCAAAAAAACTAAGATCATGGCCACTGGTCCCATCACCTCCTGGCAAATAGAAGGGGAAGAAATGGAGGCAG
This sequence comes from Podarcis gaigeae, assembly GCF_964106915.1. NCBI lineage: Eukaryota > Metazoa > Chordata > Lepidosauria > Squamata > Lacertidae > Podarcis > Podarcis gaigeae. The sequence continues at coordinate 5,174,418 of NC_139690.1, read as the reverse complement.
TGAGAGATTTTTCTTTATTGGGTTCCATGATCACTGCAGATGGTGACAGCAGTCACGAAATTAAGACACCAGCTTCTTGGGAGAAAAGCAGTGACAAACCTAGACAGCACCTTAAAAAGCAGAGACATCACCTTACCGACAAAGGTCCATATAGTTAAAGTTATGGTTTTCCCAGTAATGATGTATGGAAGTGAGAGCTGGACCATATAGAAGGCTGATTGCCAAAGAACTGATGTTTTTGAATTATGGTGCTGGAGGAGACTCTTGAGAGTCCCATGGACTGCAAGAAGATCAAACCTCTCCATTCTGAAGGAAATCAGCCCTGAGTGCTCACTGGAAGGACAGATTGTGAAGCTGAGGCTTCAATACTTTGGCCACCTCATGAGAAGAGAAAACTCCCTGGAAAAGACCCTGATGCTGGGAAAGATGGAGGGCACACGGAGAAAGGGACGACAGAGGACGAGATGGTTAGACAGTGTTCCCGAAGCTACCAACATGAGTTTGACCAAACTGCGGAAGGCAGTGGAAGACAGGAGTGCCTGGCATGCTCTGGTCCAAGGGGTCACGAAGAGTCGGACACGACTAAACAACAACAATAAAGTACATAAAGGCTGCTTCAACCATATGATTAGGAAGTCTACACAATGTATGGAGTAGGTACTGAGACCTGTTAGAAAGAAAGAACCCATGCTGGGTATCCCCAATAGAGGTGGTAGCAATAAAAGATCAATCTGGAGGAAAAATGGGGGACATATAAGGACTTACTGGAATTTAAGGATGACACTACCAGACTCAAAAATTGAGAGCTACTAACAGGAGTAGTCACACACTGGTTTCAGTATACTCAAGCAAGATATATAGGAGAGATAAAGAAAGAGGGTTTGTGGAAGGCGGGTTAGAGTTTGAAAGCACACTATTAGGAAGCAACCAAGAAACTTACCAAGAGTATACCAAATCCTATTAGAATGGGAAACAAAAGATGAGTTAGTGAAGGCAGCAATGATACATTGGGCATCAGATATTGGACATAATATTGAGCTATCTACATGGGAGAAACTGGAAGACAATAATTTTTTTGGCGTGTTACACAATTAAAGAGAATATCCAGAAAATGACCTTACAGATGATTTCTGACATCCAGTAAAATCTCTAGAATGTACAAGAAAAGATCCAACTTGTGTTGGAAGTGTTCAGAAATAGTGGATATGCTAATTTATATGTGGTGGAATTGTAAATGTGTCCAAAAAAAGGGGAGATGGCATATAACGAACTCAAAAAAATTTAAGCTCAAAAGAAATCAGAAGCCTTCTTAGAACAAATACCTAGGAAATACCAAACTGTACTCATGTATGCAATAACTACTGTGCGAATGTTTATCTGTCGAATCTATCAACAAACCCTACATTAAACGTCAACTTTCCTTCCTCCTCTTCCATGGTTCATTCCAATTTCTCCTTTACTGTTGCATATTTTAATTACTCCTTATTCTTTCTCTTCCAGTTTTTCCTCCATTTATAATTTTACTGCTAAATTTGTTCTAATCCTGCTAACATTTTAAGTTGCTTACAATAATTTTTCAAACACTCCACAATTTTTTCCTAATCTTCTTTAAAGGCTTTTTGTTCCTGCTGTTATTCTATCAGTTAGTCTAGCATTAATTTCATCTGTCATTCTTTCTTTGTTGGTATTGTGCCCTCCTTTCATTTTTTTAGTGTACACCATTCAGGCTTCCGTTGTTGCATACATTAAAATATTTTTCAGATCACTGGGTATACCTGAACCAATTATTCCTAAAATAACAGCTTCTGGTATTATTATAAAAGACCTTTTCACCCCAAAAATAATTTCATTATAAATCATCTCTCAGAAGCCTTTCACTACTTTACATGTCCACCACATATGGTAGAAGGTACCTCAATTTTCCTTACACTTCCAGCAGTATCTAGTTCTGACTTATACATTTTCGGCAACTTACTAGGTGCTAGATACCACCTATATATCATTTTCATACTTTTTAAATTATTATTATTAATAATACCCCACCATCTGGCTGGGTTTCCCCAAATAATTCTCTTTTAATGTATAACACGCAGTAAATTTTAGTTCCATAGTTTATCCCATGCACTCAGTTCACTATTATATTCCTATATCCCTTGCCTTGTGTATCATTCCTGGTTTTACCAGCACATATTTTGTTTCCCACTCTAATAACAATTTATACATTCTAGAAATCTATTTTTCTGTGTTCTCTATAACCCCCTTTCAAATTGTGAGCTTTGATTCATAAAACCATTTTTTTTGATTTTGAACATTTCATTCAATTTTAACTAGTCCCTCCCTGCTTCTGTAATGTCCTCATATTTATTAATCTTTGCCTCTGTAAAGTTCAAAAACTGTGTTGCCCAGTCTCAGTCCATATTTCCTTTTTCAAGGAGATTGCTTCTATGGGTGAAAGCCATAGAGGGGTTTTCCTTTCCAGCAGGTTTTTGTATTTTTCCCACACTCTGGAAGGAGTGACCTTTTTGCAGCTGTGGAATTAGTTGTACCTTGTCTTAGGCTATCAATAGTTAATCTTCCTACAGTGAAATGAAGGAGGGGCCCAAAATTCGTTTGCTTTAGCTGGAGGGCAATAACATGCATTTGAAAACTGCTTGGAGTAGCTGGCCAATATAAAGCACATGCTGGAAATTCCAAAGCATAGAAGGCTGCTATGCCTGATTTGATTTTTTCACCTTACAAAGATGTTGGAATGGTCCCATGGGGAGGAAATAAGGGATAAGAATAGGAAGAACCCTACTAGAAATATTGTGTTGTACTGCCTGTTACAATGATTGAAGAGTACTCAAGAAATGCATGTAAACAAAAGTACTGTGATTCTGATGCGAAACCGCAGAAAATCTAAGAGGAATCAGATCGTACAACTGCAGCCTATGCAACTCCCATCTATCACAGAAGCCACCCGTTTTATGAAGCATTTCACAGCCCAAGAACTTACCTGTTGCAAACTTGTTGTAAAAAGTTATTGACTATGTGCTCGTGGGTCTTGCAGATGTTCTGCTGCAAGGTGCTCTTCATCCAGTTCTCAACGTTGCACACTTTGACTTGGCTGGAATGCCAGCAGATGGAGAGCTGGCGCAAGGCTGGTCCCAGAACAAAGTTGTTCTTGGTCAGTTCTGCAGGAGAATGAAAATGCAGCAGAGGCCATAACGAGGGATCCTGAAAGACCCTGAACAACTTAACACAAGTCTGGGCTAAATTTTTCCTGCTCTTTTTATCCAAAAAGGAGAAGATGTGCAGAAGGCATTCCCAATTCATCTGTGTGATATGCATTGCCACGGAGTGGCTGTAGGGAGAAGGTATGGTATGTTTCAGCAACAAGACAGGAGGCCTGAACGGCTTCCAAGTCACTTCTGGTCTCTTGCACTAATATGGTGTGGAATGGAAGCTATTTTTGGCTGCCAGCTGGCAAAGGCGTTTCAAAAAAGGGCAAGGATCAAGGGGAGGCTGGCTGCAGACTCAGTCTCTTCTCCCCGTGGAATGGCTAGAGCAGGAGCAAAATGGCTTAGTTTAGTCAAATCTTGCCTTAAAAGGATTTATTTGCCTCCGAGACTATTCATGTTTAGGAGGTGGTTTCTGCTTGTTTAGAGCGCTTCCCAGCCCACCCCTCTGTTTATGTCACATGATGGATAAAGCCACTGCTTCCCCTGTAAAAGGTACGAAGCTGGTTCACATCATACCAGGGCAGCTCCTGATTTCAAAGAATGGCTGTGCACCAAAGGCAGCCCACATGGGGGAGACAGCCAAGATTTACGCACTACATAAATCCACTGAGATTCTACAATGCAAGTTTAAGACTCTCTGCTTCCAAGCCCTGGATGAGCAGCACCTAGTTTGCTAGACAACAGCTGGATGCAGTCATTACTTAAAAGTCAGGAGCTCGCAAATGATGGAGTGGTTATTGCTAGCTTGGGGGGGGGGGGCAGGTACTGTTATTTTTTGTTGTGAAGGTCTCATCATGTTGCAGAATGGGACACTTCAGCTACATAGTTCATGTATTTGGTTAAACAGAGATGAGAAGTAGAGGAAATTTCCAGAGACTTCCAAGAAATGATGAGAGCTCTGAGCTTGGTTAGGAGTTAAAAGGTTCACCCAGTCATTTGTGAAGTAGTTCTGCCCTCCTACCTTGCTGCCTGCCTGGGTGCAAACTACAGAACTGAAGCCCACCTTCCCATTGCTTGGGTGTGACGAGCTACTGCCAGCCAGAAGCTGCTTTAAGGCACCCGCTCTGGCACCCAAGGCTCCAGCTTGGCCTTTGTTATATTTAAACATCTCCAAGGACAGACAGACCCAGCCTGTGAGAAGAAAAGATCTGGGCAAAAATTAATCCATTCAGCTCCTTTGCATCTTGAGGAGAGGCAGCCGTATCGCTCCCTGTGTCCTCTTTGACTCATTATTGCATCTATATTTCACATTTCCTTCAAGAAACTGTCTTGCCCTCTTTTTACCCTCAGAGGCACCCAGTTTCTATCCAAATATGATTTTTTTTTAAGCGCAGTGTAAGTCTCTATGGGAGTATATTGTATTTAATTATGGGGTATCAGAGTTTTTAGGGCGTAAACCAGGCTGGGAAAGCTGGCTTGTTGGTTTTTGAATGTCTGGTGTAGATTTTTTCAATTTCGTTGTGCTGCATGGGACAATGACAATAAAGATTATTGTATCGTGATGTAGCCCAGTCACCCAGGGAACTTCTCTGCTGAGTGGGGATTTGAACCCTGGTCACTCATGGGCTAGTCTGACACACTGACCACACGCCCTGCAAATGCCCATCTGGGTTCTTCATGAAGCACAACCCATAGCCCCAAGTGAAACTTATTCCCTTAAAAAGGAACAGAAACTTCAGTGGAGGTACAAGAGAAAGGAAATGAAAGGAAGCCGTTCCTCTTGGAGCCCCTTCCAAGAACCCCTGCTGGGGGAATGAGAGGCCGTCATTGACTGGACAGGGGCTGTTCTACAGAAAGGCTCCACACAGCTGTTCTAAATGATCAAGGATGCAAACACACAACAGCTGACTAAAAGAAATAATGCAATCTTTGTATCGAGTCTGCAAAGGGGAGGAACCTACAAGAAATATTTAGCCAAACATACTCTGCGTACATAGAGATGCCATATGTCTGGTTTTTCCTGGACACGACCTCTTTTTCATGGTCAAAATTTCTCTCCAGGCAGAATTTATAAATTTGGCAAAATGTCTGGGTTTGGCGGCTGGCTGGAGCGAGGAGTTGTGCACGCAGCAGGGGAGAAGCGGCAGCAAAAAGGAGCTGTCAAATCCGGGCTCCTGCTGGAGCTAGTGTGCTTTTGGCTGGCAGGTTAGAGCCGCAAAGCCAAAGCCACTTCCTCCTCCTCCTCCTCCTCTTCCACACCACCCTCCACTGGTCAGACTTAGGGAAGAAGGAAACATCGTTTGTCCGTGTGGAGCATGGGATTCCAGAGTGAGGGAGGCAGGCATATCCCTGGGGGAGAAGAGGGAGGAGAAGTCAGGCTCTGAGGCCGCAAAGGATCTTCTGCTGGAGCGCAGCTCCTGTAGTTTGGCCTCTCCCCTGCCCCCCTGGCTGCATCGGGCCCTGGGCATGTGGCCTCTCGGTCCTTCTGGTCTCCCTCCTTAACTTAGCAGTGGCGAAGAATTTTCTGGAAAATTATCAGTGCTTTAAGCTGATTGGAATCTAACATTTTTGGCTTACATTTAGGAAACAAAACTGAAGTATGTCATGTTCTGCATAATGAACACAAACACTGGAAGATTTCCCAATGACCTAAAAGTATTAGAAATAATATTTAGGATTAAAAAATAAAGAAAGCTTACTTAATGTGGTTTAAATGTTATATTCCAACAGTTTCAAAGCATTACTAGGATATTGTTTTTCTTTGAGTAATTGTACATATTTTGATACGTGATTGTGCTATAATAAAATGTTAACCACTTAAATGTATGCATGTTTCCTTAGGAGGATAACCTAAGGAATGTGTCCTCTCTTTTTTTGCTCTTCAAAGTATGGCAATCCTGGTATATAAGTATGATCCAGTTCCGGCCTTGAAAAAAACCTGTTCCACCAGCTTTTACAAAACGTTCCCTGGCAGCTTTCCTGGAGCTTTTCCAGAAACTTCTGTCAATTCTTACTTGCCCTGATCAAAAATGTAAATCTAGTTCATTAAAGGGCTCTTCTTCCAGAAGCTCAGGAAAACCGATTCTCACACAATGAGCACAGAGAGAAAAGACTTTAATGGCAAATCTTTCAGAGGAATATGTTCTATGAAGGAATTTGAATTGTGGCCAACAATCCCCTTCCGAAATGCTCAACAGTCCTCACCGAGGATTACACACAATATTTTAATGGCAAACAATCACAGCTATGGCACTAGAACCCCAAGGCCCCTCTCATGCACGCAGGCACCAAAGGGTATTCAAGATGCATATCACCACTCCAGTGAGAGCGAGAGAGTGAAAGAGAGAGAACGGGGGGGGGGGGGGGGGAGAGAAAAGCACCACACTGCCATTTCCAACCAGTCACCACAAGTGCCTGAAAGTCTGACTGCCTCTTACCTTTGTAGTTGGGTCTTAGTTGCCTAATCCTTTTGTCTGTGGAATGGAAACACTCTGGTCCATCAACAGAACTTCCTAGGCAGAGCACCTTTGGGATGGTGGTGGTGGACCATTTGTGAAGCAGACAGGCTTCATCTTGCAGGAAATGGGGTGGGTGGAGGGGGGGTAAGACAGGGCATGGTTCCCAACAACTACACAGGGGAGAAACCTTTAATTGGGAAGTGTTGATAACTAGCGTGAACTAAGCCAGTGCTTTTTCAGAGAGCATCTCTAGTGCTTACCTATATTACCAGCTGCACATTCCTGCCCATAACTGTCACTGGCTGGCAGTGCTACACCTGGCAGCTGAGGTGGCAGAACTGAAAAAGTCCCCCCACCCTCCCCTTTAGACTCAGGTTATACAAACAAGGGTAAAAATAAAATACTAATCCAGGCGCAGTACACACTTTGACTGCTTCAAATCTGTCACTTTGACACGACTCACTGAGTATAATCCAGCGGATAAGGAAATCTCCACCAGGAAGAGAAATAACTTGTGTTGCCACAACTCACTGATTAGACATTTGCATTTGCAGGGGTGGGTGGAGCTAAATTAGGAAAAGGCTTCTTTGTCCAAACTGACGTGCCTGAGCCACCGCACAGCTGGCTTCAAAAACAGGAACAAGTAAGTGCATTGCATTTCAACTGCCACATTCCAAAAAGAAAGAAGGTCTTCACACAGGGGAAAGATACCATGACAAAAAAGGAGGAGGGGAAGAGGGAGGCAAAAGGTGGAAGAGAAAGGGGAGAAATGAGAACCAGACCCAGCTATTTATCATAGCCAATTTTTAAGAAAGGCACATTTACATTACTTTCTGAAGCTTCCTCCTTAATTCCAGCAGGAGCTGGTGCTGAGGAAATATAGCACATAATGTGACCTGATGTTTTCGCTCTGCCTCCTCACTTAAGCAGATGCTAATTCAGGGTTATAATCCCAGGGAACTTGATCATAACCCTACCATGGACCCTTTGGGCATCACTGAGGTTCATTACAAACTCCTGCGACCTGATTCTCTTCTCTAATTTGAAACCCTGGGGTGAGCATAGCACCACAAAATGGTGCTATAATTTCCTATTGGGTGTGTGAAAAAGCAATCAAGTATGTGTAAAGCACATGGGCACAATCTGAGGGGGCCAGCCTCTCCTCAAAATAGCCAGAGTTGCAAGAGAGCACCCTTCTGTTCATTTGAACTAGTCAGTGAGAGCCAAAATCCCTGCTGGGCTGGGCTCCTTACAACTGTAAACCAAATCTGCAGCAACAAACCACAAGATGCAGAGCAAAGAAATGCCAACAAGGAACCCAGGATTGCAATGCTGCAACAGGGATTATTAATACTAGTGAAGACTATAGTCTCTACATTTGCAGTCACCCAAGACTGCTGCTTCCATGATACAGGGATGGCAATTTTACCTATTCCATTCTACCTTCAAGGCATCACAAGACAAAATGATGCATGATAGTATTACGAGATGGATTATACACACAGTTCTAATCTTAATGGAAAGACTAGCAAATCCTGAATTTTCTCACCTTTTTATAGTTTAATCGCTGTAGAACACTAATCTTTCCTCTTGCTTTAAAGGAGAAATGAAAAAATGGAGCAAATTCCTATGATAAACAATGAAGCCAGCTACTAAAGTACAGAGAATTTTGAAAGAAAGCAGCCTCCATAGACAAAGAGTAGCAGCGATTACATGGCCTGTTGAATGAGGCCACAATTCATACACTCCTTTTCTTTTTACAGGCAGCCAAACAACTGTCCACACATAAAGTGTTTGGTACAAGTCCTTGATCTTAAGAAAAAAAGCAGCTGAAAGCCTCCAGACTATTTCATAATTAGGTACACAAATGTGCTTATTAGAAGGATTCAAGTTTCTTTGATGTAAATGTGCCTTCAGAAAGCAAACTCCAACATTGATATACAATGATATACAAAGTCAAACAACTAAAGTAGCTCTTGAAACTATATATAAAAATTGGGTTGAAGTAGCAAATGAGGTGGTTTTTTTTTCCTGGTATGACTAACAACAGTTAGCTTGTGTCCATGTTAACAAATCAAATACTCTACTACTGACAAAATAAAACCAGAACCCACAAGAAAAAAAATGAAAAGTGCACAATGAAATCAAGAGTCTTGGATCAAGTATCTGTGGAGGATTGGAAATGTTTTGTCTGATGGACTTGATATGCACAGGGCAGGAAGAGGTATTAAAGTTTATCAGATGCTGATTTGGCCTGCCGGTCTACATAGAAGAGAATGTAAGCCTTGGCCTTCACCACCGTCTCCTCATCAGTCAGCGTCACGGTGCTGTCATTGAAATGGAACCATCGGCCTTCATGAGTCGCATAGGCTGTATAATGTCCAGAGCCAACCCTGAGAACATCAAGAAACATAGCATGAGGGAAATTAACTCACTGCTTTCTATTTTAAAAATAAGGCTAACAGGTCATGGGGAAGGATCCTGATTATAGCTATTTCCCTCATCTTAAAATACTTGCCATGCCTCAACTGCCTTTCCTGCATTGGATACATCCAAGGCAAACACTGATATGAAACATTTCCAGAATGTCTTCTAATGCTCAGGAGCCTTAGGCACATAGCCATGCAAAGATAAACGCAGCCTGCTGGTGGAAGAGGTTCTCTCCTCCTGCTCTCTCTCAAGGCTGGGCTTATGCAAGTCTGAAGCATCCACTGGGAAAAGTCTGCACCTCTTCAGTCCTGCCTGCTCATCCATTGGGCGTGCTCTCCATTAGTTTGGTCTTCACTGCCTTACTTTTTGACTAGAATACTTCTCTACTTCTATTCCCAGCACTTACTTAGCCAAGGGGGAAAATGACCGTCTCCTTAAATTTGCCAGCAGTTTAGCCCATAATCAACCAGCTAGGGTCTCCACAATGCCTGGTGCATGAAGCAAGAGTGGCTACCTCTCCCCATGTCATAGAGAAAAATAAATATGACTTATTTAGTTGATGCTGTTGGCTTATTCAGGAAGAACCTCCGGCCCTGTTTTTGCCAGAGGCTATTCAGCACTGCATTTTCTTTTTCTGTTGCTACAAGCAGGAGCCCTTTTGGGGTCATGGGACTTGCCCAGGGCCACGTAGCAAGTGGAACCCACATCTCAGGCCCAAGTCTAACAGACCAGTCACTAATCAGCCTATATCATTTTTGAGAGTGTAGCCTGGTCAGTTACAGTCAGACCATATAATGTGAAGCCAGCTGGATTGTAATCCATTCAGGGTCTTGGGAAAGAACCAAGATCCCAAACCACATTTAAATAGTTCTAATTCTGAATTATCTTTTTGCGTGTTAATTTATTTTAACTTCAATCTAGATCAAGAGGTATTTGTCTTCTAGATATGAGAGCTCTCCTTTTGAAAAAAAATAACAGCTCCTCTGACAACAAGCTGCTTCTCACCTGGATGACTGCACTTTTAAACAAAAAATCAAATGTGACCAGCTACCTCTCACGTAGGAATTAAATGGATTTCCATTTCATTTAAGTAACTCAAATAAGATTGTGAAGTATAAAATTTCAATCAGGACCACAGACAATAATTTCAGGCAAAGCGTTGCATCTCTTTATTGATTTGTTAAACTTAAAATGGGAATTAACAAGATTAGCAAAGCTAACAAGGTCATTCTGCATAGATTAGGTTGACATAGCAAGGCTCCCTCTCTAGTCACCACTTCCAGTCGTTCCCATACACTCTTTTTCAATTAATGCCTGGTTCCCAGTGGAGTGATGCAGGTTTTACAGCAGAGAAGCCTTTCAATCATCAACTCAGAAAGGAAAAAAGAGCCTTCAGGGTCCAATCATACTCACCCTGAACCGTGGTGCACCACCACAGCTGCAAGGTCATACAGACAGCTTTCTGGACCACTGTTTTCTGGCTGCAATTGGGAGGGGGACAAGGAAGAGAGACAAGAGAAAAGAGGAATTGAGAATTTCCCAGCAGCATTCCAGAGCCCCTGACTAGCAGCTCCCCGTGACAAGTCACTGTACCTCTAGCAAGTAACATTTCATGTCTAGGCCTCTCAGGGGAAACTCAACATACGTGTCCACTTTGTTCCTCAGATAAGCTGTCCAGTGAAAGCGTTTTAGATGTAAGCACAGCACCTGTGGAATTGAAAATGGCACATAAGCCGAAGGACATGCCACAAATTCCTTAATGGAGGAGTACTTTTGACCTGCTACCTCCTCTGCATGTCAAGAGCATATCATAGCAAAGTAGCTGTCACATTTATATCCACATGATCCTAGCAGAAACTTCCAAGTTTGCTTAAAGATAAAATTCCAGAAATAAAACATTTCCCCTCCTCCCCCCAAAAGGTCCATATGTAGTAGCAAAAACGACAAAGTTCTGCGGCTCTGAGATACAAGCTATTTTACCGCAGAATGAACACTAAAGCAACATCCCGCTTCAGGTTTGGGGTGTGCATTCACTTTGGTCAAAGCATGCACTTTCAAAGTGGCTTGTTTTGAAGAGATTTGGACCTTCTCTGAAGCAAATCAGGCTTCTTCCAAAGCTTCCAAGGAACAGGCAACAAGTTCAAACTTTTCTCTACAAGCTCTCCATAATAGAAAAGGCCAGGCATGAAAGAGAAGTGCATTTTGTGACTGACAGCTCTAACTTCCAACCAAAGAATGACTTTAGAAGGAATGTCTTCAATCATATAGGAAGGATGATAAAGTAATATGACAGACCTGTGCCGCTGTTTTCCATTTCCCTCTGCTAGTTCATTCTCTTAGCAGCAGTAACACTGGAAGAGTGGTGGCTGGTTTTATTTGGGGGGGGGGGGTTGCTTGTGATATGAATATCTCCTTATGCCAATCAAAATCACTCTCTCACTAAGACCCTTCCTTTAAAACTCCAGTCCCTTGAATCCTAATTTTTAAATAATTCCTCTTGTCTGAGTCTGTTCTATCTTGAGTGTTGCTTATTATCAGGTAAGTCGTTTCTGCTCATCTCTAAACCCAGCTGTGCTGGCTGAGGCAAACAAGGAGCTGTAGTCCAAATTATATGGGAGGCACCAGTTTGCAGAAGGCTGAGATCCATAATCTTTTACAAATTTCAACTCCTAGATCTCACCTTTGGTAGTTTCTGGATCCAAAATTTCTTGGTGGACTTCTGCTTCTTTTTACATTTGTGGCACATATAGAGCTCTGTTTCATCAAGTTCTTCCAGGTCTGTAAAACTGCGAAGACAATCTAGAACAATTGAATTGACATGATTAAAGTCAGTTCCTCTGCTTTTTTGACTCATCCCTCTAATGATCTAAATAAAAATACTGATGAAAGAGGCAAAAAAGGCAATTGATACATGCAGATGGCAAGGGCTTAAAAAAACACCACCACCTACCTGGTAATGTACACATTGGTCCATTTTCTTGGTTCTTACGTTTATTTCGGAAGTGACTTGGAATATCTAGCGAAAGGTCTAAAGAAGACACAAGCAATTTCAAAATTAGTTTCTAATGTCAAAAACATAAAATCTGCTCATAAAACTTCTCAAGATGCATTATTTACCTAGGAATGGATCAAACTTTCTGGATTCAGTCCCACATATCAAGCAGTTGACTTCATTCTGCAGAATGCCTCCAAAGATGGCTGTGACAACAGTAGACGTGCCATTTCTGAAGATAACATTACAAGGAGAAAAGGGTCAGCACTGCACAGCTGGTCACATTCAACTAGCACCAAGAGCCTCTAGCCATGCTGAAAACATCCTTTAGGTCATCTAAGTTTCTTAGAACAGATATGGAAAGGTGCTTACATTCAGAAATGGAGCTACTAATATTGCCCCAAATACAACATAAATGTTATGCTCTGTCCAAGTGGCAAAAAGTATCCCCAGATAAATAAATGAAGAAGCACCAGTTGTGGTTGAGAAGGAGTATACTGTACAAAAACATTTTTCTCCCTCTCTCATAACAGCAGAACCCAGGAACACCCGATGAAGTTGAATGCTGGAAGTTTCAGGACAGAAAAAAGAAAAGTACTTTTTCCACACACAGAGTGCACAGTTACGCTATGGAACTCCAGCCTATGTGGTGATGGCTACCAACTTGGATGAATTTAAAGGATGATTAAAGAAATTTGTGGAAGGACATAAGGCTACCAATGGCAACTAGTTATTGATGATGGCTCTGTTCTACCTCTAGGATCAGGAAAGGGCTGGAGAGGGCTACTGCACCCATGTCCCTACTTTCAAAAGGCTGAACCCTTCAACTATCCCTCAAAGGCAGACACATTGCAGAGGCATGGAAGCACCACTTCAGCAGATGAGGATGCTTCCATTCAACTGGCCACTCTCCCACTTCATCTACTTGGCACAAGAGGTCCATGTTTCCAAGGGACATGCTCCCCATGTGTCACCTCACCTCCTGGAATACAAAGGGCAATGTGAGGAAACTGGACATGACGCAAAAAAATGGCACATGGTAATGGGGGAGGGGGAGTTGGGATGCTGGGCTACTTGCCAGGAATTTCTGCTTGCCCCACCAATAAAGTGCATCAGCTGCGGTGGGAAATAATTATCCATTGCGGATAACATGTCAGCTCCCAGGAGTCTGCCTTCAGCATGATCAGAGGCTGCAAGCCAAAGCCAGCTTCTAACATGCTGGCTCCCAACCTGTGTGAGCATTTTTCTGACAAACTTCTGCCCACGGCCACTCCCAATCTTTGTTGTCTAGAAACTACATAATTTGCATTTTCTGCCCTACAATTCAGATATGATGGTTTGAGGAAACCAGATTAAAAACCTCTCTTCTTACATGCAGCATCTACTGCCACCAGAAAGACCCGAATTCTCTTGCAAGATGACTGAGCGGGAAACACCATTGAAGCCTCCTTGGAGTTCCAAGTGCAGATGGTCCAAAAGGTAACGCATGAATTCATGGGCATCTTGCTGCTGGTAGCCCCTTAACACAAACACATCAATGAATATACAGACTGCTTACTTACATTGGTACATAATTCACATTACATGCCATGGCTTACAAACCAGGAAATTTCAATTACATTGGATGCATCACTTTATAATAAAAAAGGCTCAGAGTGATCATTCTTGCCACTGTGACAGATAGATATATGGCCCTGTAGTTTTACAACCAAACAAAAGGCCAACAAGCTTCCCTACAACAGCTCAAATGCAAAACTCATTTGGAGCTGAAAGAAAGTCCAGCAATGCGAAACACATTTTGAAATATGCCAATGTGGTAAGGTTGTGAAGGCAGTGGGAGTTTTGTACTTGTAGTGCAATTTACTTTATCTAAATGGTTTATTTTCAAGACAGAGGATGGGACATTTATATATTTTAAAAACCCTGTGAAAACAACTCTAAAATGAACACACTGCAGGCATTGCAAATGATCTGCAATATGAACTAATATTGTACTGTAGCCCTAACACATGAGAACATATTTTATTTCAAAAGTAAACCAAGCACACACGGAAGTTGGGGAATGAGTTCTGGCTACCACCAGCACCCCATCGCAACAGCTGCCACTTTAGGAATCCACCTATTCCTGGATATCCTGCCTGCTTCTCCAGGACCAGCAGCAATGTTTCCTCATGAAAGTGCCCAGGCTGACAAGTGTGCCCATGCAGGGTGCCTTTTTGTCACCTCCCTCAGAGATGGCACCCGGGGCAGACCGCCCCCCTTCCTACACCCCTGTGCCCATGCACATTAATGTAAGAAAACATGGCAGCCAGCTCTGTAGCACCCATAACCAGCATGAACCGAAAATGGACTGACAGGAAGAAATAGGGAGAGTGGGTCAGTGGGTGTGCTATGGGGCCTGTGGGTTGCCCAACTGAGATATAGGAAAACAAAACAAAAATAATCAACTGAATAGTGTACATCCCCTGTATGTGGACATTTGCTGCGGCATCTACCTGCCTATAATAGCAATATCCTTACTGCTCTCTTGCCTCTTGTGTGCTCTAACTACAACTGGATGTCATTTTATGGCGGCTGCTGTAATCATGCAGCAAAACTGGGGTTCTGCTTTTAGCACAGTATCCAGTGCACCCACCCAATTCCAGAGAATGCTTGCTACTTATTGTGTGTCCCATTCCCAGCATTCAATGGGAAAATTAATGCACTTATTGAGTCAGAACAGCACCACCAGACCCAAAACAGGGACATATCAGTACATTTTGGAGTATCCCCAAGGTTGGCAGAAGTACCAAAAAACAAAACAAAACAAAACAAAAAACGGAACAGCAAAATGAGGACTGACTTGGGGGAAGGAGAAAAAGACACTGAAACCTAGGTAGGAGAAGGAATGGAAAATAAAATAAATGTGTTGATAAAAACGTGTAGAGAAGCCTCTCATTGTCTAGATGGGTCATTTCCTGGTGCACAATATGAATCCATTTTTAAATTTACCCAGGGATACAAGTAAGAAATCAATAGAGAAAACAAAAAAAATACTGTTTAGCTTTCTAATCAGAGCAAATATATAATTATGTTTTTAGACTGCATTGCTCAGCATTTTATTTCAGGGTTTTGACTGGATTTTTATTGACGGCATGTATTTCGTTTTACTTTCTGATGTCTTTTGATTTTATAACTTCTACTTTGTAAAACTACTTAGCAGCTTTTAAATATATATATATTAGACAGTCTATAAATTGGTTAAACAAACAAATGGCACACCAGATTCGCCTGAAATTTGTACAAAGCCAAAGCTTCTAAGCAATGTCAGTGTTTACAGTCCAGTACGGGATTTTATACAATTATATTTCTTGGCCAAGAAGGTATTATATGTGCTATTAAAATTATCTGGAATCGTTAACATTCCTAATCAAGACAATCTCACTAAGGATTTCATTGTTTTCCTCTGAGTTGTTTTTTTCAGACTGGGAAGCGAGGCTAGAGGACCGTGAAACCTGGGCCTGAGTTGGATCTACCCACAGTTTGAAAAATGGGAAACAAACTTTAAACTGCTCACGAAAAGCCTTCCAAGCATGCAGTTTCTCAAATGTGCATGCCAAACAAAGCCACCTGAAAAGGTTTGGTCCATATTGTTCATATTTTCTCAACATGGAAATATTTGTAAAGTCTCCAAGAAACAAACAGCCTTTCTCTCAGCCTAACTCAAGGCGGGTTCAAGCATAGAGCATCTAATGATGACTTGCACATGTTAGAATACTGCTGGGGGGCGGGAGGAAGAGACAGAATTGTAGATCCATCACTGCAAGCAGAGCCCTTATCTGAGGTTGCTTCAGAAACAAGACTCTTCAGTGCAGTCACATGCTTGAATCAGCACAGAGCTGGAGCAACAGCAACACTCTTTTAGAAAGGGGGAGCTATGTTAGTCTATCAGAGCAAAAATGAAGTCTCATGGCGCCTTAAAGATATAACAGACGTGAGAGTCCAGCTCCTCAGATGCGTAAAGTAATAGTCTCAATTGGCAATGAGTGCAAAGAACAAGAGACCAGAGGGAAACAAAAAAGACAGACTATGGCAAGGTGTCCCCCCCATATTATATTAGCTTAGCAATGCCAAAATGCTTTATGAATATTGGTTATTTTTCACACATTTAAACTTTATGTAATTGTCCATGTATGTATTTTTTCAAATTCTTTTCCCTCTGATCTCACTGTCTACTTTTTTCACTCTCTGATTCCCATGGGTATACATATACCTGCAATGCCAACCAAGGATAACATTTCCTCCATCTGATGAAATGCATTCGAGTACCATAATATATTTATTGTCATTAACATCCCTTTCTGTTAAAAGCAAACAAACCCACAGTGCTGAAAATCTGCTGGAGCCAACTTAGGGAGCAGAGCTCTTACTTTGACTTCAAACAACTGTTGAGGAGGATAACTGGCCAAAAGTATTGTAGGAAGCAGGATTATGACTTTTGCCCATTGCCTGAAACTACTGGTGCTAAACTTCCTTGATTCTCATCAGCCAGGGATAGAAACACAGTTACTGGAAGAAGGAAAGGAATGGGCTGGGTTTCTCACTTCACAGGCTCTGGGTGTGCATTCAGAGCATCTTTTCAGCACTGCTAGAGGCATTAATACATCAACAGAACATCTTTACTACCTGAAAATATGGAGCAACTTACCTTCTGCACAATTAATCCTAATAGGGTTCAGTGCTCCTTTGAAAGAGGTTCAGGGGCCAGGACAGGGAGACCTTGGAGAGGAATGACACTTGGATTTACTTGTGTGAACTGTTCTTTTTGACAGCCTGGGTGCAAAATTCCTATTGCACATAGATTTATTCTCTTTGCAGCACTTATTTATAACTACAATGACAGAAACGAATTCAATATTGAGAGAATCAAGGAAGTTTTGCCCAGTATGTTTGCTTGAATCTGCTAGAGCTGTACATTTTTAAGCACAGTCCTTGCCAAAAGCAAAGGTTTGGGTTCTGTCAGGTACTTAAGCCATGTTGCACAGACTAAGAACTTGGCATGACTTGGCTCTGCTAGACCTCAAATACAACAAAAACACTCAAAAACCACTAACACTGCTTCCTCTGTATACTGGAAGAATAAGAGCCTGCTGGCACACAGTGGGCATTATTCCTACAGAGCTAGAAGCTCTCAAGAGCAAGGTAACACTGCATTCAGGGACAACAAAATGCCATCGTTCTGGAGAGAGTCACTGAGTTGCTAACAGCAGTCCTCCTTTTCTTATAGGACTTACCTAAAGTTTGGCATGATTTTCCAAACAACATAAAACAATGATTCAGGGCTGAAGGCTGTTTGACTCCCTTGCCACAAAGCACACAGAGTCTTCCGAAACTCTTCTACCAATGAACTGTGGAAGAAAATTGAAAGTTTTTAATAGAAGCATTGCCACTCAACCCCACCCCCACTTACCATGGCCCCCCTCCACCTTTCCCTCTTTTCTTCCTAATGTAACACTAATGTCTCAACAAATGAAACTGATCTGTAGAAAATTTAACTTGAAAAAAGAGACATTGCACATACTTTTGTAAACCAAGAAATCTTTAATAAAAATGTTTTAAATTGGCTAAAAAATACCTGATGGTATTGTAATTAATCTGTAACATGGCTCCTTACATTTTCTATTGATTTCCGTTTAGGTCATCCCCCCCCCTGTAAAGTGTGCACTGTCTATCCATATTAATTCTCTTAATTTTAATAGCCTCGATAGGAGATGGCCATAAAAGTGTTTTCCTTTCCAGAAGATTTTTATATTTCTCCCAAACTCTATACAGATTCTTCCTAAGAATATGGTTCATAAAACTTTTATAAATTTTCACCTTCCCATACTAAAAACATGCGTGCCAGCCAAATTTTAAGTCATGACCTTCTAAGTCCAGGATGTCCTACAAACAAAGTAGTGTTATTCTCAATTCACAGATGGAAAAATGAGACTACGAATGTGATTTGATTGAGGCTTTTCAGAGCTCGAATCTCTTCTGGAGAGAAAGTTAGCTAACAAACCAGGCTGTATCGTGTTTAGTTGAATGTAGGGCTTTCCTGACCATCTCAGGTTACTGGGTAGAACAGGGAATTTTCAATCAGGTGGCAAGAGAGAGACCACATCCATAGACACCACTTTCTGCTCCTCAGCTGTGAGGGCAGCAGCTCACATTTCCTTGCACTGTGGGAAAAGGCATTCCTAACCCCACAGAGATTATTAGACTCCTCTAAGACCATTCATGATAGCTGTGGATTACATGAATTTCTTCTTGTAATCCAGTCCAAATAACTTTATTGTTCTATCCATTGGCCATAACAAATCTGAATCAAAAATAAATACACAGATAAAGGGATGCTTCGCCACAAATAATAGTCTCTGTTTAGATCTCTGTGTCACCCTTACAGTCCAATGCTATATTGTCCAGGGTCTTCTTTCTGCTCTTTCTGGCCACCAGAGCAAGAATGGCAACTTTGCGAGTCACTAAAGTGTTTGCATCACTAAGAAGCTATAGAATGGAGAGACAGCTTTCTTGTACAGGTGGCTGGGTGAGAAATCGCCTCCTAGGTCCAGTGTATAGCGGGCAATATAGTAAATAGTGCAAGATGTTGTCCACCTGCTGTTGCCCACATATAGTCTGCCTTTTTACAGTATACCCTGTTGTATTGTCCATCCAAGAGGGCGAAGGGCATAGCTTGAAAATGCAGTTCGATAAAAGTGATTCTTAGTGAGGCTGGCCGGAGATTCAGCCGGTGACTGGCTCTAAAAGGGACTGTTTTTAGAAGGGGGAACCAGGGAGAACATTTAGAGGATTTGATCACTTGCAGATTGCGTAGTGATTCTGTCCAATGACACCAATCCCTTAATTGACGTTTGTCAGTGGATATAATCTCCTCTAGCTCGTGGAAATAATAAGAATTCAAGTTACATTGGTTGTTAGATTTCCACCATTGGCTGTTCTCCAATTCCACATAGTACAAGGCTGGCAAGCGCTCGCATGGCATGGAGGAGTTGTTTTCAGGTAATTAAATCTGGTACGGTCCGCTCTTGCACTTAACGTCGGCCATCCAGCTTCTGTACATAAGAGTGCAACTGCTGTTCCCTTGAGCAGGGAAAATAATCTCTTGAGAAATTGGTCTTGTAGCGTTTCTTACCCCTTAATAACACTCTCATCCTCACCCCAGTTTTTGACTCCATAAAGCATTTGAGGGATCACTTTACTGCCAAATACTTTCAGCGTGGGATCAAACTGTTTCCTGCCCTTCATGAAGTAAAACTTCTTCAGAGCCCTGGTCACTCTCTGCGTTCTGATTTTCATCACCTTGGTGTGCCACCTCCAAGTCACTGTTTCACTGAAAAAGACTCCAATATATTTGAAAACACAGGTTTGCTCTAGTTCATGGTGCTCAAGGGTCCATTTATATCGGATGTGAGGGTGATCTGGCTAAGACATCTGTCACCCCATTGATCGCCAGGGTTGACTTGGTTGTTCTGGCTGGCTAGGCAGGTGTCCCTCACCACTCCATATGCGTCCCTCACGAAACTGCACGCCCAATGGAAGAGGATAGAAGAAGCGTACTGTTCTTCTTGTAATTTGCCCTTCCACCACGGCTAGATTAATCTGCATGAGACGAGTTCTCTTTTTGCTGGTTTGGGTTGAATTTCCAATGCCAAGAATACACAGTGAACCATCTTCCTCTCCAAGGGTGCCAACTCCTGGGGACCCAATCCTTTTGGACACCCCAATATTTTTGGGGGTGCCCCCCAATGTTCTGAAAAATCAAGGCCATGAACAGTGTGCCTTCAGTGGCCAGCTCCTTTTTCTCTTCCTGCCACCGAGGGGAAGGAGAGGAGAAGCAGCTCCCAGACAGGGGTGGCAGCAGAAGGAGGAATCAGCAGCCATTGATGCTGTGCTGCCACCGCATTCCTACCTCCTCCAAAATCATGAATCGATCCCACACACAACCTTGGCCCATCTCCTTCACAAGTTGGCACCTCTGTTGCTCCCCCTTGCTCCATGTTATGTGTTTTGTTTTTTTTCCTATATTTACCTAGCCACCCAATCCCATATGTTCTCTGAGAAGTCCACCATCTAGAAGATCTCTATGTTCTTTTTTGAAACTCCACATAAATGGCTTGTCATGTGTCCCAAATTCAAATTAGATGCTGATACAGGTTTTTGGCTCTTGAGTGAAATCATGCACTTGCTCACAAAGGGTTTCCCATCCTATACATGCAGGTAGCAGAATTAACAGTGCCAACTTCACAGGACAGCAACACCATGAACTGTATCCTATACACCAGAAAATATTAACAACCAAGAGTATAAATAACTGATGAGGATATAGACTGCTCACTGGGTCTGGAGGTGGGCAAGGTTTGGGGCCTGGTGCACGGCCCCGCCATCCTCCCAAAGCCACGCCGCTCCACCCCTTGGTCACCACGGTACTTGCTGGGTTTCCACCAAACCCAAATTCAAATTTGCCCTATCTGCAGCGGCTTGGAGGGCAAGGGAGGAGGAGAGGACTGCATCTGAGCAGTCCAAAAGGAGAAAAGGGGGCCAGAACCGATACCAGCAGTACAGTTGTCCCCAGAGCGTCTTCGGAAGAAGACTAAGAAGACACAGCAAGAGGAGCGTCGTGGGACAATTGGGTAAAAGCACTGGAGTCAGAGGAGCCCCCCAAGTGCAGAGGAGCACTGGCAGCAAGGCACAGCTCATCTGAGCCGAGCACTGGAGTCAGCTTAAGTTCCAGGTGCGGCGGAGCACCAGAGTCCTTTAACCCTTGGAAGGGTTGGAAGTGCACAGGGACACGCCAGCGCTTTAGCCTGCAGTTGGTCACATTTTCGGAGGAGCACCCAGGCAATGGACCCCATCGCTGGAGTTGCCCCTCTCAAGCTTTGCTACTCGCACGTGGCAGGCGCCATTTTGCGTTCATGTGGCCACACTGCTGGATCTTGGTTGGGGGGTAAGTTCAGCACCATATTATGACTAGTGCTTTCTGTAATGCCAGCAGTGGGTCTTGCCCTAGTTGTAGGAGCACTTGTGCCCGATTCTCAAAATGCTCCATTTGTGTGGCTGCCTGTAGATCTCAGATTTTAAATTTCAGGGTTTACATTTTGTCTGCCATGTTTTGAAGCAGCATCTCATGGGGCTCTTAAGGCACTGGATGCACGTATGATTGGTAACGCCTGATTCTCAGCATGAGTGGGGTTTGCATGTATTTATTAGTATATTGGGTCTATAGGTGAAGTTCACGTGAGCCTTTTAAGAAATGCTGGGGCCTTTAAGTCATAGGATGCTTGCATCGTTAAAACGTTTGCATTTAAGCGTGAATAGGGCCTGCGTGAGTTTATGCGCTGGTATAGAAGGCGCTCCCTTTAGTCAGCATAGCTCAATGGACAAAGCCAGATGTGCTGATTTATTCCCTGCATGGGGCTTGGAGCAGTGGCGGATCCCCGGATGGTGATGGCACGTGTGGCTGGATAGCTCAGTCGGCGTTGCATGAGACTCTTAATCTCAGGGTTGTGGGTTCAAGTCCCACATTGGGCAAAAGGTTTCCTGCATTGCAGGGGATTAGACCAGATGACCCTTGTGGTCCCTTCCAACTCTACAGTTCTATGATCCTTTGCAAGATGCAGATGGAACAACCATATGGAACAACCACACACCCCAGCATTACAGGCTGGATAGCTCAGTGGTTAGAGCATGGTACTTATTGCGCCAATACACAGGGTATTACTGATAACGTCTCACGTCCTGTGCTACAGGTGGAAATAGCTTAGTAGTTAGGGCGTGCTGCTGTTAATGCCAAGGCTGCAGGTTTTGATCCCCATTTTGATCACCAGCACATATTCTTGTGTGCTGGGTGGTTGAGCCAGATGACTCGGGGTCCCTTCCAACTCTATAGTTTTATGGAAGGATACAGATAAACACGATGTGTGCTGTTTGTATATATATATGTATATAGGCATACATGCTGTGTTTAGACTTACATGCTGTTATCCCCTTGGCTTCGAGTATGGTAAGTTCTCCGGCCTGCAGTCTTCCCATTCCGAAGCTCCACAGCCGGCAATTCTTTGAAGTAGCAACAGAACTGCTGAATGTTACTGTTGAAAGAAAGAGATGTGAACCAGAAATATGTACCAAGAGGGACAGAAAAGAAACCAAAGGATTTAACTGTTTTCTTTGTAACCCAGCAATGAATAGCTGTAGGGCAGCTATAAAGCGCACACACAGATGTAACTTGAACATTCTACAATCGCCTCTCAAATACCTGCATGTTAACACACTTGAAATTAAACTGCACAGTAAGAGGTCGGTCTTACGGATCCTCTTTTCAAACATCACAGGGAGTTTTATTTGCAAATATATTACAGGGCTTTGTCAAAACAAAAAAAATTCCTTCCAGTAGCACCTTAAAGACCAACTAAGTTAGTTCTTGGTATGAGCTTTCGTGTGCATGCACACTTCTTCAGATACCAAGAAGAAGAAGTGTGCATGCACACGAAAGCTCATACCAAGAACTAACTTAGTTGGTCTTTAAGGTGTTACTGGAAGGAATTTTTTTTGTTTTGACTATGGCAGACCAACACGGCTACCTATCTGTAACAGGGTTTTGTCAGTTTTAGATATGCCACTGGTGGGAATGCAAACTGACATAAATGGAGCTGCAAAATTTGCTCTTATGGGTGTAGAGAGACCCTTCAGATGCACATATTTTAGCCTCAGTGAATTGTCCTACTCTCTCAATACATCACAGGGTGCACAATAACACTTAGCCTAGAAGCCAATTACAGAAGTGGGATTTTTAAAAATAGCAATGAGTACCTGAGTGACTGAAGAATCGCATTCATGAAACATGTGTTACCCAGATTCCGAAGGCCTGTAGCACACAGGGCTGTTGTGCTTCCCTGTGAACCAGAGACATCAAGGCAAACAAGTCATCTTACAATAGGCTATACATCATCTTCCAGCCACCTGCTTTCTTTGAAACAGAGGGCTACATGCCTACATCAAGTTTTAAAAGTATTACATATAAATACCCTCATCCAATGAGAGTATGCCACACAGAATTCAGAACACACAGAAGGATAGATTCGAGCCAAACCCATAAAGCTTTAACACAGCTTGTGAAAGGGATGTCACAAATTGCACAAGTGGAACAGCTGTGTGCCCACCAGAGGAACAAAGCACCCAAATTTTCACACCTAATTTTGGCTGGGCTGAGACCACCAGTGACCCAGATAATAAATAAATAAGATAATAAATAATATAAGATAATACATTAAAAATAAGACTTCTCTTATTAGGTCCACTTGTGCAAGCAAAATAGTATTTATTCTTTATTAATATTTTCGATTCTGCATGTAACGTATGCTAGGTTGAGAGCAGGATATGCTGTTCAAGATCACATGGGGGAGCTTTATGCTAAAAGCATGGAATTATTTTATTTGCTATTTGTTTTGCCATTTGATCTCTTAGCTAGCTTGGGTTCCTTTAGGAAATTATGCAGGGCAGAATTTTAGAATGAAGGAGTGAATAGATGCTGAACCCAGCTTTCCTCCAGGCCATGTCTGGGAAACTTGCAGCCAGTTTGCCCCCAGTCCAAAGGGTTCTCCAGGCCTTATCAGACACCACAGCCTGCTCTAGGCTCCCTGAGCAGGCAGAGGCACAGTGCCCAATTGCACAGGCAAGTGCAAGGCCCAGCAAAGAAGCCACGACAGCGACAGCAGCAGTGAGAAGATACTGTAATGGTTCTTGCATTCCCTTCCCCTTATCAGCAGGATCACATGCACTTGGTGTTTCTACTGCTTTTGCAAGCAGCTGGGACAAGAAAGCTGTTCCCTCTTTTCTCCATGACTAGCAAGAAGGAGGCAGTGCATGAAGGATTTCATTTGCCCTGTTTGGGCAAGTATGAGCACCAGCAAAGAAATGAAGGCTGCCACAGTTCTACTCTAGCCTGCAGCATTAAGAAATCTTGGAGTTGGGAGGGAGGGAGGGAGAGACTTTTAAAAAGACCCCCGCAGGTCGTTAATTCACAAGAAAAAAAATCAACTGGGATCTCTATTAATTGACTGGCCACCTGGTGAGTCAATGACCTTTGATAGAAAAAAGATTGTCATCCTTGTCTCCACATGCTCAGAACAGAATGGTAGCTCAAGATCAGGTACCCTAAAGAATAAGACTTGCTTCAAATTAAAAATATTTTGGGCAGTCAGAATAGTGACCTCTTTGGAGGTAAGGTAATGAGCCTATTTCAATACACAATTAAAAGTGTGTGCCTCACCAACACTGGAGTGTCACTCAAGAACCAGCAGGCAAGAGTGTATTAGAGAGGTATGCTAACAGACCAAGACATTTACTAAATGAGCTCCACTGATTAATGAAATCTGCTCCAAAATTATGTTGTACCTACATTTATTTTTAACAATTTGCTGTTTAGGGAGGAGTCTTCCAGAAGTTTTCTTTTCCTCTGTCGGTCTGCTGCAAAAGCTGAACTGTAGTAAATGAATAAATTGGTTAAGACATCTTAAGAAATCTAAAGAGAACACACCAAAGATAATCTTGGCCACAATGTCTTGACAACTGCATAGTCACATTTGCAATGATTCCTTTACATACAACAGTGAGACTGATCATTGGTTATAGAAGTTATAATACAAAATAGTCATCTTAAAATAATTTCAGAGCACACACTCAAATCTATTCTATTTTCAATAGCATGCAATTATAAAATACCCAAATTAATCTGATTAGGTTATGCTACAGCAGGCACCCTTGAGCATGCCCCAATTAGAACTAAAATTTCTGATCTAAAATAACGAACTCCACTTTCTTGATCAAAGGCTACTTGGTAGAGTATCCCCACAAGAGTCCATCTCTGCTCATACAAGCATTGTTCTAAACATGAAACTTAAGCTTGCCAAAGTAGTCAACTGAAAGTATGCTACATCTGGAACCTCAACAGACTTCCATCAATGGACTCCAGGCCAGCAGCAGGCTTTTGCAGTTTAAGCCCACTGTGGTGACAGGTGTTTGGCACCACTAATGCAGCACAGGGGAAGGCCAACCCACGTATGGATACAGTACACCAGGAAGTTCTGCTATGCAAGGCTCACAGAAATAAACAGCAACTATACAAAACCACAGTGTGCTCTTGCACAGCTCCTATTTATTACAGTGAAGCCTACCCAGGAGAATTTCCCAGTGGATTTTGTTCCATGTCAATTAGCGTGCCTCTCTAGATTTTCAGCATGCACCCATGCTGTCCTTTCACATACAAAGGACAAACTACTAAAAAGGAATGGCATCACAATGCTAAACTAGCAACATCCACTTTCAGAAAGACACATATAAGTATATAGCTTACTTTTCCAAATTTTGGAGGTGCTCTCGGACTTTCTGTACCAGGCCAAGCTTGGTATCATTGACTACGAAGTCATCACAGCGATAACTGCAGTAAGAACACATTAATCAGCAAATGGACAGACTTTATCACAGCCATACCACCATAAGACTTATGTTGAGCAAATATGGGTTTCTTGAACTAAACAGCAAAACGTTAGGTGCTAAGAGAACTAAAATGCAAACTGTATTCACCACCTCCTTTCAGATGAAGAGGTACAGAAATTGTCTTGCCCTTATGATCTAAGCAGGCTGCATTGAAAAAGGAAGCAAGCAAGTGGGTCCTACAGGGGAGGGGGGAGATGTAGCCTCACCCGCATAGCAGAAGCAGTTTTCCTATTCACAGTTCCTATCAGCCAGCTGTGCCCACTTCCAGGATACAATAAGCAGGGCACTCTTCCATTCTCCATCCCTGTTTGCCATATGACTAGACTATTTAGGGATTGTTGTGGGGGTTTCCCCTTAGGTTTTTGGGGTGGGGGGGGGGAGCTCCCTCAAGCATGCCAATACTTTCAACACTCACTACCAGAGTTTGTTACATACCTCGGGTTGAAGTAGCTTTGGGTTGAGCATTTTTGGGTTGCGTTCCGCGGTGAGCTGGAAGTAACGGAGCGCGTTACTTCCGGGTTTCACTGCTCACGCATGCTAAGACACTCAAAATGACCTCACGCGCATGCGCGGAAGCAGCAAATCGTGACCCGCGCACGTGCAGACACGAGTTGTGTTAACTTCAGGATGTGAACGGGGCTCCGGAACGGATCCCGTTCACATCCAGAGGTACCACTGTATTAGGAAGATAAATACAAGTTCAAAGTATGTATTTCCTCTTAACTAAAAGTGACTGCTCCAAGGGTGGATCCAATTTGGTCCTCAATGACATTTCCCTCAAACCACACACCCCTGCCTATCAGAGGACATCACTTATAATGTCAGTGGATGAGAGAGAGGATAGGGTTTAATCCTACACTGGCTGTGTGTAGTGTTAGAAACTGAGATATGAAAGCTAGGAGCTAAACAGCACCTTAAGCCTATGTTATGGGCACAACAATGGAATGTCTAGGCACACTTTTTAAATAACAAGAATACAAAGTTGAAAATGAACGAACTGCAACTAAAATATTATGTTCATTTTTCAAATGGTCTATTCCTTCCCCTGCCCACCCACCACCTAATATACTTAAGAGGGTCTCTTCTCCAGTCTTCAGAAAGTAGCTGGAAGTGGGGAGACAGAAAAAGGTCCTCCTTTCCTTCTACTCTGAAATTTTAATCTGAAATTTTAGGCACAGTACTGTGCCCAGAGCTCAAAAACTGCTCACACTAAGTAAATTCCCTGTTGCAAAATGCACCTAGAACAATGAAGTTTCAAACACTAGCTGTTTGATCCTGTTTCCAGCAGGGAACAAGATCCTGCAGCCAAACCAGCAGGATTTAATCCTGAGTATCAGCCCGCAGGAGCTACTTCAATGAGGCTTTCCCAAAGGCTTTAAGACAGCTCTTCTGCTCCTATTTGCTCAGACAGCAGTGACTGTCTTAAAGTGGCTTGCCAAACTACTTTCTGAAGTTGTCTCTCTCCCCACCTTTACGCATCACTAGAGAGATGTTTACAGGAGGGGAAACTGCTTCATAGAGCCACTTGGTTGCAGGTTTACATAACTTAAGAACATAAGAAAAGCCAATGTCCCCACCAGTCCAGCATTCTGTTCTCACAGTGGACAAGCAGCAGCCTTTTTGGAGAAGAAAATGTTTGAAGCTGCACTCTCACAATCAGGGCTTCAAAGGGAAGCATCACTCACCGTCAACTTTGGCCCACCAGGATTAGGGGAGATAAAAGAACTGGCCCCCCTGGCCAGAAAATGTTTCCCACCCCTGGACTACTCCTACACTTCAGCAGCTCAAGACTGCAAAAAACTCTATAGCTGTCACCTTCCTATGGCCGTAAATAAAATTACTTACTGTCACCTTCCTAAGCAAGAGATGCAGTCGTGAACAATCAGTACTGACTCTCAGCACCATGCAGCAGGCCTGCCCTACAGGCAACACCCAGAGTTGGTAGTACTAAACACAATGGCATGTGCTGCTCAGTATGCTGCCACTTCAACCGATTTCTTTACATCAGAGTACTTTAGTCATTTAAGAGACTTTTTCATTATAAAAAGGGAGGCATCCAGCACTTGGGAATGCAGAAACAGATTTTTAAAAATATAATAGGTATATTTTTAAAATGGAAAAGGTTCTCAACACGAATTCAAGGAAACATTCCAGTATCTGATCTCACTTTCTGCTTGTTCCTTCCCTGCAGTATTAGCTTATATCAATCCTTACCTTATAATGCCCCTTATGAGATCTCACTACCTGTCATCTGCATGAATCATGATTACATGTTTTTTGGAATTAAGCATCAATTGACAACATTTGTTATCTGCAAAATTCAATCTAATATGACCACAAAAATTTACTTCTGCTTCTGCAGTTTTCCATTCCTTAAATAATAAAAAAAAGCCAGAGTGGAGGCCATGTTAATCTCTTGCAGCAAAAACAGTCAGGCAGCTATATGGTACCTTAAAGACTAACAAATTTTTACTGCATAAACTTTAATGGATTAAAACCGTTGCATCAGATGCATTCAGTGTTACCCTCAGTTACACATATAGTAGACGGAGGTGGAGGTGGAAATCAGTTATCTTTGCTTCCAATTCCACATCCACCCCCGGCCACCACTACCATGAGTATACATTTCTGTAAGGCAGGATAAGAATCTGATGGTGTAACTCTAGCCTATGGAAGCTCATGTCAGAATAAATCTGCTAGTCTTGAAGGTACCACAAGAAACTTGATTGCTTTTGCTTTTAAAAAAAGGTTATTGTTTTGTATCAGGTTTAAAGTGCTGGTTTTAACCTTTAAAGCCCTATACGGCCTAGGACCCTCGTACCTACGGGACCGCCTCTCCTGGTATGCCCCACAGAGAAACCTACGGTCTGCAAATAATAACATCCTCAAGGTCCCAGGCCTCAGAGAGGTTAGACTGGCCTCAACTAGAGCTAGGGCCTTCTCGGCTGCGGCTCCAATCTGGTAGAACGCTCTGTCACAAGAGACTAGGGCCCTGCGGGACCTGACATCTTTCCGCAGGGCCTGCAAGACAGAGTTGTTCCACCAGGCCTTTGGTCAGGGCGCAGCCTGACTCCCTCCTCTGGCAACCTGCACAGAATTTTGCTTAATTGGTTGCCATCAATTTGATTTTAATTAATTTTTATAATGAAATATTTTTAGAATGTGTGATTATTTGACTGTTTGATTATTTGATTGTTGTTAGCCGCCCTGAGCCCGGCTTCGGCTGGGGAGGGCGGGATATAAATAAAATTTTTTATTATTATTATTATTATTATTATTATTATTATTATTATAGCTCAAATTTTAATGGATTGCATATTTAAAGTACAAAACTTTACATATCCCAATACAATATTTTCTCAACATTAGAGCCAAGCATTAACCATTTTAGTGAGATAATGGGATTAGACATCCACGATCTATATTCCTGCTATTTATTGAGTACAGTGCAACTATGACTAACCTGCTAACTGCAATTCTGCTTTTGCTTCTGCTTACACTGCTGGCTTTTCTGTGATTATAACACTACCAAGTACATAGCCTTACCTTCACAGCAGAAAGAGTGGTTAAATATAGGAAGGGCTCAACACCTCTGCACACTGTTTCTGCTGGAAAGGGGAACAACCACAATTGCACTGTGTGTTGGAAGCCTTTGAAAAAGTCAAGAAATGACTGCAAATCAAACAAGAGGAGATGAAAGTACGACAAATCAGCTACTAAATACAAGGTTCAAAATCCCCTTTAAAGACCTATCTGGAATTCTAAAAACAAAGAAACATTACTGAAATGCTCATCTTGCTGGCCACCACCACCCTGGCAATAAGGATTAGTTTCAACAGCTCCACACACCAATTTGTTTAGGACCAAAAGTTAGGCTAGAATGCATAATGAGCTGGATAAGTGAGATTAAACTGTACTTTTCAGAGAGCTGGAACATTAAAGTTGCATTTCTGCTGTGTCATCAAGAGACATTCTCTATGGCTGCTGTACAGCTGTGAACTTCTTTCATTGTATATTTTCCTCAAATTCTGAGCCCAAACATGGTTTCAAGGCATGGTATCCTTTCTGTTTTGGTTGGCTTCTAATGGCTATAGTTAAACAGATATGTGGTATTTTAATCCAGTATAATACTTCCCTGGAGTTTACAAAGCAAGCCATATGAATGAAGACAGACTGAGTTAACTGGGTATGTTTAGCTTAGTAAGTGGGGCATAGGTAGCCTCAAGGGAGGCGAGTGGGATGGGGAGAGGACAGCTGCTTTTAACTCACAAGTCAGGCTTATAACATCTCACTGACAACATGAGAGGAAAAGGCCCAAGAATGCTGCTATATATAGCATGTTGGCAACACTGTCATACTCACAAAGGGTTGACTGCTATCAGCATGACCCATAACTACACAATCTGCCCCCACCATGTAAGGAAGATATACAGATTAGCTAAAGAGTGGAAGCAGTCCAAGAACCACACCAATCCTATGCAAATTAGGCTTTCACCAAAAAAAGGGGGGCAGTTTGGATAGCAATCACACTGCCATAAAATTTGGACATGTGAAGATTCAGGACAGCTATGTATGTAAGCATACGTGCTCTCATGTAAGAGATAGACCTCAAACCAAACTTGACAAAGACCTGATTGAGATTGGAACATGACACTGGCTCTGCTCACACATTCATAATGCTGATTTACAAGTCTAGAAGGAGCCTCCAATCAGGACACTCCCTCGCCTCAGATTTCTGGGTTTTGTCCTTCAAGACAAAATTGCAAACCTTGATTCAAACACCAGTTTGAACTGAGGTGGTGTTTCTCCTTGAATTACTTCTTAAATTAACTCTACAGTGGTTTGTAAAAAAAATTCCTTCTTTCAGTTGGCCTTTGGCTTAAATATATATATATAGAGAGAGAGAGAGAGAGTGAGAGTGTAATCTTCTGCAAAAGGGTGAGAAAATTGAAATGAACTGGGCAAAAGGTTATTCCATACAGGTGAAGGTTGCTGCTTTCATTATTTACCCCAAAGCCTCACGATAAGATGGGATGAACATAGAAATAAAAAACAAGGAAACTGTTCAACTTGTATAGCGTAGTGGTTAAGAAAATCAGTTGTAAGCTAGGAAGTCCCAAGTTCAGTTCTTACCACCACAAGGCCTGAGATAAACCACCATCTCAGTGTACACCTACCAGCTGCTATATTGGGATAATTCTGGCTTATCTCGTAGGACTGTTGAAGGTATTGCCAAGATAATGTGAAGCACTCTCAACAGGCATAAAGCATAAAATATAAACTACAACTAATAACTGATGATATGCTTTAAAAAACCTTACCAGTATGTACTGTAACTACTGCAATCCATGCACACTGTGTGTTGAATCTTTTCTTGCTTTTCTGTTTTCTTGTGATTAGCTAATGAAGCTTGGGCCTCTTCATAATGTTTCTTTGCATGCCCATTCACATATCTGAAAGGAAGAGGGGATAGCAAGTTCTCAAGAGCCTCCTTTTCCAAGATAATGCCTAGCGCATCTCAAGAAAGCATACTGTATGAACAACTGCAACAGTATCAACTAGGTTGGGCTGTTGAATGTTAAATTACCGTATTTTTCGCCCCATAGGACGCACTTTTCCCCCTCCAAAAATGAAGGGGAAATGTGTGTGCGTCCTATGGGGCAAATGCAGGCTTTCGCTGAAGCCTGGAGAGCGAGAGGCATCGGTGCGCACCGACCCCTCGCTCTCCAGGCTTCAGGAAGCTATCCGCTAGTCTTGCAAGCCCACGGGCTTCTGGCGAGTGTCCGCAAGGCTTGGGGCGGCAGCCGCGGCTGGGGGGGGGGGGGAATATTTTTTTTTTTATTCGTCCCCCCAAAAAATAAAACCCAAGGTGCGTCCTATGAGCCGGTGCGCCCTATAGGACGAAAAATATGGTACTTGGCAGATTTTAAGTGCAGATACCCAGTAGGTTTTGGAAGTCTTCCAACAGAATAAGCATACATTCACCTTTGTACATTTTTAACGGCCTTTTTATGGTTTCAGTCCAATAAAAAACATCAGCAACTCTCAGATAAGAGACTTTTTTAAAAAATACTGCCCAGATTACCTGTCATTTTAATTGAAGAGAAAAACTCTAAGTCTTCTCATTTTAAAACATGTTTTACCTAAATATGCTTTCAGGAGGGGTTAAATGTAGATATACCCACCTTCCACAGTGGACACTTGAACAAGTCAGGCAGATCCAAGGACTTTTATTAGATCGGCACACTGTTAAGCATGAAAAAATAGAGAAGTTGAGTTAAAGAGACTGTGTGGTGCGGTCACATAAGCCAGTTTTTTGAGTTACAAATATCTCTTTTTCAGAAATAATATGAAATACAACATTTCTCACAATGATGTTTATACAACATCAACTGATTGGTAGTAGGTAGCTCCTGTAAACTATAGAGAAGGAAGTTGACAGAATAAAGGTGGACAGTATATGAGAGTTGGAGAATGGGTGGGTTATTTAAAAATGTAAACATATATTTTCCATCAGTATATTTCTCACAATCATATGTTCTACATTTTACTTACCTGCATCATAATATGAACACTTGTTTTCTGACATGATCCTGAACTAATCTACCGTATTTTAAATGTGTTAGAAACTCAGGTATATAAAGCTAATCACCAAATGGCACCTTAAATGGTTACAGTTGCCACAACAGAATGTCTAGGTGCCATTTTTTTGCAGTGAAATTTATACCAACATCATATCTATACTGCTTTATATTTTAAAGAGATCTCCATGTTGTCACAATTGGACCCATGCCAGTCACAAAATGTGCCTGGCAGATTTCGAACACTAGTTAAACTGGATACTAAATCTTTGCTGGTCTGAACCAGAACCAAACTGGAACATCTACAATCAGCAACTGAACCAGAACCAAACTAAAAAATGGAATGCTTTCACTTGTTTATTATAAAATCCTGTTATGTGAAGCACTGAGGTGCAGTTGGCATGATGCACTCCACTTATAAGTGTGATTAGAACCAACTTACCAAAGCAAGCAAGCCATATGGTAAAGATCGGATGCCATACATTTCTAAGGAGGGCAGTCTGTTCTGCAGTGATTGGGATAGGGATTAGTGGGTAGTCAGTAAGGATTTTCCACTCCTGCTTTGATTGATTTGAAGATCTGAGTCACTCACTTTCCTGATGTACTAAGTACATTAGAAAGGAAGAAACAGCACTAGTCACAATCTCCAATTTGACTCCAAAGCCAATCCATGAGGACCGCAATACAGTGGCCATCACATCACTTGAGATTCTGATATCACAAATTACAATAACTAATTTTAAGTCTGAGGAAAAGGTCAGCGACTTCATTCACAGATAAAACAGTGGTTTCCAAATAGCTAATTATTGAGGATCCCCTATTTTTCAAAAGCTAAGCCACAGACCCCTTACTTTTGAAACTTCTGATAACTCTATGGTAGCTGCCTGTGCAAGGCAATTTTTTAAAGAATATGTGGGGTAGCTCCTAATAAGCAAAGATTTTAAGTATGCTAAAAAGACCATAAATCTGTGATATTTCCACACAAAAATGGCAAATATTTAGTTGGGGAGAGACAAATTTGATTTTATTAATGTTTAGTACATGTAAACAAATTCTGACATTTCTAGCAGCTTCTAAACCATTATTATTATTATTATTATTATTATTATTATTATTATTATTATTATTATTACTACTACTACTACTATTGTTGAGAGAGAGATACCTCCCAACAAAATGTTAAAAACGCTAAACCTAAATGTGATGGGAGAAATCATGCCTCTTTTTGTCCCAAACAATTCCTTCAACATCCGGTTCTGTATTTCCAATTTTATTCTCAAATCTGGTTCAACATCAAGCCGATTTCTATGCTTGTTCTTCATAAAACAAAACAATGAAAATGTTTGTTCACGAAGATATGTGGAACAAAAGGGAACTAGATGCTTGAAAGCAAGCTTTTCCACCTAAAACCTTATAATCAGCAAAAACCTTCACCCAAAATTGGTCAAGTCTACATTCTTTGAAAAATGATTTCAATGAACCATCACAAGTCATGTCAACAAGTGCATCTTGCTCTTCCGCAGACAAGAGTTGTTCGTTGTACATCACCCTTCAAAAGGATTCCTTATCCACAAGTTTTCAGGATTTCATGCAGTAATCCAGATTTGGTGCACATAATTGCTGAAGCTAGTCACTAAATAACGCAGGTGCTCAGTGATGTAATGTTTTACTTTCGGTATCAATTCTTCGTCAGTGGCCTCCAGAAATGTCTCTAGTGTTGAGATGTTAGTGAGGCTACCGCCTTCTACTCAGCTTGCCCATAACCATAATTTTTAAAATCACTGCCTCAATTTTATCTTCAACATAAAAAATATTCAAATCACGACTTTGAAGGTTTCTGTTGAGATTGTTCCACGTATGTGAAAATGTCAGCTAAGTAGGCTAGCATACAAAACCATGCAAAGTTGCTCAACTGATCACATGGAAATTTGAATCTGTCAAAGAAAGTCGTACTTCATCACATAACTCAAAGAATTGCTTCAATAACCCGCCCCCCAACAGCCAATGCACTCCTGTACAGTGGTGCCTCGCAAGACGAAATTAATTCGTTCTGCAAGTTTTTTCTTCTTGCGAAGCACGGTTTCCCATAGGAATGCATTGAAAATCAATTAATGCGTTCCTATGGAGACCGCTTGCCAGGCTGGCGGTGCGGAGAAGGGCTTTTCTCCCCACCGCAAGCCTTCAGGGCAGGTACGGGAACAGAGGGGAAGGCACGCAGCGCTTCTCCTCTGTTCCTGGGGCTTGTGGTGGGAGGAGGGTTTTTCCTCCCCACCACCAACATTCAGAACAGCAATCTGAATGTTGGCGGTGGGAAGGAAAACCCTCCTCCCACCGCAAGTCTTCAGGACAGCCATCCGAAGGCTGCCTGTGGGGCGGAGAGACCTCCTCCCGCCGCCAGCCTTCGGAGCAGCCTTCCAAAGGCTGCCTGTGGGGCGGAGAGACCTCCTCCCGACGCCAGCCTTCGGAGCAGCCTTCTGAAGGCTGGCGGCGGGAGGAGGTCTCTCCGCCCCACCACCAGCCTTCGTAGGAGCCTTCCGAAGCCTGGCAGGGGGAGGAGGTCTCTCCGCCCCACCGCCAGCCTTCGGAGGAGCCTTCCAAAGCCTGGCGGGGGGAGGAGGTCTATCCGCCCCACCGCCAGCCTTCGGAGGAGCCTTCCAAAGCCTGGCGGGGGGAGGAGGTCTCTCCGCCCCACCGCCAGCCTTCGGAGACGCGCTGCGCTTCCCCGCTGTCCCGGAGATTTCCCTATGGGCTTTCGTCTTGCGAAGGAAGCCCATAGGGAAATTCGTTTTGCGAAGCACCTCCAAAACGGAAAACCCTTTCGGCTAGCGGGTTTTCCGTCTTGCGAGGCGTTCGTCTTGCGGGGCACCACTGTATGTAAAAGTAACTGCTTAGGTTGGCTTCCCATTTCTTCCCGCAATTTTGAGAAGATCCTAGAATTCAAAGCTTGAGATTTGATAAAATTACTAATCTGGACAATTTCATCAAGTACCTTCTTTAGTGAGTCTGGCATCTTCTTTGCGGCCAAAGCTTCTCGGTGAACACTGCAGTGGGTCTATTTCATTAAAGGTGCTACAGTCTTCACCCAAACAAGCCCACTGAATTTCCCTGACACTGCAAAAGCATCATCTGGCAGTAGTTCTCCAGGATTCCAGATAAGGATTTCTGCCAGTCCTATCTGGAGGTGCCAAGGATTGAACCAAGAACCTTCTGCATGCAAAGCAGATGCTCTACCACTGAGCTATTGCCTATCCCCAGACAAAAGGAAAAACTTGTCTCAATTGCTCCATTACAACAGAATAAAAAAAAAGCAACTGTGTCCCGAGCGTGCATGTTTTATATATGCAAAATGCTTTTTATAGGAAAGAGTGTTCAAACATGCTATTCTTACTTGTATTTTGAAATGGTACATCTCAGCAAAACTTTGCAGCAGAATAACCAACTTTTTAATTTATTAGGATTCTGCCATACATCTCCCACCCCCAAATGTAGCCACATAGCTTCCCAAAGAAAACAAGAAAATAAAATCCACACAGGCTGCCTTTTGCACTAAACTAAATCATCAGAAGGTGAGCTGTTGTGCTAATCATAGTGTCAAATAGCTTAGCTATTTCCCTTGTCTGACTTACAAGATGAGACACGAATCCCAAACTCATACGACACTGAAAGACTTACCTACAAGCCGTGGGAGAATCCTCTAAACTTGATAGTCATTGAAAGCAATTAGAAGTTCTTTTCAGTTGAAAAGTAGAGAGCAAGGGGATGGGATCCCTTACATTCCCTCCCCCCCCCCC
The DNA here is from genome assembly GCF_964106915.1 of Podarcis gaigeae. NCBI lineage: Eukaryota > Metazoa > Chordata > Lepidosauria > Squamata > Lacertidae > Podarcis > Podarcis gaigeae. Next base: position 5,138,475 of record NC_139690.1, on the reverse strand, counting down.
AATGATGAGCATGTGAACCTGCCCCATGGAGCAAGCTATCTGCATTTGCACTCTCCCTCTCTCTCTCTGCCCCCTCCAATCACAAGAGCCACAAGAAGCTCTGTCAAAGATTTTTGCCCAATCCCAGCTCACTTGCAATCCAGTAATTCTTTCACAAGTTTTTCTCCTGGGAGCAAACAGGTGCTGGTCACAAGCAGAGGCTGCATGATCCATGGAAGGCTTTCACTGTGCAATTAACAAGATAAGCGAGTCCTCCCGACAAGAGGATGGTGCTGAATTAGATTATCTTTATTCTTGTATCTCCAGCCTCCAACATCCTAAGGAGTCAAAGCACTCCTCAAAGCCCAGGCATAACGGCATAACGTCTAAAACATTGCATTTTGGGGCCACACTATCATCACAATTATATTCTATGCTAGAATAGAGATGTTTTAAGAAATATGCCCATGAAATCTTAGGTTCAGTTCCATGCAAGCTACAAAATGCAGCCACTCTCTCTAAACACTGACAGCCCAATTAGTGTATTTGATGGCATACAGCTATAGTTCCTGAAAAATAAGCCTTCATAACTGTGGTGAGATGCTGGTGCAACTCAGACATACAACCAAACCATAGTTTGCACTAATTAGAGCTTAAAACCCAAGCATGATGTCTGAATTCTGAAAATTCAGGCAAACCATTGTTCAGAGTTGCTTGACTGCTTAGTACTCCAGCTTCTAGGTACAGAGAAGCCTTCAGAGGCAAAGTAATATACTTATGCCTGTAAACTGAACTTAGTATCTATCTAGATGTTGAAAATATCAAGCCAATTTTACAGAATCAAAGCTCTTCTTTGTATGAAAAGGGGAGTCTTTATACAGCTCACATTAAAGAGAAATAAACAGAACTGTTCTGCAAGTTTTAGCTAAAGTGTCTGCAACAGCAATTACCTACAGTTTTACCCAGCTGTATTTTTAGAATGGCCTCAAGTATTATGAAAGACATTCATATAGGAAGGATTTGGCCAAAAAGAATCTTGAGATGCCATAAGGCCATCTGAAATGAGTCATATGTCTCTTTTCTTCAACATCCTGTTAATTTGGGGATGTGGAAACTATGTTTGCCATTGCATAACAGAAGAGGGAGAATAGTGTTGTTTACAACTTTGTAACTTGAAGTGAGTTTGCAATGCTTGTTCCTTATTTACACAATGGGCACAGCCATTCCCTGCAAAGAATTAACTGCTCTATTTTTAAAGAGCAAAATATTTCACCCTATAAACAACATTTAGTCTGCCCCTCAGTTGGCTCCCTCCTTTCTAAGCTTTAGGTGAGCTGTTGAGATCTTTTTATTCTGCTTAGCTTTTCATTTGCTCTTAAGTTTTTGACCATTTTATTCTGCTTCTTGAATGCATTTGTTTGATTGTGTCTCAGCTGGTTTTGTTGCAAGCTACTTTGGGGGCATATAAAGCAATTCATAAAAGCAAAATGTTCAAACCACTTTACATGTTATTTCAGTAACTATTCCAGTAACCCTGTGGAGTAGACACTATTATGTGTATGTTGCAGGGGGATGGGGCTGAAGCAATGACACAGTGGCTTGCCAACGATCACCTATCATTTTTTAGTCAGCTGCAATGACTTTCGAACCAAGAACTTCTCAGTTTTTGTCTGCTATGTACTGGGTAAAGGTAAAGGTAAAGGAACCGCTGACCGTTAGGTCCAGTCGCGGACGACTCTGGGATTGCGGCGCTCACGTCGCTTTACTGGCCGAGGGAGCTGTATTTGTCCACAGACAGCTTTCGGGTCATGTGGCCAGCATGACTAAGCCACTTCTGGTGAACCAGAGCAGTGCACAGAAACGTCGTTTACCTTCTTGACGGAGAGGTACCTATTTATCTACTTGCACTTTAATGTGCTTTTGAACTGCTAGGTTGGCAGGAGCAGGGACCAAGCAACGGGAGCTCACCCTGTCAATGGGAATCGAACCGCCGACCTTCTGATCAGCAAACCCTAGGCTCTGTGGTTTAGACCACAGCGCCACCCGCGTTCCATATGTACTGGGTACCACCTCTCAGATATCATATTCAAACCCAGGCTGGTACAAAGAGGGTTGAAGGTGAGTAAGAAGTTATCTGTAGCTTCCATACTCATAGACAAGAAAAGAGAAAAGTCAAGTTAGGACAAACAGGAAATGGGCTTTAGAGAACAGCTGAGTCAAGAGACTGAAGATAATGCCCAAGGTAGCTTTAAACAATACACTTCTAAAGGCAACTCACCACTCTCCAAGAACTTATTAGTCATTTTCTTAGAGAACTAAAAGACCTGCACTAAAGCAACAACTGGCTAGTTTAAATGATTGAATTTTGCTTGTCCTCCAACTCTGACCACTGACCTCACTGCACTCTCGGCTTCCAACTTCACAAGTCTCTTCCTGCAATCCAACTCCTTGCCCATGAGCAAGATACTTTCTTCCTCTGGAACTTCTCCCTTAGTGGTTGCTTTTTCCCTTTACTCTGTGCCTTCAAGGTTACTTATCCCTTCAGGAAAAATTCCACATTCTACTGCTGACACAGTCACCCTAAGCAGCGAGCCACAGCAGCTAAGCCAATACCCGAGAAACAACTACGCAGATAGGCGGATGGCAGCCAAGTTTCAAGTCTATTACATATAAACATTACTAATTCATGTATATGATATAGTTCCCTTTTCATCAAACCTAGCCTGTCTACTAAGAGCAAACAAGACTATCTTCTGAAGCCGTAGAGACTAACAAGATCTGTTGACACAGGGAACCAAACATGCCTGCATTTCCAGGTAACCAGAAATTCTGAAGTAATCATGAAAATGTATATAACAGAAGCAATGAGATACAGAAAAATAAAGATAGCTTATTAATGTATTCTTTATTATTCTGTTTTAAGTGCTTCGTTAAAAGTTGTTTTTCTTCTACTCCACCCTAGCATGAAACCCAATGTCATACCCCTTAAGTTATGCAAATACCCAGATGAGGCCTGGTTTCCATTCAGTAATCAAGATGATATCAGGACTGGCTGAGCGAGAACACAGAAAGTTGTTTTTGCACTTATGAGCGAGGAGGAGGAAAGTACACACTTGGACTGTGGCCACAAACCCCTCCCTAATCTACCTTGAAGCATGATTGCCACATGGAAGACGGATTTAAAATTTACTGCATGTTGCACATTGAAGGAAAATTATATGAAAATGATTTATAGATGGTACCTAACTCCAAGTAAATTGGCAAAGATGTTTAAAAGTGAAACAGGTATCTGTTGGAAATGTCAAGAAGCAGAAGGAACGTTTTGTCATATATGGGTGGTCATTCGAATAGTTAATGATGCTTTGGAAAGGATTTATAATGAAATGAAAAAAAATGGTTTACAAGAATATTCCAAAAAACAAACAAACCAGAAGCATTTATTTTGGGTATGGTACAGAGAGAGGTACCCAGGGGATAGAAAAGGCTATTTATGGATGCAAAGACAGCAACTCAGACTTTGTTAGCTCAGAAATGGAAGGTGGGAGAGGTTCCAAAGAAGGAGGAATGGCAACTGAAAATGATGGACTCTCCAGAGCTAGCAGGCCTAGCCAGCAAGGAAAAAAGAACAATAAGAATGTGTGTATAAAGGGGAATGGAAATTATTTGTGGAATATTTGGAAAACAATTGTAAGCAAGTGAAAACACTAGCAGGATTATTGTAAATTCAACAGTATAATGTAGATTAAGATATAATGGAAAGGGGGAAACTAGATGGAAGAAATAGAATATGCAGTTACTTTTGGAAATACAAGGAAAAACAAAGAAAAAATGGGAAGTCATTGGATGTATTGTTGTATATTTAAAGGTGGAAAATGTATATTTGAAAATTTAATATATAAATTGTTTTAAAAAGCAGCATGAATGCCAAATCAAAACACAAAGAGGATAAAGCAGCATTTCACTGATGCAGCAATCCTTACCTGCACACACCTATGGCTGGATGATCATTTTCCAGTATCACTGAATTACTTTAAGGGTCTCATTTTTGAAAAGAATTACTTACAACTCAATACAATAAAAATCACATGCTACATTTAAAATAAACAATAAAGAATGTATGCCAAACATCATAATAAAAAAAAACCCTGCTAATAAAATTGGGCCAGCTACGAGGGAAGCAAAGGTATAGGTCTGACATTTAGCTGTGGCTTGTTCTGCCTTTTCATACTGCACGCTCGTTACAGGAAAGCTTCAACCGCAATTTTATGCTAATGACCAGAGTGCATGAAATAATAACCTCAAATTCAACTTCAAACTACTTTCTAGTTCTTGTTTGGAGGCAAGCTGCCATTTATAGAAGCCCTAGTTTTCCCAATTCAGCTATCACAGCAAATAGAAAGCTTCTCAAATAAGAGGAAATCTGAGCATGTGAGAGGAGCACCTAAGTAGGGATACCAAACCATGGTTTGGCTCTAACATGATAAACTGTGCCTAAACTGTATCAGAGCTTTCCACAGTATCACTGAGCTACTTCTCTGTGTAGCCAAGATGAAATAAGGTATTAAAATATTCTGACATGTAGAAATTGACATGTGTTTTAAATCTGCTTTTAGTTTAACAGTTTGTTTTAATTATGTTTTAACTTAGTTTGCTTTCATTGTTTTAGTTTATGTAAATGACTTAGAGGTTCTATTTATAATCAAGCAGTATATAAATTTTGTTAAACAGATAAAAATAAGAATGATTTATTTCAAAAGACAGTTGCTGTGACAGAGGAATTATGACCACTTGCAACTGACAAGTCGTGTACATATCATCCTCTGGTATCATTTATAACCAAGAATGGGTACATGTGCAAAGATTTTCACAAGCTGACAGAATAGTTTTCTAAGCACTGCAATAGAACCAAATTTCAATCGCTATGGCAACCTGGCATCTAACATATATTTCCAGCCCTATGATCTATACACTGAGTCGTTACAAACAAGGCATACAAAGAACCCCTCTTCAGCAGCTGCCCCAGAATGAATCACTCTTACTCTAGTCTAGATGAGAGTAAGTCTCCCAGGCAACGTCCAGTTATGCCAAAAACCTTCAGCCATGTGGGTCAAGCTGGTAACACAATAAATATTCCCATTTTAAAAAGGTAATTGAAAAAGCATAATAAATATTCAGTATAATAATTGAAGACATTGTTATTAGTCAAGAGATTAGAGCTGAGTTGGCCTGCCTGTAAACTAATCCAGCAAATACTCTCAATGAAATGCCTATATTTCAAAAATGCCACTATCATTTTATTTTGTTATGGTTACCATATGTTAAAATGGCTACTCATGAAGGATGCTTGCTGCTGAGCCCTGCAGAAGTCAGTGTTAGAAACTGAGATATGAAAGCTAGGAGCTAAATAGCACCTTAAACCTAGGTTATGGGCGCAACAGCGGAATGTCTAGGCACACTTTTTAAATAACAAGAATACAAAGTTGAAAATGAATAAACTGCAACTAAAATATTATGTTCATTTTTCAAATGATCTATTCCTTCCCCTGCCCACCCCTCTAATATTCTTAAGAGGGTCTCTTCTCCAGTCTTCAGAGAATAGCTGGAAGTAGGGAGGCAGAAAAGGGTCCTCCTTTCCTTCCACTCTGCAGTTTTAATCTGAAATTTTAGGCGCAGTACTGTGCCCAGAGCTCAGAAACAGCTCACACTGATGAAATTCCCTGTAGCAAAATCCACCTAGAACAATGGGCGTTTTGAACACTGGCAGCAGTCCTAGTCAAATCAAGCAGCATTACAAAGCTTCTCTCATTGGCTACCTGCTATAACTGCAAGTCTCTCCAATAGGCAAGACAAGCAAGTCCTAAGTGGCTAAAGTGAGTGCTTAGTGGAGAGTTTCAGGCTAGAATTTGGGGGGGGGGGGGACGGGACTCACTTTTTCACTTAAGCCATGTGAAATTTTCACTTAAGCCATGAGGTGGGCCAATAGCACAATCACCCAACTTACCTCTCACTGGGTGCAGTGTTCGAAACTCCCATTGTTCTAGCATCATTTTACAACAGGGAATTTCATAAATGCGAGCAGTTTCTGAACTTTGGAAGCACCTAATATTTCATATTAAAACTGCCACTGCTGAGGGTTTGGGAGGAGAAATTCCTTCCCGCTAGACTTCCAAGAGATTGCTGCAGCATCAGGTAAGTTGATAGGTTCCACCTGTCAGCTGGCCTTACAGAAAGGCAGTGTTTCCCTCTCAGAAGCCTTGGAATGGCTGCCCTTAGGCTAGGAGTACAGCTGCCTTTTTCCTCCCTCCATCCATCTCATTCCCATCTTGTCTCTACCAATGAAAACGGGCAGGGAGCAAAGCTCTCACTGCCGTGTCTGGCTCTTTCCTCAAGAGAGCTACGAAACTCTCCCCCCACCCATCAGCCTTCACTGAAACTGCTGGAGGAATGGGCTTGTCTACAGAATTAATTGCACAGGAGAAATTAAACCTTGGGTGGAATTTCACACATGTGGGAGATGGAAGGAGAACTAGGGAGAATGATCTAGACAGGAGTGGTGGTTTTCTAACTTCCCATCCACAGTGCACTTGAAAACTGCTGAGCATCTTGGTGGACCATTTAAATATTTTTCTCTGTTTAGCAACTCTAATGCACTGTACTTTACAATGTTAAGGAATTCAAACTGTAATACAATAAAATGCAATGTATAAGAAACAAAAGAAGAAATTTGGGCACCACTATGGGGGGAAAGGGTTTTCAACCTGTTACTCAAAGTAAATCCCAATTGAGTTCAATGGGGCTTCCTCTCAAGTAAAATATGCATGGATCAGGGACCTGAAAACTTTTCTTTTGAACTCAATATGTTTTGTTTAGGTTTTAGCTGCCTTGTTTAATGCACTTTTAATGTATGACATGCTTTTAATTTTAAATATACTAGCCAGTTAGTTATGATGGTTTAAGTAGCACATGTTGAAAGTGTTATCTACTTCAGACTCTCACAGTGATGCTTAAAATCAAAACAATTTTTGGAGTGGGATCATTGTAGGACACTCTAGGTGGGTGTCTCTACCATCAGCTGTATAGGCCTTTAATATGTGTTAACTGTACAGTGGTACCTCGGGTTAAGAACTTAATTCGTTCTGGAGGTCCGTTCTTAACCTGAAACTGTTCTTAACCTGAAGCACCACTTTAGCTAATGGAGCCTCCTGTTCTCATCCTGAAGCAAAGTTCTTAACCTGAGGTACCATTTCTGGGTTAGCGGAGTCTGTAACCTGAAGCGTATGTAACCCGAGGTACCACTGTAGTGCCAAAAAGATATATTTATATGAGGGAAAGAGGGTGTAGGGAGAATCCATGGCTTGTCTGCAGAGTAGAGAGAAGGGAGGACCTTTTTGAGATCCTCTTAAGAATATCAGGGGGGCCAGCAGGGGAAGCATGGCTTTGTTTTTGTTTTTTTGCAGTCTTCAGATGAGGACTGGACCTTGTGAAAAATGAACACAATATTTTAGCTGCAGTTCATTTATTTTTCAGCTTTGTATTCTTGTTATTAAAAAGCACACCTAGACATTCATTGTTGCACCTATAATCTAGGTTTAAGGTGCCATTTAGCTTCTAGCTTTCATATCTCAGTTTCTAACACTGGCCCGAAGGTGGATCCCATGGCGAGTCTCATCAGTGGACATAATTTGGAGGCCTCCGGTTAAACAAAAGCTTTATTCTAAACACCACAAAAATGAGGAATAAGTACAGCATCACAAACAGTGCCAAGGAATGAAGTCACAACTGTGCTCATTAACTTTATTGACTATATTTAGATTCCCAATTCAATTATAGTTCTCTATATGTCATATGAAGTAGAATTAAAACAAGATAAAATCACAAATTCATTACAATCTAAAAACAGCACTAGAGCAATTATAATGAATGCTTTAAAAAGCAGTAAAATACAACCATAAAGAAACAGCAAAAAATAAGAATTTAGAACAGCAGAGGTTAAAATTACTGTCTCACTATAAGAACAGCAGTAGCAGAGAAAGAGAATGCCCAATTAATGACATCCAATATAGGCAGAAAAATTGTTTTCACTAGAAATGTTTACAAACCAACCCAGAATATATTATTTGTCATCTTGTATAATTCTAATACAAAACACAAAAAGACAGGGGGAAAGTTCCCACACTTGTTCCCTTTATATGTCTATAGTATATTATACAAATAAAAATAACTCCTGTCCTCCTCTGCTGAACTCTGTTCAACAGGGTATTCCCAAAGAAGTGTAACAGCCACACATACATATATATGCATACACACAGAGAGAGAGAAGTCTATTGGAAATTCACATTGCAATACAGTACATCATAAGCTCCTGGCCTTTCTAGAGTGTTACAAGCATGATTGATGTTTTATGGACTGGAAGAACCATGGGAGGGCTGAGACTGCAGGGAGGGGAAGGTGGTAATGAGAGGGGAGCTTTATCAAACAAAGCGTATGGAAAAACTCTGGCATCCTGTAAAACATTCCTGCATTTGTGTAAGTGCACTTATGTTAATTTACATTTACAATAGACAAAGATGTATCTGGCCCTGTCTCAGCAAAACAGCAACTTCAACTGTACTCTTTAGGGTGCAATTGTAACATCTTCCAAACTACAGTAATGCAAATTCCCCCAAATCATTGTCAGGATATTTATACAAACGTCAGACTTACAGGAAGCCATTTGCAAGGGGCAAGTAACACTTCCACGCAGACAACTAGCTTGTCAGGCCCTAAAGACAGCTCACAGTACAGTGGTACCTTGGTTTACAAACTTAATCCCTTCCAGAAGTCTGTTCTTAAACCAAGGCATGCTTTCCCATAGCAACGGTGGATTCAATTTACAAATGGAACACACTCAAAAGGAAGCAAAACATGTTGTTATTCCAAGTCAAAGTTCACAAACCAAGACACCTACTTCTGGGTTTGCAGCGTTCTTAATCCAAGTTGCTCATAAACTAAGCTGTTCTTAAACCAAGGTACCACTGTATACTTTTATCATCTGCAAGATACTGACACTTTTTACTACCTTCACCTTTGGTAATGTTATCTTTCTGACCTTCCTTGAGGAAGAGGAACTTCATGCCAGTGATCTTGCCTAACAGATTTGCTTGCCTGAGCTAATAGATACACCCCTTATGACTAAGTTTGTAAACATATTTCTCAAAGTTGTTTTCTTTTTCTGTGCTTTCATTTACACTTTAGTTCTCCTGTAACATCACATAGTATAATAAATTCTGCTTTAACACTGCATGTTTTACAGAGTAATATAACTGGTTTAGCCAAAGGCAGCAGTAGTACCTACCCACACCTTAGCTCCAGGATGGAGTTGCACAGGAGATTCAAGCAAGCTAATAGCCTCTCTCAAACACAACACACTTAAGAGCAGCCATGTAGCTTTTCCCCCATAGAACGAAACCTCAGAAAACAACATTAGAACGTCTCCTCACTTTAGTGACAAGATGCAATCCACAACCCATTGAACTGCAAAACTCCGACTGAGTTTTGCAAATTCAAGAGAGAGGCTTTTCAAGTACAACTCAGACATTTTAGAGAAAAAGAGAAGTTACAAGAGCACAGCTGAAACACTGTAAAGCACCCTACTATTGATTTACTTCCTACTGGAAAGATGAAAAGAACTCAAAGTGAAACAACTGAACACAACATACAGTACTCGGTTTCCATGAGCGTACTGAAAATGTAAAGCAAGTGTCTCAATGTTTATTACCACCATGAAATGAACAAAAGGCCAAACATGGAAAATCTTACATTTGCACCACAACACACATCTCAATTATGTAAATATTGACTGAGGCCATGTGTACACACAGAGGAATCAAATTACCCAGCATTTCCTGTTGAAACTTTCCCTCCCCATATGTTTTATTGCACTATATCCACCTTCCAGCATACTGTGGCCCAGTACACTGACATGGCTTAAATTCAAAAATACAAGAGGCACCTTCCAGCACATTAAACACAAACAGCCTCTTCAGCAACCAACCAACCAATCTTTACTGTGGCAAAGTTAGCAACAGCAACACAGCCTCTTCAGCCTACTCTTTGGTGGGTTTTGTTTTTCTCGCTACTGCTCTCTCACTGGAACAAAGAAGCTAGAAAGAAATTTCTGCATTCTTTCCCATTTGAAGGCAACAAACCCCTTGGCCACCTCCTCTCTCCAGGACAATGCCTTGCCTGCCAGCACATGGTCAGGATCACATCTGCTAGACTTCCTTCTCTAAGAAAGTAATACAAGGTAGGCAGAACTGTAGCATTCTTGAGCCCACAAAACTGTAAAACAGAACTGTAGAGGCCAAGCATTCCTGAACCCACAAAATGGGAAGGAGAAAAATGAGGCCTGCAAAAACATTCAGGGATAGATGAATGCAAAAACTACATATCCTGAGCTTTGGGAGGTAATTCTTCAAATGATCCATCTTTCTAAAAAGAGTAGAAAATGTGATCCCTCCAACATCTCCAGCCCAGGATGGTCCCCTGCTGAGAAAGGGTCTGTAATCGAAGACTTCCTGCTCCTCTTGCAGGCATCCTTTCCTTGCCCCCCCCCCCCCAGCCTTAGCATCAGTGGACCATAGAGAGGGAAAAGGCCACAAAGGAAATGAGAAACAAGCTCAGGATTTGGGGTGGGAAGTTATATAAGGAGGCAGCATAAGGAAAAGGAGATGCACTGTTGTTTGCACACGACAGACAGTGGGAGAATACCGAGAGATCAGAGAAAATGATTTAATGGGATCAGGAGTGCAGAATCTGAATGCGGAGTCTCACCAGGAGGGGATAAGAAGAGGAACAGGAAATCTTACACAGAACTGGGAAAGTGAGGCAACGGCCACGAGGCAGAGCCTGTCAAGGGTTACCACAACTTTAAGGCAGGGAGAAACCCCAGCAAGACCAAGGGAGACGCGGTGCCTCTTCAGGCTGCTGCCCCCCCCCCCTTTTGTTGCTCTGGCGTGTAAGGTGCAGGAAAGGGCGGGGCGGGGGGGCAAGAGGAGGCAAAGCTAGGAGAGAAGGCGAAGGCCCCTCAAGCAACAGTGAAGCGGAATAAGGTTGGGGAGGAAGAGGGCGGACTCAAGAGACGACTGAGGGAGGGGGTCGTGGGAAGAGCAAAATCCCAGAGATCTTTTTGTTGCCGGGGGGGGGGGGAGCTGGAGAGACGGGTGTTTAAATAAAGCTGCCGGGCGGGCGAAGGGCCTGGACGTGTCCCTGGAACAAAGGAGAGCGGAGTCTGGGGAGGGGGAGGGGAGCGAGGAAGATGAAGGTGCCTGTCAGCCCCCCCCGCCCCCCACTCACCGCTGCAGCACCACGAGGAGGGCGAGCCCTGAGGGAACTTGGCCGAGTCGGGCGCCAGGCAGACGCTGGCGCCGAGGTGAGGGCACTCCATGGCGGCGGCTGCGAAGGGCCGGGGCGCGACGTGAGGCGGGCGAGGCGAAGCGCAGGCCGGGACTGAGCGGGGGGGGGGAGGGGGCAGGCCGGGGCCCGGAGAGGAGCGCTCGCTCCGCCTTTTCTCGCGCGCGCGGGGTAGCGCCGCTACTGCGCCTGCGCCGGCCGGCACCTCAGCGCCCGGGAACCCTCGAGCCGCCCGGCCGCCATCGCGGTCTTCCTCACAAGCGGCGGCCCTTTCCTCCTGCCGCTTCTCAAGGCGAAGTCCCAGTCTCGGAGGACCACTCGAACCCCCCAACTTCGAGAGCTCCCGCCGCCTCACGGAGCTTCCGGAATCGTAGTTACGGGAAGGCGAGGCGAAAGGAGCCCTCGGCCCAAAAAGGCAGAGTTTAGCGGGGGGGGGGCGGGCGGGTAGAGCAGCTCCCCGCTCGGCCTGTTGGTGTTGTTTATGTGGCGCGAATGGGAACCGGAAATGAGCGGCTCTTGGCTTTGTCTCTCGGGGAGTTTGACGGCGCTCAGGCCCCGCCCCTTCCTTCCCCACCACTCGCTTCGCCAAGGAATCCAGGCTCCGGGTTTGTGTTCCCACCGCCTAGTTCGGCTTTCCCAGCGACGGCTCTACGTAGCTCCTGCTGTTCCCCCTTTCGCCGCTAGGGGACGGAGCAGAAAACGTGCGGTGTCCTCGTTGCCATCGCTGCCGCCTTGCGCTAATCCTGAGATGAAGGCATCGCCATCAAACTTTTCCCTTTTTAAATTATTATTAATTTCCGCAATTGCTGCTAGTGGTCGCCTTATAATGGTAGCTGAAAATGATTATCAACACATTTCCCACACAAACACATGCACAATCCAGTAAAATCCAGTTAGTAATTAAAGTTACCAAAAGTAGAAAACAGCAGCTGAATAACTTAGCAGCTAAAACAAATCAATGAAAGGGGTTGAGCAGAAGACACAAAAACAAACATTTTTGTTGCTGATGATGTCCCCAGTGAGGTGTGCCTGACACCCACTTGCATTTCTTCACAACACACATCATTTGAACCTTGACAAATATGACTTTATGATCTTATTTATTACTACATTTATATCCCTCCTTTTCTCCAAAGAAGTCAACCTAGCGTACACACTTCACCCTGTGAGGTAGGTTAAGCCGAGAGTGAGTGTCTGCCAAAGTCACCAAGTGGGCTTCATGGGTGAATAGGGATCTGTGTTTTGCCCTCCCAGGTCCTAATCCAGCACTCTAACCACTATGCCACACTGTTTGAGCATAGTGGGGGTCAAGTACCATCTAAAAATTACTTTATAAAAGTTTTATTTTGAAGTGATTCTGCACAAACTGCAGCTTACAGATCAAGCACAAGGGAAGCCCCACATAGAGCTCACTGCAGTAATCAAGTCTTGAAGTACAGTGGTACCTGGCAAGACGAATGCCTTGTAAGACGAAAAACTCGCAAGACGAAAGAGTTTTTCGTTTTTTGAGTTGCTTCACAAGACAAATTTCCCTATGGGCTTGCTTTGCAAGACGAAAACGTCTTGCAAGTTTGTTTCCTTTGTCTTGCAAGTTTGTTTCCTTTTCCTTAAAACCGTGCATTCAGGGGGTGCAGTTGCGACTTGACTTCAAGGAGCAACTCATAGCACGCGGTGTGGTAGCCTTTTTGAGGTTTTTGAAGACTTTGGTGATTTTTGAAGCTTTTCCAAAGTCCGTGCTTCGCAAGACGAAAAAATCGCAAGATGAAAAAACTCGCAGAACGAATTAATTTTGTCTTGCGAGGTACCACTGTAATCAATTGTAAGGGAAACCTATGCCGGGAAAATTTTGTATTTAGAGGAGATAGGTCAATTGGTTTATACAATTCTTCCTCATTGCTTAGGGAGAAATGTGACTCATCAACCTGGGAAAGTTGCCAATCTAGGAGAAGGAAAATCTGATCTGAAACCTCTGATGCCTTTTGGGATATTTTCAAGAGAGAGAGAGAGGCTGGGGAGTAAACACTACGTGGAGTGGAGTCACCTAGACAGTTGGATGGCCTCTTGGATGCCTCGGTCCAACAACTATTGCAGACAGGCTGCTGCCAAATGTATTGTTCTGCTTTCCTTTGGACCACATCAGTGAGACTGATGTCCAGACAGCCCAGGACCTTCCTACGCACTGCCCAGGCTTGAGCCCCAGGGAGGTCACTTCAATGTTGCTAACACAGTGTTTTGGCTTCACCCCTGGAGGCACGCTTCATTGTCTCTTGGGACAAATGAATGCCAACCACCTCACTGCTTATTGGTACAATCTCTTTGGGATTGTCAACCGTTTTTGGTTTGCTTTATTGTTTTGACGTACTGTTTGTGCTCTAATAATAAGTAGCAGCAGGGTTTGGGAAGATCCACATGGCCCGGCTTAGAGGCTGAGTGCCTGCCAGTAGTAGTGCAATTGCAGAGTTAATTAAGTATGCTGGCCCCTGTATTTTGGACTAGCTTAACAGGTGGGAGGAATTTATATATTAGACCCGCCAGCTAAGGGTTCAAATTATATAAATCTCTCGGATGGGGTCAGACTTTAGAACTTCAATGTAGACGCTGACCAGGAGGGTGTCATCTTCCTTTTTTCTTCATTCTTAATAAACTACATAAAGTTTGGCTTTGGGATATTGCAAATATTGTTACAGGCTTGCAGGATTAATGTAAAATCTCCCATGAACGTAAGTCACTTGGTTCATGCTACAGAAGGGGATGCCAAAGAAATGCAGGTTGCTCAGATCCAGAGAGCTGGTTGTTTATAAGCGGAGAGCAATGTTGATGAAGTTTTGTTTTGCCCTGGAGAAAGTTAAGTATACTAGATGCTATCTCAGGGTCCCTGGTTAAATATTTGCTTAGGGTCCAAAAATCCATCTTTGTTAGAGGGCACAGTAGGGGTCCAGCATTACTGGACAGTCTTTTTAGTGTAACTGGCCTACTGCGCAAGGCACTTTTGTGTAAAAATAAATAAATAAATAAATAAGGCTTAAGAGATTTCTACTTGCCTCCCCTTCCATTACAGGGATTTCCCACCCACCCAATTATGCTGACCTACCTGGAGTAGCTGTGACCTTTTGCATGCAAACAAGTGTTTTCTCACTGAGCTACACACACACACCAAGTAAACTGCCTTGGGTAGTTTTTTGTGGGAAAGTGATGTATATTTAGAACCAATACAATCACAGCGGAGGAAGTGACCTTTTGAAATAACACCGAGGAGAGGACCTTCGGTTCCAGCAGCTTAATTTTGAAGTCTTTCAAGCATGGTAGCTGTGGGCATTGGTCTCCAAAGAAAATACATTTTCTCCCATACTATTTCCACTGCTGAGCACCAGGGGGCACCACAACTCATACTTTTTTTAGACACAAGTGCCTTCACTTAACAACAAACTAATTCTTTGTGCATTGCTGTTATTTCTGCATCTTTCAGTGGTAACCCGTGAAAAACGAGATGGTCTGAAGTCATTGAAAACTGTTTGGTAAGTTGAAATTTCTGGTTTTGGAATACACTTTCAGATATTCTGTTCTGATAATCAGCTTTTACACCAGGCATAGGCAAACTCGGCCCTCCAGATGTTTTGGGACCACAACTCCCATCATCCCTAGGTAACAGGACCAGTGGTCAGGGATGATGGGAATTGTAGTCCCAAAACATCTGGAGGGCCGAGTTTGCCTATGCCTGTTTTACACAGTATTCTAAGTAACTGGGAAGGTAAATGAAAAAGATATCGTATTAATAAAGGAAGAGAGAAGACAGGCTAGGACTAAGCAAATGAGGAAATCAAATCTAAGTGTAAGTCAAAAGAGCCAGGTTTCACAGTTAGAGAACCAGAACATGGGTGTAGCCAGGGGGCAGCTGCTCCCCCATCAAGTTAATAAATAAAAATACTTAGCTAAAAGTAGAAATAATCAGAACGCTTGAAATTGAAATGCTCATTGAGGTCACTTGGGTGATGAGTTTGGCACATTTTAGTGACACATCTGGCAACCCAACTGAGTGATAGGCTGTGTTTTGTGAACTCACAAATTTGCATCACAGTTAACACTCTTCTGGAAGCTTCTCGTGGTTTCCAGCATTTTCTCCTGAGAGTGCGCACTTGCAGGGGCTGCCTAGGAACTGTTGTTGATACAATTCATTCCGAATCTGATGATGACAAGTGGGTGTCCTTGTCCTGGCTATGCTCAGGAGCCAGAGGTCTTACCTTTCCAGCAACCAGGTGGCTCAAAGGAGGGACCACCTATCCTCAATCTTAGCGGCAGAGAATCCTTCCTCCTGAGAAGAACCCTTACTCATGAGCAGCCCTTTATTCTGGAGCAACATAGCAACTGGGCTTTCAGGCATGGATTTTGTCATTGACTTGCAGCCTGAGCTTGGACCTTTCTCAATCTGCATTCTTGAGGGCTGGGGGGGGGGGGGCTCAGCCTCTCCATCTAAATGTGCTGGGAATCTGTTGACAATTAGATTGGATCCTCTGGAGGCGGCCGTAAGGAGCCCCCCCCCCCCCAAATTCATAGGGTCTTTAAGGCTAGCAACAGGGGGCCCTGCCTGCTCTCCCAGGTCTTGGGCCAAGAGGAGGTCCAGGTCATCATCAAGCAGTCAGTTTCTGACTCTGGGTCAGTTTCTGACTCTGGCATTTTTAAGGGCACCCAAAATATTCTTTTAAAAAAATACTGGTTTTTTACAAGAACAAATTCAAAATAATAAAAAGAAAAAACTTTTACCATATCCATATATGAGATTCTCTGAATCCCATGACTTTCCCCCATCCCCTGCAAGGGTCCTTAACATAATTTTTCTAAAACTACATATCATTACTGTCAGAGTTGCCTCTAGGTCCCAGCTCACAGAGGACCAACGCTAGTCAGTAATAACGTATAAAAGTCTTTATTGAAGATTAGTTTCCATTTCCAAACCGCAGCGTGCAACTCTACGTCTTAGAACCTAGACCGGCGAAGCTCCATCTGAGTCTCCGCCTCCTAGACACCAGTTTAAGACTCTAGCCTTACTCCACCTCTTCCGTTGTTCTTTCCTCCTCTGGGTCCTTCTGCCCCCTGGGGTTTCCTCCTTTCTGGACTCTTCTGACGCTGACCCCCCTGAGTCTTGCCCCTCCTTCCGGCGGGCTTTAGGACCTGGCTCCCTATCCGGGCTACCTGCTGTGCCGCTCGCCTGTACATTTGAACTTGACGCGCGCGCCCAGCCGGTAACTTTCCTCTTGACCGTTTCCCCGCTCTCCGATGGAGGCGTGGTCATTCCTGACTCATCTCCTCTCGCTGGTGGTGAGAACACTGGTCCCGATGCCTGGGACTCCTCCCCCCGCACTGCGCTCTGGTGGGGAAGCTGGTCCTGATTTCCAACTGCTGCTCTGGGAGTCCCCGCTGGCCCCTTCCTTCTGGGGTTTCCCCCTTGGCACCCCCCTTGCCCTGGCCATCGGCGCTCCCTTCTGTGAATCTTCCGATTCGCTGGAGAGGCTCATGGAATCCCTCTGACCACTGTCACCGCCTACGCTCCCCTCGGATTCCTCCCCCTCGCTCTCCATTTCCTCCCTCTCCTGTGCCTCTGCTCCTGAGCCCCTGACATCCATCCCCCCCTCGAAGCCCCCCTTCCCCCCTCCCCCTCTTCAGGTGCGGGTTCTGGGTGCTCCAGTGTTGTGGGGGTGAGTGCAGGATACAGTTCGTCCCCCGTGGCGTGCAGCCAGCCGGATAAGTCCGGGAAGTCCTCCATGGTCTCGTCGACGGCGATCTCCTCTGCTTCCATCTCCTGGGCGGTGTGTTCGAACCCGGGATCTTCCCCCAACTTGCCCATGACCCCCTTTTCCCCTGTCGCCTGGGGTGATGCTGCGTGCAATGACCCTCTCGGCAGTTCTCTGCGCCACCCCACCTCAGGTTGATCCTCCCACCAATAGGAGCCCCCTGTGCCAAACCCCGAGAGCGATCCCTCTGGAGAGCTAGTCTCTAGCGTCGTGTCCTCAGCTGAAGAGAACCCCTGAAACGTGCTGGCTGAGAGTGTGGGTGTGAAAAGATATTCGTCAAAATAATCTGCCGGCATGGGCCTGTGTGGGAAAATTGCATGGAATTCGTCTTTGAGCCATTGCTCCTCCACAGCATAGTCCGGTACCCACCTGTTAGCGCTGACCGGGGTGTCTTCCCTGGCAAGGAGATATTCAATCCCTTCCTCCCCCCATCTCGAGTCTAAAATCTCTGTGGCCTCGTTGAGTGGCTCCCCTCTCGGTGACCCCCCCTTCATGGGCGCTCCCCTGAGCGGGTCTGGTGCTGTCCCTGGCGCCTGAAACCTGTGAGGTGCCTTGTAGGGCGTGAGCACCGATCTATGAAAGACCGGGTGCATTCTGGATCCCTCCGGGAGTGTCAACCGGAAGGCCACTGGATTGATCTGTGCCTCGACTTGGTAAGGGCCTATCTGCTTGTGTCCGAGCTTCTTCTTAGCTAACGATCTGGCCGGCACTGCCTGGGCTGCCAACCAGACCCAGTCCCCCACCCGGATGTCCTCCCCAACTCTCCTGTGTCTGTCCGCTTGCATTTTGTACGCGTGTTTAGCTAGCTCTAACTGCCTTCGGAGTTGCTCGTGGACCTCCTGTAACTCTGCTGCCAAGGCCTCTGCTCCCTGCGGCTCCCCCTCCCTCACTTTCTCTAAACCCGGGAAGGTTCTGGGATGCCGCCCATTGTTGGCGAAAAACGGTGTCACCCCCGTAGACACGTGTTTCGTGTTGTTGTAGGCAAACTCGGCCAGCGGTAGGTAGTCCACCCAGGTCAAGGGCTGCTGGTTCGCGTAGCATCTCAGGTACTGCTGCATGATGGCGTTGACCCTCTCCGCTTGTCCGTTAGTCTGCGGGTGTCTTGCTGACGCTAGGCTGACCTTGACGTTCAGGATGCCCATCAGCTTCTGCCAGAAGTTCGAGATGAACTGGCGCCCCCGGTCGGACAGGATAGACCGTGGTAGGCTGTGCACCTTGAACACGTGGTCTATGAACAGCTTGGCGGTCTGCTCCGCTGTGGCCACCTTCGCGCAAGGAATGAAGTGGGCCATCTTGGTGAACAAGTCTACTACCACGAGTACTGCTGTTTTGCCCCTCGAGCTGGGCAGATCAGTGACAAAGTCCAGGGCCACCCTCTCCCACGGTTCGAGCGGGGTCTGTAGCGGTTCCAACAGTCCCGCCGGCGGCCTGTGTACTGGCTTGGCCCTTTGGCAGGTGTCGCACCTATTGACGTAATCCGCGACTTCTCCCCGCATTTTGGGCCACCAAAAGTCTCTGGCTACTAATTCCACAGTCTTCTCTTTGCCGAAGTGCCCAGCGCTGGGCGCGTCGTGTAACTGTTGCAGTACTCTCGCGTGAAGGTCGTCTCCCGGCACATAGAGGGCCCCTTTGCGGATGAGCAGTCCGTCGCGTATCTGGAACTCATCGTCCTTCGCTGTGCCGCTGCGCACCTCCTCCATCTTGGCTCGTGCGAAGGAGTCCGTCTGCAGCGCGCGACGTACTGCATCCAGGTCCACCGTGGCTGAGGCGCATGCCCACGCCTTCGGTGCGAAAATGTGCTTGGCTGCCGCCGGTGCCTCTTCCTCGAGATACTGCGGTTTCCTGGATAGCGCATCCGCCATGATGTTGTTGTCTCCCGGGATGTATTCTATCCTGAAGTCGAAATCTGCAAAGAACTCCGCCCAGCGGATGTGTCTCTGGTTCAGGAACCTCGCCGTGCGCCAGTACTCCAAGTTCTTATGGTCCGTGCGGACCTGCACTGTGTGCTTGGCTCCGATGAGGAAGTGCCGCCACGCCTTGAATGCTGCATGAATGGCCAGCAACTCTCTGTCCCAGATGGTGTAGTTCTGCTCCGACTTGCTGAGTTTCCTGGAGTAGAAAGCGCACGGCCTCCAGTCCCCCTGCGGATCTCGCTGCAACAGGACTGCCCCCACGGCTCTGTCTGAGGCATCCGTCTCAACCCTCATGGGTTTGCTGGGGTTCACATGTAGCAGCTGTTCTTCGGACGCGAAGAGATGCTTGAGCTTCTGAAAGGACTGCTCCGCCTGCTCCGTCCAGATGAACCTCTTCTTCTTGGAGCTGAGGGTGTCGGTGATGGCCGCCGTCCGCATAGCGAAACCCTTGATAAACTTGCGATAAAGGTTGGCAAAGCCGACAAACTTCTGGACCTCCTTCCAATTGCGCGGGCTTTTCCAGTCCAGCACCGAGCAGACCTTGGCGCTGTCCATGGCGAGCCCCTTGTCGGACAGCTTGTAGCCCAGGAAATCCACCTCCGTCATGTCGAACTGGCACTTCTCCAGCTTGGCATAAAGCCTGTGCTCCCTCAGCCTTTGCAGGACTTCCTTGACATCTCTCTCGTGGGCCTCCAGCGACTCCGAGAAGATCAGGATGTCGTCCAGGAAGCAGACGCACTTCTTGTAGAGGAGACCCGCTAAGACGTGGTGCATGAAGGCTTGAAAACAGTGGGAACCATTTTGTAATCCAAAAGGCATAACTCTATATTCATAGGTGCCTAGCGGCGTAAACATGGCCGTCTTCCACTCGTCGCCCTCCCGCACGCGTATGAGATTGTACGCTCCGCGTAGATCCAACTTGGTAAAGATGCGACCCTTCCTCACCGTCGCCAGCAGGTCATCGATTTTGGGCATGGGGAAGGCTGTGGGCTTGGTTTTCGAATTCAAAATTCTGTAATCAACTACAAGCCTCTTTTGGGGCGTGTCCCGCTTCCTCACAAAAAACACGGGACTGCCCCCCACTGCCTTGGATTCTCAGATGAATCCCCGCTTCAAGTTGTGATCTATGAACTCCCTGAGTTCCTGCATTTCATCCTCAGACATGGAATACAGTTTCCCCGTCGGCAGCGTCGCCCCCGGCAGGAGGTCAATCTTCCAGTCGTAGGGCCTGTGGGGAGGCAGCTTGTCCGCTTCCTTCTCGCAGAAGACCTCCAAAAACGCCTTGTACTTGTCGGGTACTGCTTGCAGCATGCCTAGTCGCAGTTGTGGAGCATCCTCTTGCCCCTCATCCTCCTGGTTAGTCAGGATGCAGCGTTCTGCGCAGTAGGAGGAGCCGAAAGTCAATTGGTGCTGGTACCATGCTAATGCCGGACTGTGCTGGTCCAGCCAGCTCATGCCCAACACTATGGGAGTGTCTGACAGTTGGGTGACGTTGAAGCTGATGATTTCGCGGTGATTCCCAATTTGCATCACCATTGGCGCCGTTTGCTGTACCACTTGTCCCCCTAGCAGCTCCCTGCCGTCGACTGTTACCACTTTCAGAGGCATCGTGGCAGGCAGGAGCGCTATGCCATGGTGAGTGACGAAATCCACTCCTATAAAGTCTGCATTGCTGCCAGAGTCAATGGTAATAGGGACTTCCATGGTGTGTCCAGTGGGCAGCTGAAGCGATGCCGTGAGTTGCACCACTGGTTTGGGTGGGAGGGGGTCTGTGGGCTGTAAGATCCCTGGGGACTGCTTCACTGACTCGTCTGGCTGGGCCCCAGTGCCTCTGATTCCAGCCAGACTCCGTCGTTTCCCTGCTGTGGTGCACTCTGCTGAACTACTTCTGTAACTGTCGCTGAGGCTGCAGTGTGCTTGTGAATCCTCTGGGGACACTCTTTCGCCATGTGCTGAGCACTGTCGCAGATGTAACACTTCCTGTTCCCTCTAGGAGGCTTCGGTTTGACTGCTCCCGGCGTTAGGGCTCTGGCTGCTGACTGAGCCTTGGCACCACCTAACTCCATCGGCTCCTCTCCCCCTCCCAATGGGGGCGTGGATTGAGCGTGCGCTGTCTCCCTGGGAAAGAAAGGAGGTGCTCTTGCTGGTGTGCGTCCCCAACGCCCTTCGTCCTTGCTCCAGGAACGTTCCTCCAGCCTCACCCCAATCGTCAGCGCTCTCTGGATCACGTCTTTAGTGGTCTGGGGTCGCTCCCCCCTCGCAATTTCGTCTTTCACAGCCCCGTTCAACCCCTCCCAGAACAGGTCCCTGACGGCAGCTGACTCTTTTTCCCATCCCAGTGCGTTGACCAAAGCAAAAAAGCGGGAGTGATATTGCCTTACAGTGGCTCTGCCTTGCTTCAATCCATGTATCTCTTTCCTGGCGATATCTACATCAATCTCTGATAAAAAGCACGCATCCAT
This sequence comes from Podarcis gaigeae, assembly GCF_964106915.1. Taxonomy (NCBI): domain Eukaryota; kingdom Metazoa; phylum Chordata; class Lepidosauria; order Squamata; family Lacertidae; genus Podarcis; species Podarcis gaigeae. Next base: position 5,116,944 of record NC_139690.1, on the reverse strand, counting down.
CGCCTTAAGGAAGGCTTTCACATTTTGGAGGGCTGGATCTTTATCTCGGTACAGATTCCGCAGCCATGCTTTAGCGTCTCCGTGGAGATGCGTTAGTATGAAGCCTACTTTCTCCTGCTCATCTCTAAAGTCCTTCTCCAGCAAATCTAGGGCAAAAACCACGTCTGCTCTGAAGTTAGGATACTGCTGCAGATTCCCATCGAAATGCGGCACAAGGCTGCCTCCTCTCTTTCCCAGCCCAATCCCCTCTGGTCTGGTTCCCGGCGCCCCCTGTTTAGCCAATATTTCCAACCTGATTTGCAGATCCTTGCAGACAGCAGCGGATTCTTCTTCCCTTTTCCTGGATGCCAGTACTTCCGAGTTAAGTTGTGCCACCGCGTTTTGCAGGGCTGTTATTTGTTGTTCGGTATTCATCTTGTCCTGCCTTCGTGAGCTCGCAAAGCACCAATCTTCGCCCCTCGCTGCGTCCACTCACGTTGCGAGGTTTTATTTTTATTTTTTTGAGATGGAGCTTACTGTCAGAGTTGCCTCTAGGTCCCAGCTCACAGAGGACCAACGCTAGTCAGTAATAACGTATAAAAGTCTTTATTGAAGATTAGTTTCCATTTCCAAACCGCAGCGTGCAACTCTACGTCTTAGAACCTAGACCGGCGAAGCTCCATCTGAGTCTCCGCCTCCTAGACACCAGTTTAAGACTCTAGCCTTACTCCACCTCTTCCGTTGTTCTTTCCTCCTCTGGGTCCTTCTGCCCCCTGGGGTTTCCTCCTTTCTGGACTCTTCTGACGCTGACCCCCCTGAGTCTTGCCCCTCCTTCCGGCGGGCTTTAGGACCTGGCTCCCTATCCGGGCTACCTGCTGTGCCGCTCGCCTGTACATTTGAACTTGACGCGCGCGCCCAGCCGGTAACTTTCCTCTTGACCGTTTCCCCGCTCTCCGATGGAGGCGTGGTCAATCCTGACTCATCTCCTCTCGCTGGTGGTGAGAACACTGGTCCCGATGCCTGGGACTCCTCCCCCCCACTGCGCTCTGGTGGGGAAGCTGGTCCTGATTTCCAACTGCTGCTCTGGGAGTCCCCGCTGGCCCCTTCCTTCTGGGGTTTCCCCCTTGGCACCCCCCTTGCCCTGGCCATCGGCGCTCCCTTCTGTGAATCTTCCGATTCGCTGGAGAGGCTCATGGAATCCCTCTGACCACTGTCACCGCCTACGCTCCCCTCAGATTCCTCCCCCTCGCTCTCCATTTCCTCCCTCTCCTGTGCCTCTGCTCCTGAGCCCCTGACAATTACGTTCTCCACAGTTTTCATCGCTCTAAATTATCCTTATTTTTCATTTCTTTACAAGTCCAGCTAACATTTTTATTTGTTCACAATGGTCTCCAGCACAGTTTTTGGCGCTCTGCAGAAATGCAGGAACCATTAAAGGGCTGGAGCTCTTATCAAGGTGCACACGGCTGTTTCTGCATATATATCTTTAATAGTAATTATGTAAAATATATTAATTTGCTGGCAGTTGTGCAGAGCATTTTGCACAAATAAATGTCAACCCATACTGGTTATTGGAGCTGCATTTGAGAAAGCAGCTATAAAATTGTTTTTAGAAGATTTAAGCAAAGATCTGAGAGTTTCCTTTCTCGCTTCGGAATTTTTCTGAGCTTTTCGATGTGTAATTTCCTAAATGCCTGCATTGTTTTATGTTGCTTTGATTCTCTCAAATTACTTGCGATCTAGGCAAGACAGGTATAGGAGCCCTGAGAGAACAAAATGTTGACAGCAGCAAGAATACTCATCGCGAAGTATTGGAAGACACAAGATTTACCCACCCGGGAAGAATGGTAGATGAAAGTGATGGACTATATGGAACTGGCGGAATTGACTGGCAGAATCCGAGACCAAGGTGAAGAGTCGGTGGAAGAAGATTGGAAAAAATTTAAAGTTTATTTACAGAAACATTACAAAATTAAGGAATGTTAGAAGGTTGTTGGAATGAAGTAATGTGGTTTTAGCAGAAATTATATAAAGGATTAGGTTAAAATTGATTTATTAATTGGTGAAAGACGAGAATTACAGTATATTAAGATAAATTATTAGGATAAAAACAAAGCTGGAAAGGATTTGCTGAAACATCTAACTGAACTAGAATACAAAAAAGGGAGGTGTGAGGAGGTCAAGGAAATAAGTAAAGAAAAGAAAGCTATGTAAAGGTTTGATCTGTTTTTTTAATTGTTTGTATTTTTTATGTCTTTTTTATTTTTATTTTTTATTGTTTCTCTTTGTAATCTTTAAAATTTGAATAAATACTATTTTTTTAAAAAAGAGAGAGAGAACAAAATGTTGGCAACGCAAGTAGTCAGAAGGGAGTCAGCCCATATTCAACTTATGCATATCCAGCTGGCCCTGAACCTTCTACTGGGGTTTCTCACTTCCCCCAGCCACCTCCCACTAGTAACTTCCTCCTCCCTCTCAGCCACCCTGTCCATTTGTGACATCACAGGAAGTTTGTAGCCGGTAGCAACTGCTTAGGGATGCATCTGCATGGCCTCCCATGCTGGTAGTGGAAAGGGGAATGTCATGAACGTTACTTAGATGCATTTAGAAATACCTTGATTTAGAAGTAAAAGATAGCTTGCTTAAGCTCTGCTGTTCCCTTCATTGCTGCTTTCGGGGAAAGCCTCGTCGGTTTGTAGCATCCATGAAAGGCAAACACAGATATGGTGAGGGGAATGGCCCTCATTCAACAGTTATCATTCAGCCACCTCCACTGGTCAGCCTGCCAACCTCTGCTGGCTTCCACCCATGAATATCCAGTGGTTCATTCGCCCAGAGCCTGGAGGGCAGCCTACACCGCTATCTGAACATGCAATTCCCAGGCATACCATGTCTGATGGGTGACCTATGTCCAATCTCTCCATTCATACTTACCCCAGCGTCAACACACAAATATCCACACAGCTTTCGTCAATGGCCTTCTGAAGGTGAATTTCAACCAGCTTACATGCACAAACTTCAGCCTCATTGAGCCCTGCGGCATCCCGGGCTAATCACAGCTTCTGCCAGGTCCATTACCAGCTTCCAACCATGGATATCTGCCACTTTCAAGCCATGGTCCTGCTCAGCAGGTACACTTACCTTCTCGTTGCTCCACAGCATCTTATTGATGGATGATGGCCTCCTTCCATTTGCCACTTCCCCTCCATGCGGAAGGAGACCACCAAGTACTGAATAACACAGCTGTTGTCCACCGTGTCCTCTTCAAGCTTTTGCCTTGGGCTTTCCCCTTGGGCTGCTTTTGTATAGCCACTGAGCTTCCATGTGCTTTTGTGACATCACAGGATGTCCACAGCCAATAACAGCAGCTGGAGAGGCATCACCTCAGGCCTCACAATGGTGGGTGCAGCTCAGCAGCCATTTCCCCTTTGCTTGTTTGCTATGTACAGCTCACTCCTTATCTGTAATGACACCAGAGAAAGGCATCCCATAAATCCACCTTCCCATTTTGATTCTCTGGCGCCCTATCTGCATAACCTAGCAATTCCAAAATATAGACGTGCTTTTACTCTCGCAAGATTGAATGTAATGCCCTTGGCTGTACTTGAGGGATGATTCCAACAGATTCCACACGAAAAACGCTTATGTCTCTGTGGAGATGGCAGCACCGAATCGGTGGCGCGTGCCCTTCTGACTTGCACTCTTTATAAAGACTTGAGGAATGAGATTATCACCCATCTTTTACTGTCCATTCCGGGTCACCCAACCACTGCCACAGTGTCCTTTCTCTTGGCAGATCAAGATGAGCAGGTAACAGCAAAGGTTGCAGGGTTTTTAGCTGGGGCAATCAGAAATCCACTATTTGTGTTTTATATAATCTGTGTTTTATATAATCGCCTTTTTATTTCTGTTCTGTGTATATTGCAATGTTCTTTTGTTGCTATGGCCTATGGCTGACGCAAATAAAGTTTCATTCATTCAATGGTCTCCTAAGTAAGTTATGAATTTTTCCCATTCTTTTTTAAAGACATTATCTTCTTGATTCCTGAGTCTCCCAGTCAGTTTTGCCATTTCAGCATATTCCAGCAATTTAACTTGCCATTCTTCCTTGGTCAGTACTGTTTGTTCTTTCCATCTTTGGGCTAGTAGCATCATTGCAGCTGTTGTCACATACATAAATAATCTTTTCTGGTCTTTGGGGATATCGGAACCTTTAATTCCTAATAGAAATGCTTCTTGTTTTTTAACAAATGTTATTTTAAACATTTTTTTTCAATTCATTATATATCAATTCCCAAAAGACTTTGTTATCTTACATGACCACCACATATGATAAAAGCTACCCTCCCTTTCTTTGCACTTCTAACAAATATTGGTGCTTGTTCTATACATTTTGGATAACTTAGTAGGAGTCAGATACCACCGGTACATCATTTTCATATAATTTTCTTTCAGCGTACAACATGCTGTAAAGAGAACCCAAAATATTCAAGACAGACAGAAGAATGTTGCATTCCCTTTAAAAACCACACACCAGCCATTTAGTTGGCTGAGTTGCACCTATATACAAACCCGGTCACTTTTCCTCTATCCTAAACAAAACTGTTGCCAAAATACTCTTACAGACGGTGCTATTTTTGTAGCCATGTGTTCCTTGTAAACCACAGGGGCTGCCAGCATGGACTGTGTTGGTTCAATTCTTTGTTTAGCCAACTCATCAGTCAGCTCTTCCCTGTATTGTGTTTGAAACATTTGACACTGCTGGTGCTAAAGCAGGCCAGTTACAACCCCATCCTCAAATCCTCAATCAGGCCCTGGCTGAGGCATCCAGGGGTTTGGAAGGGCCTCACTGGTCCAACCCAGCCATGCCACCATTCACAGCCTTTCCCACCAAGTTCCCGGGTGTTTCCAGTAATGGTGCCTCTTTTGAACATGAGCCAGCTCAGCTTGCATTCATCCTACCGTGTGGTTTTTTTTTGGAGGGGGGTTGGCACCATTCTGAGGACCCCTTGAATCTGCAGTCCTTTCTCACATCTTTGTGGGAACATCTAAGGGCTGCTTAAGCCCACCTAATGTGGGAGTGGGGTGGGAGAATGCCTGCATGCCTGTGCCTGCATTGCTGCTCCTCTCTCTGGATCCAGGGGTGCCTGGTAAAGTTGGCAGCACTTTCCAGTTGGAAACACAGAATCATACAAATGGGGCATTTGGTCATTTGGGACATTGGAAGGGACATTTAGTCCAAGCCCCTTCCTCCATGAAGGGTCTGCAATGCAGAAAGGCAACTACAGCATCTCTGGCCTAGCTTCCCTTTAATTACCGCAAATGAAGTAATTACCTCCACCTCCCAAGGCAGTCAGGCAACTTAGCGTTGGACAACTCTTGCCATTATAATAATAATAATAATTTTTTATTTATACCCCGCCCTCCCCAGCCAAGGCCGGGCTCAGAGCGGCTTACAAGCAATAATAAAAACAAGATGAATGATTACAAACTTAAAAACAAAAATAAAACACAACAATTAAAATAATGGAACATTAAAATATTAAAATGTAGCCTCATCGCAGGAGGAGAAGGAAAAGAAGGGGAAAAGAGAGAGAGGGGGGGGAGGGAGGGAATCAAACTGGCTCCAAGCCAAAGGCCAGGCGGAACAACTCTGTCTTACAGGCCCTGCGGAAAGAAATCAGATCCTGCAGGGCCCTGGTCTCATGAGGCAGAGCGTTCCACCAGGCCGGAGCCAGAGTTGAAAAGGCCCTGGCTCTGGTCAAAGCCAATCTAACTTCCTTAGGGCCCGGGACCACTAGGGTGTTGTTATTTATGGACCTTGAGGCTCTCCGTGGGGCATACCAGGAGAGGCGGTCCTGGAGGTACGAGGGTCCTAGGCCGTGAAGGGCTTTAAAGGTCAAAAGCAGCACCTTAAATCTGACCCTGTACTCCACCGGGAGCCAGTGCAGCTTGAAAAGCACTGGGTGAATATGCTCCCGTGGCAGAGATCCCGTGAGGAGCCTCGCTGCAGCATTCTGCACCCGCTGGAGTTTCTGGGACAGCTTCAAGGGCAGCCCCGCGTAGAGCGAATTACAGTAGTCAAGGCTGGAGATGACCGTCGCATGGATCACTGTGGCCAAGTCAGGGCGGGAAAGGTAAGGGACCAACTGCTTGATGCGGTGAAGGTGGAAAAATGTCGCCTTGGCTGTTGCTGTAACCTGCGCCTCCATGGAAAGGGAGGCGTCAAGGATTACACCCAAACTCTTAACGGAAGGCAATGGCACTAATTGGGCCCCCGCAAGAGAAGGGAGTTGGTCCCTCATCCCCATGCCATCCCGACCTAGCCATAGGACCTCTGTCTTCGAAGGATTTAGTTTCAATCGGCTCCCACGAAACCATCCAGCCACAGCTTCCAAGCATCTGGTCAATGTGTTTGGGGCCGAGTCGGTGTGGCCATCCATCAGCAGATAGAGCTGAGTGTCATCAGCATATTGGTGACAGCCCAGCCCAAAGCTCCGGATAATCTGGGCAAGGGGGCGCATAAAGATGTTAAAAAGCATCGGGGAGAGAATTGCGCCCTGCGGCACTCCACACACCAAGGAGTGGCGCGACGACATTTCCCTCCCTAGTGCCACCCTCTGTCCCCGACCAGAGATAAAAGAGCACAACCAGTTACGGGCTATGCCCTGTATCCCCACGTCTGCGAGGCGGTGGTCCAGAAGATCATGATCGACCATGTCAAAGGCTGCTGACAAATCTAAAAGGATCAGCAGTCCTGACCCGCCTCGATCCAGTTGTCTACGGAGATCGTCTGTTAAGGCAACCAGAGCCGTCTCCGTCCCCAAACCAGGACGGAAACCGGACTGAAATGGATCTAATGCCGATGTTTCCTCCAGAAACCTACCAAGCTGCTCAGCAACCGCTCTCTCAATTACCTTACCCAGGTATGGGAGATTTGAAACTGGGCGGTAATTGGATAGGTCTAAGGGATCTAATGAAGTTTTTTTTAAGAGTGGACACACCACTGCCTCCTTCAGTTCCCCTGGGAATGTCCCCGTGTCAAGGGACAAATTGATAATTTGTTGATAATTGATAATTAGGACATTTCTCCTAAAGCTCAGCCATGCAGAGACTTGTGAGATGGGGGGTGGAGAGAAAAATGAAGAGAGGCTGCAAAGAGAAGAGAGTGTTAGTTGTCACTAGCATGCTGGGGTGCAGAAAGATCTGTGGGGTGAGGAAAGGGGGCTAGCTGGAGATCAGAATAAACACTAATGGAGGTGCTTCCCTGTGGTTAACCCTGCAAACCAGACTCTTCAGCCTTGCTGTAGTCATCAGTAAACACTTGCTGGGCCACAAGACCTTTGCCACAAGACCAGGCACTATTCCATGACAGCACAACAGATCAGAAACCACATTGTGCTTTGGATATCCATGTGACAACAGCCCAATTGATTATGGGAGCAGCTGGACTATATCCACATTACATGAATCAAATGCTAGCTGACATTCCTCCAATGGAGTTGAAACCACTCAGTTCTCCAAGTCAAGACACGTTCTAAAAAAGAATCTGTCTTAGCTCAATTTTCACAGAACACCTGTGCCAAAACCAATATATCCTAAACCTGCATCTCTCCTCCAGCGCTTCATGGATGCAAATAGGGATGCGCTTGTATACACCCCATTGCCATGTCACGATTTGCAGCCGGGCTCTTCCCTTCTACTCCACTGTCTGCTGCATGCTGTGTGTTCCTCCTTTACTGATTCCAAAGGGAAGTGGGTGCTTGTTTGCTGCATTGAAGAAAAAGTGAATTGTCTAATTGGTTGCTGAATCTTCAATGCTGGCAACAGGACAGCAACCCCCACAGTACCTGAGGGAGAATGGCACAAACAGCTGTCTCCCAACACCTCACTGCTGCTCCTTGCACCCCAGCAGCCATCTTACTCTGTATAAAGTTCGAGTTGGTTCTTATAAAATGCTATCACAATTCCTTACGTTATACTTGTGCAGCTGTACTGAGTGAAATATACAAGTGCACATTCACCTTACACTGACGTGCTAAACACTAGGGTTCAACCCAGGATATGGAACTGAACCCTAAAGAATTACAGTGCTAGCCCCTGACATCATGATGATGATGCATTGTGAAATGTAAAAATAGGGAGAAATAGGATCAGAGGCAGCTAGAGACTTTTAAAGAACAGTAAAAGTGGGCTCAGTAAAACAATATCAGATAAACAGAATGGCCACAATCCAGTACTATTGAATGCACATAAGCTTATTCAAATGAATGAGTTTGAGTGTCCTTAAACAGATTTAAGGACACTCAAACCCATTCATCTGAATAAGCGGAACTGTGGCCAGTTAGAGCAATTTATTTTACTTGCAGTGACTATGAAGAATGTGTCTTTCCTGTTCACAGAGCTCTGTTTCTTGAAATAATGTCCATTTGTGCTCATGAGCGAACCAGAGTCTTCCTGGCCACCTCCCATGCCTCAGCACAGGCAGGTGCCAGAATCCATTCCTTTGAGAGTTCCAGCCGACCCACACAGCAAGCCTTTCATCAAAGCCCATTTTTAACCAAGCAACACTTTAGTAATAACAGTTGCCAGAAGCCCCAAACCTTAAATGAATAACTTGGTCTACCTTTCAGCATCCACCCATATTTTGCTCCCTGCTATAAAAAGGCAAAGGTGCCTTGGCTGTGGGATTAGGTTTCCCTTGCTGTTTGTTTTGGAAAAGCCGTGGAAATGTCAAATGAAAGCCACATTAAGTTTTGGGTCACCATTTGTAAAGCCATTCATGCAGCCCCTTTGCTCAGAATCAAAAGCTTTTTGCTTTGGCCTTTTCAGTCCGAAGACTTGGTAAGCAGGAAGACATACTGAATATAGATTTTAGCACCCAGAAGTTCACCTCACTGCCTTGACCTTATTGTTATTAAAAATAAAATTTAAAATCCGTAACAGACCCACCAGTTGTTGCAGGAACCCAAGCAAGGGAATGTTGTGATCCCACCAAGTCTCAATGTTGTATCCACATGCTCAGTTCTGTTGTGGGAGAAACATACTGAATGGCACTGAGTAGAGGCACCACTGTCTACCTTCTCAATCTATTCACATCCCAGTCTCTAGAAGTCATATCTCCCTCCACCGAGTCTAAGGAAAGCCTGATGACCAGGAGAGAAGCTGGACACCAACTTCCCAAATGTGTTACGTGCACTCCCCCAAACTACCTGCCTCTCCTGTGCTTGGCTGTGTCCAGTAACCTGCTGCTCAAAGCCACCTGGCCTGAATTATTAGCACCAGATGCAGATTGCCATGCAAAAGAACTGGGAGAAGGTTCTATTGTGGTCCTCCTGTCTAAAATGGGGCCCTACATGGCTCACATAGTCATTTGTGCAAGTATTAGCACTGAGTATAGAAACGTATTATACTAGAACTCTCTTAAATCCACAGTCCACTCCATTTATCCCATCCTTTCGGACAGGGACAGACCTTTTGGCCCAAAACTAGAAACCATGTTGACCACACCCCCATCTCTGGAGAATTCGCACATCCCCAGGACCCGACATTTGGCAAAATCATTACAGCACTTCCTAGCGACCCTAACTTGATACACAGAACCCCTGTGGGGTGCTAACTTTCCCCTCTGCACACAGCTGAGCTGCCTGGGTGTACATAGATGCACTATGTCCTAGTTGGCGAATCACCAGCTGAATCCTCAAAAGAGCCTTTGAGAGAAAGGAACCGTTTCTTAGGTCTAAGAAAGAAGACCCTCAGTCTATGTTTAAGCCAGTTAGGAAGAGTTGGCACTCCAGGATACCAATAATGCAACCTCTCTCTTGGTTCTTCCTAAAACACGGAGCCAAAATGTACAAACCCAGTTTTCTCTCTACCTAATTCACTACAGTCCAGGCCAACCTGCCGACACTACCTGCATTCAAGTGGCTGGTTAGAAATGAGCCTGACCCGGACACTGTGTTAACAGGAAGGTCAACCCAATCCAAACTCCTCCTGACCCACCACCTGCCTCTTGTCTTATCCCAAGAACAAAAAACTCAGCAGACACCAACAATAAGGGGTCCTGCATGCAAACACAGAGGGTTTTTCTGCACTGAGCAGCCCCTCCCTCCCTCCTTGCTAAAACGGGACTCTAGCTCTTGTGACTGAACAGGAGCTTCACAATGTGGTGGGTTTTCAAGGCTAAAATGCCCTTAAGAAGAGCAGCAATCAACCAAGAGATGTAGCCTATGGTCGCCTAGCAAAAAGCAGACCTTGGGGGCTCATCAACACTACTTTTTGTCCTAGGATTTTTTTCTGCTTGCATTGTGATTTCTCAGCATGGGTCTGAGAGTCTTTTATTTTGTCTTACCACTTTCCCTGGGAAAACCCATAGTTTACTACTGAATCAGAACAAAACATTAATCTGCAGAAAACCTGATTGACATTTGTTCTGGGTCAGCAGGTTTTCCCAGGGAAAGTGGCAGGACAAGTCCACTTACCCTAAACGGTCAGGCTGCATTGTGGCCTAACCATGAGCCTGGTCAGTGATCCAGCAGCCAGCTGGGGAGGGCTGCAGGTTGCCTGCAGATTGGCCTATGGCAGGCAGGGCTGGGTCCAGGGATTCCCCAGGGGGTGGGCTCAACCAGCCAATGGGCCTTGCTTGGATTCGTCCCCTGGGGAACAAATTGAGGTAAGCCCAGCATTCCTCCTCAGTTTTTCTGTTGGATCTCCCACCGTTCCTCCCCTTTTTCATGTGCTCTTCTTTCATACTAAGACCTTGCTATAGACATTATTGGCTGCTATATTCGGAGACAGGCAGGAATTTTTCCATTTGGCAAATTGGCACTGGCCATTTGCTTTTCACCTACCTCATAGCAATCATCACAACTCTTTGTGAGGTTAGGAACTGGGTAAGCCTTAGTTTTGGCTGGAGCCTGGAGGGAGTTTGTAGCCTCCACCTGCCCCTCCTTGGTTGTTGTTTTTTAAAAAAATATTTTTATTAAAGTTTTCTTGGTTTACAAAGGTATGCGCAATGCCTCTTTTTTCAAGGTACATTTTCCATAGGTCAGTTTCATTTGTTGAGACATTAGGGTTACCTTGGTTAAGGGTATTCCATTTACAGGATCCGTGAGGGGTTGCGTTTGTCCAACGCCCAGATGGGGGTTAGGGACATAGAACTCCTCCAGAGGGGACCCCTTAGGGGGTGCCTCTATTTGATGTAAGTCTTAGGGGCCCCCATGTTGTGGTTTCCCCTTAGATACACTCCCAGCAGATGGGCTAGAGTTGATTAAATGGCTTCGCCTATGCCAAACTGTTCACATCTGTATCCAATAAAGTTGTAACCTATTTGAACCCAAAACCTATATTCTGCTGTCTTGTATGGTTCTTCCATCATACAGGGAGTGAGTGGGTCACAGGGCCTTGGCATGCAAAAAGAAAAACTTTGGGGACTCATGCCTAGAAATCATGGGACAACAAGTGTGGATGAGCCCAGTGCCTCTCAGCTTCCCTTGTGACATTGGTAAGAAAAAGCATGTCACAACAACAGCAAAAAAAGAGCTGAAGCAATAGAAGCAGCTTTGTTATTACAGAAGAGGCTATTTATGGAGGGATCCAGCTTCAGGGTGAGGGATAGCCAGGCACAGTGTGTGAGAAATCCAAATCCTTTCTCTCTTACCTCACTTGCTCCCTTTTTAACTAGACGGCCAGCCTCTCCAGCGCACGCAGACAGAGCAAATATAGTGATTTCACCAGTGCATCCCTATGATTTGTGTTCCATATAAAGCCCACCTTGAGCATCAGATATTCAGCTGCAAGCAACTGCCATGTCTAGGAGTGCTTGCATGACTGGGGAGATGAGGGTGGATGGAGGGGGCAGGGTGGCTGGTTGCAATTGTCTTAAGCAATGACAGCTCAAAGTACTGGTGCTGAAAGTCTCCAAGTGCGGGGAACAGAATACCTGAACGAACACCAGCCTGCCTCTGTGCTGAGATCATCATTGGAGGGGCAACTTGGGTGAGGGCCCTCTTGGTGGTAGCCCCATTTATGGAATGCTTTTCCCAAGCAGAGCTGCCTGATGCTTGCTTTGCTTTCCAGTTCCAGGCTGTCCACCATCCACCCCACTTGAGCTTTTTAACTGAGATTACTTTATTGCTTCCCATTTTGTGCTTTTTATTTTCCTTATGATCTAACCTGCTGAATGACAACTTCCATCATCCCTGGCCATGCTGGCTGGGGCTGCTGGGAAGTGGAATCCAGTAATACAAGGCCACAGATGTAGACTGGCTTCCAACCATGGGCAGGATTGCTTATCTTTCTACTGGTTAGGCAGTTGGCTGGCCACATGGAGAACCTTATCCAGCTCAGGGCTGTCTCATGGAGCAGGTGGCGATGGGCATCCTTGGCCTCCCTGCTGCTTGGATTCCTTTGAGGTTGGACGCGTGTAGATTTATATACAGTGGTACCTCGGGTTAAGAGGTTCATTCTTAACCTGAAACTGTTCTTAACCTGAAGCACCACTTTAGCTAATGGGGCCTCTTGCAGTCGCCGTGCTGCCGCCACGATTTCTGTTCTCATCCTGAAGCAAAGTTCTTAACCCGAGGTACTATTTTTGGGTTAGCGGAGTCTGTAACCTGAAGCGTATGTAACCCGAGGTACCACTGTACCACCCTTCACCACAAGATCTGAGGGCGGCTCACAATATTTTAGATGCTTAATTCAGTCCCGTTCTCTTGTCTGCTATTAGCTTGCTGGTTTCCCTCTCGCGTTTCTCTTTTAAAAGTTCCTTAATGTTTTATTGTCCATTCCTAGGCGCCGCTGCTCCAGCGCCCACAACATTCCCCAGAAAGGGGCAGCGGGGCACCCACGTTTTTTTGCGCTCCCGCGACGCTGCTCCTCTCGGCTTCCCGGGCCAGACCTGAGCCAGGAGCGGAGCTGCGACTGCGCCAAAGGAAGCGCGCGACAGAGGCCGGCGCAGCTGCGCTCCTCCGCCTCTCCGCTCGAGCCGAGCCGAGGCCGGGCGGGAAGGAGCCGGCTGCTCCCGGGGCCGGAGACGGGGCAGTGACGCAGCTTCCCTCCCCCCCCCCGGGCCAGACCAGGGAGACTTAAACGCACAGGGGCCGCGCCAGGCAGGCACCTTGCGCCCGGTCCCCGGACTAAGCTGGGCGGCCTTTGTCCAGGGCCGGAATTAGGTTTGATGAGGCCCTGAGCCCTGAAGGTGATGGCGCCCTTTATATGTCCAGCTGTCCTTTGTCCACAACAAATGGTTGCTGTTTTTTTGTGTTGAGTATATGCTATATGGTAATTGATGGACCTAACAGGTATCTCAAGCCATTTGCACATGTTTCCAAGCAACGAGTCTATGCTTATTTCAGTCCAGTACTCTTGTCTACTATTAGACAAGCAGAATGTAGGCACCCTATATATAGAAATGAGCAAACCAGTGACATTTTAGGAGCAGGTTAGCAGGCGGGGCCCATGACTTACATCATAGGAGCCTACATGACACACAACACTGTTGGTGTATGTAGGTTTTATTTTATTTGATTTTTATCATATATTTTGGACATGTACATCCAGGTGTTTTTTTCCTTTAATTTTTTAGGGGCCCCCAAGTGTGTGGTACCCGAAGATATAGCTTGTTTAGCTTAAGTGTAATTCCGGCACTGCCTATGCCATGGATTGTTTTGTTTTCAGTCAACGCGAGGAGATGAGGGAGAGTACAGACTTTACAATAAGCAACCATGCAACCAAAGGGTCTTCAAGTGGGAGTTTGACCAATCTGAGCAATGGGGAACGAGCCACATGAAGGTCCCCTCAGCAAGCCCAGCTGCCTCTGGGAGCTTCAGGAGAGCAGGGTGTGATGGATGGCTCTTGAGATGGCCTGCTAGGAGTGGCAGCAGAGGGGGAGGGGGCACTTTCTGGTGATAGCGTCTAGGACAAGTATCTTTGTGTCCAGAAGAAATGTTGTAAAATGATATATAGGGAAGCCTTGCATACCACAGTTGTGGAGAGAAAAGGACTTTCATTGCAGTGTGGGAGCTTGTGACCCTTGCAATAACACAATTGCATGTTCTGAATCTACAAACAAACCTTTGTCCCAATAAGTTGACAGATAAACCAGTTCAACAAACATCCCCTCTCTAAAGACATGGTGCGGAGAGCTGATTGTTGTGGGAATCCGGATGTGTCCCTCTGATGGAAGCCTGAAGACATGGTTTGGAACTTCATATTGTGTTCCCACAGACAGCTTTGGAGACTGAAACAAGCCTTTTGGTCCCCTGTGGTCAGGTTTGAAAATGAATGGCATTCCAGAGTCAAATGGCACAGATCACGGTTTGACAAATGAATAATTTGAGAATGAATAATGTCAAGCTTAAAGAAATGCAAAATGTGGCTCCCAAGTGATTGTGGTATTCAACTAAGTTTTACTCAGCATTAATTACGCACTTAAGTTACTGAACATGACTGTTTTATTGATTGATTGATTGATTGATTGATTGATTGTATTTCTATACCACTCTTCATCTGAGGATCACAGGGTGGTTTAAAATATAAAACCAAAAAAGTAAGAAACAAAATAGTAAGAAGCAAAAACAACACCCCCACCCTTTAAAAGGCGATAAGTTAATATGTCTACTCTGAATCAAACTTTGTTGCAACCCTTTAAAAGGTGTTTCTGGCATGTGGTTCTGTATACATGGCTGTAAATTTTAATTGATTGATCAGACAGATTGAGAAGCCAAACTTTGATCAACTAAAAAGGTGTGCTTAATGAACCAGGCAGTAGATTAGAAAAAAATGTTTCGATACAATAAATAACATGGTATAAAACTGATATCAGTGCATACTGTGGATGAGGATGTCTGCAAAGGGTAGAGCTCTTAATGAAAACCAAAATTCCACCTGTGGAGCTGTGGCGAGCAAAAACGTGGAACCTGAGGAGAGTCCATGGTGCTGTGCTTTCTTCCCCAACCCCCCCCCCCGATGCACCAAGTGTTTTACGAGAGGCCCAAACATCTTCTGTCCTGACCTAGCTGAACTGTGTGGCTTTGGGCATGTGACTGCTCCAAGGATCTGGAACCAACTTGCTAATCCTCAGGACTGTCACACCTTGACCTGCCTGAGCCTCTTACGTGTGATGTATTTCTGACGTTTGCAAAAGGGGATGTCCTCCATGCCAAAATGCAAACCTTTAAAAAGAGTTGTTTTTTCTTTGTTCGGGGTCCTTCACCTTCTGTCAGGGGAGGGGAGATAACTCTGTTGCAACAGATAATAAAAGATCAGCTTTGCTTTCACCGGATTTCTGCCTCAGCTCATTAATCTCTGACCGGTAACAAATTTGGGGAGTTGGGCCATCAGAAGTCACCCCCCTATTTTCTGGTAACACTAATAACTGAACACACCCAGAATTCACATGGCTGTTGTTGCTTTGTTTAGCTTTGAAACCTAATATGTTGTCAGATTACAAACTGATGTCTGTCTGATACCCACCCAGTCCCCTGCTACCCAGGAACTTTCCCAAGCTGGTTCATGTTTTTTTTTCTCCAGTCTGAGGCTATTGGATTGAAGTGTCAGGAAGAGAAAGGTGTGAGTTGTGGCAGAAGGGACAAAAGGTCCTCAGGAAGTTTTTCTGAAAGTGGTCATAGAAAGGTTTCCTGCAAGTGGTTGTAGAAAGTTTCCAGAAAGTGATTATAAGTAGAAAGACAATGGTTAAAATCTGTAGCTTAGGACTCTCTCATTGTAAATAAGCTGGTTCATTTGGGGCTAAAGTAGCCCTGTTTTCAGGCATTTACTGCCGGACTTATGGCTCGCTTGCTGTACTGTTTGCTCAAACTTCACCCTTGTGGAAAGGTCCTTTGGTGTCATCTTTAGGACTGCGGGAAGGAAGGACTGTGTTCTGTTTGCCTACAATGTGCTTAGCCTGTTTGGTGGATTAGATTGGCAGGAAGCTTCCTGAAAGTGAATAAACTGTAATTTGTTTGATGTTAGTCCTGAGCAAAATATGAGTTAATATGGCTATGGTGTAGTGCAGTGGTTTTCAACCATCGTGCCATGGCACCCTGGGGTGCCTTGAATGTTGGTCAGGAGTGCCATGGGCAACACTGGCCTCTGTCCCTCTTTTCTTTCCTTCCCTCTTCTGATGCCCTCTTGTGTCTCTGCCTCCCAAAGGCTTGCACAGCTGTTTGTGCAGCAGCCCTGGATACAAGCTCCCTGGGTGAAGGATGCCTCTGGGTCTGGCTGTTAGAATTCTAGCCCGTCTCAGAGGTATGTGCCTATCTATTCAGGCACCGGCTGAATTCCTTAGACCTCCCTCCGGCGACTCCCGGCAGAATAAAACATACACGAGGTCCGTTCCGGCGATTTTCCTCAGGCTGTGAGGAAAACACACCATCTGCTTCTCCTGCTTCTCCTCCTCCCTGCATATCCCCAGGGAGGGGAATCAGACACAGACAGAAACGTATCTACATGTCTTTATTTGTGTCTTTTAGCAGTCATACAGTAAAGATGTCTGCTCTCTTCAACAAACAGAGAGAAAAACACCAAACTCCACCCATGTACATCCTGTACAGGTCATATGACACATCCTGAGCTCACATCCTGTGCTCAATAAGGAGAATGGACTGCCCCTTCGTTTTCATGGCAACAGTCACATACTTCCTGTTTGGCTTTCCAGCCACAAGCAGCAGACTGAGCTGCTAGAGCCTTTGCTTGCTGCAGCATTGCTGCTTTAGAATAACATACTCCCCCTAAAGTATCAATGCGTGCTGCGAGCAAAGCGTCATCCAGAGAAGAAAACAAACAGTTGTTATACTTATAACATTCCCCTGTTGTTTCAGTTCCATCCTTGGAACTACCCGCCACTGGTTTTACCAATGTACCTCTCTGGTTGTGTGACTTCCAAGGAATGAGTGCTTCTGCATTACCTTGGTTAGCAACTCTCTGTTGTGCCTTTGTCTCTGACTCAGACACAGCTTCAATTTGACCTTGGTCGTTTACAACAGCAACAGCTAAGTTAGCAAACTCTTGTGAATACCTCTTGGGTGGTACACCCTTCGTTGCTCTCTCAGACCTACGTAAGAGGTGCTGCTCTCCCTTACTTTCTGGTTCAGCCTCTGAACTCTTTGGAGAACCAGTACCAATTGTAAATAGTGGTTCATCCTCCTCTTCTGAGGGTCTAGTCATTATGTGAGATTTCCTCTCAATGACCGTGACAACTGAGCTGTCTGAGCTATCGCTGTCATCATCAGTACTACTGAACTCAATAAAATCAACATCATCATCATCATCAGAATCATCAGAATCTCCTGTGGGAAATGTGTGAACAATCACTCTCTCCTGTTCAGGAGCACTCTCTAGAAATTTTGTGAGAATCACCTTTCCAGATTCAGACAAAATTACTCTGTAGAGACCCTTTTCATAACCCACAAAAATGCCTCTGGCATTCTTTACTCCACCTGGAGCTTCTGTCCTCACATGAGACCCAAACACCTTGAAATGGGCAACAGAAGGTTTTCTGTGGAACAGTTTCTCAAAAGGAGAACTTCCCAACTCTTTTGAAAACTTTCTCAACCACGTATAACAAAATGACATTAGCGACTCAGCCCAGTACTCATGTGGCAGATGTGAACTTAGCAATTGCGCTTCCATTCCCTTTTGCAATTCTTTGTTCACCCTAACACAAACACATCTGTTCCAAGCTTCTTCGGAACTAGCAAGTTTGTGTCTTATCCCTTTCTTCTTCAGGAACCTCTGGAACTCCTGTGAAAGAAAAATTGGCTTCTCATCTGTGCAAAGACAATTTATGTCAGCATCATGCATATTTTTGACCTTGTCACAAAACTCTTTAAACCTCTCTAAGGCTTCTTTCGGTCTCTCCAAAAGATAAATCCAGACAAAACCTGTAAAAGAATCAACACATATTAGGTAATACTTTGCATTGCCTCTAGATGGTGCTAAAGGACCAATCACATCAGCATACACCCGCTGAAATGCCCTGTTGACCCTCGAGGTCACCTTCTTGGTGTTCTCCTTGGCTACACCTGCAAAAGAAATCATGTTAGAATCACAAGAATTACATTCCATGTAATCACTTTGATCAAATGTCAACAAATACAGTCCATCTTTCTCTTTGGCAGAAAGATACAACTCTCCATCTTTGTAGATCTCGCAGTGTTGATCATCATAGGACAGTTTTAGTCCCTTCTTGGCAATCTGTTAAACGCTGAGCAGATTGTACTTCAACTCTGGAACCAAATATACATTGTTTATAGTCAAGTTCAGACTTTTAAGATACACAGTCCCAATTCCGGTGGCTTCCAGCTCTTGACCGTTGGCTTGTTGCACAGCGAAGCTTTGCTTCTTAAACGTAGAAAACAGTCCTCTGTGTCCTGTCATGTGAACTGTGGCTCCAGTATCGATGACAAAGAAATTCCCCGCTTCTGGTGTGGCTTTTAGGGACATCAAAGCCTTTGCAGTCTTTGCCTTTGGCTTGGTGTGACCTTTGTCTGATGCCTCAGACTTTGTGGAGCTTCCCTTGGCTCCTCTGTTCTGACGTGGCTTCTTACAGTACCGCTGAAGATGCCCAGTCTGGTCACAATTGTAGCATCGGACAACGTTCAAAGCTACAGCGTTTTCTCCAGTAGCAACAGCAGCGGGGGTGTCAGAACTCCGTTCTTGTCTCCCCCTGTCCTTGACTTCCAGGGCGGCAAGTCTGTCATGTTCATTAAGAACCACGGCAAAGACCCTGTCCGACGTTAGATCAGCTGCTGGGAGAGACCCCAGCTGACTCGCAACTGTTTTGTAAGTCCGATTCAGACTGTTGATCACCATGAAGCAAAACACTTCCTCATCCAGACGGAAATTGCGTTCCACCATCTGCTGACGCAGAAATTTCATTTCCGTCAGGTGCGCTTGAACATCTCCATCAGGCGCAAGCCTCAGGTTGGTCAGCTTCTCAAAATACAGCAACGCTGAAGAACCTGCATCTCTCTGATGTGTCCTTCTCAGCGTGTCCCAAACATCTTTCGCGTGCTGTAAATGCTGTATGTGAATAAGCTAAGAGTCTGACACGCACAGAATTATAGCTGTTCTGGCCTTCACATCCTGTGACTCCCAAGCACGTGTTGGTGCTGCAGGGATGGGGTTCTCAATCACCCCAAACAGTCTCTGATTCTGCAGCAAGGCCTTCGTCTTAATAGACCAAGATGCATAATTGTCACTGGTCAGGAGGCTTGGAGAAGGCAGGCCTCCCCCCTTCTTGGCATCCATTTTGAGTCCTTGCACTGACTCTCAAACACAAGCCTCTAAAATCCAATAGCTGGCTTGTTTACACTCTGTGCACCTGGCAGCTATAACACTGGCCGCTTTGGAAAGTCCCTTTCCAACAGTTCCTTTGGGCCTAAGTCAAAACAAAACCTTGTTTTTGCCTCTCCGAGGCAAAGCCTGACTTCCAGCCCTCTCGTGAAACTGGCCTTCGTTGCTAAGCAACAGCATTCCTTTTCCTTGGACAGGATTAACCACAGGAATGTTTGGAATGCAGAGCTCTTGTCTCGGAGCTGTTTTACGCATACACTGCTCCCCGTGAAGCAGAGAATAACTCAATCTGCGTTCACTCTTCTAAGCCCGAAATCTCATACCTTTGGGCTCCGTTGCTTTGGCTGTCAGCTTCCTCTGGTCAGCTTCTGGCTGCAGAGAATCAGCTTTCTCACCTCAGGCTTCCATGGAGGCCACTTTTTGATGCAGAAGTCGATGAAAACAGCAACCATCCTCTGCTACCACTGTTAGAATTCTAGCCCGTCTCAGAGGTATGTGCCTATCTATTCAGGCACCGGCTGAATTCCTTAGACCTCCGTCCGGCGACTCCCGGCAGAATAAAACATACATGAGGTCCGTTCCGGCGATTTTCCTCAGGCTGTGAGGAAAACACACCAACTGCTTCTCCTGCTTCTCCTCCTCCCTGCATATCCCCAGGGAGGGGAATCAGACACAGACAGAAACGTATCTACATGT
The DNA here is from genome assembly GCF_964106915.1 of Podarcis gaigeae. Taxonomy (NCBI): domain Eukaryota; kingdom Metazoa; phylum Chordata; class Lepidosauria; order Squamata; family Lacertidae; genus Podarcis; species Podarcis gaigeae. The sequence continues at coordinate 5,096,973 of NC_139690.1, read as the reverse complement.
CTTTATTTGTGTCTTTTAGCAGTCATACAGTAAAGATGTCTGCTCTCTTCAACAAACAGAGAGAAAAACACCAAACTCCACCCATGTACATCCTGTACAGGTCATATGACACATCCTGAGCTCACATCCTGTGCTCAGTAAGGAGAATGGACTGCCCCTTCGTTTTCATGGCAACAGTCACATACTTCCTGTTTGGCTTTCCAGCCACAAGCAGCAGACTGAGCTGCTAGAGCCTTTGCTTGCTGCAGCATTGCTGCTTTAGAATAACACTGGCCAGGGGGTGCTTCCCAGGTCCCTGTGGGGCAGTGTGAGGAGGCACCTCTCTTTGGGGGCAGCTCAGAGACCAGGGGCACCAGCTGCCCAGAGGATTCCCGAGGAGAGAGGAGAGGAGGCTGAGGGAACACTCCGCAAGGGAGGGTGTTTGAAAAAGGGAGAGAGGCTGCCATCTTGACACGCAGGGGGTGACATAACTGGACTCCTGAGACCCAAATGGGTGCCACAGAAAGAATGTAGTTGGTCGAGGGAGTCGTGGACTCAAAAATCTTGAATGCCTCTGGTGTAGTGGATATTCTGGAACTGCTGTTCATATTGTAATTTGTATTGTAAACCCGATAACAAGGTTTCAGGGACACGTTTTGTGTCTTCCTGCGAGGGGCAGCGTGGGCATGTTTCAGCTCTCTAATGGAGAGAGAGCTGCCTACCAGCAACTTTTAACTGTTATATACTGAGTTGAATAGGATCCAAAATGCAGCAGTCCGATTGGTCCTAGAAAAGTAGGATCCAAAATGCAGCAGTCTGATTGGTCCTAGAACAATAGGATTCAGAATGCAGCAGTCTGATTGGTCCTAGAACAATGCAGCAGTATGATTGGTCTGCAGGAGCCACCCAATCCAGCTCCAGATGGAAGTGAATCCACAACCTGATTGGCCTACAGGAGAATTCCGGAATTAGACAATCACGTGCAGCCCATTGTGTAAATAATGTATATAAAGCAGATACTTTGGGGAAACTTTCATTCCTCCTCACCATTATGAGCTGTATAAAGAGCATGAAATCAACTCTTGACTCCGAGTATATTTCATTAACATAAACTGTAAAATTGCAAAAATTGTCTTTCTCAGTCTGGGATCTTATTTAAGATTCCCTAGGGTAACTGGGGGCTCTGAGCCCCTCTTTAAGACTGTGCATTTTTAATCGTCTGTTATGCGTTGTCTCAAGTGGTGGTGGGGGGGAATGTTCCCAGTCCTTAATTGTAAATCGGCTGGTTGTTTTTTTGGGGGATCTGGGCTAGCCTTGCTCTCAGGCTCTGTGTGATTCCTGAGCATAAAAGCTTTAGGACTGTCAGGGGATACAATGCACTTATAATGTGCATATTGTGCAGTGCATTTGTTTATAATGCATTTATCCAGCTGAAGGGTCAGTGTTTTTATTCCACCCTCCATTGTAGGGTAACAGCCTCCCACAGAAATGCATTACAGTATTCTGAAATAAAATAATTATATATACAGTTCAGGGGCTACCACAGCTACTGCTCCCCATAAATGTTAAACAACTCTTGATTTGAGATGGGACTACTTTAAACCTGTAGCCCTACACATTTGATTTGGAGGAAGTTCCATTTAGAACAATTGGACCTAATTGTGAGTAGGAATATATAGGACTGCAGTTTAAGAGAGAGAGAAACAGACACTGTTATGAACCCACCTTTGAGGATTATGATAAAAAAGCCAGTTGTAAACATTTAAAAGAACAAAGGAACAAATAAAAGCACCCCTTCTGCTGCAAAATGATCTCTGTCTGAAAACTAGACTGGAGAGGAAAGATTAGAAGAGAGGCTGGGGTGAAAAAGTCAGAGAGCAAGACATGGTTAGATCAAACATAATCAGATGAAAATCCTCATCATTAACAGGCTTAGCCTATGATCAACTCCAATTATGGCAAACTACAGTGAGAGGTGGGAAGGGACTTGGGTGGCCCAGCGCCAGGAGTGCGTCAGTTTAGTAGAAGGAAACACACCAAGCACACCGGCTGTGCCACATGCAAGAATACACAACCCAGTCAGATGGACAGGCTATTAATATTATTGGTATTAGTATTATTAGTATTATTGAAAATAGAGGATCTTGCACCTGTGGCTTGTGGGGCTTCTTCGAAATAAAAAGTTATACCTACCAGCTCCAGATCCTTACAAGACCTTCTTTGTCCAGTCTCTCTTCTATCTTGTTTTCACCTCATTCCGTGAGTAGCCATTGCCACCCTACTAAAGTCTGTATAACAGTGTGGTCCAAAACCACAGCCTGCAGGCTACATGCGCCTGCGAAGCCTTTTTAGTCATCCTTCAGCAACATTCAAGAAAAAAACACCTTAAGGCCTTACAAAATATTGTTGTCATGTGTTGTTAACAAAAGAACATAATCTTTCTCTGCATCAAATTTGTTTAATAATTAAATCTATTAATTGTGTGTTTAATTAGGTAAAGGTAAAGGTACCCCTGCCCGTACGGGCCAGTCTTGACAGACTCTGGGGTTGTGCGCCCATCTCACTTAAGAGGCCAGGGGCCAGCGCTGTCCGGAGACACTTCCGGGTCACGTGGCCAGCGTGACAAAGCTGCTCTGGCGAGCCAGAGCCGCACACGGAACGCCGTTTACCTTCCCGCTGGTAAGCGGTCCCTATTTATCTACTTGCACCCGGAGGTGCTTTCGAACTGCTAGGTTGGCAGGCGCTTGGACCAAACGACGGGAGCGTACCCCGCCGCGGGGATTCGAACCACCGACCATGCGATCAGCAAGTCGTAGGCGCTGAGGTTTTACCCACAGCGCCACCCGCGTCCCGTGTGTTTAATTACAAACACTTTAATTTACAGTGGGACGCGGGTGGCGCTGTGGGTAAAAGCCTCAGCGCCTAGGGCTTGCCGATCGAAAGGTCGGCGGTTCGAATCCCTGCGGCGGGGTGCGCTCCCGTTGCTCGGTCCCAGTGCCTGCCAACCTAGCAGTTCGAAAGCACCCTCGGGTGCAAGTAGATAAATAGGGACCGCTTTCTAGCGGGAAGGTAAACGGCGTTTCCGTGTGCGGCTCTGGCTCGCCAGAGCAGCGATGTCACGCTGGCCACGTGACCCGGAAGTGTCTTCGGACAGCGCTGGCCCCTGGCCTCTTGAGTGAGATGGGCGCACAACCCCAGAGTCTGGCAAGACTGGCCCGTACGGGCAGGGGTACCTTTACCTTTACCTTACCTTAATTTACAGTATGGAAATTTAATTTACCGTTTGTCTTGTGGTCCACTTTCTATGAAAAGTTGGACCGCCTTGCTATATAATGTGGTCTCCCAAGTTCTCTCTCTTCTCTCCTCAAATCCTTACAAGGAGGAGAGCCCTTGGAGTGTTCTTGAAAATGTGAAGGTGGTATGTCAAGTTCTCAGTTGGGGGGGAGGATACATAAGGCAGCGGCAGGACATATGCTTGGCATGCAGAAGGTGCCAGGTTCAATCCTCTCCCCAGTAATCTTCAGTTAGGCTCAGGCCTCATTCCAGATTGGGGGGAGGGAGTGTTCTTGTGCCAAGTGCCCTCAGTGAGCCTTTTCCAGCACTGACCACCTTTTTGCTTCCCACCACCAGGCAAGCACATTTGTGAGACGGGCACATGTGCATATTAACTGCCTCCATACCATGGAAGGTGTGCCTAGTTTGGCCTCCGAGGTGCTGGTTTGGGGTCCCCAAAAGTGAGTTTAGTGTAGGGGAAGTGGAGCCTGAAAATAAAAGGCACATTGCTGAACTTAATGAGCAAGGGCTGAGATTTCCCCCAAGAGTTGTACACTGCAATGTTTCATTTTCAAATAAAAACAGAATGCTTCCCAAACAGAGCACACTAAGTATGCTCTGCAGCTCTGAGATGTGACCAGGGAGGCAGGTCCATCCCTGACATCATTTGTTTGGGGGCTGAGCTGCTGAGAAGCGAAGGCTGGCAGGGTGGAGAGCCCGTAAGTCATTAGCAGGAGTGTCTGGTGGTGTACGTGTGTCTCTCTTTGAAGCCAGCTTGCTCCACGGAAGGAAGGGCAGGCTGCCCTGTGTGAATTGCATAGGAGTCAAAAGGCTTCCCTGGATATGTCGGCCACAACTGCAGTTGTTCTTCTCTCTCTCTTCCTAGAGGCTCACCTTTCTGCACAAGCACCTGTCAACGGTAATGCATTTCCATCCTTCTTTCCTGTTGTCCCTGTTCCCAAAGTACTGTAGCAGTAATGCATGTGGCAGTTGGGAAGCTAAGCACTAACCGAATTGCATGTTTTGCATTTTATTACCATTTCAATCTACCTTTTCCGTTCTCCCCCACCCAGCCACTACAGCCCAGCCTGCTGAGAACAACTTTCCAGGCAGCTGATTAAGTGGACTCTAGCCTATTGCATGAAAGCAAGTTGTGCTCTAATAAATTGTTTAGTCTTTAAGGTGCTGCAGGACTGTTGGTTTTTCTTCAAGAAACCAATACAGTTGCTCTTTTGGAAGTTATCAGAAGTCTTAGTGGCCACACTTGATGTTCTTAAGTGCATGCAAAAGACAAGTGTTTGCATTTGCTTGCTGGCAGTACCCAAATGCTTACAGTGCATCCTTAAGAAATATTGATAAAGAATATATTCCTGGAGGGACTGCAGAAACCAGCAGGAATGACCAACAGCTCAGACCACACAAGCTGTGCTAATAATATTATACACCAGTGTTTTAAACTTCTTCACAGGTATTATCATCTTTACAGCAGCCCAGTCAGGTTGGCTAGTAATAATATGCCCATTTTGCAGATGTGCTGTGAGGATGACACTGTGGGAGAAGGGCAGCTTGCTTAAGGCCATCTCTTTATTGATTCATTATGTATTCACTACATTTTTATCCTGCCCAAATAAGTGAAGTTTGTTGGACTGTTAGCAAGATAAATGTTAAAGCCATAAAATTCAAAATAAAATGGGAAATCTAAACCAGTTTAGAACAGTCACAGATAGAAACAAAACAAAACAAAACAAAAGCAGAAGACAACAGTGGTCCAAGGTTCCTAAAAGCTCTTGCACTAGGGTTGCCATATTTCAAAAAGTGAAAATCCGTATAGAAAAGTTGTTGAGCTTTTTCTTGTAAAAAAAATAAATACTGTATTGGCCCAAATATAAGCCGCACCTGAATATAAGCTGCACCTTTAAAATTGGGGTGGGGGGGACCCTGAATATAAGCCGCTCCAATCTTTGCTGCTCCTGGCTGCATAGTGGGAGGGGGGGAGCTGCACTGCGTTTTCCCTCCCTCCCTCTCTGCCTTCCCTGACGGGGGGGGGGAGGACGGGGGGGGGGACTACGCATGGGGTGGGTCAGCTTTGCCGCACTTCTGGTGCTGTTTGCCCCACGCTCCTGGATGCATACCATAAGTTCGCAGATATAAGCCACAATTTAACTTTTTATGGTTGGAATTTGGGGGAAAAGTGAGGCTTATATTCAGGCCAATATGGTAATAAAGCGTTTGGCCAAAATCTACACTTCTGACATGGGTTGCCATACATTTGTAGGGTATATTTATTCCCACAGTATTGCCATTATGGATTTTCCTGGACATTTCAGCAATTTCCACCCAGACACCTTCCAACAGCTGAATCCTGGCTATGTCCGGGAAATTCTGCATGTATGGTAACCCTAACTTACACAGTGAAAAGGAACAGGTAGTGATGGAAAGAAAGGCCCTCTGGCTGGGACCCTGGAGACAGCAGGTAAACCTGGGCTTGGTTGGTTGGTTGGTTGGTTGTGAGATTTGGAGAATGGCTAGCCTGTTTCACAGCTCATACCTGTAGCTCCTACAAGATATAGTCCCTGTTCCCGTGATTTGTCTCAACTGGTTTTAATTCCAAAGTTAGTTGTTGCAACCTGCCCTGGGATCTCCTGGTGAAGGGCAGGTAATAAAGTTAACCACCAACACAACACTGTGCTGAATTAAGAACTTAGGGTGATTGTACTGGAAGCTGAAAATACTGGCATAAGAAGTGTGTGCAATGATAGACACTGCAGCATGTTGCCTTAGTGCTCACGTGTGTGTGCTTGTAGGTATAAGTGCTTGGGGGAAATGCATCCAACAGATATTTAACTGCTATTGGTCTGGGGAAAGTAGATAGGACAGGCATCCTATCAGTAGGATGGCAACTGTGAGTAAGGAAATGTCATAAAAGGAGCCTGTGTGGTATAATGGTAGAGCAGAGGGGGTCTGTTGCTGCTGAATTACAGCTCCCATCAGCTCCAGCCAGCATGGCAAATGATTAGATCATGGGTAGGCAAACTAAGGCCCGGGGGCTGGATCTGGCCCAATTGCCTTCTAAATCTGGCCCATGGATGGTCCGGGAATCAGTGTATTTTTACATGAGTAGAATGTGTCCTTTTATTTAAAATGCATCTCTGGGTTATTTGTGGGGCGTAGGAATTTGTTCTTTTCCCCCCTTCAAAATATCGTCTGCCCCCCCACAAGATCTGAGGGACAGTGAACCACCCCCTGCTGAAAAAATTTGCTGACCCCTGGATTAGATAGTTGGATACAAGATTTTGAGGGCACGATGTTGGCTGCCCCTGACAATTCAAATTCAAATTCCCACTCAGCTGTGAAGCTCACTTGAATCAGTCTCCATCTCTCAGCCTCACCTGCCTCACAAGGTTGTTGTGAGCTCAAAATGTGTGGACCACAGACGCAGTGGAGGACCTTGGGGACTCAAATCTCAGCAGCGCTCTGTGCCGCCACCTCCTCTCACGTTCCATTCCACATCATAGTTGCGGCACCCCTGTGGCATTCCCACGGTTCCACACCCAGGGCGACCAAACAGGTCACATTCCCCTAAATTGGCCTCTGCACGTACACTACCTTGAGCTGCACAGTGCGTGGACAGAAACAAAATGATGAAGGCAATGCTCCAAGACCTCCCCCCTCCCCAAAGGCAGAATAGGGTTGATGATGTGTAAAACAGGGTTGCTCCAGATGTTGGACTCCCAACTCCCACCAGCCGAAGCAGACATGGCCTGTTTTTGAGGTGGTGGGTTGGGAGATGCAGACAAAGAGCATTTGGAGGGCAATAGGCTCCCCATGCCTGATTTACAACCCCTAGCAAGTAGGGGCCACTGAAAATCCTATTTGTTTTGCTGCTAGTTACACTAATTGAAGATATTTTAGTCTAGGAAAAGACAACACACACACACACACACACACACACACACACACCCCAAACACACTCCTACAGAAACTGAGCTGTGTTCACTGTAAACTCAAAAGCTGCTGAATAATGCTGCTGTGTGAAAAAGAGTGAATTCTTAACAGCTTCTGTTGCTCTTATTCCTCCACACTTTGCTTAAAGAAAGAAGTTGCAACAGCCCAAAGCACACTGAGCTCAATGCCTGGAGCAGTTTTAACTGGAGAGAGGGATTAGAAATTTTAAAATAATGAATCAAAGAAATAAAGAAGGGCAGTAAGAGTAGTATCTCAGTTGTGTAAAGGCCCTTGGTGTTTAATACAAAAACCTTCTGGTTGCTCCCTCTTAAGCACACCAGTTCTGCTGTTGAAACAAGAGACAGAAGTTATATTGTGAAAGGAGGGGGAGGCAGGGACACCTGTGTGTTCTTAGGAGGTTTCTGTGGGAAGGGAGAGAGGGAGGGGCACTGGCTGCTCCTTCTTCTCACGTACGCCATGCACACAAGATGTTTGCTGCAAACAACCTTTAAAAGCCCAAAGTATGAGAGGTTTTGCACACACACACACACACACACACACAGAGAGAGAGAGAGAGAGAGAGAGAACATACCTCAACCTTCATTCTGTTCTTGCATGAAGATGACTACAGTGGATTTATTTATTTATCATCATCGTTATCATCATTATCATCACCACACCTTTCCTCCAAGCAGCTCACAGTGGCATACATGGTTCTCCTCCATCTTCATTTTATCCTCACAATGGATGAGTCTGGTCTGGGCTGCGTTGGGTGACAGTGACTGGCCCCAAATCACTCAGCTTCATAGCTGAGTGGGGATTTGAACCCAGGACTCCAACATTCAGTTCAAAGTGTTGAACATCACACTGAGTCATCATCTACATTGAGCTATCCAACTTTCCACCAGTTTTCCCAGGACAGTAATTAAACTAACTGGGCTATAACTTCCAGGATCCTTCCAGATTCCTCTTTAAACATTGGTGGTACATTGGCAACATTTCCAGTCCTCAGTAATGGAGGCTGACCTAAGTACTCAATCCTACTCAAAACAGACCCACTGAAATTAATGGACAAGTTAAACTGTGATGCTCTGTGTATGGCGAGCATTGGATATTGCTAGGTACGTGTGTGTGTGTGTGTGTGTGTGTGTGTGATAGAGAGAGAGTTCACTGTCAAGGAATAAGGCTGTCATTCTATGCACACATACATGTGAGCAAGCAGCACTATATGGTTTGGGATTTATTTCTGAGGAAATATTTATTTATTTATTTATTTATTTATTTATTCATGCATTCTTTCATTCGTTTAAGGTCCCCACTCTTTAGCACAAAACAGCTCTTTAGCACAAAACAGCTTTCAAATTACTAAACATAGTCCCAACTCTCAGGTTTACAATCTTAGGAAGACATCTGTCAGGGTTCAGAAGGAGAGACACAGGAGGGGGAGCAAATGGAGAGTGAGGAGGAGGAGTACAAGGGGGGCGCAGGCAGTGACAGTGGCCAGAGTTATTCCACAAGCCTCTCTAGCGAATCGGAGGACTCACAGAAGGGAGCGCCGGTGGCCAGAGCGAGGGGGGGGGCTCCAGGGGGGAAGCCCCAGGAGGAAGGGGCTAGCGGGGAGTCCCTGAGCAGCAGTTGGAAATCAGGACCAGCTTCTCCACCAGAGCACAGTGGGGAGGGGGAGTCCCAGGAGTCGGGACCAGTGTCCTCACCACCAGAGGGAGGAGAGGAGTCAGGTTTGGCAACGCCCACATCAGGAAGCGGGGAAACGGTCAGAAGGAAAGTCACCGGCTGGGCGCGCGCGCCAAGTTCAAATGTACAGGAGCGCGGCACAGCGGGGAGCCTGGGAAGGGAGCCAGGTCCTAAAGCCCGCCAGAGGGAGGGACAAGACTCAGGAGGCTCAGCGTCAGAGGAGTCCAGGAAGGAGGGAACCCCAGAGGGCAGAAGGACCCAGCGAAGGAAAGAACAGCGTAAGAGGTGGAGCCGGGCTAGAATCTTAAACTGGTGTGGGTGGAGCAGTGAGTCAGAGGGGACTTAGCTGGTCTAGCGTCGAGACGTGGGTCTGCACGCCCAGAGCTTGGAAATGGAAACTAAACTTTAATAAAGACTTTTGTATATAACATCCACTGGGCGTTGGTCCTCTGTGAGCTGGGACCTAGCGGCAGTCCTGACAACATCATTCAATGGGAAAAGCAGATTGATTGAGAGAGAGAAAGAATTAACTGAATTCTGGTTGAATTTCTTAGTTTCTAGTTAATTATAAAGTATAATATGTTATACCTTTATACACATGTTTAGCTATAGTACTTTATTTTGTATGTGTTCTAAGTTGTATCTATTTTATTTTCCTCCAAGGGTCCAAGTGGTCTTACATGGGTAAGTAGTGACTTTAGGTCAATACATTAAATTGTAATTCTTTATCCTATTTGTTTAATGTCAGGTTAGATTTAGGGAGGTCTCATTTAGTTAATAGCAGGATCTGTTTTGTTGATCTAATGCCTACATACCTTCCATTCACCCAAACAACAGGGCGCATCAGGTGATAACAGCACGTGATGCCATGATGTGGTACAGATATCACAGGAACATGTTGTGTCACATGAAATCAATTCTTGTTCAAAGAGGTGGGCTGAGCACTTGGCTAACTACCAGGTCAACTGGTTGACCAAAAAAGTAAGTGAAGGTAGAACTTAACAGGCCACTGCTAGGTGACAGGCCACACAAGTATCTGAAAATGAGCTGGGGTAGAAGGCAGCGGCTGGCTGGTGGCAAAGGTGTACTGTGTGGCGACAACGTTGTGCTGTATAAATGGAACATCTTTGTGTTTAGTTCCTTAATGTTGAGTCTCAAGGACCAGGGCTTTTTTTCACCCAGAACTTGCAGGAACTCATTTCTGGCACCATTGCCATTGTAAGACAACAAGGGAGTTATTCATGGTGAGTTCCGGTGCCTCTTTTTCTAGAAAAACAGCACCTTCAAGGACTTTGTGTTAAAGCCCAGGAATGGAAATCCTAATGTGTTGTGTCAAGTGAAGAGCTGGAAAAGGTTCTTTACTGACTTTGGATGGCTGGTGTTTACTAGCTACTGGACATCCCTTACCTGCTTTGCTGGGTAGAAACACTCTAAGACAAGGGTCGGCAAGGTTTACTGGCCATGGGCTGGATCACTCCTACGGAGATCGTCCGTGGGCCGGACTGGCGCAGCGCAATGCCAGAAATCATATCTGCGCATGTCCACGGCGCCGGAAATCGCTTCTGTGCACGCCGAGACATAAAAAATCACTCCTGCACAGAAGTTATTTTTGGCATCTGGACATGCGCAGATGTGATTTCCAGTATCTGCACATGCACAGATGCAATTTCCGGCACTGCTCAGTGCCGCACCGTGCTAGTTTAGCACAGTGCACCGGGGACTCGCCGAGTGGGCGGCTCAGTTTGGGAGTGGCTCATGGGCCAGTAAAACGGTCTTTGTGGGCCGCATGTGGCCAACCCCTGCTCTAAGAGGTGGAATGTGGCTGCAAAGAAGACAGCAAAGTCTGAATTATTCAACTGGCTAAGGGGCTTCAAGGATGTGCCATTTGCATGTGGGATGAACCGATGCAAGTTTATACACAGGCATGATATCTATGGTCACTTCCAGTATTTTGTGGGAGGGGTAGAAGGGCTTTCTGGAAATTTAGGTTTATCTTATCTTATCTTGTTTGTTTGTTTGTTTGCCCTCAGTGTAAGCTTTGTGCAAGACAAATTAGGATGAATATTCAATAACAGGAGAAGCCCTATCTGAGTGCATGGCTGTTCCTCTGTGCTTTTCATATTTGTAAATATGCAGATATTAAAAGCACACATGAACACATATGCCCATATCATACTCTCTCTCCACAGGGAAATTGACCTTGTAAGACACACTTAGGGAGGTGCATTGCTTCAAGATAGCCTCCAAAGCGAAATAGCTACATGGCACAATTTCCCCCTAGGGGAAATCTGTCTTGGAATTGTTGTTTTTTTCAAGAGACCTTTGTGTCACATGGGAAATGATGCAGAGTGTTTGCTGTCTCCGCTGCCCAGCCCCACACAGTTCATCTTTGTGTAGAGTTATGACTTGCTGAAGCTGCTTGTTTCTCTCCTTCAAGAGTTTCCCAGTCCTACTTTAGCAATCATCAGCTCTCAATTCCTTTTCCTTATTACTGCAGGACATTTCCATTTATCTGAGTCAGATAAGGAGCTCCCCCCACCCCAGGTCCTGCCCTCCATGTAGGAAGCTTGCAGGAGACCTTTGCACATTTAAACCCATTCCACTGTTTCTAAAGGCGTAGAAATTGTGTGTACGTGCACACACAGGCACCTCAGGTATATAACATTGCTGTTGAAAGGTGTTTCGTCTACAGGATGTGATTCTAACAGGTCAGGGCAAGGTTGTGGTGGTCTTTGGAGCAGAGGGCGCAGCAAGAGACAATTCTGTTCTGCTGGCAAGGCAAAGAGAGGAGAGGGAGTTGTTGCCAATAAGTGTTTATCTTTCAAGGAGCTTTTATTCTCACAATTCCACTTTTATCCTCACAACTCCACTAGGTGGGCCAGGGGCCAGGTTTAGAGAGAGAGAGGGGCACAAGTCACAAAGTAAGTTTGATGACTTAACAGTGATTTGAACCTAGGTTCTCCCTGCTCCTAATCCAAATAAGGACTCATCCATCTGGCCCGCTACTTCCCACCGCCCCGGAAAACCCACTCTTTACCACTGAATTGGAACAAATGGCAATTAGGTTTTCTGCGGATTGCTGGTTGTTCCGATTCAGCAGTAAAGAGTGGGGTTTTCAAGGGAAAGCTGCAGGGCAAAACCACTCAGACCTGTTCTTAGAAAGTGGGGGAGAAGTGGTGGGAAACCGCTCAAACCCTTTCAAGGCATGGAATGAGCGTAACACTGGGCAGGCCATAAGGCTTGTCTCAAGAAGCAATTGTCTGTATAGTTCCCAGGACAACATATACCTGCTTATTTACATGTCCAAGGTTCTTTAAAAAAACAAACAAATTTTCAGGTACACATTTTCCACAATTACCGTATTTTTTGCTCTATAAGACTCACTTTTTCCCTCCTAAAAAGTAAGGGGAAATGTGTGTGCGTCTTATGGAACGAATGCAGGCTGCGCAGCTATCCCAGGAGCCAGAACAGCAAGAGGGATCGCTGCTTTCGCTGTGCAGCAATCCCTCTTGTTGTTCTGGCTTCTGGTAAATATAAAACAATACATCCAACGACTTGCCTTCTCCTCCTCCGATGGGTCATTGTACTTTCAAAATTAGCTGCATATTCTATTTCTTCCATCTAGTTTCCCCCTTCCCATTATATCTTAATCTAAATTATACTGTTGAATTTACAATAATCCTGCTAGCCTTTTCACTTGCTTACAATAGTTTTCCAAATGGGTCCCTAAATGGATGTTTGAGTTCAAGGTATTTCTCGAATGTCTGTAGGGGCTGAAGGCTACTGGGCGAGACAGGCCAATGGTCTGACTCTGTGCCATGCATCTTCCTGTGTTTCGAATCTGGATTCCTTTATTGTCTCCCTGAGGTTCTTCTGATGGGGAGCGAGTGTGGCCCAAGATGTTCCCCTTTTGTGGAGGAGTATTCCAGTCTCCAATTGATTTTCACAATGATGTTCTCCAGTATGATTCAACTCTTCTGCCCATAGAACTGGAAGGCTACAATGTCTCCCCCACTGAGGAGTTTATTTTGACCAATAATGGACATTCAGGTAAGGGAGGCTAACATGGACAGAGAAAATTGAACTATTACTATCATTACATAATGACAAAGAATACTATTTAGCACTTGTACAGGACTTTCTAATAATTTATTATCTCTCTTTTTTTAAAAAAGATAACATAGGCCAGCCTTATTCCCATTTTGTAGATGTTTGGGGATCAGCATAGGTAGGATTTGGTTGGGTTTACAGTCTTCACCACACTGCCTATTTATTTTGGCACATAACTTTGGATCTAGTTTTCCCTCCTGTGTGGAGGTGTTGTCACACATATTGGTTCTGTACCCATATGTGTGTCTACACAAGTGGCCACTCAAAGAACCTCAGTTACAAGTTAAATGACTTGCTATTGGTGACGATTACGACGGTCTTAATACAGTGCTACTAATAGACGAAATAGCTCTAAAACCACAAGGTGTACAACTCTCACCAAAGCACAGTGAATAATAACCACCTAGCATGTTAAATTGGGCTTGGCAACCAAGGTACAATGTTCTTCTTCCAAGTTTAGAGGGATGAGCTGCATTTAGTATTTTGTTTCATATTCTGGATAGTGGCAGCAGTCAGAATATGGAAAAATACAACTAGCAGAGGAACAGGATGCTTCAAAACGTTGCTAGTTTGTCATCCCTTTAGTTTCCTCATCCCAACAAAAATGCACATGATATTCAGAATTTCATCCCAACAAAAATGCACATGATATTCAGAATTTCCTTCCTTAGTAATCTCCATCCATATGCACATAGTAAGTTGTATCTGAACTTCCTTAATGTCTTTACAGTATTGTGAATTATTCCCTTTTGCAGCAGCTTTGATTAAAAAATAACTCTCTTCCTTCAATGGCTGCAAAGTTTCTTGTTGCCTCTGCACCAGTGTGAAATATAACCCTTTTAAAATGCATTAACATCCCAACATTAATCCTTTGAGGACTGTGATATTAGCCAGTGTTTTACTAGGAGCCCTAAATGTAGATCTCAGTTTAAGGTCTTGCCCCCAAAGGTGAGAGCAATCTGAGCTGCATCCTAACTTGGGAAGCTACATCTAAGATCAGAACTGGCAGAATTCATTTGCCTCTGTACATATAAATTAGCATATGCAATTTTATGTAAAAATGTGTCGTGGACCTGCACTGAGTTTTGCCTCTGCATTTAATACTCTCATGTCGTGTTGTCTCCCTCTCCCATCTTCTCCTCTCCTAGTAAGAATGAGTCTTTCTCAAAGCATGCGCATCCGGAGCCTCCCTTCCCACTATTCTGCCGCTCAGCTCCATTTACACTGGGGAAACCGGAACAAGCAGGAAGGATCTGAACACACAATTGGTGGGAGGCATTTTGCTGCTGAAGTAAGATTTTGAGGCATTCAATCTATTGCTCCTTTCAGATATCTATTTATTAATTTATTTATTAAAACATTTTATGCCACGTTTTGGCCCTACAAAGGGCACTCAAGACAATTTACAGTTAAGATCCAACAACAATTAAAATTGAAAGGCAAGATTAAAATACACTAAATTTCCCGCCTTATTTTTCCTTTTCCTTATGAGGCTGGAGAAGCAGACTGCTAGTTGCTCCCCTCTGCTGCACAGCACAGCTGGCTTTGTTCATCACAAGTTTTGTGTGCCACTTTTAGGACCTTTTCTCACATGGAAAAGCAGCTAATATTTTTAATATACATATTTTAATCAAACTTATTAAGTAAAGATTAAGTAAAATATACATATTTTAATCAAACTTACATATTTATACATATTTTAATCAAACTTATTAAGTAAAGAAAAATATATTTTGAGTTTCACAACTTTAATAATAAAAAATGTTTATTAGCTCTTCAAGAAGTTGTATTCTATTTCATTCCCTGATATACTTTTCCTCAGGACAAACAACTCTCTACAAGCCCCACCTTCTCTAAGCAGCACATTTACAATTCTTGTAGCACCAGATCATAACACAAACAAGTTCCAAATGATACCAGAAAAATATTTTTCCCTTAAAGATTCAGTACATGGTGAACTATCATATCTGTTAGCAGGGAGAAATCTATGCCAAGTGTAACTATTTTTTTTTTTACTACATCTCCCATCCGTCCCAGCCAGCATGACCAAAGATCAGGAATCACCAATATCTGGCAAGCACCACATTGGCCACCCTGGGATGAGGGTGCTCTTAAGAACTGCCGATTGATCCAGATATGCTAATATGTTTTGCAATCCTAGTTTATATATTTATTCTACAGAACTGCCTGGGAGGACCAATCTGAACAGAGCACCACAATCCATTCCATGCAGGCGTCAAACTAGGCTTTATTTCACCTGGGTCAAAGACTCAGTTTGGCACGCACACCTATTCATTTGTGCACACGCATGCATACACAGAGAGAGGCTGGGAACCTCAATGGCGCCCCTCTGGAGGCTTCACCTGGGGCAAAAATCTAGCTACCCTCCCCCATAGCTATGACACTGTTCTGTGGACACCACAAAGAATTGCCATTATGTTCAGTTCCTTCAGTTCACAACCACAAAGCTGTTTCATGTCTTTCACTAATTATAAGTCTAGCAGAAGACATGGATGCCTGCCATAAAGTATAATTCAAGGTCAATTACAAGGGAATGAGAGCGCAAGGCTGTAGCAATACATTTTGGTTCCTGAGGCAGAAAACCCTAATGGTGTGATGTTGGCACTCTTCCCCATCCCATATTCCTTGCTGTTAACAGGGGGCATCCAAGTTGCCCAGAAGCTGTCCCACATAAGCCACCTCATTAAAATACCATATTCTTGGTGGACTGTACCCATCAGACAAATTTCCCCTGTCTTCCATTCTGCCACTTCCGTAGTTAATGCTGTAATTCTGATGGTCTGTTACAGAGATAGGGGACCTTTTCTGACTGGTGGGCCAGATCTTACTCTCACCTCCACCAGCGTGCCAGATTTGACAAGCGGGCAAGGCTGTCCACATGTCAATCACCAGACATCACAGTGATTTCACAAAATGCTGTGCTAAAGTCCTTTGCAAGCAGCTCCACACTGCTCCGTAAACCTCTGAAAATCAGTTTTCGGAGGTTCAAAGAGTGAGTCTGGGAGGGGAAAGTGGTTTACATTGAATAGAAACCGCTTTCCCCTCCTTGAGCAAGGCGCACTCCTACCACACATCAGCTGAAGGGGAGGGGAGCACATCTGGTCTCTGCAAAGGAATAATCTGTTGCTCGTTGTTCTTTTGAAGCCTCATGTCTACCTGCCCCACTACTTGCCAAATGGGGAAACCTGGTGGGCCAAGTCAAGCCCCCAGGCCCCAAATTCTGCACCTGTGTTCTATTATAACTAGGCCAGGCTTGGGGTGTGTGAAATCCAGCATGCTGGTGCTTTCAGGCATATATATATATATATATATAGTCAGTTTTCCTAATCAGGCAACTTATACTGCAGTGAGGCATCCAGTAAATCAGATTATCTTTTGCAAGCTTTGTAAATTTGTTAAGCCCAGGGGTGGAGCTACCTGCCCCGGCACCTGGAGCAGCGCAGGGGCGGGGCTAGCTGCCCATATGGTGAGCATCCCTAGCTGCCTGCTGCGAGCGTTGGGGGGGGGGTGCCGCTAGCTGCCTGTGGCAGCATCGTCCCTAATGGCCCGCTGCCCACGCAGCGAGCGTAGGGTGGGGGGTGGTGCAGTTATGTCACCCGCCCTCACAGCTGACACCCAGTGCACACCGCATCCCCCCCACCTGTCTTCCTCCACCAGTGGTTAAGCCTTCAGTTGGTGTTTGCCATTTTATTCCCCCTCTGAAGCTCCACATCGTACATTACAACTCTGACAAATATCTGGACGTGAACTCAGCAATGGACAAATCAGATGGACTGGCAGTCTTGGCAATCCTGATTGAGGTAAGGGGCTCTTTCCCTCAAAAGTGTCCAAAAATTGAAGTGCACCCAGAGGTTTAATATAATAGGGTCTTATCTGGCTCTTGGCAGTTGATGATTCTATCCAGGTTCAAAGCTTGTCCCTCTAGACCAGAGCTGGAGAAGCTTTGGCCCTCCAGTTGTTGTTGGACTCCAACTCCCATCAGCCCCTGCCACACTTGCCAATGCTCAGCGATAGCAGAAGTTGTAGCCCATCAACATCTGGAGGGCCACATGTTCCCCTCCCCTGCTCCAGACACAGGGAAAAGGAGGAGACAAGGCTCTTTTGATTGCCTGCCCTTGTGGATGAAGGATTGCTGCCCTGTTAAAAGCTGTTTCATACGTCTTACAATGCAAACAACATCATCTCCCTCCCCAAAGTATGCTTTGGTCACCAAATATGTTTGGGGTTGCTTTTCCAGTGCTATTTTGCTAATGGTTTAGTGAACTATAATCATGGCTATTAAGTATTTTAGAATGTGGTTGAAGAAATCACTCACCACCAGATGCCATTATTCTAATGAGAGCAGCTCTGGGGTTATTGAAACACAAATGTATTTGTGCCCTGAAAAGAAATGACCTCAGCCCACTAAATCTGTGGCTAGGCTTATATCGCCAACAAATGATGGCGTAAACTGAAACAACAAGGTCAGACCAAAACATTTGGGTGCCCAAAACATCCACATGGTCTTCCCTACTGAGTAAACATGGGGAAACCATCCACCCAAAGCTCTCCTGTTCAAGTTCCATTGAAGTGGATGGGAGCTGTGCTACTGTGTTCTTGCGCAGGAGACCTTCCTGGTGGATTTTGCCCCTTGGTGGGCTCTCCTCTTCCATTACCATTAATGGTGCCTAATAAAGATCTGCAAGTACTTGCTGAACCTAAAACTATGCAGAATTAAAATGGCTAGAAAATAAATCTTCTCCTTTTTTGTTACAGACAGGTGCATTCAATCCATCATTCGAAAAGATCTTCAGTCATTTTCAGAATGTGAAATATAAAGGTAGGAAAAAGGATTTCAACTGGAATTTTGCATCCCTAAGCAGTCAAATCAGAAGACTTTGTCAATTTAGGATGTACTTGCAGTGCAGGTTAATTCATTAGAGACCGGTGTGAGGTTGGTTTGCTGTAAGGTAAAGGTAAAGGGACCCCTGACCATTAGGTCCAGTTGTGGCCGACTCTGGGGTTGTGGCGCTCATCTCGCTTTATTGGCCGAGGGAGCCGGCGTACAGCTTCCGGGTCATGTGGCCAGCATGACTAAGCCACTTCTGGCGAACCAGAGCAGCGCACGGAAACGCCGTTTACCTTCCTGCCGGAGCAGTACCTATTTATCTACTTGCACTTTGACGTGGTTTTGAACTGCTAGGTTGGCAGGAGCAGGGACCGAGCAACGGGAGCTCACCCCATCGCGGGGATTCGAACCACCGACCTTCTGATCGGCAAGTCCTAGGCTCTGTGGTTTAACCCACAGCGCCACCCGCGCCCCCTGGTTTGCTGTATGTGGTACTGAATTGTTTATAAGCAAGTGATAACCCAAAGCAGCATAAACAAAAAATTAAAAAAGCAGCGTAACAAAATACATTCTGCTTGTTTTATCCATCAATACCATTGTTGTGCACCCACCCTGTTGTCTGCCTCACTGTCATCTCCCCACCCCTGTCCTAGACAAGTTAGCTAACCTGCGGTTGAGCATGTGTCATGATGACTTTTGTTGCTCAGCAAAGTACGTGTTTTGCAGCAGCCAGCCACACTGATTGGCTGTCATAGCTGTGACCTTTAGAGCAGAACACTTTGCTTTTCTAGCTAGATGCACAGCATCAGGGGGACTGACTGGTGAAAGTGCTCATTCTCTTGCATGCACAAATGAAACCTGCTTATCTGGAATAATGGAAAAGAGGGCAAAGTAAAGAATTAAGGAAATGCTGCATCCAAAAATATGCTGAGAGTTGGGCTGGCAAGAATATAGTTAATAAAAAAAGGGTGATCTCTTTCAGATCAGGAAGCCTTCATCCCGGGTTTCAATGTCCAAGATTTGCTCCCAGACAGACTGGATGAATATTACCGCTATGAAGGATCCCTGACCACACCTCCTTGCTACCCAAGTGTTCTTTGGACGGTTTTTCGAAAGCCAGTACAAATTTCAGAGGAACAGGCAAGGGTCTATAAAACATATGTTCTCAGTTAAAGCTGGTAATCTTGCCAGTAATTGTGCATGAAATGTATACCTGCCTTCTGAGTTTCCCACCTACTTACACCTTTATGGATACTGCTGTTGTGCACACGCTAGACTCCCATCTACCATCTTAGCTTTACTGTGTTGGATTCAAACTGAAGATTAAGACTGAACTTCCTCCCTAGTGTTTGAGACATGGAAAATACAGACAGGGCTAATTCATTTGACCCAATGTGAAAAATGAAATGAAATTGTTCTGTCATCAGTGTGTGCAAGCAGTCAGTGGACAATATGAGAGTTGCAACCCAAGAGATCTTGGGGCACATTTAAGAAACTTGGGTAAGACCTGAACGTGTGTTGAATGCAGCCATAGTGAAATGGTTGTCCACACATTCCATCACAGACCTAGTATCCTCTGCAAAACCAAACCAAACCACCTGAAGGATAAGCAGTAATGTACTAAATTGCAATCCAGGCAATGCAGTCAGCAGTGGCACAGCATGGGGGAGGGCCATAGCCCAAGGCACATTTTTTTAGGGGGTGCAATGAGGTGCCCTTTCTCTTTAGGGCTGCCCATGGGCTAGGCGAGAGGGAGGGGAAGGGCACAGCTGCGGGCAGGCCTGACTCGGGGCGGAAGCAGGAGAGAGGAGAGGCAGTGGTGGCTTCGCCGCCCCTCTCCCTCACTGAGTTGGCATCTGGCGGGTGAGTGCAGCCCCCACCTGGCTGACTGGCAGGGTGCACACCTGCCCTGCTGCCTCCTCCTCTTGGTGCCCGCCAAGCCCTGCCCCCCCGGGCACGTGTACACCGGGCACTGGGAAGGCATGCTCTGCCGCTGGCACTCAACCACATTAGAACACCCACCTTTGATCTGGGTTGACATTTTTTTAAAAAGCTGTCAAGACTGAATACAAGCCCCATATGTGGCTATTTGAAACAGCCCTAGTCAAACATAGTAAGAGAGCAAATTCTCCTTAATTGTGGGGGTATCCAGGTCTCTTAAAGACTCTGGCTTAGTCAAGTCTGCTGTGGCAGCTGCTTTACAGAACATAAGGAGAACCTGCTGGATCAGGCCAATGGGCCATCTAGTTCAGCATCCTGTTCTCATTGTGGCACCCAGATGCCTGTGGGAAACCCATGAGCAGGATCTGAGCACAAGAGCCCTCTCCCTTCCTGAGGTTTCCAGCTTTTCACAGTGCCTACTTTCCATCTGGAAATCATACTGCCATTTCCACATTTTCCTTCTGTTAACGGTTTGCATGTTAAGAGAACAGGTGAGGTCCCTGTAGACTGGAGGTGGGCAAATGTTGTCCCCATCTTCAAAAAGGGCAAAAAGCAGACCAAGGTAACTACTGACTGGTGAACTTGGCATCGATACTAGGGAAGGTCCTAGAACAGATAATTCAACAGTTTGTCTGTGAGCACCTAGAAAAGGATGCTGTGATTACTAAGACCCAGGATAGGTTTCTCAAAAATAAGTCATTTCTTTTCTGATGGAATTACAAACTTGATGAATCAGGGAAATGCTGTGGACATAGAGTATCTTGATTTCAGTAAGGTTTTTGACAAAGTCCCCCATGATATTCTTGCAAGGAAGCTGGTAAATGTGGGTTGAATGAGTTAACTTGGCAGGGGGTTGGACTCGATGGCCTTGTGGTCTCTTTCAACTCTATGATTCTATGATTCTAACTGTTGGGTGGATTTGTAGCTGGTTGGTGGACTGAACCCAAAGAGAACTCATTAATGGTTCCTCATCATCCTGGGAAAAAGTGACAAGTGGGGTGCTGCAGGGTTCTGCCCTGAGTCCATTGTTGTTCAACATCTTTATAAACAAGTTGGATGAGGGACTTGAGGGATGCTCATCCAATTTGCAGATGACACTAAACTAGGAGGGGTACAGAAGACAGAATCAGAATTCCAAGTGACCTTAACAGATTGGAGAATTCAGTCGCTTGAATTTTAACTAGTACTGTAGAGTCAGTACATCCCAGCTACAGAAACATTAAAGCTAGATACTGGGGGAAATGTCTCAACTGTAACAAGGACTGGTGATGGAAGGAAAGCCTGCTTTTCCATTCCTGCCACTGTGATATCCTTAAAACTGTTGTGCTTTGCTCATAGCTGCTGGCCCTGGAAAGCACTCTGTACTGCACACAGCCTAGTGACCCTGCCCCTCTTGAAATGGTGAACAACTATAGGAGAGTCCAGGAGTTTGATGAAAGGCTGGTTTCTGTGTCCTTCCGGCAAGGTAAGCAACAGAAGATTCGAATTTCAAATTTATGCAGAGTTTAGAGTTTTATAAATGGCACCAGAGACACTTCCAAGCCAAGAACAGTTTGTTGGGTGTGCAGCATTCCCCCTTAACATGATATGAAATGGGGTGTCATTAAATACTGTTTTGTTTGTTTATCTTGCCTTCTGTTGGGGCAGCCGGGCTGTATTTCCTAAAAGGCTAAAGTTGCAACAAGCACCAGAAAGTGGATGTGTTGAACCAAAGGTGAGGTGGTCCAGGAGCTTTGCTGGCACCAGCTGAATCCTCAAGATAACCTTGGGTGTGGTGGAGATCATGGCCACCTGTGGGCTGCTCTGCTGTATAAAAAGCATTTGTGCCACTGCCTGGGTGCGGACAAGCCATCTCCTTGTTGTGGAGTTTGTCCCACAGAGTGCTGGAAGCAGGGGTTGTGAGTTTGCTTTTCCTTTAAGTAAACCTGGCGGTGTGGACAGCTTTCTTTGGGAACCTGAGTATCTGGGCCCCTGTGAGCCGTCGGCAGAATATAACAGCGGACAAGGATATTTTGCTATCTGATGATCTGCATCTAAAAGGAACCACAACTTTGCATTGCAGGAAGACACTTTCTGGGGAGTTTCAAAGGATCCGATGAAGCCATTCAGGAGAATGAGTTTGACACGTAATAAAAAGACTCATAACGCTGGATTGATTTAAAAAACCCACCGTCATGAGTGGAAAAATTAGCCATCTGACTGAAGTGAAATGTGAGGCAAAAATAATTGGCTGAAGATTATTATATGGTTCTAAATTATTGGCAAATCAATGCAACAATGACCTCTGTCAAAAAGAAAAAAGGGGGGAGCCTTGTATTTTACTGTGGATCAGTAATGTTTTTTATTACTGTCACAGGGCTTCTTTTCTGCAAACTGAACTGCAAACTTTGTTGCTTTACAGCAAAGAAAGTATACATAATGCAGTCTTATGCATGTTTAAGCCATGTTTCATAAGCCACTGTTTCGAAAGGAGCTTATTCTGTTAATTCTGCATAGAATTGCAGCTGTAGTTTCCTGCAACTGTATAAATAACTCAGGAGGGATTCTCCACTAGATTTCTGAAGAGGTCTGAAATTGTAGTACTCTAAAATCATATGGGGAAACCCCAAACCTTATTTATTATTTATATAGCACTGACAGGGTAAACAGCAGTCAAATGCTCCAATAAAGCTTTTACATGGAGCATGAACCAAGCAGCTGGCAGAAGACTTCATGCGCAAGGTGCACCAGAGAGCACA
Source organism: Podarcis gaigeae (assembly GCF_964106915.1). Taxonomy (NCBI): domain Eukaryota; kingdom Metazoa; phylum Chordata; class Lepidosauria; order Squamata; family Lacertidae; genus Podarcis; species Podarcis gaigeae. The sequence goes on along the minus strand of NC_139690.1, from coordinate 5,074,446 downwards.
TTCAGGGACACGTGCTTGCCTTATGCCACCCCTGTCTTTAAGCCTATGCTGTGCTGGGCAGGCTGGAACTCTTGGTCTGCCCATTTGCTATTCAACTAGGGCATGTAACTTATAAACTAAGCTGTAGTTTATACAGCTGACCCTCCCAAAGACAGGAAATAAGGAAGAAAGAAATACAGGGAGATTTCCTTTCGCAACCCAGGATGTTTCATGGGCCTTCAAACTTTTATATCATGAAAGCTACATTTCATTTATCCTTTGCACTTAACTAGACCAAGCAAGCACTACGGTATCCATAAAATGTTGTGGGTATATTTTAAGTGCTTTGCTCAAAATTGTTAATTTCTTTGAAAGTTCATATCTGGGATGCAGAATAAATCTAGTGCATAATGTGGCAACTTTGGTGGGGACATAGTCAAAATCTAGGGTATCAAAATTGTGGCAAGATGCCAAGGGCCCAGTAGTGCCAGCCAGTCTCCCAACTCAAAACAAGCAGGTCCAAGTCAAGTTCTCTGCTTCTATCATAAATGTTTACCAAAAGCTGTTTCCTCTGGGTGGACTTCTGTAATAGCCTCCCCTTCATGGTGAGGATGATGGCCCTGTGTGTCAATGTCGGACATGTTTGCATGAGAAAAGGAGTGTGCTGTTCTTAGATTCTTGGCTGATACAGAGCCCATTCCCAAGCCCACAACACACTCAGAGATGTGCTCTGATCTGTGTATACAGACCTAAGAATCCACTAAACTGGGAAAGCTGAGCTTGCCTCTGTTCTGTGGAACTCAATTGTAGAAGCCCAGTCAAGCATGTACACCTTTACATATACATGTGAATGGAGCACACATGTGTATTATACAGGCACAGAGCATCAGAATTGGTTGGAGTTCCCCATCATATGTACACACATTTACAGTCCTAAGTTCGTTGCGACATAATGTGTGAAAAGGTCCCAAATGATCTGACATTCTCAGTGTTCTGCCTTAGAAATTAACACCAATTTAAATTTGTTTGAAAAGGAAAGGCAAAAGATGGCTAATTTTTCTGTAAACAAGGTTCTTTATTCTCTCCCTAAAGAAAGAAGCAGTGAGTGGTTCTTGAAATAATGAGCGTTGAGGTGGCAAATAGATTGTCTAATTTTATTATATATTGTATTTTTCAATTGGTCACATAATGGATTTGTAATAAAGACTGCTCTAAGCTCTGCCTTGTACAGAATCCTTCATTCAAAGGAGCAAAAATAAAACTGATCTTAGAAAATTAGCGTTCTTAGCATCTTAGTAGGCCATGCTACTAGTAAAATCTAAATTCCAGGTACTATGTGTCAAAAAGGATGTTGACAAGCTCATAGTCTCCATCATTTCTCAGTTGAATAGGACCATGCTATTATACACGGACACTGCTGATGAAATACAGGGGAAGGGGGAGGGCTAGCTGAGTTGCCCCAGGGGGACTTACTTTGAAACAAACACGCATAGTTCAAAGTTCGAACTTCAAACTGTGCATGGTTCAAGCTGTAAGTTCCACCAAGTTCAAATCCAAGCATGCTCAAGTCTGAAATCGTATACACATCTTGTCCCATTCAAGTCAGTGAGAGCACACAAAGGGATCTGCAACCCTTTCAAACAGTTAACAGTGGGAATTAAAAACCCACAGCCTTCCAAGGAATAAGACTCACAATGCTGGTTCTGACCTGCTGAATTCCTGTCTGTCATACATCAGTTGAAGGGACAATAACTCTGCTAGTGGGGGGAGGTGCCAGTCTATATGCTCAAGGTTACTTTTGCATATATATACATACATGATGATGGCACACATACATATGTGCCAGAAGGGAATTAACATGGGCAATGCGCCTACAGCTTAGGTACAGTGCCTGCCTCCTATCAGCTCAACTCAGCTGGACCACACACACACACACACGGTCCTGAGTGTTGCAGCGCCCTCACACTCAAGCCTTGTAGCACTTTAGAAGCCTAACACAAACCTTTTTTGCTACCTCAAAAGGGGTTAATTTAATTATGTCCTTTGTGAGGAAGTACTTTTGTCGTGAATCTTCCAACATTCAGCTCCATTGGATGTCTCTGTGTTGCAGTATTAGAGAAGCCACACCATGCATAATTTTATACACTTCTGTCATGTCCCTCTTTACTCACATTTTCTGTAAAGTCTAAACATTTTTTTTTAGCCACAAATGTTGTAACCTTTCCTCACAGTGGAGTAACTCCAACCCTTTGAGCCTCCTGGCTGCCCTTTTCTGAACCTTTTTCCAGCGGTACAACATAGAAATAAAAATACTTTTTATTGTCACTGTACCACTTGTTTACAGTGAGATTAAACGAGCCCTCCCCCCTTTTTCAGGTGAAGTGACCTGAACTATACACAGGATTCCAAGTGATTCCAAGTTGCATCATAGATTTGTAAAACAACATTATGATATTGAGAGGTCAGGCTGAAAGAATGCCTTTCCAGAGGCCACTCAGTGAACTTCCTGGCTGTGGGATGTGAACCCAGCTGTCATGGTCCCAGTCTGGCTCTGTAATCTATGCTATATCCTTAAATCTTTACAATTGGCCTTCCTCACTGCATCCTATACCCCATTCTCAATTTTTAAAGCATATTCAAGAAGCATTATAAAAAAGACAAGTGTCAGCAATCCCACCAATGCTTCATGGTCTATATCTCTAAGACAACTATTCTGAATTAATAACAATATGGCAGATCTTAATGATCATAGAAGTCTTTATCCCTATTTATTAAATTAAGAACAGTGGAAGGAAAAGAACAGAAAACAAAGGATGGGCCAAGGGTGAAATGCTTGGCACTCGAGGGCTGGAATTTCAGAATTACTTAAAAAACACAGATATGGGATTGTCACTTTCAAATTGACTATTTGCTTTATTTTTTTCTAGGTAGAATCCCAGGAGCATGGTTCTAGATTCATCTGAGATCCCACTATAGTATATTATATTTGCATAATATATACAGCAAAAAGGCATCCATACCATTTTTTTTATTTCACTTGATAGATTAATAAGTTGCATCTCTCTCCCCACAAGAGAAATTACTTTTAAAAAGCAGAGTATTGTGGTACATGGCCAAGAAAAGCATTTTCTAAAATAGATGTGCATGTCTTGAAGGTGCTACACATTTTTGGGGGGGTTGGTTTTGCCACAACCAGTTCACAGGGCTACCTCTCTAGAATGTAATGTGGGGGTGAAGGAATGTTTTGTGAATCCACACATTTAGCAGAGGGCATTGGAACAGGTACACCACCTAAAAGTATTTTAGATTAGCATTCAATAAATGCATTTGTTTTAAAGTATGTATCAATTTGGCTCTGCTGAAGGTTCTTCTGAGCTTCCTTGTGGTGAAACCCTCAAAAGATCGCAGGTGGCTCTCAAGCCAGTCAAGAGCTTTTGAGAGACATTTGTTTTACACTTGTTGGACTTCTCTTTGATTTTTACCTCTGGGGGATGCTGAAGATGCCTGCTGCAATTAACTTTCAGCCTAACAGATGGAAGATGACGGAAACTCTTGAGTCTCTGGATCCAGACTCCATCTGGACAGGTAGAAATGAAAGTCCAGCAAGCAGTATGTCTAAATCCACTGCCCAGAAACAAGAGAGGCCAACACAGTATATGCTTGCAGTGGTTTGGCTGGCAGTATTTGAACACACTGTTTAGACTTTCATTTCTCTAGTACTGGTGGTTGCTGCATGAGCATTTGTGTTTGTTGTGCTGCTAATTGACATTGTGAAGGTTGCATTTGTCAGCACTGTCTCATTACTGCCTGGGCTCTGCATGCAGTTAGTTATTTGCCTGTTCCAATATAACTCCTTTCTGTTGATGACAGGAAATGATTTGGCATATTTATATTTTTCAGCATTTGGATTCCTAGCAGGTGACCCTAGGGGTACCTATTTCCATTTAAATTTGTGCTCATATTATGCTTCAGCACAAGAATATCTTTCTTCCAATCAGTCCTCTTGATAGTTATTGCCTGTACGAGAGCACTCAGGATTGATCACATATGGAGTACCTGCAAAGTATTATCAAGTCTTGACAAACAATTTCATACATGTTCATCAACTGGCTTAGAGTTTCAATTTCCTCTGTACGATTTAGAAATTAGAATTAGAAATTAGAAATTGGAATATCCTGTTGTCCAGACATGAGTAACGTCTGCCATTCCTAATACCTGATTCTGGATATAAAAGTGACTTATTGGGTCACATGCATGACTTGCACACTAAAGTATACAGACCTGTTGAGAAGTGTGCATTGCATATTTGCAGGAAAATCACGTGCGGACGTCACCCTGTGCTTAGATTGGAAAATGTAATATGCAACTGAGACTGCGTACACATAATATATTTAAAGCACATTCTCCACTTCTAGGACCTGTAGATTGTTAAGTGTGCTGGGAATTGTACCTCTGGGAGATGTTAGCTACAGTTCCCAGGATTATTATTTTTGTGTGTGTGTAGAGATGTGCTTAAAATGTATAGTGTCTATGAAGCATCAGTTAGGAGTTAGGGAGAAGCACAAGTAGAAATGTACCGCTAATATCTTTTGTAATACTGCTTCTCTCTGTCTTGCATGGAAGTTAAGTTTCAATCTCAGTTAATTATGTAATTGCATTTGCTTGACTGCCTGCTTTGTCAATAGTGCCCTCTTCTAAGGTACTGGCTGTCAAACCCAACAATCTAACTTCCAATTAGCAACTTTTGTATTCTTTAATGCTTTGTGGGCAGTCATGTTTAGTTTTATTATCCATGGCATTTATCAAATAATGGCTGATCATTATTTTTCCTATTTTTCTAATGGGAAACTGAGGTGAGAGGCTGCCTTTGGCAATAGAGATGGAATATACTGTCATGACTAATAGCCTTATCCTCAATGAATTTGTCGAATTTTTAAGCCATCCAGGTTGGCAGCTATCACTATATATTGTATGGGTGAAATCCATAGTTTAACACTGCACCGTGTGAAGTACTTACAAAAGTACTTAACTCTGTATTCTCCTTTGAGGGCCTCAGTACAGGCTGCTAAGAGTGAAGGCAATTATAGCATCACAACAGGTTAGGGACAAGTTATTCAATTACAATGTTTTACTCATAACTGCCTGCTTCTCTCTCCTTCCTTGCCCCACCCTAGGTTTTGTTCCATTTGTTGTATTAGCCAGTAGTCTTGGCAGTGTCTTCATTCTCGTGGTAGCCTTATGGCTGATTCGAAGGAAGAAGAGGTAAGACGGTTACTGTCATTCCATGGGGTGTTAGTTTAGAGTCATGGTTCTCTGTAGCTAGATTGTCCTGTACAATTAGCAGATGAAACCAATTTCAGTAGTCTTACTACAGACTTACTCTGGTACTGTACCACACAAATTATCTTTCTCCCAGTGTCCTTACCTTGCCCACCCCACTGGAGCCATTTGGGCCATGAGTCCAAACCACCCCCTACTATAGCATCAATAGATTAGAACGTCTACTTTAACCATTGTCTGTGTAGGAAAAGTCCATGCTTTCATGACTTCAATTCAGAGAACAATATAACAGGGCTTTAAAATAATTGCTGATATTCTTCAATTGCAATTTCAGCTTTGACTAACCCAGTTGTTCTGCCTTTCAGCATCAAACAAACAAGGGAAGAAAAAGGGGTCATTTACAAGCCAGCGATCAGCAAAGAGGAGAATATTTCCAAAGCATAAGCTTCTGTTGAGTTACCTTAGTAGCCACTCATTCACTACTTTCTCAAACATTTGCACTGTTATCTCTTGCTTTATCACTCAAATCTGCTGGGTTGTTTTTGCCTGAGCACAACAAGAGACATGTTCAGCTGTTCTCCTTTGTGCAATAGAATATGAAAGGACAGAGTTTGCTCTCAAGTAGATGTGCAACAGAGATGTGCCTTAATATTCCCTCCCCCCACCAAAAATATTTTTCTAAAGTGTACCAAACAACATATTAGGAGCTGTGTTGAACTTTGTTTATGTTATGACTTCAAATATGAGCTTTATGAGCAAGGCTAACAAAAAGTACTATAAAATAAAAAAAAATCCTTCCAGTAGCACCTTAGAGACCAACTAAGTTTGTTATTGGTATGAGCTTTCATGTGCTTGCACACTTCTTCAGATACCATGCACACAAAAGCTCATACCAATAACAAACTTAGTTGGTCTCTAAGGTGCTACTGGAAGGAATTTTTTTATTTTGTTTCAACTACGGCAGACCAACACGGCTACCTACCTGTAACAAAAAGTACTATAGTTTGAAGAAAGCTTTTCATGTGTATGAAAATGTGACTCCCCTCCCCCTATCAGAAAACCAGTGCTGCTAATGTTAAGGAATCACCTGTATTAGGGAGCAGATGACATTATTGGTGACAGATTGAAAGATCGTGTCAGTAATAGAATTGGAACAGTGGGAAATGTTGAGAGGAAAATGAGCAAATTTGGATAGAAAACCTGCTTTGGATGCAGGTTTCCCAGCGCCAGTTTTAAGCAGTTTATAGGTCAGGGGTCAGGTACTTTCAAATAAAACAGGTCAAATAAAACTCACATTTCCTCTGAGACTATAATGAGCTCCATTAGGTTCAGGCTAGAGAAATCTTGTTTCCTCCTAGTTGTTATTGCTAGTGACAACAGGTAGAAGCCACAAATTTGTAAATAAACAAAAATATATACTTAATCAGTAATTTCAACTTTATATAGCAGCATGTAATAAACATTTTTATTAAGAGTTTTTGTGGCAACTCCCATTTGTCTTCAATCATTTACCGTTTTACAAATATATCAGACAAAATTATTCTCCTGAATAGAAGCCAGGCAATGTTTTCCTGTATTTCCTGAGCTCTCAGCTGACCAGGAGATGCTCATGTAATCCTCAGCAAGGATTTTCACCCAGATAGCAAGGAGTGCCTGGCAGCCCTTATAGTGCAGATATTACCGTGATTGCTCCCAAGGCATACTAGGGCTTGTTCTCAAACTGCGTTCCGGGGAACCCCATTGGTTTAGCAACAAAGAAAATCAGTTGTATTAATGGACAACCTTCTCAAAGTCAGGTGGCCTGCCACCATCAAGCCCCCCCCCCCCCCTGCAATGCCAGCTGGAAGTGAGTGCTGAGTTTGTTCTAGCTGTACTCTCTGTTCTTGCAAGGTTGAGCATATTTACTCAGACGTAACTTCTACTTATTTCAATGTTGGTAACCCATGAGCAAGTGTGCATAATATTACAGTAAGGAGACAACTGGAATCTTTCAGTGACTACACCATTGGCATCCTGTGTCTTCCATGATATCTCAGAAACACGAGTGAAAATGTCGGTGAGACTGCTTGGCCTCCATTCTTAATTAAATGGGGACTTGCACCTGAGGTGGACTACACCCGCACTCCTGGCAGTGGTACAGTCCACCCACTAGTGAGTCAGGAGCAGCTTACACTGGTGCTTTGCCGTCTGCAGCTCTGCCCTCTTATTTTCCATGCACAATTCAAGGTGCTGGCTATAAAGTCCCAGCATCATATCTCCCCTGTTAATTTCTCCAGAATTAACGTAGAGAGGCCAGGGTTGAAGTCAGGGGGCCTTTCAGAAGTATTTTAAGACCTACTTGTTTGTCAACAAAGGAAGGGGCGAATTTATTTCAATTAGTCAATCATCACTGGCCAGGGCAGTGCTGGATGTCCTTTGTGAGCTGCTCAGAGCCTCCAGGTCTGGTGGACCACAAATTTAAGCATATAAGGAAATGAATATTCATGAGCCACAATTCAGTATAGAGTGAAGCATGCTTAAGTTTACAGCTCTCTGTGGTGTTCTTGTGTTTTCTGGTAGATTATGTTGTTGTTTAGTCATTTAGTCGTGTCCACCTCTTCGTGACCCCCTGGACCAGAGCACGCTAGGCACTCTTGTCTTCCACTGCCTCCCGCAGTTTGGTCAAACTCATGTTGGTAGCTTCAAGAACACTGTCCAACCATCTCGTCCTCTGTCGTCCCCTTCTCCTTGTGCCCTCCATTTTTCCCAGCATCAGGGTCTTTTCCAGGGAGTCTTCTCTTCTCATGAGGTGGCCAAAGTATTGGAGCCTCAGCTTCACAATCTGCCCTTCCAGTGAGCACTCAGGGCTGACTTCCTTAAGAATGGAGAGGTTTGATCTTCTTGCAGTCCATGGGACTCTCAAGAGTCTCCTCCAACACCATAATTGAAAAGCATCAATTCTTCGGCGATCAGCCTTCTTTATGGTCCAGCTCTCACGTCTATACATCACTACTGAGAAAACCATGACTTTAATAACTATACGGACCTTTGTTGGCAAGGTGATGTCTCTGCTTTTTAAGATGCTGTCTAGGTTTGTCATTGCTTTTCTCCCAAGAAGCAGGAGTCTTTTAATTTCGTGGCTGCTGTCACTATCTGCAGTGATGATGCACCATCTGGTAGATTATGCATAGTGTTAATTAGTTGGTGGGTCATGGAGGGGGGCTGTCACTTGGACCATAGCTATAGCCAGCCTTGGGTAAAGCCTCCAGAGGTGCTTTGATGCTTCCAGCCTGTGAGTGTATGCAAATGTGTGTGTGGGTGTGTGTGTGGGGGGGTGCCAAACTGGGTTGTTGACCTGGGTAAAATAAAGACTAGTTTCACACACCCCTTGGACATATTCACAACTGCATTTCTGCACAGCAGCTTGGTCCTCTCTCATGCCTGGTTGAGTATTTATATAGCCCGAGTTCACATACTGAGGGAATAACATTATATACCATATTGAATCTGATACAGAATTTGCTTTCAGCCCCAAAACACAAATGTTGGAATTGGCCACTTGGATTAATTTTCCTGGGGTGAAGCTGACAGGAAAACTGAAAAATGTAAACAGAGATATGTCTTGTTCTGACAGGTTGTGTCCCCCCCTCCACATGTGTACCTCCTATAGCAATAATTACAAAAAACACTTCCACACAAATATTATTCAAGAGCTGGGCCACAACCAAAATAGGAGTAGGGCAAATTGCTGTTGAAGTCAGACCACAAAGAAGACTAATTCCCACCATACAATGCTTCTACAGCTGGCACATCAGACAGCTCCCAGTTGCCTGGGATTTCGAATTTCACTGTCTTACTATACTTAGAGCACTAAAGCAATTCAGATGAAGTTGCAAAAGAGGAATTAAGAGCCTAGATGCAATTGTGTACAGTTACTGCTTTAGAAACCTTCAGCCTTAGTTTTCAATAATCTAGGGCATTCCCTTATTGGCAAGCTTCCCGAGGCCCCCATGACGGGGCCAAAGGCTAAAAATGTGCAAAGCAGCAGATGTGATTCTTACCTTTGTACAGTAGGATATATTGCATCCACACTCCAGACACACACCTGGACACATACAAACACCTCTCCATCCAGAAAAGCAAGAGGCATTATTATAGTTCAAGATACCTTCATCTATCATAGATACTTTAGTTGGGATTCTTGCTGTAGCAGATCCAACGCTTACTACTGTCGCAGGAAGCCCCCCCCCCCCAATCATTCAATTTGTACAAACTTCACACACACACACACACACACACACACACACACACACACACACATACTACTACTACTACTACTACTACTACTACTACTACTACAACATACGCTATGCTTCTGTTATAAATTCATAGAAAATCAACCATACATCGGATCTGCACCATTTCACTTTTATTTTACTCCATGAAGGAAGGACTACAAAATGGGGAAGGTTTGATACAGGCCAGCTATAATCCCTTGAGCATACCAGCACATACAAGGAGGCCCTGCCAAGTTGCTATGCCAACCCTGATGGTCCTAGACAGAAGACCATCAAGGTCATAAAGAACTTGCATATAGGAGTGGATTCAGCATGGACTGGAACACAGGACAATGATCAGCTCTTCCTTGGGGGGGGGGCAGGAAACTGCAAATTCCCCTCTGTCACCAGGAAAGTACTCATGGGGAGGGGCGAAAGGAGGAACCAGCCAGGTGACAAGATACTCAGGTTACCACCACAACTCCTCCCTCAACCCCTCCTTTTTGTGATGTAGTTGTCATGTCGTCTTAGGAGTGTAGTTTGGGGGATTAAAGGTAAAGGTAAAGGTACCCCTGCCCGTACGGGCCAGTCTTGACAGACTCTAGGGTTGTGCGCTCATCTCACTCTATAGGCCGGGAGCCAGCGCTGTCCACAGACACTTCCAGGTCACATGGCCAGCATGACAAAGCTACTCTGGCGAGCCAGAGCCGCACACGGAAATGCCGTTTACCTTCCCGCTAGTAAGTGGTCCCTATTTATCTACTTACACCGGGAGGTGCTTTCGAACTGCTAGGTTGGCAGGCGCTGGGACCGAGCGACGGGAGCGCACCCCACCGCGGGGATTTGAACCACCGACCATGCGATCAGCAAGTCCTAGGTGCTGAGGTTTTACCCACAGCGCCACCCGCGTCCCAGAGTTTGGGGGATTAGTAACTAATAAAAGTTGGGGTCTTCTTTTGTTCTGGGCTTCCATTTTGCTTCATCTTGTTGCGGGTGGGAGTCCTGTCGCGACAGTATCCAATAAAGGCCAAGCCTACAGGCTGCTGTTTTGCTCCAACTTATCCTGGTTGGTGTCTTTGTTTTTGTCCAAGAGAGCCCTCGGATTTCTCCATTAACACTACCAATTAATAATGAGTGGACTCACCCCGCTAACTGACCCCAATTAAATATAGCACACACTCTGTATGCCAGTCACATAAGTTTTACCATTTACCATCTCAGGCAGGAGTTGATCAAGCAAAGAGGAAAAGTTTTATTAAGCAAAAAGAAATTTGTGAAACAAAGTGGGGTCAGGAATTGCATACTGTCTGTTAGAAGTTTACTTTAACTACAGTATAAGATGTCTCACAGCTTCTCTTAACCACTCTTTACTCAAAATCAGTTGCTACGCTTCAGTTTCTGTTACTAACTCTTCTGTTATCTAACTCTCTCCCTCAGAAATGGCTCCATTTATATTCTTCCCCCCTGCCCCGCAAAGTGCTGCTCCCCCCGCCCTGTGGCTAGCAGACTCTGTAGCTAATCAGAGAGAGGCTCCAGCCCTCTGGGGGAATTTCAGACTCTGGTCTGGTTCTGCTGTCCATCATACCTGCATTGTAGGGGGTTGGACTAGATGACCCCTGGGGTCCCTCCTAACTCTACAATTCTGTCTCCAGCTGGGCAACTGCACTTGTGAAGGGTGTGGAACAAGGCTGGCAACCTTGGGACTGCTTTGAGGGCCAAACACCTTAGAGGACTACACTTGGCCTTCAGGCCTGAGTTTCCACACCCTAACTCAAAGTAATTATTGGAAAGTAGCCACACCACCCAATTAAAAGAGAAAACAGGGAGTTCATTAAATGGATTATGAATAAGCAAGATAATTTGTTTGTATCACATTATGATGACAATATGCCAATGTTATGAGGGGAAAACCTGCTCCTTTTCCCTTATGGGGTACCCAAGAGCCCATATAGAGTCCTTTTGTAGGTTCTCTATTGGTAGGAGAAATAACAGAGGCCAGTCAGAGAATATTGAAAAGCAAAGCAGCTATTAAAAGGTAAAGCGACCCCTGACCATTATATCCAGTCGTGGCTGACTCTGGGGTTGCGGCACTCATCTCACTTTACTGGCCGAGGCAGCCGGTGTACAGCTTCCGGGTCATGTGGCCAGCATGACTAAGCTGCTTCTGGCAAACCAGAGCAGCACACGGAAACGCCACTTACCTTCCCGCTGGAGTGGTACCTATTTATCTACTTGCACTTTGACATGCTTTCGAACTTCTAGTTTGGCAGGAACAGGGACCGAGCAACGGGAGCTCACCCTGTCGTGGGGATTCAAACCGCCGACCTTCTGATCAACAAGTCCTAGGCTCTGTGGTTTAACCCACAGTACCACCCAGCTATTAAGCCTGATCTTTATTAAACTCTTGCAACAGGGTCCTCACTCACCACAAGCAGGAAAGAGGAGGAACCCAGAACAAAGGTGTGCCCACCCTTATATAGACTTTGGAAATTGCCCACCCTCAAACTCCAGACCACCCCCAGAAACATCATACATACAACACAGAATTGGTGTAGCGCAGGACCACCTCCCCCAATACATCATACATACATCTCAGAAGGGGCGGTCTAAAACAGAATCCTGAGTGTGTTATCTCCTGTCTGGCAGGTTACCTGATTGCATTATCTGGGTTTTGGCCACTCTTTTGTTATTATAACTACTTAATTCCCGATTCCAGGTCACATGTTCATCCTATTCACATCTTAAATGTGCCCTTAAGGCAGGATTTGTGAGCACAGAGACAATGTGGAGGTTTTTCCCCATTTACTTCGACCTTGTAGAGAAATATTTGAGGTCATTTTGTGAAAGAGAAAATTGCTTCAGGACTTTTCTGTGGGTTTCAGACATGTGGTTTACGGTACATATTTGTATGTGTTTGCTTGGTACATTTTTGAACATCTAATTCTTATAACACCAACATAAAACAAAAGCAAAAGCAAGCTGCCATGCTTATGATGAGCCACTTCACAAATACATTGTAAATTAAGACTCTTAGGGGTTTCAAGGCTAAAAGTTTTTAAAAGTCACTAGAACTGGGCTGAAGACATTCATAAAGCAGCAAAATTGTGTGTGGCTATCTCTGCAGCAGCTGTGTGTAAGACCACAATAATGTATTCTGTCTTTTTGTTCAGCGTTCAGCTTCCAACATCAGCCAACCAATGTAATATGGGAATATTTCTAGAGTTGCATAGATATCAAAAATTAAATTATTTTTAGAATACATTTTTTGCCACACACATAAATAGAAGCAGTAGACTAATTGACACACAACTAAGACAGAAACAACAGAAACATTACAAGCTAACATAAAGTCAGTATAGTTGTAGCCAGCTAAAGGGAGAATATACCAAAGTAATGTCAAAAGGAACAAAAAGAATTGCCTGAGTGAAAAAAATAAAACATCTCACTTATACACACTGCAAAATGAAATAGCAGAGATCAACAGTTATGCATATACCTGCAGATAATTTTTTAACTGTAGCTTCTTGCTCAACAGTAGCAATATGTGTATTTCAAGACACAGGGTCCATTTAGTTTTTCTTTTGAAACACTAAGGGGATGTGGCAATCTCAAGGGGAAGCAATTTGATACCATCTAGTGGCAGAATCCTATATGGAGCAAAAAGCAAAGATATTCTTATCTAAACTTTGACAAATTAGGACTAAGAATTTTGCTGAAATATCTGGGTTTTTTTAGTGCATAGTGGAAGAACAAGAACTATTATGATAATTTTTTAATGTGGCAACGCTTTGCACTTACATCTGGAAGCCCCATGTTATTGCCTGTCCACCCCATCTTTTCTCCACAGACATCACCCCCAAAGAATACAGTGGAACACATTTACCTGGGATTAAGTCCCATTTAACTCAGTGAGGTTTTTCTCCGAAAATGTGGAAAACCACAAGTGCCACCTTGAGCTGCTTGGAGGAAAGTGGCATATAAATGTGAAATATATCCCCAGCCAGGTATGGAGCAATATAAAAACAAACCTAAAAATCAAAGAGGAAAGATCCCAAGACACATCTAGGATAACCTGGCGTGGGCTCTGTAGACTTTTCACGCAGGCCCTTGGCAATCCCAGTGTGTGGAGCGTCTGCCATGCCCCTGTACTATTCATGGGCTCCACACAATGGGGTCTCACCTGAAACCATCCCTTGCAGTTTCCTACTAGCATGTTAAATTTTCCAAAATGTTTTAAAGTGTTGTTGCTTTTTATCCTCAACCACCTTGCAAACCATTTTAACATAATGGCAGAAATGGGCAAATCAGCAGATTTAGTTCATAGGAGGGATGTAAATTTTCACATTGACAAGTCTGTAGGAAAATGGGCTTGTTTGATCCATTTATTATTTGAATGTAACCTATGGAGATGTATGGCTCAAAAGACATTTATGGTGCAGTGTTGGACTAGGACCAGGGTTCAAATCCCTGTTCAGCCATGAAACCCACTGGGTGAACTTGGGCCAGTCACGGTCTCTCAGCCTAATCCACCTTGCAGCGTTGTGGAGAGGATAAAACAGGGAGCAGCCTAACCAGGTCCACCACCTTGGGCTCCCTTGGAGAAAAGGAGGGATAGTGCAAATTATGTTTTATGTTGTTTTATTGTTATACACAGCCCCACTTTGATTTGTAGTGGTGCAGAAGCACTTTCATAAATAGTTTGCTTTTCTGAATATTATTTACTGTGTTCTTTTAACAAAATCTGGTTCTAACAAAGGCTGACTAAAGAAAACTCTGCAACGAGTAGGGCAAAACTTGCCGCTTATCGGTTTAGACCTCGCCTCCTCACCTCAGCCGACTGACAAGAGGATAGAGGGGGAATTCAATCCAGAACATATTTAAAGCAGAATCTCTCCAGTTCACACTTTCCAAAACATGTGAAACATGTCTGTCCTTCAACATTTGCACTTATCCTAATTTTCAATGCAGTTCTCCAGCCAACCACAATGCATCTGTTAGGGGAAAGTATGCCTAGAAATGGAGATATTAGTGAAAACAACATGCAATAATGCATTCTATTAGGGGAAATGGCTTGCAGAGATGTGTACATTACTCCTAGCTGCATATTTAAAAAATCTAATTTTAATCCAACAAAACAGAGACGACTTACAATAAATGTGTCATGTAAGCATAGCCATTTCAATTATTTAATATAATTGTAAAGGGTTATCTAGTTCAACCTCTGCAATGCAGGAATCTTTTCCCCAATGTGGAGCTCAAACCCACCACCCTGAGATTAAGAGTCGCATACGCTTCTGACTATCCCAGCTATATAGCTGTTGTTGTTGTTATTTACTTACCGTTCTTCATCTGACGTTCCTGGGGCCGTTTGCAACAGAAAACACAAAATACATAATAAAACAAAAACAAGCCATTAACCTCCCTCCCACAAACACATTTAAAAGCCATAGAATGTTAATCAGCCAACTGTCTGGCTGAAGAGACATCTTTTTGCTGGGCGCCTAAAGATTTTGCGGGCCACTGCAGAAAAGGCCCTGTTCTCAGGTTGCCACCTTCTGGACCTCTCACAGAGGAGGCACATGAAGGGTCTCAGATGATGATCACGGGTCCAGGTCGGTTCATATTATTGTAATTGTCGTGAATAATAATAATATGCCTTTTGAATATATGCTTGAACTGATAGAATTTTATAAATTTTATTATGGGATCATACTTGCTGTAATGTCTGACCTCCTTCCCTCTGGACTCCCCCCCCCCCTGCCTAGCTAATTAAATGCTGCTAGAATGGTGTAGCCAGGTAGGTCCGGGGTGCTGTAAATACATAATTGTGGGATGGGGTGCTGTGGCCACTATCTGCGAGGTTACCAATGCATGACTGAAGTAGGCAAATTCTTCCTATTCAGGAACAGGCATAGCTGTCAAACCAACCAAGTCCAGAACCTTTAAACATCCCTGCTCTACAAAAGGGTTTCAGCCATATACTCATGAAACCTCAGCCCCAAACTCCTAATGACCACTCCCCAAAGCTTCATATAGATGTTCTGGCAGGGTTAAAAAAAAACCCTGAGCACGATACTTTTAGAAAAGGGGATGAGTCTTCAAGCCTACCAGAGTAGGGATATTCCTACTGTATGCAAGCATGCCTTTTGTCCTTTGTAACACGACTCATTAGGCCCAAACTAGGTTAGCAATACATTAATATCAGATAAGCTACTGTTGTGGAATAGAGGGTTTTCAAACCACTGACTTCTGGCAGGCAGCCTTCACCAGCTGGAAGGGGATACTTTGGTGCTGTGTTACAGAAGGGAACCAAACACATGGGATTAAGTAGTAAAGATAGCAGCCTCTCTCACACTTAGAAGTCAGTGTAAACGCTTCTCTCTAGTTCTAAGCTCAACACACAATATTATTCTCCCTGCTCAGCCATGAAGCTGTTTAGGTCACTCTCACACTCAACCTAAACAAGATTATTGCCAAGATAAAATGGGAATGCCTCCAAACAAATTTAACAGAAAGAGCAGGGAAGTGAAAGCAAAACAAAATATATTGATAGGCTGCAATCAAGTACTAGCTATCCTAGTACAGAAGTCTTGCAGCAAGCATGGAAACGTCTGCCAGTTTTCCTTTCCACTCTTCTCCAACTTTAGCCGCTTATCTGAGGATTCAGCTGGGCTACATGCTCCCTGAGCAGCTTTGTATATGAATGGAATATGCAAAAGGTTATCCTTTTGTTCACCAAAAGTAACAATATTCTGCTGTATTTCAAACCAGCAGTGACTGTACTAGCAGAATCTTTATATGAATGAAATATAGCTGGAGACCATGTTTGTGTCAGTCACCTTTTACAGATTTTCACACTGGAATAAACTGAAGCAGGAAACAGTTCATTCATAGATGATTGAAGAGAGAAGTCTGTAGCTGAGAGACATAGACAGTCCCAGACTCAGTTCTTGGCATCTCCTGACAAGGCTAGAGGGGAAAGCTCTTGGAGACACAGTAGGCAAAGGATAGGGAACCTCTGACTCTCCAAATGCCCACATCAGCTCCAGCCAAGAGTTAGGGTTGATGCGCATTGTAATTCAACATTTGGACAGGGATGTAGATCTAATGTGT
The DNA here is from genome assembly GCF_964106915.1 of Podarcis gaigeae. Taxonomy (NCBI): domain Eukaryota; kingdom Metazoa; phylum Chordata; class Lepidosauria; order Squamata; family Lacertidae; genus Podarcis; species Podarcis gaigeae. The sequence continues at coordinate 5,057,818 of NC_139690.1, read as the reverse complement.
TACTTTTTCTGAGTGTAGTTCTGAAAATTGTGCGTGATCAGGGTTAAGCATACTGTAGATATGGCCCTGAATTATTCAACAAAGGGTGTTCAATCAATCCATTCAGTTTCAGGAAACAGTTGTCTCTTACCTCTTTTTACTCCCAACAGCATGCATCAGGCAGAATGATAACGCACTACAGAACTTGTTTGATCACACTGTATATTTCATAAAAACTTAACATTTAATTATGTAATTTTATTTGAGACGCACATAGTTATAAAAGAGTTCACTTGAAATAATACCCCTCCCCCTTGTCTTTTTTGTTCGTTTGTACACAGTATCAATACACAGTTAATGATTAAGTTTACAAGTTAACTACATGACAAGTTCACATTATCTGCCGGAGCTTTTCCACCTTATGCTTTTGGAGTATTGATAATATGTGCTTCACACGTGGCAGAATAATTATGTAAAAATTAGGCTCTTCTGGATCATGCTTTATTTCTCAGAATTTGGTATGTCTCATTAAAACTGTTAAGCTCAAGGGAGAAACATGATATTTGGGCAGAAAAATATATTTGTAAGGCCATAGGAACACACTACAAATTCCCCAGAAGCTAGGGGAACTTATCTAAGAAGCCCTGTATCGACATGTATTTTAAAATGAAAGGCATAAGACTAGAAGATGGTGACACCAGACTTACTGTTAGTCCCTTCAGTCTTTAGCCTTACAAATATTGCACTCACTCTAAATCAAGCCTTTCCATAATTACCAAACACGTTTGCACATTAACTTACTGTCACAAGCCTCTCAAGTTGTTACAGACCAAGTTGATGGCAGAATTTAAAGAAGTCTAACACAACATCCATTTTGGCTAGCAGAATTAATGGACTTTATTCATTGAATTTGCAAGTAAGTGAGAAGTGGGAATGCACTTGGGACAGGTAAATACCCCATTTATTTAAAAAAACAACACTTCTCAAAAAAGGCTAGCAAGTATTTTACAAGTATGGTACAGAGAGAACACCAAGTTCAAAAAGAGATTATATTTCATATGCCACACAGGAATCCAAGTCTAACCAGATGTATGAAACTTAAAACCAAGCAATTAAGCTATAAAATGTCAACTGGAGGAGAGACAATGCTTTGATGGATCAACAAGTTTAGCTAAGCACAGATGCATGTTTTAAAATTGCACTCTCTTTTTAGAAAGTCAGTAGTAAACGACAAAAAACTAAGAATGGAAAGAGAGTGTATGCTTTCTGCTCTGGAAAGCGTATCCAGGTTTACCCTTCATTTAAATGGGTGAGTTCTGCAGAGCAAGGCTAAATGTGTTGTATCATGAAGAAAAGACAACAGTTGGGGAATCTAAACCAACTATTAGCTAAATGGAAGAATGTTGTCTTTTGCAGGGTTAACACCCAACACAAGACTTGTTCTGGGGTAAGAAATGTTTGCATCAGGCAATGAAGGCAAAGGCAGTCCCCATACCATCATAGTTTGCCTGTTTGCCTCGAGCACTCAAGGAAATAAGTTGACGTGGACAATCAGCTGATTTACACTGTAAAATGCAGTTCGACAAGGCATATTATTTGTAGAAAAATGAGCTAAATCAACCATTATGAAAAGTTTGAAGTGCAGCCATAGCACTTAATACTGCTGCATAGGCTATACCAACATTTCCTTAAGACTAAAGTTGTTTCCGTATGAAACAAATATTTTCAGAACTTCAGCAGGGAACAGACTATTCTGTCACTAATATTTTGACAGGATAAAACTAAATATTAACAATATTAACAATGAGGGAAAGTGAACTGTGTGTGGCATCCTTACACCAATCTTAAAGTGAATTTCCTATGGTCTTACTCAAATTATGTACATTTTAGCACAGCTAGAAGTAAGAAAATAGCAAGATATTTTTTAAAATAAAACAGAGTAGATACCCCAATTTGCTGCTGCTTCAAGAAGCACTTTATATAAATTCAACTAGTTACAGGCTCTCTCAAAGGGAAGTTCATAGAGACTAAATGTTCGTACATAGAACCAAGATGTGAAGTATGATGCCAACAAAGAGGAAACATAAGCAAAGAAAATCTGCCAAAAGGAACCACAGAACTTGTCAGTTTTGGCTTTCAGACAAACCCCCTGAGATACAGATTACAATACAAAGAAGTCAGATGTGGAAAAAAGATGGACATTCATCGTGGGTGGAGTCACACTTGCCCCCACAAAAGCACTTTGTGTTATAAAGCAAGAACCACAACACTTTAGCCCAAGCATGGGACCTACAGCAATCAGACATTTTTGTGTTTTGCTGCTTAATATTCCTGTTGGATACACTCCTCTTTCCATGCATCAACCCAGATGCTGCAATCCAAGAGGTAATTGGAGCAATATTGTTAGGATTATAAACAGAGGGGTAGGAAGAGTGTGCAAAAATTCACAACTCCACAGGAATGTTTTTTCTAACCCGCTCAACCAATGTTATGTTACAGAGTGCCAGTGGCCAACCTATTCACCTTGAATGACGCAAGATATGCTTAGAATTATATTGACATTTGACCCTCTAAAACGATGCAACGTTGTGTGCCTATTTGGCTAGCTAATGGGACATGTTACACAACAGCAGCTCATGGAGCTGGGGTGTCATCAAGGTTGTGTTGAGATAAGTTTTAACTTACAAAGGTCCATGTTTGGCACATCAATAGAACTAAAGCACCTGTATTTAAAGTAACTCAACATTTTATAAATAATTTAAATAGCGGTGAAATAGGCTGGTATGGGAGTCTCAGTTAAATGAGAAAGGCAGCTAAGTTTATATCTGTTCTAAATGTCTGAACCAACACCAGTTGCCTCAAGATTCATGGAAGGTCATATCAGGAGGACAGTGACTATGCTTTTTGAAAAAGGGACTGAAAGCTAGAGGGGATAGTTACACATGTTGTGTGTGCTTTTTCTATTAATATTCAACAGGCTGAAACAGGAACCTTTATATACAGGAATAGTTGCATTCAAGAGAGAACTGAGTGCCTTCCAGTTCAACTGAATACAGCATGAAATAGAAGTGAAATTGGATTGATGTAAGAGATACTGTAAGTGGTTCCAGTACACCTTCTGTACATAGAAATTCAACACCATACATTCAGAAAAAAAGTTCTTTTCCATATAAACAGATCTGTGTATCTGTCAAACAAAAGTGGCAAGCCCAAATAGAAATTGTAAGTGCCTGGGGTGTTAAGCTTTCCAACACCAGGCTACAAAACCACATTTATGTTGCAGACATATTTCTATGCCTGAGAAAAATACTAGGGCCATATTCCAGGCCACTTTCAGCCCTCCTGCCCCTTCTTATTAAGTACACAAGGCAGTATGAGGAGCCATGGTGTTGGTGGGAGGTCTGCGCCTACATGCCATCTAGCCCTCCCTTTTGCCTTGACAGAGCACAAGTAAATTACACTGAGTTGAGGAGGGCAACTGGCTGGGGATATAGGAAGCACACAGAGCTCCAAGGGCCTCTTGTGATGCCCATGAATAATTGTATGCAGAATTCTATTGGCTCTATGGTGACCCTCTGAGCATGGGTGCTGCATCTACGGCCATGCCCTCTGTATTCAGTATGGGACCCAATCTGATCCCTTTATACTACAGCTGGGTGAAATGCTAGGGAATGCTTACCAGAACAGAAAGAAAGAAAGCTGTGCAAAGACAAGTGTTAAGACTGTGCTCTAGCAGGCAACAGAGGGCAAATATGAGTGTGCAAAGAAAAACTTAGCAGCTTTTGAAGCAGGCGGTGAAACAAAGTAATAAAGAAGATTTAGCTCCTGCACATGTGTCTCTCAACTTCACAGCTTCCGTGTTTGAGAAGAGGGAGCCCGACTTGCTGAGAAGCAGAGCGAACCAAAATCCTTTTCTCTCTTGGTTTAGCACACTCTACATTCAAACAGAGCTCTCAGCAGCAGCCTGGTGGTAACAGCTCTGAGGCCAGGTGAGCCTGTGCTTTCAGAGAAGCAGGAAAAGGGTTTTCTCTCTCTCTAGGTATGCTGCAGTCTATTCTTAGGAGTTCATCAAAGCAGTGTGCATCGAAAGAAGCTGCTCTTCTTTGATCTGTTTTCCATTATTTTCACTGGTCCACCTGCACCTGCTGAACTGTTGTCATTCTAAGGAGAGACATAAGAAGAAGAAGAAGATGACGATTTAAGGTGCATTATTGTCGCAGAATGAACAAATCCTTTGGATTTTTTTGCCTCCCGTCCAAACAAAACTCAAATCCAATGAAAAACTAGTACATAAATCATACACTGTACGATTGTATACTCAAAACAAGAGGTCAAGCAGCTGACCCCACACAGGGCACAGAAGAGTGCTTTGGAAAATTTGACGCTCCCCTCCCAGCTCTCACGCTGCTTTCCCAAAGCCAGCTAAGCAAGGCGCCAGGCTCTGTCAGGGTTCTAGAGCCCACATGCCTCCTTCCCAAAACCCAGCTTCTCTTTTACCCAGCTTTGGGAAGGCAGCACAAGGGCAGCAGTGTGTGTGTGTGTGTGTGTGTGTGTGTGTGTGTAAGAGGCATCAAACGCTGGTGAGGGTCGCCAAAAAAGGTATTGAGGGCCATGCATTGGACCACCCTGCTCTATACACCTCACTGCTCTAATAATGCCTCCTCCTTTGCTTAGGCTTTATAATTCTCCCTATCTGGAGCATTTAATCACAACTTATACAGAGTTGCAGTAGTTACCTGCCCTCAGAGGTGGATGCCCGTTGCAGCCCTGCATGAGTCACTGTTCCGTGCTTGTTGAAGTTATGCCCAGAACAGAAACTCATGCAGACACCAGGGTGTGTGGGTGCTCAGAACCTCTTCAGGTGTAAGACTCCACAATTTTGATTCAGCTACCGGGCATTTGGGAAATCATGAAAGAATGAATACGCCTGCCTCACTGTAGTGAAAAGGAGCTTTGCAAAAGAGCAGCAGCAGATTCATGTGCAAATTCCATTCCTAAAGTTCATGCTAGAGAGGATTCAGCTTGATTATGCCTCCTGTACATGGACACCACACAGGACAGCCTTGCTTTCTTTATGTCACTACATTTAAATCCTGGCCTTCCTCCCTTAGCAGATTAGGGTGGAAGACAGACAAGCCAAAAAAATACAAAAAAGGCCTTAAAACATCATACAAATTAATTCAGAATTTACAGTGCAGCAAACTAGGAAAAATGACTGATCAGACATGTTCAAGTTTCCTCAAAGGTGGGTCTTTGGCTGTCAGTACAATCAAGGTAGCCCAGGAGGCAAAGGCAGTTCCATGTCAAGTGAGAAAACCTTATTCCAAATGGGACAATCCCTGAGCAGGACAACTGGGGCCTCTTTCCCCTCTAGGAGGAAATCTAGCTTACTGGATGGTTTTGAAAACCGGAGCAACATTGCATCCCTTTGCAGTACAAGACAAGTGAAGCAGTTGGGGGAATAACTAATGGCAAATTCAAAGAGCACCGCATCTGATTTTAACAGATCACAATGTGGCAGGAAACTCTCCTGAGTAGACCTCTTTCAAAGAAATGGGAACTACATACTTCTGTTTTCTTGCACATTTCCCACGTGTTTCAGCAAGGCTTGTGCAGGAGCATTTCCTGGAGGATGGCTCAAGGGTTCAGACCTGCATGCTCTATTTTGCCACCTCTAATGCACCTAAGATCTAATGTTTTAATGGCAAGGCTCTCTCTGAGCTCACTACTTAATGGAAAGGCCTCATGAAGATGTGTGCACAAGTTCCCATTAAAAAAGCAAATGTTGTAGCACATCTTTTATATTACACTGTGAGGGTGGAGGCAGGAATCAGGGCTTCTTCAGATTGTGGTGCCTGACTTGCATCTTAAAGACACAACTGCAAACTCACTAGCACTTAAGAGAGTCCTCTAAGGAAGACAAGCTGCAGCCATTTAGATGTGGAAAGCCAAAAGGTTAAACAAAATACCTGTGGGATGTCACCAGATAAGCTCTAATACCACTGCAGGCCAGTTCCAAGCTTTACAAATGTTTGGCTAGGGGCCTCCTAATTGTAGATCTTGAGAAGAAACTGTGCAGAATGTTGCTTTTGAGCATATGGAAAGGAATGTAATCTGCATATTCCCACTGCCATGTGCAACATTGGCACACTACATAATTTGTTCAAAATGTACACAAAACAATGGTAAGAACTTCCTTTGTTTTGAGTTTGTTCTATGCTATAATGTTGTTTCCAGTTCCAAATGAAACAAAAAGCATTAGATTGATCAAGGAGTTCCTTTCTGCACAAAGTCAAGGATTCGCCATGCAAGGAAGCATCTGACCAGAGTGAAGAGGAGCCCAAGAAGGACAAGTCTCTATCTCAACTCCAGAATGAGGAAGATGGGAGCTTGTCACTGCTGGGTTCAGGTTCACAGGAGCCCCCAGCACCTCCCAAGCTCAGCATATCACAGACAAGATCCCACCTCTTTGGAGAAGAGAGGTATGTTTGAAAATACAAAACATTTGCTGGCTACTATTGCCTGGCAAAACTGTGGGGATGGTATTCAACTAAGTTTCTTACTCAAAGCAGACCAACTGAAATTAAAAAGCCTTACTTAGCCATGTTCATTAATCTGAATGGGTTGACTCACAGTAAAACATAGTTGAACACCACTCTGAATCTCAGAATTTGGTAGAAAACATACTAATTATGAGATACAAATAATGAGAGAAACCAACCATTTTTTTGTTGAGTTTTGTCATGATATCCCGTGCAAGGGTGAAGAAAGCCTAGAACCAAGGAAAAAGGGAGAGTAGTAAGAAACCCCCCACAAATGAATCATCACATCTTACGCATTTAAGAGTGCAAAGCACTTTTTAAAAAAATGAAAAGTACAATAATTCCTTTATTGGAGTTGAAAAATCTTTGTCCCATTAAACTTTGGGTCTTATAGGAACTGGCTTCTAAAAGGGATCTTTGAGACCTCAACATGCCTCAAAGTAAAAGCACTCTTTTATGGACTCCCCTGAGCACTCCCACTTAATACGATGTTCTTGGCTCAAACAGTTCTTCTCTGGGTCTGAAAGGGTCTTTCTTATCACCTGCTACCTGATCTTCTTCGCTGGAAATGCCTGGGATTGAACCTGGGCCCATCTGCATGCAGCAAAGCATGTGCTTTATCACATAAGTGATTCCCACTTTTCCCCATGCCCATGGAAGCACTGCAAAAGAGGGACAAAGGACTCATGCTGCTTCCCCAGAGTACTCAGCAAGGTGTTAGTGGCCATACATATAATCCCTGGCTAGCAAGTCAAACTAAGATTTGAACCCCACCGCAGAAGACCACACACGAGCATCTGTGTAAGCATAGGACTTTGTTTAATGCATCTATAACACAACATCAGAAAATATTTTAGCCACCAGGTGTTCACCAGGTTGTTAGCTACTCTTACCTCTTCCACGTTTATGCTTGATTTTGCACTTGTCTCCAGAAATTTGATTCCATAATCAATTGCTAACTGCAAAAGTGTTAATAAGAACTCATTAGTGTTTTAAAAAGTGGATACTTCTAACTGCCCAACTATACCACAGCTTGATAAAAAGCAGGAAGCAGAATTTATAGCTAAGTCAATGCCATCTCTATCACCTCCAAGCTGACATTCTTCCACTGGAATCCAAAGGGGCCAATGTGCAAAAGGTCCGTGTAGATGAGGCACAAACAGGCTCATTTTCCCTTTAGGTGGCCTCACCTCTTGGAATACATTTGGGCACCAGCGCTGGAATGAAGCATCCCGTGGGCACAGAGGAGGCACCATGTGTCCCTCTGGAATTCAGCCTCTGCATTTACTTGTTACCTGCTGGGTTATTTTTTTCATTTTCATTGATTTTGAAAAGCTAAAATATGCCAAGATGCTAGCATACTATCCAGTATGGCAAGCAACACCAAATGGTGTTTTACACCAGTTAAGGGTTCTTAGAAATGAGTGATGCTCTAGAATTAAAACTGGAAATTACCTGAGTAACTGAGCCAATTTGAGGTACTGGAAAACTGTCTTCTCTTGCCCATCATCTGCAGAATTCCACCCCCATTCCTTCCACCCCAGCAATCTAACAGAGCAGCTTCCTTCCATTGAACTGGTTTGTAAGATCTTCCCTCCCTGCCCCTTTCCATCATAGCTTTACTCCATTAACTCCAGTGGGAGAGGCATTCCTTTCAATTCAGATTAAGATCTGAACAGAATGTTAAAGGCTTGCATTGGTTTTGAAGTCTACTTTAATGAGTCCTTGAAGTTAGTTTTCAAGCCTGCATTAGGCAAACCTCAACCTTTTGAGTTTTAATGCTAAAGCTAAACAGAATCAAAACTGGTTCAGGACATAAGGGTTGTGACCCAGATACAACCACAGTAGAAGTGAGAACATACAGTTGATTTCAACTGGCACCTTTTAAAACTGTTGTCTATTCACAAAATAAGAATTAAAGTTAATGACTGTCCAGCCTGCATGGTCGTGGGGCTTTCAAGGGTCTCATGTCCTGAATCTTTTGCTTGTTATCTGTGTTGCCAGGTCTTTAGTCTTGGGTATTTAAACTCCTGTGATTTAAGCTCGTCTACTTGATGAACTTGATGGTTAGCATATTATGACCTACAGTCCTATCATGAATATTTCATCTCGGTAATGTTGATTCTGAGATGCTCAAGGAAAACTTCTGTCTCAAGGGTAAAAAAGAAAAAAAGAAAGGTAAAGGATGCCTAGATGGTTAAGTTCAGTCAAAGGCGACTGTGGGGTTGTGGCGCTCATCTCACTTTTCAGGCCAAGGGAGCCAGCATTTGTCCACAGACAGCTTTCCGGCCAGCACGACTAAACTGCTTCTGGTGCAATGGGACACCGTGATGAGTACCAGAGCACATGGAAATGCCTTTTACCTTCCTGCCACAGTGGTACCTATTTATCTACTTGCATGCTTTCAAACTGCTAGGTTGGCAGAAGCTGGGACAGAGCAACAGAAGCTCACCCCATTGTGTGGATTCAAACAGTCAACCTTCCAATCAGCAAGCCCAAGAGGCTCAGTGGTTTAGACCACAGCGCCACCTGCTTACTCAGAGACCATCCCCAAATCAGTATTGAGAACACTTTGTTTCTGCATCACTCATTGCCTCAAAATGAAATTGGGTGCAAGAAAGAAAAGGGCATCAGGTCAGGAAGGTGAAAAAATATCCAGAGAGATGAAACTAGATTTACCTTTTCTCCTTTTTCTTTTGAAACTTGTCTTTTCTCATTCATATCACATTTATTACCCAGGATCATTCTTTCTACATCTGAAGATGCATGCTGAACAGAGGGAGAAACAGCAAAAACAGCCAAGTCACAAAATCTTGATATGCCAGATACATAACAAGAACTAAGCTATTCAGAGGCAACACAAAGCACAAATTCACACATTTTTAATTATATCAGAATAAAACCAGCTATCTTTTGCTCATGAAGAATTGTCTGATTAATTCATCTCTTGAGACACCATCTCTTCCTTTAACTCTGTCCTTTAAACTTTCATGGCTTCATTTAACAGAGCAAGGACTACTGTGTCAAAATGCAGGGCCTCATGCTGGTGGTTAAATAAGCACCAAGTGGTAAAAAAGCTTCAGCTATGTGAGAAAATAAATAAAAGTTTAGCCCAGACCTTAACAAAATGCTCAACAACTAGAAAGGGATCTCTAAGTGCCATTATTCAAACATAAAAATTAAAATATTATCCAACCATGTATGATCAAGAGTAGATAGACCATCAATATACACCTTTATACACCAATATACACCATTACATTTTTATTACCAAGTTCTTGTTTCATCTCTATTCCATCAGGGTGCGGGGGATACCCTCATCTAATACTGCCCAAAGAAAGCAGTCTGAATCAGTTTATTCTTCCCTCCACCACTTTTTGTGTGTGGATTTACCTGATATCCTGTAAAAACATTTCACCTGAATCCTACCAGTGAATCAAAGTCACTTTGCCCCCACTTCCCACTGACATGGCAGCTGCTGTCCTCATCACTGTGCAATTTAAGAGATGATGTTGGTGAAATTTGAGCTAGCACTCAAAGCTGGTTGTTCCCCTATAGACACATACCTCTTCTATGTTTCTTATCCAGTTTTTAATGTTGTCGAAGGACTTCTCATTTGTGATATCATAAACCAGCATAATACCCTACAAAAAAACAGAGTAAGAACGTAAGTGCTTGGCTGCTGGATTCAAGCCAAAGGCTCAACCAGATACTAATGGAAAAACCAACCACCAGGAAACAGTTCCCAATTGTATTCTGAAGCCAACAGGGATGATGGGAGCAGTGATAGAAATTCCTCAGATGCCAGGTGCATTTTGCAACTGGCACGGGTCCAACTGTGACCATGTGGAGATCCTTGGATGCCAGGTTGGCGTCTGACATCTCCATCTGGCTGACCCCTCCAGCTTTCTTAAGAACCATATTTTTCACTCCAGAAGACACACTTTTTCCTCCTAAAAAGTAAGGGGGAATGTGAGCGCGTCTTATGGAGCAAATGGCACTGCGGAGAGAAGCAGAGCTGCGCAGCGCCCCTTCAGTGAAGCGGGAGGAGGAACGGAGCCCCTTCTGTTCCTTTTCCCGCTTCGATGAAGGGGCGCTGCGCAGCTCTCCCTCTCTGTGCAGCACCTCTCCAGCGATGCGCCTGTCCTGGAAGCCGGAGGAGGAACAGAAGGGTCTCCTTCTGTTCCGTCTCCAGCTTCACTGAAGGGGCGCTGTGCAGTTCTCCCTCTCTATGCAGCGCCCCTTCAGCGACACGCCTGGCTGCGCACAGCCTCTTCGGGCAGGGGGAGGCTTCATCCCACTGCCCGGGAGAGGCTGCACGCGGCTATCCCATAAGCCAGGACAGCATGAGGGATCACTATGCAGTGATCTCGCTTGCTGTCCTGGCTTCTGCCTTAGCCCCGCACAGCAGGGAAGCCTTCATCCTGCTGCCCTGAAGAGGCTTGGCGCGGTTATCCCAGAAGCCAGAACAGCCACACGGTATCCCAGAAGCCAGATCCCTCTTGCTGTTCTGGGATTCAGAATAATTTTTTCTTGTTTTCCTCCTTCCAAAACTAGGTGTGCCATATGGTCTGGTGCGTCTTATGGAGCGAAAAATACGGTAGATAAGCAGAATAGCTTATTTATTGCATGTATATCCCACCTTTTTCTCCAAGGAGCACATGATTCATCCCCTCCTCAGTTAATCCCTACAACGATCCTGTGAGGCAGGTTAAGAGGCTGTGACTGGCCCAAGGTCACCCAGTGAGCTTCATGATTCTGGGTATTTGAACCATGATCTTCCAGTCTGACACTCTAGCCACTACACCATACTGCCTTCCTAGAGTACTTCTGCTATGGGGCAGCTATAAAAATTAAGTAGGTAAATAAATATGGGGCAAACAAAATGCCACTTTGAGAAGGATCTGAAATATTTTTCTTGAAGCTTTAATTTGTTTTATTCTGGATTGTTTTATTTGATGTTTTATTGTGCTGTAAACTGCTTTGAGATCTTTTGATTAAAATATAAAGTTGTACAGAAATGATGATGACGACGACAATAACAATAACAATTTTATCCCCGCCCCCCAAATAGTGCCTATACATTCTGTTGTGGCAACTATAAACTAGGTTTAGGGTGTCATTGGGCAATTAGCTTATATATCTGAATTTTTAACACTGGATGGGTGTTGGGTGTTGGATTAAAACACAGCTTTACAAACATGTTGGTATGTTGGCTGCAGTGTGTAGGTATGTGCACGAATGTTCCTCCCAGGGCTAGAAAGAGGTTAGTTTGCTAGTAAAACTGAAATACTGTGTCACAAAAATGATGCATGTCTAAATAAGGTGTGTCACCAACACGAAGAGTTTGGAGAGCTCTGGTCCAAAATCTAAAATCTTCTGTGAAAAACTACTCCCATCATGATGTTTGGAAACAGGATTTTAGAAGACAGATACACGAAACAGCTCTTCTGTCAAGCAAGGCCAAATATTTATCTTCAACAGTATATACTTGATAATCAAAAGTGAGATGCTGATATCTTTTTATAACAGTTGAAAAACTATGCATGAAACAGAGCACTGACCATGGCTCCTCGGTAGTATGCAGTTGTAATGGTGCGGAATCTTTCCTGACCAGCAGTATCCCTGTAAACCAAAACAGATGTAAGAAATGGGGGTTGGGGGGTGTGGAGAGGAATTCAGTGCTCACACCCCACCCCCATCCAATACCAATGCCCTTAATGAGGACCTTTCCATTAATTAATAATAATAATAATAATAATAATAATAATAATAATAATTTATTATTTATACCCCGCCCATCTGGCTGAGTTTCCCCAGCTACTCTGAGCGGCTCCCAATCAAATGTTAAAAACAGTACAGCATTAAATATTAAAAACTTCCCTAAACAGGGCTGCCCTCAGATGTCTTTTAAAGATAGGATAGCTGCTTATTTCCTTCACATCTGAAGGTGTTCCACAGGGCGGGTGCCACTACCGAGAAGGCCCTCTGTCTGGTTCCCCGTAACCTCACTTCTCGCAATGAGGGAACCGCCAGAAGGCCCTCGGCGCTGGATCTTAGTGTCTGGGCTGAACAATTTAAAAATAAATGTGACAATTCTACAAGTGCCTTGCAATTACATTCTACGTTGGACAAGTACAATTAAGCAAAATGTTACAGCCTCATTCTCAATACATTTGCATTCAAAGTACAAGTTATGCAAGCTGTATTTACAAGCAAGAAGGTTCTAGATTAGCCTTTCCCAACCCCTTCATGTGTTACAAACTACAACCTGCATCAGCCCTAGCCAGTACAATCTGCAAAACACCAGGTTGAAGGCTGATCTGGACAGTAGTTTTATAGTTAAATCCCTGACACATTTGGAAGCAAGGCTTACTTTTAATAGACGTTACTGCCAAGTACAGCCCTTACATGTACAGTTTGGTTTTCATCCATGTGCACCATCTCCCCCAACTGTATGCATTTAATTAAATGGCAGTTTTATCAGTGCAATCTTTCCATTCCAAGTGCAGTGATCTCAGCTTCTACGTTCTTTTGCTAGGAAGGTAGACGAGTGGAGCTGATTTTATATTGTGTGGGGAGATCCTCTCATGCTGTCTGCTGAGTACATACAGGATGCTTCTTTAACAATCTTGGGAGGGAACTAAGTTTGTCTGTCATCAGTGGGAGTACCCAGATGTTACAGCCACTGGTTGTCACATTCAAGGCACTATGATTTTACTAGGAGTGTGAAATTTACAAACATGATCTGAAGCCTCTAGCTCCAGAGGCAAGTTGCATTTTTAAAAAACTTACCATATCTGTAGTTTGATTTTCTTCCCATCTAGTTCTATTGTTCTGATTTTAAAATCAATTCCTGTGGGAAAGATAGATTTGTGTTATTTAGGATTCTGCAGGTTTCTGCTGCTTTGCTCTCAAATTAGATATTGTCTATCATCGTGGTAGGCAGAGAGAACTCTGTAAATACTGAAGTTTAGAATTCTCAGCGTTACTTTATATGAAAGAGGACTTCCAGTCTCACACTTGCTGGGCTCCGGAGAAGTGTGAGTGGAACTTCACTTTCACAATGGGACTTTCCTGCCTCTTCTGTGGAGAAGCAGCTGTAACCCTACTTTGGTGGTAGACAGAAGTTGACTCCTACCAGTGACTCTTGTTGTTCCTTGCTGGGGATTGTGATGACATTTTCTCTGCCCCAGATTTTCCCGGAGAGCCATAGACTCCCCCACCCCACCCTATGGTTCCTACTCCACCCACCTCTAAAGAGTAAAGCCTGTCTGTTGCAGATATCGTTCTGAAATTTAACAGGTTTCATCCCCTGAGAAGGGGTGACTATACCTTCAAATGAAATCCAAATCTGGCAGAAAACTATTTCATTTTTTCAAAAAAGGGTAAAGGGTGCCTACAACTTGACAGGCTTAATTCACAAACTTTCATCCACTTCTGTGCAACTGGTGATTATATTGCTCTTTTAAAAATATCCATTACAGTGAATGGAGGGGGGAAAGAACTTTGTTTTTAACAGGTTTAATTTGGTTCTGAATAATGAGTAGAACTGGAAAAACGCAGAGTGGGTCTGAAACAGATCTGGCTGCTTCCTAAAGCTACATATGTAAGTCTAAGCAGACTTGCTTTCTAGTCATGCAGAATCCAAAAGGCAGTCATTTTACACATCACGAAGTGACTAACCACCTCCAGAGTTAAACCTATTCCAAATGCATCCATGGAGCCTACCCCCCCCCCCCAATAAAGTGATCAATGCTTCTCAACAAACAGTTCCAAAGAATTCCCAGGGTTAAAATCCATTGTACAAATTTATCTGTCAAGGGCATGAAGAGCTTGCATTTAATAATACTGAACAGTATTACAGATAAAATGTGTAGTATAGCAGAATGAAAATGGAATAAGCAATAGACATTTTCTGTACTGTGACTGAAGCTAACACGGTATTCCATTTGTTGCAATGGAATAAATTTCTGAGCCCTGGACTACTCCAGAAAGACCTAAAATGAGAAGTTACCGGTAACTTCAAAAAATATAACTGAAGAGTTAACATCAGACAAGAGTCTTGACATGGCTTCTGCTAATAAAGATGACATTTCACTCAAAACAGCTCACTTTTGTTGCTAAGTTCCACCTTTTCCTGTGTGTTCTTCCTCCCACAACTCCTGACTGATATGTAAAGTCTTGAACTCTTTCCCCCTGATCAATGAGTGTTTAACTTATATCCTGCCTTTCATAAACATACTCAAAACAGCAACCATTGCCATCACAGTAATCAGCACAAAATGGCAACGCATGTGAGAGTTTAATGATAATTAAATTAGAAAAATTGAGACTTGGCTTGGCAGTCCACTTGCTGTTGACAATTAATATACAGTGGTACCTCAGGTTACATACGCTTCAGGTTACAGACTCCGCTAACCCAGAAATAGTGCAGGAGGCCCCATTAGCTAAAGTGGTGCTTCAGGTTAAGAACAGTTTCAGGTTAAGAACGGACCTCCAGAAAGAATTAAGTACTTAACCCAAGGTACCACTGTAGTAGACATAGCATTGAGAGTTACTGGATGGCTGTCCTGACTTGTCCACCCCAATTTTAAAGCAATTTTTAAATTGTTTCTTTATCAAAGATTTCCTGGGGTGGCAAAAGTACATACATTGTTTTTATTTTCAGATTGTAAAGTCCTTTCTACAGATCAGTTATATTCAATGTGAGACTTTGATGCAGTAAAAGTTTGGGGGGAAAGATAGTTGGGGAGAGAGCGCAAGGTGGGGGTATATGGTATATGTGCAAGGTTTTTGTGTCAGTTTCATGTCAGTAGGTTCTCTTTCTATTCATTTACAGTGGTACCTTGGGTTACAGACGCTTCAGGTTACAGATGCTTCAGGTTACAGACTCCGCTAACCCAGAAATAGTACCTCAGGTTAAGAACTTTGCTTCAGGATGAGAACAGAAATCACGCGGCGGAAGCAGGAGGCCCCATTAACTAAAGTGGTGCTTCAGGTTAAGAACAGTTTCAGGTTAAGAGCAGACCTCCAGAATGAATTAAGTTCTTAACCCAAGGTACCACTGTATTAAGTTTTCATTGGTGTTGAGAGAGGTTGGGGGGCCCAGGGCATGGGTGGTTGCCTACAGTTTTGTGAGTGAGTTTTGTTTGCATGGGTGGGTTGTTGTGTCAAGTTAGCCATATTGATTCATATGCTGTCAGTGGGTTCTTGTTGTCTTATTTATAGCAAATTTGAGAATTTTAACCTAGAGATAAGAACTATCTGCTTAAAACATCTTTCTCCTGCACACAGAAAAGATTCCATCCCATAGGAAGGACTGGCGCCTACAAGCTTATGTTTAAGCCTACATCTGGTGTGCATAGATTATATGCAACCCCTAAATTCTCTTACTCTAAATGTAATGTGTGCCATAACATAGCAGTTGCAATCACTAACTAAATTCCTGTTCAAATTTGAGAAATGTACACAGGGTTCGTGGGTTGCTGTTTTTTTTACACACACTCTCTCTCTTCATGGAAGCAATGAAAGTCTTACAACTACTTGCAGCTTTTAATGAGTGGCTAGAATGAGCCACCCGCTGACGTTTCTTTTGTTTCCTCACTTCAGCAACAGGAAGTGGTGAGCTGCTGCACCCATCAACAGCACAGGTCTGGTGACCGACTGCTTCCTGCTGCAGAAGTTGCATGAAGCATGAAATAAAGTGTTTCTAAAGTGAACTTTACACACTGAAGAACATGATACAGGAGGTTTCAGAGTTTAGCCAGGCAGCAGCTAGAGATATTTTGAATTTCCCATCCCCACTAGTGTGAGAAAGCTTTGGTCGCTTGTGTGCCATGGCAGTACTGCTGATATGCCATTAGGTCAGGGGTCTGCAACCTTTAAGACAAAAAGAGCCACTTGGACCCGTTTCCGAAGGAAAAAAAAACTGGGAGCCGCAAAACTCGTCATTATAAAAATAACTTTTTTGTCACTTTTTTATTATTTCTTTGTTTGACCCCTCAGAATTACACCTCCTCATAGAAATAAACGTTAAATTAACAAGTTACCTTTTTTGTGTTTGTGTGTTCTTCACTCCCCTTCAAAACAGTGACCAGCGTACATGCCCCCTTTCAATGCAGTGACCAGCGTACATGCCCCCTTTCAATGTAGCGGGCGGGCGGGAAGGTGACGTCGGGACGGTGCGTGACTAACGCACGCACTGCCCCCATGCGACGTCACAGCCAGTACAGCGCCCGCCACAGTGGGGAGTGTCGGGGCACACAATGCGCCTCCTCCCCTAACTAGTATCCGCCCCGGAGCCGCGGCAAAGGTGTAAAAGAGCCACATGCGGCTCCGGAGCCGCGGGTTGCAGACCCCTGCATTAGGATAAAGAATAACTAAAAGGTTTGTGCAAGCCCAGGTACCTTCCTACAAAGACATCTGTTTCCTAAGTCTCTGCATGATCCAGTACTCTAGCCTTGCCGACACTAGGACAGATAACACTGCTCTGTCTGCATCAGGTATGATTAAATATTGCAACTACTCATGAGGCAGGGATGTCATATAACTGAACTACCCTGAGAATTAACCCATGTTTCCTCTCTGCAAATCCCTTTCACATCAGGAGTCATGCCCAGAGAAACACAGTGAGTGTTATGAGCACTAAACTTCTCAGGGTGTATGCGTAAGAGTGAATGTACCTCCACTATCTGCTCAGCTGAACAGTCTGCCTCAGGTATCGGAAGTCTGGAAAATGCTACTGAGGAACATTATGCCCAAGCAGAGGTGGACTGACCAAGAATCAAAGTAAAGAGAAGACTTAGGGCACATTTGGACCAAACACAAACAGAGCAGAATCCACAGGCAAGTTTTCCTGTGCAAGCTACAACTGAAATGAATGGGAAGCTGCAGAAAAACATAGAAGTTCCCTCCCACATAAGCCCCATTGTAGAATTTTCCAGAGGCTTCTGTCTTGTATTAATTATGAAAGGGGTTGTGATTTAATTTTCTGCTTCAGGTATTAAGCTGTATCAAGCCAGGCTAGTCAAGATTTAATGAGACACTGCTCAGATGTCTTTTTCTGCTAAGCAAGATCAAAGATAGATCTATCAAGATATGGGATTATCTTCCCCACTGCAGAAAGCCATTGTCTCTTCAGATGTTAAATTAGGATCTCAAGAAAAATAAGATAGTAATGACTGGTATTTTGAATGGATTATGCTAGTGTATATATCTGCACAGAAACACGACAGTGCTACTGCACCCTTCCATTTTAGGAAGGAGAATCATAAGAGTTTGCAAACCTTTTCTGGATTTGTGTACACATAAAACTAATAATAACCAGCCAACAAGGACAATATTGCACCTAAGGAACTAGGTTCTACTCTACAAAAATTATGACACAATAAGTTATTCATCTCTAAGGTGCCACTACAAGGCATGTTTCATATCTTATTTGTAGCCACAGAGGACGGCTTTTGGTGCTAATTCTCATAAATCCATTCCCATCTTCAGCTGTGTGACGGCCCCTCTGTCAGAAAGAACTTAAGGTTAATACAGTCAAACCTTGGTTGTCAAACGCAATCCGTTCCGGAAGCCCGTTTAACTTCTGAAATGTTTGACAACCAAGGCATGACTTCTAATTGCTTGCAGGAGCTTCCTGCACTCAAGTGGAAGCCGCATCAGACGTTCAGCTGCCAAAAAAAGGTTAGAAAACCAGAACACTTGCTGTACTCCACCGGGAGCCAGTGCAGCTGGAAAAGCACTGGGTGAATGTGGTCCCCCAGCAAGGACACCGTAAGGAGCTTCACCACGGGCATTCTGCACCTGCTGGAGTTTCTGGGACAACTTCAAGGGCAGCCTTGTGTAGAGCGAGTTACAGTAGTCAAGCCTGGAGGTGACCGTCGCATGGATCACTGTGGCCAGACCAGGGCGGGAAAAGGTAAGGGACCAACTTTTTGATACGGCGGAGATAGAAAAATGCTGCCTTTGCGGTAGCTGCAACCTGCACCTTCATGGAGAGGGAGGCATCAAAGATTACACCCAAATTCTTGACAGAAGGCACTGGCACAAGTTGAGACCCTGCAAGAGATGGGAGTTGGCCCCCCAACTCCATGCCGTCCTGATCCAGCCAGAGGACCTCTGTCTTTGAAGGGTTGAACTTCAACAGACTCCCACGCAGTAATCCAGCCACAGCTTCCAGATATCTGGTCAGTGTGTCCGGGGCCGACTCAGGATGGCCGTCCATCAACAGATAGAGCTGGGTGTCATCAGCATACTAATGACAACCCAGCCCAAAACTCCAGACAATCTGGGCAAGGGGGCGCATAAAGATGTTAAAAAGCATCAAGGAAAGGATTGCGCCCTGCGGCACTCCACATACCAAGGGGTGCCACGATGACATCTCCTCCCCTAGCGCCACCCTCTGTCCCCGACCTGAGATAAAGGAACACAGCCATTGTTGGACTGTGCCCTGAATCCCCACGTCAGCAAGGCGGTGGTCCAAAAGATTGTGATCAACCATGTTGAAGGCTGCTGATAAGTCTAAAAGAATCAACAGTCCCGACCCACCTCGGTCTACAGAGATCATCTGTTAGGGCAACCAGAGCCGTCTCAGTCCCATACCAGGACGAAAACTGGACTGGAATGGATCCAAAGCCGATGTTTCCTCCAGAAACCTACCAAGCTGTTCAGCAACCGCTCTCTCAAATACCTTACCCAAGTACGAAAAATTCAAAAACGGGTGGTAATTGGATAGATCTAAAGGATCTAATGATGTTTTCTTTAAGAGCGGACACACCACTGCTTCCTTCAGCTCCCCTGGGAATGTCCCTGTGCCAAGGGACAAGTTGATGATCTCACCCAGGGGGACCCGCACCTCGTCTGGGCATGCTCTAATCAGCCAAGACGGGCATGGGTCGAGGAGGCAAGTGGTGGGCCTTCCAGCTCGGAGGAATCTGTCCACATCGGCAGGGAGTATCCAGTCGAAATAGTCCAATATTGGACCCGAGGACAGTAGAGGGGCCTCCAGTTCTATTACTGTATCCAAATTGGCAGGGAGGTCACGGTGGAGCAGTGACTTTCTCCGCAAAAAAACTCGCAAATGCCTCACAGCTATGGGTCAAATTCGTATTTAAATTTGGCTGTCCCACTGGGAATGTTAAAGACCTAATTATTCTGAAAAGTTGTGCTGGGCAAGTGCTAGCAGATGCAATGGGAGCTGAGAAGTATCTGATTTTTTATATCACTAGCTAAACATCGCGATATTTTGATATATCATGATATGTGAAAGAAGGCTGAAGCTATGTAGAAGTGAATGTGGTAATGACCTGGCAACTTACTACTTACTACCAATAATGTTTAACTTAGCATATATTTTTTCTAAAATAAAAACTGTAGAAGGAATCATACCCCCTTTATTTCATCCACATCATCAGTAAGGTAAGAGAATGTTCCCTAAAAAATGAATTACATTACGTACTAAACAAGAAAAAGGGCAATTCAGTGTCACACTTTTAGATATTCAAATATAACTCAACACTGAGTCTTGATTGAATGTGTGAGAGGGTGACAAAGCTGCTTCGGTCCCAAAAGCAAACACCTGGGGAGTGGGGAAGAGAGAGACACAGAGACAATCACACACACCACCCACTGCCACCCCAACACAGATGGGGGGGGGGGAAGAGTAGCGTCTCAAGCACAGAGCAGTGTCTTTCTTTTTATTATGAAAAGCAACCATTGGTGAGAGCCCACGGTGAATGCTGGACTGGCTCTGTGCTTAGTTAATCATAAAACCAGTGAGCTGGGAGCTGCTCTGTTGCAAAACCAAACACCAGGGGAGAGACACCCCCCACCCGCTGCCCCCCCCAAACACAGATGGGAGGAAAGAGTAGCATTTCACACAGAACAAGTCTTTCTTTTACAATGAAGGAGAGAGCTCAGTCCACAGTGATTGCTGGACTGGCTCTGTTAATAATCAAACTGGTAAGCTAGGAGCTGCTCCCTCAGGAAAGCCAACCTGGCGATGGAGAGAGAGAAAGACTGGGAGACAATCACAATCACATAAACAAACGCAACACCCACTGCCCTCCCACAAGCAGTGCACACACAGAGATGGGGGGAAAGGCCAGTGCAGGTGCTTCTTTTTGGTTTGTTTATGTTGACGGGAGAACAGGAGGAGGAACAGGAGGAGAAAAGTGGCTCCAGAAGTCCAGACTAGTAATGGAGCAGCATTCTTAAGCAACCTACCAGATGATTGGCTGCAGAGATTCTGGATTTTTTGCCAGGCTGCTCTTGAGACTTGCGGCTGCTGCCATAGGCAGGGGAAACTGGAGGTGGAGTTAACGCTGCATGTGGTTTCTCAATCATTTCAGCCACAGCTAGTTCTTGTGATTCGCTGCCTGCAGGAGGCAGAGAGGAGCTTGCGCCAAGTTAGCAAGAGCTGCACAGGACAAAGCATAGGCTTCCCCCAGCTTCTCCAATACCCTGCTTGATTCACAGTAAATTGCCAGGTCTTTTTTTTTTTAAGGTTATCATGATTTTCTTTAAATAGCGGTTTTAAACAATATACTGATATATTGAACTGGCCTACTAAGTGTGTGTCTGTGTGCGCGCATTCATTTTCCATTTTACACATTACATCCATACAAGTCTTGCCTTAGTCTTACATAGGCTTCCTGACTTATCTTCCATTGATATCCTATTTTCAAATTCTTAGTTTTCTTAGAGACAACTCCTTACCTTTTCTCTCCCCCCCCCCCACTTTATTATTTCCTTTTTCTTTCCCTTTGTCTTGTCTACTAATTCTCATAGGCTTATCCTACTTGCCAGTTAACCTTGATACCACTCTTTAAGTATTCTTCAAAAAGCTCTCACTTGCTTCTTGTTTTCTTTTCATCATAATTTCTTATTTTGGCCATCAAGCTTGCTAACTCAACAAACTCTATTAACTTCTGCAACCACTGATCCTTTGTCGGATCAATAATTTCTTTCGATTTTTTTGCATAAGTTATCCTTGCGGCCACAGTTGCATATAAAAATAAGTTCTTTGTTTTCTTAGACATACCTTCCCCTATTATTGCCAGCAAGAAGGCTTCTGGTTTTTTAGGGAAGGTAAATTTAAACATATTTTTGAGTTCCTCATTTCCCATAATTTTTTTGCATACTTACATTGCCACCACGTATGATATAGAGAACCTTCTTTTTCTAGATGGTTCCAACATGCATTGGATCCTCTCTTGTACATTTTGGCAAGTTTATTTGGTGTCAAGATACCATCTATATACCATTTTGAAGATGTTCTCTTGAATTGCATAGGCAGCCGAAATTTTTTATGGTGCCATTCCATAATTTTAACCATGCCAAAAGTTCAATGTTATATCTGAAATCTCACGCCCAGTGTATCATTGCCTTTTTCACTGATTCATCTTTAGTTTCCCATTCAAGTAGAGTTCTGTATACTTTCAATATTTTTTTTGTTCTTTCCCAATATTATTTTCTCAAATTCCGATCCACCTTCTACAAATCCTTTTTCTTTGTCTCTTTTAAAAATCTTGTTTATTTGGAAATACTGGAAGCAATCTGTGACAAGTCCTATCACTTCTTTTTAAAGTCTTACAAATTTATCTGTAAATTCAAGAAGGTCTTTTTATGTTCCCCAGTTTTCCTCCATGTTCAATTCTTTTTTACCACAACCGTGTCCATTGGAGATATCCAACGTGGGATCTTCCTTTGTAACAATTCTCTGTGTTTTGCCCAAGCATTATACACTCTCCTCCTGGTCACCTGGTTTAAAAAACCCTTATGTACTTTGATCTTATCATAATACAAATAGCTATGCCATCCAAACCTTAGGTCAAATCCTTCCAAGTCCAGAGTTCCTACATCCTTTAATTCCGCTCACTCTTTTATCCACACTAAGCATGCACCCTCATAGTAAAATCTCAAATAGGGAAGCGAGAAATCCCCTCTATTCCCGTCATCTATTAGTATTTTATACTTAATCCTTGGCTTTTTTGCCTTGCCATATAAAATTTGTTAAGTCCTTTTCCTATTGTTTAAAACAATTAGTGTTAGCGATCACCGGAAATGATTGAAATAAAAAAAATCATTTTTGGTAATATGTTCACCTTAACTGCTGATATTCTTCCCATCATAGATAAATTCATGCAGTTCCGTTTTTCCATATCCTTCTTTATTTCTGTCCATTTTTTTTCATAGTTATCTTGAATAAGACTTAAATTGTTAGATGTAAGCCAAACTCCTAGATATTTTACTTTATTCTCTTCTTTGATTCCTAATGTTTTTTCCCCAGATTCTCCTTTGCCTTCTTTTCCGTGTTTTTAACGATCATCTAGTCCAACCTCCTGTAATGCAGGAATCTCAGCTAAAACAGAAGGCCATCCAACCTCTGCTTAAAAACCTCCAAAGAAGGGGTGAGCAGGGAAAACCCTGAGGGGATCATGTTGACTTTACAGTCCAGGGATTAAAATTTGACATGTAGAGACATACCTGCAAGTTGTTACATGTGCATATGAGTCTTTTGTGAAAGTGATGAAAGGTATAAATGCACCAAAACTGGACTCCAAGGATCAAGTCTAGTGCCTGGAATTTCCCTTTTTATTTCCTCTATTACACCTCCATATTTAAAAATATGTTTACACTAGCCTCTAAACTCCTAAAGTATGAGATTGCTCAGCCTCCCTTCTTTAAAGTTGAAAGAAATTTTAAATCTTGCTTATGCACATCCTTATTTGTGCAAAAAACTAGAGATATGAGGAACACAATGCTTATGGGAGGTACATTCATAATATTGTGAGGGTGGAGTACAATTGCAACATACTAGTGTCATGCTGTGCAAAGCCACAAAGGCAACTTATCCTGAACTTTAACCTTTGGCTTTCTTTTCCCAAAACATATCCATTGGCATTTTCATGGATATGCAAACAATTTCACCCAAAGCAGACAGAATAGAAGCACCAAAAGATAACTAGCATGTGATCCAATGACTGTGGCCTTTTTTAGTGAGGGAAGCAAATTCAGCATACACATCATGACCTGCTGGCCCTGTTATATTGCCAAATAATAGGCAAGGATACTGGGTTAAATACAGGTTTATTTTCTTTGATAGATACACAAAAAAACTTACTGTATGCGACTAATAGGCAAGAACCCTTCCAAAAGACAAAAGCTGGATAGTTTTAAGGAGGATGGTGTAAATTCCTATACTATTCAAGGAGAGTATCACTTTAACATTTGTTTCCAGCCTATTTAACAGCTTTCAATACAAAGACCAGAATAAATTTTAAGAGTAGTTCCAACAGTAACTTGGGGCTCATACACAGCAACAGGAGACCCAACATAAAAGTTACCTGGTATTAGGAGCATGCCCACAATCCTGCACCTGGTCCTGGAGAGTGGAAGGGAGAACAGCATACACATGATGACGCTGAGGTCACAAGCTCCATGCAGAACCTCTGCCACCACCACCAACTGCTCCAAATGTGTCAATGTCCATAGCCTCAATTAGCTTGTTTACTAGTTCCAGAAGATCCATACAACTGAACTTGTACCATCATGAGTAGACATTATAAAGGTCTGAATTCAAAAAGGATTAAAGGTGAAGTATGATAGGCTCCATAATTAAGCTTGCTGTGGATAAGGAGAAAGAGTTTGTGCACACTTTCTATTCTTGTGCACTTTAGGACTCACTAACCAGGTCAAAGCAAGTATAGCAATGCTGGCAGGTGCTTCAAGATTCTGCAGGTAGGTGATAGGACCCTCCAGAATAAAGCACTAAAATAACTAATTTGAGAGTTTCATATAGTCCTTTACAGATGTCATTTTGTCGAAAATGTCCCAATGACAAAATTAGAACAAAACCTCAAGAGCACATCTCACATGTTCTGGCAGGGACATAAACATGAATAAAATGCTAAATCATTTACTGCAATGAAGGAAGCATTTCCTCACAGCTCAAGATGGCCAAAGCTTCAATGGATCTTTAGGTTCAGGGTCAGAAGAGGCCCTCTCCCCACCCTGAAAAGGTCCTTCTACTTTCAAGGAGACATAAGGAAAATGACTGGATATATCCAATTCATACTTCTATTTCAAGGCATACCAAAATATGCAGGGGAGCAATCCAATATCATTTATTGTGTGCATTTCGTACCAAAGGTGTATGTACCAGCGGCAGAAGCAATCACTAGCTATGCTAATATACAAAAAAGTGCGGCCATAAGTGGAATTGCTATGATAGCAAGGCCAAATTAAACCAATTCAAGTGTTATTGTTAGTATCAGTGTCCCTTTAAGAAATAAATTGCTAACCTGACTACTTACAGAAATAGTCTCTTCAAGCTATCAATCATGCAATTGTTACAAGCCACTATTCTAAGTCAAACAGCAAACTTCCAACAGTTAGATCATTGTTCAGGGAAATTCAGGCATGCAAATAACTTCTCATTAAGATGTATAAGGATTTCACTGTGAGAAGTCCATTGCATAAGCCGTATGGAATGCAACCATATGAAGTTCATAGGGCTAACAGGGAATTGAACAGAATTCCATTCCAGCAGAGAATGAATTTTCACTTTCAAGAAGTGCTCATTTTCAGACGGACATGTGCTGGCTGTCACTGGTCTTGGAGGCTTTCCTCCTTTAAACCCAGCAGAGGTAGCTCCTCACCCCCTTTAGTAAACCTATAAACAGTGACTAAACAGATAAGATTAAAATATTATCAGGAGGAAGACCACCTCTCCAGTCCACAGATTAAACAGAGAGCCTGGCTCATCTGTCCTCTTCCAAGCAGCCCTATAAAATCCCATTCGAATAAACAACAGAGCAGCACACTGCAGACAATCTCATTCTTCCATTTTTAACAGCTGAGCTCCAAAAACAACTCTGAAATCCACCTTGCTTGCAGCAAAATCCAGTCAAGGGGATTTGAAACAATTACATTTCATAATTTAAATCTGCAAGAAAAAAAAGCAAATTTAAATCAAGTTTCCTATTGATATACTTCACATTTTATTTTAAATTGTGCAAATCCAACCACTAGGCAACACTAATTTACAACTAAATAGGACATTAGTTATAGAAGGGGTAAAGGAGATATTTTGTATAATTTTTAAATACAAGTTTATTTTTTACTAATTTTAGAACATAACATTGCTTAATAGATTTTAAAACATATCTATATAAATAATTTCATTAAATTATTATTACAGTATATAGGATCTTACAACCAGAAGGTATCACTAGGTGTGGAAAAACACCGTGCACACTAGACAATTCCATATTTCCCTCTTTCCAATATTGCTCCTGTCTGCTTTTCCTTCTGCCTTGGCCCAGCCGTGCCATCACAAAAAGAAAGGAGCAAACAAAAATGAAATTCCCATGACTGATAGGTCAAAGCAAGGGCTGATAGTTACCGGTACTGCGCAGATCAGAGCAACATATGAGGTAGAAATGAAATACCTATGTTGAGTAAGTAGGCTGTAAATATTTATGTACGGTCAATGATCAAATTGGTTCTTAATTTACATAGGAAACCATCTTTAAATTCACTGCATCTAGTAGAGGGCACTGATTCAGTTTAGAGTTTGGTTTGGTTCACACAAAATTTAGTATTGCATGAGAAAGCCATGGGTTTGTGCACTGAGAGGAGCATTCTTTATTTTGAAACTGTGGTTAGTGTTAAACTATGTTTCATTCAATGAAACCAAGATTATTAACCATGATGTGAAGTTAGAACCAGAGACTTTTTATCTCTCATCTAGACCAGTGTTTCCCAACCTTGTGCCTCCAGATGTTTTTGGCCTACAACTCCCATCATCCCTAGCTAGCAAGACCAGTGGTCAGGGATGATGGAAGTTGTAGGCCAAAAACATCTGGAGGCACAAGGTTGGGAAACACTGATCTAGACCATGCAGGAAGAGGAGAGCAGAGGGGGAGTGTCATAGTTCTGCAATGCTCATTAACTGTAGGATCAATGTTCTTATACAGGCAACAACCGATTTGCATACACCCCCACGCCAGTGTTAGAAACTCAGATATATAAGCTAGGTGCCAAAAGGCTCCTTAAACCAAGGTTGCAGTTGCCAAAATGGAATGTCTAGTTGCCATTTTAGGGAAATACGGTTCCAAAGTCTTATTTTTCAAATGAAGGACTGACTGTGATTGATTATCTGTTAAACATCTGGCTAGTTCAGATGACAGCCTTGAGCTAGGTTAAGAACTTTGAGAAATTTAAAAAGGAAAGTCACTTTATCCAGGGACAGTCCACATATATACTGACTTATTTTGACCTCCTTTTCTTAATGGTGACATGGACCATTGATATCATAAGAATATTCTTCACAACTGTGAGCAGGGCAATGGGGTGGGGCAAATGAAAAGCTACAACAATTAACTATAACGTTTACTGCTCCTGCTCAGAAAAAGCATTTTGGTTCCTGAAATTCAGTCCAATTGTACAGATAAAACATAACTGATAAAATTCTACAGGATCTGATATTAGTGTGCAAAAAAAAAAAGTCATGATCCAATGATCCCCAGGCATGCACCTTCAGGTGGTGGAGCTGTCAGACGCCCTTCCTGGCTAATTTTGAAGATTACCCCCATGTGTTGTCAGAGTGCACCTAAGCCCATTCCGTCTCTGCCCCACCCCCTTTTCCAGCCAGCTCTGGGTCACCATGGTGCACAAGTCAATTGGAAATGCATAAATCAGTCGTTCCCTGCATTAACATTACAGTGGTACCTCAGATTAAGAATTTAATTCATTCTGGAGGTCTGTTCTTAACCTGAAACTGTTGTTAACCTGAGGTACCACTTTAGCTAATGGGGCCTCCGGCTGCCGCGCAATTTCTGTTCTCATTCTGAAGCAAAGTTCTTAACCCGAGGTACTATTTCTGGGTTAGCGGAGTCTGTAACCAGAAGCGTTTGTAATCTGAAGTGCCTGTAACACGAGGTACCACTGTACTAGCATGTACAAAGTTATTTCTAAAGAGAATCCTAGCACACACATATGTAATGGGGGCGGGGTGGGGGTCTATTTGTCTAAGTGGCCCATAAGCCTCAAGTTTACCTGCAGTCAAGACTAACTGTTCTCTCTCCCTGACCCCTCACTGTTCTCAACTGAGATTCAAGGAAGCCTAAAAGTTCTTCCAGGCCCTGGCCATTATCTAAATTTGGATAATTTAAGCCACAGTGGATAAAGTCACTTGACTATTACCAGGTAGATACAGAAGGAAACCTAAAACCTAAATAGCAAATCAGGGTATTCCCTGCCTTAGGAAGGCTATTGAAATCGTCTAGTCACCTGTTGTTTAAAGACTTACAAAATGATTGTCTTAGTAGTTAAGTGGCAGATTTTCTCCAATAGTTTATTTTGCTCTCCATACTAATTTCTCTGTTTTTAAATTTCAGTTCTGAATGCAAACAAATTACTGCTACCTTAATGTTTTGCCTCTCAAAATATGTCATCCTCAGAATTGTCCCACTGGCATGTTGTTCCTTGCATGGCACTCACAAATATAAAGTACATTTTTTTTTAAGTTCTCCTAATGTAATTCCACAGCACAGCAAATCCAAGCCAACAAGCAGCTGTGATAAGGCAATATTTATGCACCACCCCACCTTTAATGTTAATCTATTCAGACAAAAGGAGAAAGGGAAGCAGAAGAAAATATTTCTCCCTTTTCTTTAGCAGATTTGAGAATAATGCAGCCAGCTCACTTGTTTTCCTTCCCCAACTAGAATGTTCTAAAGTCCACCTAAAAACCAAATCACACCACAAGTGAGAATGCAAACAAATGTCAACTCAGTTAACATTAATGTGCCCCAAACAAATAGCAAAACATGGCTTAAAAAGATACCCTTTAGGCGGAAATTATGTTCACAGTTTATCAAACTGCAAACCTGCTAGCATCTCTCAGGCAGCCAGATATTAAAGTTCAGTTCAATATAGACAAGTGTATATTGCAGTTATAACAATGGTAAATCACTGGAGGCAAACCTTATATTCAGAGGCTACCTTCAGCTAGAGGCAAAGCATTCCTTGTCCGCACAGAAGCCACACACAGAGTAATGCAAAGCAAAATCATTCCCAGGTACAGTTCCTAACTTATGTCCCTTTCTAAGGGTTGAAAGAAGTCGGTGAGAAGCAAATAACTGGGAGGTTGGATAGTCCTGTGTAAGAGTCTTCAAGACTTAATATACATTTTGTTGCAAACACTGCATATGCTAAGGAGTCTTGATGTTAGGAAAGTTATTAAACTACAGAATTCCATAGATAATGGTGAACTGGAGAATGCTATCTGCTAGTCTCCAAGAAACAGAAGTCTGCCTGCAATCAGAGGTTGATCTAAAGTTAGGGTAGGGTGCTTTGCTTTGAAAACTCAGCAAGGAGCTTAAGAAGAACACATTCAATCCACATCCAGCCATCAAATAACAATGTGTAAAAAATACTTATTTTGAAGAACATAAAGGCATCAAGGTATGGTAGCTGTTTTTCATCTGGCTCACAGTAAGTTCCTCAGAGCATATGCTATTCAGTCAGAAGTTGCACTGATTCCTAAAGTCATTAAGTGTTAATTGATATTTAAACAAGACATTTGTCTCCATGTCAGTCAAATGAGACAGCAGCATATAAGAAAGCTCCATCTGCCAATTGTGAATTGGGATGATGCCTTCAGACATCTGTCATGTGGGAAGACAAAAGGTGCAGATGCTTCTCCCATTCAACCCAAGCCATTTCACCAAAAGACCTGTCAACATACATAAAAGGGAGGAGTTGCAGTGTTCACATTTCAATAGCACAGAGGCACTGCGTCTATAAGCATAACATGGAAGCCGTTTTAAACTAGCATTTTAACATGGCTGTGGAATGGTAAGCTATTTAAGGTGAATACAATACTCTACAACAGAAAGCCAAGATAGGCCATCGCAAACCAAGTGGCCTAGCCTGCCCCTCCTCCCACTTCCATCACCCCAGGCCTGGCACAGAATGCTTGGAAGCTTGGTGTGAAATGGATAAAAACTCAAAACATTTTCTCTCAGAAATAATTAATTTTAAAGACAATGTATTAAAATAATATTACTGAGCAAACATTCAAATGATACTAATGAGGATTTCTATAGGATTTGTTTCAATTACTAAGCAAGCAACATTCTAAGGGCTATGTTGGAAATGTATTCCTAAATGTTGCACAACATCTTCAGGAATTTGATTCAAGAGCACAGTCTGGGAGTCTGCCAAATATCTTGTCTCTGTGACATGGTCATAAAACCACCAAGCATCTCAAATGCCTCTATCTTCTGCACACAGAGAAAAACGGATGCATATTTGAATACAC
Organism: Podarcis gaigeae; assembly: GCF_964106915.1. Classification (NCBI taxonomy): domain Eukaryota; kingdom Metazoa; phylum Chordata; class Lepidosauria; order Squamata; family Lacertidae; genus Podarcis; species Podarcis gaigeae. The sequence goes on along the minus strand of NC_139690.1, from coordinate 5,027,959 downwards.
AACCACAACAACAATCATGAAAAATAGTTGAGAAGCTTGTTTTAATTCATGAGTTTTCTAATTTATGAAGTCCTTCAAACTCAAACTGAAAGTTCAGAATCAGCAGTTGACAGATTTTTTTCATACAATTCTGAGAGGAAAAAGCTTGACTTATTAGATACGATGATACAATACACTACCAAAGAATTGTTATAAGTTTAAATTAAGTATGACACTATCATACTAAACTGGAATTTCTAAAGCAAAGTCTCTCTATTACTACAGCTCTCCTTCATTTTATATTGTCTTCCAAAATACGAGGGGTTTTTGTTATTGTTTATTAGAAGCTGATGCTCCAATGCAAAGGTTTATCTTAATCAAACAAACTAGAGACAGGCAGAATGAAACCCAGAGGCAAAAAAACTCTGTTAAAAAAATAATAATCTGTTCCAGTCATTTGACATACAAACAGCCTTTGTGGACACACTGCCAGATACTGATATCATCTTGGATAAGAATGTAAATATTCCAATATTGTTTCATAGTCAGCAAGTTTCTGCATTTAATTTGAACTCCTCCCAGTGGATAAGAAAGCTAACCCACAAATTTGCTATGTTACTATTGCCAGCAGAAGAAATCCAACAATCTCTGGAGAGAACAACTCTCTCACTGGGTATTATAAAACCCAACACATTTAATCTGACAAACATCACATAGCAATAGATTAATTCAAGCCTAACACAGATAAGAACTATGATACCACAATCAAACATGTGTGTCTCTGTACCCTGATTAGCAGATGGAAAGTATGTTTCTGAACAGTGGTGGCTGCGGAGGATCACAAGCTATTGGACCCATGTTCTGCTTATGCACTTCTCAAAGACCATTTTGAAAATAGAACGATGGGCTATTTGGGCACGTGTTCTGATTCAGAAGGTATCCTCTTATGTTCTATATACCATGCAGCAACAGTATTATTTGTTTCTTCACCCTAAGGTCCCAGGGCAGGTTACAACATTCAGATACCACATTGAAAACAGTTTGAAAGCACTTACAAAAATAAAAATATACTTCTATAAGAAGTATAATGAAGGTGCAATACACACCTTTGTGGGGAGGAAATTTTAAAGCTTAAGGGCTGCCACAGAGAATGCCCTCTCCTGGGCTGCCACCACCCTGAGCCTCTGGGTGCAGAGGAACTACCAAGAGGACGCCCTTGGATTTTGAAGCTCAAAGCTAGTGTCTCATGCTCTTACAACCCTGCCTATTTCCCTTACACTTTATTAATCTGTAGCAATAATCTCCTTTTGTATCTCTGCAAATGGCTATGTTTATCGGAAACATAACTGAGTCAAGTACTCTGCAGTCAGGATTTTACAGCTTCCTTGAGTGGAAATTATTGCCATTACGCAGTTCTCCTCTAAAGAGGAAGTGAAACTTGACAGATCATGTACAGAGGCAGCTATATAATTGCATAAAATCTCTTGAAAGTTGATCAATGGTTTCCACCAAATAAGTATAATATGCAGGAGTCAATTCATACATTCAGTTGTAATTCATCAAGTACTGAGCAGTCAGGTGACTTACTTGCAAATGTACACTGTCTTTTAGGCTCCCAACAAAATTTTCTAAACAGCATACCAGTAGAGTTTGGGCATAGCCTGGCATTCAGATAAATTAAGAAAAAGAACAAAATCTTAAGTGAAGTCCTTCTTAGCTGCCCAGGCATCTGGAAGATTTCTAAAGGCAGCCTCATGGCACATTGACAGTGCTGCCTTTAGTGCATAGAAAACTTAAAATCTAGACACGATGGCAAATTTATCCAGGGAACCACTGACCTTCAATTAATAAATGTCTCAACTATTTTTGAAGACATTTAAAATATTTAGGTGGCATAGTAATACTCTAAGATTATAGCCTCAGAGGAATTTTCATATACAACACTCAAAATGCCTTGTAGTTTCTTTCCTGTCTATGCATGTGAGAATTCTATCTTATCTGAGAAAACCAGCTAAATAAACTATTTAAAATCAAATGCACATTTCTGCAATTGGAGGTGTTACTATCAAATTGATAGACATGAAAATACAAGCACATGTGACATGAACAGAAAGACAGAACAGTACATAATAAAGGTTTCACCATGCAGGAACTCAATTTACTTAAGCATAGTAATTAAAACTCAAGAACAATCAGTGTAGAAGAACAATCTCAAAGTGTTAGAGCTTCAAATGCCAATGTATCTTCCTATCCTGACAAAACAAACCAGCAGGGCCAGAAAGCCACAGAGCCTCAGAACACAAGAAAACTCCAGCTTATGCTTGGTTTCTTGCAGCTAGTTAGTGCTTAATAAGACACACAGCTTGAGCAGGTTTTCTTGTGGTTTCTTCCATTTCCTGACCATTTTAGTACACTCAGCATTCAAAAAGTTTAGTTAGCGAACAGTTACTATGACAGTTCCCTGAGAAACAAAAGAACACCCTTCCTTGAATCAACTGTTTCCCGACAGGGAGCTCAGCTAAGGAAGGCTTGTTTAGGGTGCCATTATTCACTCAATGAGTGAATGTCATGTCTCTTCTGTGGTAGCAGAATCTTTTGGGAATTTCAACCCTAGGAATGGGCCCATTGAAAGTAAAAACCTTTCATCTGGAGAACACAGCAGTTGGAGCAGGCCAGTGGCCCATCTATTCCAACACCCTGTTCTCACAATGGTCATCCAGATGCCCATTATGAGAAGCCCACAAGCAGAAACTGAGCACTAAAGAACTCTTTTCCTTGTGATTGCCAGCAACTGGGATTCAGAGATATACTTCCTTCAACAGTAGCTAGTAGTCATTGGTAGCATTATCCTCCATGAATCTGTATACTGTAATCCTATTTTAAAGCCATCCAAGTTGATCACCATTGTGACCTATTGTGGGAGCAAACTCCAAAAGTGCCATAGCTTAGAGGTAGAGCGCATACTCTGTATACAAAAGATCTGAAATTCAATTCCTGGCATCTCCAGGTAGAGCTGAAATGGGCTCCCATCTGAAAATCTGGAAAGCTGCTGCATGAGCTCAATAGTCTGCTTCCTATAAATGACTATGGCTGGGCTGTCTCAGAGTAGCCAATGTAGAGCCACCAGATATTACTGGAACTACAGCCATGCTGGCTGGGGCTGTTGAGAATTGCAGTCCAGGACCAGCAACATCTAGAGAGCACAACCTTGGGCATTTCTGACCCCAATAATGTGGTCTTGATGTCTTGCCTGCTTATGATTTAATTGTCTACTGTTTGGCATAACTGTTTGTAATGTTGCTTTTAAAAAGTATTTCAAAAAACACCTGTAAAATGCCTTGCGCTGAATGAGACCTCTGAATGTTGACTTCTTAGCAGCTACTCAAACAGTGAAATGAAAATAGTGCAAGTTACAACCAAGTCCTGCAGGTTGTTCAGAGGTTCATTAAGACTGTTCCTACTCCCTTATCACTTATGGTAATCTATTACCTCTGGTCATGAAAATGCTCTGGCATTACAGCAGTTTTCTTTGTTTAAATGCTCTGATGTATCTGCTTTAAAGCGGGGTACATACAAGCGTTTTTAATATTGTATAACCGACAAAAGAAATACAGTGGTACCTCGGGTCAAGAACTTAATTCGTTCCGGAGGTCCGTTCTTAACCTGAAACTGTTCTTAACCTGAAGCACCACTTTAACGAATGGGGCCTCCCACTACCACCACGCCGCAGGAGCACGATTTCTGTTCTCATCCTGAAGCAAAGTTCTTAACCCGAGGTACTATTTCTGGGTTAGCGGAGTCTGTAACCTGAGGCGTCTGTAACCCAAGGTACCACTGTAATAATACCTTAATGAAAAAGTGTTACTCTATTCTTACTTTTCAAACAATAGATTACAAGCACCACTATGTCCTGTGCCTCAAACAGCTGGGCACAGTTACAGTATAATTTTGTGGCCATGGGGATGCCCTGGAGAACTTGAAAGAGATTCAAATATGTGACAAGGCCTTTGAGAATGTGTTCCACTCCCAGGGCAATAACTGCTCTGCCATCATGGAGAATATACATCTCAGAAGGAGGACGTCACTCCAAGTAAGAAAATAATTATTCACTTGGATAGAACCATTCTAGAAAGTAACCAGTGTAAAATCAGTTTTTTTTTAAAAAGGATCCAAGCTGATTAGCTTAACATCAGTTCTAGGTAAATTGTTAAATATAAAATTTACGAACAAGTCTTTCATCAATATGGCTTCAGCAAAGGTAAGTCTTGTCTCATTAAAATTTCAGAGTGAAAAGAAGATTGTGAATGGAAGCGATCCCCATATGGATCAATAACTTTTAATAACAGGAACCAATGAGTAATAATAAATATGCAACTCTCAAAATGGAGAGATGCAAGGTGTAGAGTCACCAAAGGATATTTGGCAGGATCAATACTATTTTAAAATCCATAAATGACCTACAGTGTCATTGTGTAAAGGGCTCCAAAAGGAACTCTCCAATTTTGGGAAAACGGGAAACAAAATGCCAATTGCAACTCAAGATAAATTAGTGAAAAGTGGGGGGGGGAGGGGAATCAAAATCTGAATTTTACATGCATGCAGCAGTAAGCTAAACTGTGACTTAATGTGAATGAGCATAAGACTGAGATCACTGCACTCCTCGCATGTTCCTGCTGCCATCTTGATACCCAAGGCTATTCCATGGTTTGGCTTAGTGTTATATACAAACCCTGAATCATGGTTTGTCTCAGTCCAGACAAACCACAAGCGCAATGAAGATTTGTTCTCAGCTTACCGCTTGCGGTTTCTCTGGGTGAGACAATCCACAAGCCCAGATTCAGATGTAATGTTAAGATGAACCATGGCTTAGTCCCAGGTAGCGGGGCTGAAGGAGGAGAAGTATTGGGACCACAGACTTTGCTTCAGGAACCTGCACAATTGCTTGTTTGCATTACACTGTCATGTGCAACAGCTGCAAAAAGGGCAAATTCCATGCTAGGAATCACTACAAAAGAGACTGAATATAATACTGCCACTATTGTAAAGTCTTTATACAAATATTATGATGCACCCCTACTTGGAATATTGTATACAGTCCTGGTTGCAGTACAGTCCTCTAGTTGCGGACACGATCCATTCTGGTGTGCCGTTTGCACCCTGAAAAGTCCACTAGAGAGGCGCTTCTGTGCAAGCATGGAGCGCAATAGAGCTCTTCTGCTCATGCACGAAGTGCGCAGAACACTTCTGCGTGTGCGGTGAAACCCGAAAGTATACACTTCCAGGTTTGCCGTGTTCGCAAGCCGAAAAGACGCAACATGAACCTAACGCAACACGAGTTATGACTGTAAATTAAAAAATACATTGTAGAGCTGGAAAAGGGCAAACAAAATGATTAGGGGGCTGGGACTATTTACCCATAAGGACAGGTTACAACATTTGGAACTTTGTTGTTAATAAAAATAAAAAAGGCAAGTAAGAGAAATCATAGAGGTATATCAAATTATACATAGTGTGAAGAGTTTTGCTTTTTCTCTCCCTCTCTCATAATACTATGTTGTCTTCACGTCCTGCTTGTGAGTTTCCCTTGGGAAGTAGATGACGGACAATATGAACCTTTGCTTTGATCTAGCAGAACTCTACTTCTCTTTTGTTCTTGGTACCTAGCCCTATGCTTATGGTCAGGGCAGACAGGAATTATGCCTGCCCCTGGCTTTAAAAATATTTTTTTCCTCTTTGATTCCTCACACCTTATGTGGGAGACAGGAAGTTTCATGTTACCCACTCTGAACTATCAGAATAAGGCAGGCCTGCAAAATGTTTAACCTGCCAATCTGTCATAGTAGCCATTCAAGACGGTCTGTCAAGGGCTCAGTCAACTCCCTTTTTTGGTTATAGCCTAACAGCATAGTATTAAGCAGGTAGTTGAACACAATATTTAGCCAGTGAGCTACAGGTTTTTTTTTTAAAAAAAAGGAAACAAGACTCAAAACTTGGCCATATAATGTATTCTAAATCAGACACAGAACAGCCACCTAGATGTTACAAGTTTCTATGAGACATAGTCAATGCGATGTCCTCCAGATATTGTTGGACTTCAACTCCCATCAGCCCCAACTAGCATTGCCTACAATATCTGGAGGGCACCATGCTTGCTACCTGCATCAATGCACAAGTGTTTCAAGTGTTGCAGGAGGAGGGAGCAGACAGAACAAATTAACTTGTGAAGCTGGACTTGAGCATATAAAACACCTAGCAATATGGGCATCCTGCGAGATAGCACATAAAGGATACAGTGGTACCTCTGGTTACGTACTTAATTCGTTCTGGAGGTCCGTTCTTAACCTGAAACTATTCTTAACCTGAAGCACCACTTTAGCCTCCTGCTGCCACTGCACGATTTCTGTTCTCATCCTGAAGCAAAGTTCTTAACCCGAGGTACTATTTCTGGGTTAACGGAGTCTGTAACCTGAAGCATATGTAACCTGAGGTACCACTGTAGTTTAACAGTGTAACTAGCAACCACTCACTCACGATATGTGTAACAAAAGTATCAACTAGTGGTAAACTTCAAATCCATCACTATCTTCCCCATTTTGGCTATCAGAGTAAAAATGATTCCAGTCGTCCACTGTATCAGAGCTCCTGCACAGCTAGACAAGTTCCTGTGGCCAATTTTGACTGCTGTTCACCTAGGTCTGATTCTCCTTCCCTTTCCTTCACAACTTTCCCATGCCACAACCGTAGACGGAGAGCATGTCTTATGTCATTTCAAATGACATAATTTCTGTACAGGACTAAGCAGTGGCGTAGCGTGGGGGTGCAGGGGGGGCGGCCACACTGGGCGCAACATCTGGGGGGGGGGCGCGCGCTTGCACTCGCAGCTCTCCGCCCCCTGCTAAAATCCACGGGTTAGGGGGCGCAAATTACTTGCCTTGCCCCGGGTGCTGACAACCCACGCGATGCCACTGGACTAAGCAGTTTTTGGCACTTTATAAATCATGCTAGTGGAAGTCGGTGCAAGGGTTCCCACTAGTGCAACAGCACGTATCTACCTCCCCTCTCCTCCCCAAAATCTGCTCTTGGTCAGGAGCACTCACAGAACAGCTTGCAGGAGGATCATTCCAACCTTGCCTCTTAACAGTGTGACAAATCCCTCCCTATGTCCCCAAACAAGTGCCTATTCCAACCTCCGCCCCGCCCAACAGGGGCCAAGATGACATTTGATGATGGCGACATTTCTAGGCGTGTCAAACGGGTTAAGAGATGCACTCCAAAGAGTGTCAAAAGGGTGGCGGGGTCGCTGGAAAGAGCGCTTTCCAAGGCAGCCGAAAGCGGGTTAGCCTAACGGGCTAACGAACCTGTTTCTCTCCGGGGCAGGGAGGTGGGCGTCCGTGGGCGCGTCTTCGGGGGCGGGAAGGGGCACCTACAGATCTCCAGTTCCGGGGCGGCCATCTGAGAAAAGGGTCCCGTCCCAGCGCTAAGGCGGCGAAAGCATCCCCGCCTAAAAGGCGCTCTCCGCCCTCCAGCACAAATCTCCACAACAAAGCGGCGAAGGGGGGCGGCAGAAGAGCGGAGAGGAAGAGGAGCACCCGCGTCACGGGCCGGAGACTCGCGCAGGGCCCGCTCCTCTCACGCCCCCAGCGCCGGATCAACGCCTCCGCGGCCCCGCCGAAGCCCAATCGCAACATAACGGGGACCGGGAAGGAGGCGGAATGGGGGGGGGCGGGAAGGACGTCGCGCGAAGAAACCCCCACAATTCCACCCTCAAAAAACGGTCTGAGGGACAAGGCGGGGCGCGAGAGAGGAAGGGAAATGGAAACGGAAAGCGGCTCGCTCGCTCGCTCGCGGCGACGCCCGTGGCCCCCGCCGCCCCCAAGACCCAGCCTGCCGGCCTCCGGAGGCGCCAGGGGGCCGGGCCTGCGCTCCGTGAGGCGGGGAAGCCGCCCCCCGCCCGAGGCGCCTGCCTGAGGAAGCGCCCCTCAGAGGGAGGCCGAGGCCGCCTCACCGATGGTGGAGATGAAGGTGGTGTTGAAGGCGTCCTCGCTGAAGCGGAAGAGCAGGCAGGTCTTGCCCACGCCGGAGTCGCCGATGAGGAGCAGCTTGAAGAGATAGTCGTAGGTCTTCGCCATCTTCGCTCCGACTGGCGGCCGGAGCCGGAGGGGAGGGGGAACTAGCAGGAGGGAGGGGAACAGGAAGGGGCGGGGCAGCCAGGCGAGCGGCGCGCGCGACGACTAAAGCCCCGCCTTCTTGCTCCCTTCCCCGTTCGCCGCCCGCGCAATGGCCTCTGGGAGTCGTAGTTTTTTCTGCGGGACTTTTCCAGTTTTGCTTGTAGGAAGCGATCGCGATCGCCCCTGTCGAAATCCCAGCCTCCAAGGCGGGAGGGAGGAGGCCTGGCCGGGAGGGACGGCGGGCAGTGCTGGGGATTCGTACCACTGAACCCATACTATTATGTACATATTATTTAGTAATATAGTGCAAAGTCAGAAATGTCAACAAACTGCTAATTGCTGAATCGTTGTTGTCCAGTTATATTTTGGAGGGGGGAATAATAATTAATAAAGACATACCATTATCAATAAAAGTATATAATTCAAATAATTTTGATCTGCATTGTCACTGCACTGTTGTGGTTAGATTTGTTTCCTGTGTGACACTTCGAGTGCAAATGTATTCATTTATTTAAAATGTTTTTTAAAAACATAATAATTAAAAAGCAAGCCCCCAAAGTGGATCTCAGAGATCTCAGAAAAGGAGTCCCTGCCTTCGGACTTATGATTGAAAAGACATGATAGAATAAAAATTGATTGGAAGGGAGGGGGAAAAGCAAACTCAGTCACTGTTTCTTACTTACATGATTCTTAGAAGTGCCACTTAGAAAAGAAAACATTTGCCCAAGAAAAGGAGCCAAGAGTTGTTGGTCTTGACTTTCTGCCAAGAGTTGTGCAGACGGAAACCCTTTCCCTCACCTTCAGCCTCATATAATGATCCATTTAAATACAGAGTTAAAAAATATTACTACATATTACTATTATAATTTTTGACCCCTCAGCTCAACACCCTGTGCAAGGGAACTGTCCACCCAGGGGTCTGCAACCTTTTTCAGCCACGGCCGGTCCACCGTCCCTCAGACCATGTGGTGGGCCGAACTATATTTTTTTTTGGGGGGGGGGATGAACGAATTCCTATGTCCCACAAATAACCCAGAGATGCATTTTAAATAAAAGCAAACATTCTACTTCTGTAAAAACACACTGATTCCCGGACCATCTGCAGGCCGGATTTAGAAGGTGATTGGGCTGCATCCGGCCCACAGACCTTAGGTTGCCTACCCCTGGTCTACACTACCCTAAATCTGGTGCTGATGTTGTGGTATACAAATAAAATTAGTGTTGAATTCAACTAACTTTTACTTAGAGTAGTCTCACAGACACTGATATAACTTAATCACTGACATTAATTTCAGTGGTTTAGCAGAGTAAAAGTTATTCAAATATAATTCATTATAATTCATTTGTTTTTAGATTTTCTAAGAGACAGTACACAATTAAAATACAAAAACCCAACTTTTAGAAAAGATCTGAAGGCAGTCCTGTATCCAGAGGTTTTTGATGTTTTATTTTGTTTTAAATGTGTTGGAAGCTGCCTAGAGTGGCTGCGGTGACCCAGCCAGAAGAGCAGGGCATAATAATAATAATAATAATAATAATAATAATAATAATAAGCAATTACTTATTTCAACACTTTTATAAACTGATTCACACCATGGTTTCTGTGCAATGAAGTTACAAAAAAAAAAATTAGAAAAGATATAATCAATTTAAATTAGCCATAAAACCAGAAAATGACTCTGAAACATGTCTCTCTACAAAGTCCATGAGTTTCTGGTGGTTTCTCATCCATGCTCCTTCTGTTGATAAAAGACCTAAACTTTTGCCCCACACCTTCAGATTTCTCTCTGTTGTCTTTTTATGCTTTCTTCAGTGGCATTGTTGATTTTTCAAGGAATGCAATGTTCCAAGAATGTCAGCACCAAAGCTCTGTGGGGACGATGTCTGTGCACTTCCCACAGAATCATAGCATTTTCAAAGTTTGGTTGGCTTTACAGCACCACAGCACCTACACATATGCTCCAAGATTTCTCTGATTACTGAGCTCCCGTTGCTCGGTCCCTGCTCCTGCCAACCTAGCAGTTCAAAAGCACGTTAAAGAGCAAGTAGATAAATAGGTACTGCTCCGGCAGGAAGGTAAACGGCGTTTCCATGTGCTGCTCTGGTTTCGCCAGAAGTGACTTAGTCATGCTGGCCACATGACCTGGAAAAACTGCAGACAAACGTTGGCTCCCTCAGCCAGTAAAACGAAATGAGCGTCGCAACCCCAGAGTTGTTCACAGGGGTCTTTTACCTTTACCTTTTATTCCATAACAACAACTTTATTATTTATACCACCCACATGACTGTGTTGCCCCAGGCACTCTGAGTGGCTTCCAACATACTGTATATAAAAACATAATAAAGCATTACAAAAATTCCCTATACAGGGCTTCCTTCAGATGTCTTATAGCTATTTATCCCCTTGGCTCGGGGGTTGCATAACTCCATACCCTCCAAAATTTCTCCAATGAAAATAGGGACGTTCTAAGGAAAAGCCCTGCTTCTTGGGAGAAAAGCAATGACAAACCTAGACAGCATCTTAAAAAGCAGAGACATCACCTTGCCAACAAAGGTCTGTATAGTTAAAGGTATGGTTTTCCCAGTAGTAGGGGACGCAGGTGGCGCTGTGGGTTAAAGCCTCAGCGCCTAGGACTTGCCGATTGAAAGGTCGGCAGTTCGAATCCCTGCGGCGGGGTGCGCTCCCGCTGCTCGGTCCCAGCGCCTGCCAACCTAGCAGTTCGAAAGCACTTGCGGGTGCAAGTAGATAAATAGGGACCGCTTACCAGCGGGAAGGTAAACGGCGTTTCCGTGTGCGGCTCTGGCTCGCCAGATGCAGCTTTGTCACGCTGGCCACGTGACCCGGAAGTGTCTCCGGACAGCGCTGGCCCCTGGCCTCTTAAGTGAGATGGGCGCACAACCCCAGAGTCTGTCAAGACTGGCCCGTACGGGCAGGGGTACCTTTACCTTTACCTTTCCCAGTAGTGATGTATGGAAGTGAGAGCTGGACCATAAAGAAGGCTGATCGCCGAAGAATTGATGCTTTTGAATTATGGTGCTGGAGGAGGCTCTTGAGAGTCCAATGGACTGCAAGAAGATCAAACCTATCCATTCTTAGGGAAATCAGCCCTGAGTGCTCACTGGAAGGACAAATCGTGAAGCTGAGGCTCCAATACTTTGGCCACCTCATGAGAAGAGAAGACTCCCTGGAAAAGACCCTGATGTTGGGAAAGATGGAGGGCACAAGGAGAAGGGGACGACAGAGGACGAGATGGTTGGACAGTGTTCTCGAAGCTACCAGCATGAGTTTGACCAAACTGAGGGAGGCAGTGGAAGACAGGAGTGCCTGGTGTGCTCTGGTCCATGGAGTCACGAAGAGGCGGACACAACTAAACGACTAAACAACAACCACAAGGAAAACTGGGATCAAATCAGAAATGGAGATGGCTTCTGTAAATCTGGAACTGCCCCTGGAAAATAGGGGCACTTGGAGGGTCTGTGAGAGCAGAGCACCTACAGGCTCCAGAGACAAAGAAACAAGCAAGCCAATTTATAGGAGGGATTTAGGCCAGGGATGGAAGGTCTGTGGCCCATCATCACTGACCACTAGTCATACTGGCTGGGGCTTATGGGAGTTAGAGTTCGGCAACATATGGAGGTGCCACAGATGTTCTTCTTCTCAAAAGAGAGAATAGGAGTGTTTCAGTTTGAAAGCAATAAAGAAGACCTGGGTTTGTATCCCCACTCAGTTCACTGGGTGACCTTGGGTCAGACACAGTCACTTAGCCTAATGTACTTCACAGGGCTGGTGAAGGGAAAAGCCATGTACATTAACTTAAGCTCCATGGAGGAGAGGTCAGGTATACATGCAATAATAAACAAATAAAAGTGAAAAATACAAAGGAGAAGGAAACAGAAAGCATTTAAAATTAAGAAGATAGTGTTTTGCATAGCATCTTAGACCCTGGACCTTTGCCTTATTCCAAGTTGTAAACATATAAATGAACTAACCTTTGTTCCCTTTGCATATGAAAATGGAATTGTGGCAAATGAACTTTGTGTCAGCCAGCACATTTGCTGTGTAATGTAAGATCTTGTGCCCTTTTGCCTCTCGTTCACGATATGTTATCTGTGTCATTGTTCAATTTCTAGAATTTTAAAAGACTCTTTTTTAAGTTAAGAGATAGTAGCTCAGCCTGTTCGTTTATAAACAAAGAGGAAGTGGTCAAGGTAATTCTGCTTCTTCATTTCAGTGCCCAAATGGGGGGTTGGGAGTAATTAAATAGAACCTTTTGAGTGGTTATTGTAAGACTTAATCAGATTACTGGTCTGACAATGGAGCACTAAAACTAAATAGGTTAATTGTTTTAGACAAACATAAATAATCAGATTGGAGAAACCACCCCTACCACTATGAATAACGATTTAAAAATAACTTAAAACCTCCCTCTCCCAGAATATTGGGCTTTCTTGATTAGGAGGGAAGAGAACTATTTGATGTATTATATCACAATCCTATGCATGCATTTAATGGGGTTTATTCCCAGGTAAGTGTGTATGTAATTAGATGTTCAATCATGTCAAAGCACTGCCTTTTTTTCCAAAAACGCTAGGCTTTGATAAACGTTCACACCATCAGACTGGAATAACCCAAGAACAAAATGAACGTATCTCAGTTTCCTCTATATTTCTGCTTTGCAAACACTATTCAATTAGGAGCCGGAAACAGACTCTTAAGGCAGCTGTATATTTGATTAGCTCTAAAGAAGGATTCAAGACAGTACTCTATTTTTCTGCTTTTAGAGATTGTTGCCTGCTTGCCTCCTCTCTTTACTGGACTGATGGAACCTCAGATGAAATTTTGTTCTAGTCCTATCAAAATATGTTATAAGAAATAGAGACCCCTTAAATCTCTCTTCTGGAATATTATTGAAATGTCCCTATATGTAATATGCACAGATGTGCTCCATAGTAAAGGCAATGTCTTTGCACGGGGCCAGCTTTATTATGCCCCTGGACACTCCCAGAGTCCTTGAGATTTGCTTTTCAAATGGCTAAAAAGAAATCTGGAGGATGGATGGCGGCTAACGGTTTGACGTTGAATCCTGACAACCCAGGAGGACTGTTTTTTGGGGGGGGGCGGGACTCGCTGGTTCTGAAGGGGAAGCCGCGCCTTGGAAAAACCCAAACGCCCTTCTCCAAACCATAGAGCATGGGCTCCTAGATGGTCTCGAGGAAGTGGGCGTGCCCGCAGCGCCCCAGGGGCGGGGTTCTCGCCTGCGTCACGCGCCTGTGTTTGTATCTGCGCGTGTTGGGGGGCGCGGGGAGGGAAAGGCTGGCTCGCCTGGCGCGGAGGGAGGAGAAGCAGCGGCGAGGCGCCACCATGCCCGTGAGTGGGGGCCACTCGGAAGGCGGGCGGCGCGGCAAGGGTTAATGGGTGGGAGGGGGCAGAAAGAGGAGAGAAGCCCCCTCGGCTCTGCCTGTCGGGGGGCGGCTTGTCCCATTACTTAATAGGAGAGAAGGGGTGGGTGGGATGTTCCACTCTGTTTACGGGCGGGGGTGGATCAGGACTTTTACGGTGGGGGGGGGTGTAGGGGAAAAAAAAGCACTTATTCTGCTTTATGCGCAGGTATAGCCACACACACAAACACTTCGCCACGATCAACGCCTCCGCCCCCATGACAGGTCGTATGCATTGATCCCAAACCCAGCACCGGGATCATCCGACCCATGCCCTTTCCCCGGAGAGGAATTCCCGGTACCCACGGACTCCTGGCCACAGGCCAGCTGCGAAGCCAGGCAGCTCTTTCTGTCTCCCCACCACCACCACACTCTTCCCCTTTAATGCGATGTGCCATATGGATTCCTAGCCAGGGTCCAGCTGTTACTCTTTACCTGGGGATGGATACTGGGCAGTGTGTGGATCACTCTGGTGGAAGCACCAGAGCTCCCTGGAGCCTCAAAATTGTCAGAATAGGTGGAATATAGCTACATAACTGAGCAGATGGCCTGGTGGTGCAGGGAGTACTATGTGGCCTCCTTTCACTTTGGCATCTAGCTCAGGTATTTTACAGTTTTCTAGTCTGCTTTTCAGTTTAATTTTCCCATACTGCATTTTGAGGCACTTGGTGCAGACAGATGGTAATCTTCAAAGTTCTTTTCTTTAGAGTCAGCTTATTCCTTTCATCATCACCACTCACAGGCACCTACTGGTGTTACAGTGGCTAATTTTAGAATCCACAACAGGCTGTCCAAGGAGAGACATCTCTCCCCCCCCCCCCCCCCGACTTTTTGTTATTCAATGCACTCTTTCCAGGATCTGGGACTCCTTCTGTTTACAACCAAGTCAATATAGTATTGAGCAAATTCAGCACACAAAGGCTGTTGCCATATGGCGAATACTCTAAACCGGGTGGTTCCCAATTAGCTAATTACTGAGGACCCCCTATTTTTCAAAAGCCGATAGTTACCTTTACAAAGCAATTTTCTGAACAAAATATGAGGTAGCATCTAATAAGCAAAGGATTTTAGGTATACTAAAAACCAGACTAGAGCTGAGTGATACCTAGTTTTCAACATCGTGGTATATCAGCAACTAAACATCACAATATTCCAATATATCACAATGTCTGAAATGAGAGATTAGCGTGGGGGAGAAGGGAAGGGGCAGCCGTGGTGATAGGATGGGTGGAGGGAGGAGAGGAAATGGAGTCACATCAAGCTGCCTTCAGCGAAGATGCACTTCCACTGTGGCTACTCCTGCTTCCTGCTGACTAGCTCCGCCTCAATGCCAGGGGATGGTAGTGCCATGGTGCCTTGAAGATAAGCTGCCCTGTTCTCAAATCAGCTGAGAGCTTCATGTGATATTGAGAGTACCTTGATATGTTGCTATGTATTGTCAGGTCAAAATTCTCATCGCACTGTGATTTCAAAACCGATTTTGGCCAATATATTGAAAAATTGCACAGTGCTAAAACAGACCATAAAGTTTGTGTTATTGCCATACAAAAATAACACAAATTTAGTTGGAGCGGCAAGGAATGGGGCCGCAGACCCCCTGGGCGCGTTCTCCGTGGACCCCTAATTGGGAACCACTGCTCTAACCCATAAGAGGAGTGTTCTTGTGATGTTAGTTTTGGGTGGAAAAGGTGGGAAGAGGTACCCAGAGGAGGCAGTGGGCACAGGCTGGATGCCATTGCGGATTGTAGAGTGAGGAGTAGAAAGATCAGGCTTGGGGATCTTTGGGTCCCCAACTGTTGTAATGGGGGATTGTGCCCTGTGTTGTTACCATTTGGATTTGTGTGGCTTGGGCACCTAAATGGTTTGGGGGAACCTTGAGAGAAATACCCAACATAGGTGGTCTAGGATTAGGGAGACCAGGGTTCAAATTCCCACTCACCAGGTGACCTTGGAACAGTCACTGCCTCTCAGCCTAACCTACCACACAAAGTTGTTGTGGGGATTAAATGTACACCACCTTGAGTCCCATGGAGGAAAGGTGGGATATAAATGAAATAATCCTTGCAGGGAAAAGCGAGATATATATAAAAAAACCAACTATAATTAATAATATTCAGTAGTAAACGCCTCTTTCAGCAAAGTTGGCAAACTGCTTTGTTGTACTCATGGCAATAACTCCCTAATATCTCACACAGCTGACCAGAGACTTAGTTCACCCATCCCTTGAGGAGGAAAAGAGAAAACACAAAAAGAAACGTCTGGTCCAGAGTCCAAATTCCTACTTCATGGATGTCAAGTGTCCAGGTAACTATTCTTTAAAGTGTTCTTTCCTGTAAAGGACCACAGAAAACTTGTAGTAAGACAGCCTTTGGCAATCTGGTGTTCCAAAACATCTGGAGGACACCAGATTGGCAAAGACTGCAATAAGAGATAATGGTCTGCCACTTGAATTTGCGTATTAACCTCTTCTCTCCTGGAGTAAAAGTACTGCGAAGGCACATGCAGTGGATCTGTGTTATTTTCTTCATTACTTTTATCATTTATCAGTTCCCAAGAATAAAAAAGAAGTAGATTCCTTGAGAATGAATTGTAATTATTCTACTTTTTGCCTTACCTGCTTCAACATCCCAATGAGCAATAAATAATGCTCATTTATTGAAGAATTAATTTAGTCCTGTATCCATAACAAAAAATGTTCAATGGTCTTGATAAATCCCTGATTTGTAAGATTGGTTATTTATCCAACACTAGACAATTTAATAGTCTCATAAGCAAATATTTTTAATAAATCTCATTGGCCATAAAACTTTAAATATAAAGGCTGTGAGGGGAATTACTTTAAGGAAAAACCAGGTACTTATTTCCTTTTGCAGTTTTGAGCAATGGTTTCTGCCAGTTCTGCTGGCAATGTAACATTCACTGGCGCGACTCATTTTTCACTTTCATTACTGAAACACTGGAGCAACTTATCAGAAGAGTTTATTCAAAAGGTCAGGTTGATGAAATAGTTTCCTCCTCCTAAAGGTTGAAAGTGTAATTAATGGGAGATACTGCGTGTGTGTGTGTGTGTGTGTGTGTGTGTGTATCAAACATTTTCCAAGTGCTATCCAAGTACACCAGTGTTGTTTACAGGCTGCAATCCTTTGCATACCTATCTATTCCCACTGAACTTGGTGAGACTTACTCCTAAGCGTACACGAGGTTTATTACATTTTTCAGCCTGCTGCCTACATATCTAGTTTTTGCTTCTGGAATTGGCTTTTTAAGGCTAAATGTTGTCTAAGGATGAAAATGTTGCATCTGACATTCTCTCACTTGCTGCAGCAAGAGGACAAATCTTTATCTTCTATTTATCAGCTCTTCAGGTATTTGAAGAGCATGATCATGTCTCTGTCTTCTCCAGGCTCAACAATACCCAGTACTTCAACCTCCCTCATAGCAGTCATTTCCTATACCTTGACCATCCCCACTGTCCTCCTCTGAACTCATTCCAATTTTTCTTAAATTGTGTTTCCCAAACCTAAACACAGTACTTCAGTTGAGGTCTGACTAGTGCAGAATAAAGTTGAACTGTCACTTCTTGTGACTATAGTTTTATTAATATAGCTTAAAATAGCATCAGTCTTTTTTAAAGCAGTTTCACACTGCTGACTCATGTTCAGCTTGTTGGTGACTACAATCCTGCCATCTATTTCTACAATCAGTTTAACAGTAGGGCCAAACATTGTTTGTAAAATCATACATACACCCTTTGGTTTTCTTAAGGTATGAAGCTTGTTGCATTTCTTTGAAAAGTTCTACAGTGGTACCTCGGGTTAAGTACTTAATTCGTTCCAGAGGTCCATTCTTAACCTGAAACTGTTATTAACCTGAAGCACTACTTTAGCTAATGGGGCCTCCTGCTGCCACTGCGCCACCGGAGCCCGATTTATGTTCTTATCCTGAAGCAAAGTTCTTAACCTGAAGCACTATTTCTGGGTTAGCGGAGTCTGTAACCTGAATTGTATGTAACCTGAAGCGTATGTAACGAGAGGTACCACTGTATTTTTGTTTTTGCAATTGTAAACATCTGTGTGACACCAGTACACATGTACAAAAACCTATTTTTTTCTCATGGGCAAATGGGTTTGAGAAACACATTAAGAGTCTCTTCCTTTCTCTTCATAAATGAGCACTGTAACTGAAATACACTGACTGTCTAACCATTGGCACACACTCTGAGAACAACTTCAGAGCATGTCTATTTTTATGAAATTAAATAAAGTTGTACAGGGGAAGAGACCCAGATTCAAGGTACCGCACAGTTATGGACAGCACTTGGTGGCCTTAAAAAACCAACTCACGTGTACTAATTGTAACACAGAGGCAAGAAAGACCTGAGAGGGCAATGCACATTATTTGACATCCCAGTCTAGCATTAGGTAATATGTTGGACACTCAGTGTAGTATCAGTGTGTATGTCCATTGGAATGAAAAATACATGCTTTTTAAAATTCAGGATGCTACAAGATCACCACAGTATTCAGCCATGCTCAGATAGTGGTGCCCTGTGTAGGATGCTCGACTGTCTTGTGCCAACCAACAGGAGGCAAAGCCAGACTCACAGAAGGTAGGGGAAAACCACCTTGCTCCTTTAATCAGGCTTCTTCTGCGCAGATACACCATTTATGCCATGACCTTAGTATTCATTAACACAGGCAGCTTATTCAGGCAGTCTATGTTTTGAAAAAAATTGTTGATTTTATCTCCTAATGTATTTGTAGACTTCAGAATTTCCCAGCCTGCTGGCTGGGACTTATGAGGAACATATGGTGGGGACCAGATTTGGGAAGGCTGTTCTAGAGACATAGGGATTACCCATAGTTCATTGATTCAACACATGCATAAAGTATTAGCTTCAGTCCCTGTCATCTTCAATTAATGGCTTTTGGGTAGCAGAGCCAAGAAAAACCTGTGCCTGAAATGGACAGAAGAGTAAATATTGGGCTAGATAGATCAATGGTCTGACTCGGTATGTGGCAGATTGGTTTGCTCAGTCACAAAACCGCTTTAATGTTAATGATTGGACATGCATCTGGAAATATACTCAAACATCTTCAACCATTGAAGGGTAGGGCTGTTGTTTTTTGGCAGAATTTAGAACACAGCATTAAAATTCTTCTCAGAAACAAAAAGTGGGGCATCAGCACTTGAGGATAAGCATATATAAGGCAGGGCCTTGGATGTAGCGAGTGGCTGGCTAGAAGACCCAAGTTTTCTGGAATGCCAACCTGTCCACACACATTTAGCAGAAATTGCCGCTGATCACTGCCTAGTCTGGAGGGAAGGTCAGGGGAATACGCCATTTCTTAAAATTCTGTTCATTCTAGTGTGGCTAAAGTTGAATCACAAATGCAAGGGCTCTTAAAAACCTATATGAGCAAATGGGTTCAATGTTAAACGAGGTTCTCAACTGGCAGAATTGCAGCTTGGCAAAATTCCCAGAACTATTAAGTCCAGAGGTGCCGTTGAAGTTAAAATTATTAACTGAAAGATTTCCTAGTTGTTAAGTTACTCTGCATTTCAACAGGTAAAAATATTCTAAAGGTAAATTAACTCAGTGCAGTTCAATTATGGGAGATAATGCACTAGGATGGCGAGGTAGGGGACAGTGAGAGTTGAATTTCTTTAAAGGGAACTGAGAATATGATATAAAGATCAGTCATTTTGGCAGGGGGTGGGGGGAATCCTTACAGGGAGACAGAAATAATATAAGCATTAATGCAAGTTTCCCAATGAGAACAATTTGACAAGGGAAACTCTGTACACTTGGATATTTACAAACACAAACATCTGGGGTTATTTTACAAGTAGGAGGTTTGATATTCATGTCATTGTCTGCAGTCTTTATAAGCTCTTTGGATCTCATGTATGGTGCTCTTTCTTTCCAGGTTGCTCATTTAGAAGAAAGCAACACTGAAGAATTCCTGTGCTGCTGTAAATGATACCACTGGAAGCCTTATGTTTGACAGTGCTGCTTAATCTAGCAAGTTAATTATGTCTAGCTGTGGGGTGGGGTTTTGTGCAGATTTTGTGTATATGTTTAGGGGTAACCAAACTCTATTTTTATAGCTTTTATTATACAATGAACCTTGAATGAATAAGGCTGTTAATTATGTCATTTGAATGCATTTAGTGCATTTTTCTTTGCAGTAACAACCAGCTGATCACAATGGTGAAGAAATTCAAATGCCAGTCTTTAAAAAACTTCATAAGAAGGGAACAGTTTTTATATTTTAACCCTGCTGGTTTTGCAGCTATAGGGCCTAGTCTTCTTGGAACTTCTGATTTGCAAATCTCCACTGAAATGAATAAAAGCAAGAAGAAACATCGCTTACCGGTACTTGGGAAGGACTGTAGCTCCATGGCTGAACATCTGCTTTGCATGCAGTACCCAGCACCCATAGGTGGGGCCGGGAGAGACGACCCCTTGAAATCCTGGAGAGCTGCTGCCAGTCAGTATAGACAATTTATATTAAGATAAGTAATTTTACTTACTTCCAGCTGTGGGTCCTCCACCTCGATCCCAATTCTCCTCAAACGATTTGGGATGTCCCTCCCCGTTTATGCAAAAGCTCAAGATTATATATTAAACGCCATTGCTGTGCTCTGGTCTCAGAAAAACCCACAAGGATCCCTCCTTTTTCCTCCATTCTTCTTATTTCCTATAGAAAAAGAGCACCAGTTCAGAATCAGACCAATGCAGGGAAGATAGGCCTATGAATGCTTCCACTCTTGCTGTGAAGCCAGCAGAGAGAGGTGTCACAATGTGGCGTGGAGATTAGGCCGAGGAGGCCACAGGAAAAGGATTATTACTGAGCCAAGTGGAACAATGGTCTGACTCAGTGTAAGGCAGCTTCCTAGGTTCCTATTGGTTTATTGTTTTGGTAGTCTTGCCCAGGAAAAGTTCACAAAAGGTGCTGATCCTATTTCCTGGCTGGTCAACTAACTGCACAGCACTTGACAAACGTTTTCAGAACCGGCTTGCATTGTTGTGTGCCTCTCTGTTGATACAATGCAGTGTCCTTGTTAACTTTTCTGATTTTATTTTTATGGGGAGGCACTGCCGTTCAGTGTTAGATCACATACTTTGCATGCAGACAGCAGATGAAGGAAAAGAAGATGGAGAGCTTCTCTGCTTGTCAGAGGAAGCAGCAGTGAGCTAGTTGGGTAAATGGACTGACCTAGTAGACAGCAACTTCTAATGTTCTTGTTCTCAAATTGATCATCCAGTTGGGAGAGCATGAGACTCTTAATCTCAGTGGTGGGTTTGAGCCCCAAGTTGGGCAAAAGATTCCTGCATTGCAGGGGGTTGGACTAGATGACCCTTGGGTCCCTTCCAACAGTACAATTCTATGATTCTATAGACTGTTTTCTGCCTCTTGAACTGCTCTTTATAGCCTGTACTGCATAGTCAGCAGAATGACATGCACTTCACTAGTTCTGGTCAGTAGAGCAAATGTCAGTAGACCCACAGTACTTAAACCAGAAATGCAAGTTGCTGCAAGGAGTACTAAATTGTGGATTGGTGTTATGGCGGTTGCATTTCTGACTGGTTTGAGTATTTTATCAGGCATTAAGAGAATTCACTGCAGATTAATCATAATTACTACAGCCTGTGTCTTATTCCTTACTTGGTAATATTCAGAACATAAGTCTCAAAACCATCATTAGAGGTACACAGGCCTCCTTCCAAGTTTGAAGAGTCTTAGTTGATCAGTAGTTGTCTCTTTCCTCAACTAAAGCTGTGTTTTGTGCTTTTTTAATTTTTCTGCATTAGAATCAATAAACTGCTTGATATGAAATCTGAAAGTGTGAGCTGCCTTACTGCACTTCTTAAAAAGTTAACCTGTCTTGCTTTATCCAAGGAATTGTTAATTTAGGTAAATGTATAAATTGTAGTTACACATTCATTTGTGAACCAATTTGTGTAGGTTTAGCCCCAGCAAAGAAACTTTGTGCTTCTTTAGGGGCTATTTCAAAAGTTTCAAGATGACACACTCTTGTGACTAACAGTGGATGAGGGGCTTCTTAAAGAAGCTTCCAGGTAAGGACCCCCCCCACTGTCTTACTTTCCCATCCTTCTATACCTCTGTCATCCCCATGCAGTTTTTACAAATGTTGCTCTACACTTCTTAAAACTACAAGGAAGCAAGATAGCTGTTGTCCCAGATTCCAGAATTTACACCTCTTGCCAAAAAGGGGGCAAATGCAATTGAACATGATGTAGCACCCATAGCCACTTGAACTTCGTCAACAACATAAAGTATTTATTGGTTAAGGCATACAAAAAGGCTAGTCAATAATAAAAGGATCCAAATAGTCATTTTACATAAGCATAATTAGTTCAGCCAAATTTCAGATCGCTGGAGAAAAGGCAGGGGCAGGAGAAAAAGAAACATATAACATGATTTATATAAGGATCATTGTGACAGATCAATCATTTAGCACCTAGGCCAGCCCTCCTGAACCTCATACCCTTGAAGTTTTGTACTACAATTCCCATCAGCCCCAGGACTCCACTCTTACAACTAGCAGGGATGACTAAAAAAGTGAAGAAGATGGTGCACCAGGCTCTCAGAGGAATTCTAGGCTAATAAAACAACAACAAAGGACCATCTTGGATATGCTTTCTAGAGAAGAGCAAGAAAAAATGTCAGGCGCAGCCTCAATCTATGCATATTCACTCGGGAGCAAGTCTCATTTATTCAACTGGGCTTACTCCCAAGTAGATGCACATAGGAGTGAAGCTTTTAAATAAATGTAAACTTCTCTTAAAGCTTTCAAATGGCTGTTTCCTACACTTCACAAATAATACACGCAGTAAAGTGTTGACTGGCAGGAAGCAACATTGGCAGCCTATTGTGACCATGCCTACCTGAAACCAACTACAATTTTGCTATTGTGAGGCAAACATGACATCAAAATTCCACACACACACACGACTACCTTCAAGTCTAGGAAATTATTACTG
This sequence comes from Podarcis gaigeae, assembly GCF_964106915.1. Lineage (NCBI taxonomy): Eukaryota > Metazoa > Chordata > Lepidosauria > Squamata > Lacertidae > Podarcis > Podarcis gaigeae. Next base: position 5,005,360 of record NC_139690.1, on the reverse strand, counting down.
GGCGGGCAAGTTCTTAAACTATTAAAAGCAAAATAGCAGCACCCGACATAAACTTAAAGAGTCTCTTGTAAAGTCAATCCCACCATAACTTCAGGATTTAGTACCTTTCTGTACATTGTATCAATGTTACTGAAGTGGAGGGTTGAGCCCTGCTAACGGTTCCAGCCAGAAGGGGAAGGAGGTCCTTTGACTGTCCCTAAGGGGCTGATGGGAATTGCTGCTCTTAGCAGCTCAGTCCCTGCTGCCTTTCTCTGTCCGTTATTGAGAGCTGGCACCCACAAGCAGGCATAGTAGAACCAAAACACTGCATGATTAATAGACCTCTGTTGCTCTCCTGATGTCTTGGCACAACTGTACTTGAGTCAAGCAGTGCCTGTGGCAGTCATCCCCTGGGTTTTAACCTAGGTGATATATCAACACATTGCCCAAGACCAATATGAGGGCCAGACTGCGATGGCAGTTTCATCAGGCGGTATATTCTGAGTGAAACGGCTGCTGCTCCCAAGTGCCCAGCGTGCCGAAGGAGAAACAAGCTGCAGCCATGTGCTGTAGGCAGAGGGACTCAGGAGCAGCGGTGGTTTCACTTGCAATATACCGCCGGGTGAAACTGCCACCGTGCTCTGGCTGAAGGCAGAGGCAGCCTTGTGAATGGAGCATCACAGGCTCTGGGCACTTGGCTTCTGTCACCTGGCTGCTTTCTTCTGGGAGGGTGAGCTGCATCTTTCCTCCAGGTTGGTCACACGGGAGTAAAGACCCAGCACGCTCACTGGGGTGTAGGGGAAGGCAGACAAACGGAAGGAGCCTGATAGGCTCTGTGCGCTTGGCTACCACCTGGCTGCATTCACCCAGGAGGGTGGGGTGTGTCTTTCCCCCCAGAGTGGTCTTTCACCCCAGGAGAAAAGACACAGTGCGACTACTTGCTCGGGGGAAGGCAAAGGCAGGCAAACACACAGATCCTGACAGACTCTGCACTTGGCTACCACTGTCTGGCTGACTCCCTCCACCCCCCAGTGTCTGGCAAGAGGAACAAGCTGCCTCAGCTCCTGGCCAATGCAGCTTGTTCCTTCCTCTGTTTCAACATCATGGTGTATCGTCGGATCAGGATGTTTGGCTGGTACATCACAATGTTGAAAAGCTGGCATCACCCAGCCCTACCCCCTCAATCTTTCAAATACAACAGTGAAAGTTAAAAGTCAATTTCTCAATTAAGATCAGAGAATGAAGAAGTGAAATGATGTGATTGGCAACTAGATTTGGCTTTGGGTGGTAAAAGTTACCACTGCTCACACTTTTGGCAACTTGCACCCGAGAAATACCTTCAATGAGAGTTTGCTTGACCCACATGGCTGCTTCCCTGAGTAGCGAGTTTGAATGCAGCACAACCAACATAGAATGGGGACATGCCTTTGCAATATGATGCTTTCAGTGCTATGGACACCTGTCAGCATATATAGCTTTCCACATTTCTTTTGGGATCTTGTTTAATCCTGTAAGGAGCTGCTTTTAACAGTGTGCTGTGTCAACTTATCCTGTTCAAATTCCATTGCAATCTTTAAGGCAATGCTGCTAAGGGAAACAGACTGCATGTTACAAATAATTGTGACCACCACACCCTTGGGTGGCACCAGTGGGCCACTGTTTGACGCTGCAGAGTCTGGCTCTTCAGGAAGAATGAGCAGGACGCTGCTTGCACCCACTGCCCCACCTGTGTGGTAGGCATAGTGTCGCTGCCGCCTGCAGAAGCCATATTCCTGCTTATTCTCCACCACACTCCAGGCCATCCCATATTTAACATCTTTGTCCCCAGGTGCTTTTGTGTTTGGAACTGGCCTCCACATCATCGCTACAGTGCCAGGTTTGAGATAGCCAGGAAGGAGTCCAGCAGCGAGGTTTTCCAGCTGTCCAAGTTGATAGCCATACAGCATAGCATTGCCAAATTTAAGAAGGTCGCTCACTGTGGAGAGGAAGCCACCACCAGCCCACTTGTAGGAGTTGTCCACGTAGGGTGCGTTGACCAGACGGCCTTTTTTGTTGTGAATGTAGTTCCTGGAGGGGGAAGCAAGAAGGATGGTCATCCACAAAGAAAAGGAAGCAACTATTTCATTCAAATGTGCCATAGGCAAGCTTCAGAAACTGCACGCGAGAAGAAAGCAAAAGATGGCGATAACCCAGGCACAGGCAAACTTGGCCCTCCAGATGTTTTGGGAGTACAACACCCATCATGCCTAGCTAACAGGATCAGTGGTCAGGGATGATGGGAGTTGTAGTCCCAAAACATCTGGAGGGCTGAGTTTGCCTATGCCTGTGATAACCAGTGCAATGTTTTTTTTCCAAACGGGGAAGCTTTGCCCAATTAACAAGCACCACTCAGCTATTTGCTGGATTCACCACTGCTTGGTTCCACATCTCAGCATGGAGTTGCTTTACTATGAAAGGTAAGAGGACAAGTTGCACTAGAACAGCAGAAAGGAAACAAGGCTATCAGTGCTGTAGCCACATCATTGTACTGGTGAAGGCTAGACCTCCAAGTACACTGATGAGCCTCTTGAGCAGTAAAGCTTTTGTATGCATTCAAAGCCAGCCCTACTTCACTGTAAAGTAATGAAGATGCCTCAGAACTCGGTCCCTCCAAATTTGAAATCTAGGTGAGAACCCTTCCTCACAGCTTTCTGAATTAAAAGACACACAGCAAAAATGCCAGTAAACAGCTTGCCAGCCATGGAAACTCGTAAGAAACTGGAGAATTTCGAGGGCTGTGGAACTGTAGGTATGAACAAATTTAAGCACTGTTAACTTGGCTGTATTATGATCTTAGATCTAGGGCAAAACTCACTCTGCTTCTTATACTTGGCTCTTTGAAAAAGGTATAACTACAAAAAATGTATGTAGAGTGGTACCTCGGGTTACAGACGCTTCAGGTTATGTGATTTTGGGTTGCACACCACCCCGAACCCGGAAGTACGGGAATGAGTTACTTCTGGGTTTAGGCACTCGCGCAGAATCGCTAAATCGTGCTATGCGCAGAAGCGACCTGTGCTGCGGGTTGCAAACGTGCCTCCTGCACGGATCACGTTCGCAACCCGAGGTTCCACTGTACTATCATCTCACAGCCTTGGATTATGTAAATACAAAGAGAACCACAAGGTGGCAGTGAACTCTGATTTTAGAACATCACTCCCAGACATGCTGAAGCATTACATTAAGCTTATCAGGTCCCCTTAATTTTGCTTGGAATTATGTGAACTGCTACATATGATTTACTTTCATTTATAAAAATTAAGGGCTTATCCATCTTCCTCAAGTCACTGTCCCTAACAATTTTTCCAAAATATTAGCTTCTTAACACTAAACATCCACAATTAAAATGTTCCCTGTGACATGTCCCTTGGAAATTGTCTATACTTTCTAACAGCAATAGCTGTGCCATTTTTTCTTTTTGTGAGGGGTGAGGGAGTTTTTTTCTAAGCAGTTGATTAACACAACATATTGCTTCTGATCTCTTAATAATTTGTAATTAAAACTCCTGCTCATCTGGGGATCATTGAATGGGCACTATGGAGGGGGGAGAGAGAGAAGGGTACCCAAGGCATGGGAACTATTGGAAACCATTCATCAGGGCTATTCCAAACTTTAAAGTGTTTCTACAGAATTTAACTCAATATTTAACTAAATTTTAAGAATTGGCAGTGTCTTATTACCTGCACCAACTACTAATTCTTCATCTTGTTCTAAAGCAGCCCTCCCCAACCTGGTGCCTGTAGTTTTGGACTACAACTCCCATCAGCCCCCGACAGCATGGCCATATGGCACAGGGAGTAAACAGTGTTTTCGTGCACTCTGGCTTCCATAACGATGTCCCATTGTGCCAGAAGCAGTTCAGTCATGCTGGCCACCTGCCGCAGAAAGCTGTCTGCAGATAAACGCCGGCTCTCTCGGCCTGAAAGTGGAGATGAGCGCTGCACCCCCTAGTCTATTTCAACTGGACTTAACCATCCAGGGGTCCTTTAGTATGGTTATGCTGCTGGGAGTTGTAATCCCAAACATCTGGAGGGCACAAGGTAGGGGAAAACTGAGCTATGCACAACTCAAACGGAGCCAATAACTGCTCAGTGGTGAATGAGAGAAAATAAGGCTGTTGCAGAGGGGACATGCCATATAAAGATACACAAGTGCTTCTGTCAGTGTCAGTGGAACCCAGATTGCTGTGGATACTCCAAAGAACATATTTTATTAAGCCAAAACAAATGAACAGCAACTGTTGCAAGCCCACGGGACATGACTGCATGGAAGTTTACCTCGCTCTGTTGTATATAAGGGGCTCATTATCATCCAGTCCTGTTGCCAACATATCCAGATCACTAAATATTTTCAGCATGTAGTCTGTGAATTTCTGACCCGAGGCTCTCTCCACAACAGCACTCAGAAGAGTAAATCCATGAGTTGAATACAAAAACTGGCTACCTTGAAGGGAAGAAGAAAGGTACATTTTATACACAGTTTATGCTGTGAGCATTTTACACACCACTGGTGCTTAGTCCCCTAAAGAGGGATCTACTTAGATTGAGAAGATGTGAGAGTTGAAAAAATGTACTTTATTAAGTTAACTCTAAGTCTTAAACTGTATAAAGGTAACTCTTTCAGCACATAAAAGTGTAGGACTTAAATAAACACCTCTCAATATAACAAGCTGCTCTCTTTCTCATACTTTTAAACGTAATATTAAAAATTTCTGGGATTTACATATCTGAAATATTGTTGCAATCGAAATTATTCAACCCCCATTGCAAATCAGGTTTATTATTAAAATTTACAGACTTTCAGCTGTTTGCAATGAGCAAACCAAAGCAATTGAAATAGCTCAACACAACAGATGCTTCAAGTGGTTTCCCCAAATTCAGCTGAAATTGCAACTTAAAATGACTTCTCCAGTCTCACCCCTTCATGGCAAGCATCTTTAGTACTTAGTGGAGCAGCCTCTTGCAGACCTGCTGCAAAAGAGATGCATAGCCAGACAGCAGCTTCTGGCAGCACTCCTGAGAATCTTAGCCCACTCCTCAGGAGCAATGGTCTCCAGTTCAGTAATATTTTGGGTTTGCGTTCTGCAACTGCCTTCTTCAAATCCCACCAGTGATTTTCTATCTAACAAGACCATTTCTGGGTTAAGGTTAGGGTTAATTTTAGGATTGGGTTAGGTTTAGGGTAAGAATTAGAATAAGGGCTAGGGTCAGGGTCAGTTTTGTTTTATGTTGTCTTGTGATTTTGATTCATTTCCTGTTGGTTTGCTGGGGAGCGCCTGGCTGCCTTCAGGTGGTGCAAAGGGCTCTAAGATGCAGCTTCCGGGCTGCCTCCACCTTCCATGACCCCAGCAACTATTCAGCCGGCTGCATGCAAGCAGGAGCAGGGCAAGGATCTCTCAGCTGTGAAGGGAGGCTTCACGCTGCCTATCGGAGCAGCCCTGATCCCAACTCCTACTTGAGTGCAAGCAGGAGGGGGCAGGGATCTTCCTTTTATGCAGTGCGAAGCCTCCCTTCCCAGCTGAGGGATCCCAGCTGCCTCCTGCTTGCATGCAAGTAGGAATGGGATCAGGCTGCTCTGATGGGAAGGGAGGCATCATGCTACCTATCAAAGCAGAACAAAGTGCCTTTGTGCGATGGTGGGAGGAGCAAGGCCGCTAGCACTGCGACTCGAGCCTCGCCGCTGCCTCCGCCGCTCTCGGCCCTCCTTCTCTGCCTTCCATACCTGGCACACCGCTTTCCCACCACCACCATCGCCGAAGAACCAGCAAGTCATGGGGCTGCCCAGGCTCATTGAGAAAGGAGAGAGAAGCCTCGGAGGATGGGGAAGTGTGGTGGTCCTTGATTAGTTGCATCAGGTGTGCTTGAGCTGTATTTGTGCTATTGCGAGTGATTCTATTCAGGGGGTTGAATAATAGTGAGACTGGAGAAACCAGTTTAAGTTGTAGTTTTAGCTCAATTTGGGGAGACCACTTGAAGCATCCATTGTGTTGAACATCCATGTGTTTGATTTGCTCATTGCAAACAACTGAAGGTCTGTAAATTTTGATAATAAACCAATTTGCAATGGGGGTTGAATAATTTCGATTGCAACTGTATACTCACTCTTTGGAACATAGGAAGCTACCTTATATAGAGTCAGACTATTGCCCATCTAGATCCAGACTGTCCACACAGACTGGCAGCAGTTCTCCATGGTCTTTCTCAACCACACCAGAAAATAGTAATAATCTAAGCAGAGACCCTCTGCATGAAAGAATGGGGCTTTACTCCTCCCTTCAGATCCCCACAGAACAGACATAGATATATTTCATGCAAACAGTGGAAGATACCAAACTTAAAAGAGGAAGAGTATAGAAATAAAGACCTACTTCAAAATGAAAATGGAGTAGGCAAAGATAGTCAAACCTTTTCTCCATGAAAAAGTAATGTTGAAACAACCAAGTTATGTGAGCTTCCATAAGGCATATTGACAACACAGCTGTACTAAGCAGTTTGGATTAAATGTACAACTCACCTGGTTTAAAGAACAAAGGATCGTTTTTAAATAAGTTCAGTGAATCAATCACATTATCAAATTTTTCTTTCAAATAATATTCTTTATGTTCAAACTCTGCTTTTTTCTTTTCACTTTTGGAAGGTTTGCCTTCGTGTTCTGGCTTGGCTTTAGCAAAGTCAGTTTTTTCAGAGACTTTGTCTTCTTTCTCTCTGTCAGATGTTATGATATCTTTTGTAGCCTTCAGGGTTCTGTTGGCCTTTTCCTTCTCTTCTTTTACTTTGGAAATATCTTTCTCATAATGGCGAATCCCACTTAACTGTGAAGTGAGCAGTCTTGTTGTAATGGTGACCTACATTTTAAAAAGACATCAGCTCAAGTAAACAGTGGAGTGATATCACATGCTGTCATCAACAAAAACTTTCCAACATTCGGGGTGGGGGGTGGGGACTTGTCAATGACAATCCATTGATCTGCTGACACTTAACTAGCCTCGCTAAAGTCAGCAGGACAACAGAAGGATGCCCCCATCCCAATAAAGAAAGCTATATTCCTATTACATGTCCTTCATTCTTCTTAACAAGAGAGTTATTATGTGTTAGTCACTATTAAACATGTTACAGATGACTGGATATCCAAGAAATTCCATCAGACCGCCGCTTAACGCTGGTGAATGGCCTCATTTACCTTTTCACCTTCATATTCTTTCTCAGGAAATTCTGGAACATACTTCTGCACTGGAGCATCTAAATCCAGCTTTCCTTCCTCCCACAACTTTGCAACAGCAACCATAGTCAGAGGTTTGCTAATGCTGGCAATTCGCAGGACGGTCTCTGGCTTGCAGAGCACACGGTTCTCCACGTCAGCATAACCCATTCCTTTAAGGGAATAAGCAGATTACTGTCAAGTGGTGTTTTGTGCACTGGAATGCCTCAGGCTCTTTGAAAACTAAAAGATCAAGTTGTTTGAGGCTGCGTACACACCATATCTTTAAAGCACATTACTTCCCCCAGAGAATCCTGGAAACTGTTAAGGGTGCTGGGAATTGTAGCTCTATGAGGGATAAGCTATAGTTCCCAGGATTCTTTGAGGGAAGCAACATGCTTTACTGGTTGGTGTGTATGCAGCCTAAGACTTCTCAAAGACTTTTTGATAATTTCCTCTTCTCAAGACAGACAAATGTGAGTTTGGCATAATATGCAGCTTTGGTCTGTTTGCACATCAAATGAATAGCAGCACTTCATTAACATCCATGATAAGAGATATTGTTTGTGGCAAACATGTTTGTTCCAGTATCAATACAAAGTTATCAAGTCTAGGAAGGGTGAATGGCTACCACATTGAGCTCTGAAGCTGCATGAGAGGGCTAGAAAGAACCCAAGGAAACAAATGTTTTTTAACACAAACATAGATGCCATTTAAGATCCTAATTGGAGTTGGAGAGAGGAAGAGAAAAGTTGAAAAGAGACAACGTATCAGAGTTCAAATAAAGGCTTGCTGTCCTGAGAAGTGATTATACAGGTCACAGTACAAGTTAGACCTGCCCAAGCAGGATTAAGGGATGGCACCTCCCTGTGGCAAGCAAACATCTTCAAGAGGGAATGTTTTGAGTCAGTTTATTAGAACTTTCTGAGCAAGTCTTAATTGGGCACATTTGTTATGACTCTCATCAACTTTACAACTCTTGTGAGGGGAACAAAAAAACCTTTGCGACTCCTTTCTCACATCAAATATTTATGCAAGTGGTATGAAGGTCTCAGATTGTGAGGGGGTATTCCATGTCAAGTGATCCAATGACTTTTACCTTACCATTTTATATTGCTTTCTGTTTCAGTTTCTTATAAGTAGTATAAGAGAAGGTCCAATAACTCAAGTTTTTAATTTTTTATCTCATCCTGTTTTTGGGTTATGAGGGTTTGAAATTTCAAAAAATTGATAAATTTGGCCTTGCCAAGACTACACATAAACTTTAAAAGCTCAGCCCAGAATTGAGATACACACGATCCCACCCCATTCCTGCTAGCAGCCAAATGATAGCAGAATTATAACTGACAGGCATGGCAGGAGAATACTGTTGCTCCAGAGCTATGAGGAAGATGGCTAGCCAGCCAGCCAGCCATCATGTGAACGTTACTGACTTATACATAACAAACCTGTATGTGTGACTTACTGACTTACATCACAAACCATCACAAACTTACGTTTCTCCTCAAATTTTGTATTTGGATAGCTTTCCTCCCTCCTGAATCCTCAAAAGAGCTATAGAAATTATATTAATGAATGATAATCTTAAATATATTTTTTTAAATATAAAGACAACCCCTGCCCCTGCATGCAAGAAGTCTTTGACAAACAATAAAAACACATTAATCCTCACTTACCTTCTAACCAAATTTCTTTGCCATCTACAGAAACTCCAGCTACTATTCCAGGAGCTCCCACTTCATCCTATTGGAATAAAATACAACTTTGACTTTCTGAATTTTCCTAATCCTTCTGATGCGCCAATCCTAAGAGTGTGTCTTAAAACCCCCCACAACAACCATTTAAATCTCATTTAATTCCATTAAAGCCACATACCCTTGCCCACATCAATGGAGGTGGAGAAGAAACCACCCTCTTCCTTCTTCCCCAAGCCAAAATTTTGCTAACTGGATCACAATTTTATTCTCTGTGTTAGTTATCAGATATATTTACTCAGGCCTTTGGAGCCACCAGGGCTGCATATGCTTCAGAGTCTTGAGGACCTTTCTCTTGTGCTAGTTTAGTTTAACGTCAATATGATTTTAAAGATTTATTTATTTTTATTGCAAGGGGTTTATAGTATGCTGTAAACGACCCTGCAATCTTCAGATTAAGGGTGGTCTAGAATTAGACTAATCAGAATTTGGTGGATGCAAAGTGAGCAGAAGATTCTCATGAGGATGCTCTATTCTGTCTTGGTCAGACTCCAACTGGGTAAGTGTCCAGTTCTGGGCACCACAATTTAAGGATATTGACAAGCTGGAACAGGTGCAGAGGAGGGTGACCAAGATGATAAAAGCTGTGGAAACCAAGCCTTATGAAGAAAGGTTGAGGGAGTTGGGATCTGATAGCCATCTTCTAATATCTCAAAGGCTGGAAGATGGAGCAGGCTTGTTTTCTGCTGCTCCAGAGAGCAGGAACCTGAACCAATGGATTCAAATGCCAAGAAAGGAGATTATGACTGAACCATAGGAAGAACTTTATAATTGTAAGAGCTGTTCAACAGTGGAATGGACTACCTCAGAAGGTAGTGGATTCTCCATTATTGGAGGTTTTTAAACAGAGGTTGGATTCCCATCTGCCAGATTCTTTTGCTGTGATTCCTGCATTGCAGGGGGGCTGGACTAGATGACCCTTGGGTTCCCTTCCATCTCTATAATTCTCTGATTCTATAGACTTGTACTGCACATTTAAGGCATCCCATGCAGACAGACTAAATTTTTATCATAGTTTATGTTATGTAAATTCAGAACTTTGCCGTTCGGTCCTTTAGAACAAAACAAAACCGAGCGGCGGCGGCGGCGGCATAAACTTTGGCCCTCGGCCCCTCCCCGCCTTCCCACCTTCAGGCGCTGGACAAGGTCCCTGCTGCTGGCCACGGCCCGGGCGAAGCCCTTCTCCGCCCGAGGGCCCTCCCGCTCTTCCTCGCTCCCCACAGCCGCCGCCGCCGCCGCCGCCGCCGTCAGGGCCAGCCCCAGCCCCACGGGGCCCAGCCGCCAGCGGCTCCCGCGAGAGGGCGGACTCCATGGCGCCCGCGGGCCGCCGCTCCCCGGGCGCCTCACGGGCAGCAGGACCCTCCGCGCTGCCGCCAGCCCTCGCAGCATGGCCGGCCAAGAGCTGCCTCGCTCGCCCGGCTCCGGCCTAGGCCCGCGTTGCTAGGAGACGCGCCAGGCAGGAGCAGGAGTCCCCCGAGGGCATCGAGCGGAGCCGCCCGCAATCAGACAGCGCAGGAGCCCATCGAGCGCATCGAGCGGAGTCTTGCGGGGCTTGTTTTATCCCTGCGGAGAGTCGCATATGATTCTCACTGTGCCAAACAGCCAGCCGCCCCTCTATATTCTTTATTTCCTGCTTAGTATACTCAACATATCTCCTGAGTGTGCAGTCCCATTCATCTATTACGTTTAGAATTATCCAACGTTTTAGATTTATTAAGGTTTTTATCCAAATGCGATTTGGGTTTTAAACGCAGCGTAAGGTAGTCTCTGTGGGAGTATATTGTATTTAATTATGGGGTATCACAGAGTTTTTAGGGGGTTAACCAGGCTGGGATAGCTGGGATAGCAGGCTTGTTGCTTTGAATGTCTGGTGTAGATTTTTCTTTTCTTTTTTAAATATTTTTTATTGAATGATTTTATGTTACAAAAAACAGTAGAGCCATACTACCACTAAATATAATTAAGAAATAAAAATTACATACATCAATATTTAATTTGTTATTTGCCATCTTATTTCCTCCCAAACGTTGCATACAAAAACACTCATATGTGCAGACAGCCACATACCCACATCTGGTGTAGATTTTTCAATTTCGTTGTTCTCCAAGGGAGAATGACAATAAAGATTATTGTATCGTATTGTATATTTTTATCCCACCTACCCTCCAATGAGCTCAAGGGAGCACCCAGGCTTTTTGTTTGCTTAATGTTTAAAAATCTTGTTGGATTAATGTTTTGAAATCATGTCTGATTTTTATTTGTAACTATTTTAACTGAAACTTTTTAGAATCTTACAGAATGCAGGTGTGGTGCTATGGAATATGAATTCAATCAATCAATTCTTCATCCACCTTTTACTCTCACAACCCTGAAAAGCAGGTTCAGCTCAGACCCTCCAAGTGTCCCTATTTTCCAGGGACAGTCCCAGATTTACAGAAGCCATACAGGTTTCTGATTTGATCCTGGAATGTCCTGCTTTTCCTTAGGACATCCCTATTTTCATTGGAGGGTATGGTAGGACGTCTCTATTTTCATTTGAGAAATGTTGGAGGGTGACAGCTGGAGTGACAGCTATTATTAAGCCATCATTAAATAGCAATTTAAAGCAGGGAAGGGGAGGCTGTGGCCCTCCAGTTGCTGTTAGGTTCCAAGTCTCATTAGGCAGCAGGTCAGGGATTATACAATGTCTAGACGCTGGGAGAACGGAGTATGTACACATTTTCTTCCTGCTGCCTGATAAACTTCACTTACCATTAGGCAGAGCGAGGCAACCTACCGCAGCAGATTTTGGAGTACTATTAAAAGGCAGCTAAGTGTTCATTTTTAAATTTATTATTATATACTAACCACCATTTGGATTTTCTGCCTCAGGCTTGCTCCAAAATGTCCAGAACTGTCTCCATCTTGGACTTTGTTCACTGGGATGCTTTTTTGAACAAGCTCCATTGAAATGAACATCCTGGTGGATCATACCCATTACTTTTAAAGTCTAAAACTCAGCAACTGAAATAAGGCCGCACTGTGGGCAAGTAGGTGGAGCAATGATGAAAACCAAGGATGGGAGCAAATTATTTTGGCCATTAACAATTTATTCTGTACCATAAAGTAGTGCAGAATCCAGGAAATATAGAGTAACAAATTCTTGCATCCTTTCCCGTGTCCAGTGATGTTTTGAACTATGGAGCTGGGCTCCAAGCCAGACCAAACCACTTTCAGATGTGCAATCAAATGCAGACCAGGTGGGATTCATTTCAGCATTTGTTGTTTTAATTCTCATTACTATTTTCCTAATAAAACAGAGTCATTTATCAAATGCCAAATTCATATCCAACACAGAGAAAGTCTGGATTCACTTAAGAGCATTTTACTTTGGCAGATTACTTACAGCAACATTATTGAATGTACAGCGGTGGAGACTGCCTTCCCAGTGCCCAGGGCTTGGAGGGCACCATGAGGAAGACGCTGATGGAGAGGCGCACACCCTTCTCAACCGGATTGGGCTAATTGGAAGCACGCCTGCCTCTTGCATCCTCATGTTGCTCTTCCAGCGCAAGAAAGAAGGGAGAAATGAGCAGGACGCAGCAGGGGAGGCGCACACCCTTCCAGTCAGCCAGGTGGGGAAGTGCACTCACCTGCCGGATGCCAGCCCTGCTGCCCTTCCAACCCTGAAAGCTGGGCGATGCTTCCCTCAATGAGGGATTCCGTCGTGGGGGCACCTCGTTGCGACCCCTCCCAAAATGCGCCTGTGGCCACGTGCCCCCCTCCACGCTAGGCCACTGCGACTGCATTGTGTTGATAGTCCTTTCCATTTGAATCGTGGTGGAATGATTTCTTGGGCTCAGACTTTGCTCTGGACTTTTTTGGGGAGATCAGTTTCCAAGCAGCATGGAAATAAGCATAACTCTTCCTTTGCCCTATTTGCATTATGCCATGGGTAGCCAAAGTTGCACGTTCAGGATGTTTTGGGCCTGCAACTCTCATCAACCCTGACCACTAGTACTGCTGGTTTGGTCTCCTGGGAGTTTTGCCCTTATTTGTGTTCCTAAGCTGTCTGTGAAAGCCCCAGTTCAATACCTTTTGGTACCGAAACTTCAAATGGCAACTTCCCCCTCACTATAACAGGCACACAATCCACTGAGAAAGCCCCTTCTGCAATGCCTACACCAACTGCTGTGTACCTGTACAAGGTGAAAAAGAAGTCAAGATTAAGAAATATGGCAGATATGCCTGAAAATATGCTGTTTGGTGCCCTGAGAAGCCCCTTCCCAGAGAGAGAATCTCATCTGCACAGGGTTGGTGCTCAGCAGCTCTTCGTAATAATTTGAATTACTATGACTTTATATTGTTGCTTTATGTTATTGTGTGTTGTTGCTTTATGTTATCTGTTATTATCTGTTGTTGCTTTATGTTAGTGTTTGATAATATAGTGATTGCAGTGTGTGTGTGTAATTTTTATTTTAAATTTTCTGTTTTGCAATTTCAAATAAACATTTTACATACTTTAACGTATCCAGTGACTTCCCTTCTTCTCTTTCCATGGTTCATTTTGCATATCTTACATCCCTGCATATTTTACAATAACTATTCCAATTGGTTTTCCACTATTACATCTATGAAAAATTATTTACTCTGTTGAATTTATCTTAATGGTGCCAGCATTTTCAGCTGTACAGTTATTTTCCCTATATTCAATAAACATTTTCCAATCTTATTTAAATGTATGTTTTTCATGCTCTCTTATTCTATATGTTAAATCTGCAAGTTGTGCATATTCTGTCAACTTAAATTGCCAATCTTCTTTAGTTGGGACCTCGCTCACTTTCCATTTTTGGACTAACAAAACATGGGCTGCAGTTGTTGCATACAAAAATAAACTTTTCCGACACCTGGGGATTTCAGTCCGAGTTATCCGCAACAGAAAGCACTCCAGGTGGTTGTGTTTTTTTTTTTTGGGGGGGGGAGTAATTTTAAACATTTTTTTCAGTTCATTATAAATCATTTTCCAATACTTTTTTACCTTCATAGTTTGTTGTTTTTTAATGCTATTATGATTATTGTGAGCCGCTTTGATCTCAACATTTGTTGTTGGAAAAGCAGCATATAAATATTAAATCAAAATCCTATCAGGTCCAGCCAGCATGACCAGTGGTCAGGGCTGAGGAACTTAAGTTCAAAACATCTGAATTCTGCTGTTCAGAGATACAAAAATGGAATGTGTGTTGGCACTTAAGAATTATAGACAGGCAGGTGTCATCTAAAACACTGGGGTGGGGGGCAGATCTGGGTAGACTACTCCTAATCCTGCTCTTGTACTCCTTACTGTAAGAAAATGGCATGATGATGCCAGCATTTCCAGTACTGAAAGAAAAGAGCCTTTTCCCAAAAAGCTGTCTTTCCAAACTGCCCAAAGAGCTGACAGCCTCACTGATTCCAGAAATTAACTGCCCCATGTTGAAATACTTCTGACTTTAAACTCTTCAACTTTCAATATTTGCTTCATGCAATGAATTCAGGAAGAAAGTTTTACAGGTTTCCTCTGTGAAAGGGCTTCTTCAGAATGTTCCCCAAAGAATGTAATAGAACAGAAAGCCATATGCTTCGTAGAAACTCTTCATGTTGTTACTGATATGCTGATCGGATCACCGATCCAATAAGGATTTCCTACGGGCTCAATGCCAAGCTGCTGCTTAGTGTGTTCTGGGATTGTAGGGTTTCAGGGGGTGTCAGAGGCTTAGGATAGGAAGTGCCCAAAGTAAAATAAAAACCACCCATACTTGCCAGCAGGATAGCAGCCGCCTCCTTAGGTGGAGGCCTACATTCACCATGGAAAGCTGAGGTGCTTTGGTTTAAAAGTTAACAAAATGTTCCTGCTCCCTTTCCTGGAGGCTTCCTGGAAATTCTAGCAGTATGATAGAAAACACACAGCTAATATTTTCTAGGGGTGCAGAGGTAGGACATTTTCTGGGGTGATGTGTGCGCACGGAATTGCAACTCAACACTGTGAGTGCCTGTCTTTAGGAATCCTCCATCATCCATGAGGAACCAGTGACCCTCCAGACGCTGCTCAACTCCCAACATCCATTATTCTCCAGGCAGCACAGCCAACGGTCAGGGTTGATAGAGAATTTTGGTTCAGCAACATATAGAGTGGCTGGGGCAACCCAGCCAGATGGGCAGGGTATAAATAATAATAATAATAATAATAATAATAATAATAATAATAATAATAATAATAATTAGAGAACCACAGGTCCCTTGCCCAACTTTGAGCCTTTAGTTTCTCCATCTGTCCTTGTTAACACACTTGCTTCAGCAGCATCCACCTTTACTCCAGGGGAAAGGCAGGCTCTCTACTTTCCCTACCCCCAATTCACTGCTGAGGACTTGAAGCATACAATAAGGTCTCCAGATCTGCCTTGACTCATGCATGAAATGGGTGACACCTCTCCATGACTAAAAAGCTGCTGGATTGTGGTGAATATGTGAACTGTGGTGCATGGCACTCATCCATGCTTCATGCAGACTCCTCACCACCACCCCCAAATTACTTTTCACTTAGGCATTATACCTCTCCTCCCCCCCCCCCCAATTTTTGATAGAACCTTTAAAAGGATCTGAAGTTGAGGATTAAGTTTGCTGGAACCCCCATTTTCCATCCTACGTCTTGCCAGTGCTGGAACGATGACACCCTTCCTCCCGTTTCCATCACGATAACAGAAAAGCTGCATGCACAAAACCCGTAAGATGGGAAAATAAAGATCACAAGGCAGCATGTTTTTACAAAATGTCCTAGAGTGCTTGTTCTTTTATTCTATTATCAATTATACAATGTTTACATACAGATACGTTTTTTTTAAAACTGCTAAAAAAAAGTGTGTCAAACAAACATGTGGCAAATACCAAATGTATTTGATTCCCTTGAGTTTCAGACAAAAACAGAGTTAACAACTGGAATCCATTGATGAAAAATGTTTGGTTTGTTCCCCAGTGCAGCGGATCTTAAGACACTGCCATGGAATGACTTTTTGCAGACCAAAATGCTGCCTAACCATTTGTAGTGAGCTGTAAATTGCACGTTTTCAACTCAGGCATTAAATAGTTTAAAATGGAGCCTACAGACCTGTTTTGTTCTCAAATGCAAAGGCCAAACCTTTGCAGCTTGAGGCATCTCCAAAGAAATCAAATTACTGAGCTGGACAAACCGCTGAGATTAAAGAAATACCATTCAAAGGACCACACAAGTACCTTTAGTTTCAAGGAATGTCAAACACACACACCCCTCCTTGTTCCTCTCCGGAGTTTCTAACATCAATCTTTGTTTAATATCTAAGTTGGCTGGACAGGTGGAAGAGAACATTTCTGCCATCACCTGCCCCCTCCCCCCCCAGCAAAGGCTGCACACAATTTGCAGCACTGAATTCTACAAAACGGAGGCAACATTAGGGCCAGGAATATGGCACAGCTGATTCACAGCCACATGGAGCCTAACCCCATACATATACATATACATGTGTATATATGTTGTTTTCCCTGACTCCATGCCTGGGGTTTAGCAAGTGGACCTGTGAGTATAGCAACATGGGGGGACAGTAATAAAATAAAGACACATTTCAGGGTTTCATGGCAAGCAGGTGAAAAAATAAATCAAAACAAAGCTGACAGTGGTGTGGCCGCAGCTATGGTGGTTTTCACATGTTGTTTAGCTCCAGTAAAGTTTGATCCAGCATTTGATGCATATTGAGGTTCTCTTCTTTGGCATGTGCCACTTTCTCTGTTTTGGATTAGAAAAGTCAAGTTATGAAAAAAAATGTCATTGCTTTATATTAATTGTACACAGGCAAATATCATTTGTAAATGAGCATGAAGGGTGCATGACCACGACATATTAGGATTAACATAAACTAGGCGGTGACAAAGGCAACACACTTCAGAGCAGGCAGCAGCCCAAAAACACCTTTGCCAAATGAGAAGCCAGTTATCTGTTGGGTCCATCATCAAAGGAGGCAGCAGCCAAGACCCGGGACTTGTTTTTGGCACAAAGACACCTGGCTCATATCATATCATATCAAACATAACACTAAAGAACCAGGTGGTGGGGGGGAACTAAACAGAGTAAGTTAAGCTACAACTTCGGGGAGTGTTTTTTGTTTTAATCCTAGTGGCACCAAAAAACCCATCAACCTTATGTCTCATGACGGCTGCCAACTCAATTCAATGAGTTTTCTAATTTTTCTTTAAAAAATAGTAATAGGGAAAGGTACAAAAGAATGTCAGGCCGCCAGTTCCAGGGAAAGTCCAGGAGGAAATGCAAACATGTTCTTAAAAATGCTGATGACAGGACTTCAGAAGCAGTTTTACCCATTTGATATTTAGCAACTACCAGAAAATGAAAGCCGGGAGGGGGGACCAGTTTGACTGTATGGAAAAAAACCCCAGTTGACTTATTTTTACAGCAGCCTTCCAACTTCCCCCCGCAAAAGAGAAAGAAAGAAAGAAAGAAAGAAAGAAAGAAAGAAAGAAAGAAAGAAAGAAAGAGTTTTACAACAGTTCTTAGTTTTGTTACATGCACACTTTGTAGGACAGCCACTAAACACGCTTCAGTGATGCTGACATAAGCACAGAAACTGCAGAACCACATACAACCCAACAGTAACAGTGACCTTGTTATGATGCAAGCGTACCTTTAAATTGACCAGAGGTTCTCAATAATGGCCTCTTCTTTAGGTGGGTAGTTTAACCCATAAACAAAAGCTGTTTTTACCAGGACTCAAACTCATGGGGTTCAGATTCCAAATAAGCAGCTGGGAGTACATTTGATTTGAGATCTTTTAAATAAAAGATTCAGGTTTCCAAGTTCTCTCCGCTCCCACCTCTGTGTGTTACTCCACTCTAAGAGGAAGGCTGCTTGGTTTCCTCTTTGTTTGTAAAATTATCACCAGGCGTATAGCTGGCCTTTGAACAATAAAGGAAAAATTCTAAACAGAGCACAACTGATCGGTGAAATTTTAAAATGTTCCTAAGTCAAGCCAGTTTCACCTCCAATAATCACCAAAGTATTTCTTACTCGCACAGGTCTCTTGCATATTTCAATATCAACTGAATCACAAGCACATTTGTTAGAAAGGGTTGGTTCCTACTAAAGCTTAATCCTCGTTCAGGGCCAACTTTAGTTCGTTAGTTAGACGGCGGTTTTGCTCAAGCTGCTGGTAGAGGTGGTCTGGGCAAGTCAGCAAGCGAATCAGGAGAAAAAAGAAGGAGGAAGAGGCAGAAGGAACAGAAGGTTAGAGACAGACCAAAAAATTAACCAGAAAAATCACCCCATGCAGACAGCTCAGTAGCCAGAAAGGCATTGGAAAAGTGCACGAGTTTCGAGCAATCCTGAGATGGAAACACAGACTTCAAAAGCTCAAACACGTCCAGTGTTAGTGATGGCCCAGATGCTGTTGGACTACAACTCCCATCAGCCCTGACCATTAGCCAAGTCAGCTGGGACACATGGAAGCTGGAGTCCAGTAACAGCTGGAGGTTCCTCATGCTCTTGTTACAGGCATGGCAGAACACCAGCCAGGAAGAACAGTCTACCGTCAAAAGTGGGCAATGCGCTCCCCGGCAATAACCACGTTAGAAGATGACTGTTCATAAACTGGAGAACCACCACTCCTTTCTGCAGTGGGGGACGGTGGCATAGCATGCATCGGGGCTCGGCAGCACCATTAAGGGTGGCAGGCCAGGAGACGGCCAAGTATCAGGGTTTGGGGCACCATTCAGAAGACAGTCTTTCCCACACTGGCCAACCAAAATCTTCCGTCCCATAATTCATCCCAGCTTTCCACACCTCTGAGCTGTTCCAGAGCCTTGAACAGAAGCCTTGCCCTATAGCAGCTTCCTGATGTTCTAGGAGGCTGTGGCCTTTTCCTGGCAATGTAAAGGCTGCAGCCGGACTTTATTTGTGGCTCACCTTTTCAAACGCAAACACATTTTACACACGTTAGACACATTTCTCTGAACTTTTCCCCACCGATTTTTCCCACCTTCTTCAAGGAGCTTGAAATGGTGTACAGGGTTCTCCCTCTTTCCATTTTATCCTCACAGCAACCCTGTGAGGTTAGGCTGAGAGGCAGCAACTTGAACCCTGGTCAAACTAAGATCCAGGGGCCGGATGCGGCCCAATCGCCTTCTAAATCCGGACCGCGGGCGGTCCGGGAATCAGCGTGTTTTCACATGAGTAGAATGTGTCCTTTTATTTAAAATGCATCTCTGGGTTATTTGTGGGGCATAGGAACTCGTTATTTTTTCAATTCATTATATTTTTCAAAATATAGTCCTGCCCCCCACAAGGTCTGAGGGACAGTGGACCGGCCCCCTGCTGAAAGTTTGCTGACCCCTGAAAGTCCAACACTCTAACCACTACCCATGCCAGCTCCATTGTTGAACAGAGAGCACCCAGAAACCTCTATGATAAGATCCAAGTGAGACAGGCTTTCCTGCTTGTATGAAAAGATCCCATTATGGTCTCTTTATAGTGGCTAGCCAAAGGGCAGGGTGTTGAATGCATCATTCAAAAAGAAGTTTTTGAACAGCTCTTCACTGCCTCCTTTTATCCCCAGAACAACCTCAAATATCCCATAAGATATGCGTATGTTTATGAGACTGCATTTTTGTAAATAAACTGGGTAATATTACACTGGACAGAATATGACCACAGGAATCATTGCCGGGAGATACGTTTGATGTGATGACTTTCAGTCCTTCAGCTGCTCTTTTATTTCTTTAAGTAATTTATTGGTAATTTGTAATGTAATTGTTATATGTAATTTATTGGCATTGAGCTGTATGGCCTGATTCTTTTACGTAACATGTTGCTTTGAGATTTTGATACAAGGCGATGAACAAGCTAAATACATAAATGACCATGGAGAGGCTAAGGCTTGCCCTTACATTGTTTTCTCAACATATTTCAAGTATATAAAAATAATAACATTTAACACATTTATGGTTAACCAGCGAACTAAACAAACATAGAAGCCCAGTACCAAAAGTGTGACACAGAAGTGAAATAAGTCATGATAACAACAGAATAAAACTGGTAACATGTCCATTTTCATTGATGAAATTAATTTGTGCTACCACGAAACCATCCATGTATTATGAAGTAGAATCAATTCTCACAAGAAACTTCACCAACTCATTGGGTCCTTTGGCGTGTATCAATGAGATCATACATCTGTAAGTATCATGTACATGAGTAAAATATGTGTCCAAGTGGCTCTCTCAAACCAAGGTACAGATGCTCCAATGGACCAGTTATTTCCAATAGCTATGGAGGAAGCCACCAGCCTCAATTTCTCTTGCTTTGGTTGCTGGGACTCTCAATGAGCAGCTTAGTGTTGGGGTGCTAATAGAAAGGGCAGGCCTGTTGCAGCCTTCCAAACTTGGTGCTCTCCATATATTTTGAACTACAACTCCCATCAGCCCCCAGAACTGGCCCTGCTGGCTGGGGATTAATAGAGTTCTATTCCAAAACATCTAGAGGGTGCATTCTTGATGTGAGAATGCCTTTTAGATATACTTTATTTGTATTCATATTTTTGTCTTACTGCTATACACATTTATTTCTATACATACTTTCCCTCCAAATAATTTCAGAGCACTTACAAAAAAAACAAAAAACAAACAAATTAAATACACTTTAAATAAAATACGTATTTAAAAACATTAAACCACTGTAGAATTCTACCCACCATAGCCAGTAATATCTATTATTATTCTAAGCTGGGGCCCTGGGAAAGCATGCAGGTCTTCAAGCAAGTTTTCATCAGCTAGCAAACTTCTACTGTAAGCATCTCAGAAGATGTGCATTACTTGATGATATGTAAATGTCACAAATAAATAAATAAGACTGGCCCGGTGACATGAAACACAATATACAGTTGTACCTTGGAAGTCAAACAGAATCCGTTCCAGAAGTCCGTTCGGCTTCCAAAACGTTCAAAAACCAAAGCGTGGCTTATGATTGGCTGTAGCCCATTGGAAGCCCTGTCGGACATTCGGATTCCACAAGAACGTTTGAAAACCATAACACTTACTTCCAGGTTTCAATCTTTCGGGAGCGAAGGCGTTCGAGATCCAAGGAACAACTGTACATAGCTATTCAGAATTTGATTACAAATTTGTTTAATGGGATTACTCTCAAATAAGTGGGCATGCACCCACTTACTTGGGAGTAAGCAACACTGAATTCAGCTGGGTCTAGTTCCAAGCAGACATTCACAGGACTGCAATGTTAGCAATGTTTCATCTCATATGAGGATTATGCTTTCCTCATTTATCTTCACATTACATGAATGGCTTATGATGAGGATTCAAATAAAATCAAATTTTGCCAGCTAGCCACCAGTTAATTCTGGAGCATTTCCATTTTTCACAGATGAAACAATTATTGTATTGAACGTATCATCACATTTTCTTATTGTCCTGTCCGTATCATGACTTATTTCCATTTGATCACTCTTGCAGATTTGGAGTTGCTTGGTCTGCCTAGGTCTTCAGAGGAAGACAACCGTTTTGCAAGCCAAATACCACCCTGGCAACCAACTGGCCAACACCTTCACCAGTAGGGAAATATTTCCAGCCAACAGCTACACTGGGCAATTCCCCAACCACAGACTGATCCACGATGGTCCAAACCAATATGAGTTCAGCCTGTGACATGTGAAAAATATATGTTCAAAAACCTTCTAATGAACACTTTGTAACTGACCAGCTGGGAAGAGAGGAGAGAGCCTATTAAAGAGGACTTTTCTCAGCCTCAGCTCTTTACTCAATCTGGGTTTTCAGCTTCCTTTGTTGGATGTGGTTCTGCCACCTTCCCCTTCGATCGCCTCCAGAATCATAAGGGTTAGAACCATGTTTATTTTTAAGTGGAAGCTGAGATTCTCCGAACACTCAGTTCTGAGAGCGTCCACACACAGAAGCCTGACTACAGTGGACTTTCACCATATGCAGAGACCCTTAGTTCTAAGCTGACAGGCTTCCAAATGCCCACACTTTTAAACAAATACTTCTTAAGAATCCAGCTTATATTGTCTCACCTGGCTAAGAGGGAGGGAGAAGTCAAGGAAGAAAAAGGAAACTCGCTTTAAAAAGGAGACCCTTTTTCCATCCAACAATGGGAGGTTACACTACGGATGCTGCATTCTTGGATTAAAGACAGGAGGTTTGTGAAATGGGATGAGGGGGGAGGGTAGAGTGGAAGAGAGAGGCAAAAAAAACAAACAAACTAAAATAGAAAGTAAGAATAAATCCCTAATGGCGAGAAAGCAGGTTTTTTTTATTTTATTCATACTTGAAATGATGGAAATAAATAAAAGAAATAGCAAAAGAGATACAGCTTACACAGTGGGATTCTTTTTTTATTTTACACTGAAGGTTGGCCAGTTTCTGTACAGTCGAAAAGGCACAGAAGAGGGAGGAGAGAGGAAGAGACAGTGTTCACCCCACGTCCTGCGAGCAAAGGGAGAGCTAGGAGGAAAAGGTTAAAGGGAAACTGGGCGAGAAGGACAGGACCGTGTACTGAGAAACAGCCAGCAGCTTGGAAAAGATGGGTTGTCCAGCGTGATGAAGGTGTCTTTGGAGGAGTGAAGCAAAGACATTTATCTGCACAGAGATAAAAGAAAGGAAATGAAAAAAATGGCATCATGGATGGCGTGGAAGAGGCAGCAGCAAGGGGGAGGAGCAAGACAGGAGAGAGGCAACAGGTCAGAGAAACAAAGCCAGCTTTGATCAGAGGGCTGCTCCTGCTGTAATGACACATTTCACAGCTGGGGCTGTCAGCCCTCCCAAACTGGGGTGGGGTGGGGGGCTGCCAGAGCCAACATTTTTCAGTACCTCCAAACACAGCACTCAGAACATGCCTTGCTCATCATGACAAATTTATGCAATCAGCCTGGGAGGGAGGGGACGTTGAGCTCATGGACGTCTTAATTGCATCCCCCCCCCCCACTTTAGAGTGACTGGGGTGACAAAGAAAATGACCGTCAGTGTAAGGGGTGCAGGGTTCGTTGGAGGGAAAAAGCCAATTGCCTCCACAAGCACTCTTGGCAGGTATTTCTTTTTAATATTCACAATTAATATTCACTTTCAAAACATATACAAAAAACGGTCTTAAAAACATCTATTTCTGCAGCTTGATTCAGAGTAACTCTGGGCACACACCATTCCAAGAGTCAAAAGCAGCCTGGCGCTCTCCAGATGTTGCTGGTCTCCAACTCCCATCTGCCCCGGCCAGAATGGCCAACGGCCAGGAATAAGGGGAGCTAGAGCCGAACACCGCAGGGGCCAGAGCAGGGTGGAGAAGGCTGGCAGACCCTTATTCACACACCTGCTATTTCAAGCCAGGCATATCCAACTTCCTCACCTGCCTTTTCCAAATTCCCTCTCAGGCAGGACCTGGAAAAAAATCTCTACTTTCTTTAGCCAAGAAGGTTATTGTGTTAGTGTGCAATGTTCAGCCAATATGCAGAAATTTAAAAGTACTGAAATTTTGCAAAGAAGCTAGCCATGCAATTTGGGAAGTAGGTTGAGATTTCCCCTTTTGCTGTTTTTAAATAAGTTAGCAAATTTCTTGTTACAAGTTCTCAGTACAGGACAGTTGACTTCTGCTCAGCATTTCTAAGACATTAAAAAGCAAATCGACCCCACAGACTCAAACTCCCAGCAATTTCCACTATCTATGGGCTACTTGTTTTATGGGCTACTTAGGTGTTCTAAGACTCAGCACTGATGGTACATTATTTAAGCAATTTCTATGCCTTTGTTTCCTTTCCCTAACTAGGAAATAATTATTTAAAAGAAACCTGCATTCCAACTTTAGACCATGCCCAACCAGTGGGAAGCAGGCAGAGTGTGAAAGCAGCAGCTCCCTTTGGCCGCTGGATTACACCAATCCTAAACCCCCAAGATCTCTCCACAGAAATAAGATATATGGACTGCAATAAACTGCAAACTCATCCTGAGCTGAATTTTTTTTTGGGGGGGGGGTGAAGGAAGCTAAGATCACCTGATCTCTCACTTTAAAACTCCTTGCCATGTTCTGAGAATCTGAAAAAATGGGAAAATGTCACTGTTCTCCTAGTGTACAACCAGAGGCCTATTATGGGAAATCTGCAAAGCAGGATCCCAGTGCAAGACAGCAACTCACCCCACTTGTGATTTGTAGCAACTGGTATTCAGAGGCATGTCTGTCCTGAATCTCCAGCCCCTATTTCTCTTAAAGCAACATGCACCAAAGTCTGTTAACTACACTGAACCTCTTGCATAGCAGGAATGCGTGAAAGAGTGAAGCAAAATGATACTGAGAAGCAGGATCCAATAATTGTGTGGCTGTTTTTAAAAGCAGGTGGACCGCAGGTAGCATAGATTATCCAACCTGAAGTATGTTTGCTAGGAAGTACATTCCACTAATTTCAACTGAGTTCATCTCCTAGCAGTGGAGGTTAGGAATGCAACCGTAAAAACTTACTAAATTTGGGAACAGAACTTTAGAAATGCTGCAACAGAAGAGAACTTGAAGAAGAAACACTCCAAAAAGGGTGTAGGGAGAGAGCAGGATGGACACACACTTAGGTAAAAATGAGCCTTGTAGGAATGTCAGATAAATTCAACTATCCAAGCATGAAACTTGCCCACTCTTTACTGCAATAGAAAACGCTCAAAGACCATTGAATTTCCCTCTCGTTAAGAGAGTCTGGTAAGCTGCCCAGCAAAAGGAATTGCACTGGGTGTCTGGGGGACCTCACAGCTGATTGCCAATAATTGTGTTATGAATTTGGCTGCCAGCCAATCTATTGCTGACTAGGAATGCCTTGTGCTCTATGAAACCACGAAACTGGCATGGAAATTATTAGGAGACATTTAACAAACTCTCCAAGATTTTAAAGGTTGGAAGCTTACTTTTATTTAAAATGTTTTCCCCTACCCTAGATGCTGCCACCAGACCACAGCCATGCCAGCACCAGGTGTGCTAAGAGGTCAACCCTGCACTAAAGAGTGAGCCAGTTTAACCTGCAAGGCTGCAGCAGCGAGGCGCCTTGGGGGCAGAGGGGCAGGCAGAAACAAGAGGCCAATTACATGGAAGTCATGTCGTTGAGAGCGTGATCCAGCTCCTCGCTGATGGCCTTGTACTTGAGTTTCTGAGCATACAACTCATCTGAGAGTCACCAAGGGGAAGGCAGAAGAAGTGGGAGGAGGAGGAGGAGGCAGTGACCAAGGGTGATGTGGAAGCAAAACACCGTCCGGAAGTCACGGCAGCCAGGAGGGGAGAGTTGGAGGTGTGTGGAAGGCAGCAGCGTGTGGCACAGGAGAGGTGTGAGAGAAAGCAAAAGAAAACAGATGAGTCAAATGGGTTCAAAAAGAATTCAAGCGGTGGAGTTGCTAGATGTGGGTAGAAATAACAACAATACAGCATTCCTCAGCAAGCAAATGGTGGGAAATAAACACCGAAGTGATACTGCAAAAACTCTCCTAGATGCTAGCTTTCCATTAAACCTGGATAAAACTTGTTCCTATTTTTCTACATGCATTTGAGCTGTTCCATCTCTGCAGCCAAAAGTTGTAAAGTTTAGACCAGCCTTCTCCAAGCCAGTGCCCTCCAGATGCCTGGACTACAATATCAGCTCCAGCATGATGCAACTGTGCTGGCTTGGGAGGTATTAAGTAGTCCAAAGCATCTAGAGGGCACCAGGTTGGAGAAGTCTGTGGCCTAGACACAGCTTGAAGCAGAAGTTGCACAGTCCCACCTAAGGAAGGCTTTCCTACCAGAAACACATTGGGGCACCAGCATTTCACCAGCGGGAACTTTTTTCTCTAGGACCTGTCAAAGTCCTTATCTCTCCTACTGCTCCTTCCGATTCTGTCATTGCATCATGGGGCTTGAACTCTTGGACCTGGTGCCACTGTCACAGGGTCAGACAGCAGATTGGCTCAGCAGAAAGAATAGCGCTGAGGCCCAAGGGGCTCTGAAACCAAACTCCTCCTTTCCCCCAGAGATGTAGGCCCCTCAAGACCCCTTCCACCCTCTCCCTGTTGGAAGCACCAGAACACACAAGCTGGCAAAGTCCAAGTCCAAAACATTCTTCCAGTATAACAGCAGACAACCCCTTCCCACGCAGCAGTTCCCTACAGAATGAGAACAGGGTCAGGCCTCACACCCCAACAAGAACAGGAAGACTTGAGGGAAGGCTCTCCAGCAACTACTTCCACTTCCCCAAGTGTTCAACCAACACAGAAGAAAATTCCAAGGACTTGTGAAGACCTTGGAAGCAAACGGTCATGTAACTGCTAAACAGATGCTCCCCATTAACACACAAGCAAGGCTTCAAATGTCGCTGACAGTGGAGTCAGTAGGTGCCACCAAATGGCTGTCTTGACCTTCATTCATCATCTCCATCAGAAAACTATGTCAACTTGCAACATTCCTAATGGGAGCAACTGCAATGCCTCTCTTGGCTGACATTTTCAGCCAGTGATCTTAAGGCACTCATAGTATTTCCTATCTGACTTGTTCATTTTTTTTTACGGTGGAATATTCCAGAAGGACCAGGAGGAGGAGGAGGAGGAAGTAGAGTTCAATATTCAAGAGAATGAAGTCTTGAGACACCAAAGGGACAGAGACAAAAGAGAAAGAGGCAAAAGCAAAACTTTCTGTCTAAAGCCAGTTATCAAACATTCTGAAACCCCATTTTCAGTCAATTGTTATTCATCTGCCCTGTTCATGCGTTAAAGGTAAAGGTTAAGTCCTGTCAAATCTGACTATGTGGAAACGCCATTTACCTTCCTGCCACAGCAGTACCTCTTTATTTACTCGCGCTGGTGTGCTTTTGAACTGCTAGGTCGGCGGGAGCTGGGACCGAGCAACGGGAGCTCACCCCGTCACGGGGTTTCAAACTGCTGACCTTCCGATCAGCAAGCCTGAGAGGCTCAGTGGTTTAGACCACAGCGCCACCTGTGTCCCCTCCTGTTCATGAAAGGCAAGTTCAGCCAGCAATCTTCTTCCTCCCTTGCCTCCCTTGCCTAGTGGTCCCTTCCGTTCCAGACACAGTGATGCTAGGGAGGTCTCCCAACCTCTGCTGCCTGGCACTTATCCACGGCAGACGCTTACCAGTATTGACCAAAAATTAGCAATTGTCCACTGTAAGTGCCTACTTCAAAGATGGCGTTTGCTGTCTCAGGTTAGCAAGGGATGCAAATAAAGAAACGTACCTTCTAAGTCATCAATGCTCTTCTCCAGCTTAGTTACCGACCTCTCTGCAAACTCAGCTCGGGTCTCAGCCTGGAGGTCAAGAAAACACACAGAGGCAATGGTCAAAAAGCACAAGGAAGGTCTAGGAAAGCTTCTGCATTGTGCAAAAAGGCTGGGTGGCGGCAGCAGGAGAATCTTCCAAAACAGAGTGGGAAACCAGCTCCAAATACAACAATATAGCATTTCAATTATTTTTATTTATTCATGTTGTATCTTGCCCTTCCTACCAAAGGAAGGTAGGAAGGTAGGGAGCCCAGGGCGACAATTGTATTTATAGGTGACATCCAATTACATTATGCTCAGAGTAGAACTATTAAAATTTATGGACCCAAAATCAATGGCCTAAAACTGGATGCAGCCCTCTGTTTTTTAGTACATGGAGACCACAAAGGACATTTTCTGATCAGAATGGAAGTTTCCCAAGAGCAGAGCAAAGCTCTCGTGCCCTCCACTTGGGCAAGAAATAAGATTCTTCATGCTGTTTGGCCAAAATCTCTTAAAAGCTGCAGGGAAAAGAAGAGGGGTGGCTTCTGTCCCAAGGATACAGCGGCATTTTTACCTCTTTCAGTTTGTCAGTAAGGACCTTGATCTCCTCTTCATACTTGTCTTCCTTCTGTGAGTACTGTAGATTAAGCAGACCAAAGGAAGGTCAACTGAGCAGACCTGAGGTGGCAACATCCAATATCTTTACAATCACAAATTGAAAAACCACTAAAAATAACTGCATGGGAGGAAACCAGCAAAACTGCAATGCCAGGAGTAAGTGTTCAGGTTTCATTGTGCAAGCCCAAGCAATAGCCTGTTGTAAGCTAAGTGATTAACAGTTGAAAAGCTTATAACAGGAATGGCCCTTCAAATATTGCTGGACTCCCAAATCCCAGCACCACTGACCATTAGCCACCCTGCCTGGGTCACTGGCTCCCCACCCTGGCTTATAGCTCTGGCTCAAACCAGCTGTATCTGCAGGACTGCACAATCTCTCTCATGCCCGGGAGGGCGGGAATATTGAAAGAAGTTTGCACTACAGCACAGAACTCCTGACACATGATGATTAAAAGATAGCCTATTGGGTTCCTTGTTCAGCTTCATAATGCTACAAGCCACAGTCACAGTCTGTTCTTGAAAGCATCCATTGCCGATTCTCAGAAATCTAGTTAAAGGGTCAAAGACACACAGCTTTCATCTGGCAACAAGTGACTGTTGCGCTCTCTCTCTTTTTAGAATAGTAATAAGAAATCCACTTTGCAACCCTAAACAAAACTGTCATTATACTGTTTTATTACAGAATGCTTTCACAGTTCTGTTTTACTGTAGGCCTCAGTAGAGAGAGCAGTGCTTTGCTTGCAGATCTCAAGTTCAATCCCCAACACTTCTCAGTTAAACAGATCTCAAAACAGAAGGACATGGAAATGTGCTTCTTTGCCCAAGACCTGACAGCAGCCCTCTGGACACAGCTAAGTAGAGGAAAGAGTCATCTGAGGTAGCTTCAAAACCCATCCAATCTGTATTGTATTCACTGCAAGTATCACCTTGGGAGCTTTGGGTGATTAAGGTTACATTCACACCATACATTAGAAGTGCAATGATACCACTTTAAATGGTCATGGAATTCCCAAGGAATTTTGGGAGCTATAGTTTGTTAAAGGTGCTGAGAGTTACTAGGATACTTCTATTCCCCTGCAGAGAGCTACAATTGCCAGAGCTCCCTGTGAAGAGGGATTATTAAGCCACTCAAGGAATTGTAGTTTCAGGAGGGAAACAGGGGTCTCACTCTCAGCAGCCTTAAGAAACTGCAGCCCCCAGATTTCTCTGAGGGAAGCCACAACTGTCTAAAGTAGTACCCTAGTACTTTTAATTGTATGGTGTGAATGTGGGATTAGAAGCATCAGAAATAAGTGGCAAGTAAAATATTTTAAAAAGAGTACTCAGGAAGTAAATTCCCCACTGGAGGCGCCAGGACTTACTTCAGAATAAACATTCTGACAAGTGGCTTGGAAAGCCCATCATGTAACATTTGCACCTTTCACAGCTAGACCATACCTTTTCTGCCTGAGCTTCCAGCGACCTCAGGTTGTTGGTCACAGTTTTCAACTCCTCTTCAAGTTCAGCACATTTGCTATTATTTTGGAATGGAGGGAGGAAGGGGGCCAAGAGGAAGAACAGTCATTGGGGGAGGAGGGAGGGAAAGAGAGGGAAGAAAAGATAGAGAAAAATGAAAACTGAATCTCAGAGCTTAAGAAAGGGCCTTGAAAGAAGCTGAACCCACTTGAGATCAAAGAGATAAATTAATCGCAGAACCCAAAGTTGCTTTGAAGGACTCAAAAATATTGTCCACAAATCTGCTATGCTACTGGGCCATCACACACTTGCTCTGGGTTGGGTGAGCCAAGAGTCCCTGGTGGAAAGGCCCCCAAACGAATGCTGCCACATTTCAGCAGGGCCAAAATGGCAAGTTTCAAACTGTTTGCAGAGCTGCAACAATCTTTTGTCTTGATTTTCCATGGAATTCTCTTTCTGCACTCAGGAGCCAATGGAGATGTGACTTGTACAAGCACTACTGTGGGTTTTAAAATAGCCAGGTTGCTTCAGAATTATTTATTCTGCCAATGCCAGATGTTTTGGACTAAGCTCCCAACAGCCCAAGCGGCAGGTGTAGTCCAGAACACCTGAGGGCTAACTTATACAAAACTCTTCAACCAGCCCAGGAGGTTCAGCTTCTTCTTGGGGCTCGATCAGCTACAAAAAAGGTTAAGCACACACCTGTGCACACACACGCCGGCATCCACACCAGAGACGAGAGAAAGCAAACACAGGAGAGGAAGGAGAAGGATAAAGGGGAGATCCAGCCACTACTGCTAAGAGGCATCTAACTAGAAGGTCAGGGTAGCCAGGAGATTTGGGTGGCAGCTAAAAAAACCTGATCATTCGGTTCACAGATACAGAGGTATGTTGTCTCCAGTACCTTCTCCTCAGCAGCCATTAATGCTTTCAACGTTTGATCCATTATCCTTAACTGTTCCTCCAGCTGTCGGGCTTGGCTGTTAGTGAACACATGAAAATGCACAAGAGCCATTCACAAAACAATCCGTGTGCGAGTAAAAAAGCATGCAGTGACCCAGACCAAATAAGAGAGGCCCCCAGAGGAAACGATTCAGACACCACGGAAGCGCACAGACGTACGCAGGCGCAACGACACGCGCACACACACACTCAGGCGTGCCAAGGCATGCAGCAGACCCCCGCAGCTGGCGCTGGAAGATAGCCGTCCCGCACCAGACACTCATGTACTGCAACATACATCACACTTGCCGCATGGACCCCAGAGCCCTTTTCTAATCGGCCAGGCGGTGGCCCCTACCTTTCTGACAGTTCAGCCCGCTCCTCCGCACGCTCCAGGTCGCTCTCAATGATCACCAGCTTACGAGCCACCTATAGCAATGGGGAAAGCAGAAGGAGGGGGGAGGCTCAGGGCCCAGCAGCAAGATGGAGACTGTGATGGAGAATCATCTCCCAACAACATCTGGAGGGCAACAGGTCAGGGAAGGTTGCCCCAAGTAACTGTGCTGCTCATACTTGAGACAGGGAGGTGGAGAGGGAGACCATTTCAGAAGGCAGGAAGCCAAGGTCAAGTCTCCAGCTTCAGGAGGTGGGGTACAACTCCCAGCGATCCTGCCCTTGTGAAATTTCAGCACACTCTCTCAAATGCTTGCTAGGCAAAAGGCATCACTTTCCGCCCCGCTCTTGTGGGCTTCCTCCACAAAGCTTCTCCGCTCAGATCCTCGCTGTCTCTCAGTGGGTCACCCTGCCACCCCATGCCTTCTGCAGAGCATCTCAAGTCTCCCTACTCACTGATCCTCCTTGGAAACAGCAGCCGAACCAAATAACCTCCCAAGGGCCCCCGGCTGCGCTCAAGTACCCACCTCTTCATACTTGCGGTCGGCGTCCTCTGCAATGTGTTTGGCCTCCTTGAGTTGAATCTCCTGGATCTCCATCTTCTCCTCGTCCTTCAGGGCTCTGCTCTCAATGACCTTCATTCCTCTGGAAGGCAGAAATTACAAGGGTCGAAGGCCCATTTGTGTCTCAACAATTCTGCTCCCCCTCACCCCCCCCCAAAGTTATTTCTGTGACCTGTAGGCAAATCAGCACGGCCTCTTTGATTTTGCCTAACTTATGCTTCCCTGGATAGTCCTGGGATATAAAGTACCTGCCTCCAAAATCTTCTGCAGCCATCGCTCTGGCTAGGGAAGTTTCAACAATTCTAAAACACTATTAAGGACTAGAAACTTCCCACAAGTACCTTCCTCACTGGTGGGCTGAAATTTTGGTTCCCCCTCTAGCTCATTGCACTTTTGGGTACCAAAATTAAACTTCGAGATAGTCCAACTATCTAGTACATGTATGGCTGCCACTCACTCGTATGGGAAAGAACAATTTGGTGCCTCTGCTCACAAAACCAATCAATTTCCTTTATTCGACCGATAGTCAGAAATAAAACACAGAAATAAAACACAATACAGAATTATGAACTAAAACATCATAGGGGTACATGAATAAGGTAGGGCCACAGCACTAAACCTCTCACAGATAACCCACATCAAGGCATTCAATTGTACGTTTCCGACGTTTGAGTGCCAGGAAAAGGAATTTAGCCACTGACAAAGTTGTTTTCCTAGAAGACTTATTTAGCAGATATGCTGTCTGCTTTCCTCTTTGTCGGGGACTAAGCTGGGGTAAGTATGGGGTTATAAGATACTGTCTTAAATCGTTGTAGAAGGGACAGCTCATTAAAATGTGCTCTGTGGATTCTACCTCACCCAACGCACAATGGCATAATCTCTGGTCATATGGGACTCCTCCATATCTTCCCTTCAGAACCGCCGAGTCAAGAACATTCAGCCTAGCCGCGGTAAATAGTCTGCGGTATTCCACGTAGTGGATATCCGCCAGGTAGCGAGCTGGACCAGCTCGGTACATCTGCTCCCCCAGAAACAGCCCAGGTTTCACACGGGCTATGTCCTCCTGTCTCGCAATATCCCTTAATCTTTGGGCGATCACCGCCTTTGCGTGGCTATACGTCATGGACTCTATATAAAGGGAGGACAACCCGCACTTCTGCACTTCCTCCACTATCTCCCCTTCCCATGGAGATTTAAAGTTATCCCTCAGAATCAAGGGGGCCAAACCCACCGGTCTGAACTGCTCACAAAACACACAGCTACTTACAGCAACAGGCTATTTGCTAGTTTGCTTTAAAAAAAGGGGGGGGGGAGAGCCAGTGTCCATGGAATTCCCGTTTGCACAGAGGTGGCGTTCTGAGGCACTGTATGCATCAAGAGGACTGTGTAAGCCAGCCCCACATGCTTCTGGGGCTGAAAATGGTGTGCGGCTCAGTGGTCATGCATGCCACACAAAGGGGGAGTTAACTGTATAAATTTGGAGAAATTTAATAAAATAATACCCTGGTGGACTGGGCCCCATGTCAGAGTGTGTGTGCATGTATGTATGCTTGTGTCCACATTCACACCATAGAGTTGAAGCACAATGATACCACTTTAAAAGGTCATGGCCTCCCCCCCCCCTAGAATTCTGGGAGCTGTAGTTTGTTAAGGGTTCTGAGAGCACTTTGGCGATCCCTGTTCCCCTCAGAGAGCTACAGTTCCCAGAATGGTTTTACAATCCCTCTTCTCAGGGAACTCTGGGAGGATATGGATGTGTGAAGATGCCATTCAGGTGCCCTCTTGCCAAGATATGCTGTGCATTAGGGTGCGTGGCCCAACACAGCCGAGGCTAAAAGGCAGGCCAGGCCACAACAGCTGCTATGCTCCTGCCTCCCAACTGAGGTGTGGTTTTTTTTGAGATTGGACAACAGTTGGAGGGCTATCCCCACCTTTCGCTCTCATCTGCCGCCTTCTCAGCCTCCTCCAGTTTCTGCAAGGCTGTTGCCAGGCGCTCCTGGGCACGATCCAACTCTTCCTCTACCAGTTGGATACGCCTGTTCAGAGAAGCCACATCGCTCTCAGCCTGCGGAGAAAGGAAAACACCATCACTTTTGAGGGAGCCCAAGAGGTGGTTGGGAAGCACACTGTGAAGAGGAAAGGAGACCTCAGCCAGCTTCCCCCCCCCCCCAACATGGCGTCCTTCAGGTGTTTTGGACTACAACCCCCAGAGCTGTAAGTCTGGAACATCTGGAGGGTGCCAGGCTGGGGAGAAGCAGACAGAAACAAAATAGGGGAAAGTGGTGTTTTGAGGGGTTAGCAGAGAATAAGCAACCAATTATTAAAGTAGGGGATTCTTTAAAAAAGCAGACTGTGGCCATGTGTGTCCCCATCACCACTTGCCTAATCTGTTAGAATATTTCTCAACTCTTTCCTTTTCATGCGAGTTACTTCATGATACACCTCAGGCAGTCTGATCCTTCACTCACTGAGGGATCAAGAGCCACTTTCACTTATAGACAGTCAAAGGAAATGGACCCCCCATCTTTTAGAGTTAAAACGTGAAGGAACTACATGGGTCTTATAGATCAAGGGCAAGAACACGAAGGGTGGGGAGACGAGGCCCAGCAACTGCCCTTTACAGGTGTGCTGCCCTGGATGCAACTCCTCCTGCTTCCAAAATTTAGATCAAAAGTGGCCAACACAGCACCCTCTGTATGTTGTTGGACCCCCAACTCCCACCATCCTCATTGACCGGTCATGCTGGCTGGGGCAGATAGGAGTTAGGGATCCAACAGCTTCTAGAGGGCACCACGTTGGCTACCATCATTCCAGATTTCAAACTTCTTGGGGCAGAGAGCTGTCTTCTCCTTCACACCAGCCTGACATACTTCCAGACTCTTTGCTCAAATCATGGAGTAAGGACGGAAATGCATTTCCCCCATGAAAAGCTTTGGGGTCTCTGCAGGGCATAAGCAGGCCATGGGAGTTTCTGGGAGTCCTGGACACGACCCAAAGAGACAGCTCAGACTCCTGGCTGATTCTCCAGGGCTGGGCTGATGCTGAATCCACAGCTAAGTCAGCAAGAGAAAAAACCACAGCGCATGGGGAAGTGGCCTGCACTCTCAGATCCTCTGTGCCAGAAAGGGCACCAGTCAGTAGCTCCAACCCAACTTGTGGTGGCCCACGTGCCAAATATCATCCTATCGGGGAGGGGGAAAGAGTTCAATACTTTTTATACAACTTGTCAAGGGACACCTTATTTTACAAGGAATGTCATTCCCTACAATTTTTATTCTAACATGAAATATGAGCAAACCAGACTACCTAATTTTAAATACTTCCACAAGTTCACAGCGACGTGTCAACTTTGATGGAAACTCCACTGTGTGCAACAGAGCTTACTCACTAGGAAGTGGGTTTAGGACTGCAACCTAAGCCACATTTTCATGCTCTTCTGCAAACTCAGTTGCTGTGGTTTTTGATGCAAAAGCCCCACTATTGCTTAGGATCTCCACTGCAAAAAGATCAGGAATAAATACAAGTTTCTGGAAGTCAAAAGGGCGACGCCACATTTCAATGCACTGAGCTCCTGTTCACTTGGGTGGGGCCTGCACAGAATTACTTCCTGGGCTGGCTTGGCTAAAGCAGAGTCCATGTGTGCTTTCTGAGGCTCTCAGTGTTACAGCACTTTCATCTCTGGGGAGGGGAAAACTGGCAAACAACCCTGGTCTCAAGTGTGGAAAAAAACCGATTAGGCAGCCCAGTTAATAATTACATCAAAACTGATCTCAACCCAGTTGCAGTCTGCAGTGATTAAAGGTCAGTATCCCACTTCCTGTTCCCAAAGCAGAAAGTCAGCAGAGGCTTGCTTGTAGTTTCCTTGAAAGTCCCAAAATTATGGCCTTGCTCTCTCCCCCCCCCCCCCGCCTTTCCCCCCTCTTTCTGCAAAGCAGGGATTTTCCTTATATGGTAAAGAAAACTACCCATGACACCGGAGGGGCACTCCCAGGGCTAGCCGATAAACACAAGTTTCTGGTCTGTGTTTGCTCATAGTTTCACTATGAGAAGACCAGGGATTAATGATTGCTGCTGGGCTTGACAGCAACTATTTCCCTCCCCCTCCAGTCGTCATTCTGAAGTGAATGGGAAGGGAAAGGCACCCTCCACCCTGCAGAGACTACCCTTCAACAACTCTGCTAGTTACCTGATCTCTGTGTTTTAAAGGAGTATCCTCACAGGATTTGGAATTTGCACAATACACTGGCCATTTCTTACAGCCTGGCCTTTAAGCGCTTGCCTGCTCTCCAGCCCGGCACTGCCATTCTGCAGCAGGCTAAACAACATTTTTTACAGACTATCAACTTTTGTGGACTTGCTTAAATGACCTTGGCTTTAAAACTCCTTGGGTTGATTATATATCCCCACCCCCACCCCAGGATGGCTTCTACATTATTTTCATGCTGCCGGAATTTGTTAAATGGGTTGATCTGAACATGTGCTTTGGGGGATTTATTTATTTATTTTAAAAAAATGAATCATGTTTGCTTTAATCTGTTTTTCCTACTGTCTATTTGCTGCCTCCAGTCTCTTTGGAGAAACAAGCAAGCAAGAAAAATGTAAAATATACATACAAGGCTTCCTTAACAAGCAACGTTTTTTCAGATGCTGAGATGAGCCCCCAGGCATAGGACTGTGGCCTGAATTGCAAAACCATCTACGTCAGGGATGGGGAAACCTGGAATCCCAGCAGGCAGCATGGCCAATGGTCAGAGACGGCAGGAGATGGAGTCCTGCTCCATCTAGAGCCCACATCCCCAAGCAGCCCTGGCTCCGGGTTTCCCCTGCCCCTCCTCTTCTCATCCCCACCTCCCTGTGCTTTGCATGGTGATCAAGCAAACAAGTGGGTCAAGTGCCCTTAAGTCAAGCATCCTCCCCACACGGCACCTGCCCAACTAAATGTTTGCTGCAGAGAAAAGGGCAGGATCCCAGCAGGCAAACAGGAATAGCAATGAAGGCCCCACCTGCACTATACATCCCTTTTCATGGCCATGGCTTCCCCAAAGAACCATGGGAGCTGTAGTTTGTTAAGGGTGCTGAGAGTTGTGAGCAGACCCCCCATTCCCCTCAAGAGAACTACAGCTCCCAGAGTTCCCCAAGAAGAGAGATTGTTAAACCACTCTCCTAACACCTCTCAGTAGCCTTAGCAAACTACAAGTTCCCAGGATCCATTGAGAGAAGTGTTTGAAGTGTTTGAAGTGCTTGAAATGGAGGCGGGAGGGAGCTGCTGGCATCCTGAAGATTTTGTTGCAGGTGCCCCTTTTTCCCCAGCTTGTGTTTTAACCCCCACAAAAAAAACCCAAGTCCTGATCTGAAAACCTGTATGGCAACCCTGCGTATGGCAGCCATGTGAAACTCAGCCTTGTAGCGAAGGAAACCAGATTCAAAGATGTTCACATTGGTTTTTCTAAAAAAAATGGCACCAACATCAATATGCATATTTACTTAGAAGTCAAGGGAGATTATTCCCATGAACACAGGATCACAGCTTGAAGGAAACTGGTT
The DNA here is from genome assembly GCF_964106915.1 of Podarcis gaigeae. Taxonomy (NCBI): domain Eukaryota; kingdom Metazoa; phylum Chordata; class Lepidosauria; order Squamata; family Lacertidae; genus Podarcis; species Podarcis gaigeae. The sequence continues at coordinate 4,968,593 of NC_139690.1, read as the reverse complement.
AGCAGTGCTCAGGGAAGTTGCCCATCACCCAGGCCTCCATGATGTCTGAGTCACCAGTTGCACCTGCACAAGGCGGAGTTCTTTTGTGGGTGAATCTCAGACAGCACGCTTGAGAATTTGCAGCCCAGACAGCACAACCACACACTAACAACCTGAAGAGAAGGTTGCACCAAAAGCAGGGCAGGAAAGTGCACAAATTGGGGTCTTTTTCAATAGTAATGATGGCCAAGTGGAATCTCTGGAGAGTTTTGTCATTTTAAGTACACTGTTAACCTGCAGAATTATCTGCCACAGGGAGTTGTGGTGTCGAGTAGCAAAGCCATTACTTACACCAAGAAAGGACACAACAAAAGGTGGGGGCATATTCTCCCAGATTAGGAGAGCCAGGGCAGGAGCAATGACCCCCAGATGTTGCCATCACCCAGCAAACCTGGCAGCCAGCATGGCCAGGGTTCAGGGAAGGTGGAGAGCAGTATTCTAGCAACACCTGGAGCGCCAAAGTTTGGCTGAGCAACTCCCCTGGCAGGCAACAAGGAATGCCATGGGGGTGCATGAATGGTCTGGCCCTCCCCCATCAGCCCCCTTCATTCCCACATTGGCCAGGGAGAAGGGGGGAGGGAGGGAAATGTTTTCCCATAACCAGCACCCCTCATGCGCCAATCTGCTCTGCAGAAGTCTTTTCTTACTATTGCTATTTTTTGCTAGCCTACAAAGAGAACTGGTAGGGCAGATGATGTTTCCATTCTGCAGGATGCGGCCATCCGATGGGCCATTGTGAGAAACAGATGCAGGGCCAGAAGGGTCTTTGGCCTGATCCAGCAAAACTATTCTTATGCTCTTTGATCTGATCCAGCAGCAGGACTCTTCTGATGTTCATTGGGAAAGAACTCTAGTCCGGAGTGCGGAACATCCTCCAAATGTTGCCCGACTACAACTCCCATCATCCCTGCCCTTGCTGACGACTGCAGCTGATGGGGGAATGGAATCCAACAACTTAAGGAGGGGCAAAGGGTCCCCACCCCCCTGGTCAACAAATTTGCACAGGTATAACACACAATGTGGTTTGCACCCAATACTGTGACCCTGTATTGGGAACATTCCAAAATGAATGTTCAGCTGCCTTTTGAGGCTGGGTGCAGTGCAAGATGTGCACAGAGGGGGGTGGTCTCTCCTTCATTGGGGATGGAGGGCCACCTATATCAGTGATTCTTTAGCTGTGGGTCCTGCGTTGTAGGCGGTTGGACTGTATGACCACAAGGGTCATCTAGAGTCTAACCCTCTGCAGTGCAGGAATCTTTTGGCCAACGTGGGGCTCAAATCCACAACCCATTCTATGATTCTAAGTGGCATCAGCTGTGAAAGGCACAGAGAGGGACACACACACACATGAAGGAACCATCACTTTCTACTTTGGGAGCAAACATGGGTGGAGCCAGAAATTATTTTGGCGGGGGCAAGCTTTTGTTGCAGGGGCAGAACCAAGGTATCTGCAAATAAATTGGTCAGTTAGTTATTTCTATTTATTTATTTATTTACTTGATTGGGGGGGTGTGTGCAGCCCCCCTCGTTACACCCATGGGAGCAAATCCCCCAACATTTTAAAGAGAAAAGTTAATAGGGTGCAGAGGCTGGACACTGGGTTTAAGTTGGGGAGGAATTCAAGTCTCTGCTTAGCTTTAAACGATTTCTGGTTTGCATTGACTAAGTCTCTGAGCCTCACCTACCAGCCCCCCCCCCCCAAGTTTAGGGAAGGGCGCTAGCTCAGAGGGGGAAAGAACAGCAGCTCAGCCCCTTCTTCCAAGTTCGATCCTTAGCAGGCCCAGGCAGAGCTGGGAAAACCTCCTGCGCAAATCCCTGGGGAGCCCTTGTAGCCAAGATGCTCCAATGGTCCCACTTGGCATCAGGCAAATTTCTGGGTAGGCTATGAGGCTGGCATGCCAATTTCTGCTGCTTACAAGGAAGTCCGGATAAACCGGAATCAAAGTGTGCACATTAATGCATGTCCTTCACAACCATACTGTTTTGCATGGATTTTACTCCGTTTAAAAAAGCAAACACTTAGAACCCCCTCGCTGTGCCCAGAGCCCCGCCTTCTTCATCCCAGAGGTGTAAAGGTGGGTTTTGCGCTGCCCCGAATTCAGATTTTCAGGGGCATGTGGTGCAGACTTGCCCCTTGCGCCACCCCGCGCAAAGCAATCCTAAACGGTAACTCACTTCCTCTCCGAGCCTGAGCCCCAAGCGACTCCTGCAAGGCTCTCCTCGGCCTCGGTCGAAGCCGCGCCGCGCCAGGCTCCCCTTGCAAGGGCCAGCTCGCTTCTCGCGGGGAACTTCCCCAAAGCGCCGCCTTTGTTCGCCGAGGCGAGGCCATCGCAGCATCCCCGGCAGCCCCCTTTGTCTCCCGAGGAAGCTTCGGGGAGGCTCCTACGGGGCGCGCCTTGCAAAGCGCGAAGGGCACGAGGCCCGCGGCGGGGAACGGGGCTCCCTCTTGTCTCCGGGATGGAAGGGCTCCCGACTCCAAGCGGGGCTCCCCAAGTCCCTCCTTGCTAGAAATCCGAGACGGGAGCTGGAAAGAGAAAGACCCCTCCCTTTCGCGCTCCGCGTCTTCCCGGTTCCCAGGCGAGCTGGATCGGGGGCTGCCGGCGAAGCGCGCGAGGCTCCCCAGAGGCGCAAAGGCGCAGGAAGGGCGGGCGCCGCCCTTGGGAATGCGGCGCCCGGCGCGATGCTCGGGGGATGGCCGCCGCCGCCGCCGCCGCCGCCTACCTGTTCGCGCAGCGCCCGCTCCTCGTCCAGCTCCCGCTGGAGCCGGCCGGCCCTTTCCTCGGCGCCGTCCGCCTGCTCTTGCAGGCTGCGGATCTTGCGGCGCACGGCCTCCAGCGAGCTGAGCCCCGCCGCCATGGGCACCGCAGGAGAGAGCAAGGAGGCGAGGCTGCCAGAAGGGGAAGCGGGCCGCGGCCGACCGGCAAGCAGCGCGGCGCAGGGCCAGGAGGCAAGGCGGCGCCCACCCCGGCTCCTCCCGCCTCGCCGCCTCCGGAAGTCCGCCTTCCCGGCCCCGCCAGCGCCCACCTGCGCCGCCAGGAGACGCCGCGTCTCGGCGCGGAGCCGCGCCCTGCCCTGCAGTGGGCTGCGCGGACACTTACTCGCAAGTAAGCCGCAGTCGTTTCAAGGCCGCATCTTCAGCGCCTGAAGAACCGCTCAAGCCCAACCAGCATCACCGAGATCTGCGGGACTTCCTGCGGGTGAAATGCGCTGCGGATCGCGCTGCGTAATTCCTCGCCAAAGTTATATGTGGAGACCTCCACCCCTTTTACACTGTTAGTTTGGAAGTAAACCTCTCGCCTTATTAATTTTTAAAAATCAATAATATATATATATATCCGCCTTGATTGTAACAAGTGGAATTGTAAAACCAGTGGAATTCATTTCCTAGAATTCCTCGGGAGTGAGTCCAGCTCCAGTTCAAAGCCGTGGGATTTGCTACTGAGTACACCTGGTCCAAGGGGTCACAAAGAGTCAGACACGACTAATCAACAACAACAAGCATGTCCATGATCAGTTTGCATGCAGACACAGTTCCTCACATACTTTTTTTGCAAGGCCCACAAAATCTTACAGTGGAGTAAACACTTCTGGGATCATGCTACGTTATCTGCTTTTGATTGCCTCTCTGCATTGGTAAAGGGATCCCTGACCATTAGGTCCAGTTGTGGCCGACTCTGGGGTTGCGGCGCTCATCCCACTTTATTGGCCGAGGGAGCCGGCGTACAGCTTCCGGGTCATGTGGCCAGCATGACTAAGCCACTTATGGCGAACCAGAACAGCGCACGAAAACACTGTTTTCCTTCCCGCTGGAGCCGTACCTATTTATCTACTTGCACTTTGATGTGCTTTCGAACTGCTAGGTTGGCAGGAGCAGGGACCGAGCAATGGGAGTTCACCCTGTTGCGGGGATTCGAACCGCCGACCTTCTGATCGGCAAGCCCTAGGCTCTGTGGTTTAACCCACAGCGCCACCCGCGTCCCTGCCTCTCTGCATAAGAGTACCCAAATATTTCCCCAGTGAATGGCCCTGAAGAGGCAGGCAACCTCTGGACAGGTCAAGCTTGCATGAGGGATGCTCTTTCAGAAACACCTCTAATCCCTGCTTCAATAAATCTAGCATGTCAGGGTTATGCCTTAGCTTGTTTTCATGGGCGTACTAGCTATCTAGATGTTTTTGTATCAGTAGTGGAATGTATTAACCAAGTAAATATATTAACCATTTTTGCACATGGAGGAACAATCCTGTCCTGTGAGCCCTCCCTTGCTACCTGAAGTGGAATATCTCTGACACGAGATGAGAGAACTTGGTATTGAATGCAGCCGGATCTCGCGTTTCCCAAGATGCAGCCCCCTGACCCACATGACTCTTGCTTGGGTAGCAAGGAAGGGTCACCTGGCCCTGTTCCTGTGCTGTGGTGGACTAAGCGGCTTTTCCCAGGCCTGTTCTCCTGGAACTGCCCCTGCCCCAGCCTCTCTCTCCTCTTTGTACTAAGGCAAAATGCCCTGGGGCAGGAATGGGTGAGAGGTTTGGGGGCTTGCTGCAGCAGAAAAGGGGGAGGGTGGAAGTGAATGGAGACTTTCCAGAAAAGGTGCACAAGTGCCACCTGGTGGTCAAAGATTCACAGCACTTCCAAGGTGGAAGGTGTTGTCTCCCAGGGACAGATGCTTTGGCTCAAAGTGATACTACAGCAACATTTCCTGGCTTTAAACCATCTAAAGAGTTGAGCCAGCTGTCACAATAGCACTGTAGGAAGTAGTTGCCAGGGACTGAGCCTGCTAAAGATTCCCAGCATTAATTGTTTAGCAGGCTACCTAGCAAGAGCCAGATATGCAAAAACAAGGCAGACTCCCACCAACAGAGATTGCGAAAAGGCCACCATAACAATGCAAATGAAATGGGAGGACATGAAATGGAACGCCCTCCCATCAGATGTCAAAGCGATAAACATCTACCTGACATTCAGAAGACATCTGAAGGCAGCCCTGTTCAGGGAAGTTTTTAATATGTGACATTTTAGTGTATCTTTCATCTTTGTTGGAAGCCGCCTAGAGTGGCTGGGGATACCCAGCCAGATGGGCGGGGTACAAATAATAAATAATAATAATAATAATAATTATTATTATTATTATTATTATTATTATTATTATTAGAATGAAAGGTGCTTGTCTACGTTTCTGGAAACCATTATGGGAGATATGCAGTGCAATCTTATGCATGTCTATTCAGAAGCAAATCCTGTTGTGTCTGATGGATATTACTCCTCAGTCTGGAAGGGTGGAGCTCAGTGGCTTTGCATGCAGATGGCCCCAGGTTCAATCTCTGGCACCGCCAGGTATAGCTTTGGGATTTCTATTGTCTGAAACCCCACAAGAACTGTTGCCAGTTAGTTCATCTACCTCAGTATTGTCTCTACACTAAGGGTCTGATTCAGTACAAAGCTGCTTAGGTTTTTAGGATTGTGGCCTTAATGCCACTTAGCATTTGCTGGCATTCAAATCATTTCACATGCCTCATCTCACCAGTCCTCACAAGAGTCCTGCAAGGTAGACCAATATTATTACCATCTCTATATTGGTCTATGTTTGCAGGGAAGGCTTAGAGAACTTGCATGAATTCTGACAAGTATGCTTGTTCAAGATAGCAGCAAACAGAATTGTGGCCTCTGTGCAACTCTAGGTGTGTTCGGTGGGGGAAGGGGACTTTACAACCTTCTATTTGGGAAAGAGCAAAGAGGTTTTAAATTGGCTCTGAACATGCTTGTGTTATAATGTAAATGGAATGGAAAAATTGTGCTTCTCCCCCTGAGAAAATAGGAAGGGGGAAGGAGCAGGACTTGCTGGGCTGGAGAAAACTAGGAAGAATACTGGCCGAAACACAGGGAATGTCAAACCAGAGAATCGCCTTGAGTTGAACACTCCATATTCCAGAGTCATTCTAGGACAGGGGGGGCTTAGTGACAGCAGGATGCTAAAGTGCTGTCCAAAATACTCCAGATATCTCCAAGGAGTTTCATAGCAACAAGGCACAGGGGGATTCTTGGCACCACCAGAAAAACCACAGTGGAGGAGAGTCGAAGGGCAGTAGAGGAGATGCCTTGTGCCATCGCCATTCCTTCCTTCTGATTGCAGAACCAAGTGGAGAATACCGAAAGGATGCCTCTTGTAACTGACTCCAATTGGCTGGTCTTGGGGGTTTGGTAAAAAAATGAAAGTGGATCCTAAAGCCTGCCTATTCCTGATCTCGTCCAGTAGTGCTGTCTTTGACTGGCAACAGCTTGTCAAGGTCTCAGGCAAGGATCCTTTAAAGCAGGCTTTGCCAGTCTGGTGCCCAGCTGGCTGGAGTTGATGGCAGTTTTAGTTCAAAACCTGGGGGAGGGGGACACCAGATCACCAAACTTCTACAGTGGTACCTCGGGTTAAATACACTTCAGGTTACATACGCTTCAGGTTACAGACTCCGCTAACCCAGAAATAGTACCTCGGGTTAAGAACTTTGCTTCCGGATGAGAACAAATCGTGCTGTGGTGGTGCCCCATTAGCTAAAGTGGTGCTTCAGGTTAAGAACAGTTTCAGGTTAAGAACAGACCTCCGGAACGAATTAAGTACTTAACCCGAGGTACTACTGTGCATGCAAAAGCCAGGGGTGTCTGCCATTGAGCTATGGGCTTCTCTTTTTCTGCTCGCCCACAGGGAGTGGTTTCCTCCCTCCTGCCTTATCTCCTGATATGAGCTATGACAAGGGCTAGCCAGGGTTTCCATTTGACTAGGATTTGCAACTTCAGTTAAACTTTGGCTTCAAATCTTGGTCAGATGAGTCGCCAAGTTGGGTGTGGTGGGTGTTGGCCTATGGCAGAATCAGCTCCTCCTCAGCCCTGGTTTAAGCATGACACCAGGTATATATATATATTTAAAACCCAGTAATTCGACAACCTACCTGGCTGGGACTGAGCACTTAGCATCTACAGAAACTTCTGCCAGGTTTTCAGCCCCAACCAGGTGCGTCGTCTCTGGTGACTGTGTGAGCAACAGGAGGACGCCAGGAATCCAGTCTGTGACATGTGGCTCTGGCACACTAGTTGTTTCTACATGTAGATGTTTCTGCTTTTAAATACAGCTGCATATTTAAACTGAGCTTCAATTGTTTGCTTTAAAAATGAATGGAGAAGTCTGCAAGGAGGGTATTTTTTTAAAGAGAGAAGCTGCTTAGCCCTCTTCATTATAACAATTTTCTTTCCACAAGACAGGATGTTCAACATGTTCAGAATTATATCCTACGGAGGTCGGCACATGAAAAATATTGTTCTGGTCATCCAAATGGATTTTTAGTTGAAAGCTGTGTTCAGAAGCCAGAAGGAACTTGGCCTGCTCACCTTCCTGGGAGGGAGGAACCCCCCTCCCCACAGATGGCCATTTTGGATTACCATAAACCTCCTGAGGAAGTCTTCAAAACACACACAGGCACTCAGGGCAGAAGTGGAGGATGGAAGAACAGGCAGATTTCAGCTGCCATTTCAAGCACCTGGGGAGTAAGCCCCAGATTACTCAACTCACCTTACTTTTGAGTATAATAGTATAGGATTGGGCTGAAAGGCTGCAATCCCTAAACACTTACCAGCCAGCAAGCCCCACCCCACTCAATCTACTCAGTGGGACTCGTCCTGAGTCAACATGCTGCACGAGTAGTACTGATCTCTCTCTCTTTCTCTCTCTCTCTCTGTGTTGTCTGTCTCTCTCTCTCCTGATAGCAAACATAGTTTTCAAAGCAGAGCAAGTTCAGATGGGGCTGCCTGTACTACAGCTTTCTGGCAGTGAAGGCTTCTGAAAGTAGGATCTGTGACAATTTAGAACAGTAGGGCACACCTTTACAGTAAAAGGGCACCTGCCAAGACTCTGCTGACTGGAGGAGGCCACGCAGGAACAGGATAGCAACACCCTAAAGTTACTCATTAAGCCGTTCCCTCCCACTACAGGCAAACCAGTGTGTCTCAAAGGAAGTGATTTGGAGGCTGACTGCCGTCTGCTTTGCCCATGACTAATGTCCCCGCAGTTGCCCAATCCCAGCCGGTAAAGGTGATCTCACTCCAGGGAGCCCTTCCTCATGCACACTCATTTAACATCCGTCCTTCCCTAAGCATTTTTCTGAATCAATCCAGGAAATTATTTCCTCTCTAGGCAAGTTGGCCTTCTAGATCAATCAGCACTGGATCTCCTTTTGCTGCTTTCTACAAAAAGAAACCCCACACCTAAAAGGTACAGGATGGGAAAAGATGGGGAAGGAGCTCTCACTTTCCTTTCAACATTTGCAAGCCAATGTGCCTGCTTTCTGAATTAAAGGCAAATGGCAAGAGTCTCCTTCTGAGAATCCAGTAGCATTTCTCAGCTCTCCCCAGCCTTCATCTGAGACAAGCCATTTCAAAATAGTCTGCATTCTTTTCCTTATAAGGAATATCTCCCCTGGATCTATATGCGGTTCCTTTGAACAAGTTAAATAAACCGGCTGGCTGGAATGCTGACTTCCATCTATAGAATGCCACATACGGGGGAAACACATCTGAAGCAGATTAGACGCAGCCTGTCTCTGAGACGAAGAGTCATTCTGTGGTTCTATGGCTGAAATTAAGTCAAACAGATTCCTGGGCACAAGACTTTCTTTTTTAATCCTACACAATGGACTGAGCAGAAATAAGAAAGAAGTTTGTCTTCCAACTTGCACTGGATCGTCTTCATTTAACACCGCACTTTTGCCCATTCTTTCTAAAACCACTTATGTATATGGAAGTTATGCTACCATTTTTCAAATGAGAGAAATATAAGTGACATCATCTGCTTGGGATGTGCATCACTCGCTCTAAACTTGGGAGGACGTCTTTACTTGGAAAGAATTTCCCTTGCACCGTAATGGACGGGGAGCTACAAATGTCTGAGAGTTACATGCATGGGACTATTTAATACTCATCAAGGGGTAGACAGGTGGGCGGAATGAGAGGCTGCAAAGGGTGCAGCTCTCACCCATACCATATAAAGTGCTGAGCTATATATAACCCCGATGCTTATTCTCTGGATCTATCTCCTGCAGACTGCAGACCCAGCAAGTATCACCTTCCGGGCTGAGTTCTCACAGCTGTAGTTTTCTTGACAAACCTTCTGACTTTCAAAACCAGAAGATGGCTTGGAAGTTAAGAATCATTGGCCTACCTGTACCCTCAAATCCTTAAGCACAGACATCTTTTGGTAACCTACTGGGTATCCATTATATGCATTGGAGCCTCAACTCAACAACCCTAATTATTTACACCCCTTCTCTGTTTTATGTATATCAATACACATTGACCCCCGAGAGACATCTTTCCCCTTTGGTTATGAAGCAGTAGCACTTCACACGCTTGGAGGTACCAAAAATGAACAAATGGTACCCATGCTCTTTGGTGATGGGGTGACTGTCATCATGCAAGGAAAATGGTCTGTTCCTGCCCATCCGCCCATGTCAAGAGATGTCTGGCCCTGAAGATGGACTTGGGTGGCCTTAGAGATGGCATAGGCTGTTGGCAGCCCAAATGTTAGTGGTGTGTGTGATGGTGGAAAGGGAAGGGTACTCACATCTGCAGCTTTTTTCTCTGCCACCTCCAACTTTTCCTGGGCATCTTTCAGGGACTCAGAATATTTGTCCAGTTCATCTTCAGTGCTCTTCAGCTTCTTTTGCAGAGACACCAGCTCATCCTCCAGCTGGTTGTGGCGTGGGGAAAGCAGGGAGGACGTGTGGGAGAAGGGGGTGCAGCAGGCAAGGTGATCGCGCACAGGAGAGGTGCAGGTGCAGAAGGACAGATGGACAGAGGAGGAGAGAAGGAGGAAAGAGGGAGAGAAGGAGAACCGTTAGCATTCTCTCAGCACGGTACCTTGGTGGCCTTCTCATCCGCAGCCAGCAGGCTCTCTTCCGCTTTGTGCTGCTCTTCCAGAACCCGGTCCCTCTCATCCTCAGAGGCCCGCAGTTGCTTTTCCAACTGCAGAATGTCCTCCTCCAACTAGCCACGCATGTTAGAGGCAAAAGAGGAGGAGACAGACAACACACTCAGATGCATTTGTGTCCAGGGACATTGCCCTGCCTTCAGCCACCCTCTTGGATTCCTCCCACCCACCCCGGAATTAGCGGGCACAATATTTTTAAAAGTCTCCATCACATGGGCAGACAAGACCAGAAGCAGGAGAAAAGGCATTAACCAAGTGGCATGTGAGATCTGAGCTGTGGACTCAGCCCCATCCACAGGCCAGTCAACACCCTGTGCTATAGTTATTGACTTAGAGGGTTTGGTTGTTCTTTTTATTTTTTAACCCCACTCTGGAGATCACTTTAAAAAAGTGGGGTGGGAGACAGTCCCTGATTTGAACTCTACCCCAATTCAGCTATACTTAGTCACTAGTAAATCTTGCTGAAACCAACAAAACAAGTTATTTGTGAGTAACTATTTTCAGTGGGGCTTAGTCATGACAAGCTTGAGCTGGCCTGGGCTGATTGATGGCAAGGACCCTCATGCCCACTTGGAAGTCAAGCAGAACGGAACGTTGGGGCTTCCTCCCACAGGGAGGTTGTGGGCTCAGTCCTCTAGGCATGCCTCCTCAGGATCAGGGCCCCTGAGCCCAATGGGCAGCCTCACCGCCTGGCCTTCTGCATCTTTTCTCAGAAGTAAAATCCCACCCCCATGGGATTTTACTTCTGGGAAAAGAGGCTTCTGGTCCTGCTGTAGGGCTTCTGCGCCTCTTATTGCAGTGAAACTAGTTTGACGCTCAGAAAGCTGGCAGGCTGGCCTGTGACTCCGTTTGTCAAAAAGTCCCAGGGCACACCCTGCTTCTCTTCCTCCACGACCTGGGAGCCGGAGCGGGGCCTGCTACTGTCGAGCCACCGTCCGGAAGTGTTCCCCTTCAGCCAAGTGCTTTCCTCAGGAGGAGGTGCGGGTCCCTTCTCTCCCGTGAGCCCAGCTTCTTCCAGGGGCAAAAAAGAAAGACACCCCCAACTTTGGGCAAATTTCCTCGACGGCCCACCGCGCGCCCTCTTTCTTACAAAGCACTCCAGAAACCCGGGAAGGCAGCCCGTCGGTCTGGAACCTCCTGGAGATCCACGGACCTTACTCCGGAGGAAACACGTCGAGAATCGGGAGGGTCGTTTGCTGGCGCGCCCCCCTCGCCTTCTCGGAGGGTGGTTCCCCACATTCCCCAGCCCCACTCCAAACTCCCTCCACTCCCCTGCGGGGCCCCGACGGGGCGTCCGCCCACCTGCTTGCTCCTGTCCTCGGCCGCCTTCTTGTCGGCTTCGGCTTGCTCGGCCCGGTCCAAGGCGTTCTCCTTGTCCAGTTTGAGCATCTGCATCTTCTTCTTGATGGCATCCATGGCGGCGGCGGCGGTGGTCGGGGGTCAGCGGCAAGAAGAAGAAGAACGTCCCGGTTCGAAGGCGGCGGCGGCGGCGGACCTGTGCGTCTGGCTGCTGCTGCGTCTGGAGCTGCCTTCCTGGAGGAGGCTGGGCTGCGCGGAGACGAAGGGCCGGGCTGAAGTGCGAGCGCCTCCCCAGTCGCGCCGGGCAGATAAGTACCGCCGTCCCCGGGGGCCGAGTGCATTCCTGGAGACATCCAATACTTTTTTGGGAAAGGGCTCGCGCCGCCCTTCCTCCGCCCGCCCGCCTCCCCAGCCCTCCTCCTCTCCTTCTCCGCATCCTTTTCTCTTCTCCCTGCCATTTGATCCCAGAGATGCCTATATAAGGGCAAAGAGGGACGGGGCGAGACGGCAGGAGCCGCCGCTGCTGCTGCCGGGGAGCCTCCGTCCAACCTCGCGGCCCGACGGCGCTTCTGCTTCTTCCCCCAAGACGCGGCCCAGGATGGCCCTCAGCAGCCTGGACGGCTTTCCCAGGAGGCGAGGGAAGACCACCACGCCTTGGACGGCCGTTGGGCTCTGCCTGGCCCCTTGCTGCCTTCCACCTCCGCCGTCGGAAGCGGGAGATTCCTCCGAGCGCAAGTGGCCAGCGCGCCCTGCGCCTTCCCGTCCTTTGGGGCATCTTGTGAGAAGAGGGTGATGGAAACGATGGACGCCCCCCTCCCAGGCTCTTTTTACCTTTATACAGTTCAGGGGGAAGCGGGTTCAAAGGCAGATTCAAGCCATTAAGCTCTCCAACTCCCTTGGATTAATTGATTGTATTTCCTAGATGCTTTTCATTCAAATGAATCCCAAAGTGGTTTGCAAACAATAAAGAATACAGCATAACAGAACCTCTCAAGTACAGCATAAACCATATAAAATAATTAACAAATCATCAGTGAAACAATTACAATCTCTTTATAAAATTCTTTACTGATAACCCTGAAGAAGGCAGCCACCGAAATCAAAGCTTGAAGTTTGGCAAACTCAAATAGACTGATTGGTCCTGGAGTGGGGAGGGAGGCAAGCTGGGATTTTGCCTTCCCCACCCTTTTGTAATTGTTATGTACTGGAAATCAATAAAATTATACTTATAATAAAATTTTGAAAAACCAGTTAATAGCTATGGAACACTATTAACAAAGCAGCAATGAAAAACAAGCTAAGCATCACAATTACAACAAAAGTCATTATATATGGCATTTATAACCTATAAAACATGAATCTTTGGGCCGCTCCTCCCTCAGCCTGATCTACCTCATCTTGGGAGGGTGGCACTGAAGGTAAGAGAGCTGGGCTCTATAGAGGAAGGGAAGGCAATTTCTTTTTTTGAGGGTTGCACTCCCTTGGGCATAACCTTCCACAGGCTGCATGCCTATGGTGGGCGAAGCCAGGGACAAAAATGTTCTGGATTAACGGATCTGGAATCAGGACAACCTGGCTTTGATGTCCACCATGGCTACTACCTCTGGTAAGAATGCCTAGGCTTGACCCGGCTATAGAGTTCTGCAGCTTGCCACAACAGCAGCAAGAATACTCATCGCAAAGTACTGGAAGACACAAGATCTACCCACCCTGGAAGAATGGCAGATGAAAGTAATAGACTATATGGAATTGACGGAAATGACTGGCAGAATCCGGGACCAGGGAGAAGAGTCGGTGGAAGAAGACTGGAAGAAATTTAAAGACTATTTGAAGAAATATTGTAAAATTAATGAATGTTAAAATGATGTCAGATTGAAACGAAGTGGTTTTAGCAACAAGGTTAAAATGAATATGTAAAAATAGATTGATAACAGATGAAAATATAAAGTTACAATGTGTTAAGATATAGGATTAAGATTAAAACAAAGAGGGAAAGGATTTGCTGAACTAAATATGTGAACTGGAATACAAAAAAGGGAGGTGTGAGGAGGTCAGGGAAATAAGTAAATGAAATATAAGGTATGAAAAGATGGATTTGTTCTTAACTCTTTTTTCTTTTCTTTTTTCTTTTTTTCCTTTTGTATTTTGTAATTTTTTCCTTGTATTTTTGTATCTTTTTTATTTCTCCTTTCTCCTTATTTTTTTGTTACTTACTTTGTAACTCTTTTCTTTCTGTAAAACCTTAATAAATATATCTTTTTAAAAAAATAGAGTTCTGCAGCTGGACGCCTCTCTTGCATGCCGCAGCCTCTCTCTGCCCCTGGGTCACTCAAGCCTCACCTGGGGATGGAGCTGCAGCCGGGCGGGCACATGCTGCAGCCCAGGCAAGTGGGCAGCAGTGTTGCTGCCTACTCTCCTCTGCACCCCCGGGTCAGGCTTGACCCAGGAATGGAGCTGCGGCTGGTGGCGTTTGTCTCTGCAGCTCCCTCACACGCCAGATCCAGGCTCTGAGGAGGGAGCCTGTTGTGGTGGCCCCTGGACCATGCCCTCCCCAGCCCTCCCCCCACGCCGCACCACTGGGCCAACCAGATGTCTGTGGCGGGAAACATGCAAGCAGAACTGAGCACAAGAGGCCTCTCTCCTTCTGCAGTTTCCAGCAACTGGTGTGCAGAAGCACAGAAAGTGTGTGGGTGATGAGATGTACATAAAAATCCAGGCAAAATGAGGAAGCAGAAAAAAGGAGCCCTGATGGGATGGAAGAGTGGGCAACTTCAGAAGGCATTTGAGGACCACATCAGGTGCAACCCTGGGTCTCAGGTTTTCCCTCTTGTGCTGTAAGAGAAATGCAAGATCTAATTGTACTAAAAGAAACACAATAAAATCAAGCAATAACATGTTTTAAAACTTAGATGGACAACCAGTTTAAAACCCATCCATTGCTTGAATTGAAACAAATGTACCGTACACACAACTCAAATGCTACTTACAATTTTTTCAGACAATGCTATAGTGGAAAGGCCATGTTACAAATTTCTGTTTCCCCCTCCCCACATTTCCTTGTTGCAATAACATGCCAGAGACAAAACAGTCAAAGAAAGAAAGAGACCAAGTGTGCTCTCTTAACTTGCTGCCTTGCTGATTAATCAACCCCAGAATTCATTGGTTAACCTCCAGAGTAAAGTTTATTGCCCTGTTTTAAGATATGGGAGAGGATTTGGATTAGTCAGTCTTCCTTTGCTGCAGGAAACTGAGGTCCCAACCCCACAATCTTTCTCTCTCCCCCACCCCAGTGACAGTTCTCAGTCTTCGAACATAGAACTACATGACAGACCTTTCTGTAGAAGTAGAGCATTTGCTCTGCATGCAGAAGGTTCAATCTTGCCATCTCCATGTTGGGCTCATGAAAAGCTCCTGTCTGAGCCAGTGCAGAATCTATATGGATTAATGGTCTAACTCTGTATAGAGGAGAATGTTTCTAAGCATGCACAGATGTTCCCCCATACATATTCAGATGGGGAAGGCTTCTGAGGCTTTCTGCCGGCTTTGTTTATGAGTTATTTAAATGGTTTTATTGATATACTGTACACTGTTTTGTGTGTTTTGCCTTTTACACCTTTAGCCTTTTTGAAGTAAGCAAATTAATGCTATTATTATTATGCCTGATCCGATTGCTTCTTATAAGTCCTGTGGGCAGGGCAGGGGCTATACTATGATCCATCACACTCTGTTCCAGATAAATACAAAAATGCTAGCAGTAAGATGAACTTCACATTAATCAAGAAGAGAATATCCCTGAGCATGCGTAAAAAAATAATTCCCCTTGCACTGCAGTAAGACAGGAGGAAGAGAGTTCAGAACAAAGGGGATGACTTCTGAGTCAAAGCAGCTTCATGCCAGCAACTAAACACCCTGTGGGGATATTCTAACCTGCACTATCAACTGTCCATGCAAAACAAGCTGCTGATCACTATTCCAAATTAATAATGTTTGCAGAGTGTTGCCAGTGCCCTAAAGGCAGCTTTGCATGTCACAGCCAAGTTTGCCCTTATCATAGAACTGTATCCAGTCCCAGGGTCCTCAGAGACTGTGCCTGGACTATGTAGTTCAAAGTTTGCAAACACTCTGCTGTGTTCACACCAGAGTTCACACGACCTTTTTAGGGGGAGCTGAAATCCTTGAGGACATTAAAAGTCCATTTGTTTATTTAAGTGTTTTTAGGTCTCTCAAGGTAAATACCCCACAAGGCAGCTGACAATTACTTAAAATACAAAACTACAAAAACAGATGCTTATAAAAACAAAACAATAAAACATCACAAATGAACAGAAGATAAACCTTTTCATAAAGTCTGGCTAAAAGATGAAAACTAGCTTCAAGGGTAGCATCACAACTGAGGGTCTGATTGGCTCATGAAACCCCTTTTCTGCTTTTCACTCACAGGCCAGGCAGGGGAAGAATATTTTCGTAACTGCAGCAGCCCTGGTAGATCAGATTTTGGCATGTCATTACATTTCTAATGGGAACAACACATGTGGGAACTGAATGAGGAATGACGTCGGCAGAGGTTAGGTTCGGGGAGGTATAAAAATATTTAGCTTTGAGCTACACAAGCCTGCACTTTCCCCTTTCCCACTGCCCCAATGCTGACAATTTGTTTAAAATGACATTAATAAAAACCCACATTCATTTGTGTTGTCCATGAGGCAGGGCACCCCACACATTGGAAGCCGAGGGAGTGCTCCATTTTTCAGAGTTAAAACGGGATCTTTTTGGAATCGTGCTCACCCCTGAAAATGTTTATTCTAAGAGAAAGTATGATCCCTCTTGAAAGGAACTTGATGCCCTCTTATACTCCACAAGTCACTGACCTGATCAGAAGGACATGGGGCCCAGATCATTGACTTACACAGGGATACAATGGGCAAACTCTTCTGAGAACAGATAATCTGGCTGCATGTCTACACAAGCAGCAATCCTGATGGAGTAGGATAACTGGATGCAAGCACAGCCTGGCTGGAATAACAGAATCATAAAATCATAGAATTGTAGAGTTGGAAGGGAACCCAAGGATTGCCTAGTTCAACCCCCTGCAATGCAGGAATAATACTCTCAGTGCATAAGAGTACCCAAATATTTCCCCAGTGCATGGCCCTGAAGAGGCAGGCAACCTCTTCCACAAACACCTCAGATCCCTGCAGCAATAAATCTAGCATGTCAGGGTTATTGCCTCACCCTTTTTTCATGGGTGTACTACCTATCTAGATGCAAGGATTTAGTTACTTGTTTTTGTATCAGTAGTGGAATGTATTAAGCAAGCAAATATATTAACCATTTTTGCACATGGAGAAACAATCCTGTCCCGTGAGCCCTCCCTTGCTACCTGAAGTGGAATAGCTCTGACACAAGATGAGAGAACTTGGTATTGAATGCAGCAGGATCTCGCATTTCCCAAGATGCAGCCCGCTGACCCACAAGACTCTTGCTTGGGGAGACATGGGTGCCCAGCAAGGAAGAGTCACTTGGCCTTGTTGTTCCTGTGCTGTGGTGGGCCACAGGAAGCGGCTTGGTCCCAGGACTCTTCCCCTAGAACTTCGGCCTGGGAATCCCTGGGTGCCTCAAAGGAACCTGCCTTACCCTGTGCCAGATTCTTTGTCCATCTAGCTGGGTATTGCCTCCTCTGACTGGCAGCGGCTCTTCAGGGTGATTGTGGGCACAGATCCATCACTTCCATCACTCACTGCTACCAGATTTTTCCTTCTTTTTCAAACTGTAGGCACATCACACAGAGCTGCAGTGAGCAGCCTTCTCTGGGGTGGGCAGCTTGGGGTCGCAAAATATTTCAGGCCTCCCAATTTTCAACCCAAGCAATGGAGCGTCTTGCTCAACTGCAGGCCTGAAGCATGTTAGGGGCCAGCAGTTAGAGTGACTGAGTGTATAATTTAGAGACATTCCCTTAAATGGGATGGGAATCAGGAATATGTAATTTGTGGACATGGCCTAAAGGCATGTAGGCCTGTCAGAGCACAGCAAGGCATAAAAGACGGTGGCATAAATTGGAGGGAAGTATGCAGGCTGAAATCGTTTCTCTGCTCCCCCCACTTCCTGCTGCCTACATTCTTGGATGTACATCATACAACATGATGTCCAATGGAGAATAAATACAGTATCGATGGCAGCACTGGGGGGTCCTCCAGAGGTGCTGAAGCCAAGCAGCTGCCCAGCAGTACCATCCCCAGGTGCCCGTTTGGAACACCTGCCTCTGACATTTGATCTCTGGGTCTCACTTGGTTGAAAAAGCTACAACAATTTCTCTTCTTCTCCCTGTACTTTGCCTATGGACATACCTTCCAGAAGTCCACCATTTATTTGCTAGTCCTTAAGGTAGCACTAGACTTTTTAAGGGCTGCTCCACATGCCCTGTTTATTGTTAATGACACTGGTGGCGTTGTGGTATAAACCACAGAGCCTTGGGCTTGCCGATCAGAAGGTCGGTGGTTCGAATCGGTCCCAGCTCCTGCCAACCTAGCAGTTCAAAAGCACGTCAAAGTGCAAATAGATAAATAGGTACCGCTTCGGCGGGAAGGTAAATGGCGTTTCTGTGCGCTGCTCTGGTTCATCAGAAGTGTCTTAGTCATGCTGGCCACATGACCCGGAAAAACTGTCTGCGGACAAACGTTGGCTCCCTCGGCCTGTAAAGCGAGATGAGCGCCGCAACCCCAGAGTCGTTCGTGACTGGACTTAACTGTCAGGGGTCCTTTACCTTTACTTTTATGATGATTTGTGCTCATGATGTTATCTGGATGGTCATGCATGATTTCACTTTCCTCACTATTTGTGCATCCCAAAGCTTTGGGGTATTCATACTGCTTCATTTCCAACCATTGCCTGCCTTGTAATTTCTTGATGAAGCCCTGTGACTTTTAATGCCCAAATGTTCTAGGTTTGTTTTCGCTGTGCTGGAGCCCCTGCAGACAGTGTGGTGGTGTTGGGGAAGCATCACAGAACCATTAAAAAAGCAGAATAAATCCACTATTAATGCACCATTGTTTTTTCAAGAGCATGTGGACTGGGACTGATGACAGTTGTATTCCTGTCAGTCAATCTCACAGTTCAAAGCTGGAGCTAGCTCACTCAGGTCTTACTGCATGAAACCGGTTGCTGTGACTAAAAGTCCTGGCCTCCCCACAGCCGTGTTTGTTTCCGCTTCTCCAGGGCTTCTTCCAAGCAGTCAGAGACTGTGCCTGCATGAAGCTTGTCTTTGCTGCTCCTGTTTCATACAGCTCCTGGTTCTAGGAGTCAGAGGGGCTGTCGCAGCAGTGGGGGGGACGGGACACAACAACACCTGTGACTCTTCACCCACCTGACTCATCTCAGCCTCTTGACCTCCCTCCTCCCACTTGCCTGCTTCAGCTTCTGTCTCTGTTTCTTGGCTTCTCTCCATCACAGACCCTCCCTGCTCACTAAGCCCTGTTTACCCCTTCAGCTTCCGACACCTCCTCTCCCCAGTCTTTCCCCTCTTCTCCCTGAAGCCATTCATTGTTGTCCCACCACCACTCCTCTGAGTCTTCTTCTCTTGGTGGTTCCCCAGTAGGCACATCCCACCATTCCTCCGCATCCAACCAGTCCATACCATAGTCCAATAACATCTGGAAGTCACCTCATTGATGCAGAAAGCTGGCCTAGGTTATCAGCAATGGCAACAACATTCATTTCATTTTGAAATGTAGAGGTGGCTCCTTTGTTCAGCTGTTGGCTGACACAAAAAGCTCCATGTAACATCTAGGTTAGATTACTGCAGTGAACTCTTATGTGGGGCTGCCCTTGAGGTTGGTCTGGAAGTTGCAGCTAGTGCAAAATGGGTCAGCCTGACTGATCACTGGGGCAGGATAATCACCACCATGTTACACTGCTGTTGAAAGAATTACCAATTAGCTACTGAGCTAAGTTCAAAGTTCTGGTTCTGGTATACAAAACCCAATGCAGCCTGAGATGATACCAAAAAATGCTGCATACACTCTAATGTTTTTCCAATGAAAATAGGAATGTCCTGTTCCATCACCATCATTTTATTATTTATACCCTGCCCACCTCACTGGGTTGCCCCAGTCACTCTGGGCGGCTTCCAACATATATAAAAACATAATAAAACATCACACATTAAATTACTTCCCCTGTACAGGTGTCCTCTAAAGGTTGTATAGTTACTCATCTCCTTGGTTTATGGAGTCACATAACTCCATACATCTGGAATTTCCCAGACATAGCCGGTATTCAGCAATGGTAAACAGCGTCCAGATGAAAATCACTGAAATGTCCGGGAAAATCCAGAAAGCCCATGTCGGAAGTGTAGCTTTTAGCGAATTTAATTAAAAATAGCTCAAAATATCTCTCTTTAAAAAAAACAAAACATTTTGCAAGAAAAGCTCAACAACTTTGGGCAAAATTTTAAAAAGCTCAACAATGTCTGCATACGGATTTTTCACTACCACACGCTCCAACATTTCTCTGATGAAAACAGAGACATCTGAAGGAAAAGCAGGACATTCTGGGATCAAATCAGAAACCAGGATGGCTTCTAAAAATCTGGGACTGTCCCTGGAAAATAGTGACACTTGAGGTTCTGATATCGTCTCAGCTCTCATACACCCAGTTGATCAAATGTCATCTGTTTGTCACAGCAGTCAGGCCTTTAGTGTTGTGGCAGCTGCCCTCTGGAATTCCTTCCCCTTGGATATTAGACAGGTGCCATTTCTGCTGTCTTTTCAGTGCCTGCTGAGAGTCTTCTTCTTCCAACAAGCCTTTTAAGTCGAGATTTATTTCCAGTCTGCATCTACACTGGAACTGTTTTTAAGATGCTTTTAGAACTTTTAAATTGTTTTTATCGCTTTGGGAGGAAGGGTGGGATATAAAATTTTTTAAAAGGAAAGGTTGCATATTACATCCTGCCTGAGCCTGGATGACTAAAACAGAGGAAGGATCTTCTATTGCCTCTGGGCAAAAGGGAACATCTTTCAGGCAGCATCCTGTCTGACTGCTTACAAGGAGGGACTGACAAACCTCTCATTCAGTTCCTCTTTGGAGAGAGGATGTTGAATGTGGTTTGGGAGCCCCAGGCATGGGGGGAAGTCTGGAGAACCAGTCTGGGTACAGAAATCTTTCTTTCCCTGTAGGAAGATAGAATGTTGCCAACCCTAAATGCTTTAGCAAGCATTGAAATCTGTGAATGAGGATTTTCTTGTTTACAGTGAGAGTTTGCTTCTCCCAGGGAGCTGAATATCTGGCAATTTAACTTGTTCCTCTAGTTATGTGTACAGGAACGTAAAACAAAAACACAACATGCTTGCACAGATTCTTCAAAAGACCCAGCAGGGAAATTTCATCAGGTCTGCAGAGTATAAGGACCGTATGGGACAATTGCAGCCCCCACCAATTATTTGTGATTCCACCCTGGGAAATTCCAAACACCCACCGCTTGGGGCCTCTTTCCCCACCTTATCTGTGGCCTGCACAGACCTGCCAATTAAGGGGGTGGGGAAAGGAGGGTGCCTTGCACTGTGCTCGGAATAGCTCCTACTCTCCTTGTGCACCTCACAGATGTGCAAGGAAGTCACTTTGACCAGCCGCTTGTGGCCAAGTATCCCCACTGCCCACACAGCAGCCTCAGAGGATAGTTGCTAGGAGGGTGAAAGCCTTGGGAGGTAAGAAGGGGGAGGGGAGGAGAGAGAGATTCAGACCAATGCCAGTCCCCAAAGTCCCCCCAAAGCAAGGCCTGCCTGATTTTGCTACCCTGGGACTGCCAGGGCAGGACTTTAGGAAAGAGGTTCAGGACCCCACTCAGGAAGATGAGCAGGAAGGGTCACAAAGCAAGATTGGCTCACAACATTTCAAAAGTAGGCAAAATCATACATACAGTCAAAAGAGGCTGAAGGCCCCTATCCACGTAAGGCTGTGAAGTCCAGAGTAAAATGACATGGCTGCACCGCTGACTGGAGAAGGAGACTTCTCCTCCCTTCAGAAGCAATTTGCACACAATGTGTTTGTATGCGCAAAGGTATGTGCAGGTTGTTCACACCTTATGCTCAGGTGCTGGGGGATGCAATGTTGGAGGCAGGGCTAGTCTATGAAGGGGAGGGGACCATATTGCTCTCCAGGGTCGAAGCTTTTAGCAACCAGTCCAGTTGTCTAAAGTCAAAGCTGCCAGCTTGTGCCGCCTGGAAGAAGAATGAGGGACACACTAGTTGCATCACTGCATTTAACACGCAGGGCACTGCTGACTGCCTCACAGGCTTCTGTTTTTTTTAAATAAATATTTATTAAAGATTTTTATAAGAAAAAAGCATAAATAACAAACAACAATGCTTAAGTCATACACAAAATTCCATAACTCATTTGGACTTCCTCACGTCTCCCGCTCCCACTTACATTGTTAAAAAGTTTTTCCAAGCAAATTATCATCTTGTTTTCAATCTTATATCCACTCATTTAAATATGATCAAATAGTTCTCCCAAAGGATTTGTCTTTTCCTTAATCTCACTTATCATCTAATTTCAATCTAGTTTAGTGGTGGCCAATTATTTATGATCAAGCATCCTTCTTAACATTCAATCAAATTACAATATTTTTGTAAATAAGTTTTAAATTTCTTCCAATCTTCTTCCATCCTTTCTTCTCCCAGGTCTCGGATTCTGCCGGTCATCTCTGCCAGTTGCATATAGTCTATCAGCTGCATCTGCCATTCTTCCAGTGTGGGTAGATCTTGAGTCTTCCAGTTCTTGGCAATGCCTCACAGGCTTCTGGAAAAGAGCAGTCTTTCTGAGCAACCTCGAGGCAATTGTTCTGCCTGCCTAGGAAATGCTGACTGGAAGAAGGGTGAAATGACCCAGAGAAACATTTGTATGTTATGTAGGTGGAAAGGAACTGCTGTGTGGTTGTGCAACAGAAGAAAAAGGAGTTGGTGGAAAGGAAATATATTGCAATCCCTCCCCCCATTTTGTTTTTCAGTTAAAAACACACACCAAACCCCAGGTCCCAACAGGGTTAGAGAGCAATGGGATAGGTGCAGGGTAGCTGTGTGTCCTGTAATGAGCACTGTGAGGGTTTGTAGGAGCCGGGCCCTGGCGGGCGGATCTTATGTGAATCAGGTGCAGGCCGGCAAGCCCAGTCAGGTGATGAGATGTGCTGCAGCTGGAGGCAAGTGCAAGAGGACTATATAAGGCCTGCATCTTAGCCTGGGTCTTTGCCACAGCAATGTAGTCTCCTGCCAACTGGCATCATCATCATATTATTATTATTATTATTGTGCAAAATTCACACACACTTTTTACAAACCAATTTGCCCTAATATAAAGCATTTTATATGTTAGATTTACAAATATGGATGAATTTTTACGCACCCTTTCTTTCACTATATGCATTTTCCCACATAAATAACTGCATTGCAAAATTCAGAGGTATGAATTCTGATTATTCACATTTTGTTTTGTAAAGTGTGAATTGGGTTAGATTCACCTTTCAGTTCAAACCAAAACAAATTTCTCCCCAATTCCTTGTGCCTCCTAAAGACCTTCCTTTTTGAATAAATATTTTAAGTAGAGATATTTATCTCCATCTGCATCTGTAGAGAAACTATTTTAAATGTTTTTATATATGGAATTATTTTTACGATTTCTTAATTGTTTTTATACATGGAACTGTTTTTAATTCTTTTTATGGTGAAGGGCATATAATAAATTGTAAAATAATAATAATAATAATAATAATAATAATAATAATAATAATAATACCAGAAGACAGGAGAGCAGGAGTGGCCTTGAAGTCACCCCCTGGTCAGCAGACTGAGCAAGCACACAGGTTGTCGTGACACAATCTCCCCCAGGATAGCAATATGCCTCTTATTTCATTTTCTATTTAATGGTTATAGGAATTGTTCCTCAGTTCTCACCATTACACATAAATTAGCACCTGCAAATTTTGTGCAAGTTAGTGTCCGCCCTTGCTGGGCGTGGGAGGAGTGAGAAAGACATGCAGGCCGGCTGACCCATGTCGGGTACAAGCCACAGGGAAGTTCTTCTGCAGAGTCCTCATGGGAATGATTCAGATAGGGAGGCTCTGCAAGTCCAATGGACTGGATCCCATGTATGTGAACCACTGCTTATGAAAGTTAGTGTTTGGATAGCCTGGCTAAGGCACCAAAATGTTCTGAGCTGACCCTCAGGAAAAGAATACAACTGAGCTGCTTTCTAAGGAGAAAGTCATGGTCCGTTTCACTGGATTGTGAGCATTTTGTCTTCAGAAACCCAGGAAGAGCCTGGCTGCTGGTTCAGACCTGAGGCCCACCTGGCCCAACATCCTGAGGCCTAAGGGAACCACACAAGCAGTACTTGCCCTACTTGTGACTCCTAGGCAAGCAACCGAGGTTCCTGTAGGACTCGCAATACACTTAGTGAGTGAAGCAGCAGTTTCTCCCATGCGTGGCTGTCCTCACCCTCCTCCTCCTCCTCCTCTTTTAAATGGAGTCATCCTGTTGACTGCATCGGTAGGACTGGTTTCACCAGTTCTGGGGTAAACTGTTTTTCAACTGAGTAAGCATTTATGTAGGCTGGTTAAAGGGAGTTTATGTGTGAGGGACTATTATTTTCCAATGCAATATCTGATTGCAGTCCTTTGCTGCAAAGTACATGGCACTTAAAAGTCAATACTGGTTTGTTTTGGGGCATAGAAAGAAATATGTAGCTTAAATAAAATGGATATGCAAAATCCATCCCATGAGTCTTGGGATCGGGAGAACAACCTCTCTCTTATTCTTTTGCCTTATGGAACTAGGATTTACTTTTCTGGGTCAGAGCCTACAATGGAGTTCTGAGGGTCCAATATCAAATCTTGTCACATCCCCCCTGACTGTACAGATATAAAATTCCTAATGTGGCAACGGCTCACACCCTCCCTCATCTCTGTATTGCCTTCTGTCTCGCTTTAGATTCCCTCATCATCATCTCTCTTCTCTTTCTGGAGCCAAGAGGCCTTGCCCACTTTCCTCTTCTTCATCCACTCTTTTAACCATTATTATTATTATTATTATTATTATTATTATTATTATTACAATTAATTTATCAACTGCCTTCTAAACCACCATCTCAAGGAGATTGGCACATAAGATGATTAAAAGCATTTCAAAAACACAAAAACAAAAAAATTTAAAACAAGACTAAAAACCTAAGAAGCCGGCACTCGTGGCGAAAGACCCATTCGTCCAACTTGGCAGGTCTGTTGGAGCAAAAATGTCTCCAACTGTTTCTGGAAAGTTCAGAGAGTGGGTGCCTGTCAACAGGGATGCTATTCCACAGAACAGGAGCAGCCACGCTAAAGCCTTGCTCTGAATTATTGCAAAAAGGTATTTTGAGGTTTTTGGGACTTGCAGGAGAAACTCTCCTGCAGACAGCAGCAGTCTATTGGGCTCACAGCTCCCTTGACCAAACACATTCTTTCTGTGGCACCCCTGTGGGGCTCAGGAGCCCAGTTATGTCACCCCTTGCCTGCCAAGCTGGCAGCCTCTCAGCCTCTTTTTTGAACCCCCTCTCTTGTGGAGGGTTCCCTCAGCCTCCTCTCCTTGAGAGTCCTCTGGGCAGCTGCTGAACTCTCCTCCCCCCGCTGCCCGAAGAGAGGTGCCTCCTCACAATCCCCCACAATGCCCCAATCCTTAGTGGCCTGACGGAGACTGGCCCAAAGTGAACGTGAGGCCAGCACCTTACCTTGGGGGGCAACAGCAGGTGCTCTCATTTATTTTATGCACAAAGTAGGATATCAATATTGAACTAAGCACTATCATCCCCAGGCCCCCTCCCCCACCCCTTCAAACAGAATCAGCCCCTGATCTCAACAAGCAACAACAAGGCAAATTGAAGGCGTGTGGCTGGCTCTCCAGGGATCTGCTTCTCAGGAGCATCTTGGCGCCCGCCTTTGGGAACAGAACACTGGGCTAGATGCACATTTGGTCTGATCCAGCAAAGGCTGTTCTTGTGTTCTATATGTGGCAGAACTTGAAACTGATCTCAGGGGCCCTGATGCCTTGTTCCCGGCTCGTGCCTCCAAAGCAGCTTTCCGAATCACTGAGGAATGTCACAGCTGCACACTTTAAGAGGTCTCTGTGTCACTGTCATAAGCAACTCCAACTGCTTCTTTTAAGGATTACTAAGAAGAGTGTGGCTCTGAAAAACAAAGAATGGAATGGGCAAATGTGTCTGACCCAGCCTTGTCGTTTCAGACCAAAGTGGCTGGCCCTGTTAGCCAAGGAGCCCATCTTCCCATCAAACTGTCATTCAAGAAGGCATCTCCTTGCTTGCCTGCTGAGTCCCTTAAGGGCGAGAGTATTTATAGAGCACCCTGCTGCACCTGCCTGGGTCTGTAACTCAAGAGACTGAGCTCAGATACCAAGGCAAATGCTGGGAGCGAGACATTGTGAGCTAATGCCTTGAAATATCGTGTAGGAGGAAGGCGCTTCTTCATCTTTCATTCTAAGGAGGGACCAAACCAGGCCTTTTACTCACTAGGTAATACTATGGACTTTCCCTTCAACAGGCTCTTTACCATGAGGCTGAAGTTGTTTACTACTTCCGTGTGTGCGCGCGCCATGTTTGACAGTTTCTGGCTCCCAAGGAAAGCCTAGCATCAGATGCAATTCTGTGCCATCTTATAAACAACATTCTCCTGTAGTTTCTGTGGGTGTCTCATAACCACCACCTCTAATAGAACACATGTCTACAAGACTGAGGGCAGAAATACAGGGTGTGAAAAGACTGAAATGGCCTCCAACAGCTGGTATTCAGCAACATTAGTGCCTCTGTTTGTGGAGGTGGAGCCTAGCCATTGTGATAGCCTTATCCTCCATTAAATTATGTAATCCTCTTTTAAAGCCATCCAAGTTGGTGGCCATCATTGGGAGTGAGTTCCATAGTTTAACTATGGGCTGTGTGAATAAGTACTTCCAACAGGGAATCTTCCAACAGGGAGGGAGAAAAGCTTCTCTCCCTCATCATTGTCACCACACTAATGGTGCCGTAGTAAAACTGGAAGCGTAGGAGCTCATCATGGCAGGCCCCATTGCCATGCCCTCAGGGAGAGGCCAAATGCAAGCATCTCTGTTGATCCTTTAGTACACAACAATTCTCCCTAAGAGCAGCACTGCATAGCATAACACCCAGTTTATTAGGAACCAGTAGGACTGTGATCGTATGCATCTCTTCCTGGAAGTAAGCATTATTGAACACATTGATGCTTAGTTCTGACTGCAAAGGTTCAGCTTGAAAAACACACTGAGCCTTAACAAAAGACCTTCGGATAGCTAAAATGCAAATGTTAGCCTTGGATTTGAAATGGAAAACTTCTTGTAATGAAGCATGACTACTTTCACTGCTCAGCTGAAACAGGAATTCCATCAAAGAAAAGGAAGTATGTATCCAGCCCCTACTTAATCTCTGAATTTGTCTGCAAACACACCATACATTCAAAGTACATTTCCCCCAAGAATCCTGGGAAATGTAATTTGCTCCTCACAGAGCAACAATTACCAGCATCCTTGACAAACTATAGTTCTCAGGATGCATTTCATTCACTTGAAAGATAATTGATTTTCAGGATTTTGTCTGGGCAGTTGTGGCATTGGTTGGTCAAGTAGCAGTCACTTAGTATTCCTTCTTACAGAGCGTACAACAGACCTAATAACAATGATGATGTATTCTGCATACTATGCCTATAGTGTACTTATTTTAAGTGGAAAGAATGGCTTCCAGATTAGTGTTTCTGAGTAATGGAGTATCTGTCTTTTTCTTTTCTTTTTTCTTTTTACATTCTGCTGTCTCCTCAGTAATGTTCTAACAATGGCTATCAAAATAGCAGCTAGCAGCATCCCAGGGAGTGGGGATGCAGTTCACAAGCTCGGTCTTCATGTGTCAAAATGTTTACCTGTCCCCCAGCCCTCTAGGGAACTGTGGGAATCGCTAATCAAGTAAAATTGAAAGTTGGCCCAGAGAGGGCAGAGCTCCAGAATAGCTGGATAACAGGACAACGGCCAGAGAGGAGCTCCTGTTTCATCACCATCTATTTTGGCACTTGCTAGACAATTGACAGAGCAGACAATGGGCTTTATTGCACGCTAGACATTGGTCAGAGTTATTCTGAGGACCGGTTCAAACAGCCGTATTGTTTTCTTAGCCCATGAATGGAACTCACCTGAGTTGACTTTCTGCCAGTGTTGGGCTATGCAGTGTTGGCTCATCTAGATCAGTAGTTTCAACACTGACTGGCAGTAGCTCTCCAGGGCTTCAGACAGGAGTTTGTTCCAGAGCCAGGGTATTGACCCTGAGACCTTTTGCATGCAAATCATGGGCTCTGCCCACAGACCTACAGCCCCTGGTAGGTAACTGACTAGGCAGGATAAGAATCAGAGTTTGGCAGAATGTTAAGACTCTCAGCTTATCCACACCTCTGTTTGTCTTGCTGGGGAAGCCTGATTTCAGCGCTGAATCTGAGGAAACAGCAATCAGGTTGATGGCTGCTTGTTCTGATTTACTGCCAAAGAGTGGGTTTTCTGGGGGAAAGCAGTAGGGCAGAGGTCCCCAAACTAAGGCCCGCTGGCCAGATAAGGCCTGAGGGACTTGTTTATCTGGCCCGCAGCGACCCCCACTGCCCGCTGCCGCTGCCTGCTATTACTGGCGCTGCGCTGCACGGCTGTCCACTTCCGAGTTGGAGGAGCACCAGAAATAGCTTATGCGCATGCGCAAGCATTATTTCTGGTGCACACCTGGTTCGGAGGAGGCCCGTGCACATGCGCACAAGCTATTTCCGGTGCTCCTTCTACCCGGAAGTGTGCTGGAAATAGCATGTACACATGCCCTCCAGCCCACCACGCGATCGGCACTGGAGACACCGGCCCGAGGCGCAGTAAGTTTGCTGACCCCGACAGTAGGGCAATGGCAAAACTGCTCAGACCCGTGCCCAGGAAGCACAGGACAAGCAGAAGTGTGGACAAGCCCTCTGTCACCTGACAGGAAAGCAAGACCCAGTCAAGGAATCTAAGGGGACCCACAGCCAAGTCCTTGGGCGTGATGCAAGCTGTAGCCCTGTGGGCAGCCTGAGCACAGCAACCAGAAGCGGAGCCACAAAGGGGAAGTTCACAAGGAGCCCAGACCTTCCGAGTGTCCCTATTTTCCAGGGATGTCCCTGATTTAGAAAAGCTGTCCTGGTTTCTGATTTGATCCCTGAATGTCCCACTTTTCCTTAGGACAGGGGTCGGCAACCTGCGGCTCCGGAGCCGCATGCGGCTCTTTAATGCCTTTGCTGCGGCTCCGGGGTGGAGGCGAGGGGAGGAGGCGCATTTTCCTTTGTTCCCGTGCAGTCGCTGTCATCTGTGAGGCGGCGGCGGAGAGCAGAAGGCAGCGCCACTCTCCTCGCGAGTTGGGCGCAGGGCAGCGGCAGCAGGAAGGCTCCCCAAGGGCCGAGCGGCACGCGCCCGCCTTCCCCGTGAGCCATTGTTTTTAGTGCGCCGCCTTTCACTCATTGTTGCCCCGCGCGGTGAAGCGACCCCGGGTTGGGAGCCGCCAGGATCTCTGGAGCGAGTCCTCTTTCGGGGGTTGTGGGGGCTCCCAGCAGCAGCAGCTCCCCCCGGCCCTGCTGGCTGGGACTGGTGGGGAGCGGGGTCCCCCTTCCCGCGGCACCCGGGTCTGCGTTTTCGCGGGGAAGCACCTTCCTCGTGACTTACTACTGCTGCAGACCTTGCACCGCGCGCCGTTTGTGTTCGCGGCTGATAAGGAAGCCGGCCGGCTCCCAAGTTTTACCTTCTTCAAAAGATGGGGGCATAGGTCTTTAAAATAAATTTTAAAATACCTGCTCCACAGAATACCCTGGAAGCAAGAAATACAACTTTTAATTTTCTACTTTGTAATCTCAATTATTTAATTTTAAAATTATGTATCAGGGCACCAAGCATTCAAACCATAACAAATGTGACTGTTGTATGCACATGATATTTTATGCTACTTTTTGTGTTTTTTTGTTTTTGTTTTGCTCTCTCTATGTAAACACATATGTTTATGAATGGTTGTGGATTTTATTAGTTTTTGTACCTTGTTTACAGCATATATAGCATGTCTTTGTTGCTGGCTGATTTGCTGCTATTGCTTTGCAATTTGCAGCTACTGTTTTGAAGGGGAGTGAAGAACACACACTCAAAAAAAGGTAACTTGTTAATATAACGTTTATTTCTATGAGGAGGAGTAATTCTGAGGGGTCAAACAAAAAATAATTAAAAAGTGTCAAAAAAGTTATTTTTATAATGACGAGGATGACATTGGGCTAAGAAACAATGTATGCAGTGTTATATTTGTTTTAAATGTCGCAATGGTTTTGCGGCTCCCAGTTGTTGTTTTTTCTTCGGAAACGGGTCCAAGTGGCTCTTTTTGTCTTAAAGGTTGCAGACCCCTGCCTTAGGATGTCCCTATTTTCATTGGAGAAATGTTGGAGGGTATAGAGTTATCCAACCCCTGAGCCGTCTGAAGGCAATCCTGAATAGGGAAGGTTTTTTTTTAATGTATAATGTTTTATTATGTCTTTATATATGTTGGAAACCACCCAGAGTGACTGGGGCAACTCAGTATGATGTGTGGGGTATAAATAGTAAAATTATCATTGTGGAATGGGACACCCCTGTTTTCATCAGATAAATATTGGAGGGTATGGGAGCCGGGTTATTTGTTGCAGGATGTCAGAGCTGGACTGTTGGAGCAGAGGGGCCAGTTCCCAAATGCCATTCTGACTGGGGTCAAAACCAATGAAGGAGCTGGGAGTCAGAACAGGACAAGGGAAAGGGCTACCTGGAGCTCAGTGTGCTATGCAGGAGGAAGGCACCTAGTTCAAATCCTGATATCTCAAGATTTCCGTCTGAAACCCTGGGAAACTACTGTCAATCGCTGCAGACAAATTGAGTTGGGTCAGAGTTGGGGAACGTCTTTTCTGCTGAGGGTAATCTGTTGGGGGCCACATGCTGGATGTGGGTGGGGCCACCTCTTTTTCCATCTCTGCTGCCCCTTTCATTCCCCTTCCCTTGCTTCCCCAGTGGCCTAGTGAGGGAGGGACGAGAAATCAGACCAAGAGCCACAATAAATTACCGTAGTCCTTTATGGTTCGTTCTCAGTAAGCCGAGGACAGACAGTTTGTGCCAATTTGGGAGAATTTGGTGTTCCTCTTGGACTAAAATGAGAGACCTAAACAGAAGGAGGTGGAGTGCTAGAAACGAGATGGTCTGGTTTAGTGGACTTTGTTGCGGCCAAAGGTGCTAATTTTCATTCTGAAACAATTGGTTTTTCATTATAAAATTATGGTGTGGTGTGTAAGTGTGACCTCTGCTGGGCCTTACTAATGTGATCTTGCCACTGGGCAGGCCGGAAGTTCCATCAGGGCCTGGACTCACGTGCTGCAATGTGCAAAGTGAGAGCATTGACACAGAATTCGGTACAGGACACAGGAACTCAAAATTCCACATGTCACCTCCTTCGGCTGGCAGGACCAGACTTTATATATATTCTTGCTTAACGCTGGTGCTGCACTACATTTTCAGTGGTGAAAATAAGTTGATACTGTAATTCTTGGAGTGCCACAATGACATTTGTAATGCTAGAATTGCAGGGACCCAGTGCTGCTTCTTGGCGCCCGGGGTGGGCGGGTGCACACACACGTGCCTGGTGGGGGTGGAGCACACTTGCCCAGCCCTTGCCGCCGCTGCAGCCAGACAGGTGCTCCTACACCGGGTGGGGGCAGGCCGCGGAGGGTGCTCTTCACCCTCCACTCTCACCAAGCCCCCACCACTGGAGCCAGGCAGGGTGTAGGGATTTTTGCAGGGGCCGGGGGCGCCTGGTTTATGCCTCCCCAATTATGCACCCAGGGCCACAGCCCCTCTGCCCCCCATGCTACGCCACTGTAGAATTGTATCAGAATAAGCTCCACCTGGGGATGCAGGTGGCGCTGTGGGTTAAACCACAGAGCCTAGGGCTTGTCGATCAGAAGGTCGGCGGTTCGAATCCCAGCAACGGGGTGAGCTCCTGTTGCTCAGTCCCTGCTCTGGCCAACCTAGCAGTTCGAAAGCATGTCAAAGTGCAAGTAGATAAATAGGTACCGCTCTGGCGGGAAGGTAAACGGTGTTTCCGTGCGCTGCTCTGGTTCGCCAGAAGCGGCTCAGTCATGCTGGCCACATGACCTGGAAACTGTACACCAACTCCCTCCGCCAGTAAAGCGAGATGAGCACCACAACCCCAGAGTCGTCCATGACTGGACCTAATGGTCAGGGGTCCCTTTACCTTTACCTTAAGCTCCACCTTAAATTCAAAGCCTTTCTACATAGCCCAGAGAGATTATGAAAGTTCAAGGAACCATTTCCAGCTAGTCAAAAACAATGTACAATGTAGGGCTGGTGGGGGTTGTGGCCTGGGCAGAGGCCAAAGGGCCTGACAGACAGCTGGTGTCAAAGAGCAAGCAGTCAGTAAATCACACTGTTCAAAGTTGGAGTTAACTCTTTATTAGCCAAAACACCACCTTCACAGACTTGGCTGAGTGTCAGGCTTACTGAGCACAGCAGCTCATCTCTGGTTTTACCCCATGAATCAGCTGCTGAGGCTGAAAGTTGGCACCTCCCCACAGCCATCTAAGTCACCTCCTCTCCAGTGCTTTTTCCAAGCCATCAGAGGCTGTGCCTACATGAAGGCAACCTCTCCTCCACCCTTTTCATGCCTCTTCTGGTTCTGGGAGACAAGGCAGGAGGAGAGCTAGTCATGGCAGGTGGGGGAGACACCTGTGACTCTTCACTAGCCTGATTCATCTCTGCCTCTTGGACTCTCTCCCTGCACTTGTTGGCTTCAGCTTCTGCCTCTGCCTCCTCTCTGCCACAGGCTCCCCCAGCTCACTAAGCCCTGCTACTTCTTCAGTTTCCAACACCTCCTCTTCCCAGTCTTCTCCCTCTTCTCCCTCTGACCACTCATCTTTGTCCCACTACCAGTCCCCCCACCTCTGAGCCTTCTTCCCTTGGCAGTTCCCCACCCAGTTCCTCCTACAATTCCCCTGCGTCCATCCAGTCCATGACATTGGGGGGGGGGGGACATTTGACCCCTGGGTCTCAGATCTCCCAGCCCTTCAGTAAACCGGGAGGTAAGAACAGTAGCAACAAGTTATCATCCAAGAAAGCAATGTGGGCCCCACAGAGACTCAGATGTGCATGGCAACATATTATAACAGCAGTGCATTTTTTCTAAAAAAAAATAAATGTTTAGGGGTACTTTCATTTTCCTACTCTTATTGAAATACCTCAATGATGCCAAACTTAGACTCACAAAATGTTTAGGGGTATGCGTCCCCCTGTGTCCCCCAACAAAAAAGCACTATATAACAGCATAAAATATTTGAGTTAAATTACCTTTTTCTTTAATGAAGGGTGTGTGGCCGGCCAAGGTGGGTGACGTTGTGCCAGGTAAGTCCAGGGCTTTTTTTGCTGGGGGAACTCAAGGATACGTAGTACTGGCACCTCTTTTTCTAGAAGAAAAGCAGAGTGCTAAAGAAGAAGGGGTGGAGCTAAAGACGGAAACAGCTTTATCTGTAATATATTTTTCTCCTGCTTATTGCACTGGCCGCATGGGAGGGCTTGAGGCCACTTTTTAAATTGGCTGATTAGATGATTGAGGAGGAGCAAGCAAGGGGCAGTGAAGCAAAGTTTATTGTTCAAGTGGAGAATTTGGCCCAGATCTCAGATGATTCCCTGTCTGCATATGAATATTGGACATTTCTTGCTCACTGTTTCCATGTTTCGTATCAACTTTATAGCTCCTTCATTCCGTTCTTACCAAGGAAAGAGGAGTTTTTGTTCTGTTCTGAAGATAAGAGCCATCTGCTGGGGAACAGCAGGTGAGATGTCAAGGACACCCAGGAAAAATGTTGACGCAATACATCTATGAATGAAAACAACAAAGAAGGAGTTGTATATTGTTTTCATAATGTTCTCTCAAAGTTGGCAGAGGCATTCGTCCTGAGGTCATATCCTGACCAGTTTTGTGCCTTAAGATATTTTGTGCCCCTCCTGGGCTCTGGTTTCTGATCACAATTAATAATAAATTAATGGATCAACCCACCAAAAAGGACAGGAGACAGTGGAGCAGAAATTGTTGGTGGCAAGGAAAATTAGGTATAAAAGGAGAATTCCCTGGATATGAAGACCTAAGTTCGGGGCAAGTACTCTTTCGTGAGAGAACCAGCGGCAAAGGAAGGTCAGGTGGTACCCGGAGAGAAAAATTCCTTGTCAAACTCCCCTCCCCCATTGAAAATGGTTTGACTTTATTTCATATTTTGGGGGCCCTACAGCTGAGGGGCAGGGCAGCTTACTCTTTGGCATTAACCCCTTCATGCATGAATTAGACTTAAACATGTTAGTTATATGAGGCTGGTATCCCACAAAAATCATCCACATCGTGGAAGTGTTCTGCACAGCTTTTCAAACGGACAGGTCTCTTGCACAACCATGTATTACTTGGATTTGTAACAACATACTTATAATATAGTAAGCACAGATTCAGTTATATTGCTGCTTTTGGGTCCCGTCTCCCCAAATAGACCATTAGAGCCGCCTACAATTTTTATACATATAATACATATTATTGCTCACTGGGGCAAGATGGTATGAACACATAACGCAAATCCTGCCCTAGTCTCCAGGTTCTACTCAAAGGGCTGGTTCTGACCTATAAAGCCAGGACTGCAATATGTCCAGGACCACCCCTCCCCAACCGCAATCATCATCTTTGTGTGCCTCCTCCTCTGTGAGAGGTCTGGAGGGCAGCAGTACAAGAGCGGACCTTTTCTGAGGTGGCTCCCTGCTTGTGGGATGCACTCCTCAGAGAGACTTGTCTGGTGCCTTCATTATCTTTAGGTGCGAGGCAAAAACATTCCTCTTCTCTCAGGCCTTCAGCTAATTAAACTATAGCCTTTTAAACGAAGGGGAGAGGGGTGTTATTATTGTTTGTTACTATGTTATATATTTTTGTGCTATTATATTATAGATATATAGATGATAGATAGATGCACCCATTCATTCATATTAGTTAATCCATAGCTGGAAAAGATTTTGGCAGGTTAAGGATGGGAGTGGAAAGGAAGGAGAGCAAAATAACTTTGCTTCAGGTAGGAATGAATGAAGCAACCAGTTTTGGTGCCCCTCAATTTCTCATTTTTCCAGTCTAAAGTTTCTGCATCTGTTTGTGATTACTCACACCAGAATTCATTAGTATTTTACTGTTCATTTCTCCAGTCTTGATATACACGTTTTTGTTGCCTAGTATCAGTGCTGCTTTTCTGGGGGTATGCAGGGGTACACATACCCCTAAACATTTTGTGAGTCTAAGTTTGGCCTCCTTGAGGGGCAGTATTTCAATATCAGCAGGAAAATGAGAGTACCCCTAAAAATTTTTTTAAGAAAAAAGCACTGCCTAATATACACATTTTTTTGCCAACAATTTCCACAAAAATAATGCATTTCTGTGTGCTACTATGATGATGCCCACAGATGTGGACACTTTCCCCAACAGACACCTTTTTGGTTGGAGAGCTGCATTGCCCACCCCACCCCCCAAATCCCCAGAGGTCTGCAAATATCAAAGGATGGGGTGCTTTTTTTTTTCAAGGTTCAAATTAGCTAAGTTTGCACTAAGAACCTCAGAAAAACTCAGCTTCTGGACCAGGCCAAAGGTCCATCTTGTCAGCATCCTGTTTTCATAGGGCCCTGATGAGAAACCCCCACCCAGGACCCAAGTGGAACAGCAGTGTTCTCCCCACTTGTACTCAGAGGTAGGCTGCCTCCAGCAGTGGAAGTAGGACCTAGTCATCCTGGCTAATAGCTGTTGATGGCCTTATTCTCCATGAATTGGTCTAATGTTAAAGCCACCCAAGTTGGTGGCCCTCACTGCCTCTTGTGGGAGAGAGATCCATAGTTTAACTCTGAGCTACATGAAGAAGGTCGTTCCTCTTGTCTGTCCTGAATTTCCCAACTTCCGCTGACCACAAGTTGCAGTATTGTGAGAGAGTGAGGGAGAAAGTGCTAAAATCTGAGCACAATCAAATTTCTCCTGCCTCCCTGCTTTGAGGGTTCCACCACAATAATGTCATTTATGGGTCAATGTTGTGGGCATACCTTTCCCTTCCTGATATTTTTTGTGAGGTTTCCTTCTGCTTCCTATCAAAATATCTGGAACCACCCACTGGAGCTGACAATATTGTGTGTGCGAGAGGCACAATGGGTGTTTAATGAGGGTGACTTTTATGTTGCCAGGATTTTGCTTTTCAGGCTGCCTATCTGTGCTAGACAGAACTGGGGCTTCCTGTCTAGATGGAATGTTTGCAAAAGGCCACTTGCTTCTGACAGGGCAGAACTGCATGTTCAGAGTGTTCCAGAATCTCTCCCATAAGTAAAAACAGGCCTCTGGCTCTTTTTTTGGGGGGGGGGGGTTGTTAAAATATTTTTTGAAATAGGGCAAGTCCTCAATCGTTTTTAAAAATAAGATAGTGGAATAATTATATTAAATAAACACACTAAAGAACAATTGTTTCCCTACGTGGTGTACTAAGGGCACAATCCCCAGTACGTTTTCGTACTTATTGGAAGATTGTTTGCCTGTCTACATTCTAATCCCATTCTTATTCCTCCAAGGAATGCAGAGTGGTGTAAAATGGTTCTCTCACTGCCCTGAGTTTATAAATCACAACAACCCTGGGAGGTAGATTAGACCAAGAGGTATTGAGGGGCCCAAGGTCACCCACTGCACTTTGGGGGGGGGGGGTCTGAAGCTGCATCCTTCCAGCCCTCATCCAACACCAACACAGGGATGGAGACCTTCTACCAGCACCCTCCAGCATTGCCAAGGGTCAGGGGCTGAGGACCATGTCTCCCACCCTCCCACCCCCGCTCTAACAACGGAAGCAACCCTAAATAGTTTAAGAGCCTGAGGCAGAAAACCCCCCAAATGGCAAGGTAAAGGGACCCCTTACTGTTTGGTCCAGTTACGGACGACTCTGGGGTTGTGGCGCTCATCTCACTTTATTGGCTGAGGGAGCCGGTGTACAGCTTCTGGGTCATGTGGCCAGCATGACTAAGCCGTTTCTGGCGAACCACAGCAGCGCACAGAAACGCCGTTTACCTTCCCGCTGGAGCCGTACCTATATATCTACTTGCACTTTGATGCGCTTTCGAACTGCTAGGTTGGCAGGAGCAGGGACCGAGCAATGGGAGTTCACCCTGTTGCGGGGATTCGAACCGCTGACCTTCTGATCGGCAAGCCCTAGGCTCTGTGGTTTAACCCACAGCACCACCCGCGTCCCCAAATGGCAGCACCCTGCAAACCACAATCATTAGCAGAGGGCGCAATCCATAAAAACATTATTCCTTTTCTTTATCAGATGAAAGATCCATCTAGCCCAGGATTATCTTCCCTGCCTCTTATGTTTATTTCTCGTGTGTGGCATTCAGAGATATACTACTCCTCTACATGGAGGTTTCTTTTAGCTGTCATTCCTAACAGAAGCTGATAAACATGTTGCAGACCCTCCAAGTGTCCCTAATTTCCAGGGACGTCCCTGATTTAGAGAAGCAGTCCCAGTTCCTGATTTGATCCCAGAATGTCCCGCTTTTCCCTAGGACGTCCCTATTTTCACTGGAGTAAGTTGGAGGGTACGGAGTTCTCCAACCCCCAAGCCATCTGACGTCAATCCTGTATAGGGAGGTTTTTTAAAAAAATGTTTAATGTTTTTATATGTGTTGGAAACCACTCAAGAGTGGCTGGGGCAACCCAGTCAGCAGTGTGGAGTATAAATAGTTAAATTATCATTATGGAATGGGACATCCCTATTTTCATTGGAGAAATGTTGGAGGGTATGGGAACCAGGTAATTTGTTGCAGGATGTCAGAGCTGGAGTGGGAGTCAGTTCCCAAATGCCATTCTGACTGGGGCTAATGGGAGTTGGAGTACAGCAACATCTGGAGTGGCCTGTGGCTGCAGTTGGGCTACTGCTGAATGGATTCCCCTCCCCTAAAGGACCTGCAGGGCTGCCTAGGTCTTCTGTGTGTCTGAGCAAGACAGCAAATGGGTGGAAAAACCAACTCCTCCTCCTCCTGGCTTTATAAGCCTCTCCGGAAAGCTGAGTTGCCGCAGCCAGACTCAGAGATACAGCGAATTCTCCGCACTCCAGCATCAGGCATGACAAGCATTCTTCTCGAGGCTATACCCAGCACGGACCTCTCACACAGAGTGCTAAAGACAATCTCTTAATCCTCTCCTCTCAGCACCAGTCCCAGAAGAGTACACAGGATCCAAACACAAACTCTGCCATGACCTCGCCTTGTTCCTGTAGTAGCTGCTTCGCCCCATTTGAGGTCGGAGGTGCCAATCAGCTGGCACTGCATGGCCCGGTCTTGGCAAGCGATTTTACTCTAGGCTGGCGGGCCAGGGATATGTCCTCTCAAGAGCTTGCCCCTCTCTGTATGATGCCAGAGAGAGAGGTGGGAACAGGAGCACAGAGCATAATTATGTTTGCTTGGAATCTCATCTTTCCTCCTCTCCCTCCTGGGGCCTGAATGTGCCTGTTCATGCGTCGAAAGAATGTGTGAGGTGCCTGTGCTAC
Source organism: Podarcis gaigeae (assembly GCF_964106915.1). Lineage (NCBI taxonomy): Eukaryota > Metazoa > Chordata > Lepidosauria > Squamata > Lacertidae > Podarcis > Podarcis gaigeae. The sequence goes on along the minus strand of NC_139690.1, from coordinate 4,930,598 downwards.
AAAGCCCTGCCATGGCCACACGTGTGGGGCATACGCCTCACCCCTGGCTGCGTGTTTGACAGCGATGTGAAGGGACTCCATGCACACATTTCAACTCCTCCTTTAATTATTTAGAACTTGAGTCCATCCGGTGAAGATTCGGGACAGACAGAAGAAATATTTCTTTTATGCACAGTGTGCTGTTGATATCTGGAACCCACTTCCACAAGATTCATGGTGGCCACTTATTTGGGTGGCTTTAAAAAGGAGATAAGGCAACAATAAAGCTGTCAGTGGCTACTAGCCCCAATAGCTGTGTTCTCCCTTCACTGCAGGAGGAATGTGCCTCTGAAAATCATTTACTGGGAACTGCAGGTGGGCAGAGACATCTGGCAGACCACTTGAGAAGATGATGCTGGATTGGAGCGGCCAACTGCCTGATCCAGCAGAGCTCTTTTTATTTTATTAGGAGGAGGAGGAGTCTCCAAGAGCCCCTTAGGAGCATGGTTCTTAGCGGTCCTGATCCCTCATTTGCATGGAGGAGTTTCCTAGAGCCCCTTCAGATGGCCAGCAAATGCATTATAATATGATAGAAAATAGAGAAAGATGGAAAGGATTTGCTGAAACAATTAAGAGAAGTGGGATACAAAAAAGGGAGGTGTGAGGAAGTCGAGGAAACAAGGGAATGAAAGATAGAGTATGGAAAAGGTGTGATGTATGTTTTTTAATTGTTTTTGTTTTGTTTTATTTAGGGTTAGGGTTGGGGATAGGGTTTAGTTTAGTTTAGTTTAATGTGTTTAGGTTAATGTGTTTAGGTTGTGTTGTATTGTCTATATATTGTATTGTATTGTTTTTTTTCTCTTTAGTTTTTTTTCTCTCTCGTCTTCTTTTCGTTTCTTTTCCTTTTCTGTAATTTTAAAAAGTAATAAATATCATTTTTTTTAAAAAAAGCAAATGCACAGCTGATGGGTGTGCAGTCAGCGTGTGCATCAGCAGAAGACTCAGTTCAGCCTGGGCCCCTGGTCCCATAAGATGGAGGGTGCCTTAGACTCACAGGACTGCCAGAGGGTGGGGGCTCCAATCTTAATTCATCCCTGAATATAGTTCATTGCTTTGTTTGCTTGTTTTTCTGCACACTACTATGTTTGTATATGCTGGGAATAAATAGAAATATTGAAACAAAACACCCCGTCAACATGTTAATGAGGCACCACCAAAAGCTACAAATAATTAGGTAAAGTGATTTACTAGGAACAGGAGCCAAGAAATGCAGGCTGTGGGGAGAACCTAGAAGGTGCCAGTTACAACTGGTGGCTGTCCCAAAAGCCTAGACACAGGGGCCAGCCCTACCATTAGGCAGAGTGAGGCAATCACCTCAGGCGGTAGATGCTGTGGCAGCCTCCTGCCCATGTTCCTCCTGAGCCCTTGGTGTGTACCACCGTCTGGACTAGTGTGCCACTCCTGGGTGCTCTGGAACACATTGTCCTCTTGCCAATGTTGATGTACGATTCAACTGCCAGTGCAATCAGCTTTTGCAAATGGAACAGAAATGACACCATTTTGTCTTCTGCCTTGGGCAGCCACACATCTTGGATTGGCCCTGCCTACACACAACAAGAGGCTGAAAAGAATCAGGCCCAGAGGGCGGGTGGTGGTGGCTGGCTGATCTTGGTGTCCAGCTTTCCCATCGTAAATTCCCAGCCTCTTTTGTGCCCAGGTGGCCCTTTGTGTGTAGGCCACAATTCACTCAGAGCGAAGCCACAGGCTATATTGGGAAGACCCTGCCAAGGATGCATCTTATCAGGAATGCTTTTGTAACTCTAAGCAGTTACTCACAGAATGTCTGGAGCGTTGCCTGAGCTCCCTGTAAACCAGGCTGTCTGTTTATTGAAACCAAACAGCTGGCAGGGATAAAGGAGGGCCAATTGTTGCAGCCACTTCTGAAAGGAAAACAACAAAACCGGACAGAGAAGAAAAGGATGCCTGTCTATCAGCAGGGCCCCTCCCTGGGCATCCGCTTTCAACACACCACTAGGCACAAGCCAAGGTAATGAGTAACACCTACTGTCATTATGTTCGATTATCGCAGGAGTAAAACCCCAACAGATGGAGAAGCACTTTAGAAAGCGTTCATGACAGTGGAGCGTTCCTAACTATATTTGTAGTCATGGATGGAATCTGTTTAAGCTTCTTGATAACGTGTGGAGATCAAATGCCCGGAGGGGGGATTAATCTCTAGTATGTTCCCCAGCTAGTATGGATGGGATGCTGCAGCAAGTATTTGCAGGGGTGGTGGTGCTGGAGAACAAATGAAATGCTTATGGTATAATGTATGGAGGGGGTCCAGGTAAGCCCCACCCTGCATAATTATTCACAGGATAAGGCACTCACACATCACTTGATGGCAATGCCCATCCACTGGGGGCGGGTGTTGTTATTGTTTAGTCGTTTAGTCGTGTCCGACTCTTCGTGAACCCATGGACCAGAGCACGCCAGGCCCTCCTGTCTTCCACTGCCTCCCACAGTTTGGTCAAACTCATGTTCGTAGCTTCGAGAACACTGTCCAGCCATCTCGTCCTCTGTCGTCCCCTTCTCCTTGTGCCCTCCATCTTTCCCAATACCAGGGTCTTTTCCAGGGAGTCTTCTTTTCTCATGAAGTGGCCAAAGTATTGGAGCCTCAGTACTGGATCACTTCACAGTGATCCCTTCATGGATCACTGCCTTGCCGTGGCGAAGGGGCTTGAATAACTCAGAGAAGCTATGAGCTATGCCATGCCGGGCCACCCAAGATGGACAGGTCATAGCAGAGAGTTTTGACCAATCGTGTTCCACCTGGAGCAGGAACCAGCAAGCCACTCCAATATCCCTGCCAAGAAAATTCCATGGACAGACAACGGGGGCGGGTAGCCCCTCAAATATTTTATGGGTGTGTGTGTGAAGGACCTCAGCCCCTAGGAGTTGGTTCCTATCCTCTGTATTTTACAAAGGGAATGCGGAAGCTAAGGACAAGGAGGAAGCTTATTTGAAACGGCCCAGAGCTGTGGAAGAGAATAGCAGTGTGGTTATTCTATTCTATTGGTCGATTGTGGGGCGTCCCTTATCAATCTTGGTTGATTATGTGATCCTGATCGTTGTCTCCCCCCAACAAAAAAGCTCAACAACTTTGGTTTTCTATAGTGGGAGTAGGACATTCCTGCTATATGGTAATTTATGGACCTAATAGGGATCAGGCTAGCAGGTGGGGCCCATTACTTACATCATAGGAGCCTACATAACACAAAACACTGTTGCTGTATGTAGGTTTTATTTTATTGTATTTTATCTTATTTTTTGGAAATGCACATCCATGTTTTTTCCTTTACATTTTTTGGGGGCCCCCAAGACAGTGGGACCCTAAGCTACAGCTTGTTTAGCTTATACGTAAATCCGGCACTGACTGCTAGAGTACATTATTAGTCCCTCAAAAGCAACAGCCACCTTCACTGCCAGAGTCACTTCTTGACTTCTTGACCATTGTCACTTCTTGACAATTGCCTGTCAGATTCAAACTTTTCTCTGCTTCATGGTGTGTGTGTGTGTGTGTCAGTTATGGGGGTCCTGACTTTGCACAATTTTGCCTTTATGCATGAACCCCTGGAACCCAACCCTTGCCTAAGTGGTGTTAAATTTTGTCTTTGCTCCGGTTGTCATATTACCAAAGTCTGTCCCTAAGCCCAGTTAGGGAATATTATCATCGGCTTTATACTGAGATGGCCCAGTGGCCTGTTTTGCCTCCTGCTACAGCCCAACTTGGCAGGCAGCAGCTCTGCAGGGCCCACGCCCAGACCTTCTGTTTAACTGAGCACTCGTCCTGGTTTGCTTGCACAAAGCTGAGGGAGATTAGATCACTCCCACAAAAGTAATGACAGGGTCTCAGGCAGAGGAGGGTCTTTACCAGCCCTGCCACCAAAGGCCCCCTTTTTAAACAAGCAAGGAAAGAAACCCAGGAGATGCCGTTCTACATGCCAAGCAGGTGCTCTGGAGCCGCACGTCTACTAGAAGGCATGAGCAGCAGAACTCCTCCCTGACCTTGAGTTTCCATTAATCAGCACCCATCAATTCACACTTAGCAGAACAACACCTATGAAATGTTTACATGGTGAAATGTTAATTGGGCTGAGGAGGATCCTTTGTGTGTGTGTGTGTTTTGCAGGACACCTCTTTCCTCTCTTTTTTTCTGGCAGCTCCTCAGGTGAGAAAGGAACAAAGGCTATTGTGAGCTTATTCACTTGGGTGGAGGCAGTGCAGGGGGGCTGCAGGTCTGCCTTCCCCAGGTGGCTGTGGGGTTTTTACTGTTTTGGAGAGGAAGATGAGGAAAGGGTGTGGCTATGTGTTCTGAATTCACAGACTTCTTGGGTGACACACCTAGGTGACACGTAATCTCAATACAGGCCTTGATTGGCTTGTTGATCTTCTTCTTCTTTGGTGATCACTCGTAGCCAAGTAAGATTGACTTCCATAAACACGATTTTAACAATGAGTCCATAAGTGACTGTGGAGGCCAATTCTGGATTCACACATCCTTCCACAGTGGGAACATTGGTTTCTGGGCGGGAGTTGATCACAGTGTGGATTTGCCATGCGTGCCTTCCTCCTAGCACGTTTTTTTCTTGCGTCCTGAGTTTGAGCATCTTCAAACCCATGACACCTTTGGTGAAGGCTGTACTCCAACTGGCACGCTTGCTGGCCAGTGTTTCCCAGTCGTCAGTGTTTATACTACATTTTTTTATATTTGCCTTGAGAGAGTCTTTACACCTCTTTTGTTGACCACCAGCATTACGCTTTCCATTTTTAAGTTCAGAATAGAGTAGTTCTTGTTGATCACAGGTGCTTATTTAGCTATCCGTGCAAAGTCTTTAGAGCCCCCCCAACCGTCTTGATTTCAGTTTTGTACAGTTAAAATTTGAAAAAAGCACTCTGTTGCCTTAGTTTAACAAATCCACATTTTAAAAAGAAAAAGAAATTTGGACTTTTTTCAGTTTGGAAAGTGATGGGGAAATGAATTTGAAAGTATGTCATGAATGAATAACTAATGGGAAGATATATACTGTAAACACCACACAAACACATTGGGATGAATGTTCATTGTCTCATCACCACCCTGTAAACAAATCCAAACGAGGGCTCAGTAAGACCAGATATAATCTTGCATTGTGCAAGCAAATCAGGAAGAAAACTTAATAAATAAGCCCCTCTGTGAAAGAAGGGGCAATCCCAGCCATGTTGTGCTTTGTGGCTTTTTGCTTGTAAAATGGCCCCTTTCTGTTTTTGAGCGTATTCTAACCAGGATGTGCAAAATGTCACAGCAGGTTTAAAAATTCAGTCCTTAGGCACGGAAAGGAAACAAAACAAATTATGAGAAATAGAAATTTAAACAGCCAAAAGATTGGGGAGGGGAAGTAGAAGTAATGGAGTGGGAGTTAAGAGCATTGTTGGGAGAAAGAAGCAGGAGCTGAAATCAGGAAAAATAAGTCAGTGGAAAGGACTTCAGTGGATCTGGAATACAGATGCTGAATGGAAACTACTGTGTTTTGTAAGGATTGACTTGCATAGGGAAAAAGTCTCAACTAGATGTGTTTTCCTATGTTATTTTTATTTGCTTTTATGGTTAACTGTTACATTTGCTTTAAAACGACCCCTATAATATCCTAACAATAACGGATGATTTTATGCTGTTGACACCACCACATATCCCCCCTTAATGTGGGCTACTATAGATTATTATTTTTTTGCAATAACAATAATAATAATGAAGTAATTTGGTTCCTTTTTTGGCTTGTGGTACACTTGCAGTTTAATGATTTGATCCCAAGGAAGGCGATGATGACCTAAGAAGAGTTGAAGTGCCACTGCAAATGGCAGGATGATAAGGTTATGGTGATGATGATTCAGGAGGAGGAATTATCCTGTTTGTTTCTACCTGTCCTGGAAGCTCTCCAAAAAAGGCCATTGGCAACTTTCAGTTGAAGCCATTTCCTACATCACTGGAGCCCTTTACACAAAGGAGCCTCAGGACAAGACACTGATATTAACACACTGAGGAAGCTGAGAACAGCCACCGATCCCTATTCCACACCTCTGGGATGAGGTCCTTGCTTTCATTAGCCTGGCTGCATTAATCAACCAGAAGACTGTGGCAGTTAATTGTAGGGAGGGGAGCAGAGCAAAACATCTGCTCTTGGGGTCATGGTCAGCTCTCCTCCTGGCTTTTTCCCATTCAAAGTTAGAGAGCACAATGAATTAACAGCCTGACCCCTTGCCCTCTCTAAGAAACCTTTCTTGTTCACAACACTAGCTGGGCACCCACAATTTAAGGCTATGCTCACAGACCATCACACTGTTGTGCTCTTGTGCACTTCCTGGTCACTTCCACAGGAACTGTACACGAGAACTTCCTGGTGTATTATGCCTCATGATTCCCCCCCCCCAACCATTAATTGTTATCAATGCTTTGAAAATATCCCACAAACTCCAGCACTAAGAACCCAAAGGAAAACGAATGAAATAGTCCCGTCCTTTTGAAAAGAAAAGAATAAGTATGTGCTTGTTTGAAACCGTCACTGAATAGTCTGTTTTAGAAAGAAACAGAAAATTATTTCATTATTTTGTTGCTGTAATCAATCAAGGTGCCTAGTGGGGATGGGGCAAGATGGTGGAAATAAAGGGGGTGTCATGTTGCAGGCTGGGGGGTCAAGATGAGCTCTGGGTCTGAAAAGGCTGAAGACCGGTGCTCTTGACAATTGCAAGCCTGATATGGGAGGCCATCCTACCTAAACCTTCTTTGGCTATTGATTTGGGTTAGGGCACCTGGTGGTCTTAAATACACTGCTGCTGCCGAAAATGGCTACTGAATGTTTCATTAGGTCAGAATGTGGCCAAGCACCCCCGACATGCATCATGTGATCCTATTGCTGCTTAATTTACAGTGGCTCCTGGTTTATTTCTGAGCACAATTCCAAGTGGTTGGCATGACTTTATATAGCCTTAGGACCAGGATCATTCAAGGACCCCCAATGAACCTGCCCACCTGCTGAGATCACCATTGGAAACTGTGCTCTGTTTCCCATCAGCATCAGATGTGTGACTGGAGGCAATACGTGGCAGGGCCTTTTTGGTAGAGGTTCCTGCCCTATGGAACAAAGTGGCATTGCTGTATGTGACAAACCCACATATTCTGAAGTAAACCACCTTAGAGCATCTGGAATTCAACACCCCTTTGGTGAACCAAATAGAATAATAGATAATATCCTGGGTTTTGTTAATCTCCTTTTTAGCCATGTAGTGTAGCGATTAGAGTGTTGGACCCGGTAGACCAGGGTTCAAATGCCCACCTGACCATGAAGCTCCCTGGGAGACTTTGTGCCAGTCACTGCCTCTTAGCCTAACCTACTTCACAGGGTTGTGGTAGAGATGAATTGGGGAGGGGGACAACCCTGTATGCCACCCTGAGCATCTTAGAGGAAAAAAGTGGGATAGAAATACAATAAATAAAATAATACCATAACCCAGCTGCAAGTGGCTAGTCTTTTTTGCAATGTGAGATGAGAATAATTAAGAAGGTGGAACCAGCTTCTAAATATAGTTTTGATTGGCTACTTAGCCTCTCTCACCACTGATCCAAACAACAAGTCATCATGGTAAACAGACTGGCTTTTCCTCCTCTTAAATGTCCATAAAAACTGAAGCATCCTTCCAGTGTTTTGGTTTCTTTGAAGCCATCTGAACCACCACAGGCTCTTGGACCCTCCTTTCTGCGTGCCGTTCTGCACATGCTCTAAAACCCAAGCCTTTACTCAAGCTGGTGAAATGTAGCAACAACAACTACATTGATGTTTTATTTTGCCTACAAAGTCTTTACGTGCAATTGTTGCCTTCCTTCTTCCATTCCTCTCCCCAGATATATGTTATTTAAATACATTGACACTTGACCATAGCTGTCAACTATTCCCTTTTCTTGCGAGGAATCCTATTCGGAATAAGGGAATTTCCCTTAAAAAAAGGGAAATGTTGACAGCTATGCACTTGACATCAGATATTTCTTGAGAGTTTCTCACTTAAATGTTCCCCATGTGCTACATCCCCACAGGCTATTTTACATACTAAGTTCTACATGTGAATCTGAAATTCCTTGTTTAATATTTCTAGAGGTAGACTTAAGGAGAGGGATCCTTGTCAGTGGTATTGTAATGGTAGATTTTGAATCTTAGGACAGGAGCTCATCAGCAAAGTCCCCATAGCCATGTGTCTAAGTAGAGTTGTAAAAATGGAGGCAGCTGTGTTGATCCATTATCTCTATTTATCTACCTATCATATCCTCCCGCCTCACGAACAGTAGAGCATAGCATAATACCCAATTTCTTAAAATCAATTGAGGGTCATAGAACTGGAAACTGGCAAAGACAGGTGTAGGGATTAGTATGTTGAAATCTGTCTGTGGAGACCTGAGTTCACAGGCCCAATCAGCCATATGGCAGAACTGGAATCCTATGCATAGTTATCTGGGAGCAAATGAACACATTTGAATTTATTGGTTCTTCGTTCTGATCACATGGGTTCAACTTGTAAAACACATTGAGCTTTTGTCAAAAAAATTCAGCCCAATGAAATGCAGCATTTGCTTTTAACTAGAAATGCAATCAATCTTTCAAATAAATATTACTGTTTAAACTGCTTTCATGAAGTAGGAACCCCATTGAAGAAAAAAGAAGAAGTATCCAGCCTCTGCTTGATTATTCTCATTCTTTGACTTTCTCTTTGCTAACATGCCACAAGCAGATTTGAAAGCCTTGTTATTCCCTTCACTTGCCAGAACCAGAAGGGTCCGTCAGTTACCCTGGTGCTCTCCCAGCTGGCTTAGAGATCCCTCCTCACAAAAGAGGACAACACAGTGGCTTTTCAGGCTAAAATGAGCCTGTGGTTGCAGCTGACTGTAATTTTGTGGGAAAGGGAACCTTTCGCAAAAATAGGGGCTGCTGGTGGAGAAAACAATTACAAAATCTTATGCAGGTGAAGCACGCAGAGACGAAAGGGCATCAAAGCTGCAAAGTGTGATGGGCTCAATAATTCATGAAAAATAGCAAAGTAGGACAGCATCATGAATTACAGCCCTAACCACCACCATCAAAAGGGCCTATAGGGTTGTCAACAGAAGGGCTGTTCACTGCTCTGAAAATATTAATTTTACTGGACAGTTCATGGTTAATGTTCACTGGACATGAACAATGCAGAGTAAATTGTGTTTTGATGCCACAGTTTTTAAAGTGGCCTTAGAGGCCGAGGCTATACTCAGCAGAAGATTAGTGATCAGCCAAGGTGGTAGTCATCCAGAGTTTATTCCCTGTCCTTTGAAGTAATAATTGTTCTTTCTGGCTTGGACAATTCAGCCTTAATTTCTGCTATTTGAAATAATTAAGGCTGTTGAGCTCATTACAGAATGAAGCATCCTATTCAACCATTATTCAGCTGACGTCGGCCTTAACCGCAGAAACAGCTTTAGTGTACACCAATTGTCCTCCATTTTGAGGGAGGGCACAACAATACCATTTTCCAATAATTGGGGTGTCATGGACTAGATGGGCAACAAATTATTATTGTTGGGAGTCTCTAAGGTGCCACTGGAAGGATTTTTTTTTATTTTGAACAATTTATGTCTTCATTAAACACTTGCCATATGTTACAAAAGGAATATGGATTGTGTTTGCCCTTTGCCGCTCTCACCTGGCATGTTAGTTTCTCAGCCAATGCTATTGACCGTACTCTGTTATACCAAGAATCAATGTTCAGCCCAACACTGGTTTTCCAACAACTAGCTATCTCCATACGGGCAGCAGTCCATAGAAAGGTTAAGAGGTCATCTTTAGAATAATCATGAGCAGACAGGATCCTAAGCCCAAGCAGTGCTGGTGCAGGGGACATTTCAATTGTATATCAAGCTTATTTCTTTGAAGACAGCATTCAAGAAGAGTTTGATGACGTCACACCACCACCACATAGGGAAATATGTACCTTTGCCTGTGCATCCCCTCCAACAATTGGGATTGACTTCCTTACATATTTGGGATAGCTTCACCCGTGTTTAATGCCACCGATGCAGAAGTTTTAACGAGGCTTCCCTTATTTTGGGAATAATTTTTGCTCCAAAAAAGGCATCAGTCCTTTAAAAAAATCCCAATGCGTTTTCTGTTTCTGTTTTTGATTAATTTTGTAAAGGGTAAAGCTACAAATCATGAACAATAAACGCATGAGAAAAATCCCCAGAATTACAACAAAGGTGAGTAAAAATATGTAATATATTAAACTAAGATCAAAATGGAGTCTGATTATTTTTTCCTCTCCACAGACTCCATGGTGTGCAGCATAGAGCTCCCAAGATAATTGTTAAGTTGTGGGTGAACAAATCAGACGACACAGCGATTTTTCAAACAGCTCTTGTTTATTCACAGGCCAGAACAGAACTGAACTGAAGGGTTCAGTCAGCCTGCTTATATAGAGCTCCAGTACAACGTAACTGTAACAATTTTCTAAAACTATCCAATCACTGAACGTCAGTTTCGATCCTTTATTTGCATAACTATCTATAGTATCCCCCTGCTGGCCCAGGGTGAAAACTTCAGTACATAACAATACTGGTTACTGATCTTTGACGTTGAGTGTCTTAGCTGTTGAGAGTTCCATAGCTGCATAGCAGGCTGATGCATTTGCAGCCTCTGATCCACAGTGGAACGGACTCCTTCAGGAGGTGGTGGACTCTCCTTCCTTCGAGGTTTTTAAGCAGAACTTGGATGGCCATCTGTCATGGATGCTTTAGCTGAGATTCCTGCTTCGCAGGGGGTTGGACTAGATGACCATTGGGTCCCTTCCAACTCTATAATTCTATGACTCTATGATCCCTTATTTATATATTTAATAAAGTCAAACCAGGCCAGATAAAAAAATGTCCTTTCTTGATATCCCCTCTGTGTAAATGGACTTTTTGTGGTAGCTTTTCTGACACAGCCAGAAATTTCCACTATGGCTTTGTCCATGTACTTCCAAAAGTGTGTTCAGTTTAGCTGCCATTAGCAAGTAACCAACTAGTGCTTTGTTTTTACAATTCAAATCTTGACAATTCTGAATGTTCAAAATCGCTAGGGTGGGAACCAGTAATACATCTTGGCAGGTAATCTGTTGGATTTCTTCAAATTGCTGCTTCAACGGAGCTACCCAAACCTTAAGTGTCACTTCGAAATATAGACCGGCGACCCAGTAACATTGACTGGGACACACACACACAACAGGCTCCCAAATGGCAAGAATTGATAGGGGTTTCCTTCCTTGGCTGTTTTTATTTACAGAAAGGAAACTGTAAACGGCAAGTCTCTGAAATTTGGAGACATCCTTTACTGCTGCACAGGTGCCATTATCCTAGAAGAACTGAACTGGAAGTCTTCTGTGCAAATTACAAAATGAAATGCACACCTGAAGTGGGTTTCAACTCTGTTTTTTGTACGAAGGGTTTAAATAGAAATCCTGATTAATGCCTCAGATACAGTGGCTGAACACAAAGCAGATATATAAATAGCTGAGGTTGGATCAAGATTTGCTTCCAGAACGGGAGTGAAATGTGCATTGGAGGACTAATTTATGTCAGCAAATGGGGAGGTGGCAAACTCCATCCTTGGGAAAGTTGAGAGCCCTCCTGGCGTCTGACAGGCCTGGAGAGGAATCTTGAATGTTTAAGGAAGGCAGGAGAGGATCTTGGAAGAAGACATTAAATCTCTCCTGCCTGTTAACAATGAGGTAATCTCAACAAGCCTGGCTGGGTTTTTGACTTGCTGACATCACTTGGGCCCAGGAATGTGATTGTCTTGCCGCACAACCAAAGGAATCTTTGAGTCATCCTGCGTTGCTTTCAGTAGTTCTCGTCTTCACATGAACAGCATTGTAGCCCAGTGACATAATGCCCATAAACGTCTTCCAAGTGCTGTTTTGCAGCTTTCTTCCTGGCTAAGCAGGGTTTGTGTGTCAGTGGTTGGTCTGTTTGGGTACCTGCAAATGCCCCACTAACCAGAAGGAGCCCAGTGTAGACTGGAAACACCTGAGGAAGGAGACCAAAACCCACTGCAGCTCCTCTGCAGAGATACAGAGGTTGGTGTTCCACCACTGGGAACCAAATTGCTCCACTGCAGAGGCCCCAGGGAGACCCCACATTTCCTGACAAGACGGGTGCTCAGATTCTCCACCCATTTCTGGCCTCGTGCAAAAAGGAGGCATCAGCAGAAGCTGCTGCTGTCACAGGAGTGTAAGTAGAAGGGGAATAGAAGCCCCCCCTCAAGGAAGTCTTTTGTTGAGGCCCCCTCCCAACCTGGCTGCAGCCCATCCGGCATCTCCCCACTTTCCTTTATGATATTTCTCTTTGTAGTATTTGTGCATTTACAAATACATAAACCTGAGCACAGGAAAACACCCTGCTAGACCTTAAAGCATAATTAGACCCCATCTGGGGTAAACATCAGCAGTGCACCCCTCTCCCCAGCTGCTTCTAACTTGCAAAACTCAGCCATCTGCCATCTCCAAGGAACAGGCTCTTATGGCCAGCAGGTCTAAGCAGCAGCAGGATTTCAGCAGAAGAAGAACCATTTCCATGTTATAAACATTTCCCAAATGTTGTACTAAGTGAGCATAGAGGGACGTTTTGACGCCTGTGGGCGTGCTCCTGGGTCTACGGCCCATGCCCAAGAAGTAGTCCTCTTCTCTGCAGCTCCATTCAAGGCTCCTTTTAGTAGACAGCAGACATCTAGAGCCATTGATGCTAATTTCAGCAAGCCTCAGGGTTGGTGGATTTCGTGTATGTTTAAGGCTGGCAGAGTGGGAGGCAGATTCAGCTCATGGGACACAATCCACAGGGAAATCCTCCTGAGCAATCTTCAAATGCAGGGATGTTTATTCACTTCAATGTGGCTTACACATGAGAACTGCCCAGTGAATTAGGAGCGTAAAGAGCAGCTCTGCTGGATCAGACCAGAGGCCCAACTTCACACCATGGCCAATCAGATGACTTGGGAAAGCCCACAAAGGCAAAATCCATCCCCTTCTGTTTCTCCCCAGTGCCTGATATTCAGAGGTAGACTGCCTCTGGATATGGAAGCTCCATTGCTCATTGCTGTTAATAGACTTCTCCATTAGAGTTTCCATAGAGCCCAACTGGCCAAGTCTAAAAATCCACCTAGTGCAACATCTAGCTTCCAACATGAATGTTTCCAGCACTGCTTGAACCTCAGCAACTGGATTCTACCCCATCTTATTTAATAGGAAATTGCATATGTGCCTGCTATTTAGGTTTCGTGCCTTAGGCACCAAAATGCTTCAGGCTGAACATGCAGTGCTGAACACCAAGCCTTCCAGTCGCTTAGTAAAGAAAGCATAACAAAAAAAATTCCTTCCAGTAGCACCTTAAAGACCAACTAAGTTAGTTCTTGGTCTGAGCTTTCGTGTGCATGCACACTTCTTCAGATACACTGAAACAGAAGTCATAAGGGTGGTGGGAATACCCCTTCTGAGTAATACCCCTCCCCACCTTCTCACTATATAGAAGGGTCTGGTAACTTCTGTTTCAGTGTATCTGAAGAAGTGTGCATGCACACGAAAGCTCATACCAAGAACTAACTTAGTTGGTCTTTAAGGTGCTACTGGAAGGAATTTTTTTTGTTTTGACTATGGCAGACCAACACGGCTACCTATCTGTTAAAGAAAGCATGATAGTCCTTAGGTACCAGCATAGAAGGTTTTCTTTGAAGCTTCTCTGGAAGAAAAAGAATGCCACGCATTGATTTATAGCCCCCTCCAGCAGAATTTAGATATCTGGACATCAGAACAGTTGGTCCGCGTCCAACTTACTCTCATGCAAGGATGCTCAGGATTGCAACTCTTGTTTTCATTTATATTCTAGAATAATGATACAGTGCTGCCCGACACACAGTAAATCTTAGGCAGAAACTGTCAGAGCAACATTTTTCGAGGAATACTTGCAATGCCAGCGCCTTAGCACGTTCAAGCTTCTCCTCTGCCTGAGAAACTAGGATCCTGTGAAAGCCACTTCTAGCTTAAGGCCTGAGAAGCTGACAGGGGATTAAGTGACTTTGCAATGTGGATCTTTCAACATCCCAGAGCACCAACTTTAGGCAAGAGGTGGGGGGTGGGGAGGAGAAATTCAACTCTGCTAGCGCAGTCCTGTTTTGCTTATCACAATGCAAACCCTGAAGCAAGGAGGCACTCACAAAACCAGGAACATAACTCTCTCCAGAATAGGAAATAACGATGGAAGAAGAATCTGCCAAATTCCCATTTCTCTCTCAGTTTCTCATTTCTCTAATTTTGAATTCCATTTGTCACTATTCTGGTATCAGTTTGTGAATCAAAGAGAAATTCTCAATTAAAATTTGAATTCATTTTCACACACATCACTCACGGTACACACATTTTTGTACACCAGTTTCCTTAATGCATTCTTGTGCACACTTTCACCTGATTCATTCGTTTTTGTGCATGTTTTAGGTTGGCGAACTGTATCGCAAAATTTGGGAAATGACCTATGAATTTCAAAAGGGAGCTTCACTTCAGCTTTTCCTATGGGCTTGGCAAGTGTGAACTAAGTTCACGTTATAATGTGAACTGCAACACATTTCTCCTCCATCCCTAAATCAAGAAGGAACCCAAATTCTCAGCACTTCATATCTGACAGCGCTATATGAACCCACCCTTTGCATCTAGCTAACTGCCTGCACACGGATTCTTATTTTGTTGCCTTTTCCTTACCCAAGCCGTGCTCTGATACCCTCATTTCCTTTTCCCATAACTGTTTTCCTTGGTCCATTGTCCTGGCCAGCAGCTTGGCATTCCTTGCACCGAGGCATCGATGACACATGGCTCTTTGCTAGTGACCTTTGGCTTTATGAGTCACAGGTCAAGGCTTAGGGATAAACTAGACGAGACACAAAACATACGATCAGGAGCTTGAGCTGGCCCAAGACATTTTGTGCCTGAAGCAAAAGGCAAACTGACCCCACCCTCAAATCCATGTACTGAAGTTGATTAGGCTGGCCGCTGATTTTTATTTCAGTACTGATTATGGGACAGGCATCCTCCCTGCAACTGAGGACAGCAGGCTAGATTGTGGAGCTCGTGACTGGCCATGTGTAAACACAATTCTAACTTCTTCAGGAGGCTCGGGAGGAATGGCCAAGGGCGCCACTGCGGCCCCCTGCACCTGCTGCCGAATGGGAGAGCTGGCCCTGATCAAGAGGTTTCTAGCAGCTCCCGTGCATTGTATCTTAAAGTAAGTATTCATTTGCCACAGGGCAAATAGCAGCAAGAGGCAATTTTAATTGGGGAAATGGTGCAGGATAAAAGGTTAGACTTCCTGCCCGCCACCTGGGTGCCATGGTCCCAGTCTGATTCAGGTGCCCTCAAAGGAGCTGTCATTTTTTTAAAAAAGCTGCCAGAGACCACAGACCTCTGTGCTATACCTAGTTCAGCCTTGAATGTCTGCACCACAACCCATAGGCAGCTGTGTTGGTCAAAAGGAGAGACCCAGAAGTGGTTTGTAATTCCCTTACCATCTCAGCATTTGGGACCAACTTGATCAAATTCTTTTGCACTGAAGAGATGGAGCAAAGCAGCTTGAGGCTTTGGGAAGTGTGCAGCTCACTAGTGGCTTAAGCTGCAGGAAGGTAGATTTTGGTCAAACATTAGGGGAGACAAAAGGACGTTCTTTGCATTTGTTCAAGAGGCAATTCAGAGAGGAGACTTGGAGCTGGCTCCCTCCAGTCACTGGGAGGAGATTCAACACTTCCACGGTAGATGCGATTGGTAACTCCCATGGAGAGCATTGTGCCAGGCACTAAGAGGAAGACACATTTCCTAGCAGTCCCATAGCCTTGGGTGTTGCTTGGTATGCGCTGTTTGAAAGGCCCGGACAAAGGCTTTCAGTTCAGCAGAGGCTTTGGCTCAGCCTCCCAAGAAATAAATCAAAATAATATTTGAAAAGTAGCATAGGAATGCAGAGGGCATCAGTTGTTCATTACTCTGCCCTTGGCAGTGGACCGTGACTGGAGTACTGCAGTAGAGAACAACAAGGAGGGGCAGTGCTCCTTTTAACAGAAAAAAAGGTGCTGGTACTGCTCAGCTGCAAGTGGGTGGTAGGGGAAGGGGGCACTCTGTACATGCTCAGAGGGAAACTACTCTTTCCTGACACTGGCATTGTTGTTTGGATGCCAGTGAACATGCCAACCATAACTGGCCCACAGGTTTTGGGAACAGCTTTGAAAGGTCCCCAGAAGAATGCCGTTTACAGGCGGGTTGGAGGCTCTTATTTCTAAGAGGACCCACCATTTTTGCCCTCATCCAGCCTGTGGTTGACCTCCGCTCGAAGAGCAGTGTTTCCTGCCATCTGCCCCTTCTGTGAGTGGCATTGCCCTGCTGCCTTCCATGGCTGCCCTTCTGCAGCTCACCATTGCACTCTGCTGCTTGCGCTTCCTCCCCTAGCCAGGCAACACTGTGAACAGCAGACTGCCAAGTGGCTTACTCCATCCTTTGGCCATGCTTAGCAGCAGCTTTGCTTTGCTTTGCACTTGCTCTGGCATTTGGATTTGCCCCTCATCCACCTGAAGGGCTGGGAGAAGAGGGTTTTGCTCGGGGGGGGGGGGGAATAGATGCGCCCATAAGAGAAGGTGAGCAGATTTGACCAAAAAAATGGCCCTGGAACTGTGTTCAGGCACTTTCTGCCAGAAAAAAGCACTGATGATGATGGGTATGGAAAAAGTCCTGCATCCATTTCTGGTACAGAGCAGGGTGTCCAAGGTGATCAAGGATCTTGAAACAAAGCCTTTTGAGGAATGATTGAGGGAGTTGCATATGTGTGGCCTGGTAAAGAGGAAACTGAGAGGAAATATGAGAGCCATCTTCAAACATCTCAAGGGCTGCCACATGGAACCTAGAGCAAACTTGTCTTCTCCTGCTCTGGAAGGTAGGACCTAAACCAATGGCTTCAAGTTATAAGAAAGTAGATTCCAACTAAATATCAGGGAGTGCTTTCTGACAGTGAGAGCTGTTTGACAGTGGAACGGACTCCCTTAGGAGGTGGTGGACTCTCCTTCCTTGGAGGTTTTTAAGCAGAAATTGTACGGCCATCTGTCATGGATGCTTGAGTTGAGAGTCCTGCATCACAGAGGTTTAGAGTCCCTTCCAACTCTAAGATTCTATGATTCTATGACCTGAATCATAGAGTTGGAAGGAACCCAAAGGTCATCTAGTCCAACCCCCTGCGATGCAGGACTATGCAGCTGTCCCTTGCGGGGATCGAACCTGCAACCTTGGCATTATCAGCCCTACACTCTAACCAACTGAGCTAGATAGGAGACTAAGGTAGTAATAGTAGTGGGGTAAACATGGCAGCACTCTTCACAAGCACCTGAAGGACTGTCACTGGTATTGTCACGTGGGGGAGGGAAAGGACTTCTTCTCTGTTACCTGCCTCACCCCACCGCCACCCTCGCATGCGCCACCTGATGCGCATGAGTTTACAGGGGTGGCCATTTCAGTTGACCATTAAGCTAATATCCCAACAGTAGAGCAGTTTGACAATGAAGCCAATGGCCTAGAAAGGTTGGTGAGTTCTCCCTCATGGGGAGGTCTAAAAGCAGAGGCTGGTTTGGGAGGCTCAGAATTGATCATGGGGGTGGGCTAGATGGTCTCCAAGGACCCCACTGTGGTGACTTCACACATCTCACATATGTCTGTGACACACAAAGAGAAAAAGAGCAGTGCTTGGGGAGGGAATTGTGCCTGGACTCTCTGCTGCCACTAGAGGGATTTGGCTGTAGAATCCTAGGCTGGAGCACCTGCTCTGTTCTGGGTGGGGGTCAGCAGCTGACCCAGGCAGATTCTGCCCAAAATTGTGGAGGCCAGCTCTTCTGCTTGATGGATACCCTACTGAAAATGGGGTGGGGACCCCACTTTGCATCTTCTAAGGCTGAGCCCAGCTTTCCCATGCACTAAATCTCTCTCTCCTCCTTAGCTCTGGAGAATGCAGGCGATTCTATTTCCTTCCATGTGGTTGATGCTTAGTCAGCTGGAGGGGATCAGTGCCAGAGTTGCCAGCAACTGCTATGTGAAATATATCTTTCCTGACCTTAAGTTTATCCACAAGTTTGGGTGTAAATATGTTTCGTGTAATCTGAGCCTGTGCAAATTCCTGTGCAGGAAATTAAGAAGAGCTACTTGCTCAGCCTTTATACAAAACTCTAGATTACAATTCGTCACATCAGAACACCTGGTCCCTTGCCCTTAAGCACATCATACATGACTCCAGTTCAAGTGATGGCTCCTTTGGCCGCCAGTGCTCCTGCCACCAAAGATTCCTATTGCCAACAGCAAAGTCACTAGGCCCGCCATTTGTCATCTCACCTGTTGGGTCAACATCATCAACTGCCCTCAGCAGTGAAGGAAAAAAGTATATTTCTGTTTTCACCCTTTAGGTCACTGGTAGGAACATCACCAGGTAGGGCTGGAGGAGATCAGCCTGGAAGGCCGCATTATGGAGCTAGAAAGACCAAAGGTCTGACTGAGCTCTTTATGACAGTCCTTGTGTGGATTCCAGGGGCAGCCCATCCTGTTTGACCACCTGAGACAAAATGAGATGGTCACCCCCTTGAAGCCTCACTTACTGGGGTTCTGTGGCAATGGCTTCCAGTGAGATCTTATTGAACTCTTGCGAGAACATGCTGGAAGAAGCCACAGCAGCCATATGACCCCAGTGGTGGCAGCAGGCCTGGGTGGGACGCCTGTGGAGGCACCACCCTATGGGATTCTGCCACCTGAGGTGGCTGCTTCAGTCTGTCTCATGGGTGGGCCAGCCCTGGTGGGTTCACAGCACAGGCACAGTGAAGGACACTGCCCCATTGCCAGGGTTGAGGGAAGGGCCCATCTTCTCCGTTGCCTCAGGCTAGCCCTGCCCTTTTGACATGGCTAGAAAAGGGACCCCTCAATTCTGGATCAGAATCTTTATTTTTAAAGCTATATTTCCTAATACAAATCCCTTTTAAAACACAAGTGGCAAGCAATGTCTCTCTCAGACGGGAGGGAATGCCTCTTCTGAGATAGTTGTGGTGATTGGGACTGATGGGAGTTGCAGCCCAAAACATCTGGATGGAGTCGGGGTGCAAGGCTAAAGAAGGCAGACTAGCTGTTTTTCTGTGGGCTGCAAACCTGGTTTTGTGACTATTACAATTGACAGGAAGCTGCCACCATTCCTGGATCCCTGATACACGTGCTATGTACACACACGTCTCAAGAAATGTAATCTCATTCTGAAAGGTAGCTTGAAAGGTAGCCGGCTGGTTCTGGGTTCTTTGGATGGCTGTGGGTTGTGATGAAATAACACTCCTTTCCTTTTAAGGTAATGTTTCTCCTTTGCAAGGATCTTCTTCCAAAGGGGAGTCAAAACTTGGAGAGGAGAGAGAGAGAGAGAGAGAGAGAGAGAGAGAGAGAGAGAGAGAGAGAGAGAGAAGGAGCAGCATCGCCTATAAACCACTGCAGGACTCTGTGACGAGCCTACCCACACCAAGCAAAATGTGCTTTGTGCAGAATATTTTTTCAGTTTTGGAAGAGATCCCTTATGTGGCCCCAGAGAGGTTTTCAAAAGAAACATGATCTTCTGAAATTTAAATGTAAACTTGAAACAGCTTCCAAAGCAAAGGGTTGATCAAAGGCAAGAGAGATTTTTCTTGGGCAGGCGAAGTCCGCAATGGAATCCACCGGGCTCCTTGTCGCTGGGACATTTGATACGACGGGTGTGAATCAAAACAATAAATAATTCTTTACACATGGAGATCAATTGGCACTTTTATGAATGTTGATTAATAAAGGGGAGGGGGATCCTTGTTAGTCAGAGTCATTTGGGGGCCATTCACAGCGTGTGAGAGATGGCTGAGCGAAGTCAAGAGTACAAGCTGCTGAGAACGTGGGCTGTGACATCGTGGGGTCAAATCTCACCTTGAGCACAACACCTCCACAGCCTCAGCTCATCATATGCAGCGTAGGAATAATAATGTTGGCCTTACAGGGCCATTGTGAGGATTTTGGAAAAAAACTTTGTGAATAGTACCAATCACTCAAACAACCTAAGTTGGGGGTGGCCAGTTCCCATCTGCTGCGTCCAGCATGGGAAGCAGTGAGGGATGGTGGAGCTAGACTCCAGCCACATGGATGGAAGTACCAGGCATTAGTTCTAGGCACCCTTGCTGGAAGTACTAGGCAATATTACTACCAGGACTCAGTTACTGGAACCCAAGTCCTCTCAAGACTGGATTGTGTGCCTTCAGTTGATTCCAAATAGCACCAGATGGGACAATCAGGTTGGATCATGTTACACCTGCATGAAGTGCTCTTCAATGACAACTGATCTGATTCTGAGCTCAATTCAAAGGACTGATGCCAACCTCGAAGCCCTAAACAGTCTGGATCCAGGTTGGGTCCCTGAGAACCACTGTCTCCCAAATAAACCAAGGATGGCAAAACATTTTTGGGCTAAGTGCTGCATTCATGCTTGATGTTGTGAAGATATTTCTATTTCAAAGGGCCTTTGGTTCCTCTCATTGAACTATTTTTAATTGTTTGACTGCCCTGATTCTGTTTTACTGGACATTTTAAATGTTGCATAATTATATTATACAGTACTGTGTTGTTTGTCTTAAATTTTCGCAACCCACTCTGATGATCTTTTGGTAGACAAACAGCACACTAAGAATACTTCAAAATAATGTGATGGAGTAATGGTGACATGGCAAGGCAAAGGCGCTGCATCAGGTTGTAGGTGTTGCGGGGGCACCGGGAGGAGCAACTGAATGAGAAGGGGGGGGGGCACACCTTTGACTGATGGGGCCTAATCCACTGGGAGGTTCTCATGCACAAGCCCTATTGAAATGAACAGGAGCTCAGCAGGAACAACACTCCCAGATTCCTAGAACGAAAAAGATCCTAGAACAGATAATTCAACCGTCTATGAGTGTTAAGTTGTGGGTGAACATATCAGACGACACAGCGATTCTTCAAACAGCTCTTGTTTATTCACAGGCCAGAACAGAACTGAACTGAAGGGTTCAGCCAGCCTGCTTACATAGAGCTCCAGTATAACGTAACTGTAACAATTTTCTAAAACTATCCAATCACTGAACGTCACTTTCGATCCCTTATTTGCATAACTATCTACAGTATCCCCCTGCTGGCCCAGGGTGAGAACTTCAGTACATAACAATGAGCATTTAGAAAAGGATGCCGTGATTACTAAGAACCAACATAAGTTTCTCAAAAATAAGTCTCATTTCCTTTTTTGATAGACTTATAAGCTTGGTGGATCAGGGGAATGCTGTGGACATAGTGCATCTTGATTTCAGTAAGGCTTTTGATAAAGTACCCCATGATATTCTGGTAAAACAACCTAAGCTGGTAAAATGTGGACTGAACGAGGCTACTGTTAGGTAGATTTCCAGTTGGTTGGTTGACTGACTGAACCTGTACTGACTCCTCATCATCCTGCAAAATGGTGACCAGTGGGGCGCTGCAGGGTTCTGTCCTGGGCCCATTGTTGTTCAAGTCTTTATAAATGACTTGGGTGAAATAATTGAATGGATGCTCATCAAATTTGCCGATGACACCAAACTGGGAGGGGTCGCGAATGCTGCAGAAGACAGAATCACAATTCAAAATGACCTTAACAGATTGGAGAACTGAGTCAAAGCTAACAAAAACGAATTACACACACACACACACACACACACACACACACACACACACAGCCCTTCATCAAATGTAAGGCTCTGCACTTAGGCAGGAATAACTAACTGCAAAAATATAACATGGGGGACACCTGGCTTGCCAGTATTATGTGTGCAAAGGATCTATCCTTAGTAGACCACAAACTTAATATGCATTCACAGTGTGATACAGCAACAAAAAAAGCTAATACTATTCTTGGCTGCATCAAGAGAAGTATAGTGTTCTGATAAAAGGAGGTCATAGTATTCTGCTTTGGTCAGACCACATCTAGACTACTATGTCCAGTTCTGGGCACCACAATTTAAGAAGGATATTGATAAACTGGAATGTGTGCAGAAGAAGGCAACCAAAATAATCAAGGGTCTGGAAGCCAAGCCATATGAGGAATGGTTGAGGGAGTTGGGTATGTTTTGCCTGGATAAGAGGAGCCTGAGAGGAGATATGGAAGCCATCTTCAAATATCTCAAGGGCTGCCACATGGAAGATGGAGCAAACTTATTTTCTTTTGCTCTGAAGGGTAGGACCTAATGGCTTCAAGTAACAAGAAAGAAGGTTTAGACTAAACATCAGGAAGAACTTTCTGACAGTAAGAGCTGTTTGACATTGAAACAGACCTCCTAACAGGGATGCCAATTTGAATAAAATATTGTGGGGGCCCAGGTAAGCCCCGTCCTGCATAATCAATCACATGAGACAGTGCACACACACCGTTTGAATGCCCGTCAACTTTAGGGCCCCCCCAGTCCCCTCAAATATTTTATTGTGGGGGTTGAAGCTCCCACACCCCCTAGGAGTTGGTTCCTATGCTTCCTAAGCAGGTTTTAAAGCAGCAGTTCGATGGCCATTTGTCATGGATGCTTTAACTGAGAGTCCTGCATTGCAGGGGGTTGGACTAGATGATCACCAGGATCCCCTCTAAGATTCTATGATTCTATTATTGTCACATAGAAACCCACTTTGTATCTGAGGTTTTTAAAAAGTCTTCCTGTGATCCCACAAAAATTAGATGTCATGTTTGGTGTCCCATGGCTATGCAGGCATCATGGATGTGCCATTTTAGCCTAATGCCCCCAAGTCCAGTAGACCAGCCCACACAGAGGTTCTGTTTGGGGCATCTTCTTCTTTTTCCACCTTCCACTGGAGTTGGGTTCAAAAGCACCCAGAACCAACAGAATGACTGAGTGGCTCACCAGTGTTGTGAAGCTGGGAATATCAGTGTGTTCACACTGGCTGATAGCTCCTCAGGGATACGGTTTCAAGCACTGCCCAAAATAAAAGCATCTGTAAGGAGCCAAGCCCCAGTTTAGAAAGGCACTTGGAGCTGACGCAGAAATAGTTCTTCCTCAAAGAGAAGCTCAAGCACAGCAAGCAGAAGGGTAGACGTAGTGTGGGAAGGGGGAAAGCAGAGGCACCTCTTAGGGAACAAGTCTTGAATGCTTCTGGTCATGTGACGGTGCCAGGCTGGCAGCTGCAACCCTGGGGCCAAAGATGAAGAGGGCCTCCCAAGCTTCACCTGTTGAGCACCATGCCACGTAGGCCCCTGAATACAAGTTGCTGGGGAACAAGAGCGGGGGCGCTATTGCCCTTCTGCTCTGCTCCTTGTGGGTCCAAATAGAACTTTGTTCTTTTCCAGCATTGGCTGATCTCTGTCAGTGGTCTTGGAAAGCCAGGGCAGGTGGACAGAAACTGCTTGCTATATTAGTAGCACTGCACCCAAATTAAATAAATCTGAGTTAATTCACAGCAGAGATTTCAACCAGTCCATCCATTAAATCTAGATGCATTTGCATATGAGAAAACATACTTTAAAGAGAAGAACAAGATGAGTCCATATTAGGGATCACACTTGCCACTTGCAATTTTTAAGAAGTAGTTTAAACCGGGAGCATCTTTTTAGTCAATGAATTTTTTTACATTGCATTATCTAAGTGATAAACTCAGTGTTGCAGCCCCTAGAATACAGAATATAGCAAATATTTCATGCGTGTCCCACTTAACCATTCTTTCAACAGCCCTTTAAGGCAGCCTTCCTTGATGTGTCCTCCAACCCTGAGCATCAGCCATTCTGTCTGGAGCTGATGGGAGGTCAAATCCCAAACAGCTGGAGGGCAGGAGGTTGATAGCATTCTGCTACGGCAGGACTATTTTTAGAGCTGAGAGGTGGCACATAGTTTTAGAAATTAATGAATAATTCATGTTGCATAAATGAATAATAATTTGTATTGTAGGTGGAAGACTGAGGCTCAGAGACAAGGAATTCTCTAGTAAGTTTGGGCTGTGAGGTAAAGGTTCAACTGGGAGCTTCCTTCAGCTTAAGGTGAATGAATAGAGACGGCCAATTTTAATGGCTGACACTGCAGGTAAAGGGCACAGTATTTTTGAGGCTGTTTAGATTCAGGTATGCTACTGTCCTGGGGACGTGGGTAGTGCTGTGAGTTAAACCACAGATCCTAGGGCTTGCCGATCAGAAGGTCAGCGGTTCGAATCCCCGCGACGGGGTGAGCTCCCGTTGCTTGGTCCCTGCTCCTGCCAACCTAGCAGTTCAAAAGCACATCAAAGTGCAAGTAGATAAATAGGTACCTGTCAGGGGTTCAGAAGGAGAGACACAGGAGGGGGAGCAAATGGAGAGTGAGGAGGAGGAGTACGAGGGGGGCGCAGGCAGTGACAGTGGCCAGAGTTATTCCACAAGCCTCTCTAGCGAATCGGAGGACTCACAGAAGGGAGCGCCGGTGGCCAGAGCGAAGGGGGGTCCAGGGGGGAAGCCCCAGGAGGAAGGGGCCAGCGGGGAGTCCCTGAGCAGCAGCTGGAGATCAGGACCAGCGTCTCCATCAGAGCGCAGTGGGGAAGGGGAGTCCCAGGAGTCGGGACCAGTGTCCTCACCACCAGAGGGAGGAGAGGAGTCAGGTTTGGCAACACCCACATCAGGAAGCGGGGAAACGGTCAGAAGGAAAGTCACCGGCTGGGCGCGCGCGCCAAGTTCAAATGTACAGGAGCGCGGCACAGCGGGGAGCCCGGGAAGGGAGCCAGGTCCTAAAGCCCGCCGGAGGGAGGGGCAAGACTCAGGAGGCTCAGCGTCAGAGGAGTCCAGGAAGGAGGGAACCCCAGAGGGCAGAAGGACCCAGCGCAGGAAAGAGCAGCGCAAGAGGTGGAGCCGGGCTAGAATCTTAAACTGGTGTGGGTGGAGCAGTGAGTCAGAGGGGACTTAGCCGGTCTAGCGTAGAGACGTGGGTCTGCGTGCCCAGAGCTTGGAAATGGAAACTAAACTTTAATAAAGACTTTTGTATATAACATCCACTGGGCGTTGGTCCTCTGTGAGCTGGGACCTAGCGGCAGTCCTGACAGTACCGCTCCAGCGGGAAGATAAACGGCGTTTCCGTGCACTGCTCTGCTTCGCCAGAAGCGGCTTAGTCATGCTGGCCACATGACCCAGAAGCTGTATGCCAGCTCCCTCGGCCAATTAAGCGAGTTGAGTGCCACAACCCCAGAGTTGGCCACGACTGGACCTAATGGTCAGGGGTCCGTTTACCTTTGCCTATGCTACTGTCCTACAGAAGGGAAAGGGGGAAATAACTTCACTTTCCTACAATAAGCAGCAGCTGTTTAAAAAATAATTACAGCACAAGCGTAATCCTGTGTACTTGGAAATATGTTGAATTTAATTCACTGGGGCTTATTCCCAGGTAAATTGAGCTATGGTTGCAGCCTTCATTTTCTCAAAAAGAGGTTTGACTTAAGTGCAATTCATTAGAGGAGACCTCCAAGTCTGGTGCCCTCCAGGTGTTCTGTGCAATGCTGGGACTGATATGAGTTGTAGTCCAGAACAAGGGTATCAGATTGAGGAAGGCTGGATTCGACAGTCAATAGGCAGATGATGGAGCCATCAAAATTCTTTCATCCACGGGCAATCAAGAAAACACTTGCAAAAGCACATGGCTCCCAGCTGCACCAGAAACCAAGCAGGTTGTTTTTAGGAATAGCTGTGAAGCAACATGCATTAGGTACATCCCAGAAGAAAAGGACTTCTGTCTCAACAATATATCAGTAACCTATTTCCCCCCAGACGGGTAACTATGTTAGCCTCTTGCTAACAAAGAGTATTGTGGCACCTTAAAAGACAATTGCATTTACTATGGGGTAGTCATTGTGTTTATAGATGCATGTATCATAGAACGGTTGAGTTGGAAGCATATATTTTATAAGTTTATTATTTTGATGTATTTGGAATGTGGACTGTTTTGTTATTTTAAAATGAAAAACGATGTGTATGTTGTTTAATAATCGAAGGAAGGAAGGAAAGACTACAGTCCATCAGGTACATGAGGTGTATATGTCTATGTATCCAGAGTAAAATGGATTTTATTTTACCTTCTATATTTCTATTAATACTTACTTGGTTTGCTGTGTTCATCTCTCACCATTTTTCCAAGGAGTAAAAGGCAGTGTACATGGTGCTCTTCCTCCTCCACCCTGTGGGGGAGGACAGACCGAGCAGGGGGCAGCAAACCTTTTCAGCAGGGGGCTGGTCCACTGTCCCTCAGACCTTGTGGGGTGCCAGACTATTTTTTTTTGGGGGGGGGGGATGAACGAATTGCTATGCCCCACAAATAACCCAGAGATGCATCTTAAATAAAAGGGCACATTCTACTCATGTAAAAAGACGTTGATTTCCGGACTGTCTGCGGGCCAGATTGAGAAGGCGACTGGGCTGGATCCTGCCCCCGGGCCTTAGTTTGCCTACCCATGCACTAGCTTAACACTCTCCACTGAGATTCATGTCAGAACCTGGGTCTCTCTAGTCCTAGTCCAACACTCTGACCACTGTACCACACTGGCTCTCAGTATGCAAAATTGCCTCTTTTTTTGCCAAATGATGGCTCATTCCAACATTGACCATAAATATCTACCTGGCTCTCCTTGTGCACACAGTGAGAAAGAGCAGGGTAAAATGTGAAGCTCAAAGATTCTTCTTTCAAACATAGGAACCACACAACATACACAGCACTCAAGGAAAGAAATGTGTGGGCTTAATATTGCATTCATAGCTTGCAAACAGGTCATTGCATTTTTCTTTTAACTTATCAGATTTCCTCTAAAAGGGTAAATCCTGATTAAATTGTGAGGGGGAGTGGGGGGGGAGACAGAGATACAGGCTGGTATTTTGATGCCAACAACAGTATGTGGACACTGTGAAAAACTGGAATGCATGATGAGGAGCACTGATATCACAATAAGCACCCTTCTGGAAGCATATGAATGCACCCCACCCCCCACCCCATTTGCAAAGGGGCATATCTATGAATTGCAGACCATCAGCGCTGCAGATGATACTCCTGGAACATTTGACTGCTGTTTACCAACTTGCAACAAAGTCATTGCAAGCATAATTCAAGCAGCTCTCTCTCAAGCACCCATTGACTGGCCTTCTGGCACATGTAAGTTCAACTGGCGTCAGAAGTTATTGTCTGGGCCAGGCCAGTGAGCTCTGAAATGTGAATCCAGAGAGTGAGGGTTTCATCCAAAATAGGTTTCCAATGGGAGTGAACTGAAAGTGGATCTAGGAAGAAGGTGGTCACACTGGGAAGGTATTTCAATTTGGTGTTTATATTTTTATGAATCATGAAAGTGACTTTTCGTCATATGAGCTGAGCTGAAGAGTGTAGCAGACAGACTAGGCAAATTTCAGCCAGATGGCATTTAGAGTGTGAAAATTTGACACCCACCTGACGGAAGTTGCCAAAATCAAGAAGCAGCTTGGAGTTCAAAGCAAACACTGATGTGTTTAGCATAACATCAGGGTGGAGAGCTCAGAAACAAAAGCTCAGTGTATTTCTTTGGAGAGTGGCATCTTGTGATGAGCTGTGAAACTATCCCCCCCCCCACCCTCCACCCTGTGCCCCAGGAGGCCAGATGATGGGTTTATATAGCTTTTGTACCAGTTTAAGCCTCTGAACATGATCCAGCGAGTTAAATCATTCTAAGAGTTGGGGAATATTGAACCTTATCCTTCAGTTTTTCACAGACATTATTATGGACAGGTGTGCAATACTCTAGCTATTTCACCAATGATCACTACTTGCTGTTTCTCTCTTTTAGGTGCAAGTTTAATTTAAAACTTGCATTTGATCGGATGAGGGGGGATTCTTTCCCCTCCATTAATTTTTATTTGCTTTTGGTTAATTGTATACTCTGCCAGTTTGATTTTATGGCCTGCATCTGTTGAATATGACAGGGGGCAGGTCTACACTTGTGGTTTATAACGTTAATAATGTGTTATTAAAATGTGGCACCAAAGGGTACTGCAGAGCAATGAGCCACTGGCAATAGGGAAACTGCATGTTAAAGGTAAGGTGATGTTTAAGGTGAAGTTATCATTTTGGGGAAGAATTTCAACGATAAAGATGAGCGTGTTACCAAAGATGCTATTTTTATTTCAAACAATCCCGATAATCAAAGAGGCAGTAATATTTAAAGAATGGCAAAGAACAATTTCAAGGTATATCTGGCAGGGTAAGAAGCGAAGAATACAGTTTAAGTTGTTAACAGATGTGAAAGAAAGAGGAGGCTTTGCCCTACCAGACCTGAAATTGTATTAAGAAGCATCATGCCTCTGTTGGTTGAAGGAGTGGATGAGATTAGAAAATGGAGAATTGTTAGACTTGGAAGGATTTGATAACAGATTTGGTTGGCACGCATATTTATGGTGTGATAAGAAAAAAATTCATAAAGGCTTTGAAAACCACATCTTCAGAAGATCTCTTATAGAAGTTTGGGATAGGTATAAAAACCTATTAGAACCAAGGATACCACACTGGTTGTCTCCATTAGAGGTGATGAGTGTAAAGAAGATCAATATGAGGGGGAATTGGGTAACATATGGGAATCTGATTGTTAAAGAAGGAGGTAAATGGAAATTGAAACCCTACAAGGAAGTTAAAGAATATGTTAATGATTGGTTGCATTATTATCAGGTTAATGAAATGTTTTAAAAAGAACTAAAAGAGAAAGGTTATGTTGAAAAAGAATCAAAATTTCAAATAGAGATATTGAATAATGACTTTAAAATTTTATCTAAGATGTATAAATTGCTGCTGGAATGGTATACCAAAGATGAAGAAATTAAATCGGTTATGATTCATTGGGCTAGAGATTTTGGATATAATATACAGTTATGTGAATGGATAAAACTATGGAACGAAAGGTTAAAATTTACAGCCTGTACTGCGTTAAAAGAAAATGGTATGAAAATGGTATATAGATGGTATATAACACCAGTGAAGTTAGCAAGAATGTACAAAATGTGTAATAAATGTTGGAAATGTAAAGAAAAGGAAGGGACTTTTTATCATATGTGGTGGGAATGTAAGAAGGTGAAAGGCTTCTGGGAAATGATATACAATGAATTGAAAAAAATGTTGAAATATACATTTGTTAAGAAACCGGAGGCATTTTTGTTAGGAATGGTAGGAAATGAAATAAACAGAAAAGATTATAAGCTTTTTTATACGCAGTAACAGCGGCAAGAATACTTCTAGCCCAAACATGGAAACAAGAAGAATTACCGTCGATGGAAGAATGGAGAATGAAGTTAATGGAATACGCAGAACTTGATAAATTAACAGGAAGGATCCGAGGCCTACGAGACCACAGATTCACTGAAGACTGGAGTAAATTTGTAGACTATTTGAAAAGTATTTGCAATGAACAATTAACGTTTGTAGGTTTGCAAGAGGCTCTGTGAAAATAATATTAGAAATATTGTAAAAAAGGGAATAAGAGGGAGGAGGTTTTTAATAAAAGGCAATATTAGATTAAGAAATGCGGAAGAAGGATTAAAGGATTAAAACAGAGGATTTGCAGAAGAGCTGAGGGAAGTCCAAAAAATGTATCTGTGAAAAATTGTGTTATGTGTTTTTATATTTTTGTATTGCAAAATGAATAAAAATAATTTAAAAAGGTAAGGTGATGTTTTAGAACAATATATCTAATATCATTCTAATAACGTTTAAAACATCACTGTAGATCCATGCAGGGATTCATTGTTTTATTGTTTGGTTTCAAACCCTGTATGTTTTACAGTACATTTGTTTTATTTTTCTGTAAGTTGCCTTTGGTCATTTTTGAGAAATTTTATAAAAGAAGAAATTAAGAAATTAATTAAATTAAGAAATGTAATAAAATAACAAAACTACCACCACCGCCCCTGTGGATTATTGACATCTCTGTTCACCTCTAAACCTTCTGCATGCTTTTACTCTGCAGCTGCCTGCCTTTTGCTGATTAACAAAGTACAAAGAAACAGGGCAGTGGTCCTTTTGGTTAAAGGCCTACAGAGAAAACCATCCTAGGATCTGTTATTAGGAATCCAAAAGGTATCTCAGCAACTGCTGGGTGTGAAACAGCAGCCTTTTCACAGCATGGTGCCTCCAGATGCAAGTAGCCCTATTGAAGATGGAAAGAACTTGCTTCCGAGTAATCATGCATATGATTGCACTGCTAATCCTCATGCACAAAGATAATTCATCTGCTGTCAGCTCCTTCTAGGAGAAAGGAAAGGATTCCTTCTAGCACCTGCCCTGAAAATGACAGCCATCTCTCCCCAAAACACAGGACTCCTGCCAAACTCACAAGGGGCAGCCTTAGAAGAAGCTCATCCTGGCTGACTGCTGTGCCATGTTGCCCAAGGCAAAAGCTACAACACACACTGCAAAATTCAGAAAAACCTCATCATTCCCAGCCAGCACAGCTGTATGATGCTGGGGCTGATGAAAGTCCCAAAACAGTCGGAGGGCACCAGGTTGGCGAAGGCTGCCTTAACAACTCACCAGTGGGGCACAGTTAGGCTGAGGGCACCTTGCAAAAGATACATATTTAAGAGGCTTGAGAAGATGAAAGTCATCAATGGAGCAGATATGTGTATTGCTAGACTGGAAGGGAGCCGGGGTGTGTTGGACTAAAAGCTGGGAGGCCAGAGTTTCAGGAGGCCAGGCAGAAACAAAGTATTAATTCATATTAATACAAATCATATTTGTATTAATGCAAAGCATCCTTACAAAATCATCAGAGTAATCATGGCTCTTTACTGCACCAAACACTGCCCTCTAGTGGGATGAGGCAAGAATCCTTCACCTGCTTCCATTGGGGCTGCTTCCTTATTGGTGGAATAAGAAATAGATGCTATCCAGCTTGAGTGCAGTTTGAAATCAGGATTCACCAGGGCTCACAACTGAACTCTGCTTCCTAGGGCAGAGAGCAATGGAACCAGGGAATAAATCTGGGCTTTTCAGAATGCTAAGCCCCATCTCTGCACTCTGAGCTTTGCTACTTCTCAAGGTAGCATACCTGGTGTTTCAGAGTACCATAAACAAAATAGAGAAGCAAAAAAGGTGGAATCCTTGCTCCAAGGTGCTTGCAATCTAGATGTGAACAGCAGTGGCAACATGAAAGCAAGGGAGGAGCAGCGGTGAAACAGGGAACAAGTACAGTGGTACCTCGGGTTAAGAACTTAATTCGTTCTGGAGGTTCGTTCTTAACCTGAAGCACCACTTTAGCTAATGGGGCCTCCCACTGCTGCTGCACCGCTGCGTGATTTCTGTTCTCATCCTAAGTAAAGTTCTTAACCCGAGGTACTACTTCTGGGTTAGCGGAGTCTGTAACCTGAAGCGTTTGTAACCCAAAGCGTTTGTAACCTGAGGTACCACTGTATGGGAAAATGCAGTTCCATGTGTTGGAAGTGCAACAGCAGAGATCATTCAGTTATTTCTGTTGGCGTTAAAGTCAACTAGCTAAGACGGGGATATGTGGAGTGCCACTTAGCAACCAAGCAGAGTAATTCCTTTATGTGTTTGTTTGAATCACATCCTGCTATGTGAAAGGCCTGAACTAAGAATGACAACACCTCTTTGCCCTTTTCTCCTCAGATTATATGATGTTTTTTATCAGTTTCCTCCATAAAGTGTTGTCAGGATTTATTTTCTTCCTGGACACTGCCTGTGTTACTTAACTAACTTTTGCTCACACCATGTACATAGCCTTCCTTTATGGTTTTGTTTGCTGAGATGCAAAATCCAGGTGGTGCCCCCGTACACTAACACTAATGAACTTTGGAAGAAGCTGGGGGTACAGAATCCTATGGATGCCCCATTGAAATGAATAGAAGCTGCGCTGCTATTTTTCTCGAACACCTTCCTCGTTCTCTCAGAATGGCAGTGGCACCCACCTGAGAGGTGCCAGAACTGAGTTCCAGGGAGTTCCAACGGAAAAAAAAGCCCTAGGAAGCTGTGAATTCTTGCGTGGCACTCACGGATTGCAGTGGGGCTTGCCCCATAGAGCTCAGTGCTCCTGTCTCAGCTGCCTGTCTCCCACTCTGCCACCTTTTGTGGCAGCCACATTCAGCTGCCTCCACCTCTCCTTATGCTCGGGCAAGAATCCAGCAATGCGTTCGACTCTTCAGCTCTGTGCAGCAGCCTCCTGCTCACTGCATAGCTACTGCTGCCAGCTCCAAAGTATATAGTTTACTTTAGCCAAATCAAAATGGCTACCACAAAACCGCTCTTGTATAAATACAAGGAGGGGCCCAGATGGCAAATGTGTGTTTATAAGCAAAGAGTGCCTTGTGATGAAGCACAGGCCTCACTAAACAAACAAGAGAGAAAGAGGAAAAAAGAGAAAGAGAGAGAGAGATCGGGACCCTCTGTTGAGATTTTGGAATAAGCGAACAAAGGCATGTTTTGCCAGCGCCCATCTCAAGACAAGGACAGGGTTGGGACACTCTTGCCCTATCCTGGCTTTTCAGCTGTTGTGAGAATTCCAGGGACAACCTTCCAGGGTGCAGCTCCCCAGATCAAGATGGAGCCAAGACATGGGGATGAACGGTTTGGTGGGGAGCATCTGACACAGGTTGGCTGGAGGCAGAAGGAGAGCAGAATCTGGGGCAGGTGGAACACTAAGTGTGAGGGCTCCCAAGGAGAGTGGGGCACATTTCACAAGTTTAGTTTCTCTCAATTTCTTATTTTTTCCGAAACGTAAGCTCAGCTCTCCACATTTCCACATCAGTTTGCTTTAAAAAGAAGACGTCCTCTTGGAAATTCGTCAGCATTTTAGTGCAAATTTCTCTTTTGGATGCAGTTTTGCCCAATTTACACATTTTGGCAAAGCAATTTCCCCCAATATAGTGCATTTTTGTATGTTATTTGCACTAATATATGGTATGCATTGCTATGCATACTTTCCCCTAGTATCTGCATTTTTGTAAACACTTGCCTGGATAACTGCACTGGAAAATTGAGAGAAGCACAAACCTCTGTGGGTGGCAGCATTTGGTTTGCACATTGTTTTGGAAACTGTAAATCAGGCAAGTTCACCTTCAGATGTGAACTGATCAAATTTCTCCTCTATACTCCCCACCAATCATGTCCACTTCAATAGACCATTTCCCAGGAAAGCTGTCCCCCTTCTCTGCTCCATGGCACTGTGTCCTTCTATTCACCCTCTACTCTGCTGGCGATTTGTTTCAACGACAATTACACAGGAGAACTTCCCAGTGGTTTGTTCTCTGTGGGCCAGCTCCATCTCCCTCCCCACAAATCTGCTGCTTTCAATGGTGGCCAACATCCCAGACACAAGGGGGCTGCCTCAATGGGGCCTTGGTCCTTGGCAGTGAGATGCAATGTGGCTGCCTCAGCCTTGACATTGCCTCAGGGATCATTGCTGCCACTGCTGTCTGGAGGCTTCCAACACTCTGAGAGCTATGATGGACCAGCCCAGGGGGCACCTCCTGCTTCTACTTCGGTTAAGGGTGCAGAGCTGAAACGTCCCTCATTGCAACCTCCGTCCAGCCTTGTCACTTGAGGCTTTGGCCTCCTAGCCTTGGCCTGGCTTCTTTCTACTATCTGAAGAGAGAATTGTCTGTGGCCTAGTAAGAAAGCCTTAGAGGTGTGAAGCTACAGCCCCTTCTAACATTAGAAAGAAGTGGTCACATGGAGAAATCTGGCTACTCTATGGTGTTTAACTTGACCCCCACAAAAGCTCACTTCAGATGCTCACTTCGTACATGTGAGGGAGGAGAAACATATACTGTAGGCTGCTGGTAGAATGGGCAAGGTGATATACCTGAGAGGGCAAAGCTCATGAGGGCAGGGTCGCCATACAGCAGGGATTTCCAGGCCATATTTGGAATACTGCAGTCAGCAGCAGCGAACAGGTGGAAATCGGGAAAATGCCTGGGAGATTCCGGACATATGGCAACCCATTTGGCAGTGTCGGTTTTTGCCAATTTTCCATAAAAATAGCTCAAAAACACTGTTTTCTTTTTACCAACAACTTTGCCTGTTTTCTTTTTACCAACAACTTTGCCCCCCGCAAAAAGCTGAACAACTTTTCTGTCCAGAATATGGCAACCCTACATGAGGGAGTCCAAAGTGTGTGAGAGGCTATAAGTGGAGGATGGGGTGGGAAACATCTGTGACACTCCAGATGTTGTTGGACCTTCAGCTCCCATCAGCCCTCACAACCAGCATGACCAGCACCAAAGAGGAGACAGGTAACCCAGTCGCCCCTGGAGGGCTACAGGTTTCCCACCTGTGTGAACAGAAGCACAGCTACAGAGCCCATCTCGTGAATATCGAACTCCCTGCCACACCACTGTAGGAACCCTCCTTTAAACAAACACAATGGAAATGCACAGGATGTTAAATTCTACCACCGTTATTGAGCTTTTGGGGTGATCTTGCAAGCTCAGGAATGTGGGCAGTCCTGACTTCACAGCTGAACGTTTCTCCACCGCTCTCTGGAAGCGGTGCTGCAGTCTGGTAAGGTAAAGCCTCTCTCTCAATCTCTGACTCTCTGGCTGTTCTTTCCAGTGACCTGTGAATGATCAAGGAAAAATAAAAAATGAGGAGCTCGTTTTTAATATACCCTGGCATGCTCCAAAGATCTATTAGCACATAAACAAAGGCTGGAGTTTGCCTTTTATAGATTTAGGCTGCCCCGTGCCAAGGAAACAGAGCCGGACCTGCCAAGCATCATTGCAAACAAAGTATTCAGATGCATGTGGAGTTGCAACCTCAGCTGAGGTTTATGGAAGGGGCGGTGGTTTCAGTGGGGTGGGGAGGAGGCTGCCGGACGAAGAGAGAATTTCCTCCATCATGGGGCTGTTGCTGCAGAAAGGGAATCAAACTGAGGATTTCCTTCAGGATTGCAGGAGAGGATGAAAGTTTGAAAATCCCCCAGCTCTGTTCTTGCTGATTATCAGCCTTATTCTCCCTCTCGCAGCTGGTGTTATTTGCATTTTGGTTTGGATACAACCTGTAATTGAATTTGATTACTGTGCTTTGCAAACACTGCGACTTAAGATGAAAAGATATACTTGGTGTCATGTGGAATTCGGCCCTCAATCTCATCCAGTGAAGGACAGTTTCTTGTATTCTAAGGGTGGCCTGCTAGATGTTGTTGGACTACAACTCCCATCATCCCTGACCACTGACCAAGCTGGCTGAGCTGATGGGAGCTGGAGTCCAGCTACCTCTTGAGAGTCACAGGTTAGCCAATCCTGACAAATGGCAACTAGATTTAAATGTCTTAACCCTCCACCTGCAGTTGAGCAAAGCACAAATCACAGCATTATATTGTGCTCCCTTTGAAGGCTCCCTTTGAAGGCCAAGTGCCTTTTGCACTGAATTTACAGTTTCTTTACAGGCTTCTAATTTTAGAATTACATCCTGTGTACACACATAGCTGGGGTTATTCTTCCTCTCTTGGGAGGCTGAACTGTGGCTGTTGTTTCTAATTCTTCGCTGCCTCCTCCTCCTTAATTCTCTTCCTTGTCCCTTAAAAAAACACTTCAAAAAACCCACACCAAATCTTACACGGTTACTATGCACTCTCATACAGCTTTCTCCACTGGGTTGTGGTCATTAGTAGAAAGGGACTATTTAAAGCGTGAGGAGGGGCCATTGTAGTTCAGCTGCGGAGCATTTGCCCTGAGCTCAGTCTCCCCCATGACATCTCCTAGTAGGGCTGGGAATCTCCAGGAGAGTGGTCTGAAGCCCAGTCAATGCAGACAACACTGTGCTACCTCTGCCAACAATTTAACTCAGTACAGTTCCTATACCTGTGGCCCTTCCAATGCTGTTGGACTCTATGTGTTTCTTGCAAATGACCTCCCACTGGTTAAACGTTGGAAATGTTGCCAGAATTTTCAGCTTATTCCCTTTGCAGTCCCTCTGCAAAATTTGCTGCTTTGACTGCAATCTCCTCGCAAGTACAGGCAGCCCCCTGTTTAAGCATGTTCAATATGTGTTTGACTGTGTATACGCGCATCGTGCCGAATCCAGAAGTGACCTGGAAATGTCATAAAGACATCACTGAAACGGAGCTGGGGCGGAGTGGGGTGTTTGCAGGCAACTTCAGTGGGTTTCAATTATACACAATTTTGCTGATGCTTGTGGTGCCTCAGAAGGTAACACCATTGTAAACAGGGGGCTGCCTGTAAAGTGTGTGTTTGTTTACATGTGCATGCAGTTTTATTCTGCCACATCTTTGCCGCTGACGTGGTTGGATCATCCATTCACTTCACTGTGCAGACAGACACAGAAGAATTATGTGCCATCAGAAGAGCTTGTCTCTTGTGAGCTTTCTGCCTACTACTCACAGGGACAAGGACTT
Organism: Podarcis gaigeae; assembly: GCF_964106915.1. Taxonomy (NCBI): domain Eukaryota; kingdom Metazoa; phylum Chordata; class Lepidosauria; order Squamata; family Lacertidae; genus Podarcis; species Podarcis gaigeae. The sequence goes on along the minus strand of NC_139690.1, from coordinate 4,894,109 downwards.
TGTTATGGCCACTGAGATGTTGGAGATGAGGTGCGTTTTGTACCAAGGAGTATCCTAGGAGCTTTTATTCTCCTGAGCCTCCGAAAAGTGACTTCTGGTTGGTCAGATCTAGTGAGTTAATATAATTTCACTAGGTTAAGGTAAAGGTAAAGGACCCCTGGAAAGTTAAGTCCAGTCAAAGACAACTATGGGGTTGTGGCACTCATCTCACTTTTTAGGCCAAGGGAGCCAGCATTTGTCCATAGACAGCTTTCCGGATTATGTGGCCAGCATGACTAAACCACTTCTGGTGCAATGTGAGCGCATGGAAACGCCATTTACCTTCCCGCCATAGTGGTACCTATTTATTGACTTGCACTGGTGTGCTTTTCAACTGCTAGGCTGGCAGAAGCTGGGACAGAGCAACAGGAGCTCTCCCCGTTGTGCAGAGCCGAACTGTTGAGCTTCCGATCAGCAAGCCCAAGAGGCTCAGTGGTTTAGACCACAGCGCCACCCGCTCCCATTTCCCTGGGAACACAAACCAATGCACGGAGCTATCCATAGAGCTGGGGAATTGTTTTGGGGTTTTTGTTGGCGGGGGTTGTTGCTGTTTTTTATATTTGTATCTTTATTTTAGATCTTAGTACAATGTATGTGGAAATTGTTCCATTTGGTTGTAGAATCATAGAATCATAGAGTTGGAAGAGACCACAAGGGCCATCGAGTCCAACCCCCTGCCAAGCAGGAAACACCATCAGAGAACTCCTGACATATGGTTGTCAAGCCTCTGCTTAAAGACCTCCAAAGAAGGAGACTCCACCACATTCCTTGGCAGCAAATTCCACTGTCAAACAGCTCTTACTGTCAGGAAGTTCTTCCTAATGTTTAGGTGGAATCTTCTTTCTTGTAGTTTGGATCCATTGCTCCGTGTCCGCTTCTCTGGAGCAGCAGAAAACAACCTTTCTCCCTCCTTGATGTGACATCCTTTTATATATTTGAACATGGCTATCATATCACCCCTTAACCTCCTCTTCTTCAGGCTAAACATGCCCAGCTCCCTTAGCCGTTCCTCATAAGGCATCGTTTCCAGGCCTTTGACCATTTTGGTTGCCCTCCTCTGGACACGTTCCAGTTTGTCAGTGTCCTTCTTGAACTGTGGTGCCCAGAACTGGACACAGTACTCCAGGTGAGGTCTGACCAGAGCAGAATACAGTGGCACTATTACTTCCCTTGATCTAGATGCTATACTCCTATGGATGCAGCCCAGAATTGCATTGGCTTTTTTAGCTGCCGTGTCACACTGTTGGCTCATGTCAAGTTTGTGGTCAACCAAGACTCCTAGATCCTTTTCACATGTACTGCTCTCAAGCCAGGTGTCACCCATCTTGTATTTGTGCCTCTCATTTTTTTTGCCCAAGTGCAATACTTTACATTTCTCCCTGTTAAAATTCATCTTGTTTGTTTTGGCCCAGTTCTCTAATCTGTCAAGGTCGTTTTGAAGTGTGATCCTGTCCTCTGGGGTGTTAGCCACCCCTCCCAGTTTGGTGTATATTTTGTATATTTTTGATGTTTTATTTAGTGTTTGTAACTATTTTTCTTATGCTATACTTAGTATATTTTTCATGTTGTGAGCCACCTTGAGCATGGTTTGAGCTGTGGAAAGGTGGCATACAAATGAAATGCTCTCATAATGAAATAGTCATGATCACAAATCAAGAAGCCAGTTCCCTATCTCTCACTTCAGTACACCAGATTTTGCTAGGAAGGAATTCTTCGCCAGAAGCAGCAATAAAATATGGTGAGGTGGCTGTAAGGAATGTAGCTACTTGAGAGGTCTGAAAATTTTACAATCCAGGCCCCAGAGGAAGTCAGAAGGAAAAAGAAAAAGAAAGAGGATTTTTTGTGCTTTTTAGTGGAAATAGATATAGGACTGTAGTTTTGCATAATTTATTGATGCTCTTAATGATCATGTTTTGAAAAGCAGTGACAATTGGAAAATGCTAGAAGAGAAAGCCATTTATATTTCCTAGGTTGGATAAAAACAACAGCAACACCTAAGTGGTGTTCACATTTTGGATTCCTTTTTCAGAAAAAAAGGGAAGCTGCTGCTTTAAAAGCCAGTTGGCATCCTGTGGCAGTCTGAAAGCAGAACACCCTAAATGTCTGTCTCAGCTGCAGTTTTGGAATGCATTTGTGAGGCAAACCTTCTTCTGCAATCACCAAATATGGAGCTGCTCCAGGATTCCCACAGGCCTGCAAGGATCCTGGTCTCATGCTTTTCCCGTCCCTGGAACCACTAGACAGATGACAGAAGGAACAATCCCTTTCTCTTTTCAAAGGAAGAAAGAAGCTGGGGAGACCAATGTGCACTCCAGTAGATGCCCTCCCATTAGGAAGAGTGAGGCAATGGCCTTGGGCAGCAGATACTGGGGGAGCAGCGGTGGCCCCCATCAAACTTTTCTTCCTGATCCCCTGGACATTCTCCTGTTGGAGATCAGAGCTACGGTATGTTTCCCACATGTGCTCCCCATAAGCTAACCTGCTGCTGCCTTCAGGTCCAGCGGAGGAGGCCACCCCATTGTCAGTGTTGCAGTAAGATTCATCAGCCGACCCACCCTGTAGAATGGGCAGGGGACACAATCTTGTATTTTGCTTCAGGCAGCAACATGTCTTGGGCTGGCTCTGTCCAGTGGCAGAGGGTCTGCTCAATGTCTAAGCCTGGAGCAGCTGCTTTTTAATGAAAACTTGTGGCTCTTTGGGCATCTCTGCTTTGGGTGAAGGTGTGTCCAGTCATTCCCAGCACCCAGAAGTGGCATTATTAGGAGTCAAAGGGAGGGTACAGTCTCATGTGACAGAATTTGCAGCACACTGTTAACATTTGGGGGGAAAGGTGTCAGTACTGAGTACTCTTGAACACCCCCCCCCCCAAAAAAAGTACTGCATAGGGCCATAGTTCCTGGGATTCTGTAGGGGACAACTTATGGGAGCTGTGCGCTAAAAGGGGAGGGAGCAAAGGAGGTGGTGTCCTTAACTTTGTACGAGACACTGTCTTCCAGTCCCGCTAAAGCCAGAGGTTTCTATGCGCCCACATTCATCGCTTTATCCCAGCACAGTTCTTGGGTGCATTGCTGCAGGCAGAAGCACTTAAGGAAAACAAAGAGCAAGGCCAGGGAAGGGAGTCCTGGTGAGTGGAGAGAGAGAGGCCTGCAGGGCCACACCCAACACATGGTCCTGAGGCTCCTAACCTCTGAAATTAGCATGCTAGCAGAGTGGATGGCAAGCTGCCAAATACCAGGGAACGAGCTAGCAGGGCTCTGGCATTGACCCCTCCCCCTCAGCTTCAGCTGGGCAGCCATTTTGCTGGCTCATTTCGTAGCCCATGAGGCAGCCTGAAGAAGCTGCCTCAGGTGGCAGAAACAGAAGAGGCAGTGCCCTGCTACCACAGAAGCCTAAATGAACAATCAAGTCCTTTTGTTCCTGTTCCAATCCTTAACAACACCCCATGGTTTGCAGCCTTGAATGTCAGAAGAGCCTGGCTATTGGATCAGTCCAAATCACCATCAAAGTATATTCTCCACAGTTGCCACCCAGATGCCACCAGCAGGACACAAACACAGCAGCAGCCCTCGCTGTACTCTCACACTTTCTTTCAAGAGGGGGACTATGGGCAAGTATACCCACAAAGTGGGAGCATGTGTCAGAGACAAAAAGCTTCTTTCGAAGAAGGAAAACCTGGAGGGCAGCAGATGCTAACATGCATTTAAGGAATGTCACCCCTCAGTGAGCCAAAAGGAATTCCAAACATGTTCTGAATTCCTGCATCCTTTGAGGGACCAGCTGGTAATGAATTCTTTTTATTGAACTGCTCAGCCGTTCAGGTTCTGAGCAATCTATGTGTGGAATCTGCCTCCTCTCAGATTCCCTCAGATTCTATTTAATCCTGTTTTGTCAGGCAAGGTGGCTTTAAAAAACAAATAGATCGCCTATCCACTTTGCATGGTGTATAAGATCAGAGACAGGCTGTGCAAGAGACTTTTCAAACAGTGCCCCTTTGTAGAATGAGAAAAGGACACACCTCTTCTCACAACACATAAACAAACTGTGGAATTTGGTACCACATGATATGATGATGGTCACCAACCTGGGCGGCTATAAGAAGGGGTGAGACAAATTCATGGAGGCGAAAGCAACTACTGGTGACAACTCACAATGGCTATATTACCTGTTAACCTCCATTATCAGTGGTAGTGCACCTCTGAGCACCAGTTGCTGGAGAACATTGGCTTGACATGCAGAAGGCCCCAGAAGCATCTCCAGGTAGGGCTGGAAGACCCTGGTTGCAAATCCTGGAGAGCTGCTACAAGCTAGTTTGGACAATATTGACCTGGACAGACCAATGGTCTGATTCAGTATAAGGAAGCTTCCCTGTGTTCCTGTGTTCGGCCCACCCCTGGTAAGTGGGATGGTTTGAGCATGTACTGTATGTGAGAAGATAAAAGATTGGGATATAGGAGGAAAGGAGATTCTCCCCCATTTTTTCCAAGTCTAAGTATGCAGAAAGGTTCTAGAGTTGAACTCTGTCTCACTTCTAAGCTTTCTGGATTTGCCTCTAAAGCCCATATGGTCTTGAAATAAACAGCACTTACCAGATTCCCAGTGTTTGGCCTCAGCTGATTTTTTGAGCCCCATGTGCCTCTGCCCTATTTTCTGCAGATGTTAACATTTTGCTGCCAAACTTTGGAGAAACAAAACCCGCATGTTTCATTATAGACTCCAAGCAAGCTAATGAGTAGCTTGTAGTCCCAACCATAGTTTGCTTTGGCTTTCCTTTACAGATGAGAATCCAAAACCATATTATTGTAGGCCATTTCCTGCCACTTAATTTTGTAATACTGTTATTAAAAAATAAAAAAGGGATGGAATCTGTCTACAGTAACTGTACCAAAAAACTGAATAGTGCCACTGGACATTTCTGTGATGGGATCTCCAAGCCTCCCTGCTCAAACATCTAACCATACTTAGCACAGTACTCTTGTGTATTCAAAACATAAATTGCGGGGGGGGGGGGGTCTGTCTGGATGATACTTGTAGGTGCATTCTAAATCCATGATTCTGTGTATATGAGCTTAGAAACTACAAGAGAAAACCTGTTGAACTGGTCAGGTTAGTTTCTTTGTAAAATAATGGCCTGAGCTGGCCAGTTAAGTACTTCCATTTACATATCCAAAGAACTAGTCCGGTTGCCCAAGGGACAAAAGGCAACCTGGCTGGATGCCCTATCACCTTGGAGACACAGAGGCTCATCTTGCTTGTGTGGGAACCCCCCCCCCCAGCTGTGGTGAGGCAAGATCTGTTGGGGTGTTACTGCTTTAACCCTTCCATGCTGTGCTCAGGATCTATACATGTGTAAATAAAACCATGTATTCTAAGGACACCACAGTCTGCATTGGCCTTCATTCCAAGGAAACTGAACCCTGGGTATGTACAAACCTCCCTGGAGTCTCTTGCTGCTCAGAGACTGAGGGGTGTGCAACACTGTTTAAGGCTTACAAGATCATTCAAGTTACACAGCATAGGGCGAGAATTCAAAGCAGAGTTGCTCAGCTATGAAAGCAGCCCTGAGACACATGGTTGAGAGCAGCCCAGGTGGGCACAGCTCTCTCCAAGCACTCTCTTGCCTCAATTCTGATGGCAGGGCCAGGCCCCCACGGCCTAGCCTTGTTTCCCTCGCTTATGGGTGACCTCTTCACCTGTTTCCAAAAGCTTTCCCCAAACCACAAGCCCTGGACTTGTGGAATGAGTAAGGAATGAGACAGGGAAATGCACTGGAAACTATGGAACAATCACCACTTGATACTTCATTTAATCACGGGCTGAAAACCTGCCTATTCAGGCGTTTAAGAATACCTTCCAAATGGTTAATTGATGTCTTGTTTTAAACGTTTTTACATGGTGTTTATTGTAGCTTTATAATTTTAAAGATAGCATTGTGGTATACAGGCAACCCTGTTTCTGCAGGAGTTGCGCTCCACGTCAAAGTGTGTGTCTGTGGAGCATGCATAGGCCCCCCTCTCTCTTCTGTATCCAAAAGGACCCGTGTTTGTGGTTGCACATCAACTGGATGTGCCTAAATGGCAGACACCTGTATACATTTTTTAAAAAGAATAAACCACCTCCATGCACACAGATCAGCATGAAGTCTCAATGAATATGCTGCCTGGAAGAGCCCAGTGCTGGTTGACTAAGATATCTTTCTTGCCCAGGTTTGGGACAGACTTGCCAGGCAGCAGCTGGTGAGAGTACAGATGTATGTCTAAGAAAAAAAGAGAGCCTGTGCCATCAAAAGTTTTATTTATGGTAAATACAAAACAGTTTTGTGGGCCAGATAAATAGTGTACATACAGTGTAACATCAAGACGGAGTGTGCGCTCCTCTCGTGCTTTTCCTTGCGCAGGCGACCTTGCAAACAGGAGCACATCGTCTCTGTCACCACACAAGTGTCTCAATCATTCAGAAGTTCTTCGGTGCTCACACCAACATTCAGAGTTTGGCAATGTCAATAGTGGTTTTGTTGAAGAACAGAAACAAGGCTGACAAGCAAGTCCTGAATCCCAATTGTTTGCAAATGAGAAATTTAACACTTTTCCAAAGGGAGCAGGGGTGGGACTTGGATTTGGGTCATTTACTGGAGGCAGGGGAGGACCTGTGGAGACGTTAAAGGCAAAGGCAGTTCCTCGTGGAAAGATGCTCAGTTGCTAAACAGGTGTTTGCCAGTCACAATTCTCTTTAGAGATTCTTAGAGCACTTGGGGGGGGGGGATTTAACTGCCCAAGAAGAGCCATGCTAGGAGATCAGGGGATGGGGTGAAAATGGGCACCACCCTTCTTTAGTGGAAATTTTTCCAAGTCTGCTTCACTTTCTTGTTACCACTGCAGGTGATAAAAGCCAAGGATGTTAAAACTCTTGATGTCAAGGTCACCTCTTTGCTTTATGCTCGGTCCAAGGCATTTGGGGGCTGGAGGGAGAACCAAAAGGGTCCTCTGTGCACAGCAACACTATCCATCCAAATGCTCTCCTCCTGTGCAAGCCTTTCTGAAGCCTCCCCTTCATTTCAGTGGGGCTTGTGCAGGCGACCTTCCTGATTCTTTGCCCTGCCTGCATGGAGGGAAATGGGTGTTTTCTTCCCACAGGCCACAAATGCCTTGTGCTGGTTCTGCTCGCAGAACAACTTCCCCCACTCCAAACATTGCACTTTGAGTGGTTGCACCTCAAATTTTAAATGCGCAGGGGCAAATTAACAGCATTTTGAGAGCCTCAGCTTTCAATTGTTAAGAAAAGCAAGTTTCCAGCCCTGGGAAAATATTCTTGGGAGTGTATGGACCATGTTTGCTGAAACATCAGAAGCTGGAGAGGAGGCGAGGGCAGCTGAATAAGCTTCTCAGTGGCTGGGAGTGTAACAGTGATGTTCCACAGAGTTCTTGGACCCTCCTCCATGATTTGGAGAAATGGAATAAGTTATGGAAAGGAATTAATCTCACAGAATGAATTATGAAATGCACTCAATCTGTTGCAGACTTTCAATAACGTTTTAAAATACATTGCCCTGTACAAAGCCTTCAGAGGCTGACAGTGGGACCTCCCTCAAGGAGGGGTCCAAATCTGCCAGGACCCCAAACTTTGCTAAAGTTTTCTATATTTGCCAAGGATTCTGCAGTCTGACAGACCTTAAAATGCTTCAGCATCAGAGACGAGACAAAGTCTTTAAAAAAACAACAACTGCTGGCACGATGAGGAGAGGCTAAAATTGCACCATAAATTATAGCCTAGCCTTACAGCAAGTTGTTGGCAACTAGAATCCTGTCAAGGCCTGAAGTAGACTGCGGATTTGGAAGGGGAAACATCAGGCCCTCTTTTGCATTCCACCAGCAACAAATCAATTTCCTGCCTGTCCCACAGTCATTTGTTTAGCCCTCAGGGAACAATAAATGAAACACGATGCACCCATTTCCAAGAGAGTGATAAGATGATAAAGATGCTCTGCTGGACTGTAGCCCATCAGGCTGCATTTGGAGGAACAGTCTATATTAAGGAAAAAAGAAAAAGAAAACCACCATTCACTTCTCTGGATTTGGAAAGCCATTTTTTTAGGGTGGGGAAGAAGAGCCCTCATCCAGCTTTCTTCCTGCTTAGTCAGCGACAGTCTTCATGGGGCTGACACCTACCCACAACTTCCCACCTGCTGTCTGAAATAATCCTGTCCACAGGCAGCTCTACCATTTCTTCCAGAGCTTTCTGTGAACCAGGCAACACAACCCCCATTTCTTCAGGCCCAGCCTGCACCCCACCACAGGCAGGCAAGGCCTCCACTGGAGCGTTGCATATCACACCTGGCGCCCAAGGCTTGCACAAGATTTCAACTGCGTTCGGAGAGCATTATTTCTGCAAAAAGTGTAACTAAGCCAGGAAGGCTGCTTGGTGCAATTTGGAGCAGGTGAGCTAATTTCATGGCATTCAGGAGGACTTGGGAAGGAAATTCTTTTCCAGCCAGTAGACTGGGAGGCTTGTTCTGAAGACTTTTGCCACAGTCTGAGCATGATAGATAATTATGATGATTCACAACCTCCAGTTTAGTTTCCCCATTTTCAGTTATGTGGCAAAGTCTGTTTGTATGAGAAACATAACATTGTAATGGTATCTTGTCTGAGGATTTATGCCGCAATGGGTGAAGAGCATTGCAATAGCTTTATTTTTTCTAGAATGCTGTTCCTTGGATAGCAACACAACGATCATCTCCCAGAAAAATACTGTTTTACTGGCCAGCCGTTAAATTTCCAGATATTTTTCTTCACAGTTGATAAAAGCAGCTTTTGATTTCCCCTGCAAAATGTAACATTTGCAAAAGTATGGGGGAGGGGGCAATGGGGAGGAGAGATTCCACAGAAAAGGGATAAATGGAAGTACATGCCACTGGACCTCATGGACTCCTCCTTTTTGAACTCAGGTGGTAGCACAAACCCTAGAAAACCTAAATGGCTGCTTGGGGGCAATGTGGGGCAGTGGTCTGCTAGGTAGCATCCTCTCTGATATTACACCTCATGGATCACATCTAGCGATGCTCAAGCACAAATTCATAACATAAGCCAGTTCTTCACTAAAATGAGAGAGAAAAGCTGTTGAGTTTAGGATTGAGATGTGTTTTGTATTAACAGGCTGGTACTGGCCAGGGCTGATGGGAATTGTAGTCTCAAACATCCAGAGGGCCACAGTTTAGCAAAGGCTGATTTAAGCAAGAGGTATACTTAAACAAAAAGGCATTTTCCTTCATGAACCTGCTACTCTGCACTTTTTAAAAAATGAACGCCGATTCGTCTTTCTTGGGTTACTTTAGTCCCCCCCAAAGGATAACTATTCTAATTCCTTGTGGGCTAGAAACCTGAATCCACCCCCCCAAAAAAAAAACACTGTACAAAGAATGGGGTGACGCGTGGCAATGTGCCAATATGGATACTTCTAGTGCAAACAGTTACCGAGAAAGTTCCCCCAACATTTAGAGCGAACCAGCCCTATATGACACTGGAGAGGGCAAATACTTTCCCTCCATGAAGCCAACACATTCAAATGTCTCTCTGGGACATGGCTGCTGCCTCAGTCTTGGAAGGAAAGAGGGCACAAGAAAAAGAAAGAAAGAAAGAAAGAAAGAAAGAAAGAAAGAAAGAAAGAAAGAAAGAGGAAGAAGAAAAAGAAGAAAACCCACCAGCAGTTCCATTTGGGTAGCTTATTTGAATCATGGACTTCGAAACACCGTCTTCCTACATATTATAATACCAAAGTCCTTAACGCTAGTCAAAGAGGATAATAAATAGATCAAAACTTCTGATTATGATATAATACTGACTTTATAACCCCTTGTGTAAAAAAGTGAGGCTCTCTCTCCTGAGATACAGCAAATAAGGGCAGGGTGGGGGGTGGGGAGACCATAACACTGTACCATCAGTCGGTTGACCAGCGCACCGTAGCTGAAGAGTCAAGAAACAACAGCCCACCCTCTGCTTCTCTCCTGCCCCAAAACCTATTTCAGGAAGTGCCTGGTAGTTTCTTCATCTTCTACCCCTTCAGTTCAGGTTTCTTTCAAGCAAAACCACCAGGGAAAGGTTAGCCTTCATCTTCCCGCAGTTCAGTAGGGAGAAATTTGTATTGCTGCTGACGAATCTGGGCCAGCTTTTTCCTCGCCTCTTCCAGCTCCCGTTCCTTCTTCAGCATCTCCTCCTGCGCTGCAATGATCTAGAAGAATAAAGGGCAGTGATGGTGCCACAGAAATAAATGATGACATAAATAAAATACAGTACGATCGGATCTTACCCAGGGGTTCAGTTCTAAGGGTTCCACATATACCTGAAAACGTGTGTACTCAAAGCCATATAAACGCCGCCACATGAGCATACCTAGGACTCCAAAGCTGGAAAATGCGGTGCAAAAAGAGCTCTTTGCTTTGCTTACTGGGCAAGGCCCCACACAGCACACCAGGTCTGGGATGCCATCTGAGATCCCCCAAGAGCTCACACAACCACCCCCAGGCTTCCAGAGCTGGTGTGCTGAGAGGGCCTTGCATGGTAAGCAAGGCATAGAACTTAAAGCTCCTTTCACACCAGGAAAACCTTGCAGGCATTAAATTCCTGCAATTTCAATTGGATGGCCTTCAATCGTGCCGGGTTGGAATTGCACAAGTTATATGCATGTTAGATGTGATCATACTGTATGTTTAAGCTGATTGCAATCGCTCTGCACATGCAGGGAACTGAAACCCAACAGATTTCAGAATGTCATGCAGAGTCTCCTTTACTTTCAGTGCCATTCAGAGTCTCATTTTTCATAGAACCCAAGGTGGCAGGCAGGCATGAGGTCCTCCATCCAGGCAGTGACCAGGTCCAGCGGGACACATTCAGCCTCTGATCCTTAGGTTATCTACTTTTGCTGTCACATAACCTACTGTATTATATGGATTCTTCTCAACAGGAGAGAAAAGGTGAAAATGACAGACAGGTGAAAGATTATTACTGACCTGTGCAATGCCTCCCACAAACTTTGTTTTCACCACAACATCGTCATCGTCAGCCTTACCAAACGCCGCCTTCTGGGCTGCCCTGACCAGATTATCCGATGCACGTTTGACAGCATTCCCTGCGGCCTACAGAATGAGCAGATAAAGAAGTTAGCAGTATCAATGGCCAGGGATGAGGACAGTTGCATTTTAGCAACATCTGGAGGGCCAAAGCTCCCCCACACCTGGTGTAAGTCAACCTTCTGCCACCTGACATGCTCCAGATGTTTCTGGACTCCCGCCATCCCTGCTGGCTGGGGCAGATGGAAGTCCAACAAGACCTGAAAGACACCAGCTTGGGGAAGGTGGCTCTAAGCTTTTTTGGGGGGTGGGGGGGTCTGAAGGGTCTCATGCTCCTGCATCGTCTCTTCAGGTCATCTTTGGAGCCTTATCTCTGCACCCTTTCAACTCTAAAACCAGGCAGGGCACTATATGAAAGTTGGTAACCAGATCCTAAGCCATTTCTGCCTTTAAGATAAGAATGAGGACCGAAAACTGAGCCCAGAAAGGAATAGCAAATAAACCCACTGGAGTTCCACATGAAAAAGGGTCTCTATCTTGATCCCACCAGGACTTTACCCTGGAGCCTGCTGACCATTAATGCCACAAAGCATCCAGTTCATTTAATGAACTTTTGCAGCGAGGCCATTGCCACTTATAACAAGCTTTAGAGGAGCATTCGGAACTACCATTAGAGGGCAGAACGTAGTGCAACTCAAGAGTGAGGTGGTAGCTCCCTTATTCAGGCATCACTCCAGCCATGAACTTGCTGGTTGGCCTTAGGCAATCGGTGGGAACCTTTTTGGCCCTGTGGGTTAGATCTTTATCTCACCTCAACTTTTGAGTGCCATCATTAGGAAATCAGATGTTTGACAGGTGGGTAGTCCTATCTACTTCGACAAGTGGGCAGGACCACCTACCTATCAATCTGATGTCAAAATGATGTGAGGTGATTTTTTAGGGGCAGCGGTCTCCCCAACCCATCTAAATTTGCGGGAAGATAGTGACCAAGCAGGACCAACCTCCCCATGGATCAGCTGATGGGACAGGGAGTTCAATCCTGCCTTCTGCAGGCTCACCTATCTATGTTGTATCTCTACCTCCCCCATGTGTGATGTCAAGAAGGGGCAGGTAGGCGTGGTAGGCTAAACCGGGCCTTAGGCTCCCCAACCCTGCTAGATGGAGGTAACAAGACTGACCTACATTGCAAGGCTGTTGTGCTGAATCAATGCAAGGCACGGTGAGGATGCCAACCTGACCTCCTGCATCAAGCGAAGCAGCTTTCGCAAAAGGTGAGAGATTTGAGCCACGCAACCTTCCTTACCTGCAGCCTCCTCATGGCCTCCGAGTCCTGGTCTGCTTTCACTTTACAAGCCACCAGCAACTGTGCTGTGGACGCTGCCACTTGCTTGGCAGAGGAGATCAGTTTCTCCTCGCTGGCGTGGCCTTGGACTGAAGCATTGGCCGCTTCACAGAGGTTGCTGGTGGCAGCTGCCACCATTCGGGCCTGGAAGGGACAACAACAGAATATCAGGCCTGGCTTTATTGCTGGGTCAGGCCAATGGTCCACTAGGCTCAGGCGGGGTCAGATGAAAGAAAATCTAAAATGTCAGGATCTGTGCTGGAATCATGTCCAGCAGCAAAATCCATCGTCTGGTCTTCTGCTTCCCTTGACCTCCCAGTGAAACCCTGTCTGACCCCAGGGCCTCAAGGTCTATAGAGAAGGGTGGGAAGGAAGAGGGGCAAAAAGTGTGCGACTCTCTCTGCCTTTATACAGTATGCTGCACCCCTGTCAAACAAAATGCAGAGGTTTCTATTTCATATTCCCCCCCACCTAAAATTTATATCCCGCTTGACTGTAAAAACAAGCCAACCGTCCAGGCAGTTTACAAAGGTTTCACACCCACCCATCTCCACCCTTATCTCCATCAACAGAAGCAAGAAGCATTATCACAGTTCAAGAGAGTCAGTGGGGTGTAGTCGGTAAGGCTGTAGACCATTTCAAATCCCCACTTTGCCACAACTGCCCCTCAGCCCAGGACTTAGCCTAGTGGGCTGCTCTCAGTGGGCTGTGTTAGGATGGAATAGGGTGTGGAGAGCCATATACACCACCTTGAGCTCCTTTTCTGGGAAAGGTGAGATATTAATACAATAAATAACAGGTAGCACAGCAGAAAAGCTAAGCAGAGCCCGGTATGGTTTCAAATTGGATGGGGAACCGTGTGCTGAGATTCTTGCATTGCAGGGAGTTGGACTAGATGACTCTCTGAAAATAAAAAAGGGCACAATCCAGCCAGGCAAAAGTGCCCAAGGGCCCCCCAAGCAGGGGTAGCAAGGGCCATGGCCCATGAGGGAGTCTCAGGGAGGCTTGGGAGGCTGCATCCAATCCCCTACCCTCTGCTTCAACAGGAAATATGAGGGCCTGAGCCTGCAAAATATGAGGGCCTGCAATGCTTCTGTCCCAACTGCAGAGCAACAGGGGAATGGGCGGATCTGATCAGGCCAGCAGAGAGCAGATGGTGGCTACCTTTGAAAAGGTGGAAGGAGAAAAATCTGGACTAACTCACGGCGGAAATAAGTCCCTGAGACCACTGTCCATCATCAGCTGCGTTGGCAGGGATGGCTCCAACCTAGAAACACAGTTCAGACAAAATTAATTAGCAGGAATAATTAATTATTAATTACTTATCTGGTGGGATTGATAGAATGGAAGGAACGTTTCATAAAACATTTAGATGGCTTTGGGCCTTGCATCAACATTTGGGGGAAATGGGACAGGGTACATGAGTAGCAGCTGCCTTATGACAAACGGTTGGGCAGCATTATGGGCTGCAGCTGAACTTGCCCTCAGGTGGGACTGAGAGGTTAAACCAAAATGCATCTGGAAATCTGCTCAGGAGCTCTCAGTGCTTTTCGCTACAGGAAAGGCTCCCCCAGATCCACCTGATGGCAGTTAAAAGTTATACCACGAGGCACTACAAGGCACCTTGGGGCATTTAGCTTAACTGTGAGGCCACAAGGCAATTGTCTCATAGCCATAAGGGCTGCTGCATTAGTGTGTAAAGCTGCAAGAAATGAGACACAGCAAGCTATGCTGCAACTGAACTGTATCGGGAGACAGGCAGATGATGGGACGTTACTCCCGCACAGCTGCCCCGGCATCTGTTCCCTGAACTCCACCAGCTGATGTGTCATCTCATAGTTAAAGTGGTGACTTACATTTTCATGGGCAGAGTCTTGCTCACTAACCTTGCCCTGGGCAACCAGCTCCCTCTGAGCTGCAGACGCGGACTTGACAAGCGCGCTGGTGGCGGCTGCAATGGATTTAGCTGCTTCAAGTATCTGCTCTTCAAAATCCAGGGTCTCGTCTGCCTGCTGTAACCAGAAGAGGAGACTGTCACCTACAGTTCTCTTGAAATTTCAGCAGTTTTGCCCTTGCCTGATGAATACTCAACAGGGGGGTTGGACCAGATGACGCTTTGAGTCCTTCCAACTCTATAGCTCTATTCTATGATACCATTAAAATAATAATAAAGGAGCAGGAAGAGGCACATTCCACACAAGGCTCTCTAAGTCTTCCTGTGCCAGAAGAAGAATGCAATAAGAGAGGAGGATTAAGCAAAATACTGGCTTTATTTGAAAGAAATGTGGCAGGCATATTTCTGCTGATTTGCTGCTTGGTCCAGTGGTGATATGTGCCCCAGGTCTAGGGCAGGGATCATGCTCAAAAGGCATCCCATACCAGAGGTCATGTTTTCACCATGTTACTTAGGTGTTAATGGACACCACTTGTAGGATAAGCAAGGGACGCGGGTGGCACTGTGGGTTAAACCACAGAGCCTAGGACTTGTCGATCAGAAGGTTGGCAGTTCGAATCCCCGTGATGGGCTGAGCTCCCGTTGCTCGGTCCCTGCTCCTGCCAACTTAGCAGTTTGAAAGCATGTCGAAGTGCAAGTAGATAAATAGGTACAACTCTGGTGGGAAGGTAAACGGCGTTTCCATGTGCTGCTCTGGTTCGCCAGAAGCGGCTTAGTCATGCAGGCCACATGACCCGGAAGCTGTACACCGGCTCCCTCAGCCAGTAAAGTGAGATGAGCACTGCAACCCCAGAGTCGGACACGACTGGACCTAATGGTCAGGGGTCCCGTTACCTTTACCTAGTAGGATAAGCTACCAGCATGTAGCCTGTAAGGCGCTGGTGTTCAGGTGGGGGGTTGGGATGCTCTATGCGGCCACAGCCTGACCCAAGAGCAACAGCAATACTACCACATACCAGAATATGGGTGTGTGTTTTTTAAAAAAGTTCCAGAAACACGTCTCCAAATGCTTGGGGTAAAGGTGGCTCTGACATCTACTGATGACTATTGCAGCAAGTGATTTGATGGTGTTGGGTGGTGAAGCTCCTGCCAGGCTTTGAGTGGTGCAGCTCTGGAGCAGGCATGAGGAACCTGTGGGCCATTCAGAGTGGACCGGCCCAAGTCATTCTGCTGCAGAGGGCAAATTTATTCCAGAAGCCAACCAGACTGGCTGCTGAATCTCACTTCAGCAGTGGCAGCGGGACACTTGGCACAGCTTCCTCCACTGCACCCAAGGACAGCACCCAAGGATGCAGCAGGCTTGTTCATGTGGTGCAAGGCACATTGCAGGGGGTGCAGAGTTCTGTCCGCTCCATGCGCCTCAGCAACTGCTGCCTGAGGCAGCTATGTCACTCTGCTTAAGGGTATGGTTGGCCCTGCCTATGGTTTGTTGATGTACCAGCCCCATCTGTCATGGCTCATGGTCAGGAATGATGGGAGTCCAACAATGTTCGGAGGGAGACCAGGTGCCTTCCATATGTGGTGCAGAGAGGCGGGGAAGGCAAAAGGCCCCAGAAAGAAGGAAGCCGGACCTGAAAGGGCAGAAGGCCAAAGAGGGCAGGAAGGAAGACCCCTTGGAGGGGAAGGTGCGGGACCTGAGGGATAGCGGGTGCAATTAAAAGAGGGGAGAGAGAGGGAAAGAATCATCAGTGGTAAGAGTTGCCTCTGGCCAAGAGCTACTGATACAAGGACATGGTTTGAAATATCCACCCCCCCCCCCCGAAGCTGAAACAATCACAAATGTGGGGGAATTAATTTGGCTTTTACTATACAGACTCTGAAATAATTGCAGGGAAGGGATCTTTTAAACACTTATACTATCTTTCCCCCAAAAAAACTTCCTCTGTGAAACAGTCACTCGAGGTTGAGGATTAACTTTCATAAGGAAGGTGGCAGAGATTCTCAGGGTTCTAAAATGGTGCCCCCTGCCCTGCAATAGACAAACCGCCATTATTGTTTTTTGCAATGCATGGGAGCTCATATTTGAACATAGGCTCAGCAGAGATTAGCACACAGAGAAAACTGAGTTCAGCTCTGTTAAGTCACCCCTGTTTTCTGTAAGCTTGCTGCCTATTACGTGTAGCTCAAGAGCGAAGTCATATTAAGATCTGTTGGCTGGGCCAGACCAAAGGTACCAGTATCAGGTGTCTGGCCATGATCTGCCATGCGCCCCCAGATGCTTCCAAGCAAGGCAATTAAGTGATGGATTTCCCTTCTTAGTTCTCCCACTCAAGGGTATTCTGCCTCTGTATGTGGGGGTTCCAGCAGACAGTCACAGCTGTCAAGCCGTAAAAGGGCCTACCCCTCCACCACAGTTTTTCTTATTCTTTTGGTTTATTTTACAAAACCAACTATGCTACAGAGGCCACTGCTACCACCATGCTGGGTGGCAGGGAGTTCCAAGTCCGCCATCTTCCCACGATGCTTGAAAGAGGGAGCTTGGCTTTCTCCACCATATTCAAAAGAAGCAGCAGAATCGGCAGGCAGTTCTTCTAAACCTTTAACAAGCCTCTTTGCAAACTCCGTATTGCCTCCTGCTACGTTTTCTATATATTTACATATCTCTCATCTAAAAAGTCCCCGGAGACAGAGCGGGACACTGTAGGAATGTTTGATATATAGTTGGACTAAATAACAACCTAATATATCAAACATATCACACAGAGTCCTGCAGAAAAAAGGCATCCAGGTTTGGACTCAGCTTGAAATACGGATTAGACTCAACAGCAGGAAGCCACAAGGGGGGCTAGATCTTGATAAAACCTTCCCCCGCCCTTCCTCAAACACGGTCCTCCTCCTCCAGATACTGAAGCCAGCAGGGCAAGCTGGATGGGAACTCAGGGGCAGCAGGCTGCGTGCTTGCGGGAAGGCGGTCTGAAGGGGGGGGGGCAGCCCATCGCCAGAGCAGAGCTTCACTGCCCTCTACCTGCATCCTAGCAGAAATCATGGAAAGCCATTTATATCCCTATCGCAGAACACAAAGCAGAGACAAACTGATTTCATTTACTCAACATTAATAACTTCTTATAAGACTTTCATGTCAGGAAGCATCTTGATAAATGGAGAATCGTATCGTAGCACCAACAGGCAATGCCCTACACCACCATTCCTCCTCTCAACCTTGCTGGGCAAAATGCTTTGACATTCAACGGAGGAGGTGATCTGCTGTGATGTAGACTTTGTGCACAACACGAAGTGCAATACAGAGTATAGAATATCCTGTATTTCTGCAGTGAGGAGTCTGTGATGTAGAAATCATCCCTTTCAAACCAGCATGCCTTTCACCTGATATTTTTACACAATGTATTCTGATTTAGCAAGGCCTGGGGCACCTGCCTCTGGTCATCAGGAAATCCTTCTTGGCCACTCCTCTTGGGTTTTGCCAAATGTTCCCCCCTAAAATGTTCTATGCTGTCCCTCAAATCTCTTCTTTATTTTAAGCCTTTGCTGATAATATTGTGAGGATAATCTTTCCTTCTGGAGGGGCCTCATTTTCTTTATATACTTCCAGGACAGAATGGTTCTCTGGAGTCCCTGGACCGCAAGAAGGACCAACTTTGCTAGGGGAGGTTTGAGGAGATGCAAAAAAAAGGGAGTCACCCTCGTGCTTAATTAAGATCTTCTGATGTGACCCTACTCCAGACCCCACCTTCTGTATCCAGGGCAGCTGTCTACCAGCTCCACCTGGTACGCAGGCTGAGACCCTATCTGCCCGCGGACTGTCTCGCCAGAGTGGTGCATGCTCTGGTTATGTCCCGCTTGGACTACTGCAATGCACTCTGCGTGGGGCTACCTTTGAAGGTGACCCGGAAACTACAACTAATCCAGAATGTGGGAGCTAGACTGGTGACTGGGAGCGGCTGCTGAGACCGTATAACACCGATCCTGAAAGACCTACATTGGCTCCCAGTACATTTCCAAGCACAATTCAAAGTGTTGGTGCTGACCTTTAAAGCTCTAAGCGGCCCAGTATACTTGAAGGAGCTTCTCCACCCCCATCGTTCTGCCCAGACACTGAGGTCCAGCGTCGATGGCCTTCTGGCGGTTCCCTCACTGCAAGAAGCAAAGCTACAGGGAACCAGGCAGAGGGCCTTCTTGGTGGTGGCACCCACCCTGTGCAACGCCCTCCCATCAGTTGTCAAAGAGATAAACAACTACCTGGCATTTAGAAGACATCTGAAGGCAGCCCTCTTTAGGGAAGTTTTTAATATGTGACATTTTAATGTGTTTTTAATCTTTGTTGGAAGCCGCCCAGAGTGGCTGGAGAGACCCAGCCAGATGGGCTGGGTACAAATAATAAACTATTATTATTATTATTATTATTATTATTATTATTATTATTAGTGTGAAGTGAGCTTGCCCTGTCTATTGCTCACCTTAGGCTTGGCTCTTGGCTTTAGCTGCTCCAACTTCTTTGCAGCAGCTTCAATCGATGCAGCAGCTCCCAGCAACTCTGTCTCGGCAATGACTGTGGGGTCCTCTGGATCCACCCATTCGGTGCCTGCATGGAGTTTTTTTTTAAAGAGAAGAACCATCACACCAGTTGCTGTAGCAGCTGAAGCTGGACCAGACCATGGCTCCTGCCACCATGCCCCAAACATGATGTCAAATGTAAAAAGGAAAAGGTGGAGTCAGGAGGCACATCTCCACCCCATCCAACCCCCCTCCAGCTTATTAGGGGTTTGGATTGTGCTGGAAGTATCCATGCTGCACGTCTCCTGGTTAAAGAAATATTAGTTGATTAATTGTATGAGGCTGAGTTGAATTGTATGCAAACTTTTTATCACCTTTATGCATTTTCAGTAGTAAATATAGCCGAATCACATGCAGACTTGATTAATTAAAAACAATAATTTTGAAGCAGACACACATATTTGTTGGTTTTAGATGATGCATTTGGTTGTCCTGGCAAGTGCCATCGACACCCCCCCTCCTGTGTGTGTGTGTGTGTGTGTGTGTGTGTGTGAGAGAGAGAGAGAGAGTGAGAGTGAGTGAGTGAGAGAGAGAGAGTTCTTCTAAAATGCTGCTCATAGTTGCCACGTTTTATACTTCTGTTAATTGAAAAAAAACACACCCCACCCCCAGCCTATCAGAGCAGCCTATCAAAACCGATTAATCTAAGAGACTAAGCCTTGCAGCCATACTTCTTATTAACCCCTGTGCTTATAAGGCCCAGTGAAATGAATGTGGTTGACAGTAGATTTCTATTTCTGAGCCCAGAAGGTGAGATCATTTGCATGTTATGACAGCAGAGCAGCCAAACTCACCTTTCATTGCTTCGGCTGACTGTATGAGCTCTGTGACAGCACTAGCAACCCTCTTTGACAAGGCAGCCAACTGATGCTTCAGTTCTGGGGTGGGCTTTTGTAGAATCTGGAGGTGCAAATTAGAGTGGAGACTAACATTTTAGTCCTGTGCCAGAAGTCTGTAGATGTTCAATCTTTGTTTGCTACCCAAACAGCAGCTGCTTAGGCACCATCGCTCTTTCTTTTGCAGAACAAAAGTACCTGTAATGGTTGTTAGGGGTTACTTGTGCGTAACCTTACTTCAGTTCAGTTAGTTTGCTTGCCCCAACCATGCCCAGGGTCGGAGCTCGCCCTCCGTGACCTGTTAGTCACTTGCAGAATCCGAGAGTGGGCGTCTCTTGAATCTCTTCCAGCATAAAAGCTGTTTGACCCCGAGTCTCCTCCTATGTTCTCTGCGCGGAATGCGTCTGCGCAAGTAAGGGGAAGGCAGGGGCGTCCCAGCGCTCTCTCCACTATCGTCGGGGGAAGGGTCTTGGAGCCCTGTCACCAATTCCTCCATCTCCCTCTCTTCTCTATGGGTGTTACGTTGAAATCCTTCCCCCCTGCTCGTCCCCTCTCTGGCATCGCTGGGTGGTCCTGCCTCCGTCTCTCGTTCTGATGGCAGTTCCCTGACAGTACCCTTCCTGGGTACTTGAGCCCAGCCAATCAAGGTCCATAGAAGCATTGCTACCTCAGCGTCAATTCAGAGTGAGGGCAACCCTTCCTGGAGCAGTTCCTAATTATTTCAAATGCAGCTTCCATCAAAGAAGATTTACTTAGTTGTATTTTCCACTAAAATAAAAAAGCTGCATATGTATTAACCTCTCCTCATAAGGAAGGGGGTCCAACCTCCTCTTGATACAACAGCAAGTAAGGTTGTTGAGAGTGAATGAGTAGACCCACAACCTGGGGATCCTGGTATTCTGGGCAAAGGCTTGCCCAGCCCTCACCTCCTAAACTGGCAAGGGAACTCATTGCTAGTTTGGAATGTACAGTGGTGCCTCGCAAGACGAACGCCTCGCAAAACGAAAAACTCGCAAGACGAAAGAGTTTTCCGTTTTTGAGTCATTCCGCAAGACGAATTTCCCTATGGGCTTGCGCTGTGCTTTCCCGCTATCCCGGACCGCTTTTAAAATGCTGGCCGTCGGGAGCAAAGACTTTTGCCCACCGCCGGCCTTCAGAAGAGGTCCTGGACCTTTGCTCCCCCCCGCCTGCCTTCCCGGGATAGCGGAGAAGCGCAGCGCATTTCTCCGCTATCCCGGACGGCTTTTGAAGGCAGGCGGGGGGGAGCTAAGACTTTCGCCCACCGCCTGCCTTCAGAAGACCTCCTGTCCCGGGGGCTTTTAAAATGCTGGGGGTCAGCAGTGAAGCCCTCCTGTCCCCGGAGCTTGCGGGGCGGGAGGTGGGGAGAAGGGCTTTTCTTGTGTCCCCCCCCCCAGCCTTCAGAAGAGGTCGGGGGACAGACTGTCCCCGGACCTGGTCTGAAGGCGGTTTCCATAGGAATGCATTGATTGATTTTCAATGCATTCCTATGGGAAACCATGCTTCGCAAGACGAAAAACTCGCAAGAAGAAAAAACTTGCGGAACGAATTAATTTCGTCTTGCGAGGCACCACTGTAAGATGCTTCTCTCACCCTATAATTAACCGGGCCTTAGGTATAATTCAATGGCAAATGCCGCACATAACTCTAAGCCACAATTCGTTCTAACCAGAGTTTTGTCAACAAACCATAAATTCTGTCAGAGATAAGCAAACAACCTGGGCTTCGTTTCTCCAAAGCTTAGTTCATTTCCCAACTGTTCTTGCCTTGTGCCTCTGTAGCTTCGTGAAAGTCTGGGGTGGTGTGGTGAAACAAACCATGGCTAAGCTGGGTCTGGACATAATGTCAAGCCATTGTTAAAGTGAGATATGGTTTGTAGGTCATTGCAATTTGATGCCAGAAAACGAACCATGGTTAGTCTATTGGACTGAGTTGGGATATTCGAATAAACCACACTTTGGTGAAACCAACCAAGTTATATGCGAACTGAGCAACAGCAATCTCATAAAATGCATTCGTATCCTTAAGGTCCAAATCAGTTTTTGGTTATGTCCCAGTGCTGAGGCAGAAAGGGAAATTATTGAAGGCTGGCTTTAAAAATATCTAGCAAATCCCTTTTGAGCAATCAAGCTGCTGAATATAAATGATTCTGCTGAGTAGGTTCCTGTAATGATATTTAAAAGTTTCATTCTTCTCACACTGTTTGCCTTGTTAGTGACAGGTGATAACACAACTGTGCCTTTTGTTTCTGCTTTATCTCTATTCCAACACATGCCCATTAATTCAATTTAACAAGAAGCTTTACAATACATGTCAAGCAAAATACAAAATACATGGTCCGCCTGTGCTCATCATTGTGCGGGCAATGTAGACGTTTCTATTCAGACGGCTTAATGGCCAAGAGGGAGCTTCTGGCAATTCACTGGCGTGATTGGACTCACAAATTACTTAGATGCAGCTTTTTGGAACCCACACCCTGTATTGCTCAGAGTTAGAATGTCAATGGAAGACCACAATGTCCAGGGAGGGGGAATGGCAGAGGTGACCTTACTAAGAGATAAGCCAATGTGATCACTTCAGCTGGGAGATTCTGGGTGTCACTGGGAATGGCAGTGTGGGAGTCAGGCACAGCCAACTCATCAAGTCTATCAGGGCCGGCTCAATACATTTTGCCGCTTGGGGCAAACCAGAAAATTGTGCCTCCTCTGCTGCCCCTGCCCCCTCCTCGTCCGCCACTGCCTGAGGCTACTGGAGGTTGCTTGGGGAAGCCATGGAGTTAAGGCAGCGGGGGATTAAAAAGGAGGCTGGGGAGCAGCAGACGGCGGTGGCAGCAGAGGTCCTGCTCTTCCCAGGCAGTGTGTGGGCAACAAATGCAGGAGGCAGTGAATGGCACACTCTTGTGCTCCCTGGATCTGCCACCCCTCCCAGCTGCCCCCAACCTGCCTCAGGTGACTGCCTCACTGAGCCTAATGTGTGGGCCAGTCCTGGAACTTAAACCCTCTGCTGCTGCACAACGCCTGGGTTTGTTTTAATAAGGTTTCCTGCACCCATACTAGCTGTTACATGGTGCTACTGTTTGAAGTTTCTTCCCCACGCACCAAAAATATCTTTGAGCAGCCGTGAAACATAGAAATGTAGAAATTGCCCTTACTCTGAGTCAGATCACTGATGGCTAGAATTGCATTTTACCAGCTTGGGTTGGTGTTGCCCATTCTCATCACATCCAGTCTTGACTACTGTGGTGCACTCTACTACTTAGAGACAGCCTAGACATTTTACCAGGTGCAAAATGCAGCCATTCAAGTCCTGACAGAGAAAAGGTAGTGGGCTGTGTGACACAATTATCTGGTTGATGGCCTTGTTAAAATATGCCGTAATTTGGCGCTGCTGGTTTTCATATTGTGGCCATTTCTTCTGGAAGCTTTTGTAACTTATCTGTTTTATTACTGTTTCAATTTGTATTTCAAAATTCACCCTGAGCAAATTTTATTCAGGAAGACAGCAAACAAATATTTCAAAGTTAATTAACAAATCAAATTTATAAATAAACAACAAATCTAGAATATTCCCCCCACTCTGACAGGCAGTGGCTCCCCAGCATACGAGGCTTTTTCTGTCACCTGTTACCTGATCCATTTTAACTGGAGATGAAGAGGACCTGGAAACTTCTGCATGCAAAGCAGATGTTCTACCACTTCCTCCCCTGCACAATGTACAAAGATGAGGAAGAACACAATCCTTCCAGGTTGGTACCCTCTGACCAAGAGATGCCGGTCCTTTGCCTCTCACAACAACTCAGGAAATCACAACGCTAACCACAACAGTCATCACAAACTAGCTTCAACATACCTTTGCTGTCCTTTGGCAGAGGTATAGAGGTTTTTTTTCCCTTGTCACTTACCATGAGAACATGTTCCAGCAGCTCCAGGTATCCCAGGGTGCACTCTGTTCCGTAGTGGAGAGCTCTTGTCCGGACGTCTTCGCTTACGTCGTGGTGGTACGAAGCTTGCTAAGGATGCAAAAGAACATGCTTAGGCAAGAGAAAGGCAGTGATGACGCTATGTTAAAACTCTTCATTTAACAAGACAACGCAATTAAAAAGTAAACCTAGTATATGAAAACATAACCTCTCTAGCAGGACTTGAAAAGGGAAAGCTCTGGCTATAGTCACCTAGTCTTGGGGTAGACATGCATAAGACTGCACAGTCAATAGACAGGTAGATTAAAAAGAGAACCCCGTTTTTTGAAGCAATGTACAGGAACGTTGTCAGGGTTCTCAAAGCAGGCACATACAGAGAGCATCCACATACAGAGAGCATCCAAATTAAGAATACTGCTACTAAGTATTTATGTAGCACTTTGGAGTATTCAAAGCACCTTTCACACGTTATCTTGCTGTAATCCAGAGATTTCCAAACTTTTCATGTTGGTGACACACTTTTCAGACATGCATCATTTCGCAACGCAGTAATTCAGTTTTACTAGCAACCCGGGGGTTAAACTAACCCCTTTCCAGCCCCGGGAGGAGCGAGGGGAGCATTTGTGTGACACACCTACACACTGCAGCCGACACACTAATGTGTCACAACACTGTGGAAGCTTTGTTGCAATCCTTAAATATAATCCTGTAACAAAGTGTTAGCGTTATAATTCCCTGGTTGCAAAATTAAATTTAAGATTAAAAATTAAAATCTAAATTAAAATACTGTTATCTATCTATCATCTATCTATCTATCTATCTATCTATCTATCTATCTATCTATCTATCTATCTATCATCTATCTCACCAATGAACTCATTTCAACTTTCAGTCTTAAAAGCAGAAAAAAACAACCAAAATGGGTCAACAAACAACAAAAACTTATTTTCACTTATTTAAAGGTTATTTAAATACAAATCTGTTTTGCAAGAACAACATCCTTTCATTCAGGTATTTTCCAGAAAGATAAACCCAAGCAACCCAGACCAACATACCAGTACCAGGATTTTTTGGGGGAGAGGTGTTCCAAGAGAAGAGCAAAGCTCCCACCCAGCTCAGGGATGCGTCTCTACCTTGCAAGCTGTCAGCATGTCAGCCACAGCTTTGCGGCTCAGGTTGGCTGTGGCAATCACGTCCTCCTGTCGGCATGAGTTCCCAGCTGCTACGGCTTTGGCTGTCGCCATGGTGATGCCTTTCGTCATCCGGATTGATTCTTCAGGTGATGAGTTCTTTTCAGGAATATCTTTTGACTGAAACACCTACAAGTAAGCCCCCAGCCCCAAACACGTTTGGTTTGGAAGGGTTAAACTCTGGCGTGGAAACAGCCTCCAAAATGTCAAAAAGCAAGGCATTTAAGTGGAAAACAGCTGGTTCCCCCCCTCCCACCTCAAACAAAATCATCTCCCAGAGAAGAGGTTTATGTTCCTGATATTCTTTGGACAGAACCACACATGTCTCCACTTGGACACAGGAACCAGCCACTTCCTTCATTACCAGTCCATTTCACCCTTCTCTTTGCTCCCACTTAAATCTGGTTTCCAGAAGCGGAAATGTTAGAGGGCCTGCACTACATCCATTCAGCAGTACACCTGACTTACCCCGCCAACATGATAGCATATAAGGTACCAAGATGGGAATCTCATGTACAGTGGCTGAAGAAAGCCACTCCTAAATCAGAGTAATATTAGACATGGACCAATGACAGCCTACTATGTCTACTTGCCACCCACAGGATGATGGCTCCAGTTCTATGGACGGAAGGAAGCCAGTCTGCACACTGTAACAACCAGATTTACAGTATTTCTTTAATGAAATGCTAATGCCTCCCTCCACCCCAACAACTTTGCATAATGATTTATATCAGGGATGGGAAATCTGTGGCACTCCAGATGCTGAGGGACTACAGCTCTCATAATCCCTGACCACTGACAATGCTGGCTAGAGTTGACTCGCTCACAGACTTCATTTAAAAATAAAAATAAAATCACAGCCTCTGAAGCAGGCTTTGCTGAGTAGGTGCCTTTTCAATTAGAACTGAGAATGGCCATACAGACAAATTTAGTTACAATAAAACAGCAATTAAGTACGGCAAAAAACATGCAGACATAACTGTTTTACAGCATAACCCTATGCATGTCTGCTCAGAAGTTAAGTATCAATGAATTAAATGAGACTTACTTCCAATTAACTGCTCTAGGATTGTAGTTTAAACATTTTAACACCGTGCTGAACACTGCTTTAATTTGCTGGTTGTTTTTATTACTTAAAAATGGTTATTGATATGTTAATTTTGTAAATTGCCTGGAACTAAATCTGGTGGTGGGGTGCACATATTTTTATAATGTAGACATGCACAGCATTGCACTGCAATTTATACAAAAGCTGAACTGCGCTGTATGAGGACAGAATAGGAGCTGGCCTGAAAAATAGATGCAGTAATCCCAAGTTTATTTATTTTTAATGCATTGGATCGGGGACCTAGAGTTTGCTTGCTACTTCTAGAGATTTCGCAAGCATCATTATACAAAGCCTTTACCGTGAGTTCTTGCTTGATGTACTCAATCGTAGCCTCAAGCGCTCTTGTCCCTCGCGTAGCTTCATCTTCTACGGCTTTCACAGTCTTCAGTAGTGATGTGACGTTTGTTACCATTACCTGGAAAGTCAGGAGAAGGAAACTGCTCAACTGCCAGCTCTCATCACAGAATGCTCAAGCAGCCATCCTGCCTTTGTAAACTATCCCAACAGTATCAAACTAAGCTTCAATAGACAAGTGGGGAAAACTCAGGAGAAGCAGGCGCAGACCCCAGAACACTCCAAGCAGCCTCCAAGCATAGAATGATTCCTGCCACACCCCAGAGGAGGAGGAGGAGAGGTGGTGTGATGATGATAGGTGACTCCCTACTGAGTGTGTGGATGTAATTTCAGAGCCTTTGTCTACAACCTTTGAGAATTCTTGGAGAACAGGTGAGGTCCCTACCAAGCTTAGATGGCCGGGTGTGGAACTTGCAAATGGAAAGCCAACACATTTCTTACCTTTGCTGCTCCCTTGAGCTGGTACATGGATGGGTCATCTGCAGGCTTGCTGGCAGCTCCTTTGGTTGCGCCTATGAGGTCAGACAAGGCCTTTGCCACATCCTTAATAGCGTTGATCAGCACAACCTGGAAGGATGGGAAGAAAAGAGCGTTGAGATACTGTGGCACATTGCAAGCTTCAGAAGAGATGAAATGTAAGTGGGGTGTACATCTCAAGATGCACACAAATGAACGTGGAAGTGGGTACTTCTGTTGTTGTGTTCACACAAGCTTCTCAAGCCTTGGCTTCTGTCTGAATTGCTGGTGACTTCATATCCACGCTAGTTATAAAATGGTTTCAGGCTCCTTAAGATGTTGCTTTCCTGCTCAACAAATGTTTTAATGCCAGATCCATTATGGCTGGAGGTACCAGGTGATCATCTGTATATGTAGGAATTGGGGTGGGTGTGTCCCAATATATGACAGTGGCTTTGAATTCATAGAAAGGGGTTCTACTCACACTGAGCCCCAGGTCTCTTCCCAGGCCATGTCTCCCACTGGCCCTAATCCACACTTTCCTCATTTACTTCTGATGGGATGAAATGTGCCTTTGAAGTACCATAAAGCCTCTTGCTTCCCTGGACTGATGATGGAAGTGTGTATGTGTGTGTGTCACCTCTGACATTTATGTGGCTGGACTGATGTCTACATCTGTTGCTTCATCCATTTACACCTTTGGCCCTGCCTGCTACTGGCATGTGGCCCCTAAAGAAAACTCAGGGAAGTTTTTAATCTGTGATATTTTAGTGTATTTTTGGTTTCTATGGAAGCCGCCCAGAGTGGCTGGGGAAACCCAGCCAGATGGGCGGGGTACAAATAATAAATTATTATTATTATTATTATTATTATTATTATTATTATTATTATTATTATTCAAGAGGATACTTGGCCTTCGTACTAAAGAAAAAAGATTCCCTTGTCGTAAGAACAAAAGAACAGCCTGCTGGATCAGGCCAGTGGGCCATCTAGTGCAGCACCCTGTACTCCCAGTGGCCAATGAGATGCCTGTGGGAAACACACAAGAGGATTCAAGCACAAGAGCCAGAAACTGGTACTGAGAAGCATTACCGTCTCCAGCTATGGAGGCAGAGCTTGGCCATCATGGCTAGGAGCCATCAACAGCTCTCTCCTCCACTGTCCAGGTCGAAGGCTATATATATATATATATATATGCTTTCGTAGATTTTCACGGGTACAGGAATGCAGGTTTTGGTGTCCTCGGGTGTCTTCCCGTGTAAAAGTTGGGGTGTCTAGGCGACGTTTCGACGAGGTCTCACTCGTCATCTTCAGGCTGGTGCTTTCGGCTTCTTGTTACTGGAACAGAGCGGGATCTCAATGTTTGAGTTCCTATAAATACTGTAGAGGGGGTGTGGTGTCTAGCCTCCAATGTTCTGGGCAGAGAGGAAGTTCCCAGGCTAGTGTGCCTTTTCTTCTTTTGTTCCTTAATTACTTGAGAGATACCTTGAGTGATTTCTTGAGTGATATCCTGAGTACCACTTAGGTGGGTCATTAGGTGTGGATTAGTTGCTAAAGTCTTTGTGTCTTGACCTCTTGAACTTTGTGAAGAGTTTTCCTGAGAAGATGGCTGTATTGCACTTAGTTGTGCTTTGGCTTGGCTTCGTGTATAGGGGCGAGCTGTGGTTTTGTGGCTTGTGTCAGCCAGATCTGTGTAGGGATTGCAGGGGGATATACACACACACCTTGGAACAGAGCATCTCAGGAAGCTGAAAACTGCCAGCGCTGGACCCTCTCACCTGTGTTTCTGGGTCACCTGATCCCAGGCTGGCTGCTCCTAGTTTCACAACCTCGGCCAGTTGAGTGATGGTGCTTGCGGATGACTGTGCTGCTTGAGCAAGCTTTTCCTGGCTTGAGGCAGCCCCAGATACCAACAGCTTTGTGTCTTCAACCAGAGCTTTTGCTGTCTTCAGAATATTTTCCCTGGAAAAAGACAAGAGGGAGGTGGGGTGGGAGAAGACTCAATTGGTACTCATCTGCACTGTTGCAGAGGACCTGCAAGAGCTTTTAAGATAACCCTCCCAAGGAAAAAGTTGCAAAGTTAAGTTTGAGCAGATGGATTTGCTTTCTGAGCTTTGTACAGAAGTTGCAATGACTTCTCCTTTGGGAGGAGACCATTAAAGTGCATGGAATGTGGGAAAAGCTTTAGCTGGAAGGGAAACCTTGCCAAACCTGGAATGTGCTGTATGTAAAGGTGGAGAACCTTTGGCTCATCAGCTGCTGCTGAACTACAGCTCCCATCCTCCTCCTCGACCTTTTGGG
The DNA here is from genome assembly GCF_964106915.1 of Podarcis gaigeae. Lineage (NCBI taxonomy): Eukaryota > Metazoa > Chordata > Lepidosauria > Squamata > Lacertidae > Podarcis > Podarcis gaigeae. Next base: position 4,865,021 of record NC_139690.1, on the reverse strand, counting down.
AATGGTGTTGACAGGAGCAGAGTCCCAACAACATCTGGAGGTGTGCCCCACCATTCTTCTTTGTTGACTAAATAGTCTGGTATGAGACACTCTGACATGGACCAAGGAAAGATCTGTATTGCTTCACATCTGCACCATCCATTTAAAGCCCTCATATTACTTTAACAGTTATGGCTCCTCCTAAAGTTCCTGGGAACCGTTGTTTCTTAAGGGTCTTGGTCTCCTAACAAATCTCAGCAATCTTACCAAACTACAGTTTCCAGGATTCTTCTGGGAAGCCACAGCTGTTAAAATGGCATAAGAAGGCCTTAAGTGGACTGTGTGGATGGTCATTCGATACTTACCATATGTTTTGTAAGCATGTAAGGAGACAAAACAATGGAGCCAGATGTTATATGAAAGGAACTGGGATCCAGGGGAAGTTTCTGCCATTTCCCCCTGTGGCCCATCTCATGCTGCTCTGGAGGGCTCTCCAACCCTCTGGAGCAGGTTTTCGAGGAGCAAAAGGGCTTGAGGGTGAAGGGGTGATCAGCGAAACGTGTGGCCTTCCGCACTGACTAGTGGGAGTGTTCCACTACCTCAGAGGATGCTGATGGCCACCAAAGACTTAGGATGAGATGTGATTGAAATGCCTATACCTGTACCTTATGTCATATTTTGTGCAAAAAATCCCTTGGTGGAGCATTAAAATATTTTAAAGAAAAGAAAGAAAATATAAATGCTGCCGTAGCAGCACCTTAAGTTTGCCAGGTGGGTTACTGGTGTTTGACTATTTTTTTTACTCCTTAGCCAATTGATCATCAGCCAATTGATTGTGTTGTTTTACACGTAAAATGATAAAGTCCCTCCTGCTGCAATATCATAGTTTATAGAGTTGGAAGAGACCACAAAGGCCATCGAGTCCAACCCCCTGCCAAGCAGGAAACACCAGCAGAGCACTCCTGACATATGGTTGTCAAGCCTCTGCTTAAAGACCTTCAGAGAAGGAGACTCCACCACACTCCTTGGCAGCAAATTCCACTGTCGAACAGCTCTTACTGTCAGGAAGTTCTTCCTAATGTTTAGGTGGAATCTTCTTTCTTGTAGTTTGGATCCATTGCTCCATGTCCGCTTCTCTGGAGCAGCAGAAAACAACCTTTCTCCCTCCTCTATGTGACATCCTTTTATATATTTGAACGTGGCTATCATATCACCCCTTAACCTCCTCTTCTCCAGGCTAAACATGCCCAGCTCCCTTAGCCGTTCCTCATAAGGCATCGTTTCCAGGCCTTTGACCATTTTGGTTGCCCTCCCACAGGCAACCACTAGACTCTACTGTGTCCTTAGCATATTAACTTCATTTGTAGGCTGCCAATAACAAAAACCTTTTCATATGCCACTATGTCCATTACACCCAGTGGAAGGATGCATAGCACCCCCCAAGATTTTGCTCACACACTTCAAAGCACATCTTTGCAACTGCAAGGACTAATAAAGGTACCCCTGCCCGTACAGGCCAGTCGTGTCCGACTCTAGGGTTGTGCGCCCATCTCACTTAAGAGGCCGGGGGCCAGCGCTGTCCGAAGACACTTCCGGGTCACGTGGCCAGCGTGACGAAGCTGCTCTAGCGAACCAGCACCAGCGCAGCGCACGGAAACGCCGTTACCTTCCCGCTATAAAGCGGTACCTATTTATCTACTTGCACTTAAGAGTGCTTTCGAACTGCTAGGTGGGCAGGAGCAAGGACTAATAGCATGCTCTTAAAATAAGCAAGGTGCTGAGATTCTCAGGAAGCTAAGTCTTATGTCTCTGACAAGCTCATGGTTCACATAACAATAAACTGGTTCTTGAGTGAAATGCTGTAACTTTCAAACAAGGGAGTTCTGGCCTGCTTTCTGATATGGAAATGGGTGTAACTGGTAGGTAAAGGTAAAGGTAAAGGTACCCCTGCCCGTACGGGCCAGTCTTGACAGACTCTGGGGTTGTGCGCCCATCTCACTCAAGAGGCCAGGGGCCAGCGCTGTCCGGAGACACTTCCGGGTCACGTGGCCAGCGTGACATCGCTGCTCTGGCGAGCCAGAGCCGCACACGGAAACGCCATTTACCTTCCCGCTGGTAAGCGGTCCCTATTTATCTACTTGCACCCAGAGGTGCTTTCGAACTGCTAGGTTGGCAGGCGCTGGGACCGAGCAGCGGGAGCGCACCCCGTCGCAGGGATTCGAACCGCCGACCTTTCGATCGGCAAGTCCTAGGCGCTGAGGCTTTAACCCACAGCGTCACCTGCGTAACTGGTAACACAACATTAAAAACCACCAGGCCCCACCATTTCTCAGCTCATTGCTGTGAGTGTGCTGCCACCGTCTGGTGAATGAGAAGAGTGGGAGAGATTTCACCTGAACTTTGAAGTTGCAGAGGTGGGCAGGAAGCATTTTGACAGCAGTGAGAGCGTGACCACCCCTCACCAATTCCAAGAGAAGGGGCTGGCCATTTGCTGAGGATCCATGGGTGCCTGAGCATGGCCAAAGTAGAAAACCCACCACCAAACATTCCTGGAAGACAGGCAGGGAAGCAGGACACTGCTGTGCAGGGCAAAAACAGGGTCCTAGCCAATGGACCAGATACTCCAACTAGCAGGACACATCTAAGTTCTGTGAACAAGAAGACACTGTCCCTGTTATGATATGAGCTCTAAACACCACTGCTTTACTGGTTTATTGAGTTGTGCAAATTCTGTGAGCAACTTTACATATAGGGAGCCAAGGAGCAAAATGTAGTGACGCCAGGGACATATAAATACTGTTCTCCCCCAAAGAGATACAGAACTGCCAAGAGAATAATTCTAAAAGCAGTTCTCTGGAATTATAATGCTCTGTAGGATGAAAATGAGAAGAAACTAACCAAACTATTTTAAGCGATTTCAGCATGACAACAAGGGCTAGAGACATGTTTCAAAAGTCAAAACCAAGGTTCCTGGCATTTTGAAAATGCTATTACTGTATACAGTGATACCTCTAGTTACGGACTCGATCCGTTCTGGGGTGCCATTCACACCCCGAAAAGTCCGTAACTAGAGCACTGCTTCTGCGCACACATGCGCAGCAAAACCCAGAAGTATACACTTCTGGGTTTGCCGCGTTCACAAGCTGAAAAGACGCAACATGAACCTAACGCAACACGAGGTATGACTGTATTCTGCACTGTGGACCATACACCCCCACATGAGAGCAACAGAATACTAGGCTCATTTCACGGATCAGGTGGTAATTCAAGTTCTTTTTACAGCCAAGGCACCAGCTGTTCAAGCAGTATAAAAAGTCATAAAATATGTGTATGGGGGGACCCTAACTTAGGTAAAAGGAGATTCCTCGGTTTACTGGTTAAATATACCTCTAGTGTCAGTTTTCTCTAGCCCATATTTATCCTATCCAAAAAACAATGCTGCTGCTAGCCTGATCTTGTTTTGTGCCTGGAACAGAATCAGTTTATTATTCTGAAACCAATGGCTTGGAACATGTTTTCCAAAAACAGCAACAAAGCTTTATTGAGTCTTTTTGCATTGAAAAGTACAATTTCAGAATGATCCAAAAAGCTGAGGAAGTTTCAGAATACCCCAAATGTCCTTCAGGGCTTTCTGTAGAAAGCTTTCATTAAAGTGGAATTATGCATTGAAGGGAAATAAATAGAGAGAATATTTTAGAACTGCCTTTCCTAATAGGTTTTTCAAGCCATTTGCTTATTGGGCTCCTTCCCAAAGAGACTTTTTCATCCCAGACACAGTACGGTTTTGTGTCTTTCAGAATCACTATGGATTTTTTATTATTTTTGGAGTAAAAGTAATGGAAAGCAATTTGAAAACAAGAGGCACTTTTTCATCAAGAACTGCTGTTTGAAGCTTGAAACAGACAATGGTTTTTAAGAGCTCTGGGAGAGACTTCATTTCTCCTGGCAAATGCAGATGTTTCATCTGTTCCACTTTAGTTTTCGGTTAGACAGGTTTGGAAGGCTTCTGAATAAAAACCTGTACAACTCATTTGATAAATGGGATAGGCCTAAACAATGCACACAGAGCCATCCTTGAGCTGCTGACCATGCTGGCTGGTGCAGATGGGAACTGGGAATCCAACTTCTCAAGAGTCAAAGGCTGGCCACCCTGATATGTACAAAAACCCATCGTAACATGTTGGTCTACTCAGAACAAGGTTCGTTTGCACTTCCATATATGCATTTGTGGCAGGTTGCAGTGCCCCAGGGGCAGAGTACAGATTTGCTGTGGGGGTGGGAGTGGGGCAGCTGAACTGAGAGCTAATGCATGGGGAGGGTGACTGAGCTGAGTTTTAGAGTAGAGAGGCCTCACTCTGACCAGGAAGCTTTGAGTTCTTCTACCATTCACTGACTGCATCTTTTCGGTCTAGATGGGCTCCCTTTTGAACTCAATTTTTAATTTCATGTCAGAGCACCTTACATTCTCCCTGAAAACTCTTTCAGGGTTCCTGCAGCCTATGGTTCAGTTTTGCCTCTGACAGCCCGGCCCCCTTTGGACATGCCCCTGGTCTGAAATCCTGCGGCCACACTGACCTGTGGTCTGCAAATGATTCGTTGTTCTCAGCATTCAGCGTTCCGGCCGTGGCGAACATGATGGTGGTGTCCAGGTCAGCGATGATGCCTGAGACGGCACTGGCAGCCGTGATGCACGCCTGGGTGCCTTTGTTGCCTGCTTGCAGTGCTGACAGAACTAAGGAGACCTGTCAAGAGGAACAAGCAAAATCCTACTCAGAGCAGACCCAGTGAAATTAATGAACACAATTAACTTAGGTACGTTCACTTCACTTTCACTAGGACATAGCTGGACACAACCCATAACAACAATAAATAAACAACAGTATGGTGTAACCCAGCAGGATGTCATGATAGTAAGAGATTTCAACCTGCCCTTAATATTGAGGAAGTTCCCTTTTAGAAGTCTCTATGGACGCGGGTGGCGCTGTGGTTAAACCACAGAGCCTAGGACTTGCCGATCAGAAGGTCGGCAGTTCGAAAGCACGCCAGTGCAAGTAGATAAATAGGTACCGCTCCGGCGGGAAGGAAAACAGTGTTTCCGTGCGCTGCTCTGGTTCGCCAGAAGTGGCTTAGTCATGCTGGCCACATGACCCGGAAGCTGTACGCCGGCTCCCTCGGCCAATAAAGCGAGATGAGCTCCACAACCCCAGAGTCGGCCACGACTGGACCTAATGGTCAGGGGTCCCTTTACCTTTACCTTTATGGACGCCTTCCAAGTATTTGAGGATGCTTCCAAGCACCCACTATAAAAAGGGGGTCTTGATACCTGACTTAGCAGGTGATGGCGGCAGCAGCGGAGGCAAAGTGAGATTACTGAGGTGCTTTGGTGTGGGCAAGCTGCACTGAACCCTGCTTCTGATCAAGGATTGCTACAACCCTGTCTTAGAATAGGACATTATTCTCAGGGACGCACTGGGGACCAGGAGGTATCTAAGCTCACACCACTCAAGTTGAGGGCACCCACCTTCTCGCTGACTGCCCGAGCGCACTCTATCAGCTCCCTCTTGGTGTAGCTATCTGTGGGACATATCTGTAGAGCACCAGCCTTCTGGACCAGGAAGATGCAGCTGTGGCCAAGTTCCTGAACCCGCGTTCTGATCTGGAAGCCTATCTGGATAGCCAAGTGGTTGATGTGGAGAGGAACAGAGTGGAGGAAAAGGAAAAGAAAGTGTTGCAAGTTATTTGTAAAGGAGGTAAAGGCAGCAGTGTTAGGCAAACCTTGGCACACCACTTTGATGCATTTCCCTATTATGGAACTGTTCCTGGACAGGTTTATAAGATGCCCTTATGACAAACCTGATGAATATTATTTGAGGGACAGGACCTTCTCAGTCTAACAGGGCCTTCTCAGTGGCAGCACCCTTTTTATAGAACTCCCTCCCAGTGCAGATCCAATTGTCTCCCACTTTTAATTGCTTTAGGAGACAGCTGAACACTCAATTATTTTTCCAGGCGTTCAGTATCTAGCAGAAGTGGCCCCATCTCTTTAGCAGTTGCACAGTTCTACACTGAAGTTAATAATAATAATAATAATAATAATAATAATAATAATAATATCCTGCCAGGTGAGGAATGGCTAAAAGAAGGTATAGGGATGCCATGATGAATTGATAGCAGTCAAAATCAAAGCTGCTGGTCTTCATGGGTCTCTTACCTTCAATTGGTTAACTGCAAGTGCACCAGAAAGTGCATTTTCCACAAGTCTGAGAGACTCTGAAGGTTCCTGCTTGCAGAATTGCTATTACTGCTACTTATACCCAGTACTTGAATTACAGGATGGAGGGCAGGTTCAGAGGGCCCCCACACCCTTTCCTGACTCCCTCTAGCTACTGTTAGCAGGACATGGGGTACTGCACTTTGATTAAAATTAGCACAATCTGGTTTGCTTACAGGCCATTCTCCTTTTCCTACCCGGAAAGCCAGTGCGGTGCAGTGGTTAGAGCAGACTTCCTCAACCTCAGCCCTCCAAATGTTTTTGGCCTGCAACTCCCATGGCCCCTCGTTCGCAGGACCCGTGGTCAGGGATGATGGGAATTGTAGTCCAAAACAACTGGAGGGCTGAGGTTGAGGAATCCTGGGTTAGAGTGTCTGATTGGGACCTGGGGGACTAGAATTCAAATCCCTGCTTAGCCATAAATGTTCATGGGTGGCCTTGGTCAAACCACAGCCTCTCAGCCTAACCTACCTCACAAGGTTGTTGTGGGGATTAAATGAAGAGAACCATGTATGCCACCTTGAGCTCCTTGGAGAAAAAGGAGGCATGTACATGTGACAAACAACAACAACAAATTAACAGATAATAAATAAATTCAAGCATTGCTTAACTTTATTTCTGCCTTTTTATTGGCCTGCTCAAGACAGCAGGCAAAACCCCAACTTTGCACATATCAGGTACACCAAATCAGTACCCCTGTGATGACAACAGAGATAATCAAAAGGCAGAGGATTTTTCTGCACAAGCAGCAAAGTTCCAATATGGGAGGCCCACTAGTTTCTTTGGGGCAGCAATTTAAGAACAGAAAGGGGGGGGCGGAAGGAGAACTCTGATGTTGCCTGGGCCCTCCCCGCAAAGTTGGTCCCATCACTGCATGCTTATTAACCCCAAACAAGACCAAGGGCTCAAGACCTCCTCCGGTTCTGCTGTAGCGGCTGCCATCCGTCCCTGGAACGCCAAGTGACCATAGTCTGTGGTCATTTGCGAGGCGAGTCCTCCCAGCTCCTCTGGATTAGTAACCGCCTTCGTCATCTGAAGGAATGTGAAGAAAGAAGAGGTGAACATGCCTCACTTGTGCTACATTGTGAGAAACAGGATTCTGCACTAGACTTTCCTTTGGTCTGATCCAACAGATGGATCTTCTTGGGTTCCCAAAGGCTTCCGCTGGCCATCACTTAAGGTGCACCTCAATGCATTTTGCTGCCATCAACAGATCTTACCATTTCTTGGGCTGTCACTGCAATGGCTTTGGAGTATTTGACTACGGTGGTCTGATAGTCAACGTAAGTTCCATTGGGTTCTGGTGGTGTGCCCTCGTCTAGCTGCAAAGGGGGTTGAAGAGGAAGAAGAAAGGTGATCAAAATGGCAGGAAATCTAGACCCTATTCCCTTAAGTGGAAAAGGTCTACTGTAACCAGAAAACCCACAATGACTGACCTAAATTATGCAAAATAGGAATGGTATCATTAGTGCCTGGGACTGAGGGGTGGGAGTCTGCATGTGTCTCCCTTCTCCCCCAAGTCCTTGAAGCACAGACACCTCAATCTGTTATACGGCTACCAAGGAAGGCAATTATTGATATACTGTAATCAACAACAAGTTTTTGATAGCTGCAACCTCAATTGGAGTCTTCCTGGGTGCTTTGGGATAATCACATATTCCAGGGGCCTTGGGAAATAGCAATGAGAAGGGATCCCAGGTGACTCTTACAGACCTTGCTCATGGCTTCAGCTATGGAGTCCACCATGTTGCCCACCATCCCTACTTCGCTGGCAGCTTCATTCAAGGTAACCATGATATCATCCACTGCTTCCTTCATCAGCTGGGCAGCTTCCGTGATGGCATCGTGAGTGTGTGAAGCCTGAAATAAGTTGATGGAGAAAACAGGAAACATTGCATCTCCCTCTTTCTTTGACACAACTGAAACACATCCCAGTGTCCCTTCTGTTGAAAAACACAACTTTTGTGTGATGGCTGGCATGGAGACTTTAAAAAAAATGAAATCTTCTATATATATAGATGTCACTTTCCTACCTGAAAAAAGGTTTTCCATGTGGGAACACAGAAAATAGGAGTAGACACCCACAGCTTTGTCTGCTCTGTCCACCTTCACAGCATACATTTCAAGTACAATACCACTTTAATCAGTCATGGCTTCCTTTAAAGAATTATGGGAGATGCAGTCTGTTAAGGTGCCAAGAATTGTTAGGAGGAGGCTGCTATTCCCCTCACAGAGATACAACTCCCAAAGTTTCCTGCGAAGAGGGACTGACACTTAAACCACTCTGGGAACTGTAGTTCTGTGAGGGGGAATAGGGGGTCAGCGAACAACTCTCAGCAGCCTCAATAAGCTTCATCTTCCTGATTTCTTTGTGGGTAAGCCATGGCTGTTTAAAGTGGTATCATCATGCTTTAAATGTATGGTGTGAATGTGGCCTCTGCGCCCCTCAACATTTGCCTCCTGAGGAGGCCTGCTCAATAGTAGGGCTGGTGCTGAATGACTCAAGGGATGTGAGCCTTGGTGTGTTAAAGAGAAAGGAGCCTAGTTTTAAAAGTAAAAAAGCAATTCTTTTTTAAAAGGTTCCATTCCCCTTCCAGTCTCCACTCCCCTGATTTGAGACTTTAAGACTAGACTTCCTACTGACACATTTAGTTTTTTCTTAAGGCAATTACAGTGTTTGCTTCATGATCTCATTGCGGGAGACGACTGTCAGACAGGGGTGATTACTGAAGGCAGGATTTTTTAATTACACACGTTTGTCTAAGGGCCATTAAAGAATATCTCCTGAGTCTCTCATCATCCATCACCATTCATGCTTGATTGCTCACAAGGACTGTATTTTTTAGACCCCCAGACATGCAAATCACCTCTCCTTCTCTGAAAGCATCTTCTGACAAAGTAAAAATATCTGAGGGAAAGATGAATGGCTGGTCTACACAGGCAGGAGAATGAGGTGGTAAAAGTGCTGAAATCCCTGACTGCTCCCCTGAAAACAGAAAACTAGCTCAGTAAGAACAAGGGCTAGCCTGGAACCTGTCTCCCTGACATGCTAGCTTTCCATTTCTGGGAGTTTGTTATATAGGCTAGCTTTCAAAAATGGGATCCCCTCCTCCCTGCCATTATCATGGTCTGGAATGGCACAGTTCATTCTACCTCCTCAGGAGGCCACGCTTAGATGCAAACTACAGAACTTAACCTTTAAGAAAAACAACAGCACACTAAACCGCAATGCCAAGGGGCCTGCAAGCTTCAGTGGCTTAATCAGTGTGATTAACAGGACAATATTTTTGTGTAATTAAAATCTTCCCACCAATTAAAATCAACCGGAAGGGCCATAGCGCAGTAGCAGAGCCTTTGCAATGTTGAAGCTTCTGGTTCTCGTGACTGCAGAAGGTCCCAGATTCAGTTCCTGGCAAAGTCTCCAACTAAGATGTGAAGGAATAGACTCTTCTCTGCCAGACACTCTGGGAAGCTGTTGACTATCAGAGGGGACAATATTGCGGTAGATGGACAAATGCTTCATAAAGGTGGCTTCCTATGTTGCCATTGGGACAGTTTTAAACACACTGTGGTTCCAACCTTGGCTCTCCTTTTCCAGCATCAGCAGGGAGAGATGGCAGAGCTTTTGAGGGGAGCTGAACAGGAAGATGCTTATGGGGCAAGGAGTTCAAAATTAATTGACTGGAAAAGCTGAAACCAGTCTATTTTTACTCTCATAGACATTTGTGTAGGAATTCAGAGGGCAGGATTAACTGTTATGCTGAACATGCCACAGCTTAGCAGCCCAGGAAACTGGAAGCCCTCCTAGGCAATAATTATTGAGTGCCTTGCGGAAAGGAAAGGAGGGCAATCCTCAGCTGTCTGGTGGTCCCTTCTGAATCTTCCTCTGATGCTGGAATGTGGCGGCTTTGCCACTGATCCCATGACATGGCCTCATCCAAACAGGCTTGAAATGTGGTGCAAGAGTCTTATCCATATTGTCTAGTTCAGGCAGGACTCTTCTCTGCTTGTACTCACAAGTTTCTCTTTTTTTAAACAAAGGTATGCAAGCTTAAAACCCTTAAAATCCAACATCCAAATCTGAAAAAATGATGACTCTTTGGACTGGAGAGACCCAGGTTAAAATTCTGCTGCAAAGCTGACTGTTCACTTACTCAGTTGGAATTGGGAAACTTCTATGACCATCAGTTGCTGTGATCCATCAAACCAGATCACCACCACCACACAATTTACCGGTGCCAAATTAGTCTACAGTCAATGCGCTTCCCTTCAAACATAATAAGACACGGAGCTGCCTTATACAGAGTCCATCCAGCTCAGCAATGGCTATAATGACTGGCAGTGGCTCTCTAAGTCTTTCACAGACCTACTGGAGGTAGCAGGGATTCAACCTGGGACCATCTACATGTAACTATGTGCTCCATCACTGAGCTATGGACCTTCCCCTTCTATCATATGCCTGATCACTGGCCATCCTGGCTGGGGCTGATGGGAGTTGGACTCCTACAACAATTGGAAGGTAACACATTCGCTATCCCTGAGAGAAAAAGGGAATACTTTTGTGGCTTGATGAACCGTACGATAGGGAACATGCAGGACCCTCTCTTAGGACGTCACCTCTAAATATCAACATTCAATTAGTCATCCTGAGGATGGCCTACCTTGGGGTTTCCTCCCCCTTCTTTGGCTGCGTAGAGCATCTGGAGGGCAGATTCCGCCAGAGTCTTGGTCTGGTCCAATAAGGTCATTTGTTGCTGGTGGTTCATCAACTTGGATACCACACCAACAGCAGCAAGAACCAGCGGTTCAAAGTAGCTGGCTACCTGCGTCACCTAAGGGAGGAAAGGAAAGAAGGCAACGGAATTCATTCAATGTGGCTGTGCAAAGACCTCATTTGTTTCATCATGCATTCATTAAAAAAAAACCCCACCATGCATCTGTTTACCATTTGTCATCCATTTAAATGTAATTCATCTTGTTTTTCCACATTCATATATTTCATTTGCTTATTTAAGCATTTCTGTGCTGCCCAATGAGCTGTGTCCTCAGGGTGGTTAGAGTGCTGATGTTTATGATTTGGGCAACTGCCATTTTGTTTTCCCAGAAGGCCTCAGACATTATGTACTTCAAGAGCACCAACAAGCTGCACTAACAAGCACAAAACAACCCCTCCGCAGTGCCAAAAAAATTGTTCAACATCAACTTCATTGGACTGGTCATGTTGTGCAGATGCCTAACTATCGCCTTCTGAAGCAACTACTCTATTCCCAACTTAAGGATGGAAAGCAAAATACCGATGGACAACAAAAGAGATTTAAAGATGCTCTCAAGGCAAATCTAAAAAAATGTAGTATAAGCACTGATAACTGGGAAACACTAGTCTACTCGGAGTTAGATACCACCTGTGTATCATTTTCACATAATTACATTTTTTCCACCTTTGGCTTTGGCACAGGATCATAAAATAATAAAAAATACAGAAGCGAATGACCAAATAGTGAATAGAATTAATTGCTTTAAAACACGTGGGCTAAATAAAGTAGTTTTCTGCAGTCGGCAGAACTTCAAAATGGCTGCCTGGTTAATTGTGCCTCACAGACCCTCTGCTGCCCTCAGTGGATCCTAAAGCTGCCTCCCCAAGTCAGCGTTCTTTTCACGAATTTGCCTCAGACCAACAACATCACTTTTCCCCAGAGTGGCCATTTTGTGGCTTCCTACCTTGTGGCCCAGCTGAGCGGCTTCGCCTCGAGCGGCTGTAGCAATGGGGTCAATCAGATGCCCAATTTCCTGGACGACCGACGTCAGCTGCTCCTGCAAGGCCTGAGAAACAAGCAATGTGGACATGTCAGACCACAGACAGAAATGTAATGACAATGCAGAGGTGCTTGGTGACATGAAAGACACACAGAAGCACTATTTTGAAAAGCACATTTGTTCTCTCTGTGGGGTGAGGGGGAACTGTATTGTTTTATACATATATAAATATTTATTGATGTGGTGGGCTCTCCTTCCCTGGTAGTTTTTAAACAAAGGTTGGTCAGGGATTCTTTAGCTGTGATTCTTACATTGCAGGGGGTTGGACTAGATGACCCCTACTAAACTTCAATTATCTGATGTATTGGCGTGATTTTGATTTTGTGAAGCTGAATAAAAACAGGAAAAACGTGTTCATTTTGCCATTTCTGTCCCTCCTACAATTGACTCCCAAATGCCAGGACAAGTTCTTTGCCCACCCGGTCCAGTGTTATCTTCCTTGGGGGTGAGGAACCTTTGGCCCTCTAGAAGCTGCTGAACCTAAGGAAGTCTGCTGGATCAGGCCCAAAGTGGCCCGTTGAGTTCAGCATCCTGTTTTCACAGGGGCCAACCAGATGCCCAGGGGAAAGCAGCAAGCAGGACCTCAGCACAAGCGTCAGTCTCTCCTCCTGGGGTTTCCAGCAACTGGTATCCAGAAGCATTCATGCCTCCATCTGTGGAGGCAGAGCACAGACATCATAGCAAGGAGCCACTGATAGCCTTCCCTTCCACGAATTTCTCCAGTCCTCTTTAAAACCACCCCAGTTGCTGGCCTCCTGAGGGAGGGAGTTCCATAGTTTAACTACCGCATTTTTCGCTTTATAAGACACACCCGACCATAAGACACACCCAGTTTTTAGAGGAGGAAAACATGAAAGCAACGCAAAGCCTCTTGAGTGAAGAGGGAGGAGAGCTCCCGCTGCGCTCAAGAGGCTTTGTATGGCTATCCCTGAAGCTAGGAGAGCAAGAGGGATCAGTGCGCACCAATCTCTCTTGCTGTTCTGGCTTCAGCTATAGCTGCGCAGCCTGCATTTGCTCCATAAGATGCACACACATTTCCCCTTACTTTTTAGGAGGGGGAAAGTGTGTCTTATAGAGCGCAAAATACGGTATACGTTGCATTGGCCACACTTTCTGGGGTTGGTGGGAGTTGCAACATTTGGAGGGCCAAAGGCCAGCCTCTGATCCAGTCTGATGGTTAGCAGACTTCAAGGGGTCAGCCAGAGATGACTTCCCCTCCCCCCACGACCTGCGGCAATCTGATCTTTTTTCAAATGAAGATCCCAAGTTTGAGCCTGGGACCTTCTGAATTACAGCAAATGCAGATGGCCAGATTTTTTTAACACAAATCTTAACTTCATGTTAAGCTCTCCCTGTAAAAAAAAGAGAAATAAGTTTGTGAAAACTTGTTATTTCCCCCCTCCAAGTAGGATTCTAGTTTCCTGCTTAAAAATGAAAGAGGGAATGAAGCTGAGCTGCTTATGGTTGTCTGAAGGTGCTTCTTTTCTCCCCTGGGCATTAAAAGAAAAAGTAAACTTAAGAGTCTCACCCTGAAGAATTCCAACCTGTCATTTTGCAAACAACCTATGTCAGTTTACCACCTGTGTTGCTGGACCAGGTTCACTCACCTGGAAGAGAGTTAGCAAGAGGAATGCAGTGCATCATGGGAAAATCTTCTAGTCGGTTTATAGCAGAAGATTTATTGGTGCTTTCCCTGTTTCCCCTCACCCTGCACTGCCAACTACATTGATTTGATTAAGAGCACTCTCTCTCTCCCTTTCTCTCTCCCTCGCACACACAGACACACTCCCGGCTGAGAAGGTGGCTCAGCTTTTCCTTCACTGGCAATGAACAGCTCTGCTTACCTCAACAGAAATGTCATCCCTCGTGGCCAAGTTCTGACTGACAGCTGCAAGTGAGGCCTGCTCAATGTCCCTGATGCATCTATTGATCCCATCTATGGAGTAGTCACACTCCCGCTGGCCAGGGGCTTTGTCTCTGGAGAATGTATGGCAGATTGTTATGTCAAGGGTGAAAGGGGGGGTATAACCATAATTAACAAGTGGGAACTGCAACAAAATATTAAAGAACAGAGTATTCCAGCCCCTCCCCTCCCCCTGGTTTTCCATCTCTCTCCCCCACCCATCCTTGTCCCACCCATCAGCCTGCATTCTGTGGCTACTGAGCATGCTCCATACACATCCAATAACTCCCCCTCACAGATTCGTTTGCACTTCTTCAAACTTTAGAATATTCCCAAGCCAGCTGATACCTCTTTCCTGAACATGGGTGGTGCTATTTTGCCTAAACAGGGAATGGCACTCACACCCCAAACGCTTGAAAATAAAGGGACTGATAATCATTCACTCTTCTACTAATGAGCACCCAGAGCACTGAATAGTGTACATGAGAACAATAATCATAACATATGATACAAAGAAGCAATTAAAACAAACACAACATAAAACATATATCTTACATTAACATAGTACATTATCACACAGGAAAAGACCTGAAAGGGGAGCTGGGAGAGAAACATACCTCAAAGAGGGGCCTGACTGAGAGAGTATTCTAGAGGTGGGGGAAGGTCTTGACCCCTGAAGGCAGTGTGTGGTTATTGCAAAACTGGAAGCTCGGGAGCTGAGTGCAATGCTCCAGGACTCTCTCTCTGACCCCAGACACACTTCCCACCATCCCTGATCCATGCACCTCTCAAGTGCTTTTGCCTGGCTGTGCTGCATACTTGGAACTGTGTTACTGCCTCTTGCTTGTCTGAACAGAGGGCTGTGCATGTGCAGAAACCCCTGACTTTTGCAGGGTTCGAATGTAGCCTGCTGCATTAAAGGCAAATGTCTCCTCCACTGCTCCACCTGCTTTTGCCTCTGGACCTGCTGCCCACCGCTGATAGGTTGCCTCTGGAAGGTTGTCCAGGAGGGAAAGCAGGCCTTGGGCTGAGAAAGGCTCCCTCTACTTGTTTTTACATATTCCAGCTTGCTGAAATAATAAGCATGAGCAGGGCGTGTGTTCCTGCAGAATGGGGGAACGTGATATGGAGAAAGGGGCAGAGGTACCCACACTGCAAGTACCTATAAAAACAAAAGGACTCACCTGATGGACGTGATGAGGCTCTTAATGGACTCGGACACGGTGTGTGAGTGCCCAGCGAGAATGGACCATGTGGGAGGGTCTTTGGGGTTGATTGCCAGTGAGCGAGCAGTTTTGATTAAAGAGGACGAGCTCTCTAGCATAGTCCGGGCGGAAGTCAGGATTGGTTCCTGTGCCCGAGAACCCTGCAAAGAGGGAAGCAGATGGCTTTTAGTTCCACAGCAACTCCCAGGTTGGGTTCAGGTGTAATAACCCCAGACTAAACCACAATGATTTGCTGGAATAGAAATGGCATGTGAACTCATTTGCTGCTCCTTCTCTTCCTACCTTTTCTAGCACACCTCAATTCAATTCTTAAGGTTCCAAACCAAGAGATTATGGTTTGAGTAATCCCTGCAAACCTCGGATCAGATCATAGCTCATTGACCTGTTTTGTCCAGACTTTGACCATGTAGGGGTCCAGGGGTTTTGGACTCCCATCAGCCTCAGCATCCTATAATTGTACTAGCTGAGGCTGATCCTCACCTGATCCAAATTGCACGTGGAAGAACCCCTGGAGCGGGCTATAGTTTTACTTACAAGAGTTTCACAGGAAAGGGGAGGGAGAGAGTTAAATAAAAACAATGTGAGGTTACCATGTAGCTGACATGGCAATTGTGACGTAGATCATGTAGGCAGCTTGCTTCTCTAAAGCATAGAAAAGGTGAGCTTAATTGTTGTAAACAAACTTCCAAAATGCTTTCTAATGTCCTCAAAGACCAAAAAACTGGAGATTGGTTTGCAGTAAGTTAAAGACAGGCTCTGCATCATTAGAAAGTTAATTTAATACAGCACTTCTCTTACCTCAGTACTGATCTGGGCCGGGATGCTGACAAACTCAGGGTTTGATGCAAAGGCTGTTAGGTTTTCCACAGCTTCAATCAATGGAGCAGTTGCAATCCGGCACTTATTTCGGTTATCTTCTGAGAAGTCACCATCCAAGGCCTAGTGAAGAAAAATAAAAATGGGTTGAAGAAGCTATTGTATACACAAAACATACTGAGAGATGCTGCCAGGATCCCCCACCCACTAAGTGCTGTGGTGTACTAGAGAGAGAGCACCAGATTTAGATGTGGGAAGTCTGTGAAGTTCACTGGATGACAGATCCCAACCTAACTCCATCTCACAATACGTTAAAATAGGATAACCCAGATCTTCCCATTCAGTCAGCTTGACTCCAGATTTCTGTATGATGCTTACAAGGGCCTGTCAGGTTCCCAGCTCAGCACCAGAACCATTCATGAGTTCTCTGTCTATGTTTCCCCAGGAACATATCCTGCAGGTTTTTGGCTGCCTCCTGAATTCCGTGACACCCAGGCAAAGCAGAGATCATGTCAGTTCCTCACAGAGGCGAGTCCTGCACCTTCATGAAACAGCTTTTGGTAAATGCCGAAAATACATCTCTTTACCCTGGCCTTTGACAGCTGAGATGTGTGTTTTAAGCACCCACGCTATTCTTGTGAACGCAATATGTTTTAACAGTTTTTAATGCTAGATTTTCAATTGTTGTCACCAGCCCTAAAACCTGCTGGTGAAGGGAGGTGGGTAATAAATTTAATAATACAAATACAAATAACATACAGATGAGTGTGAGCGGGGATCTGTTGAGATGCAAGAGACTCTCATACTTCTGTATGGCTGGATCTTTACTTATCTTCACTTTTTAAAAGCCACACAAATAACTCATTTTCAATCAGACAATAATTAGCTACTTTGCTACAAATTGCAGAAGGGATTGAGAAAGATATATTCTAATAACATTGCACTTGAGATGTATATTTTCAGGATTCACCTTATTTTTATAATTTTAAGTTTACGTTTTTGTAATTTTAAGTTTTTAATATTGTGTTATTAATGATGTTTTTAAATTGCTGAAACCTGTCCTGGTACCTTGGGTTACAGATGGGTAAATAATAATAATAATAATAATAATAATAATAATAATAATAATAATAGCAACAACAACAACAACAACAATATGCTCTCTCAAATAAATGTTGGGAAATCCAAACTCTTGAACAGTTCTCTCCTTCCTCATTTTTGAAACCCGCACTTTCCCAAGAGCAAGGTCCTCTTTCTCCTGTAATGAAGACAGGAGGAACCTCCAGACAAACAACAGAATTAAAATATGACTCCCTAATCACAAATACATTAGGTTAATTGCATTCTAGCAGTACAGCTGTTCTCAAGCATTCCAGGAACGAGGTGGATAATGGCTCCCTAAGAGATTCAAAATGGCAGTTCCTGTGTAGGTTGCAAACTCCGTTTTCCCACAGAAGGAGAAACAACTTCTCGTAAATGACTTTTTTTTTTAAGGACCCAGAGATGAACAGTATTTAAGCCTTTGTTTGACTGAGGCTGTCTTAACAGTACAGTGGCAGGAGACTCTCATACCTTGATAGTTTTAACCAGGTTGGCAGTGCTGTTTGCCACTTCCTTTGCCGACTGGACAAAGTGCCTCTTTGCCACGGGGTTGGCTGTCTTGGACGAAGCAATGCGGCAGGCATTACACAGCGCAGAAGTGTGCTTTGCCACAATGGTAGCTGCTGATAAGACCTGGAAAACAAACACACATACATGGCTGAGGGGGCAGAAATAGAACCACAGACAGGGCCAGCCCTACCATGAGGCAGAGTGAGGCAACCAATTCGGGCGCAGTTGTGGAGGGGTGGGGAGTGGATAGAGCTGTGTATGCCATGAGGCCCACCCCTCAGGTGTACAGAGGAGGATGCTGTTCCACTGCCAGTGTCAAAATAGGATCCAACAGTTTGGTGAGTTTTTGCAGGCTCCATCTTTTCCCTTTGCCTCAGGCAGCCAAATGTCTTGGGCTGGCTCAGTGATGGAATGGCTGCTCTGCTAATTCTCCATCTGTGTTCTGAAGCACTGGTGGGTTAGGAAGAAAGGAACCTGAGCTGTTTTGGAAACTGTATTTTGGCCCTACGATGCAGCACAGACAGTAGACACATTTTAAAGAGCCATTTAGTTATTTAAATGTTTGGCAAGATCCTTAGCAGCTGTCAGGCATGGACTGTTTCAGGGCAAACAAAATACAGGTAGGGCTGGTCGAGGTTTCATTGCTGATTAAAAGCGCGCTGAGAGATCTAGGGAGATACCAGCAAGCTTTTTTCCTCCTTGTATCCATGTCTATCCATGTCTACTCAGATGTAATGGGGCTCACTCCCAGGTAAGTTGGTAGAGAATTGCTGCTTTGATAAAGAGAAGACACGAATGGCCACTGACATGTTGACAAGAGTTTTAAAAATGTTGGTTGTTCACATGCTTTATATATTTCTCTTAATGACTGAAGGAAATGCAGCTTTATATTTACAAAAAGAGGAAAATGCATTCATTCACCTGTAAAGTACAAACACAGCATTCCCAAACGCAATTCAGTCCAAACACATTTTAAACCTCTTTACTGGTATTCACAAATCCTTATTCTTGCCCCCCCCCAAAAAAAATCAGTGAAATAGATACCTGGGAGAGGGAAAAATTTCCTCTGATAAACTAGTGATTTTCTCCATAGGAAATACCGTATTTTTCGCCCTGTAGGACACACTTTCCCCCCTCCAAAAATGAAGGGGAAATGTGTGTGCGTCCTATGGGGCGAATGCAGGCTTTCGCTGAAGCCTGGAGAGCGAGAGGGGTCGGTGCGCACTGACCCCTCTCGCTCTCCAGGCTTCAGGAGAGCCCCAGCGCCAGCCCCACAAGGTTGGGGTTTGGATGTGGTTTGGAGGCTGACGGCGAGGAGACGCGTGCTTCTCCCCGCCACCAGCCCCGCAAACTCCGGGGACAGCTGGGAGGCGCAGCGCGTTTTCCCGCTGTCCCCGGACCTGGTCTGCAGGCGGGCGGCAGGGAGAAGAGCGCTTCTCCCCGCGGCCGGCCCTACAAGCACCTGGGGGGGGGATTTTTTTTTTCTTTATTTCCCCCCCAAAAAACTTGGTGCGTCCTATGGGCCGGTGCGTCCTATGGGGCGAAAAATATGGTAGTTGTTGTGTAACAGAGTCAGGAGCAATTGCTTGCTTCCATACTTTAGCAGTAGCAATAGAAATGTTTGTGCTGCAAGCTTAGTAAGAAACAGACCATAGCTGAGAGGGCAGAGCTCATGCCTTGCATACAGAAGTTCCTAAGCTCACACCCAATTAAAATATGAAGTGCACCCCCATTTTCAGGCCACGTGCAACCCAAGACTGCTATTTCTACAAAGGTGGACCTCTTACAGGCTGTGAAGCACGAGCCAGCAAAATGCCTCTGGCAACCTGGATGAAAGTTACCTGGGATGGGCTGCTTCCTGGGTCCACCAAGTTCTGACATGCCATTTGGATAGCTTGATTGGCCCTGGCAAACTGGATAGGATCAACAAGTCCCTGCTGACCGGCCTGGCTGTTGGGATCCGAGATGCCAACCAGGTAAGCGGCCTAGGCAAGAACCAAAGGCATTGTGACTACTCAGAGGTGGTTTTCAAGAAGCACACAATAAACGCCTATTAGTTCACTTGAGATCATGCAAAACCGAGAGTGGAAGGAGAGAGTCATTTTTTCATCCAATTTTCTTCCTAGACAAGGCATGTCTTGCATTCCAATTACAGGCACACAAAAATGCAAAGAAGCCATTTAAGCATTATTTGCAAAACTGGCCTAATGCTAATGCCCACAACTAAAGTCATTCACAGGCAAATCAGCCTCTGCTGTGGTCGTTCAGTGGGCCAGCAGCAAGGTAGATAACTAGAAGGTCATTTATAAATACATAATAAGCAGTCTAGCAGAAACTCCATCAAGACAAACATTCAAAAAGACCACTGAAGGTCCCTCCATCCTCGCACTTTGCAAGCAGTTGAAACACCTTAATGCACTTGCAGAAGCTCAACCACACCGTCACCCCCCACTGCAGAAAACCTTGCTTAGTATATTAGTCACCCGAAACACACCTGAGCTGCTGCTTCAGTGAGGCCACAAAGCGCCTTGGAAGCCACCCCAACACACTCGCCAAAGACTGGAAGGTCCCCTGTCTTGGCATTTTGCGAAATTCCAGCCATCGCCTCTCCCAGAACCTGCCGGGGGGGGGGGAGGGGAAGGCAATTCAAGACTTTCAATTCAATCCTTGCTTTACAAATCACAACACCACTTAATAACCATACACTAATGTTTACTAATACTTCATACTTCTAATAAGCCTTATTTATTAGTATCAATACGTGATAATATGCAATGCTATTAATATTTTTATTTATTCATTCATTCATTTATTTATTTATTTTCTACACTGCTCTTCATCAGAGGAATACAGAGTGGTTTACAGTATAAAAAGACAAAAATACATAACATAGTAACAAACAAAAATAACACCCCCTACCTAGAAGGCACATCAGACTCAATTCACACACATTATCTGCTTCCTACTGGTTTTATCTCCACACTGCGGATCAGGAGCAACACCATCAGCTGATTGACAGGTGGGCATCCCCCACTTGCCCAAGTGGGCCACTGAAGATGGGGGGCGGGCGGGGTGGGGGCGGGAAGACACCAGAATCTGGCCTGCTGGCTGGAAAAGGTTCCCCTTCCCTGCTCTAGATTTTTGGAGGTTAGTTTTATGAAGATTAGTTTCACTGCAGGTCCTTTAGCATTGCTAAAGTGTTGTTTTACACTGTTTTTCTATATAGTTTTTTAACTACTATTAGCAGCCTGGACTCTCTTTGGGGAGGGAGGGTGGACTGTACTTTTGACATAACTGCTAAAAAATCTCCTTGTTTTTGGATGTTGGAGAAAGCTGTAGCTCCAGGATTTTGCTCCTCCCCCCACTCACCTGCCAGGAGGCTCCAGTACCCCACTTCAGGGAGTGCTAAATATGACTTAGTGCAACAGGTCATGAAACTGAACATGCAGACGGAAAGAAAATACGATGGCTACCTTGGAGTTTTCCATAACGCCTTCAATGCAGTCAAAATAAGAGAGGTCGCTAACAGGTTCGTTGGGGTTTTCCAGCATTTCTTTAACTGTCTGAAAATAAGAGGGGCACAAGTGATGGCTGGCAATGCAGTCAAAATCCTAGACCATGAAGCCCTTGCTGCACCTTCTTAGGGTGCTTGGGGGAGCTGATTAAGCAAAGCCCTTCTTGGAATGGGAATGAATCCATTCTAAATATACTGCTTTGAAATGAAAACCAGCTTTTTGTGCCTGGCTTGTTATATTTATTAGAATGTTGAACTGCAATTTTATGGATTGATTTTAGTTTAGTACACCCCCTCCCAATAAAAGCAGCATATGTGTATTTACATAACTTCCCTTCTTTTGTCTGTGTATCTCTGGGTTGGTTGCAGGAAGAAATAAAATTATCACATATGTGGTCAACAATATTAACATTTTTGACACTTTGATCAGGCCCCTTCTCTGGCTGGAAGAATACATGCAAGGAGACTCATATCTTCCAGGCAGTTATCCTGGAAAAACAACTTACTGGCTCACATCAGCCTCCAGATTGTTGAATGTCAACAATCCCAAATGAATCTGGCAAAGTGAATCTGCCCCCAAAGTGGAGAAAAGTAAAGCTAATTTCAGAAATTAACAATAATGCCAACCACTATTGTCATTAACATGTGAATCTGCACATGTGAGTGACAATAAACTGAGAATAAAATGAATATATAAATATCCAAGAACTTAACAAATAGAATATTTTATCTGTTTCATCAAGGGGGAAGGGCATCAGGGAAACCCAGCCTTGAGTTCCCAGAGGCAGATGGGACAAAAACTCCCAGCAGTCCCAGCAAACATGGTGACCAGGGGTCAGGGATGATGGGACTTGGAGTCCAGCAACATGAGGAGCTCAAGGGTGGGGAAGGTTGATGTCAACAATAGTGTGGCCACTATCACAGATCAAAGGAAACAAAACAGCAATCTTTGAATGATACTAGTTGAGAACAAAGCTACGCAGCTAATACAGTTTAGTATTCACTGTCTACGGAAGTAAGAGATGTAAGGTTCCCTGGGTAGTAGCAGTCAAGCTGTGGCAATCGAGCCGTCACAAAACCATGGCAGCCAAGCTTTGATGTTTTATCACTTGATCCACCAGCACTCTCGTTTAGACAGTTAGGATGGCAGACTCAAGCGCCAGCCTGCTGAGTGTTCAGTCAGCTGACTAGCAAGCAACTCTCCAAGTCCTGATGGGGCAACATTTGAGAACAGCCACAAACACCCTTAATCATGAAAACTTTGCCAGTCATATCACCAAGAAAAGTGAGCCTGCAGTCAAGTGGAGACCTACCTCCAGTTCCCGGAGAGCGTTGTCACACTCTTTTTGGCCTGGCGCTTGCTGAGTACACAAAGTGATGAGCTGATTTATACTCTCAGTCACAGCCCTAGAAGACAAGAGACATGCACATCTCAGAGACCAACAATGTGGGTAATCAGAGCAGATCACAGGTGGACCTGCTAGGAGGTAGCCTGCTTGATTAGAGAAGCAAGTGGCAACCCACCACCACCCGGCCAGAAAAGTTTAAGAAATTAAGATGCATGGTACCCAAGAGCAGCCAAATTATTTTTGAATTGGCAGTAAGAAATCAGAAATTATAAATGACACCCAAAACCATTGCCTGAGGCATCTGCTTAATTCTGTCTAATGGTAGGGCAGGCTCCAAACAGAGTTCTCAAAATAAGCTAGTAACGGTCTCCTAAAATTCTCCTCCACTAGTAAAACCAAGCAGCCAATTAATAGCAATATCAATTTTTAAAGATAAAACAAACTAGAAAATATCTCTCTAATCCAAGAAACAACCCCCACAACCCAAAGCTGCATCTCTCTAGTAGGAAAAAGGAACAGTTTACAAAAAGCAAGGCAAGGAGGCACAATGCCTGTTTGAGAGGAAAACTGTCCATGGGAGGTTACTGTTTTTATTTGTTACTGTGGAATGTATTTTTATGTATTTATATTGTTAAAAGCCCTGTGATCCTTGGATGAAGGGCGGTATAGAAATTTACCAAATAACAAAAATAAAATTATCCCCAGGGCTACTTCTGTAATGGCACTGCCTCCATTGGCAGGTTTTGCTTTGCACTGTACAGATGGCAGCAGAAGCAAAGCCCCCCTTGATGAACAATGGTGGCAGGGGGTTCCCAAAGCTGGGGCCATTCAGATGTTTTGAACTACAAATCCCATCAGGCCCAGCCAGTACAATGCTGGGACTGATGGGAGTTGTAGTTCAAAACATTTGAAAGTACCAGCTTATGGAAAGTTGACATACAGAAAGGCCACTTCTAAGGCATGTGGGTCCCATCTAAAACAGATCTCTATATTCCCTGATTTCCTTCCTCCCATTTGTTTGAATAGAAGCAGGTCAACTGCACTTCTGCCTTGGCCCTTACCTTGCAGCCGCTGCCAAGAGGTTCTTGGCATTGGGAGCTCCAGGATCCACCGAGAGAGACTTGGCAGCCAGAAGCAACTTGCTGGAAGCCATGGAGATGTTCTTGAGGTTTCCAATGACTTGAATTTGGTCCTCCTTCGTCTGTAAGGCCAAAGAAGCAAATCATGGCAGGGATTTAGGGCATGGGAAGGCAGCAAAGAGGCTAAGCTCTGAGTTACTCTCCATGCAAAGACAAAAGGAGTCGCATCCAGGCCCCTGATGCTTTGACAAGAGGGGGCCTTTGCAGAAAAAGTGGTGGGGGGGGGGGAAGGGAGTGCTTTAAAATCAACTTGTTGAACAAGGCAACCTGTTTGGCGAGCAGCAGAGAGGGCCATTCACTCTGCACCACGGGCTACACT
Organism: Podarcis gaigeae; assembly: GCF_964106915.1. Lineage (NCBI taxonomy): Eukaryota > Metazoa > Chordata > Lepidosauria > Squamata > Lacertidae > Podarcis > Podarcis gaigeae. Next base: position 4,841,080 of record NC_139690.1, on the reverse strand, counting down.
GGAAATTATAGCAAGTGCTAAAAGGGCTGCAGCTAATTTGCATGACTTGACTGCAAGGGCTTAATTAGCATCTCATTTCCATGAGCATGACAAGATGTCAAGCGACCATGGGTGGGTGCACAGCTGTTAATGTTGGCAGGCCTGCTAGACAGGGAAGGGCAGAGCGGCCTTTGCTCAATACACAGGGAGGTTCTGGCCGACTCAGAGCTTGGAGCAGGTGGCCCTGGATGAACCAAGACATACTTTGTCACTCCCATGCCTGCCCAGACAATAGCAGAGCAAATGAGGGCTGTGCTGATGAAGCAACACCTTTCAGATCTGCAGCGCAGCCTAATGTGGACTGGAAAGGCAAGGAGACAGGCTGGTTGCTCTCATGCTGCCCTTTGCTGAGAAGAACTTTCCCTTGCTGCTGCTGTTCCTTAGGGAAAAGGCAGCCACAGATATTCATAGGGAAAAGGTTCAGAAAAGGGCAACCAAAATGATCAAGAGGTGGAGCAACTCCCTATGAGGAAAGGTTGCAGCATACGGGACTTTTTAGTTTAGAGAAAAGATGTGTCACATTTAGAAAGTTATGCATGGCACAGAGAAAGTGAAAAGAGAAAAGTTTTTCTCCCTCTCTCATAACATTAGGACTCATGGACATCCAAAGAGGCTGAACGTTGGAAGATTCGGGACAGGCGAAAAGAACGACTCCTTCATGCAGCCTGTAGTTAATCTATGGAACTCACTGCCACAGGAGGCGGTCATGGCCACCAACTTAGATGGCTTTAAAGGAGGATCAGATGATTCCCTGCTAAGTGATAGCGAATGAGTCAGGGGGATGGGAGCTGGACAGAGTGAGACAGGGTCATACACCATGTATAGAATCATAAACACTGTAGGAGGCTTTGGAGGTCATATAGTCCAGTACAGGAAATTTAGAACTAGAGCATCCTCCATCCCCAACCCCTTTAGCTTCGGAAGAGCCCAACCACCACCTCTCTAGTAAATGGGTCTCTTTGCCCCACTGCTCTGTCAAGAGCTTTCTTTTAATGTTCAACCCAAGTCAAGCTTCCTTCAACATGATCTCATGAGATCTGGAACAGCATTAGAGAACAAAGACTCTGCCTTCTCCTATGTGGCAACCTTCAGGTGCATGGAAAGAGCTATTGTCTTCTCCTCTCCTGTTCCTTTGGACATTCCTTTCATTTCAACGTTTACATCCCACTGTTCCCTTCTGAGGAAAGCTGACAAAGGAGCTGACAAACACCCCACTCCAACAACCACGACCAATCGCTTCCCCCCCAACCACATCCTGCCCAGCCAGAGAGCAAACTGGTGGAGGAAGATGTCTCACCTGAGCTTGCCCAGCCATTTCAATCCCAGCATCCAGGAACTCGTCAAAGTCTTCACTGAATTTTCCAGAAGCAGCTGCCAGCTCCCCGCTCTGGCCCCGCGTGGCATGGACAACCTCCCCCGCTGACTGGTTCAGGTCAGCTGCAGCCTGGTTGAGTTCACTCTGTGCTTCTTGGAATGATTTTGAACTGGGAGGCAGCTACCAGCCAGGGGCAGGGTAAGAAAAAGAGGGATTGTGGGTAAGTTACCAATGGCTTTATATACAGTAACCTCAGTGCACGGCACTTTGCAAAGTCCCTGCTCCATGGAACTTACAGTCTAAAAACTGTAGCACAGAGAAGGGGTGGAACAGAGGGGAACAATGCAATTGTTTCGGCTATGTGCACCTCGGTTTAGTTACAGTAGGGGACAGGAATTACAGCAGTTCCTGCACCCCAACCTTCCAGATGTTGTTGGCCTCCAATTCCCATCAGCCCCAGCTAGCATTGGCCAATGGCCAGGGATGATGGGAGTTGTAGTAGTCCAGCAACACTGAAAAGGCACCAGGCTGGTTATCCAAGGACTACCCAAGGGTTATGCCAACTGTCCCAAAGTTAGGCCAGGCTGCTCAAACTCTCTTGCAGTGAGCCTTGTGAAAGCTTGGTTATACATGAGGTGGAGTGAGGTGATGGAATGGATTGGATTGGATTGGATTGATCTTTATTACGGCCATTGGCCCGTTACACGACAGTTTCCCATACCAACATATTATACTTAAACCCCCAAATTTAAAATTGCCAAAACTTACAAAAGACAAACAGTAACTGAAGCAAAACAAAAACAAAGACCACCATCATACATTACAATAAATTTGTAACCTATTGTCAGGGAACTGCCATCGGAAAGGCAGGCGGTGGAAGGGCTCTCAGACGCTAAGAGAGACTCAGCAGCAGAGGAAGGCACCAGCAGGGGGAAGGAAAGAGCTCAGAGAGAAAGTGAGTCGGAGGGAGGGCTCCGAGAGACTGCCAGTGAAAACAGTGGAGAAGTCTCAGGACCCCCCATAGGTACACCCACTCCTCGCCGGAAACTGTCTCGCCGAGAATCCCGAAGACGTGTTTCCGTTAAGGAACTTTTATGTTGGAGCAGATTCCACAAACGCCCACTGTCGGATTCTGCTAGCGATTGAGGGAGTCATGTTTAAGGGGGCAGTTTGAGAACCATGCCCAAGCTCTGAGGGACTAAGCTTTAACGCACAAGCAGCTCATCATCCCATCACACCTATACATCGCCCTCTGCTCATAAATTAATCAAGGATATCAATGGTGATATCGCCTAAAACATAGATCATGGTTTAAAACAATGGTGATAGCACCTAAAACATAGGTCATGGTTTAAAGGGGTTATCCGAATCACACAGGAGACCGTTTCTCTTCTTTAGGGATAGGACGCTGATCAGGAATCTGGCAACCATGAGTGATTTTAGGGGGTCATCATCAATTAGTAGATATCTCAGTTTGGCTTCAATCGTATCATCGGCAATTCCCTTAAGATATTGAGCAAGAAACTTGCTCCTGGCCGGTAAGTGAAAAGCACAGTCAAAAATTATGTGATGCAACGATTCCGGTGCCCCACAATTACAATCACATAAGAGCGATATCTGTCCATTGGAGAATCTATTTCTCAGCACGTTCGATGGGAAGGTGTTGAATCTTGCCTTTACAAAGGCATATCTATGAGCTGAGGAAGTTAAGGAATTCAAATAGTTTGGGAGCCTTAAGAGGGGTAATAAACCAAGATTTATAGGTGAGCAGGTACCATTGCCCAAGATCATTTTCTGCTGCAAGTCCATCTCCTCTAGCTTACAGGTTACTGTTCTTTTAGCTGGGACTATGTCCTGCTCTAGTAATTTGGATGGGGAGATTCCCATTGCTGTTATTTTCAGCTGTAAATTTTTTTACCCATGGGCTCTGGAAATCATCTCTCCACATACATTGTATCAAGTACAAGTTTGGGAGATTGTGCCATAGAGATAACCAGTGACAAAGTATGTGCTTCCACAGAGCATTTTCCAGGGATACAATATTAAGTTCCATGCGTAACGCTGTATTACTTACACAGTTGGACAGTTTCAATATCCCTCTTAAAAACTGATTTTGAATGACCTCCAGGTGAGATAGGTTGGCAAAAGTCCCCAAAATTGAGATGGCATAAGCAATTGTCGGGATCACCTTGGCCTTGAAGACTTTCATTTTTTTTTTATAAATATTTTTATTAAGTTTCTTTTCTTATAATCAAAGATATACAGAATACAGAAAAAAGAAAGAAAACAGAAAAAAAGAAGAAAAAAAGAGAATATGAAAGATCCAACTTTCCTTAATATTTTTAACAAACCAACTGGACTTCCCCACATCCTCCAGACCCTGCATTCTTTGTTATACAAACATCAGCAATTTATTACCTTATTTCATAACTCACTGTATCTTTCAATTTATCATGTTTCTAAATTCCCAATATTTATATCCCAATTTCTATGAACTTAAGTTTAACATAATAAAGTTATTTCCTAATTCCACCTCTTATTTCTTGTATCTTAGTTTTCATTTTACCTAATCAAGTTGCTGAAGCTAGAGTTCCCTTAATCGTGCATTTTCTTAACATTCATACAACTTATAGTGTTTTTGCAAATAGTCCTTAAATTTTTTCCAGTCCTCTTCCATTGTTTCTTCTCCCAAGTCTCGGATTCTGCCAGTCATCTCGGCCAGTTCCATATAGTCCATCAACTGCGTCTGCCATTCCTCCAATGTAGGTAGTTCTTGAGTCTTCCAATACTTAGCGATGAGAATTCTTGCTGCTGTAGTAGCATACATAAAGAAATTTCTATCCTTCTTTAACACCTTCTGGTCCACAATGCCCAGAAGAAAGGCCTCCGGTTTCTTAAGAAAGGTATACCTAAATACCCTTTTTAACTCGTTGTAAATCGTCTCCCAGAAGGCCTTCACTTTTGGACAAGTCCACCAGAGGTGAAAGAATGTCCCTTCCGCCTCCTTACATTTCCAGCATTTATTGTCAGACAGGTGATATATCTTAGCAAGCTTGACTGGGGTCATGTACCACCGGTATACCAGTTTCATAATGTTTTCCTTCAAGACATTACATGCCGTGAATTTCATTCCGGTGTTCCATAACTTTTCCCAGTCCTCAAACATGATATTATGCCCAATGTCCTGTGCCCATTTTATCATGGCGGATTTAACTATCTCATCCTGTGTATTCCATTTTAGCAGCAAGTTATACATTCTCGAAAGTACCTTAGTTTTGGGTTCTAACAGTTCCGTCTCTAGTTTCGATTTTTCCACCTGGAACCCAACCTTTTTATCCATTTTAAAAACCTCTTGAATTTGGGCATAATGTAGCCAATCTCGCACCTTATTTTTTAATTTTTCCAAGCTCTGCAGCCTCCAATTGTCTCCAGTTTTCTCAATTATTTCCCAATATTTCGGCCAGTAGGCCTCCATGTTAAGTCTTTTTCGGGCCTTAGCCTCCACCGGTGATAGCCACCTCGGGGTCTTACCCTCTAATAAGTCTTTGTATTTTGTCCAGACCATAAATAATGCTCTTCTGACAATATGGTTTTTGAACAATCTATGAACCTTAACCTTGTCGTACCACAAATATGCATGCCAACCAAACGCATTGTCAAACCCTTCCAGATCCAGGACATCAGTGTTCTCCAAAAGAAACCAATCTTTCAACCAGCAAAAGGCTGCAGACTCATAATATAACCTCAAGTCCGGCAGGGCAAACCCCCCTCTTTCTTTCGAATCGGTTAATATTTTAAACTTTATTCGGGGCTTTTTGCCCTGCCAGACAAACTTAGAAATATCCTTTTGCCACTTTCCAAAACATTCCACTTTGTCCACGATCTGTAGGGCCTGGATCAAAAATAACATTTTCGGCAATACATTCATTTTTATAGCTGCGATTCGGCCCAACAAGGAAAGTTTCAGTCTTGACCAAATTTCCAAATCTCTTTTGATTTCCGACCAACATTTTTCATAATTATCTTTAAACAAATTCAAATTTTTTGAGGTCAGATGGACCCCTAGGTATTTCACCTTTTTAGCCACATTTAATTCTGTCTCTTTCTGAAACTCCTCTGTTTCTGTAGAAGTCAAATTTTTAGCCAAAACCTTAGTTTTTTGCTTATTCAACTTAAATCCCGCCACCCGACCAAATTCATGTATCAATTCTAAAACTTTTTTTGTACTGGGTACTGGCTCCTGTAATGTTAAAACCAAATCATCTGCAAATGCTTTCAGTTTGTATTGTTTCACTCCGACCTGAATTCCTTGTACCAACCGGTCCTCCCTGATCATGTTCAAAAGCACCTCCAGGACTGAGATAAATAAAAGAGGGGATAAGGGGCACCCCTGCCGTGTCCCTTTTTCAATTTTAAACTCCTCTGTCACCACATTATTCACTATCAATTTAGCTTTTTGCTCTGTATAAATTGCTTCTATTCCATTTTCAAACCCCCGTCCCACTCCCATCCCTTCCAAATTTTTCTTCATAAACATCCAGGAAATATTATCAAAGGCTTTCTCCGCATCAATAAAAATTAACACCGCTCTCGTATTGATATTTGTTTGTAGAAATTCCAAAATGTCGATGATGTTTCTGGTGTTGTCAAACAAATGTCTGCCAGGGAGAAAGCCCGCCTGGTCCTTATGGATCACTCCATTAAGTACTTCTTTAAACCTACTTGCCAGAATATCCGCAAAAATTTTATAATCCACATTTAGGAGTGAGATGGGACGGTAGTTCTTGAGTTGGGTCTTTTCAGTCTCTGATTTGGGTATCAATGTGATGAAAGCTTCTTTCCACGTTTCCGGTGCCTTCTTCCCCTCCATAATCTGGTTGCAGACCTCCATCAAAGGTTGTATCAAATAATCTTTCAAAATCTTGTAATATTTGGAGGTTAGTCCATCAGGGCCTGGAGATTTGCCTAATTGTAAGTTCTGGATGGCACCTTCAATCTCTTGTGTTATTTTACAGTTCAGGATTGGTCTCTTTTCCTGAGGTAATTTTGGTAATCCATTAATTTTTAAAAATTGATCCACCTCAAACTCTTTCTGTGGCCCCTGTGCATAAAGTTCTTTAAAATATCTCTGGAAACACTTTCTAATTTCTTCTGGTTTCTGAACAATTCTCCCTTCAGTCTCTAGATTTGTAACTGTATTTAATTTTTGTCTCTTTTTTAACTGCCATGCTAGCAGTTTCCCACATTTATTCGCTGATTCAAATGATCTTTGCTTCATTTGTTTGATTTTCCATTCCACCTCTTGATTTATCAATTTCGAATATTGTGCTTGGTAGAATTTCACTTCTCTCAGCACCTCCTTCGACTTTGGCCTAGCTCTTAGTTTTTTCTCTCCTTCTCTTATTTTCTCCAATATCTTGTCCTTCTTTTCATTCCAGAGTCTTTTCTTAATCGTATTTTGTTGTATCAGAAACCCTCTCATAACTGCTTTACTTGCGTCCCAGATTGTTCTTTTTTCCACCGTAGTATTTAAATTTATCTCGAAATAGTCTTTTAAAGTTTTTTGGGCCTTCTTCACGATCTCCTGATCTCTTAATAAGGTGTCATTCATTTTACATCTAAAAGAGCCGGTTAAATTAAGTCTCAGTTCCACTTTCAAGGCGTTATGGTCGGAGCAAGTTCTTGGGCAGATTTCCACTTTTCTAGTCTTGGGTGTCAGTCCTCTAGTTGTCCATATCTGGTCGATTCGTGTCCATGACAGGTGAGCCTCAGAAAAGAAAGTTCCTTCTTTACCTAGGGGGTTCTTTATCCTCCATATGTCAATCAAATCCACATTGTCAGTTAATTCAAAAAAAGTTTTAGGTAGCCTGCCGTCTTTTGTTATGTTTTGATTATGAGACTTGTCCATATTTGTTGATACGACCCCGTTCATATCTCCCATCATAATGATGTTGGAATAGTCCAAATAGTCCAGCATAGTCTCATGCAGCTTCTTGAAAAATTCTGATTCCCCCTCATTTGGTGCATATATTCCTAGTATCAAAAATTTTTCTCCTTGTGTCTGAATTTCAATCGCCAGAATTCTTCCTTGTTCATCTTTAAATAAAAATTTCGGTGACAGGCTCTCCTTTGCATATATCACCACTCCTCTTTTCTTGACTTTGTCCGATGAAATAAATTCCTGGCCTAATCTTTTGTTAATTAACACTTTCCTATGGAGCCTAGTCACATGAGTTTCTTGCAGACAAATAATGTCCAATTGTTCCTTTTTCAAAATATGGAATACTTTCCTTCTTTTTTCCGGGGAATTTCCACCATTTATATTCCAACTGAGTAGCTGCAGAGACATCCTGGATCAATTTGTTGATACTACAATGGGGTGTCTTCTTTTTCCTCTGATCCCGGAGGTGGAAGCGTAGGTCCAGCTCCAGGTGGTGTTTGTCCAGGTAGTGGTGGTGGCCAAGATGCTGTTGCTCCTTTTTGAAGGTCTTCCCCGTAGTCGTGCAGGAACTTTTGCTGGTCTTCTGTTGTTTTAATTCTGACTTTCTTCCCCTTGTAGGTAAAAGATAGTCCTTGTGGGAACTCCCACCTATAAGGGATTGCGTTGTATCTCAACAATTTAGACAATTCTAAATAGGTAGCTCTAAGGTCCAATAGTTGTTTCGGTATGTCTCTGTAAATTTCAGCCTTTTTACCTTGTATCTCCAGTGATTTTCTAAAATGCAGGCCTAGTATCTTATCTCTTTCTTCCCTTGATCTCAAAATAATCAAACAGTCTCTGGACTTGTCTTTCTTTACCAATCTTCCCAGTCTGAAAGCAGTTACAATTTTAAAATCCTTGTCTTCTTCTATGCCCCAGAACTTGGAAAATTCGGATGTCAAATAACCACTCAGATCTTCTTGTTCAAGTTCTGGGATGGCTCTCAGCCTGAGATTATTCTCCCGATTTTTCAACTCAACCATTGACAGATAGGCTTGTTGTTCCCCTATCTGTCTTTGCAGAGGCTTCACTTCTCCCTTGATCTCATCAACCTTCTTGTTTGCTTGCTCTGCTTTTTGGTTGGCTTCCTCAGCTAATTTATGATTTTCCGCTGTTGCTCCTTGCAAATTTTCGATTGCCTGAGTATGCTGGGAAACCTGATCAGTTAATTTACTAATCGAGGATGTGGCTTGGTCAATTTTTGTTGATTGGTTGTCCACTTTTTGATTTAAAATTGCGAGTTGCTCCAAAATTTGTTTCAAAACTCCTTCAGATCCTCCTGTTGCCATATCTTCTGCTGTAGGCTGTTCAACTTCCCCCCTCTGTGCTTCCAGCACAGCTGGGACAGATGATCTACGTTGATGAGTCAAAGTTGTTTGAACAAGTTGTACAGTTTGTTTGGCTTTCGCTTTAGCTGCCCTTGTTCTCCCTGAGCCACTCATTCCACACCTGCCTCTGTTCAAGGTCAAATTGTCTATTATTCCATGGGAAAGACAAGTCCAGAGTAAAAACAATTGAAACAGCAAATCAAAATAAAATATAGTTCCCAGGCCTCTATAACTCCACAATCCTCTAGGGGGAGTGCCTCAAACGTTCAGAAGAAAGAAAGAACTTTTTCCGCCATTAAAGTTCCTGTAATCCCAATGCTAAATCCTTGTAGTTTCCAAACAAAAGGAAAGTCCTCCAGAGCTCTCTTTTTTAAAGTCACAAAGTTTCTAAACAGGTGCCAGCAACAATATTCCAAGAACAATGTTCCAATGTAGCAGTATAAATTCTAATGGCAGTTTCCGCAGTTTGACAGTTCTCTTACGCCCGACAGCCCGACGACTTGGTTCCTTTAATTTTTAATCCTTGTATTCCACGAATGAGAGGAAAGTTCCAGTTACAAGACCAACAAATTTAAGAGAGTTTCCACTTTTCCCTTAGAGGCAAAATCACCCAATACACGGTAGTCCCAACTTTTTACAGCCTCTTTTAAAGCGCTTCCCGCTTCTCAGAGTCTTTGCTTTGATCTTATAAGCAGGATCGGAAGACGGACTTCCTGTTTCTCGTCTCCCGTTTTCAGCCGAATTTAACAGTTTAGTCCCGAAATTTTAATACCCCTTACTCACGGGTATGTTGCTTGTAATCCAAAGTTTCAAGAAGAAAGGTCGGCGCTCATCGGCAGCAGCCGCGCGGCTTCGCTTCCGCAGAAAGAGCGATGAACTCACAGCACCGCTCCCCCTTCTACGTTCCGGAGCCCCTTACGGGGTTCCTTTTCCGTTTCTGGGGGGGCTACTGGTGCCCGCCGAGTCCCACGGCCACGGGCTCACCTCGCCCGTGGTTTTTCTTGATGGGTCGCCGCTATGCCGCAGCTGGCGACCCTTTTCCGCGGAGCCCCTCTTCACAGACAGAAGAGGACCGCCATTGCCGTTTCGCGCCGCCTCCGGAAGTCGGCCTTGAAGACTTTCAACGCCGATGGGATATGAAGGGCCCCATCGGTGAAGAAGAATCGCAAGATCGCCAAGGAGATAGCTTTGGCTCTATTTGTAACATAGGCTACATGGGCCTTCCATCTGAGGTTATGTTGTAACCAAACTCCCAAATATTGGAATCTATAGACTTGTTCGATAACTCTCCCATCAATTCTCCAATTATGGAGTTTCCGGCTCTTTGAGAAAATCAGGATCTTAGATTTTCCATAATTAATTGTAAGGGAATTTGCGTTACAGTATGACCCAAAAATTTTTAGGGCCCTCCAGAGACCTACTCTAGAAAAAGAAAGAATGACTGCGTCATCCGCATATAGTAACAAGGGGCAGCGATAAAGTGTTAGGCGGGGTGCATGAATCCTTTCTTGGGCCTCTATTAGGGGAGTCTTCATGTCACTTATGAACAAATTGAACAGGAGTGGAGCCAATATACAACCCTGTCGGACACCTCTGTTAATGGGAATTGAATTGGTGAGATCACCCTCCGGGGTGAATCTCACTCTGGCCGCTGAGTTCTCATGGAGTTTGATTATTAGCCAGAGAAGCCTTCTGTCGATGCCCCAGCGGGTGAGTTTTTCCCAGAGGATGCTCCTGGGGATACTATCGAATGCTGCCTTTAGGTCAATGAATGCCACACAGAGTTGGCCACCGTTTGGGGTGGAATATTTCCAGGCAAGATGCTGTAAAATTAGAATATGATTACTTGTTGACTGTTTTGGGCGGAATCCAGCTTGTTCGGGCCCAATTAATTTTCTCTCTTCGGCCCAATGGATTAGTCTGTTCAACAGGGAGCGGGCATACAGTGTCCCCACTATTGAGAGCAGGCTGATGTTCCTGTAGTTCCCCGGGAACCAGTCATCTGGTGAGCCCTTTTTGTGGATTGGAACGATAACAGCGTCCTTCCATACTTCCGGAATCATTCCAGAGTTGTTAACTGCATCAAAGATGTTCGCCAGGACCTTGGCCCACCAGTCCGCGTGGTATTTTATAGCTTCTGCCGGGATCAGGTCTGGCCCAGGCGCTTTCCCTGTTTTGAGGTTGACGATCAAGTCATGGATGTCTTCCGGATCGGTAGGGGGCCAGAGGGGAAGCTGATCTTGAAATTTGTCTCTTGTGTTAACGATACAGTCAGTTGTGGCAAAGTAGTTTTTTAAATAAGAATGGAATGGATGGTGCCAGATCTGTACCACCATCTTACCACAAGTCTACAAGCAAGCAACTCTTTTGAGAGTAATGTTCTGCTTCTTGGAGGTTGCAGTACCCATTTTTAAGGCCAGCTTTGCATTAAAAACAAAAACAAAAACCTACCACCACCACCTTAACAACAACAACAACATATAAATATTGAAAAGTATCTCACCGATTCCACAAGCAATTTTTTGCTGGATTCACCAATGCTCTTCAATGCTACATCCACATCCTTTTGGCCAGGAAGGCAGTTCACACAGTTGTTCAAAGAATGGGAGACAGCTTTGGCCACCTTCAGGGGGGAAACATGGCAAAGAGAATCCAAATTAATGCTGCCTACAATCTCTGAGCATGTGTGCAGTGCATCCCCCCCAGTACCAGACCCCCACAAGCCAGTAGCCTCAACATTCCAGGAGGATGTGAGAAAGGGACAAATCTTTCAGAGACTTAAATTCTTCCAGAATGTTGGTGGAGACACATGGCCAAGAACCCATGACCCCATTGTTAAAACATCTGCACTGGCTGCCCATCTATTACCAAGCTAAGTTCAACGTCATTGCATTAAATTACAGAGCCCTGAACAACTTAGGTCAGGGTACCTCGGGGACCACCTGAACTCTTATATCCCAGCTCCATTATTGAGATCATCTGCAGGAGCATCGTTGGTTCCTAAAGTTGGTGAAGCTCATTTAACAACAAGAAGAAACCAAGCCTTTTGGAGTCATCAGCCCAGTCCTGTGGAATACTCTGCCAAGAGAGATTCAGCAGATGCCTTCTGTGACAACTTTTAAATTTTTCTATCCTGCTAGGCTTATGAAGGCAATAAAAATACATCTTTCCGTAATGGTTAGTTGATGGTCTCTGTTTTAAATGTTTATTATGGTCTAAACCACTGAGCCCCTTGGCCTTGGCAACCAGAAGATCAGCAGTTCGAATGTGCATGATGGGGTGAGCTCCCATTGCTCTGTCCCAGCTTCTGCTAACCTAGCAGTTCAAAAGTACACCAGTGCAAGTAGATAAATAGGTACCGCTGTGACGGGAAGGTAAACAGTGTTTCCATGCGCTCTGGCTTCCGCCATGGTGTCCTGTTGTGCCAGAAGCGGTTTAGTTATTCTGGCCACATGACCAGGTCCCTTGGCCTGAAGAGTGAGATGAGAGCTGCACCCCACAGTAGCCTCTATAGTAGCGGGCCCCCCTCCACACACACACACACACACACACACATCTCCTTGGAGGCTGAACCAGAAACTGAGTTCCTTCTCAGCTAGTGAACCTGTAGGCAGGGGCTGTCTGGCTGCCTTCATCCATCGGGTATAAAAATCTTTTAAATGAATAATAATCAAAGTAGGTCGTGGTACTCGCATCTTAGATAGGCATCAGCAGTCAGAAATCCCTGCTGTCATGTTGCTTACAATCTAAATTTTGACAACGGAGAGGCAAAGGGCAGGAGAGAACAATGCACACGCCACCCAGATGGACAGAGGAAGGAGCATTTCATTGGAGCAGATTTTCAAGCCAACTGACCTAATTTGCAGCTCCTGGACTAATATATGAATCAGAACACAATTCTCCTTTGATTTTCACACTTCTCTGAATTTTGCAATGCATTTCTTAGCTCAAAAAGATACTAACTGGGGTTAACACCCCCTACCGTATTATATGGGAAAGTACTTTAAGCAAGATGCACTCTGAAATAAAACATGTGTTAAAAGCATATCTCTGCAACAACGTGCATACAGTGGTACCTCAGGTTAAGTACTTAATTCGTTCCGGAGGTCTGTTCTTAACCTGAAACTGTTCTTAACCTGAGACACCACTTTAGCTAATGGGGCCTCCTGCTGCTGCCGCACCGCCGGAGCCCAATTTCTGTTCTTATCCTGAAGCAAAGTTCTTAACCTGAAGCACTGCTTCTATTTCAGTGTATCTGAAGAAGTGTGCATGCACACGAAAGCTCATACCAAGAACTAACTTAGTTGGTCTTTAAGGTGCTACTGGAAGGAATTTTTTTTGTTTTGACTATGGCAGACCAACACGGCTACCTATCTGTAACTGGCACTATTTCTGGGTTAGCGGAGTCTGTAACCTGAAGCGTATGTAACCTGAAGCATATGTAACCCGAGGTACCACTGTATTTAAATATTAGTATTTCACCAAATAATGTAGAAATCAAAGAATCATAGAACTACAAAGCTGGAAGGGATCCAAAGGATCACCTAGTCCAACCCCCTGCAATGCAAGAATCATAGTTCCTGGGCCTTCTTCCATTGACTTATCCAGGCCTCTTCTCGCCTTGTGCCAAGCGCCTGTCTCTGAGCAGCTACTGACAGACCATCCATAAGAGCTCTCCTCCCTGACACCAGAGGGAGGCCTCCAGCTGAGAGGAGCAGAGGGCACACGGAATGGGGGCAGAAATCACCTTGTCCTGCAGAACTATGTCTTTAGCCACTTGAACCACATTCTTGGCCTTCAACACCAACAGGGTGTGGGCGTTGGCAACTGCTTTGGCAAGATGGAAGTGGCATGGACCACAAGAAACTCCTCCATCCATCCCTACGCTGGTGTAGGTACAGATGGAGATCAACTTTGAAGGAGCTAAGACAAATGCTTCATGGGAATGAGACAGGTTGGAGAAAGAATGAGCCATCTGCCTTGGGTGGCAGATTCCAGGCACCATTAAGGGCAGCAGAAGGAGAAATGGATGGACGGGTGTCACAGGGCACAAGCCACTGAGACAGTCTCCTGCACAAACTTTGCTGCAGTGAATGGGGGCTGAACAAGAGCACAGTGGGGGCCCCCAAATCCCTCTCCATTTCACCCAGCCTCACCTGAGCCAGCCTCTGTTGGCTTTCTGCATCGCCAGGAGCCACCAAAGCCTGCTTTGCTTCCTGGATGAGCATTGCTGAGCCTTCCATGACATCCCGCGCCGAGTCCAACATTGCGTGGGCTGCTGCTGGGTCACTGGTGGATGCGGAAACACCTCGGGCTGCCTGAGCCAAAGTCTTCAAGGCATGTGCCGTCTCCCTGGCAGCAACCCCTAAATTAAGATCACATTGAACATATTAGTAATACTCAGCTCCGGCCAGCTAGTTTCTCATTTTAATTCACATTTCATGAAACAACGAGAACCAAAACACAGCTAGTCTTTGAAATTTGCACTGTTCTGGATTTTGTGGTGTATTATCCAGCCAAAAAGGGTCTACAAAAATGCATATAAAGTAGTGAAAAATAATGCAGAGAACTCCATTAGGAAAAACCGCTTGCAAAAATGCAAGTTATGAGAAATGTACATGAAAACTATTTTCATGTGGATGCAGAAAATAGGGGAAACGGGACTTCAACTTTGAAAAATGAGGAATTGAGCAGAAACTTATATTGACAGATTGGTCCAGCCCTCTTTCCAGATCACAGGAAGCAAATTTCCCCATTAGCAAGTGGGATATTCTCATTTTCAATGAGAATTCCTCACCAGCATCTATGAGGATAGAAACCCCTTGGGGATGTGGACTGATTTTTTTATACATGTCCTTTCACCTTTTGACATAAAAGTATTCAGTTTTCATTTTTTTTTTTCATTTCATGAAATATTCAAGGCACCAAATGGGATATGATGAGTTTGAAATGTGATAAAATTCAGTGATTCAGCTAGGTTCAATTCTTCCACACCCTGGAGCTCTCCAGATGTTTTGGGCTGCAACTTCCATAAGCCTCGGCTGGCAAAACTTGTTTCCACTGATTCACTCACTAGCACAGAAAAAATCCCACCTCCCATGCCAATCTGCCATACTTCAAATGTTGACCTCAGCAGACTCTTAGTGGTTGACCAGGCTCATGGAACATGGCCAGTGTCAGACTCAGTAGGGACTCCAAGCTTGTTCCCTGTTCCACTGCAGCTGCTGACCAGAGAAAGGAACAGCAGGTCCTTCAAGTCAGGCCACTGTCACCACAGCCAAGACTCCTTCTGGTCACCAGGTGATGCCACAAAGCCAATCCCAGGCCCCCACCTGCTGCAAATCTCCAAGGTCAGTTGGATCCAACGCAGTGCAGATGGAGCAGGGACACCAGGATTAGGACCACCTGTCTTCTACCTGCCTACAGCCTGATCCTGGTGCTTGCCAATCCTTGGAATTTTGCTTCCACAATAGCAAGCTTCTGGGTTAAACAAGATTCTTCAACCACCCAACTTGACAGTAGTTTGTGTTTCACTGAAAAGTTTGCCTAACTACCACAACATCACAGACTGAAAAGTGACGAGCTAAAGATACGAGCCTGCGTTGTTGGGACTTTGCAGGGAACTGATTTCTCATCAAGAATAAATGCTCTGATCCACAGAGTGCCTGAGATTTTGCGAAAGATTTGACACTCCACTCGCCACACCCCCATAACCCTGTGTTAACCAGCCAGGGCCCTTGACATTGTAAACAGCTTTTTGAATCTTCTGTCCTGTTTCAAAAGCAGTTTGCAACACGGCACAGAGGAACAGCTATTTGGGGAAAATCTAACGGAAGGCTCCTTTGGGGTCATGGCATTGTTTCTTGAGACCCTGGCTGTTATAGCACTAAGCAACCACCAGGGTCACTGGGAAGATTCGCCTCCAATTGCCCAGCTTCCCCCAATTTGGAGGTGAGCTTTCACAGGGAAGAGAAAGTGAAGAGGAGGAGGAGGAGGAGGGAAGAAAGAAGGGGAAATGCTTCCTTTGCAGAGAGGAGGAAGGTGACAAAATAACAAGGCCTGTTTGGGTACATTTTTGCTTTCCAGATGATAAATATCTACACAGTTATAAACCCTTTAAGCTTTCAGCCTAACAAATATAAGAGCTGTCCTCTCCCAAGTGAAGAGCATTCAAACCATGTGGGAGCCTTACTGCTGCAATCCTACACCAACACTGTGAGACTTACTACCAGCTGGCTTTTCTCCAAGCTTACAAAAACAAACGTGCTCCCTGACCTGGATCACAACAAATAAAAAAAGGAATAGCAGTGATAGCAAACAGCTTTTAGCCAGAGGGCCAACCCTCTGATGACTTTATATCGCCCACACACAGAGGATCCACAGCCTGTCCTTCTCACCAGAGCTGTGCAAATCACACTCTCTGCTAGTAAATTATGTTGAATGGAGGGGGGCAATTTCCAGCTGCATCGGGGCACTGGGGTTTCCCTGCCTAAATGGCAGGCCCACTTTAAAATAAGGTAAATTTTCCTGCTGCTGTCATAATTGGTGAGGTCACTGGGGTAGCAAAAAAAAACTGCTGGGGGGAGGGGAATCAAGTCCCCGAGCTGGGGATTAACCACCCTTGATTAAGGGTGTCAGCAAAGCATAGGTGTCTGGCCAAGTCAATGCTCCCAAACATAGCTGGATGCCAATGCAAAGCTAATGTAGTGGACAGGAAGCATGTTAATCAATATATCCTCTCAGCCAGCCAAGTTGTCTGGTAGCATTTCCCAAAATGGAGAGGTTTCTTAATGCCCTATTTTATTTTATTTTAAATGTTTCTTTATCTTTCACAGGTGATTCAGAACAAGAGAAAAGAAAGTTTTATGGGTCCCTCCCCTTCCAGAATTAATTCCATATTTTAGGAATTGTTACTGATGCACAAATGTCAGCTCCCGTGTGCCAAGACTCTGCATCTGAAATGAAACACAGAGCCATCTTAATCCAATTATATCCACTTCAAAGCCAAAGTGCAACCGAAATCTGTTCAGTCCCATTACCAAAAGGAAAGTTGCTCTAATGAGTTTTATCAGCTGGATTCAGAAATCCCCAACTGGACTAAGTACTGAAGACAGAATGTAATTGACACAAGAGCATTTTAATGGCTACAAGAGCCTTTTTGCCATTAAGCCAGCAATTCCCCAAGGGCAATTCCCCAAGCCTTTCATATACTGAAGGAGACGCTTTGGTATCGAATGCATTTTCATTTCTTGATACAGGGACACAACTAGCCTCAAGTCACATTGGAACCACACACGAGTCTTCCTGAGAATGGATATCTTCCCCCCTGCCAGAAACCTGTTCCCAGTAATTCAAATGAAGGGTTTCAAAAAGAGGATAGTTAGCTAACTGAAGTCAGGAGCTGGACTTGTTGCTGAGGTAGCCAAATGTGGTTTCCTTCAGATGTTTTTGGATTACAGATCCCACCATCCTTGCTGGTGCTGATGGGAGTTGGAGCCCAGCGACATCTAAAGGACACTATCCTGGCTACCTCTGATGTAGCTCAATACAGTAAATCAGAGTTGAGGCTACATTCAGAGCAGAAAAGTAACTGAGGGAGCACATGAGCTGCCTACACCCCCAGATCAGCAGAACCACCATCAGAAGAGCAAACAGATGAGAACATCTGGGCAGCCCGTTCTCCTCCTGGAGATAATGTGCAGGGTGTGCTTTGCTGGGTAGAGCTATAAAATATTATTAGGGAACTTTAGGGATTATTAGGGATGGCTTTAAAAGAAGACTGGACAAATTCATGGAGAAGGATATTGATCGCTATTGTGGCTCTGCTCTGCTTCCATGGCTGGAGGCAGCAATGCTTCTGAATGCCAGTTGATAGACACCACAAGAGAGGAGAGGGCTCTGGTGCTCAAATCCTGCTTGTGGGTTTCCCACAGGCATCTGGTTGGCCACTGTGAGAACAGGATGCTGGGCTAGATGGGCCATTGGTCTGATCCAGTAGGCTATTTTTATGTTCTTCTAATATTGCTATTTATTTATACAAACACTGCTATGCCACTCTTCATCCCCACAAGGGCCCCTCAAAGCAAGAAAAAAACCACAACAATTAGAAACTGTCTTGTACAGTAACACCAGTACATTTGCCATAGCTGCTGATATAAATAATGTGTGTTTTCTTCTGCCAAGCTTTGCAAGTGGAGGCCTACCTGTATAGTGTTCATTGCCTTGTGCTGCACAAGTCAGCAGTTGGGCCATCGAAGAACCAACTGCTTTGGAGGTGCTTCCCAGGTCCTGAGCACATTTTTCAAGCTGAATGCAAAAAAAGCGATGTGAACATTAAGCAAAGGTAACATCACGACCCACCACAACACACACACATTCCTATCCCTCAGCCCATGGAACATTGCAGTCACTGACCACACAGAAGTCTTGCACACAGCAGTGCTTTCTAGAAGTAGTGCCCACGCTATGGGATACAGTTCAGTTTTCAAGTTATCCTGGTTATTAGCTCTTTCAAATAAAATAGTTTCCACCTGGAGCCAAAAGGAACACAGAAATGGATCTAGGGATACTATTCCACCGCCTAAGCTCCACTGCCGAGAAAGCCCCATCACTTGTAGGAACCCATGTAACCTGCAAAGGTGGGAGCCATCTAGATTACAACCTCAGTAAATGGATGGGCTCAGCAAAGGGCTGTTGTTTGAAGGAAGCATAGATGGACCAATGGTGTGAATGGCAACTCTGCATGCAAAGATCTCTGTCTGAGACTTTGGAGATGTACTACCTGGCAGAGTGGGCCATTCTGGGTGATTGGTTATTTATTTATTTATTTATTTATTTATTTATTTATTTATTTATTTCTCTCTCACTCATCCTCCTGCTCCTCTAGCGGGAGGTGGTAATCATATCTCCAATGGAAGGGAGTTCTATTATTTAGGAGCCACTACAGGAAGGCCCTGCTCTGTATCACTGCCAAATGGACAATGCCTGTCAGTGGTACCACCACCAGGGCTCCAGTTGGGACATACTGGGGAAGGCACACTCCAGTATTTGGGCCCTAAGCAGTTCAGGTCTTTATGAACTAAAGTCAAAGTCTTAAACCAGGTCCTGTGGCATTTAGGCAGATAGTGTATTTCCTTAAAGTGTACTGTGGCTCCACCTAGAAGCATCATACAGTAGACAGGCTGCAGAAGTCTGCATCAGATGTAGGTTCTGGATGGTCTCCAGGGGCCAGCCCCAAACTGTAATCCAATTGTGAGGATTCTGCACTAGCTGAACCTTCAAGGGCAGCCCCATGCAAAGCGCACTGCAGTAATCCAGTCGTGAGAATACCAAGCATAACAGTGGCCTGGTCCGGTATAGGAATGGCTGTAGCTGGAAATATTTTATCTATATATTTTTGGGTTTTTTATATTGTAAAATGCCCTGTTATCCTTGGTTGAAGGGTGGTAATGAAATTTAATAAATAACCACTCCTTGTCACTGAAGCCACAAGTCACAAAATATTAGCAATCTGACTCAGGAAAGGCTGTCCATAAAAAATGAGGAAAATGAAGACCGTTTTGTCCTATGGCCACTCGTTTGTTTTGTTTATTCTGTTTCAAGCACACTTGAAATTGTTCAAGCATCCAGCACCCCCTTTAAATAAAACATATGTTTGTGTGGTTGGAAGGGGTTATTTTCTTTACTTTTTGCTCTTGTTCTTGCTTTTATTATTTTGTGTGTTTTTATTTTGTATTTTTATGCCGTGAACTGCCCTGAGATCTTCAGATGAGGGTGGTTTACAAATTCAACAAACAAACAAACAATAAATGCTGTTCTGTTTACCGTTTCTCCTGGAAGTGGTTTCAACTGCCCATCAATGGCTGCCATCTTTGCATCCTGCAGCTCATTTTTGAGTGTCTGAACAGTGTTTAAGGCAGAGTCGATTTCCATGGGTCCACAGGCTTCATGCGCCTAGGCAGGAGAAAAAAGCTTATTATCAAAGCTGCTTTCCAACCATTCTGACTAACAGTCATGCTCACTCTGTCCACACGTGGCATTCAAGAGTTGGCACATTAAAACAGACACATGTTGGAGGAGACGGTGGAAGAAGACTGGAAGAAATTTAAGGACTATTTGCAAAAATATTGTAAACTGTATGAATGTTAAGGAGGATGCTTGATCATAAATAATTTGGCACCATCGAATCAGATGAAGTGAATTATGAAGATAAGTTAAATTCATGAAAAAATCAATTTTTAGATAATGATTAGGCTAAGCTAAATGTCTTAAAGAGTGAAATGAATATATCTAAAATTTAGGATATAACATTGGAAAACTAGACTGTAAGGTGGGGACAAGGCGATAAATTGCTGGACTAATTTTTTATAATTTTGGAACGTAGGAGCGGGAGATGTGAGGAAGTCCAAAGAGGATAAGAAAATATGTTATAAAATGTGATATTTTTGTATGTTTTGTTTTTCTGTTGTAATTAAAAAACCCTTAATAAATATTTAAAAAAATAAAAAATAAAACAGACACATGTTGGAAAGAAGGCATCACAGATCAAATGCTTCAGCTAGACTAGGGGTCAGCAAACTTTTTCAGCAGAGGGCCAGTTCACTGTCCCTCAGACCTTGTGGAGGGCTGGACTATATTTGGGGGGGGGGGGAATGAACAAATTCCTATGCCCCACAAATAACCAAAAGATGCGTTTTCAATGAAAGCACACATTCTACTCATGTAAAAACATGCTGATTCCCGGACCATCCGTGGGCCAGATTTAGAAGATGATTGGGCCGGATCTGGCCCCCAGGCCTTAGTTTGACTACCCATGAGCTAGACACTTCTTCAGTTTTATCTGCTTCAACGGAGCCAGTTCTGGTGTTCAGCTACAATCGATGAGTTGTTGAATACATGAAGAGTGAGCAATAGAAAAGAGGCACATTCAAGACGTCTCAGCACAAGACTAATAATCTAAAGCCTGGCTGGAATGTGTCCATGAACTGGAATAATGCTTGCCTGGATGGAGTGTGTGTGTGTGTGTGTGTGTGTGTGTGTCTGTACATAAAACATTTGTGCGGCTGAGGTGTACCCTATGATACAAAAGTAAGAGTCACACCTGTTGCTCCACTCACTTCTGCACCTGGACTCACCCACCTTTTCACCTCTGATTCCCCCTCTCACAGGAAAGTGGCCCTCAGAAAGCTGTCTCTAAAGGAATGTGGCCCTTGGGCTTAAAAAGTTCCACCCTTGATCTAAAATTACCTGTCCAAGTCTTGAAAGGGCCAATTAAAAGTCTCATGGATGGGGAACCTGTAGCTTTCCAGTTGTTACGAAACTCCCGCCATCTTGATTACTGAATGATGGCTGGGAATGATGGGAGGTGGGGTCAAGGCATCATCTGGAGGGTTACAGGTGCCCCATCCCATCTGTAAATGCTTTTTGAGTTGGGATGCCTACATACCTTTTGGGAGGCAGTCCTTAGCTCGGCAAGGCTGGTGGCAAGATTCTTGGCGCACTGGCTCAACTGCATCGCCGCAGCCTGGTCTGCCACTGTAGGCACGGCTGCTTTAGCGGAGGCCACCATTTTGCTCCCTGGCTATTTAGAGAATGACAGAAGAGAAGACAGAGTACCTATGGACCACTTGCCCATGGAGCTTATGCATGCAACATCACCAGGGAGACAAACATTTCAAAGAATCCAGATTAG
The DNA here is from genome assembly GCF_964106915.1 of Podarcis gaigeae. Taxonomy (NCBI): domain Eukaryota; kingdom Metazoa; phylum Chordata; class Lepidosauria; order Squamata; family Lacertidae; genus Podarcis; species Podarcis gaigeae. The sequence continues at coordinate 4,819,727 of NC_139690.1, read as the reverse complement.
ATCTGGCACCTGATTAAAAAAGCCTAAAAGTGCAATCCTATTTGCCCACCCTCAATCCAACTGAACACAGTTGGGTTATTTCCAGGTAAGCAGGTATAGGATTGCAACCTCTGTGAATTAAATTACTGTTTCAAAAATGAAAAACTATTTCTGAATGACAAAGTATATTTTCTTGGTTTCTATACTACTACTACTAATAATAAATTTTTAGACCACCCCCCCTCCCCCCACAAAATGTCCTCAAAGCACCTTACAAAAATGAACATAAAACCATCTAACATCCTGTGTCAGATCCAGCCACACCCACCCCACTAGTAGGTAAGCAGAAGATTAAGAGCCAAAGGTCTGAGAAAATGTAAATGTTTTTCCTGGCACCTAAAAACAGGGAGTGATGGTGCCAGGTGAGCCTCCCTAGGGAGAGGACTCGATAAGCTGGGAGCCACCAGTAAGAACCCCCGCACATGTGTTGGTATCAGAAAGGGATACACAGAGGAGGGCTTCAGATGAAAAATGTTGGGTCTGGGTAGATTCACGTGAGGAGAGGCGTACTGGGTCCCTGAGCTGCATAAGGCTTCACAAGTCAAACCAGTACTTCGAATTGGGCCCAGAAATGAATTGGTAGCTAGTATACTCAGGCTGGGGTTAGCGTTCTGTGCTCTTGTTGACTGTACCTGGAGGAAGATTTGGCTGGAGTTTATCAGTGCAAGTTGAGCACTCAAGTCCTCTGCCTGAGCCTGACTTCCACGCACTCCCTGGACAAGCTGTGGAATGTGATCTGCAACATTCTGCAGGGAACAGACAGAGGGAAGAAATGTTCAGGATTCAACAGGATCCCTAGCTCCACACACATTTGCTGAAAGGAAGTTCCAAATAATTATTTAAGATTCTACCATAAAATTCAACAGTAGAAAAAAAATAAATTGTTGCTTTAAAACATAATCAGCAAAATTGAAACAAATAAACAAAATTAAAATAGAATTGCATACTCAGAAGCAGCAGCTTTAGAACAAATTGGGTTTGTTTCTCTTTACTACCTGTGTCCTCTTAATTTTGCTCCAAAAGCTCCAGGGCAACTCTTCTGCAAATAAGTCAAAACTCTGCCTACAATGGTCCAGTCCAGTGTGGGCATATGCATGCACCACTGAATAGAGAACGATGTGCACAGGTACATCTGTTACACATTATGCCTTCCCCAGTTTATTTACTCCGACTGGGTGCTCAACAGCCCCCTCAAAAAAGCTACACTGGGACCGATCTGCTAAGGACAAGCTATCAGCAATTTTGAGACTGGGGCTTTGTGTGTGCAGCCCTGACTGCTGTGTTTGTGTAAGATGGATTGGGCAAAGATGTGGAACATCGCCAGCACAACATGTGGCCTTCTTTCTGCACCTCTGCAATGATCAGTTCTGGCCTCAGGATTTTCTTTAATTGCCCAGGCAACCATCGCCAGAAAAGGAAAAAATGCTACCCTTGGAGTGCACTATGAGCTCATTTCACAGATTTGTTTGGATACAGCAGTGCTATCGTACCACCCAGGGATCTGAGATAAATGCAGAGCTGTCCTGTGCTGTCAGAGCATTAAGCCCTGGGATTATAAATATGCATCCAGCATGTTTTGCGTTCTCCCACTTTGCCTCAATTCCGCCATGAGCTATTTGTTTGGAACGAAGACAGACCTCTGGCAGTACAAAAACCAAATCTCTTATGCACAATGATCAACAGCATTTCATAATTTCCATACTGTAACTCCTTGAAAAAAGAAGTCTAAGAAAACCACATGCAATGATCATTGGGGGGCGGGGGGGGGGGGAGAGAGAGAGAGAGAGAGAGAGAGAGAGAGAGAGAGAGAGAGAGCGCTGATGGGATTTCCCATATCACAAGACCAGCCTTGATGGACATGCCTTTTCAGCAGCGGAACCCTGATTTTTTTTTGGGGGGGGGAGAACCCTCCTTAAAGAGACACACCTGGTGCAGTCCTTTCAGCACTAGGTAAAGACTCCCTTGGGTACTGTGACATTTTATGAGATGTTTATGCCTTCCACTGCTCTTTCATTTTCTCATTTTGAGCTTAGCTCATATCTTTATGTTTGCTTGTTGGTTTTACACTGATGTATTTTTATCACATAAGTACTGTAGTTTACAGGGACGCAGGTGGCGCTGTGGGTAAAACCTCAGTGCCTAGGGCTTGCCGATCGCATGGTCGGCGGTTCGAATCCTCGCTGCGGGGTGAGCTCCTGTCTTTCGGTCCCAACTCCTGCCCATCTAGCAGTTCGAAAGCACCCTTACGTGCAAGTAGATAAATAGGCACCGCTTTATAGCGGGGTAAACGGCGTTTCCGTGCGCTGCACTGCAGCTGGCTCGCCAGAGCAGCTTCGTCACGCTGGCCACGTGACCCGGAAGTGTCTCCAGACAGTGCTGGCCCCCGGCCTCTTAAGTGAGAGGGGCGCACAACCCTAGAGTCAGACACGACTGGCCCGTACGGGCAGGGGTACCTTTACCTTTACCTTACTGTAGTTTACAGCATTAAAACATGAAACCGTACAATGAAAACCATTAGAAAGTTAAGACATAAGTTGATTAACCATTGTGGAAGGATGTATTCTTCATTGCCTGCACAGGCCTGGCGACATAGAAACGTTTTCATTAGGTGTTTAAAAGTTGGCACTGAAGGCACCTGCCAAATCTCTAGTGGCAGAGCATTCCACAGGACTGGGCAGATGACACTAATGGCTCAATTCCTTGTCAGATTAGACTCACCAACTTGGGAAATGACCAGTGATGATCCTACAAATGATCTCAGTCATCAAACTGGGATAGAAGGGTTCAGGTGGCCCTCAAAGTACGCTGGACCCAAGTTGTTTAGAGCTTTGTAAATTAATACAAGAAACTTGAACATGGCTCAGCAGTAGATGGTCTGTTAGTGCAGCTGTTTTAACAATGATGTCACATGTTCTCAGCCAGAAGCTCCCATCACCCACTTGATCTTGGCCAAAAGGCCGAGAAGCTCCCATCTGGCTGCCACATTCAGTACCAGCTGGAACTTCCAAACCAGGACCAAGGACCACCCCACATAGAGTAATCTAACCTCAAGGCTACCAACACATGGACTACAGTAGTCACCCAGTAAATTGGGTGTGAATAATTTTATCTACACTTTGGTGTGCTGCCCTGGAAACTTTTTATGAAGAGCAGATAAGAAACATTTGAAAGAATAAATATAATAATAATAATAATAATAGTTTGCTTAGTCCACCTTTCTGTCTCCAACAGCGGACACCGAGAAGCAAATAGCCTTTCATTTCCCCCAGAGATATAGCATGGGGATTCCACAGAGCTACAGCTAAGAATGGCCAGCAGACCTGCCTCCTGCCTCCTTATAAAGCTACCAGACATCTTACAATTCACCTCCAAGCAGCGGAGATAAAGGTGGTGGCTGCCAGTGCAGAATCAACTGCAGCCAACAGCTAGTCTCAGGCTGCCTCTGATTGTCCAGGCTAGAAGCCAACTTCTCCCCAGTGTGAGCAGAGGGTATTCTTGTGGCCCTGAAGATGAGACTTGTTTCCACTTCTGTTGCATGCAGAAATCAATGGAATTGTCTGTCATGCTTCAAGGTTGGACAATGGATGAGAAAACTCAGAAATAGGGCTACTCACTCAGTTGAAGAAACCTTGGCGGATTAACTGGATTCACCTATTAGGTGTGCATAAATTTACACATGGTACAAACAATGGTGTGAGGTTGTGGTTACTGAGCAGCAAGGGAAAAAAGTGTGTCCATGCTCAGTTGTGAATAAAGAACCAAAGTTGTGCAGATGTCACTCCTAGTTCAGCTTAAGCCAGCTTTTTCCTTTTTTTAATAATATTTTTTATTAGTTTTATGAAATACAGAAAAAAGAATAAAGAACATATTATGAAAGTAGAAAAAGAAAGTTACAAATTTTTCTTACTCTTTTTTCCAAATCTGTTGGACTTCCCCACATCCTCCCAACCCTGCATTCTCTGTAATGCATAACGTCTGCAATTTGTTAACTTATTTCAATACTTATTGTATCTTCCTTTTTATCATGTTACCCAATTTCAAATAAATTATGACCCAAATCATGTACGTTTTCATTTTACTCTGGTTTACTCTGGTTTCTCTTCAGATCGTATAAATCTTTCACCTTTTATTAAGCCAGCTTTTTCCAACCAGCGCTGGTCAGGGCTGATAGGAGTTGCAGTCCAAAACACGGAGAGGACACCAGGTTGGGGGAAGACCTAGGCGGCGCCCCCTTGCTCTGATTCCCTTAGACCAGGGATGGGAAAACTGTGGCCCTTTAAAAAATGTTGCTGAACTCCAACTCCCATCATCGATGAGCGCTGGTCATTCTGGTTGGGAAGGAGGAAAGTGGTGCTTAGGAGTATTTTGCCATCTCAAGCTAGCTTACCTTACAGCTCTGGACAAGTTGCTGGTGGGCTGCCGTGTTCTTATTTGAAATGGCTGCGTTCTGTGAGGCTGCAATGGTCTGAGTTGCAGCTGCTGCTGCTTGCTTAGCAGCAACCTGGAAAAAAGGAAATGCAATTAAGCAGAGGCTAAGAGAGACTGAGAGCAATGGGAAAATCTGTGTGATTTGCTGTAGATCAGTTTCTATAAACACACCTGTAAGTTTCTGTCTTGCAACATATATGCATACTTATATTTACTTGTCAAAATGAAGAAACATCTGGAGGCGTTTATTTGTGTGCAAAAGGACAGGAAGTCTGTTATTGGAAAAAAATAAATGCTGGGCTGGCCATTTGCTTGAAGTCACCCTCCCTTAATTATAAGTATATATTAGCTCCCGTTTGCAACTGTTTTGCACCTGGCTGCCTGTGGTGGATTTAGAGGTTATACGAAGGAACAAAGTAGATCCCATCAGCCTGAAGTCTGTCTACACCTGCATAAAAGTGTAGACTGCAGTGGATAAGAGAGGGTGATTTTGTCAGCTGGGCAGGAAAACAAAATGCTTTTTTCTCTGCCCTCCAGTCTACGTTGGAGCACACCTTCGCCAACATGGTGCCCCTTCAGCCCATCACAGCTGAAGCTGATGTGATTTGTAGTTCACAGGTGGGCAACCACATTTGGTCAGAGTCAGATCTGAAAGCGGCCAGCCCTCCACCTGTCAATCACCTGATGCCACATGACAGGTACAGTAAATGTAAATGCATGGCTGCAAAGGAACACTTCAGAGGGTGGTCAAAACAGCCCCATGGGTCAAGCGGGAAAGGGTGGAGGCCTCATCAGCCCCACAGTCTGCAGTTGTAGTCAAACACATCTGGAGGCCACCAGGCTGGTGAATGTTGTGATGTTCCTGATTGGGAAAGGTAAACAAGAAGAGGTTCCCAGGCTGTATTCTGACCTCTAATCTGTTGACAATTTTCTTCTTGATGGCATTCTGAGCGGCTGCATTGGTGGCCACTCGCAGACCTTCAGCTGCTTCACGGAGCCTCTGCTGCTGGTCCTCATTGTCTGGGTTTGCGGCAGCTCCCTGGCAGAATTGATCACATGCACATACACAGAGGAAATAGGAGAGAGAGAGAGAGAGAGAGAGAGAGAGAGAGAGAGAGTTTGAAGTGCTGCTGCTTACAGTATTGAAAAGGAACACTTCTGATGCTCTGCTTCAAACCAGTTAATGTTTTGCAGGGATTTCTACTTAGATGCTGCATGCGAATGCCATCTAAATGTATATATCTATCTAATCCAGCCATCCCTCTAATTCATCAATCCATAATTCCCCTTCAACCAGGCAAATTGTGCTGAGTACCTTTGCAGCTTCAACCATCCGGGCTGTTGAGTCAGCCAGAAGTTTCGCAGCTGCCAGAAGTTTCTTGGAGTTTTCCATGTCTATCTCTGCCTCAGCATCTGACCTCATGGCGTTCACGAGATCCGAAGTTGCTTGAGCGAGGACCCTGGCCTGCCGTACCATTTCACCTACAACAGTATTGAGTTAAAAATCTGCTTTTTATCTCTCCTTTATCCCTCAGTGTTCAGTTCAGACACATCCCTTTCCTTCCTGACCAACTCTTGTGACCATCCTGATGGGATGTTTGGAACACATTTGAAAAGCACCACAGGCTGTTTTAGTCACATCTGTTTGTTTATGAAAACATTTTTGTAGCCCCTCCTCACAACCGTCTTTACATTACAAGGAAACATCTATAGGTGCAAACACAAAGTGTTGCCATGATAAGATGAAAACGCAACTAATAACTTAGGCAGAGAGAAGTGAATTAGAAGCACCTACATAAATGAAACCCCATCAAAGGCATGGGAATGCAAGTGTGTGCCAAGATGTCATCCGGGGCAGGGCCAGACTGTGCTCTGAGGGGAAACAATCCCAGGGAAAAGGTGGGCCACCACAGAAAAGGCCCTTACCTCCACAGGCTGTGGCAGCACCACCTGGAGACACCCCCATCTGACGGTGTGGCTCTTCACAAGAACCTTCCAAGAGCTCGTAAACCTCCCATCAAATCAACTTGCCATGACAGGAACCTTTCATTTCCGTTTAGATTGTGCAAAGTTTTGATTTTCATATTAACAAATATCTGACCGTTACTCAATCTTTCACCATTCTAGACATGCTATATTTTCTCCCTCTCTTGGACCCAGCTGGGACCACCCAAGGAAGCCAAATGTTGGAAGATTTAAGGAGGATGAAAGGAGGTGCTCCTTCACATGGGCTGTGCAGAAATAACTTTAAAAGAGGACCAGACAAATTCTTGAAGCTATTGGTGGCAAGTGGTTTTGTACTACTTCCAAGTATCGCCTCCAAATATCACTTGCTGGGAGGAATCACAGGTGGGGAGAAGCCCTGTTCTTTTGTTCGGGTCCTATTGGGGGCTCCCCATAATGGCACCTGGTGGGCCGCTGTGGAAAGCACAGTCGGATCCAGCTCCAGGGCTCTTCGTAAGTTCTTTGAGCATGTATCTATTTCCCGAAGGACAGGGATGTAGCATTTCCAAATAAATAATGTTCCTGAATGTACTGTAACAAACATTGCTCCAGACTTTACACTCATTTAGTGTTGTATATACAGTATTTATCATTGTGTGCATACAATACTTGTATTCTAGCAGGCATTTTAAGTAAGTTGTACTAGGTCAACTTCACCTTCTTACCTGTGGTCTTTTATTGTTTTAAACACCACACTATTTGACCGAGGCATCATTTTATTACTGATCTATAATGGTGAATGGCAATCTACAAATATCGGAAACAATAACAACGCCAGATACTTACAGAGCACTGTATATAATCCGTACACGAGCATTGCGAAGGAGGTCAAGGGCAATCCTAAAACTAACCCCCCACCCCTTTGGCCCCAATCAAGGCTGACCTGCCACATTCAAGCAGCTTACCAGCGTCCCCCATGGAACTGAAGATGCTCTCGGTGACACACATGATGGTGTCGGTGGCCTGGTCGTAGCGCCCAATGGGCTCCCCCCGGCTGGCGAACTGGCGAACATGCTGCAGGAGATCATTCAAGGCCTGGCTCACCACACTGGCCGCTGCGCTGACCTGCTTGAGCAGCTCGGAGTCGTCTGTGGCCGCCTGGCAGGCTCGGACACAGTTCTCCACAGAACGATCCACCAGCTTCCCGGCCTCTATCAGCTGCTCCTGACACACAGGGGAGCTGATGGTAGGGCTCACGACCTGTAACGGAAGCACAGCCGCCATGTTTGACACAGGAGAGCTGGCTGTCCCACCCTCACTTAGTCTTGACGACAACTCTGTGTGGGAATTTAGGCCGAGAGAGGGACTGAATGTCCCAAGGACACCCAATGAATTTTATTTATCAGATTTATATCCCGCCCTTCATCAACAGATCTCAGGGTGGTTCACAAAATAAGAATACAAGATAAAAGCACAAATAAGTAGAAACTATAACTCCCACAAAAGGCTGTAGAGTAGAATATTGATCAGCCCAAGGCCTGGTCGAAGAGGAACGTTTTTGTCTGGCGCCTCAAAATATATAATAAAGGCACCAGATGAACGTCCCTGGGGAGAGCATTCCACAAACGGGGAGCCATGGCAGAAAAGGCCTGTGTGTCTGTTTTTTTGTAAGCCACTCCATTTGAGGGGTGGGATCAATAGGATAAAACCCTGCTACACAGGATACACAGGTGGCGGTGGGAGGTCTTGGGCCTACTGCTGTCTTGCAGCCTAACCCAGAGGGAGCCAATGGGGGCCTCCAGATGTTGCTGGATTGCATCTCCCATCAGCCTCATTCACCCAGTCCAATGGCTGCAATCCACATTAGGACAGTATCAGAATGTTGAAGGCTGTGCTAGATATTGTCAGCATCCATTGAGAAAACAGTTTGCACTCTCCCGTGATGCTCATATTTTAAATAAAAGAGCACAGCCCCAGATGTGCTCATGGATCATAGAACAACTGAGGTGGAAGGGATCCTGAGCGTCATCTAGTCCAACCCTCTGCAATGCAGTTATCACAGCTCCTGGGGCCTTTCTTATCGACTTCTCTGGGTCTCTTTCTGCCTTGTGCCAAACTCCTGTCTACGAGGAGCTACTATTCTGCAAGGGTTCCAACCTCCCACCGACACCAGAGTCACACCTTCGCACAGGCCACCAGTTGAGAAGTGGAGAGGGCACACTGCGTGGCAGCAGCGATCACCCTGTTCTGCAGAACCGCGTCTTCGGCCACTTGGGCCACATTCTTGGCCTTCAGCACCAACATGGCGGCGGCATTGGCGACTGCTTTGGCAAGACTCATCAACACATCCTGGGAAAGCCAGAGGGTCAAGGAAGAGATTCATGCTTTGTTCAGTTTTATCTCCGACATAAACACATCATTTTATCATCACAAAGCGTATGCCAATGATAACACAGGAACCAAAGAAAGGGTTGCCAGATTTTGAAGAGCATAAAATAGGACACATTTGCCAACTTCTGCTTTTAACTATGGATCGCTATGACGACTCTAGCCATGAAAAAGGGGGGGGTGTCTTGAAAAAAGAGGACATATAGTCACCCTGAGTTCCATTGATCAGTTGAGCTCCATACTGTCTACACTGACTGGCAGTGGCTCTCAAGGAGTCCAGGCAGGAGACTTTTCACAGGCCTATCTGGAGATGCCAGGGATTGAACCTGAAACCTTCTGCATTCAAAGCAGATGCACAACCACTGAGCTACAGCCCTTCTCCTGTTCTGAAAGCTAAAAGCCAAAGCACTCTTTTTAAAATAATAATGACAGAAGTTAGGAATAATGGTGGTGGTGATGATGATGATAAAGGTAAGAACAGAAAATGTACTTATGGTACTGAAAACATTTATATTGGGGCCACAATATTTAATTGATTAATTGGTTTCATTAACCAGTTTTAATTGACTAAAAATGGCATTCCTGATTAACAGGGCAGCTGATAAATATAGAGTAGAACTGCTTGAAAAGGCCGAACCTGAAATGCACCATCTTAAAGGAGGTATTCTCAGTCATAAACAGGAACAAAACCTCCTAGACCAATCTCCCAACCCCCTGCCTAGTGTTTCTATAACATCTGGAGACAAAAGCAAAGAAAAATGCTTCTTGCTTCAGAAATATTGCTTTACCCATACACAAATTTTGCCCATGTGCAAATTTAAATCAACAGAGTAATGGAATAATCAGCTAAAATTCATAGGAGTAACCAATTGAAAACTTATTCAGGGGAGTTGTGGCTCTGAATTATAGATGCTCACAGCAATGTTCTACTCCAAGCTGGAAAAGGAACAGCACAGGAGATGCCCTCACCTGGAATCGTTCATCGGTTTCATTTTCTCCGATCTGTCTGAGAAGCTCGCCGCTGGCTTGCCCGATGCTCCCGGCTGCTGTCAAGACCGTCTGGCGAGGCTAGTTAGGGGGAAGAGAAAGAGATTATGAAGTTAAGCTACCAGGCTAATACAAGGAGCTGAGGTTCTCAGATCTCTTGTTTTCCAGAACATCGACAGAGCATGTTGCTGTACAGAGCAGGCCTCTTATCCAAAATGAGCTGATCCAACTATAGCCTAAATACACAAGGCATCATCATCAGCCAGGAAATTCTTTCTTCAAGTCTCAGTCTTCATCTACCCACCTTCAGTCTATTATTAACTTTACACCTTTTCTTCAGTCTCTTTTCATCTGAGCTTCCTTGTCCCATTAATGCCCCTACATCACTTCTTAGGTCTTCAACCTATAAATGTGCAAGGTTTTAATCCCAGCTGAATGGACGGCTTCCCCTTCCCTCATAGAAACCAGACTGCAAAACTGTTTGGTTCTTTGCATAACTGAACATGACTTTAGCCAGTCAGCACCAGAGGCTGCACTGCCAAAAGTGTGAGACATTATCAATTTTCAGGAAAGCAAGAGAAAACTATCATTGTGTAGAGGTAGGTACTTAGTACTCATTCCAAACTCCTTATCCCAGCAATGCCTTTATTGGATGAACCAAAATGTCACAAAATAATGTGTAAGCTTTCAGGTTCTCAGTAACTCTTCCCAGAACTCTTGCAGAGAACTCCAAAGCTTGCACACTATTTGTGAAGTCTTGGTTGGCCTAAAAGGCAAATTCATGGAGGAGGCTATTGGTTACTCTGCCTCCACTGTGGGAGACAGTGATGCTTCTGAATGCCAGCTGCTGGAACCCACGGGAGGGGAGAATGACTCCTGTGCTCAGACCCTGCTTTTGAGTGTCCCACAGGCATCTGGTTGGCCAGTAATAGTACTACCTTAATATGGCACTTCCTGTTTTGACTATCAGCCTTACATCCTTCAGAACAGCGAACGTGAAGCAAAATTTTGGGAAAGGAGTTATCAATGTGATCATCACCTGTATGAAATCGTGATACACATACAGGACTCAGGATTTGAATTCCAGCAGGGAAAACACAGCTCAGGCCATGTGTAGCTTAACAGAAGCCTTGCTGGGTTGCATGCGTGGACCCCTGTGCTGAAGTGAGAGCATGAGCAAATTCTGAGCATGCCCCAGTTGGTAAAATTCTGGAGAGCTCCATGGGAGAGGCAGAATGTGTGTTAACAGCTGGTAAGTCATTTGGGGGATTGAGAGAAAGAGAAAGGCACACACAGAACACAGTAGCACAGATTATTGGTTTCAAGATAAGACCTAGTAAGATGAAAATCCAAGGAAAGCCATTCCAATGGGGTGGGCTAAGGAGAAGGCAGGAAGATTCAAACCACTAGTCAGGGCCAAAACCCTATCTAGCCCAGGGGTAGTCAATGTGGAAAATAAGAACCCAAGAAGAGCCTGCAGGATCAGGCCAATGGTCCATCCATTCCAACATCCTGCTTTCACAGTGGCCAACCAGATGTCTGTGGGAAACCAGCAAGCAAGACCCGAGCACAAGAGCTCTCTGTCCTCCTTTGGTTTCCAGTTGGACCACAACTGCCATCAGCTCCAGCCAGCATGGGCAATGATGAAGGAAGGTGGTGCAAGCTGAGGTCCAAATAGAGGGCACCAGGCTGGGGACATTTGACAAGATGCACACCACATTGACTAACTCTGCTCTACCCAACCATTTAATAAGGAGCGACATCATCATCTTGCCATTGGGAAGTACCCTTAAAAAAATGCAACTGTGCAATTTTTCACAGATTTCAATATATCCTTTCCCCAGTATCTAGTGTCAGATCTCTGTGCTTATGAGTCAATTCTGTGACTTCACCTCTCCTGACGTTGGCTCCACAGCCTTCAGCAAGTCCGACACAGCTCCTGCAAGGGTGCGGGCAGCTTTCAATAGGTCCTCCCCACTTCCAACGTCATCATCCATTAGCGCAGCAAGAAGCTTGACTCCTTTGGACATCTCAGTGAGGTTTGAAGAGATGGTGGTGATCGCACACCCCACAGCAGTGTAGTCCGTGTCAACTGGGTCACCTGCCAAACAGGAAGGATCAGCCACGGATGGGTCAGTAAATGAATAGCCCCTAAAGTCAACACAGAGACCAGCAGTTAACAATGTTTTCTTTTCTTTTGTTTACTAAGTCACGGCTTGGGAACTTGGTGCCTTCCAAATGTTGTTGGACTACAACTCCCATCATTCATGATAGCTGAACACACTGGCTGGGGCTGATGGGTGTTGGACTCCAACAAACACTTGGAGATCCACAGGTTCCGTGTCCCTAGCCTATATTTTATAGAAGCCTTACTCAACCTGGTGCCCTGTTGTACTACAACTTCCATTGTCCCTCCCCACTGATCATGCTGGCCGAGGCTGATGAAAGCTGTAGTCCCAACAACTTCTGAATGGCCTTCGGGTCTTCATCTCTGCACTAAGGTTTTAGTGCTATTGCACTGACACTTTTTTATTACTATATTTGTATACCACTCTTCATCCAAAGATCTCAGAGTGGCGCACAGCATAGAATTACAGAATAAAACCACAAAGTACATCATAAAAACAAGAAGAAAACAAAACAAACCAGCTCCCCTTTATTACACAAACAGCCCAACAACAAGAACCCACTGAAAGCATACAAATCAACATGGCTAACCTGACCCAACAATCCCCCCACATGCAAACAACTCTCGCTGCAGTCAACTAAAGACAACCAACCATGGCCTGCCCCCCCCCCCTCACTGCCAAGGGAAAATAATAAATGAATAGAAAGAGAACTTACCCACGTGACACTGACACAAAAACCTTGTGGACACTAAGTAAAAGAATAAAAGCTTTACCACCCCTCCCCCACCTTATACTGTACACAACACTAATGTCTCACATCAAATGGAACTCATCTGTAGAAAAGACTCTACAACCTGAAAAAGAGGCAATGCATGTACATATTTTTGTAAATCAAGAAAATATTAATTATTTTATTTTTTAAAACTATGTGCTGCATGAATAATCCAATGTTCAGTTTCATTGGATGACCATACATTCTAGTGTTACGAGATAGGGAGAAAAACTTTTCCTTCTCCACTTTCTCCAAATCTGCGATGAGAAAGATTCTTTTCTACCTGTGACCCTGGAGAGCTGCAGCCAGTCAGAGTAAATAACAAGTGAGCAATTTGGACTAATTGTCTGACCTGCTCTAAGGCAGCTTCCTACGTTCCTTAGGCTTCTTTGTACAGTTCCAAATGATGTTTTAGCATTGCCATCTGAATCCACCCATAGTTCCCCATTTCTCCTGCATGAAGGTCTGCAGCCATCTGCAGAAGGGAAGGCTCTTGAATGACCCATAAGCCAGCATGACGCTGCAGAGGAACCTGCACACCAGCAACTGCCAACTCACCCGCCGTAAGGTTCACAACAGAAGCTGTTCCTGCAGTGATGGCGTCAACCTGAGAGTGTATTTCATGTTTGGATTCATCCACTTTGTTCTGAACCCAAACTCTGGAAGCCTAGAAAGCAACGGAAAAGGTCAGCTTCAACATGCATAGCCACCTGCAAGAAGCACCCGTGAGACAGTGAAAGTGAGTAGGCTCAAGTCAGAGGTGGGGATTGGGTAGGAATCTGTTCAGTCTGCTTTTGTAGTGTATAGACTGGATTCGGTAGTCCAAAGTAGCTCACAGATCAAACACAACTGATGATGCATTTCTCCAGATTCAAGGTATGCAAAACAGTAACAGTATGTATTTTACAGGAAAAATGTTTATTTTACAGGAAAGTGCCATGAAAAGTATTGTATCTTAGGGGAAGCTCTGTCTGGACCATTTGTGTGGATTCTGTCAGAAAATCTACACAGATCAGGATGGAGCAGATCTATGACTTCAGCGCCAGTGAGACTGTAACAAGAGATGACAAAGGGCTTGTTCACACATTGATGAATCTGGTTGTTTCCTACAGGGAGGGGCACCCAACTGCATGCTGTGAATTGCCAGATTTAACACTGCTTTGCATAATGGCGAAAGAACATTTTCTTGAAAGTCCTGCCAAAATGCAGCACAGGCATCTGGATGCGTGAGGAAATCAGCAAACTATCACACAGCCCACCTCCATTAGGTTTCTGCTTGGCCAGCCCAAGACATTTTGCAAAGGGTAAGATGAGACCCACCCAACACCCCTCAATTTCATGTTCAGGGTGAGGTTGGCCTTTCAGTACTGGCAATGGCATGAGATGGCGTCCTCCACTGCAGGTTAGTTTTTGGGGCGCATCACCTACCATGTGAAAAGACAATTTCAATCTGCAACAGAGGGGAATGGCAGATGCGTGTTGCCCCCCCCTTCCCCTCCTCTACACCTGCCGCCTGAAGCAACAACTTTGCTCTGCTTAACTGGCCCCGGACTTACCATGTCGTTTCCTAACGGCGGGAGGCTGTCCACTTCGGTCAGGTCGGCCTGGGCCTGCTGAACCGCATGCATGCTGGTGTTGATGGTTCCCATCAGGGCCTGCTGGGCAGAGGTCTAGGGAGGAAGAAGGTGGAGGGAGAAAGGTGCCAGGGGCAGCTCACAGGCAGCTCTTGGGAGAGATTTTCAGAAAAAGACACCTCAACCCCAAAGACAAGGAGTGCGCAGTAAACATAATGAGGTCAAATAATCAAGAGCAACAAAGATCAGCCGAGCGTGCTCTGAGGAATCCGTGCTGGGCAGTTCAAGGAGGAAGAGTCAAGTGAGGTTATTTTCGCCGGGGATTCTACCACAACTAAATCTGTCAACAACTGTTAGAGCAAGAGATAATATCTGCATCAGGGTGGGCAGGTGGGTGGGAGCGGCCTGTCACCACCAGCACTATTCATTGGGTCACATCTAAAGCCGCCTCGGTTAGAGACAGTCACATCCTACCCAGGCAGAAGCAGGGCTGGTGAGGGTTGTGACCCGGGGGCAGGTTTGGCACAGGGGTTCAAGGCTCCCCACTGCTGGCTTGACCTTTTCCTCTTTCTGAATAAATCTGGGGAAAGCTGAGGTGGTTCGCCACCTTCCAGTACAAAGGCTGTTGTGATGGATGAGCCTGATGATTGTTCACAGATGAAGGACACAAATTCAGCTTTGAATCTCTTCTGGGATAAGTGACCGGAATCCTCCCAGAGTCCTGACACCACACCAGGTTCATCAGCAAATGCTTTCAATTGCTGATTGGCATGTGCATTAAAAGGTTTTACTGAGGGAAAACTAAACAGACACTCAATTGTACGTTTCCTGGCACTCAAGCGTCGGAAACGTAGAATTGAATGCCTTGATGTGGGTTATCTGTGAGAGGTTTAGTGCTGTGGCCCTACCTTATTCATGTACCCCTATGATGTTTTAGTTCATAATTCTGTATTGTGTTTTATTTCTGTGTTTTATTTCTGACTATCGGTCGAATAAAGGAAATTGATTGATTGATTGAAACATACTGATGCTTCAATGTACCTCTCAGCCGGAAATAATGATCCTTGGCTGACAGTGGCAGTAAGAAGCTGTGAACTTATAAGTCTGTTCCTTTACAGTTCTGTCTTCAGCTCCTTAGCTGCCGGAAGCACGACATGACAGGGATGTGTCCTTGTAAGAAGCAAATAATAGGGTGGGAAAATCAGGCTGTTCAGAGTTTTAACTCCTCTGCTCCCAAAGCACAGTCGATCTTTACAGGACATTCTACAGCCAGTATCCCCAACTGAGGCACAGCTCAAGCCATGGAACTAGCCAGATGGACCAATGGATGGCCTGGCCTCTTATGAGGCTGGTTGCTGTGCTCCGAGCACCCTTCTGCCTGTGGCATCACTGCCCCCCCCCCATTTGTGTCTTGAAGCTCTGAAAGAGCATCTTCAGAAGGGTGAAAGCCCCAGGTAAAAACCAGGAAGAGGTTACGTGTTGGTGGGGAGGATAACAAAAGGCCAGAGGGTTGCTTACCAAGGGAGGCATGTGCCCTCTGTGCATTTGGCCAACGGTCACCTGCTGCTGCGGAGAAGGCATGCTGCCAACGTTGAAGGTCTCTGGCCCCGTGGAACCTGAACGCATGACAGCTGGCAGGGCGACAGAGCCATGCTCTACTTTCCCCGTTCGGTTGAACTGCTGCTGCAAGATTGTCGATCTGCAAAGGAAAGCATGGGATGCGACTGCAAAAAGTTGTGGATTTCCCCCCGGTTTGTTTTTACCTTGCTCCAAGAAGCTCAAGGCAGAAAAATCGTTCTCTTGCCCTTTTTTCCTTGCAACAATCCTGTGATGCAGGTTAGGCTGAAAACCTTTGTGGTTTAATGGGGTGCTGAACCCAGAGTTTCCAGCCAGATTGTGTGGGGTACACTGCATTCCAGCAATCAAAAGCCGGAAGTACTACACACACTACACATACGCACCTCCTTCCAAGCAAGCAAGAGGCATCTCCATTCCAGCCCAGCAAAAGCACTTGAGAAGGATGCACAGCAGGGCCAGGGAGGGGCAGGGCCTGGGGAGAAACCTGAAGGTCTCAACCAAGATGCCTGGAGGGCAACATTGACCTCAGGGGCCTGAAGTTCCCCACCCCAATCAATGATGAAGATTTGGGCCTCTTTGGAAGTTCCAGCCAGTGCAGAAGCAGTGGCCAAACTGTTGATGGGGGCATCTGGTGGAGAGCCTGTGGCCCCATTGTTTAAGCACTTGCAGTGACTGCCCATCTATTACCATGTCATGTTCAAGGTCCCTGCTTTAATTTACAAAGCCCTGAACAACTTAGGTCCAGGGTACCTCAGGGACCACCCAAACCTTTATCCCAGCCAGATCACTAATATCATCAGCAGGAATGTCACCGGCAAGGCTCATCTGACAACCACAAGAAACCGAGCCTTAGTGTCATGGGCCAAGCCTTGTGGAATGCCCTGCCAAGAGAGATTCAGCAGGTGCCTTCTGTGCCAACTTTTAAATGCCTGCTGAATATTCTTCTATTCTGCCAGGCCTGTGCAGACAATTTGGAATATGTCTTTCCACAACACTTAGCTGATTTCTGATTTTAACTTGTTCATATGGTTTTCATCATATGGTTTATGCGAGATTGTTGTGACCATCGTCCAGCCTGGACAATGAGGTCCAGCTCCGAGGGACTTCTGGTGGTTCCCTCACTGCGAGAAGTGAGGTTACAGGGAACCAGGCAGAGGGCCTTCTCAACAGTGGTGCCCTTCCTGTGGAACGCCCTCCAGTCAGATGTCAAGGAAATAAACAACTATCCAACTTTTAGAAGACATCTGAAGGCATCTCTGTTTAGGGAAGTTTTTAATGTTTCAAGTTTTATTCTGTTTTTAATGTCCTGTTGAAAAACTGCCCAGAGTGGCTGGGGAAACCCAGTCAGATGGGTGGGGTAGAAATAAATTATTATTATTATTATTATTATTATTATTATTATTATTATTATTATTAACCATGCTGATTTTTAAATGAAGGTATGCAAATACTTTTATAAATAAAAGTGCATTCCTTGTGTTGTACTTTTCTAGCTCAGCTACACACTGAAGGGAAGATTAACAGCATCCCACTTTTTGTTTTCATTTTTAAACTAAGCAATTAAAAAGTGGTACCCCAAATATTTCATCCGCCTGCCTCTTTTGAGGGTGCTTTGCCTGCCTGCCACTAATGACCTTCTAAGGTCTCTAAGAATTCTTGTTAATTTTCCAAGGAATTCCAAATTTCTATGGAACCATCTCAGTAAAGGGTTTTTGCTTGGTTTTGCGTTAACTGGGGCAATGCAATAGAGGGAAAAGCTCCACAACCAATGGCTGTTCCTTGTTGGCTGACACATTTACACAGCCTGGGGCAGTTACAGGACAGAGGTTATGTAATTCAACACAGCAAAGTTAAAGATTTTCATTTGCAATTATGTTATGCAGAACAACATACTTTTTAGGCGATACGGATTCTTCCAACATTGTGGATTCCTCATCCCCTTCCAGTCCAAAACGGTCCTTACTTTGCTTCTGCAGAACAGGAGACACCAGAAAGAACCTCAGCCGTCACCTCCTCTTTGTAAATGCAGCCCATTTTCCAAGCTAAGAGTTGCTTGTCCTGAAACACTGGAATCAAGACTCTACACTATGTGACTCTGAGAGTCACTTTGTCCACAGACTCTCTTAGGGGAAGCCAGAGAGCCAGGAAGAGGTGGAGCGCCTGACTATAACATAGACGCTTCGTCTGAGCGCTGCCAAGTCTGATGGCGTCTTCAGGCCAGGTATGTTCCATCTCACCTGCCCCTCTGGCCAACTCTATCCTTCTCCCTACCTGGAAAAGGGCAGGGGGTATGTGAGCTCAGGAGGGCTTGTGCTGTTTACCTTATTTTATTGTATGTGGGGGCTGAGGAGGTTTTAATTTTTCTTTAAATGCTGTGGAATAAAAGCCCCGTCCCCACTCCAGCAGTGCATAACAACTTCCTGGACATCTTAGGAAGTGGCGCTGGACTGGCACACAGAGCTCTGTGCTATGGAGAGTCAATGCAAGTCTAGAATTATTATTATTAATTATTATTTATTATTTTTATTATTATTAAAGTGCAAAGCCAGCATTTCAAGAAAAATAACAGTGCCTCAGCCATGGTGTTTCTGGGCTGTTTGGGGAACCCCTGAGCTGTGTGGAGCCCCAGATCTCTGTCCACTGGTCGGGCCCTGGAAGCTCCATCACTTACTGTAACCCATGGGAGTGTTAGGAGGGGGAAAAAATGATATTTTGGCTGTATCAGGCCCTAACTCTCCATCGCCAGGCAAAGCTGGCAGCTTCTCTCCCACTCAGCAAAGTACTGAGAGTTTGCCTTCCCATGCATTAGTGTAAATAAATACATAAAACCCAGCTGATACCACTGACCCAGCTTCACACCCAGAAATCTTTCAACAAAACCGCATGACATAGTTTCTTTGCCAACGGTCATCAGAGCATTTACCTTCTTGAGGATGATATCAATGTAACCTGCAATTAGTTGAGAGATCTGCTCCCCTTCAGTGGTTTGCACCGAGTAGTAACTTTCTTGATACTCCCCAAAATCCTAAGGAAATGAGACATTTATTATTTCTAAAGTAATTTGCCATTAGTAAGGTAAAATGGTAAAGGTAAATGACCCCTGGTCAGTCAAGTCCAGTCAAAGGCGACTATGGGGTGCGGCGCTCATCTCACTTCAGACTGAGGGAGCTGGCATTTGCTCACAGACATCTTTCTGGGTCATTTATCTACCTGCATTGTCATGCTTTCAAACTGCTGGGTTGGCAGAAGCTGGGACAGAGCAATGGGAGCTCATCACCATTGTACAGATTCGAACTGCTGACCTTCTGATTAGCAACCCCAAGAGGCTCAGTGGTTTAGACCCCAGAGCCATCCACGCCCCACTTCACTATTAGTACCATTATACTGATGATAAACAGAAGCAGAGTGTAAAGGCCTGAAGATGGGCAATGGAGGCAGAACAAGGTCCTCCAGAGTAACTGCCAACTCTGTTTTCATGAACTTGGCATAATCAGACCAGGTTGTAATTTTATTTTTCTATTGGGGGCTCAATACCAAGCACATCAGATTCCCATCTAGTGGGGTGTGGGAAGGGGCCACAGCTTTTTAGGCAGAAGAACACCTGCTCTGCATGCAGAAGGTCCCAAGTCCAATCCCTGGAAGTGTCTCCAGTTAAAAGGACTAGGTAGTTGATGACAGGGAAGACCCTTGTGCCGAAGACTCCCGGGAGTAGACCCCTGGGAGTGACCTGCTTCAGGTGACACTGCAAGGGAGGGAGAGATGAAGGCAGGAATTGGCATCAGAATGATGTAACAGGACTTTTTAGAAAGAGTTGGTCTGTGGGTGTTCTTGACATTGGTCTAAGCTTGAGGATGATATCCCTAGCCAAATGGGTTTGAAAAACTGGGACAGTATTGGCCTTGTTGCTTCAGTGACACCAGTGGCCGCTGAATTCTGCACCAGTTGAAGTTTCTGAACTGTCTTCGGAGGCAGCCCCACATATAACACGTTAAAGTAATCTAAATTCGTTGGAGTCCAACAACACCTGGATGACCACAGGTTCCACATCCTTCCTGGAGGCCTCAAGGCCTCTGTTGAGAGGAGACTGACCATCAGGGTAGAAACATAGTCACCAGGATGAGGCAACTCCTCCCACCCATCTCACTTCCCCATCACAAAGAGATTACCAGAGTGAAGCTTTTTGGCGAGGCTGCCCAGCGCTTGACGGTGGTCAGCGGCCACTCCTGGAGGACCTCCTTGGTCTTTTCATCCACACGCATCACTGACTCCTTCGTGATGCCCAGCAGACGAGGGACCAGCTTGTTCTTCCCCTTCATTTTCTCCTGCGAAGGAAGAATGGATGAAGAACTGACCAGCTGATACAAATCTCCATTCAGAATGGGGGGGGGGGGAGGGAACCTGTGGACTGAGCTTTTGGTAGGCGAAATAAACATACCAATCGAAGCCTGCAGTTTGCATGTGCTGTTAGTAAGTATCCCTGTTTTAAAATTACAAATTCCATTCTCTATTTCATAAATGTAACTCAGTTTTAATGTCTGCTTTCATTTGTGTGTGCTTTTTAAAAAAATTAATGTTCTACATTGTCTTTTGCAAACCGCTTAGGGGTCTTTTATTTGAGTCAGCAGCATATAATTTCTGTGAAATAAGTTAAAAATAAACAAACCAACAAACACTCAGAAGAACTAACCAACAGCTTAAGCTGTTCACCATCGTCACCGCATGCTGCCTCTCTGCAAAGAATTATGCTCACAGTGGCTTACGATGTTTGAGAAATCATAAAAATCAACAACTACAGGAATAATTTCTTAATAATGACAATAAAATACAGGAAATGTAGCAGCAAACAAAGAATAACATTCAATATTCTAAATGTTGCAACACTACGTCTCCTGGCAGTAGCAAAAACAACAAGGAAGTCTAGTCAGTTTCAACTTGGTCCTAGATGTTCATGCCACAAATGAGCCTAGCAGGGCCGGATTTAGGTTTGATGAGGCCCTCAGCTCCTGAAGGTAATGGGGCCCTTTATATGTCCAGCTGTCCTTTGTCAACAACAAACTGTTGCTGTTTTTTGTGTTGAATATATGCTATATGGTAACTGATGGACCTAATAGGTATCTAAAGCCATTTGCCCATGTGGCCATGCAACCTGCCCATGCAGAATGTAGGCACCCTATATACAGAAAGGAGCAAACCAGTGATAATTTAGGGAGCAGGCTAGCAGGCGGGGCCCGTTACTTATATCATAGGAGCCTACACGACACAAAACACTGTTGCTGTATGTAGGTTTTATTTTATTTGTTTTTTATCTTATATTTTGGAAATGTACATTCAGTATTTTTTTCCCTTAATCTTTTGGGGGACCCCCAAGAGAGTGGGGCCCTAAGCTATAGCTTGTTTAGCTTATACGTAAATCTGGCACTGGAGCAAAGGATCAAGTTAATTGGATCAAATGTCTGCCTCAGTTTCCCTAAGAGCCACAGCCCTGTTGGCAGCGCCAATTAGACAGAAACTCCTCCCACAGTGTTACACACAGCCCCTCTCCTGCACCAGCTCCTTACAAGCCTCCCAGAGGCAGGGAAGGCTACCAGTGGCTACTAGCCATGATGGCTCTGCTGTGCCTCCGTGGTCAGAGACAGCGTTCTTCTGAGTGGCAGTTGCTGGAAACTGCTGGAGGGGGGAGGTCCTGCTTGTAGGTCTCACTGATTAATCCAGAATGCGGCATCTAGACTGGTGACTGGGAGTGGCCATCGGGACCACATAACACTGGTCCTGAGACATCTGCATTGGCTTCCAGTACCTTTCCGAGCACAATTCAAAGTGTTGGTGCTGACCTTTAAAGCCCTAAACAGCCTCCGTCCAGTATACCTGAAGGAGCGTCTCCACCCCCATTGATCAGCCCGGACACTGAGGTCCAGCTCTGAGGGCCTTTTGGTGGTTCCCTCCCTGTGAGAAGCCAAGTTACAGGGAACCAGGCAGAGGGCCTTCTCGGTAGTGGCGCCCGCCCTGTGGAATGCCCTCCCTTCAGATGTGAAGGAAATAAGCAGCTATCGTGTCTTTAAAAGACATCTGAAGGCAGCCCTGTTTAGGCAGCCCTGTTTTATTATTTAATGCTGTATTGTTTTTAACACTCGATTGGGAGCCGCCCAGTGTGGCTGGGGAAACTCAGCCACATGGGCAGGGTATAAATAATAAATGATGATGATGATGATTTGACTGGCCCCTGTGAGACCCGGAGGCTGGACTCTTTGGGCCTTTGGCCCAATCCAGCAGGCTCTTCTTGTGTTCTAAGGGGGCGGGGCAGCTGGAAGCTCTCCTTCCGTGGTATTGGACAGTGGAACAGTCAGTCTTGGAAGGAGATGGGCTCTCCTTGGCTAGAGTCTTTTAAACAAGGGTGGGGTGGCCACCTATCAGGGGTGCAGAAGCAGCAGATCCCTGCGCTCCCAAGGGGTTGGGAGTAACTCAAGCCCCAGATACTGCCATAGCCTTCCTTCACACATTTATCACAGCTATACAACGCGCAGCATGGCTACTGAAACAACTGAATGACAAATTGCTTTCGTCAGTACTAAAACAAGTCTAAGGAATTTAATAGGCATTTTTAATTTAACACACCCCAGCATGTCACTGCAGACAAGTAATTATCCAAATGGTTGTGTTCCTACTGCCTGGGATGCTGCTGGCCTGAAGCCACCTCTCTTTAGAACCTCTAAGAAACCTCAGTATTTGAAAGAAGCATCACTTAATTAAGTCACAATACTGAGCATCCTGCAAGAGCCGTTCTCTTCTTTGTGTATAAATCTTCCCTTGCCAGGCTGGTTTGAAAGAACATGGCGAACAATGTTCAAATGCCTCCTGTGAAATAGGCTGCTATTTGAAATTCCTAGTGACTTTTCGGCTTTAAGGGAGAATATATCCTAATATTTGTAAATAAAATGCATCTTTTTAAAAAATGTTACCACTCACCCCCAGCAAGAATAGGGTAGGTTTTTTCAGGGAATGTGAATGAAACGGTCCAAATTCATACGCATGTGTGTGTGTGTTTAATTTTCATTCAGCTGTATTGCTTTTCTTCATTTCTTTATTCTTGTATGTTATTGAAGTATATGTTCTTGTTTAAATAAATAAAAATTTAAAAGCAGCTGCTGTTGAAGCTCCAAAAGAACCCCTGGCTGTCAGTTCATTTATATGTTGAGTACTTTTAAAATACCGTATTTTTTGCACCATAACACTCACTTTTTTCCTCCTAGAAAGTAAGGGGAAATGTCTGTGTGTGTTATGGAGGGAATGCCTACGGGTGGCATGCCTATGGATTTTCCTCCTCTAAAAACTACGTGAGTGTCATGGTCAGGTGCGTGTTATAGAGCGAAAAATAGGGTAATCATATTCTTCCTCTAATGAGCTCTGGACAGCATGCAGGATCCTCACTCCCACCCTCAAATTTCATCCTCAAATCACACCTTAAAGGTAGATCTGGTTGAGAACATATGAGTGGCTCAGAAGCAGCCCATGAACTTTGAGCTGAACCTGGCCATACCCCAAAAATATTTAATAAAAAAATAAAATACCACAATCTTTAAGGACCACCACCATGATTTATTTTAACTTCTTTGCAAAAAACAATTCATTTTTTAAACACACACACACACACACACACACACACACACACTCCCCTACTTCAGTGACACTCCTACCAATTCATTAATCTTCATTAATTCTTACATCTTACAGGGAACCATAAGTCTTCTGACTTGGTAAAAATCATGCACCAGCTTCTTCTATGGGTAAGCCGTTCATTATAAGCAATGAAAACTGAATTGAAAACAAACCCCTCCTACCTTAACAAGGAAAAAAGACACTCCGTACGTCCTCAGAGACCGAGCCAACTTCACGTATTTCACTTTAGCTTCGATTTCTGTCATCTCCCCGCAGTTTTTGTGTTCCTGCAAAGAGCCGCCAATTGATTTTTGTTATCATAAAAAAACTATGAGGAAAAATAAGTCACATGCACTTTTTGTTGTTGTTAAGCCATGATGGCCTCTTAGCCTTCGTCCAAAGGTTTTGAAACAGAAAGGAGTCAAAACAACAATCTTCCATGGGAATGCCCAACCTCTTGACATTTTTATTTATTCATTTGCAATCTGTAGCTAGCTCTGTCCCCCAAGAGATCAGGGCTGGCTGGGGTTTTATACAAAATGGAAAAAATAATTCCACCTGCCCGGCTTCCAATAGCAAACCGAATGGCCCAGCCCAAGTCATTTTGCAGCCAGAGGCAGAACAGCACATTTCCCTACCATCATACTGAAGGCTGGCTGCTATTTTGGCACCTGAAGCAGAAAACCCCACAAAACACCTCCTCCTGGGAGTAAAAATGCAAACACGGTAAGTCAAATGTCAATTTAATTTCACAACACTCAAAGCCAGCTGCCTGAGGCACTTGCCTCATTCTGCCTTATGGCAGGGCTGGCCCAAAGAGGGACAAGAAAAACTATGAAACACCTTCCGATTTATTAGATGTAGCCTTACTGCTTCCACCATGATGGCAAACCAGCCATTCCTACAATTCAGCTCCACTGAAGGCTGGACCAAACCTTCCCTGGCCCTCGAGGGGGAATCTCTTCCTATCCCTCAGTCAAACTCACAATCCCCATTCCACCTTTACCTCTAAGCCTCCCCACTTCTGCACAATTTAAACTCACCTGACCGAACTCCACACTTGCGTCTCTCTGTTCCAAGTGTCGGTTTTGCTCCGCCCACATTTCTGGAAGATCTTCTGCCTGCCAGCCCACAATTCCTATACCACCCTTAAACCCCTTTCCTTCTCTTACCAATGTCAGAGAGAAAGACCCAGCAAAAATATTTGCTGTTTTTATTCTAACAGAAATGAAACAATTAGGGGGGGGGGGAAGCCCAGCTGTTTCCACTGAATTGCCCTTTTCTTTCCAAAAGCACAGCCGTAATCTGTGAAAGTGTGTGTGTGTGTGTGTGTGTGTGTGTGTGTGTGTTTGTGTGTCAGCCTGCATTACTCTCTGGGATTCCCGTGACATTCCAATGCTGAGATATTAGCATGTGCAATGACATTTTCTCACGCTAGCAGGATCGCGCTCATTTTCTGCTGTTGGCTCTTTCCAAAACAGGCTGCAATAAATTAAACTGACAGTGGGCATCTTCCTGGATGCCACTAACCAAAGGTGGGTGATGTCTGTGCCGATTGAAAAGCAGAAAAAGGATACAGGAACATTAGGAAGCTGGCTTCCACTGAGTCGGACTGTTGGGTCCATCTAGCTCAAGTATTGGCTACACTGACTGGCAGCATCTCTCCTGGGTCCTGGTCCCGCCCCCCCTGCAGCTGTATCTGGATATGTCATTGAAGACTGAACCTGGGGCCCTCTGCATGCAAAGCTGGTGTTCTACTGCAGAGCTACAGCTCTTCCCAATATATATGCCAATGTTGATTTATACAGTTATGGCATCTTTTCCCCCTTTCTGCTCTGGGTCTCTCAGAAATGTATGCCTAGATTTGCAGAAAGGGTCTATAGTAGTCAAGCCACTTGGGTTGCTGCCATTCCTTTTTGGACAGTTCTAACTCCCGTTTCTCCATCCAGCGTCATTCCCAGTGGAGCTTCACAGAAAGAAGTTCTAAGATCTAAGCCCCCTTTCGAACTAAAATGCCCTTTGACACTGGCAAATTAGGGCTTTGCTAGCCAGATCTGCCCCGTCACCACCTATAACAGAAGTTTACTATTTGAACGAGCTGCTTTTGAGCCCTACCACCTGAAGGTCCTCAATGAGCCCACAGACCTCATTAGGAGAGAAGACAAGAAGCAGCATGTAGGGTTCAGCGAGTGGGCAATGACCGAGGGGGCTATGTGGACAAAAGGACCACAAAAACCCTTTGGATAACCATCTTTTTTCCCCTTCAAACGCTCTGCTTTTTGCATTCCACATTACAACTGAGAACTGCTAAAACATGCTCATTTCTTGAAGAACACACTATAAAAAGCAAGGAAATCTTCCAACCACACACAAAATCTGAATTAGGAGAGCAAGTTTGCCAAAGGGGGAAAAGCGTCTGCTTCTTTTACACTTGAGTTGGTGCTAGTTTATTGCCAAAGAGAACACACAGGGTTATGAAAGCAAAAGAGAAATACCACATATCTATATAAAGCATTCTTAATCACCTGAAATATCCTCTTTTCAGCTCCTCTTTGCTTGATGTATTCTTTCGGAAGGAATTCTTTTAGGCTGGAAAAAACAAAGAGCCACAGTTTAATGAAGAGACAACCGCCTCTGCCTCATTTTCAAGCGAAGTGGACGTCAACCATTTGTTAATATGGCTCCTAGACTCCTTGGCAGCCTCCCTCTTTCCTGATTGGCTCCTCCTCCCCTCCCCTTCAGAGGCAGCCATTCAGGGGAATCCACCTCAGAAACCTAACCGAGTTGGGGAGGAGAGCAAGCAGCCAATAGGGAGCTCACCCTCCCAGCTCCTCGGTGGGCACCTGACACCTCTCAAAGTCGCCACCACCAAGTCAGCCATGCGCGAGGAGCCCACAGGAAGGATTCAGATCCATTCTGTTCCAGTGCCATGAGGCACTGAAAATCCACCTGCCCATTGGAGTTTAAGCAGATTCTGTTCTCTCATGGCCTCAATATCATCATTATTATTTAATTGCGTAGGTGGCCCCCTCCCCCTTGAGGTTCCCGGGGGAAGCTGAAGTACAGCAATTAGAAAATGTCAAAGAACCTGAACGAGTATTGTAACATACTTCATTTTTCCCAGTGCAACTTTTGTTTTTTAGTATTGTTTTCATACCATTTTAAAAACAATTTTATTCACTTGTTTAGTCATTAAAAATCTCCTCCTCCAGTATGGAGCACAGGGCACCTTCATATAATAAATCACTAAAACAATTGTCTAAAGAAAAACTGTTATACTACATTAAAATACACTAGCGGCAGTGTAGATACCTAAAGGGACCACACCCCAAAGAAATTATGAACCAAATGCCTGGATAAACAAAATGTTTTCAATTGGCATGTAAATGTATCCACTGTGGAGGCATACAGAATATCCTCTGGGAGGACATCCATAAGTGGGGCGCCACTACCAAGAAGGCCCTGTCTTGTGCTATTATGTGCCTAGCTTCCGCTAAGGATGGATTCCTGAGCAAGGCATCTCCTGCTGATCATAACAAGGTCAGCTGGCAACGGGGAAGGTGCTCTCTCAGGTACTTTTCCTGTTTATGGGCTGTTGCATTAGAAACTTCACAATTAAGACCAAAACAGGACAGCAAATTCACTGGATGGATGTACATATTTCGGCATGATTGCTAGGATTTCCATCAACATTTGACCAGAATTCTTAAACTGCTGAATTTCAGTGGCAGATCTTCACTAAAGCACGACAGTGCTTGAGGTCAAACATGCAAAGTACATCTTCCTTCCACTTATAAGCCTGCACAAGTCCCATGAAAATGAAGCAGAGCTGTGCGACAGGACAGTGTCGTGGCCCTGCCTTGAACTCAAGAATCAGATGTGCAGAGTTGGCCAAGTCTGGGACTGCTCCATCACCAGTTATGGAATTGAGTAGGGCTTCTGATGCTGGTGGTTCATACCCAACAGTGCCTGAGGCCAGTGCTTTGGAGGCTGAGGCTGGCAACCCAGAGCGTGCAGAGTCTGAGACAGGATCTTTGCAAATGCTGTCCTTTGAACTCAACCCACTAAGAGTCACATGCCTCCCATACCTTCCCATCAGTGCAGAGGTCATATAAAGGAGCTCATCTTCAGGCCTGGGGTCAGTCCTGTAAGATCCAGTCTTTAGACCAAGTGGGTGGAGCTTGGGAAAATGGACTGGAGGAAGGAGACTCCACAGGCTTCAGTTAACCTCCAGGCTTTGTTGCTCAGTTGGAGCTATCCGTGGTGCTGCATCCAGAAACCTGCCTTGCCCATGTGTGTGTACCTGAAGTGCATGAGTGAGAACACACTGTTTCCTGGTGGAATGTGCCCTTGGCCTCAGTTCCACCATCTGAACTACAGCTTAGCCACAGGACCTCTGTGGTAATGAATGGGTCTCTGAGAACGTGGATAATTCATTCTCCAACCCTCTATTATTAGAATTCCAAGCAGACCGTGTTTTCTATCACAGGTTTTAAGAAACACTGAGGACCTCCTCATGTATCACATGATAGATTTCAACTCCAGGCTTGGAATAGCAGTATTGATGAAGAACAAAATTCAGCCAGAACTCTGGTACTGATGAAATTTGGCAGCAAGTCAATGGCAGGCTGGTTCAAGACACTTCAGTGCTCAAGGCAAAACTAGATTCTCTTTGCAGATTTAATAATAATTACTGAAAGGGTGGAAGATGATGGGCTCCATGCTGCAGCTTTCTTAAGAGTTTTTGTCTTTAATTAACTATTCATTAATTATTTCAAATATTTATAATCCACCATTCAAAGACAGTGAATTTCTATGATGGCTATTTCACAGAGGGAACCTGGCAGACTGCTACAGGGAGGGCACTCTGCAGTTTTGGGGCCACCACTTAAAAGGACCTGTCTCTTGTACCCGGCCCATCTGATTTCATGCAATAATGGGATGAAGAGGAGGACCCGTGATGCCAATTTAAAAGCAGAGGTATGTTTGTATGAGAGAAGATGTCTATTACAGTAATGCATACGGCCAAGTTATTTTAATAACATTAGTACTTTAAAATGACTCAGCAATGCCAGGGCTGGGTGCTGGCAAGTGGTTTGGAGAGAGTCAGAGAGGCAGTCAGGACCAAAAGGCAATCAGGATCTGAGGACAACCAGGAGGCAAAGTCAGAGAAGAAGCCAAAAGTCAGGTCTGAAGAGCAGAAATGCCAGACTAGCTAGAGCTCAGATAGACCTTGTTGCACAAACAAGCTCAGAGAGTCTGAATGTGTGGAGTCAGGGCAGATCTAGAAGGTTTTTCCCCAAGAGGCTGCAATTATGCTGCTCACCACAGGGGGGAGTGGTCAGCAGTTCCCAGAAAGCAACAACTCTGGGTGTGTCATTGCGCATACATCCAATAGGTAGATACCGTCACCACTGGTTTCATAATTAATGTACCTGTATGAGGAAAACCTAAATAGTGTCCCCTTTCTATCAATTAACACAGGGTAAAATTCACCAATGTGGTTTAATCTGCGAGCCCCATTCATGTGAATGGCAGCTGCACAAAAGCATGGCAATATACAAAGTGTGAATATCTTGAAAGGTATCAATGTTTGGGACTTTGGCATGGGTGATGGTGGATGGACAAGAGGTTCTTCCTCCTCTCTCATAACATTAGACCTAATGCAGCCATCTAGAGAAGCTGAATGCTGGGAAATAACCCAGACTATGGAATTCAGTCCCAAAAGATTCAGTGATGGCCACCATCTTGGATGTCTTCAAAATGGGGTTAGACAAATTCATGAAGAAGGACAAAACTTTTAATGGCTACTAGCCACGACGGCTATGTTCTACCTCTGAATACCAGTCTCTGGAAATCACAAACGAGCTTGGGGGCTGCTTGCCATTTGGCTGGCCACTATGAGAACAGGATACTGGACTAGTTAGGCCTTTGTTCAAATTCTACAGTTAGGCCCTTCTCAGGCTCTTATGAGAGCAACAAATGGATCTTGGAAAGCAAATGTATGTATCTCACAGATACAACAATCAGGGAGCTGCAATTGGTCTATGTTGTGTGTACACTTGGTTGGCAAACCAAGGGTGTGTATGAAGCAGCCCTTGCTGTAGATGTTCACTGCCCACAAATGACTGGTAAGAAAGCTGTGAAAGGGACCCTTCTTGACACTGTCCCTTGTTGCTTTGCCTGAACTCAAGGCTTCGTTACTTACTGTTCATACCCGTAAGGGATGTATGAAAAACCCAGGGAGACCCCTTCATTAAGGTAAAATGGCTCAGCAGAAAAGCACAATGCCTTCTGTTCCTTTGGAAATGATGGTTAAGTATAACATCGGCCTTCAGAAAAGACTCCATCCAATTAAAAGGAAATCATTTGTAGAGAGTGGGGAAAGGGCAGAGAGAACACCCCCGCCCCCAAGAAATCATCCATCAGCTCTTTTCAATTTGAACTCTGAGCAGAATGCTTATGCCACTGAAGGGAACCACTTCTCTTCAGAGAGATACAAAAATTCAATTATTATGCAATTACATTATTTAAATGTATTTAAATTCAAGAGCAATCTATGCCATCATCTTTTGTTCCTTCCTGTGTTGAGAGAGTGTTTTAACATCTGTAGCAGCCATATGAATTATTCTGCTGTTTAAGCGCAACAATCAAAATCAAAAAGGTGACACAGGGCAGCAACAGCCCACGACCACTGCTAGGTACCGGGAGCTCCACTACGAGTTAAGGCAGGTCTCATATTTGCAAGGTCACACACATGCATTTTGTTATTATATCACTACCCTGCATATTGTTTGTTGAAGTACTCATATTTGCATGTTAGGGAAGACTCTGGGTGTACAAAGGAGCATTCGCCAGCTACAGAAAGAAAGGGTACTTGCTGGTACCTTGGTTTTTCTTCTTCAGAAAAACAAAAACAACCCAACCCACAGATCCTGCAAAAACACTGCTTTAGCCTTTGAATAGTTGCATTGGGGAAAAAGGCAGAGGCAAGTTGTTCTGGACAAATCTCCACTCATGGCTAATGAAGGCTCCCTGCTTCATCAGAAGAGACCCTTTGGTTTTTCCTTCTGTGCTGTCTGTCATTTCTTAAAGGAAACAACAGCCAATACCACCACTGGCAGAGATTGCTGTGAATATTATTCTTGCTGCAGATGCTGGATTGAGAGCCACAGTGTTCCCCTTGGTGGGAAGGAAGATTTCCAGCCATTCCACTAAAATATTTTCTACAGAAACTGCACAGAAGCTTGACGGGTGAAATAACAGTAAAACTACAGCAAGGAATTGCCAGCAAGAAGAGAAATTAGCACATGAAGGATCAAGGTTCATCTATTCCTCTCTCCTTGCCACGCTAGTGTTCTGCTTAGAGCAGCCTTCACCAATCTTCTGCCCTCCGGATGTTGTTGGACTACAACTCCCATAAACCTTAGTAAGCGTGGCTATATTCCTATCAAGCACAGCATCTTAGGTTTATGCTGGCTGGGGCTGATGGGAGCTGTAATCCAAAGCAGCTGGAGGGAACCAGGTACCTGAATCAGTATTCTTCAATCTTGAGTTCCCGGATGTACATAAGAAGGTCTTCCAAAGGATGATCCCCTGCCTCCAGTCTAAACTGATATGGTCCTCCCCACTACCACAGGTCTCTACCACCTCATTTTACTGGGTGCATAGGTCTAAACTGAGAGGGCACACTGTGAAGGAGCAGTGGCAACTGCTGGCCTTTGGTGAAATTCTCATCGAGAGCGCCATTACCTGCTTTCTCAACAAGAAAGCCCAGATCTGTTTTTGTGGGATCTTACCCCGTCTTCTCAGAACACAGCCTGAAAACCACTGGGCTGGAAGAGTTATCAAAGCAGCACACAACAGTTTAACCCAATGTGTAAAGATCGTTGGACCAACTTACTCTAAAAATCCAGGTTTGTGCTTGTGCTCAACATGAGGCCCAAACTGGATCTGCGCTTGGAAACCTCCAAATTCACACGCTTTCTCAAACGACACTGGATGGGAACCGTTCAGAATATCATCACGAGCCTGGAAACCAAGTGAAGAAAGAGACCGTGTCATGCATTTGCTTCACCTGAAGAGGAAGCAGACTCCTGGCTTCTGACACCTGGATCCTAAAGATCCGCCAGTAGTTGCAAATGTGGTGGACCTAGATATTGGCCTCAGTGGACAAGCAGTCTGTCCCGGAATAAGGTGCCTTCTAATGGTTCTTGATTACTGGTACGTTCTGCTACATAAACCCCCACTGAAATAAACGGGCTGTGCAAAAGCACTGTGGCTTGGTATTGCATCATCTGATGATGTCACTTGATGGCTCACATCTGAATGCACCACTGAAAGACACATAGCAAGCTTAAAAAACAGCTTTTTAGTAGTTTCTGGGGAAACAGAAGATGTACAGAGCTTTGTAAATACTGACATGGAGGTGAAGAGCATTAGGTGTTATCTGGAATATTTGTTATTATTTGATTAATTATTTAATTTCTATACCATTTAATATATTAAAAATATATCTAAGTGGAGTACAAAAAACTGAAGCTACAAGAGAAAATTTAAATAAAATATTACAAAAAATGTAAAAATGTTGCATTAATACTAAATTTTATATCTATCTATCATCTATCTATCTATCTATCTATCTATCATCTAACTATCTATCATTTCTATCATCTTCAGGTACACGCTCCCTCTCAGCCTCTGGGTTCTCAGTCAGGGTCCAAACAAACTCTCATCTCACTCACAAATGAGAAGAGTTCCTGGAAACAGCGGACATCACCCTAGTCTCCCACGTTAGACTTGCTTTTTATGGACAGGCCCAAGGTGGATGCCACATCCTCAGGCTGCCCACAGCCGTGTCCCATTCACTCTCCACTCCCAGTTCCAGGGGCAGCAGGTTTGCTGAGCTTCCCAGGGGCTCCAAAGCATGGGAAAATAGTACTATGCAGTAATATTAAATATGGACTCTAGCTTGACACACTCGCGTTCCCCAGTGAGTTTTCACTCTTCTCTTTGTGTACCCCACTGTAACATCTTAATACAGTGGTACCTCAGGTTAAGAACTTAATTCGTTCTGGAGGTCTGTTCTTAACCTGAAACTGTTCTTAACCTGAAGCACCACTTTAGCTAATGGGGCCTCCTGCTGCCACCACGCCGCCGGAGCACGATTTCTGTTCTCATCCTGAAGCAAAGTTCTTAACCTGAAGCACTATTTCTATGTTAGCGGAGTTTGTAACCTGAAGCGTCTGTAACCTGAAGCATATGTAACCCGAGGTACCACTGTAAAATATAAAAAGGAAACAACAACAAAAACAATAGCTTTGTGGTTCAGGGGATGCGAGAGGATATGCGGGGTGTGTGTGTGTGTGAGCGCATGAGGAAATGCTATCTGTACTTGATTTGGGACAGCATGTTTACACAGCCATGCAATCGTCAAGTCTAATTGTCTATAGCCAACAGACATTAGAATATAAACATAAAGTGCCTATTTGCAAAACACAGAGGGCAAAAAAGTTGGTCCAATACAGCAGGGATAAACCCTCAGAATACAAACAGACAGGATTTAGAAAATTCCTTTAGTTTAACACTTCCCCCTAACATTTAGCATTAAAATGATTCAAAAAGGCCCCCTTATCTTATTTTGCAGCTAGTGGAAATAAAGGTACCTTATTAGCTGAAGAACCTATCTATACCAGCCAACAGTCAACTTATCTTAAAATTGTCTGATTTGCCTCCTCGGAAGCTCTGAAATGGAAGAATGAACTTAACCCTTCATGGATTACATAAAGGACAGAAAGATATAGTGGAGCACACCTTCCATTTGGCCCGCTCTACAGAAACAAAGAACATTCCTTTACTGGCCTATCAGAAAATCCAGCCCCATGGTATTCACACTTGTAAGTCACCCCTGGATGTTGCTGTGAACGAGTGATAAACATGTATGTCTGAACTGTAGCTCAAAGGCTTCTTTCTGTTCTGAAGCTGGGATAGCTGGAAAGGAGAGTAGGGCTTGGCTTGATGCAGAGCTGGAGAGGGATTTCTTGATTCCAGCTCTAGCATACCTGAACATAAAGCAGATTTAGTTGAACAGGGTCTCTCGAGTCCACATTCTGGTCCGAGTAGAAGAATTTGCGTCTCAGCAGTAGCGTCTCGTTCTCGTCCACTCCTTGCTCCCGAAACGTTCGACTGTGATCTAACCAGTTTACTAAGCGGAGAAAGGAAAAAAAGACTCACAATAGGCACATTACTATCACTCAGTCTCTGCCAACCTAATCCCCTCTGGACTACAATTCCCATCCACTGTGCTAGCAGGGCTAGCAGGGGAGTTGTAGTCCAAAACATCTGGAAGACATCTGGTGGGCAACTTTCTTTCTCCCTCTTCTTGCAAATGCAACAGCTAGGCATTCCAACCAAAACACACACACACACTGAGAAGTCAGTATTCCAGTAACATAGCCTTTCCCCACCAGGTGTCCCAGGTGTAGCTTGCCTCCAACTCCCATCAGTCCCAGCCAGCATGGCCAGCAATCAGAGAGGGTGTCTGGAGCTCTAGTCCAGCAACATCTAGAGGGTACCTGCTTTCAAGAACATGAAATGAAATGGCAAATGTCTTGTCTATAATTCAAAGTATATACTAACAATGGATATATAAAAAAGGCAAAAGACCCCTGACAGTTAAGTCTAGTCGCAGAGGACTCTGGGGTTGCGGTGCTCATCTCGCTTTACTGGCCGAGGGAGCCAGCGTACAGCTTCTGGCTCACGTGGCCAGCATGATTAAGCCGCTTCTGACGAAACCAGAGCAGCGCACGGAAACGCCATTTTACCTTCCCGCCAGAGCCTATTTATCTACTTGCACTTTGACGTGCTTTCGAACTTCTAGTTTGGCAGGAACAGGGACCGAGCAATGGGCGCTCACCCTGTCGTGGGGATTCAAACAGCCGACCTTCCGATCAGCAAGCCCTAGGCTCTGTGGTTTAACCCACAGCGCCACCCATGTCCCTTATAACGATGGATATACAATCATGTAAACTTCTAAAAGAGTCCAAATGGTAGATACACATTCCTGATAACTCCTCAAAAGGAAGCCAACTTCATTGTCTGCATCCATCTGTCTCAAGACAGTGCCTCTGGAGGTGAAGCCAAACCGCTGCATGAGCAGCACCTAAGTGACCTCTCTGGGGACAAGTCTAGTAGCATCCACTGAGGCTGCCTCTCAGCCTTGCTGATGGGGTCCAAAGGAAAGCAGAGCAATATGTTTGGCACCAGCTTGGCTGCAGGAGCTGCTGGAAGGAGATGTACAAGGGGCCAGCCAACCGTCTTAGGAACTCCACTCCAGATTTGTGTAGGGTTTATTCCTTGGTCTTTTCTCCTCCTGAAGATATCTCGCAAGGCAGCAGAGGTTTAGGATCATGGTTTTTCTTCTCCTAGATGGGCTCCCTTCCCAGGTTGATGAGCCTCAGCTGCCCCTTACTTCCATCTACAGCACATGCAGAAACTGCCTGCTTAACTGCTGGACTCACTATTGGTCTTCTCCGCTCAATCTGCCACAGCCTATCTTCGCATGCAGGAGAAGTCATTAACTCACTGAAGGTTTGAGACCGGTCAGTTGAAGCCACTCCTGGGGTGCGGCCACTGTTGCTACATATATAGTACAGAGGTACCTTGGTTCTCAAACAACTTGGAACCCAAACACTGCAAACCCGAAAGTGACTGTTCCAGTTTGTGAACCTTTTTCAGAAGCTGAACGTGCTCCGTTTTGAGTGTTATGCTTCCGTTTTGAGTGTTAGGCTGAGATCTGTCTATTTTTGCTATTTATTTTGCATTTTTGTGGCTTTTTTGTTTAGTTTTATGACTGTGTGGAACACAGTTCAGCTACTGATTGACTGATTTGATTGAGTGCATGACTGCAGTACATTGTTTATTGCTTTCATTTTATGGATCAATGGTCTCGTTAGACAGGAAAAATCATGTTAAATTGCTGTTTTAGGGGTTGTTTTTAAAAGTCTGGAACGGATTAATCCATTTTGCATTACTTTCTATGAGAAAGCATGCCTTGCTTTGGAATGCTTTGGTGTTGGAACGGACTTCCAGAACAGATTAAGTTTGAGAACCAAGGTACCACTGTATTTATCATTTGTATATACAATACCTGTATTCCAGGAGACACTTTAACTAAGTTGTACCAAACCAATTTCACATTCTTACCTGTGGCTTTTTATTGTTTGAAACCCCATAGTATTTGACATGTGCCTTTTCATTATTGATTTGTAAACCATTTTATGGTGAAAAAGCATCTATAAATTTCAGAAACAATAACAATGCCAGGGACTTAGTTGGAATTGTATATAATCCTCACAACAGCCTTGTAAGGTAGGTCAAGGGCAATACAAAAACTAACTCCCAACCCCAATCAAAACTGAATCTGTTTTAATCAAATACCTGAGCAAATTCTCTTTCTATAGCAAGTTAGCGGCAGCTTGTTGCCATGTGTCTTTGACTGCACATTACATATAAGCACACATGTATGCCTGTGTATTGGAACACACGTGTAATGAAATCTTTGGCTTGAAGTCACACTGTTCTATGAGGATATTACACTGGGCATTACAGGGGTAGCCCTCCAGATGGGGTTGAACTACATCTCTCATCATCCCTAATCACTGGATGGGGCTGATGGGTGTTGGAGTCCAACAACATATGTTGGAGCGGGGAGGGGGGATGTATCACTCTGACCACCCTGCATGGAGGATTTGGTCCTCAGACGCCAGACCGGAGAGTAATATCAAAGAATGTGCATTTTTATTATGATGTAGAAATATTGTTTATTATGCAGATTGTTGCAGAATGAAAAAGAATTCATTAAAATAAGACAGTTTTCAAAATGAACCAGCAGCAGAATTATAGCTGGGGCAGTCTAAGGTGGAAAGAGCAGTGGCAGAGTGTGAACTCTCAAATTTCGGTGGCGCCCTGCGAGATGCTAAAATTCAGCGCCCTCTTGGCTCTTGAGCTCCGTTCTACAGCGTTGATGTGGCGACCCCTGCAGCACAGTGCAGCTGAACCAGTCATGCTACCCTAAAACCACCCCTGGAAAGCATCACTCACCAAATACAGAGAAAACACAGCATGCAAAGAAGGCAGCATACAAACAAGCAGAGCCTAATTGACAGACAGAGGGGGAATAATTATATAAGTGGCCCCCAGCATGGCTAAACTTAGAAACGAGAAGGCTAAAGGGGAAGGAAAAGCAACAGTATTCCCTCTCCCAGGCCTGATAGAAAAAAGCAGGGGCCCAATCCAGAGGCCCTTCTTGGCACCAGGCTGACAAGAGTTCCCAGGTCTGGTTGCGATGGGAGAGGTGGGCTATGTGGACTCTGCAGGTCCCTGAAAGCCGGTAAGGTTGTGAAGCTTCTTTGAAGGGAGGGAATGCAAGCAACAGCGCAGTTGCAAAGGTGTCTAACTGAACTGAGCTAGCCATGAGAAAAATGGAGAAGAGAAAGAAATGCCAGGGAACCTGGAAGGAAGGGTGGGCAGGAGGACTAAAGTAAAGGGGGTTGGGGCAGCCCGTGTCCCACCATGTAATCCTCCTCCTGGACCTGCAAAATAGACCTGGGGGAAGTGTGCCCCAGATCTAGCTGGGGAACTATATTATAGGTCAATTCTAGTTAAAGTCATCCCCACCTTGCACAGCAAAGGAGAGCAGGGCTTTGATGGGCTCCTAAGAGTTGCCACAGGTGTGCAAGGAGCAGAGAGTGGCCAATTTCTTCTGTATATCTCCGGTGGAAGGTTCCTGTCCTTAAGAAATGCTAATAGTTACCAACAGATTGACAGTCAGAGCCAATGCTTTACAGATGGTGTTTTGTTGCCCCTGGGCTACAAGAGGGCTGGGTCCAGAATTCTGGATCCTTTGATTAAGTTAGGAGTTAGATAATAAGAAAGATAATTTGCATGCATGATGTATGCCTACATCATTAACCAATATAATACAGCAAATACTTTCGTATCCTTCTGCTTTGTCATCCTTTCACAGACAAAACTGAATCAACTGAATCAAAAATGTCAAGGCATTTAAAGGGAGTTACTCAGAATGCCAGCAAGGCTGAGCACCTTGGAAACAAGTTTTATCACCACCACCAGAAAGCTCTGAAAGCAAAGAGCATGTTATTAGCCTAGAGATACTTTACAGGAGCATTTTTAAGAGCATTCAGAGTTCATATTTTGGCAGGTGGGTGTTTATTTATTTCATAAAGTTTATGCACTGCTTGATTGTGAAAAGCCTTAAAGCAGTTTACAAAAGGAATAAACCAATGAAACCATTGTTAAAAACAACGGTTTTAAACATTAGCAATTAAAACCAACAATAAACAAAAACCAGCTTAAAACACCTGTGTCATTGGGTTTGTAGCCAATGTTAGTCCTACTTGGAGCAGACCCATTGAAATGGATGGGCATGACTAGCTTAAGTACATTGATTTCAGTGGGTCTTCCCTGAGTAGAACGTAGTTGGATACAACCCATAATTTCTATCATCCAACGGCAGGGGTGTTTTTTTCTGTTGTGAGGAAAGTGCCACACCCCAGACTCATAACTACATATTGATCTATGCAATCCTCATGATTACGGCATTTGTCTGGAAAATGGAATTGGGCCAATATCCTGTCCAGGAACTATCAAGATTGCATAGTTTACTGTCATTGCATCTAGGTAATCTGCACGTGCTAAGAATTATAGGGAAATGGATTTGGCCTTCAGAAGCCCTTTTTAAAAATTAACCCAAGAGGTGATTCAATGCCGCAGTCTCACTCTGCAGTCATCAAGCTCCTTTGAGAGCTGGCCTGAGCCCTCAAAGCCTCACAGCACTTCCTCCGCATTCCCACAGAACTACATGACGCCTCGTCCTCCCTGGCTGGAAGGATTCCAGTTATGTGGAGAAAACACTCAGCCCTGGCTGACTGAGCATGACAGTCGCCTGCCAATGATGGGAAGGACCTTTCTGAGTCCCTGGCCCTGGAGAGCAGCAACCAATACTGGGCCGGCCGGCCAGTCTGAATGGACATACGGCAGCTTCCAAGCTTCCTTGAAAGCAGCTGAACCATGCAGCAAGTTCCAACCTTTAGGGAACACTTATTTATTTAGTTCATAAAATTTATATACTGCTTGATTGTAAAAACAAAACAAAAACCAGCTTCAAAGCGGTTTACAAAATGAATGTAACAATGAAATTATCAGTAAAGACAGTTAAAAACAGCTGTTTAAAACATTCAAAAATAAATAAATAATAAAAATCAACAGTACACTAAAAACCAGATTAAAAAAACACATCAAATTTCTGCTTATCTGTATAGGCTTGCCTGAACAAAAATGTTTTTAGCAAGTGCAAAAAAAGCGTACAGCAAAAGTGCCTGACTGGTGTCAATAGGAAAGGAGTTCCAAAGTGTAGGTGCTGCCACACTGGAAGATCAATTTCTTACAAATGTGCAACGAGTATTATGTGGAACCTGTACCAGGGCCAGTTCTGCAGACTGAAGCAGTTGAGTGGGCATCAGTGTTATACATCATATATGCAGCTCATGCTGAATTAAAGTTAGAAATGAACAGGATCACTGCAAAAGCCTTGTTTTGGTCTCATTTGACCTATTATAAATTTGCTTTGTTTCTCCTTTGCTCAGTTTTGATTTTTAACTGACAAGCAACTCTAAAACCTGCATGGGAGGTGAAGCTAGGATACACTAATGGAATTAAAATAAAATCAATAAAATAAAGAAGTCCTTGCCCCTGCCAAGTTGTGCATGGTAAACTATCATCTTGGATCGCTGTCAGAGTTACAGAACAAAGTGAGGATTGTTTTAGCTTCCTTTGCAAACACTATTGATATTTTGGACTGCAGATCCCAGCATATGAAAGCAGCTCACTGCATTGACCTCCAGCATCTAAGGTGAATAAGGCCACACACACACACACACACACACACACACACACACAGCCCACACCTAAATAGCACTTCTTACTCTAGTAAGAGAAGTGGGCAGCAAGAGACCCCAGGCTGGTCAAAAGCCAATTCTAGAAGGGGGGAAAGGCAGCGGGGGAGGCAAGGAAGGAGGAAAGGAGGAGGATAAAGAATATGTGTAGTAGTTGCCTGGGAACCTCTGTTGTTCCATTGCAATATATAAAGGATCCTACCCTTGCCTGGCATATCAAATCAAACAGCTGATTCTGGACTCTCATTCGCTAACCTAGTTTGGTGCACACTTATAGGCACACACCAAATAGGTGGGGAAACGTCTCTGTATTTTTATGCTCAGATTCACGTGAAAGGTGAAAGGATGGTGTGATCTTGGGTATGCAATTATATTTATACGGCGCCATCAGGGTGTGCCTAGTGCGTTGTAAAAAATGGAAGAGAATATCACCCTCAACCATTTTGCCGACCCACCCACCCACCCACTGCAAAGCTCGGAGGATAACCTGGGCAAGGTGTCACCATTTCTGCAACAGGTCCTTCGGGGTCAGAAGCCATAGCGTTGCTAGAATTTGAATCTCAAAAGAATCAGTCCTAGGGGCAGTCCTTATCACCCACCTACAGCTGCAGAACAGCTAGCTCCTTGGAGGGTAATGGGGGTCACACAAAGCCCAGGCCAGCCATCTTCCATAAGACCTCAGGAAGGCTTCTGCAACTTGCTGAAGCAACAGTTCCCTTCTAGGCAGGGCTCTGTCCAGGGTCCTGACCTCATCTAGCTCAAATGGGGATCTGCCGCATCAGCTGCTATGTTAATGAGGCATCACAACCATAGAACCTGCTCCCTGGACAGCAAAGGATAGGTCCCAACCCCAAGAAGCATGCATGGTAAAATATCAGAGAAAGTGATGAAGGCAGGGGTAAAACAATGGAAGCAATGTGCAGTTGTTTCTGTTGGATGGACTTTGGCGGCTTAGCTACCAAGGGCTTTGGATGGCGATTAAGGGGGTTGTGCAAAAGGCTTCGTGGAAGCAGCAGTCAGAAGCAGTGCTTACTGTACAGCAGGACCAAGATTTATAAATAAAGTTAAGGTCTTTTCCAGTTTCCCAACACATTCAAACATCCATGTTCTTCAACACCGGACATTCTTTAACATTTATGCACTTCGGTTTACACACAGTGCTAATCTGTGGTTTAGCAAACTGGTTTAATAAACCATAGCTTCCTTGCTTATCTGAATCCTTCCTAACTATGGTTTGTTTATTGCAAACAAAAAATGAAATGGAGCCATGGTTTCTTGTTAGGTTTAATGAACCTTAAGAACGCTGCAAACCTGGAAGTAGGTATTTTGGTTTGTGAACTTTGCCTTGGAAGCAGAACATGTTCCGCTTCCTGTTGAGTGTGTTCCATTTGTAAATTGAGTCCCCGCCTCTTTATCTGGGCTGGGTTGAATTAGTAGGTTGAATCTTCCTAATGGTTCATCCACTGATGGGCAGTATAGGGATTCCAGGGTCAGCATATGAGCAGCATGATACGTTATGGGCCTTTGTGTCTGTCAGTGGGGCGATTTCCCTAAGACCTGTAGCTTCTACATTATCTGCAGCCTCTTTGTTTTGTTGGTCCTTTTTCTGTTCTAGGGACCGTTTATTCTGGATGTTTTTTGGAGTCTGGGGAGAATCTTGTAAGTCTACTGACTCTCTTAACTGAGTCATAGTCCCCCTTTTCTGTGGGGTATTTAAATCGGGTCTTGTTGCTATGGAGAGGGAGGTTCCACTCCTCTGGCGTTTGCTGTTCTTAGCTGAGCTCTTTATTGCACCAAAGTAATTATTGTTCATTATGCTTGTTCCTTGCGTCTTAGTTTGCACAATGGAGGGCACATACTGTCTTTAAAAACTCTTGTCAATAATATTTGGTACTTTGCCAAATGATCTCGCATGTGCAAAACCTTAGTTGGAGTTCTATTCTGGTGAAACTTGATAACTAATCTTTTCTGGTAGTTGTTCCTTGGCAGCCAATATACATTTTTAAAGTCTAAAATTGATTGTTCACAGTGGAGAATTTGGCTCACAAGAAATACAAGACAAACTAGGGGGCACCCAAATACTCTGGCTAACACACCACCAATTGTATGCCTTCTTAAAAAAAACAAAAAACCAGTAGTAAAATCAGCAGCAACTAGGCCCTTGACCACCTTTGAAAATCTTCTCCTAACAACAAAGGGACAAGGCAAAGGGATGGTATCCACAATATACAAAATACTGGTCCAAAATCCCACAAGCTCCCTCGACACAATCAAAAAACTATGGGAGCACAACATAGGCCATTGAATTATCCCCACCCAACGGACTAGAATGTGGTCTAAACCTCCCTTTAAATCTATCTCAGCCAAAAGAAGGGAACTCACACTGAAACTCACATACAGATGTTACTTAACACCACAGAAACTGGCATTGATACACCTAGGAACCTCACAAAAATCTTCGAGAGACTGCACCTCTACAGGCACATACCTCCACATGTGGTGGAAATGCTCCCAAATCCAACCCTTCTGGACAAATGTCCTACAAAAGATATGCAAAATGACTGAACAAGTATTAGAACTCAACCCAGAACTGGCCCTACTGAAGATTTACCAAGATCATAATGACCACTCACATTACAAAGAGTTTATAACCCACCTACTCTCAGCAACTAGAAGCCTCATAAACTGGGGGGACCTGTCAGGAGTGAACAAGGACAACTGGTACCAACTCGTATGGAAAACAGCCTTACTAGAGAAGCTAACCAACAAACTGAAACTGATACAGGGACAAATAGAAGAGGATACTTTCACCCTAGTATGGCTCCCCTTTATCACATACACAGCCCAGCAAGACCACAACAAGAACCCATCAACAGCATATGAATCAATTTGGCATATTTGACCCAACAAGTCCTCCTCCCCTCACAATTGCAATCAAACCCCACTGCAGTCAACCACAGACAACCAACCACACCCTGCCCCCCCCAATACCTCTCATTACCAAGGAAACATAATAAGAGAATAGAAAGAGAACATATCCAGTGGATGCTGGCACAATTCCCCCCCTTCTCGTCTCAACCTTATACTGCATACAACACTAATGTCTCACAACAAATGTAACTGATCTGTAGAGAAAACAACCTGATAAAGAGACAATGCACGTACTTTTGTAAACTAAGAAAACCTTTAACACAAATTATTAAACACACAGACAGTCTGACTTTCTGCAAGTCAGAGCTAGGGTTAATTCACTTCTGTTTTCAGAGACTGTCACCAACTTCAGTTTCTATTTATTCTGACAAGTCATAGGTTGGGAACATGTTGAGCATCCTCTGTAGGACCACCGTTGCCATCATTCCTGGCTGCTGGGCACACTGCCTAGGGCTGATGGGAGTTGGAGTCCAGCAAAATATGAAAGGCCACAGAGCTTCACTGGGGAGCACAACTTACGGTCATCATCCGTGTGCAGCTTTGCCTTTAATTTCTCCATTTTTTTTTCATCTCGCAGCAGCGTCCGATCTTTCTTCAGGGTCCCTGTGCCCTCCTCTTTCTTTTCTTCGTTGCTCTCCTGGATTAAGGAGTATTCTTCGTAGTTTGTTATTCCTGGAATTGCAAGAACAAACTAAGCCTGCTTATTCAACACAGCTATTTGGTCCGAAACCACATCCTTGTCTAAAGCAAGCAAGAAAACCGCAAACACAGTTCTTTTAGAAGGCTGCTCCT
Source organism: Podarcis gaigeae (assembly GCF_964106915.1). NCBI lineage: Eukaryota > Metazoa > Chordata > Lepidosauria > Squamata > Lacertidae > Podarcis > Podarcis gaigeae. Next base: position 4,776,538 of record NC_139690.1, on the reverse strand, counting down.
CTGTCCCGGGGAACTCCATGGCCTAGTTTGGATGTAATGCTAGTTCTCAAACTTGGGTCCTACAATTCCCATCATCCCTAGCTAGCAAGAGCAGTGGTCAGGGATAATGGGAGTTGTAGTCCAACAACAGATAGGAACGCAAGTTTGAGAAACACTGTCCTAAAGTCTGTTTAAAAAAGAAAAGGCCTCGCAGGCCAATTTAGAACATGAGACTGGGCCCAGGTGCTCCACAGGGCCTGCATGCTCATCCCTTCTCCTCCTTTCTCCAGTACAGCCACAAAGAGGAGTTTGGTAGCTTTCACTTCTGTTTTAGATTAACCACTTAGAAACAAGCCATGGTTTATGAAGCTCACTTAGTTTTTACTAACCACAGTGCTTGGGTTGTGGCTTAGCTCATTATAATGCTAAGCCATAGTTCAGTCCCTGGAAAGGCAGCCCCTGTGGCACAAAAGCTCTCTCTCAGCCTGCAGTCATTCTTTCAGGCTGGGACAGTGGGAGATGTGGGAAGCAGGGCCCTTGCCATCAGCTCTGCTGAAAGACCAGCTCCATCAGATGAAATCCTACCCCTGAAAGTTTCCATTCCAGCTGCTCATTATAAGAACCAATATTTAACTTTAAGAATTGGCTCCTGAGTTGGCTCCTGCCTCCCTCTCCCCTGCACATCCTTTTTTCCTTTTGTGCCGTGTCTTTCGGACTGTAAGCTTACAGGCAGGGACAACGTTGTTTTAATTGACCGTACATAAGCTTCCGCAAGAGGCTTTTGGGCTGGAGAGTGGGGTACAGATGCTCTAAAGAAACAACTAAGAACACACCCCAGCAACATCCAGTGGCCGAGGGAAGGAGCCCTTTAGTTTTAGCTCTGAGTCACAGGTTGGCCAACATGCTGGCTGCAAATGTTCCACATGGGAACACATCTTGGAAGAATAGAAAAATGAAGCAATTCATGGTACAAGTGGGGAACCTAAGTTCCAAGGGCCAAATGTGGCCCTCCAGGCTTGCCAGTCTGGGCCCCAGAACTGCCTGCAGGCCATGCCCCTCCTCCAACCTGCTCTGCATATCTTCAAGGCCTTTTGCCTGGCTGGAATGCAACCCTGGACCAATGCCTCTTCCTTGCATGAATGGACTGTGGAGGTGCATGGGGATACAGAAAGTTTTGTATGACTTGTGTGCTTTTAACTTGGGCATGTGGCAAAAATAAAATTGAGGTGGAAAAGGAGTCAGGGTTTTGGGAGAAATGATTTTGGCAATCCCACACTCCATTGAACCCAATGGGTTTTGATTGTATGTGATTTTGGCTGTAGGTGTGACCCCCTGGAACGTAAATCCTGAATAAGTTGTGGGCTTATTGTACAAAGAGTCATATCCCTGGACCTCCCTCCACTTTTGTCTCAGACCCTCAGAACGTGGTCCATGGTTGAGAATGGCATTTCTCATATATTCGGGTGCATAACCCGGATCAGAAGCTCAAGTTTCCAGGACAGCCTTTTTTTTAGAATGGAGATCATGTACAAGGTTCAAGATCCCAACTGAAGTCGCTCCCCTCCAAATTCACCAGCAAGTTCCATTTACACTCACTTAGCACCTTTCTTTTCTTCTGGAGTTGTTATTTCTACCAGGACAGGCAGTAAAAGGTGAGGTTTAGGCCTAGGGACCCCAATGGCTATTTCTCCTCACAGGAAAATCTATCCTAGAAAATAGTGTTAACGGCACCCTTGGCCTCACCTATCCGGCTGCAAATGGTCACCAGCAATTCTCCCACGGTTTTAGAGTCGTCCACCATCACCGTCTTTACCGACCCGTCCAGCATCCGGATCTTCTGCGGCCTTTGCTTCTTCTTGTATTCCAAAATATCCTAGGAAGTGAGTCACAGGGACACTTTTAAGAATACGTCAGAGGCAGACCCTCCTAGGAGGCCAGCGAAGTTCCGAAAGGGGCTGGGTTTGACTCTTCATTGCACTTCCCAGTATGCAGACCCCTTTACGTCAAGCATCACCAGGCCACAATAAGACAACTTAAAGTCATTCCAACTGACCACAATTTCTGATATGAGGAATCCCCTCCTACCCCAGACCTCTCCCTGAGGTTTCTCCAGCACCTGCATTGTGTCATATGCTGAAGATACGCATCTTTATCCTATGACAGCTGAGGCATACATTTTAGGTCCCACTCTGGGGGATCTTCTGATATAAACTGTTTTAAACTGATTTTAACATAGTATTATAATTATTTCCTTGTAACCCAGCCTGGGGCTTTATGGTGAAGGGTGAGTAAGAAATCTTAATAAATGAAGTCAATAAATGAGGCTGCAGGGGTTTGACTCCCAGGAAGTTTCCCAGTGCCACAAGGGCTTTCCAGGGATGCCTTAAGGAAATGCAAATGCGCACAGATTCACCGGCCTTCCTGAGGAGGTTCCAGTCACATAACAGGGGTGCCTCTGCTTTGTAGCACAACCAACATTTTGGAGGGGGGGTGATTGTTCTGGCCATTCCAGATTACCTCCAGCATTCTAACCTGGAGTGGGCAGAAGGTAGATCTGGAGCAACTGGCAGATTTCTGGGTGCTCTGCAGTATATCGGCAAGGGTTTCTAAGTCACAACTGTTTTGACAGTGGTAGCAATGCAATTACTCACCCACCCCACCCCCGCCTTCACTGAGGTGAAAAAAGCCTGGAGGAACCAAGTGCGGATGTTTGTATGGAAGAGCTGTGAACTGCATCCTGTCCCAGAATTCAAACAAAATCCTGGCCTCAGAGGTTTTTAAGTCTGTATCTTTTGCACCAGGCTCTGAAGGGTGAATCTAGAGTGGGGGAATCCCTGAGGGTACCATCCTAGTCCTACTCAGAGTGGAGCCATTGAAATGAATGAACTTAGGTTAGTCATGTCCATCAACTTAAATGGATCTACTCTGAGTAGGACTAGAACTGGCTACAGCTCTAAGTGTAGTACCCAACACTGATACCGTGCTTGCACGGCAGAACTTCCTCCTCTTCTCCTCTGCCCTTCAGCCCCCCTGTTCCCGCAATTAAAATGTGTTATGTACTTTTAAATGTGGTTTTAGGAAGTCGGCAGCCCTAATAAGCAGAAACACTAGGGCCAACTAGTGTACTTGGCAACCCAAACTGGGTCCGTATCACTGCGGTCCCTCAAGATCTGCTCCAGAGGGTTGGGGGAGCTTCTGGGGCATATTTTCATACAACTGGGGCTGCACGGCAAGAAGAGAGGAAGGAAAGTCCTGTTGCTCTTGCAGATTCTGCAGGTGCAGCAGTGGATACAACCCCAAGTAAATTACACAAGCCTTCTTTGAAATGATCAGCGCTGTATTTTCTGAAACCTTTTCCATTCCATCATTCACACTCTGATAATGTTGGTGACATCTTCCAAAACTACGGGCCCTGATGAAGTTTTGTGGAGAATTTATAATGTAAGAGTGGACATGCAAAGACCCACTTAGTCCAGCCTCTTTTTTCCCCCTTACAGAGGCTACCCAGGTGGTTCTGGAAAGCCAAGCATGGCATGTAGGCAATAACCCAATCCTACAGTATATTCAAGGGACGCAGGTGGCGCTGTGGGTTAAAGCCTCAGCGCCTAGGACTTGCCGATCGAAAGGTCGGCGGTTCGAATCCCTGCGGCGGGGTGCGCTCCCGCTCCTCGGTCCCAGCGCCTGCCAACCTAGCAGTTCGAAAGCACCTCCGGGTGCAAGTAGATAGATAGGGACCGCTTACCAGCGGGAAGGTAAACGGCGTTTCCGTGTGCGGCTCTGGCTCGCCAGAGCAGTGATGTCACGCTGGCCACGTGACCCGGAAGTGTCTCCGGACAGCGCTGGCCCCTGGCCTCTTGAGTGAGATGGGCGCACAACCCCAGAGTCTGTCAAGACTGGCCCGTACGGGCAGGGGTACCTTTACCTTTACCTTTACAGTATATTCACAACACATTGTGTTCAGAGGTCAACTGTCCATGTACATGGGGGTTCCGCTTCTACAATGACTCACAAATGTTATAAGAGGAGTCTCCTGTGACTAGCATACAATGCCATACGCCTCCTTCTGGACGTGGAGTCTGTACCTAGCCCTGCTGCCTGAACAGTCACCAACAGACCGCCCTCCTTCTCCATAAACTAGAAGTCTCACAGGAGCACTCAGATCTCAGCCGTACCCCATTCCGCAGCATGTAGTAATCGAGGGTCCTCCCGGCTTCCAGCCAAATGCCTTTTCGTGGATCTTCATCAGACAGGAATAACCCATAGTCAGAGGCTGGGAAATGAAAGGCAGAAATGGACAGATTGCAGAGCAAATAGAGTGTATTCCAAACGAAGGTTTTCCACTTGATTAGAGAGCCACGAAGTGCCCCTCCAGCTTCTGCCCTCTCCTTGGAGCTCTCCCCCCCTCACCCACCCCCTCCTCCTCTTCCTTTCTCTTTCCCATAATTGGCTCACCTGCCTCAACACAGTTCAAAGCACGTGGCGCTTGGGACAGCTGACTGTTCGCTTTGGAGAGGAAGGGAAAGTGAACACTGTATCTACAAAAGGGGGCCATTACAGTGTTGATTTTTAAAAAGAAAAGGTAAAGAATTCTCAAAGGTTGAAGTACAGTCATACCTCGGGTTAAATATGCTTCATGTTGAGCATTTTTAGGTTGCGTTCCACAGTGACCCGGAAGCAACGGAACAGGTTACTTCCGGGTATCGCTGCTTGTGCATGGGCAGATGCTCAAAATGACGTCATGCGCATGCGCAGAAGTGGTGAATAGTGACTCGCACACATGCAGGTTGCGTTCTGCTCAGGATGCGAACAGGGCTCCAGAACAGATCCCGTTCATATCCAGAGGTATCACTGCATTTAGTCATGGTAAGACCCCAAACCAGGAACTTGAACATTCCTATGACTAGAGTTCTGGTAAGAATGTTCTGGTAAGAGCCTCTTAGCTCAGGCCAGTGGCTCATCTAGTCCAGCACCCTGTTCTCACAGTGGCAAACCTAACACCCAATGGAAAGCCAGAAACAGAATCTAGACACAAGAACATTCTCCGCTCCTGTGGTTTCCAGCAACTGGCATTCAGCTGGATTGCTGACTTGGACTGTGGAATCAGAGCATCGCCATCCTGGCTAGTAGCCACTGAGAGGCCTCTTCTCCTCCATGAACGTCTCTAAACCTCTTTTAAAGCCATCCATGTTGGGGGCCATCCCTGTCTCCTGGGGGAGCGAGTTCCATAGTTTATGCGCTGCATGAAGAAGGACTTTCTTTAATCTATCCTGAAGCTTACAAAACGCAGCTTCTTCAAATGTCCATGAGGGCTAGCGCTATGACAGAGGGAAGAAAGAAAAAAAATATCTCTATGCCCTTTCTCCATGCCATGCATAATGAACCTTTTTCCAACTCCACAACCTCCTTTTTGAGGTGAGGCAGCCAGAACTGTATACAGTGGTACCTCAGGTTCCAAATTTAATTTGTTCTGGAGGTCCGTTCTTAACCTGAAACTGTTCTAAACCTGAGGTACTTTAGCTAATGGGGCCTCCCACTGCCACCGTGCTGCCGCCACGCGATTTCTGTTCTCATCCTGAAGCAAAGTTCTTAACCTGAAGCACTATTTCTGGGTTAGTGGAGTCTGTAACCTGAAGCGTCTGTAACCTGAGGTACCACCGTACAGCATTCCACATGTGCTTGGTCGCACCAAGGTTTCCTGCTGGCAGAAACTGGCAATGCTGCAGCAAACACTGTGACCCAAGGGACATCTGCGGAGGAGCATCCCGAGGGTGAGTGCCCAAAGGTCACGGACATGTCACTGCTGGAACTGCAGGAGACGAAGGCCAAAACAGCAATGCCAAAAGGCAACACTCCAGCGACGGCACTTTAATCACTCACTGCTAATTAATGAAGGCTGCATTCAAACGTAATGAACCAAATAATACAAAGTAGTTTAGAGCTAATGCTTCCAGTCCATCAGTGTCTATTAATCCGGCTGTTCAGCGGATGCCCTTGCGGAGCCTGTTTGCAACGGAAACGGTTTACAGTGCGGGGCAGAAATTCCCAGCTTGGATTCAAAGCTCCCGGGGAAGCGACAATTAGCTCCAAGACTGCATTGCCAATCAAGGCCCCATCTCGTCCGCATGACGGCATTGCTAATCTTGAATCCCAAGTTAATATGAACTTGCCTGTGGCCACTCAAGACAGCATTGCTGCAATTTGCGAGTGATTGGTTGCCCTAAAATAAATCAAGGTTTCCCATTGCCCTGGAAACCGACATTATTTGTTGAAGATGATAAATACATAAACATGTTTGTTCCAAGTGGAAATGAGCAAAAGAGGACATTTTCACAATCACCTTTTCCCTCTTAGAGAAAGTGGCAGCCCTTTGGGTAATTTTGCACAGGGGAGTGGTGCTGCAAAAACAGGGCAGAAGTGTTAACCCCCTGGGTGGGTGGGGGCCCGAGTGGGTGGCAATGTAAAAAGAGAAGTTGTGAGAGCAATCAAACAGCAGGGTAGCAAGGCTTGCCTGCCTCAGCGACACATTTTCTCCCTCCCCACCTGCTACACACACAGAGTGAGGACAATGCATTTGCCCTCACTTCAGGGACATCACTCCTCAAGTCCAATAAAATACCTGGCACTATTTTTTATTTACATTCCATGTTTCTCCTAGAGCCAGGACTCAAGGCAGCTCACAAAGATTAAAACACAGAAAGGTAAAAGCACACAGCAGATAAGAGTTAAGAAGTATTTGAACTGTAACAGAATTAAAACAATATAAAAACAAATCTATTAAAATACAAGTAGCAAAGAGTCTGGCCTCTCTAGGGAGGGAGTTCCAAAATCCGCAAACAGCTGCTAAGGCGGCCCTCTGAGACACCATGGCCTTTCCATGCTCATTATGTTAACCTTGATTGCTCATCAGGACACCGACTGCCTTATCTGGGGTGGGGAACCATGTGCCCCCCAAAATGTAGCCCCAGTCAGAAAGACCAGCAGTTAGGGATGGTGGGAGCCGCAGTCCAGCATCTAGAGATGGGGTGGAAAACTGGACCTGGTGGGGCAGCCCAGATTATTATCTCTTCCACTTGCCGTGGGCCAAGTTTGAAACATGTGGAGGGGTGCCCACAGTCATGTCATGTGACCCTTCCTTGCCCACAGAGTTTGAAATCAAGCTGTGTCGGCCCACAAAGTGAGGCCATTCAGCTGACTGGTGGGTCTTGTCAAGCGCTGCAGAGTGCTTTGCAGGTTGGCTGTGCATGCAAACCCCACTTCCTGTTCGCATCCTGAAGCAAACACAACCCGCGATTTGATGCTTCCGTGCATGACATCATTCTGAGAGTCTGTGCATGTGCAAGCGGCACAATCGCTTGCAGTAACATGCTTCATTACTTCCGAGTCGCTGCGGAGCGCAACCCAAAAATGCTCAACCCGAAGCTACTTCAACCCGAGGTACGACTGCACCTGGCATCACGTGTCAGACTGTAACTCAGATGTGGGGTTTGCCAAAACTAACCTTGTCCAGTTTGAGCCTCTGGCACTCGCTCACGAATAACGCGGCAGGCGTCGTACACGGCCGTGGAGGGCTCAAACTGCATCGTCTTGACCACATTGCACTGGCGAATGCAGATCTTCAAGGACAGAGCAACCATCTTGCCAGATCTCTTGCAGGTTTCTCTTTATATTACCTTGGGCAGAAACAAAACAAGACACATTAGATTGCTATTTTTTAAAAAAGCAAAAAATCCTGTCCTTTTAAAATCACAGGACAACCAAACTACATCTTCCATGGTAGCTTTTTGTGTCTGCTAATATCATCTTCTAAAATCACAGGTTCTCCAAAGGAAGACAGTGGGCATTCCCATCACCAGTTCCCTAAAATCCTCAATCACATTAAAACAGTGTGTGCAAAGAATAAAAACACAAGCATTAAAACATACGCTTGTTTCAAAAACAATATGATACAAAGGATAAAACATGTATACTAGAAGGAGCGTCACCACACCCATTTTTCAGCCTGGACACTGAGGTCCAGCTCCGAGGGCCTTCTGGCAGCTCCCTTGCTGCAAGAAGTGATGCTAAGGGAACCAGGCAGAGGGCCTTCTCAGTAGTGTAGTGGCACCCACCCAATGGAATGCCCTCCTGTCAGATGTCAAAGAGATAAAGAAGTATACAACTTTTAGAAAACAGCCCTTTTCAGGAAGCTTTTAACATTTAATGTTTTGTTTTCTTCCTTTATATATTGTTGGAAGCTGCCCAGAGTGGCTGGGGAACCCCAGTTGGATGGGGGGGGGGGGGAGATAAGTAATGCTGCTACATCATCATCACCACCACCATCATCATCTCCATAACAGGGAAGCCTGTGACCAGGTGCCTGCTCAGTCCCAGATGGTGCCAGCTGTTGGGGGGCAACTTCAAGGTACCACTTCCTCTCCCTTCATCTTTAAGCCTTGATCTTTAAGCCTTCCAACTGAGGACACTTTCAAACAGAGGATTCTCCTCTCCTCCTCTCTCTGTAAAGCACAGCACAGGCGCAAATCCCACTCTTTCTGCCTCGCTTGCCATCTGTGCAAGGGGAATGGCAGAGGACAGACACCCCAAGCCCAGAACACGTTAGAAGAGCTTTACACAAAGTGACATGAGCTTCCCCCCATTTATTTGTTTTGTAACACAAGAATATCTTTAATTAAAAAACTAATTTAAAAAATCTCAAATAAGCGCCATCAGTGCAGTTTGGTACACCTCACAATGAGACAGCCAATTTTACAGTCATATTATTATATGATACAAAAGATAAAAACATGAGCTCCAAATTACAAGTAGAGTAAGAGTATCATCTTACAAGACCTTTGAACAATGAAGAGGGACTTGGCCACCAACACTGCTATTAATTTGTTTGTATTAGCCATGAAATATTCTAGGTACCATTCCTGTATCCTTCCAGGGGCCTCTGCGAAGTAGCCTCTCTACGAAGATTACATTAAAAAAAGATGTGAGCCAGAGTTTTGACTGCTTCATTGCTCCACGGGGACACAAACAATCCTCATATGGGACTTCCCTGATAGCCTTTTAACCCGAGATGCCTGGGAGTGAAACCTGGGACACCTCCAAAAATCACTTGTAGTCCTTGTAGCACATTCTGGGCTCTGTCAAAATCTGCACCCATTCATAACAGCTGCAGATCTGACCACTGGATTCAGATGAAGATGGATGGAGTTTCTGCTTTTGTGTCATTTTGGAGTTTGCACAAAGGCATAACAATGTTGTCAGAAGCATGCTAGGTCCCAAGAGACCTTGAGTTATCCATGCCCCTTCCTTGAGGACTGAGACTTCCTTCCGGCTACACTCTCAACTCACATGATTCCACTGGAGGAGGGAAGGCAGTGGAGCACCAGACCTTTGCTGGAAGAAGCACTGTCAAGGCATATGCACTCGTTTTTTTTGGGGGGGGGGGTCTGCAGGGATTGTTTGTGGGGTGAAGAGAAAAAACCTGAAAGGGATAAAAGGCTAGCTTCTCTCACACACACAAAGAGAAGAACAGGGCAGGTACATTCTGCCTAATATACTTCAGGTCCTACAAATGCTAGAAACTTTTAAAAACAGAGAAAAGCTTGGAAAATTTATTTCTTTAGAGCATTTGTACCCTGTTCTTCAGTCAGAAAGCCTCCCAGAGTAGCTTACATACAATCAATTAAAACAAGACACTCCGAGCCTGAAGGCTTACAATCTAAAAGAAGTGGCACACGAAGAAGGGGGTGGAATATTTAACCCAGACACCAATTCTTAAACAGTTCTCATAATGGCTGGCACAGTTCAGGGTCAGTTCAGAAAATCTGATAGTTCAGCAAAGCCCTGCATCATGATATGGGGGTTAATGTTCACTGTCCTTCAGGTGAACACCCATGGATGCATTAGCAACACAAATGCCAGGAGCATATCAAAGTCTGGAACAGGAATGGGAGGCCTGAGGCTCTCCAGATATTGCTGGACCACAACTACCATCATCTTTGATCACTGGCTAGGGCTGATGGGACCTGGAGTCAGTAGCATCTGCTGGACCACAAGCCACCCACCCCTGGTCTGTGTGGAACAAGCTAGGAACATATTTTTTATCTTGATCTCTGAACACTCACTTACCTAGGAAATGTAAGCCAGAAACCAAATACCATCCCATTTTTAAAAACATGACTGAATGAGATGCCAGGACAGTTTGTTACTCAGAAAGAATGTAAAAAACCCTGAAGGCTTTTATTGTTTTCAGGGTCCCCCCCCCCCCCACAGAGCGATTCACTTTATAATTTCCAACAGCTGGCAGAATGGCTGCCACCACTTGCGAGAACAAACATCAGATCTGGGGACCTTGCCCTGCAAGGAAAGGAACAGATGAGCAACAGCCTTTGCTTCTCTAGAAACAGAGGGAGTATTCAGGCTTGACTCTCTCTTGGAAGCCAAAGGAGAGGAGTTTCCCCACAGCCAATGAAGAGACATCAAATGAGTTCAGACTTAAAAGACAGCATAAATATTGATTGCATCTGTAATACATTTAACGCAATTCTGCCAAAGGGCTGAAGCTGGTCCACAAGTGGGTGGGAGAGGACAATATTCCCTCTCCCCACTTAAAAAAAATCTTTGCAAGAATCCTGCAAGGTTGCTTGGGCCGAGAGAGATGGTTTATTGAGGGCATGAATCTGGCAGCAGGACTCCATCAACTTGCAAAAGTACCTAGCTCCTACAAATACTTTATAAATAAAGGTAAAGGGACCCTTGACCATTAGGTCCAGTCATGGCTGACTCTGGGGTTGCGGCACTCATCTCGCTTTATTGGCCGAGGGAGCCAGTGTACAGCTTCTGGGTCATGTGATCAGCATAACTAAGCCGCTTCTGGCAAACCAGAGCAGCGCACTGAAACGCCGTTTACCTTCCCGCCAGAGCGGTACCTATTTATCTACTTGCACTTTGATGTGCTTTTGAATTGCTAGGTGGGCAGGAGCAGGGACTGAGCAATGGGAGCTCACTCCATCAAGGGGATTCGAACTGCTGACTTTCCGATCGGCAAGCCCTAGGCTCTTGGTTTAACCCACAGCACCACCCATGTCAATAGCGACTGGCCTCAAATTCCTGGCTGTGGCTGTGCAGGGATTTCCCTAGCTGAAGGGGCTTCCTGCTTGGGTTATCCTGTTCACATGCCAGGGAAGTAGCAAGATGGGATTGATTAAGCTGTGTGCATCAGGATGCCACTTGCTCAGAGTAAATAAAAGGCAGAGAATCTTGGCTTATCATTACATGTAATTGCTGCCAGCAGGTGAGAGCAGTGCCCTCTGTACATGCCCCAAGACCTTTAATCTATTTTTACTTCATATCCTCAGGCACTGAAAACATATCCCAATCCCAAACTGCAAGAGAGAGGAGGGGTAGAATATGCTGAATAGACTTCTAGTAAAATAATGGCCTGGATTGGTTCTCAGAGCCTTAAATCCTGGTACCCAACCAGACAAGAAGTCACCAACAGGGGAAGGATACAAAAACAACAAAAACAAAACCCTCTCTCCATTTTACCCAAGACTGAAGAGGAGAACATTTTAACAAGAATTATGAAAAGCAATCCATTTGAAAGAGCAGGGGAGAAATACCTGTTTTTCAAAACACCAAAGGCAATACAAATGAACTCAATTACAACCAGAAAAGCCTAAGTTCTGCTTCATAGCAAGTTCATCCCAAAGTGACGTCTGGACGTGTGGAATGCTGGCAGGAACCACCTTTGTAATAAAAACAAGCCACTTCTCAATTCCCAGGCCAGCCATTGCTCATCTTAAATTTCTGTCTCTCCCCAGCCCAGTGTGTTTGGAAAGGAAGCCCAGCAGGAAACTAGGAGGTTCCTTCTTCTTCCTATGAATCAGGAATTTGCACTGCCAAAAAGGCACGCAGCTCTGACCCTGCGAGGGGAGCAAAGTTTGATGTGCATTTTCAGATTTCACAGAAACTTGCTTCCTCACTGCAGAGCCCCAGATCTACCAGAGCCAAGGAGTTAAAGGAATCCTTCCCTCTAACAGCAAACTCAGGTGGTTGAGTGCTGACAGATTTTTAGAATCAAAAAGGGGCTATCAAGAAGAAAGACTGGGAAATTACCGGTAGATCTGGGTGAACCCCCAAGGTATACAAAAGTAGAAAGTATTTTAAAGACCTTAACTGGGGCAACCCCACCCCTTCTAAAGAACAGCTGAGTGAGGAGTAGCTTTGAAAAGCCAGAGAATGCTGAGTGTCAGTTGGGAAGTGTTACCAGAGAAATGGCCATTGTGTGTACCCCCCCACCCTGATTCTAAGGAGTCAAATCAATAGGATAAATGTTCAAAATACACATACACAGGTACATAAACCATATTCTGAAATGATATCAGTGAGCAATCATTAAGCCATTTTGACTCTCTTAAATTACCCTAAAATATTCCTCTGCAGTAGAAAGAAGGAGATGGGGGGGGGGGAGAAATACCTCCCCCAAAATAGTTATTTTCATGTGTAAAACCTGTTAATAGATAAATAGCTTGTAATATAGGGGCTTATCCCTCCCTGCAAAACCAGTCTGGCAAGTATCCCTTAAACAGAATGTCAATAGAGCATCTTCTGTGTAACAATAGGTGAAAGTTTGTAAAAGGGATTCAGGAACCAAGATACTGTATTTTTCCATGTATATGATGACTCTTGTTTTTTTGAACCCCAAATTAAGAAAACAAAACACTAAAATAGAAGGAAAAAATCAGATGATTGGCGGCAGCAGTGGAAAGTTGTTGATCTTTTCTTGGGCGATCACCCTCGAAGTTTACAGAATAAGGTGCATGCAGCACACAGCAGCTGGGACACCACACACTCCCCCTTGGCGGCAGCGGCAGGGAAGCGAGGGGCAGGAGGCTCCCGAACAGGATGCTGAGGAAGGCAGTGCCCGCTCTGTGCCAGGCCAGGCCACGGCAGGCAGGGAGTGGGCTGGGGGTTTGAGAGGGGCAGAGATTTAAAAAAGGAAAGCCATAGCTCAGCGGTAGAGCACCTGCTCTGCATGCAGAAGGTACAAGGTTCAACCCCCAACACCTCCACACTCCACATCTCCTATTGATTTCAACTGGGCTTAGTGGTCAATGATGCTTCCACTTGAATTCAGAACAAAAATGCACGTTTGCATTTTATTCTGATACAGGTTGTTTCAAACACACACACACACACACAGAGAGAGAGAGAGAGAGAGAGAGAGAGAGAGAGAGAGAGAGAGAGAAATCATATTGGGGCCATCCAAATGGCAATGGTGATCAATCCAACACCAAGTGGTGAACGTCCAGAACACACAACATTAACCTTGAGCATTAAGCTGCCTTGAACATGGTTCTAACTGTGAAAGGTAGCATAGAAATAAAACAATAACACCCGCCCCCCAAAAACCCCTCACTTCTGTTTGCTGGCAATTCAGTCAGTTGTAGCCTCTCTCTCTCTCCCCATTACCCCATGCTACTTTTGCAGGCTATCATTTCACGGTTAGGCAGCTCAAGAAATTGCAGTAGCCTTGTGCTTGTCCCAGGTGGTGTTGCACAGCCACCTTCTTAGCAATCAGTGTGAGACTCATTATAGCAAAGGCATTCTGACTGCGCATTAAAGAGCATATATTAAAAAATAATAATGCTCCAGCTGTGTTGGGTTCCCCACCCCCTCTATACCCTAACTCCTAATCAAAGAGTATGACACATATACCGCTACCTGTTTCCTCAGGAGGAAATAATTTTCAGTGTGACCTGCTCTCCACATTCGTTAGCCGAACTGAGCCACTGAATGCTATCAGGATCCCACATGCATCTCAGCGAAAGCAGAGATAGCCCATGTGATTCCCTTCAGGTGCTGTGGACCACAACTCCCACCAGCCTCAGTCAGCGTGGCTAATAGTCAGGATGATAGGAGTTTCAGTCCACAACATCTGGAGGGAATCACTGACTCTGTTTTAAGCCTCCTGCTATGGCTCATGATTTCCTCTTGTTTATTACTCTTTCTGGAAATTGTAAAGTGTGCAACAAGGACAATCTCTAGTTATCAGACATTCAGCATTGGCACCTCTTCCCCATAGCATTCAGCTGGCACCCGTCTGTCTTGGGAGACAATGGAGCTGTGAAGTCAAACTGTTGGAAGGTACAGTGCCTGACTGATATGGGAGAGACACATTTTGTTGCTGCTGAAGATGCCCCATGGCGTTTCTTCTCTCTGTGCCCCACCCAGTGGTCAGTCATTCTCTGGACACTGCTGTGGATGCACAGCCTGCCTGTATGTCTCTAGGTGCTGCGGTTGTGTGCAAGGGATTCCCACGCAGTGTGGTTGATGTTGCCAGCCTTTGTGTCACATTTTGGTCTGCCAATGGGCCTGGTGCTTGAAGCCAGCTCCCGGCAGAGCATGTCCTTGGGGATCCTGTATCCAGGGCAGCTGTCTCCCAGCTCCACCTGGTACGCAGGATGAGACCCTCCCTGCCCGCAGACTGTCTCGCCAGAGTGGTGCATGCTCTGGTTATCTCCTGCTTGGACTGCTGCAATGCGCTCTACCTTTGAAGGTGACCCGGAAACTACAACTAATCCAGAATGCGGCAGCTAGACTGGGGACTGGGAGCAGCCACCGAGACCACATAACACCAGACTTGAAAGACCTACATTGGTTCCCAGTACGTTTCTGAGCACAATTCAAAGTATTGGTCCTGACCTTTAAAGCCCTAAACAGCCTCATCCCAGTATACCTGAAGGAGCGTCTCCACCCCCATCGTTCTGCCCGGATGCTGAGGTCCAGCGCTGAGGGCCTTCTGGTGGTTTCCTCATTGCGAGAAGCAAAGCTACAGGGAACCAGGCAGAGGGCCTTCTCAGTAGTAGCACCCGCCCTGTGGAAGGCGGGAAACAACTACCTGACATTTAGAAGACATCTGAAGGCAGCCCTGTTCAGGGAAGTTTTTAATGTGTGACATTTTAATGTATTTTTAATCTTTGTTGGAAGCCGGCCACAGTGGCTGGGGAAACCCAGCCAGATGGGTGGGGTACAAATAAATTATTATTATTATTATTATTATTATTATTATTATTATTATTATTATTATTATCATCATCCTGCCATCTTCCATTCTGTGGACAAGACCAAGCCAGCGTAGACATCACTGAGACAGAAGTGCAAACATGCTATGAATGTGGGCTTCAGAGAGCACATGTGTGAGAGAATTCCAGCCATTCTAGAGTTTTAAAGTGAATAGTTAACTCATGGAATAATAATAATAAAAGGTGTGTGCATGTAAAGGCAGCCAGTCCATTTTCCTCAGTCACAAATAAAAATGAGTAGGTGCCGTGTGTTCCAGTGGACTCAAGCCGGCCCACAGAATATGGTGCCGCAGTACCAGAAAAGAACAGGATGATCCTAGACATGTCTTCTTCTTGGAAGGGCGTCCCACTGAAGGCCAGGGATGGAAGCAGCACTCTTAAGGTAGAGCATCTGCTTCACATGCACTACGTCCCAGGTTCATCTCCAGGTAGGGCTGGGAAAACCCTATGCCTGAAACTCTGGAGAGCGGCTGCCAGTCTGCATAGGCAGGACTACTCTTGGGGTTGCCATATTTTGAAGAGCAAAAAAGAGGACACATTTGCCAACTTCTACTTTTAACTATGGATCACTATGACAACTCTCATTTCACATACCCATGAAAAAGAGGATGTGTCCTGGAAAAAGAGGACACATGGCAACCCTACGATGGACCAGTAGTCTGACTCAGTTTAAGGCAACTGCCTTTCAACCACCCAGAGTTGTGAAATGGATTTCTGCATTTCAGCACCCTTCTGTACACCAACAATATTGTTCCTTGGGAAAGAAATGAGTTTGTTTTTTGACTCAAAGGAAAAAAACTTCTGATTGAAATCTAGCTTTGAAATCTTGAAGAGATTAATCTGTTCCATGACAAGTTACGGCTAATTCCCACATTCTGGGTCATGGACTGCTTAGCTGGAAACAAGCAAAGGGCTGGCCCAAGAAAAGCGATCCACACACCCAGCAAGATTTGGCACAAACATCTTTAGAATCCAGTGCTAGGGAGTGGTTAAGAATTTGGGGAAATCACATCATTTCCATATGTGCAATGTTTTAACAGCTTTGGCGCATCTTTCCATAAATTAGCCGGGGTTCGGCCAAGAATGTATTCACAGACTTTTCAAGTCCACCAAGAACTGTCTGGCAGTGTGTTTCTCAAGACAGTGTGTTGGGAGCCACTAGTGGGCTTGGGGACACTTTCAGATGGGCCTCAGTTCCACAGCCAGCCCGGTGCCTCCTCATTTGGCTGTCTCACCCCCTGGACCTTTTGGGTTTGGAGTCGACGTAAAAGGACCGCCACAAGTTCTGAGGGACAGTGAACCGGCCCCCCACAGAAAAGGTTTGCTGGTCTAGCGACTGCAAACTTTCACCACCTTTCCATAAAAATCCCACCAAATGTGGGGCATGCACTGGTAAGACAGACACCAAATTCCACAGCAGCTTCCCCAGCCTAGTGCCCTCCAGATTGCTTTGACTGCAACTCCCATCAGCCCCAGTGGTGTTGGGGAAAGCTGTTGTCTCCATTTCAAAGGACAGTGAAACAGCATCGGAAAGCACTGTTAAGAGTTCCACCTTACCACAGCTCACATTGGTTCATGCAAAGTGCTTTTGTAGAAAGGGAGCAGTCCCTTTAGCTCCTGTTTCAGAAGACTACCTGGGCGGGCACCATTTCCTCCTCCTCTTTTCAAGGACCACCCGTCCCCTTACCCCAGGCCTGGATCTCTCCCCACATCTCTGTGGCTGGCTGAGCCTGAATTACATTTGTTTACTTCCGTTGCTTATCCAAATACACCCATACTCGGGACCTGAATCATGGAGGAGAGACAGAAAGGGATCCTGGTCCCCTATCTTTTGTGAAGGCTTCCTCCAGCTACTGTTTTCAGACTCCTTCTCTTTAGCAAGCAAGAGAGCAGGCCTTTATGTCTGTGTGATATGGAGCTACTACTGCTACTACTGGGGGCTGTGCCCCTGCTCGCTCTGCTTGCCAACCCCTTGACATTCCCCTCACAATCCAGGATCGTGATGAGGTACTACAAATCCTCCAGCGAGGGCTGCGTGACGACATTCTAACTTTTTTATTATATACCAAGATCATTATTATTCTTGGACAGGGTTCCAAAGCAAAGCTTGCAAGATAGTACCCCTATTCAAGGGAGAGAAGGGATTTTGCCTTTGGAATGCCGCTGCCCTGAACGGTATGTTATCTTGGCAACTGGAGCACAAAGCTGACCCCGTGATAGCACTACAGCTGCGTTTGAGTGCCCCATGAAGGGGCCAAGAATCCAGCAGATGCAAAGCGCCACTACAGGCACCCGAGCTTCTGTCAGCATGACAGTGGCAAAAACCGTTCTCAGAACAGTCCGCTGGCAAGGACTGCTACAGACAGCTACCTCAGGTCTTACAGACTTGACAGTAACTAGCAGGGAGCTGGAATCCTGCTGAATTTGGTGACTGATATCCTTGAATTCTGCTCCTGGGCTAAGTTTTGCAAGCGAGGAATGTGTGATATAAAACCAAGCATTAGATATCACGGGTGATGAAGAAAGGAACATTTCTGATCACTTGGTAAATAAGGGTGCAAACTTTTATTGTATATGAACCAACAAAAGTTTTCGCTGATTACCTGGTGAGATCATAAATTAAAGGAATGAGTTCTTAAGGCTATTTTTTAAGTTTACAGTGGTATCTCGGGTTAAGAACTTAATTCGTTCTGGAGGTCCGTACTTAACCTGAAATTGTTCTTAACCTGAGGTATCACTTTAGCTGATGGGGCCTCCTGCTGCTGCTGCCACCACACGATTTCTGTTCTCATCCTGAAACAAAGTTCTTAACCCGAGGTACTATTTCTGGGTTAGCAGAGTCTGTAACCTGAAACGTCTGGAACCCGAGGTACCTCTGTATACAGTGGTACCTCGGGTTACATACGCTTCAGGTTACATACGCTTCAGGTTACAGACTCCGCTAACCCAGAAATAGTACCTCGGGTTAAGAACTTTGCTTCAGGATGAGAACAGAAATCGTGCTCCGGCGGCACAACGGCAGCAGGAGGCCCCATTAGCTAAAGTGGTGCTTCAGGTTAAGAACGGTTTCAGGTTAAGAATGGACCTTCAGAACAAATTAAGTACTTAAGCCGAGGTACCACCGTATATTAAAAATGTGCAGCTTTTGTTTATTTAAATGCTAAATTGTCTTGTACTTATTTTAATGTTTCTAGAAGGCACCTAGATATGAGATTCTGGCTGTGGGAAATTGCAGTCAAACATAACTATGAATGAGTGCTAGTTAGCGAATGAAGGGGTTAAGGTCACAGACCTGTGTTCCTAGACACAGTTAGGTTACACGCCCTCTTCTCTGATGAGGAAGGAAGTGAATCCTTCTCCTCCTGTTCTCTCCCTCTCTCCTCACCATGTAAGTGACTAAGGAAGCATGCCTAAATGAGCTCCAAGCTTAGAGTACATATTTGAAGTTATCTCTCTGTATTTTCTATTCACGAGTATTTTACCTAGGTATGTTCTCCTTGCCTCTGCTTGGATAAATGCATGAATCTGACCTTTGGAACTTTTTGTAAGTAAAGCACTTTAAACTTATTTAACAGTGTGTGGTCTGTTGATTGCCAGAAGGGTAGAAAGTGGGGAGTGCTTTGCAAGTGGACTAAAGGGACATGCAAAAGGTTTAACAGTCTACATTCCTGATGCTTCATTGTGCTGCTTGACTTGGTGAGTTTAAACTTGGCTGCTGGGGGCTTTCTCCTGCTGGAGAGAGAATTTAGCCCTGAGATTATTATCTAGGCACACAGCCATTTCTTTTATTATTTTCCCCACACATGTGGGTCACAGGGATTTATATTTTCTCCCCATACCAGCAACATATAAATGTCTTGAAATGCAAGTGTTTAGGATGCAGGTGATCAACCAACCATTAAAAAAAGAGTTGGCAATATCCATTTTGTGATTTTAATAATAATAAAGTTATCAACCTTGAGGTACAGTGGGTGAGAAACCTAATATAACTTTACATATTATACATATACAAAGACAAAACAGCATGATGCAGTCCTGTTGTAGGAGTAACCATTGCCAAATAGTTACTCTCTTAATTCTCACAATTATTTTATGAAGAAGAGGATATTACACGTGAAGACTGCAGGCAGACCTGGAATTGAAGGGGCCCTTTAAACTCCCTCCCCCATAGCCGTTAAAAAAGAAAAGCTACAAGGAGTATGGCCATGAAATGGGTAAGGAGTGGAAGGGATTGGGACAGGTGGAATGTGGTCGGATATTCATTAAGCATGCTCCTCTACTTTTCCACCTCTTAAATACTCAAAAGTGCCAATCAGACACAGTCTTCCCTTTCTAGGTAGAATTATTGGCATTTAAGGGAGGAATGCCCCCCATGTTTTCTCCTTACAATCATAAGGACTAGTGGTTCCCTCTCTTTAAAGCGAATCAATTAACCTCCATTCTCTCAATTTCATAGGAAGTGGCAGTTTCTGAATTCCACATTTTGCAGCATGAGACTGTACGATCGCTTGCATTTTTAACGCCTAAGAAGAGCTACATATTTATCTAGAAAATGGAGTGCTTGTTATGATGGATGGCAGACAACAGGAGGGAAGAACAACATATTTTCCCCAGTTGTGGTGTGACACTGCTGCTTTCGAATCACTTCAGACCTTAAGTAAAAGCTCTCTGCTTCCAACCAGGAAGCTAAGAGTTATTTTAAGGATTTTTTTTCCCAACAGGGAAGGAGGCGTCAGCTCCACAGCCAGACACAGGAGATGCCCAGACTCAGCATAGTTGTTAGGGGAGTGGAAGTTGGAGAAGAAGAACACTCTTGCTTTTGTTAAATAATTTTCTCCTTCAGATGTAGTCAAGTTTCTCTGCTTGGGTTTGCTCCTGTCTAGTCCCACCGGTCTGGAGTGCAGCCTTCGAAGTATCATGCGCAGGTCAAATGAAACCACCAGAATAGTCCTTCATCGGGGGCGGGGGGGGGGGGGGAGCTCCAGCACTCACAGTGATATACTGGCCCAAACAGAAGATCAACTACTTATGAGGACCTCTGTGGAGGTTTTGTTGCAAATCCTGGCAATTGGTAGTCATTGCTACCATATTTTATGGTATTTGTGCACTATTTATTTAGTACATAAATAAGACCACAATGAATTAAGCCAAAGGGGGCCCCCATCTAGTCCAGTATCCTGTTCTCACAGTGGCCGACCAGACGCCCATCATGGGAATCCTCCAAGCAGGACCTGAGGGCAACAGCCCGCTCTGCTCATCTGTAACTCCCACAACTGGTATTCAAAGGCATTGTGCCTCCAGCCTGGGAGGCAGAACAAACCCACCCTGCCAAGAAGTCACTGTTAGCCTTATCATGCTCCATGGGTGTCAGGTCAGTGATAGCTGACAGACAACCCTTTAACCCAGAGATTTTCAAACTGTCCAAACCATCTCAGGATGCCCTTGGCCTGCCCACCACCTGTCTGCCTTCTTCCTTACACCCAGATCAGGAAATGGCACTGGCTGCCAGCTTCTCCTCTTGAGTCTCTGTGTTGCCCTTGTAGAATTCAGCAGGCAGGAAGGTGGGGAGAAATCTAGAATTAGCCAGGCTATCCTGTCACTGGCTCTGGCACCACCTACTGCTGGGCTCCTTGCCTTCTGCCCTACCAGTCCCAAAGGGCACTAGCCACCACTGGTCGCAAGACTCTTTATTGTTGTAAGGGGGTACTTGGGACTCACACTTAGCAGCTCACACTCAGGGAGGTGGAAGAGGAGGAAGGAGCTCCTTGCATTCTTCAGCAAGCCAGGTACCAGGCACTTTATGCCAGTTATTTGGAGTCAGTGGTAACTAGGTCTTTAGCAGCCCAGCTAAAGCAGAGCAAGCGTCCAACTGGACCAGGATCTAGTTTCTGCAAGTGGTCAGTCAGAGGCCCCTGGGGAGCCCACAAGCGAGACACAAGGGAAACAGACCAGCCCTCTGGCTCATCCCCACATCTCAGAATCCTCCTGGCAAGCCATTATTTTTATTTCTCTTCGCTTATAGCAGACAAAACATAATGTGCATTTTAAAAAGGGGACATTATTTCTGCCATAAAAGTAAGCAGCTGCACCGAAAACAATGATTTAAATTCCCTGCCACTTTGATTACTCCAGGAAGGAAGCAACATAAAAATCAATACCGGGAGTAAATATTTTATGTCCCTTACATGTGCTGAGAAAGAGCAAGCAAGTCGCTGGAGGATGGCAAATCTCCTTATAAATGCACGCCAGTGAGGGCGCTCCAATTAAAAGACTATGCATGGACTAACATTTCAGATTATGCATTTTTTAAATAAAAAAAAAGGTTACCCATTGGTACACAGGACAAATGAGCACAGGACAAGATCTTATTCCAAAACAGAAGTGGTTTTAAACTTTTTAAATTGGGCTTAGAGATGAAGTAGTAGCATGGAAAATAAGCAAAGTAACTGGATATTTGAAGAATGTTTCTCTAACCAGCTCTGACAGCTTAGGGGCTCACACAGACTTCTGCAGAGATGTTTTCATCATGTGCTGGGACTGCAACATGTACAAGGAGACCTGTGTGGGCAGGGGTTGCTACATGACTTACGTTCCACATGGGTGCTTCACCTGCAAATCGCAAGAGCAATGTGTAGACCTGCAATAAAGTGAATGCAGAAGCTCAGCACCAACATGGAAGCATTTGAGTAAAATGATCAATTAGATCCAATTTCTCTACCAATATTCAGGCATTCAGAGGACGGTGACCAGTGCATCTCAATGCCTGACTTTGCCTCCTTCAGTTCTTGAGGAATGCCCAGATCCCCACTCATACAGAAATATGTGGGCAGGGGTGGTCCGTGGGTGATTCTGACTCAAAACCGCCCATGGTCTCAGTGGCAAAGCATCCACTTCGATGCTGAAGGAGGACCCAGGCTCATTTTCTGGAAAGAGCTCCAGTTTAAAAGGATCATCTAGAAAGTGACAGGAAAGACATCTGCATGAGAACACAGGAAGCCGCCTTAGGCCAAATGCGGCCACTTGCCCAGCTGCCCATCGCTGACTAGCAGCACTGCTCCAGGGTCTTAGGCAGAAATGGGTCTTTCTCATCACCCCCTACCCACTCTAGAGATACAGCCAGGGACTTCTGTCATGTTCCCTCCCCAGAGGCCTCCTTTCCCTTTCTCCTTTAGAAGTTGGATCCAGATATTCTTGTCTCTCCCCACTCCAAAAAACCTCACAGGTTCTGCTTCTTCCATTCATCCAGTGCCCTGTGCCACTCCACATCAGGCAGAATATGCCCAGACCTGACACAAGGTGCCCTCTGATGAGTTCCAGGTGACATCTGCCCAGCAAGGGACCCTTGGAGCCCACAGAGTCCAACTAACATATTCCTCAAACCACTGGAAGGAGATGCTCTAAGAATCCCTTTATTTTATCCCCCCTGATGTGAATTTAAGATGTTAATAAGAAGAACAATGTTACACCCTGCCAGGACAAACCTAAAACTTTGTTGGCTTTCTTCTGTCTTTAATTGGGTGTGTGTGTGTGTGGAATGCATAACGTTCCATCATCTCTGGGATATTATTCTAAGCAAACAAATCAGTAACATTTTGGGTGTGTTTCCTTGAGTGGAGTATTTCATCCACTAAATGGGAAACAGATTGGGCTTTGTGCTCATAGTTGCAGTTTAGATCCCTCCCCTATTCTAATTTGTAGAGACTAATGATGAAGATGAAGATATAGAATGCAAAAGTGAACCAAAGTACTCCACCAAATAATGCCATGCAGTTTCTGACCAGTTTAATTTGATAAATGCAAAAAATTAAATGTGGGTGCCTGCTTTAGAGTGAGGAAGGAGGCATAAAGCATAAAGTGACATTTTGCAAAAGAATATGCAGGTAGTAAACAAAACAAAGCAAAACACCTCTCTCCTTTGCCTGAAAATGCAAAGACCAATAGACCAACCAATAGAAAAACCAACTGTTCTGTGAATTGGCTGGTCTTCAGTTTAGGATTTCATGCAAATGGAAACCCAACGTGCTTATCTACAAAACTTGGAAGATGTACAGCCCGGTCCCCTCTCTGCATATTTACTTCCAAGTTGGTCCAATTGTGTTCAGCTGGCTTCCTGCCAGGTAAACTTGCACGCAGCTACAGCCTTCGTTTTAATTCCTGCTACAACAACTGAAGCCAATGAAGTAAGACAGATGAAACTAGTTTAAATGGAAGGATTTCATGCTTTAACTAATACATGAACTGTAGCTAAGTTAGCTTTCTATTCCAGGGGGAGGGACAGAGTGCAGACCCCCTGGCTTTGCTGAAGGACGCAGTAGTATAGGGAGGGCCTACCTGAACTATTCCCATTCCAGCTGGTCACTCTAAGAACTGGTGCATGATTTTGCTTTCCCCCCCTCTTCCCTTCTGTGTTGTGTCTTTTAGATGGCAAGCCTACAGGCAGAGAGTGTCTTCTTTTTACTGATGGTCTGAGTGGGTCTGTGGCCCTTTTCTGCTGAAAAGTAGGGAAAAAAGGAATTAAAATATTTAAGCAGTCTTTGACTTTAAGCAAGTCTTGTTTGACTTCAAGCAAGCCAGTCAAGGTCCCAGGTTCAGCCCCTGATGGCACCTGCAGGCAGGACTGGGAGAGACCCCCGCCTGGAACCCTGGAGAGCCATCGCTCCCAGTCAGTGTGCACAATGCTGAGCTAGATGGAACAATAGTCTGACTTAGTAAAAGGCACCTTCCAGGCCTTAAGAGAAGTGCCACAGTTCAGCTGTGAATGCAGAAGGCCCCAGGTTCACTCTCCAGAGTCTAGAAGTACTGCTAGGAAAGGCCTGTGAGAATGCTGGGAGGCCTCTTTCATATTAGTTCTTATACAAAAAAGAAAAGGGGAGTCAGGCTGAGCCCTGGCCAAAAGCCTGGCGGAACAACTCCATCTTGCAGGCCCTGCGGAAATCCCGCACAGCCCTGATCTCTTCTGGCAGAGCGTTCCATCAGAATGGGGCCAGGGCCGAAAAGGCCCTGGCCCTGGTGGAGGCCAGCCTAATCTCTCTGAGGCCCGGGATCTCCAAGGTGTTATTATTTGCAGACCGTAAGGTCCTCCATGGGGCATACCAGGAGAGGTGGTCCCGTAGGTACGAGGGTTCTGGGCCATATAGGGCTTTAAAGGTTAAAACCAGCACCTTAAACCTGATCCTGTACCCCACCGGGAGCCAGTGCAGCTGGCATAGCACTGGGTGAATGTGATCTATCAGGGTCCATCAGCCTCCACGGGTGAGTCCAAATAGGCTCGCCAAATAAGCAGCAACTTGATGTACTTCAATTAGTCAGGCAAGACAAACCCAGTTAAGCATCAAATACTATCTAGCTAATTGACAGACTATTATATTACTTGTATAAAGAGACTCAACATGTCCAGTCAAACCCACAACCAGAATGCCAAACCAGGAGCTACATAAAGTTTGGCAACTGTGGGAAGGATCACCCAACATCTTTTATTGGCTACTACAAGTTGTTGTTGATGATTAAATTTGTATACCACCCTCATCCAAAGATCACAGGGCAGTTTACAACATATACATACAAAATGAGAACACAAAATGTGTTCTCACCCTGGCCACCAGGAGTATTGTGTATGTAGTTTTCACTCAGGTCCACGTCAGTTATTTTAGGCGGGAAACCCTGGGTTGTTGTTGCTACATTGTTGACAGCCGGCTGCCTATAAAAGCAGGCTGGCGGAGCTGTTTGCTGTTCAGTTTTCTGTTCCAGCTTACAAAATAAAGAGCTGCTTGGAGAAATCGCTGTGTCGTCTGCCATGTCTACCCACTATTTAACAAAATGCATAATAAAAAAAACAAAAATTGTTCAACAGTGGAGCAGAGGTGACGAGACTCTCCTTCCTTGGAGGTTTTTAAGCAGAGGTTGGATCAGTCTGCTAAGTCTTTGTTCTGGCCACCAACACCGCCAGACACTGGTGAACGCCACTACCTAGCCAGGATCAATGGAAAAGTCAAAGTAGAACCAGCTATCACCCCTCCTTCTAGATTTTTATACAACCTCACATTGCAACTTCATACACGCATATTGAGTAAAAGGGGTGGGGGTGGGGTGGAGTTAAAGTAACTGGAACCCTCCCTTCAGATGAGAGCTGTAGCCCCAAACATCAGGAGCATACCAAGTTGGTGAAGATTGAATCACTCACTCACTCATTATTTCTATGACCTTCAATGATAGGTATTCCTACAAACTTGCCCATCTACATCCAAGTGACCTCACACTTGTCATTAAGGCAGCCTAGCCGCCATATCAAAACTACATAAAGATCCAACATGGTCACGGCAGAGACAACAATAGTGTTCTTTGTATTCAAACCTAATTCCAGAGCCAGGGAGGCTAAAGGGGTGGACTCAGGGAGGTGCAAATAAAAAAGCAGAGCTATGGAAAGCCCAGACCTCTTGGGAAGGGGTAATCTACCAGCTCCTAAAGGTAAAGGTAAAGGTACCCCTGCCCGTACGGGCCAGTCTTGACAGACTCTGGGGTTGTGCGCCCATCTCACTCAAGAGGCCAGGGGCCAGCGCTGTCCGGAGACACTTCCGGGTCACGTGGCCAGCGTGACATCGCTGCTCTGGCGAGCCAGAGCCGCACACGGAAACGCCGTTTACCTTCCCGCTGGTAAGCGGTCCCTATTTATCTACTTGCACCCGGAGGTGCTTTCGAACTGCTAGGTTGGCAGGCGCTGGGACCGAGCAGCGGGAGCGCACCCCGCCGCAGGGATTCGAACCGCCGACCTTTCGATCGGCAAGTCCTAGGCGCTGAGGCTTTAACCCACAGCGCCACCAGCTCCTAGACATTGCTATTATCCAACATGCCCAATGGTGGAAGAGTCCCAAGGCAGTCAGGAGCAGGAGGCCCAGGCAGATTGACAGCTGCCTGCATACAGAGTGGCATCTCAAATGATCCTACAGACCATGTCAACTGGATCTATTAGCAGTTGAGTCAATAAGGAAGCGAAATTGAAAGCTGGAGAAATGTTTTGCTAAGCCCAGCAGGAAGTTAAGTTCCAGAAAGCTGAGAGAGGCAGGATTTCAGACAGATTTGCCTAGAAAGTCAACACTGTGAACAAAACAATTAAAAAACAAAAATGAGTTGGCTGTTTTAGGGGGCCACCAGCAGTGACCTTCCAAACACACAAGGCCAGTGTTAGAAATTCATATGTAAGCTACAGTAGGTGCCAAATGGCTCCTTAAACCAAGGTTACAGTCACCAAAACAGAATTGCCTTCTTTGGGCAAAGCGGCTCTAAAGTCTTTATTTTTCAAAGGATGAACTGGCTGGGATTGATTATCAGTTAAACATCCGGCTAGTTCAGATAACGGTCTTGAGCTAGATTAAGAGCTTTGAGAACTTAAAGAAGAAAAGTCACTTGATCCGGCGACAGTCCACATATATAGGCCTATTCCTACCTACTTTTCTTAATGGTGACACAGACCATTCATAACTTAATAATATTCTTCACAACTGTGAGCAGGGCAGTGGAGTGGGGTAAAGTGAACACAAGCCACAATGATTAAGTATAATGTTAAAACAAAAAAATTCCTTCCAGTAGCACCTTAAAGACCAACTAAGTTAGTTCTTGGTATGAGCTTTCGTGTGCATGCACACTTCTTCAGATACACTGAAACAGAAGTTGTTTAAGATTGGGTGGCTGTCTGTAGGCAATGAAAGGTCTTCCTCCCAGAGCTTGAGAAAGAGAACTGTCATTGTCCAGGAGAGGTTGCAGATCTCTGATGATGCGCATCATCAGAGATACGCATCATCAGAGATCTACAACCTCTCCTGGACAATGACAGTTCTCTTTCTCAAGCTCTGGGAGGAAGACCTTTCATTGCCTACAGACAGCCACCCAATCTTAAACAACTCCTAACCCACAATAATACTACAACCAGACTTAACACGGACACTGGCACCAGTGCCTGCAATAAACCCAGATGCCAACTTTGCTGCCACATACACCCGGACAACACCATTACTGGCCCCAACAACATCACACATACCATCTTGGGACTATTTAATTGCTCATCGTCTAACATTGTGTATGCCATCAAATGCCAACAGTGTCCTTCAGCTCTCTATATTGGACAAATAGGCCAAACCTTACGCCAAAGAATAAACGGACATAAATCTGACATCAGGAATCACAAGACAGAGAAACCAGTAGGAGAACACTTCAATCTCCCAGGACATTCTATACAAGATCTCAAAGTAGCTGTTTTACTACAAAGGAATTTCAGCAATAGACTGGAAAGAGAAGCTGCTGAATTGCAACTTATTACCAAACTTAAAACCATGGAGAGACCTGGTCTGAACAAAGACATTGGATTCTTATTTCATTATACATGACAAAGCCATTTTTCACCTTCTCACCCCTTGCTTTTTCCTGTAAGACCTATTGCAGTCGTTAAGAGTCGTCAACAGGCTCATCACAGCTATCTGCCAATCACCCATTCCTACCACCCTTCTGAGTAATACCCCTCCCCACCTTCTCGCTATATAGAAGGGTCTGGTAACTTCTGTTTCAGTGTATCTGAAGAAGTGTGCATGCACACGAAAGCTCATACCAAGAACTAACTTAGTTGGTCTTTAAGGTGCTACTGGAAGGAATTTTTTTGTTTTGACTATGGCAGACCAACACGGCTACCTATCTGTAAGTATAATGTTGTTCACTGTGCCTGCTCAGGCTGCACAGAAAAAGCATTTCAGTTCCTGAAATTCAGGTCAATTGTGCAGATAAAATATAACTGACAGAATTCTATAGGATGTGGTATTAGTGCATGAAAATAGTCCAGATTCAATTCTCCCCAGGCATGCACCTCCAGATGGTGGCGATGTCAGGTGCCACTCTTGCACCTGGGCATCTTCACTTGGTTGCAAGTGGTCGATAAGGTGCAAAATGTGCCTGGCGCATGTCTAATTTCAAACAAGGCTCAAGTGTTTTGTTACCCTCTGAACACTTGGCTGAGCAGCAGCACTCATAAAATGTAGAGAAAGGGCCATGCCTGGCTGCCAAAAGCAATGCTCCTTTGGATTGTAAAAAACAATCTTGGAATGCTGCACTGGCACCAACATTGGCATTGTCCGCAGAGCCAAACCTAGGACCTCTCATGGGCCTGATGCTTTTCTTACTGTAAATCTGCCTGTAGCAAAACTCACAAGAGCGCTGCCAGGGCCAGAAGAAGTCTATGTTTGGGTCTATGACAGCTTAATGAAGATCAGGCCTTGGTAGAATTAGTTCTTGCAAAAGGACTTCCATCTGATGGCTGGCAACTAGCCAGGAGAAGGGCTGAAGGTAGCTCCGCTCCTGGCGTAACTGAGGGTAGGGTGCAAGTCCTAGTCACACAATCATCCAGATGGGGCAGGGGAAAGGTAAGGGCCCTGCTGGCTGACCGCTGACCCCAATTTCAGCTAAAGGCCTGAAAGCCCTCAAACACGTACATCTCACTTGACCATAATGAAGGCCACCATGCGGCTTAGGAACAGCACAACAGGCAAGGCTCCTAGAAGGCCCAAGCACACGTATGAACACAGTGAGACTTTGCCTTAAAGGCTGAGAGGGAAGGCTGCAGTGTTTGGGATATTTCAGTTTAGAGAATAGGTGATATGACAAAAGCGTATAGAAATTTGCATGGCATGGAGAAAATGGGTAGAGGAAAGTTCTTCTCTTTCCTTCATAAGACTAGAACTCAAGGACAAGCAATGAAGGTGAATGATGGAAGGTTCTGGATAGGTAAAAGAAGGCACATCTTTGCACAGTGCATAGTTAATCTATGGAACTCACTCTCACAGCAGACAGTGATGGCCACCAACTTGGATGGCTTTAGAGGAGGAGAAGACAGATAGCAGCCATGAAGACTATGCTCCACCTCCACAGTGTGAGGCAGCAAGTGTTTCTAAATTCCAGCTGCTGGAAGCCGCAGAAGGGAAGAGTGTTCTAGTGCTTGCATCTTGCTTGCAGGCTTCCTACAGTGTGAGAAGAAGATGCATTACAAGACGGACCATTGATTGTGACTGACAGGAACTGGAGGTCAACAATATCTGGAGGGGCTCCATGTTGGCTGCCCTGATGGGGAAATAGCCTGACCTGCATATTGTAGAATGGAAAGAAGACAGCATGTTCACTGTTCGCTCAAGATAAGACACACAAACAAAAGGGAGCCAGGCGACATGCACCAGAGCTTATTCGGCAGGAGTCTGGCATTCCTAGAAAGAAAGCAAATTGCTCTGAGCAATTGATCAAGAAAAACTCATTTAGAATTCCTGTCTATAAAAAGGAGAACTTCATTTCAAAACGATCGCTTGCAGGCCTCACCATAAGCCTGAACATGAGAGCTGCACACCTTTTAGCTAATGCAAGGCAGCAGCTGCGTCCAATGCTGGGGCTGAAGACAGAATCAATACAAAGAGCAGAATTAGGCTGATAATGCAGCTCAATTTTTAACTTTTGACACACTCAGGGTTTGTTGTAAACAAAAATTTGCCCTTTTCCCTTATGGGGTATCCAAGAGCCCATAAAGAGTCCTTACATGGGTTCCCTATTGGTAGGAGAGAATAACAGAGGCCAACCAGAGAATATTGAGAAACAAAACAGCTCATAAGCTTGATCCTTATTGATTTGTTGCAACAGGGGGCTCCCCTCACCCGCAGGAGAGGAGGAGGAATCCAGAAAAATGGCGTGCAAGGCCTTATAAAGACGTTTGAAATTGCCACCCTGTAGATCAAGACCACCCCTCAGATACAGCATACCTACATCACAGAAAAGGCGGTCTAAACAGAAATTTGAATGTTGTTTTTCTCCTGTGGTTGTTTATCTCCTGTCTGGCAGGTTACTTGATTGGATTTCCTGGGGAGCCTGGCCAGTCTTTTGTAGTGATAAATACTTAGTTCCTGGGCCAGGTCACAGGCTCACACCCTATTCAAACACAGACATACCCTTAAGATAGGATTTGTGAAGGAAAAGACAATGGGGAGGCTTTCCCACTTTGACCTCGCAGAGAAAACATTTGCTCAGTTTAGGAATCAAAATGGTTTCAGGTTGGCCTTCCTGTACTGATCTATGTATGTGCTTGGTTGGTACACTTATGAACATTACCATATATCTAAGACTCAAAAATTCCTATCACACGTTCAAGGAACAAACAAACATATTCCAAAAGGCCATAATTTGAGCTACTCAAAATGCCCAAGGTTTCTTTGTTTTTTCTATTCAGTCTGGAAAATACCATCAAGCCCTGAGAATAAATGCTTTCATTTACAAATAAATACTAGGCCTCATTGCTTCACAGATAAATGATATCTGTGGTTGTTTGTACAGTGTGTACATCAGGAAGGAAATAATAGAATTGTACACTTGGAAGGGAGCGAAGGAGTCATCTAGTCCAACCCCCTGCAGTGCAGCAAAATAATTTCTGGGGTGCTTTAGTTTCTCTTTCCCAACCACAGTCTTCTAGGACACCAAATGTGCTCCCATTTCGGTTTTTGAACAGAAGTTACCTACATGGGCAGGGAAGGGGAGGTAAAAGAAGATGCTTTGTGAGAAGTATACTGCAGGGATATTCACCATTTCTGGATCCTGTCCACTGCTGCCAATTCCCACAACGTGCAGACAAGAAACCTATGGCTCTCCAAACATTGCTGGACTGCACCATCTCTGCCCTCTTTCTGGATTCAGGGATCTTTGACTTCCGTTTTGGGATCTGAAGTCGATTGACTGTCCAAGGGCAAAGGTGGTTATGATGGCTAAGGGCAGCTGAGGGGGCACAGATATCCCCCCCCCCCCGCATCAATCTCTTGAACAGAGAACAGCATGTTCAAGTCAAAACACAAAAATTGCAAATTACTTGCTTTTGAAACATGTGGATGGCCCATTTATGGGCTGTTCGGCTAGTTTAACTCTGCTGTTTTCTATGAGAAATCAGCAGCAACCTGTTTTTTAAAAAGCAAACTCTGCCTTGTTTCTCCAAGTGAGAAATTTCATCTCAGGAGAAGAAATCTGGCAGAGAGGGGTTGCACAAGCAGAGATAATTACATGCTCGCCATAAGCAAAACTATATAGCCTGGAAAGGCATCAAAACCTTAAACCCCAACATAGCATCCCCAGCATGCCTAGGAGACAAACAAGAGTTTCTAAAACAGGCGACAGTAGCTGACTATCGACGCAGTAATGGGCTCTGGACACCTAGTACTAATGATCTTCTCCATGTTTCAGTGTGGGAGCAAGAGCATAGCTCAAAATAGATGCTAATTTGGGAAGAGGGCTCTCTCAGAGGAGAGAGGAGATGCAGCGGGTGAAATGACACCTTTAGAGGAAAGAGGCTCTTTGGGTGGGTGGTTCCTGGGCCTGGGAGACAAGAGAGTTACCTCTTCTGGGTGGCATCACATCTTCGAAGCTTGGGGTACTCCTGGATGCTCTGTCATTGATGCCCCAGTGTCCCCTGAGGCTAGGTGGGCCTCTTAGCAGCTTTATCTGGTTCGTCAGCTCCAGACATTCCTGGATAGGGACAGCCTGACTAATCAAGCTTGTGTGTAGGAAACCTTGGTGCTGGGTTTCTGAGATGAGCTCTATGTGGGGCTGCCCTTGGGCTTGGCTTGGCAGCTCCAGCTGCTGCACAATGTGGCAGCCGGACCACTGATGGGGGAAGACTACTAGCTTGTCTACGGTACTCTTTTACCCAAAGAAGAAGAAGAGTTTGGATTTTATATCCCACTTTATCACTACCCTAAGGAGTCTCAAAGCGGCTAACAATCTCCCTTCCCTTTCTCCCGGCATGCCATGTTTTGCATTTATTTATTATTTCATTTATTTCATAAAATGTATACAGTGGTACCTTGGATTAATAACTTAATTTGTTCTGGAGGTCCGTTCTTAACATGAAACTGTTCTTAACCTGAGGTACCACTTTAGATAATTGGGCTGGGCCTCCTGCCCCTGCCGCCGTGTGATTTCTGTTCTCATCCTGAAGCAAAGTTCTTAACCCGAGGTACTATTTCTGGGTTAGTGGAGTCTGTAATCTGAAGTGCCTGTAACCTGAGGTACCACTGTATACCGCTTCATTCTAAAAAGCCTCAAAGGAGTTTATAAAAATGGGGGGAAAGATAAAATTATGAATAAAAACATTTTAACAACAATAATCTAAATAAAGCATTCAAAAATTAAGATCATCAATAAACCATTAGCAGATTAAAACATTCATCAGCTTTCTAGATTCCTGGATAGGCTTGTCTTAATGACAAAGTTTTTATCAGGTGCTGAAAGAATACAGCAAAGTTGCCTGCCTGATGTCTATAGGCAGGGAGTTCCAAAGGGTAGGTTCCTGTCACAGTAAAAGATCAATTTCTAACAGATTCAGAACGGTTATTATGTGGCAGCTGTAACAGTGCCAGTTCCGCAGATCAAAGTGTTTGAGAAGGTATATATGGGGTAAGGCAATCTCACAGGTAAACTGGTCCCAAGTTGTTCAGGGCTTTATATGCTAATAGTAACACCTTGTAAGGGACGTGGGTGGCGCTGTGGGTAAAACCTCAGCGCCTAGGACTTGCGGATCGCATGGTCAGCGGTTCGAATCCTCGTGGTGGGGTGCGCTCCCATTGCTCAGTCCCAGCGCCTGCCCACCTAGCAGTTCGAAAGCACCCCTGGATGCAAGCAGATAAATAGGGACCGCTTTAAAGCAGGAAGGTAAACAGCGTTTCCGTGTGCTGCTCTGGTGCCGGTTCGCCGGAGCAGCTTCGTCGCGCTGGCCACATGACCCGGAAGTGTCTGCGAACAGCGCTGGCTCCCGGCCTCTAGAGTGAGATGAGCGCACAACCCTAGAGTCTGTCAAGACTGGCCCATACGGGCAGGGGTACCTTTACCTTTTTAGTAACACCTTGAACTTGGCCCAGTAGCAAATCAGGAACCTGTGCAAATCTCTGAGCAAAGGTGTTATAGGCTGTCAAGGCCTCACTCCTGTCAGCAACTGTGTTGCAGCATTCCACACTAACTGCAGCTTCCAGGTCAAGCACAAGGGAAGCCCCACATAGAGCATGCTGCAATAATCCAGTCCTGGGGGAAAAGTAAGCATGTTTAAATAGCCAATCTCCCACTTGGCCACACTTCCAAGTCACACAGGGCTCCTGCTCCTCTGTTCTGGCTCAAGGGCAAACCAAGGGCAGAGACAATATTTTTATGCTGACTTATTCACTTTCCTGCCTTTTAACGTTTGGCCCAGTTTTGGAAGGGGGCGAATTGAAAGTGTGCAAACAGGGCTTCTTGCTACACCAGTTCCTTGCTTGTTCACAGGGAAGGATTCGACTCCCCTTGCAGGATGGGGGTGAGCTGAGCTCCAGGAGGGCAGCTGGACAAGAGGGGCTGTCTCCTAGAGCTACTGGCCTCTCTCTGCCAAACAAAGCCCTGAGCTGCTGCGTGTAGGTGGCTGGGATGAGTCATCTCCCTTGCAGGCCATATTTACACGCTAATAGGAGATGGGTTTGGTCCCAAGAGGTGTCTTTTGCTAAGCAGCAGAGCTGTAATTTAGTGACTGGAAGACAGCATTCCCAGTCACTGATTTAACCACATGCCAAAGGGACTAACAATGGGACAGAATTCTCCTGGAAATATTTCTGCATTCCATCAGACATTCAGCAACCTTTAGCTAGGCTTTTTATTGTGCTGGGGGGACCACAAACTCAGATGGGTGCAGGAGATTGAACCCATCAGTGGAAGAAGTCAGGGCAGAGAGGTCAGTGATGATGATGATGATGATGATGATGATGATGTATTTATTTGTAACCTGCCTCCCCCCCCCCCCCCATGTATCAGTGATTATTTGTCAAGATGACTCTGTGGAGCCTCCACCCTCATTAGTAGTCTACCTCCAAGTACCCTCTGTAGAGAGCCACAAGAGGAGTTGGCATTCATGTCCTGATTATGGGCTCTTCCAGAGACATCCAGCTGACCGCTGGAAGATGGAGGAGGAGGAAGACCTCAGGTCTGACCCAACAGGGCTCTTTTGTCAAGCATTTTTCAATCAACCCTTCTCCAACCTGGTGCCTGTGCTTGCTGGGGCCAATCAAAACATCTGGAGGGCATCAGGTTGGGGGGGGGCTGTTTTAATGCTAATGCTGTTAGTGTGGCTGTTATTTTTTAAAAAAAATGTTTTTGAATTACTATTCATAAAATTATGATATTTAATGTTTATTGTTGCTCATAAATCATCTCACAAGGGACATGGGTTGTGCTGTGGGTTAAACCACAGAGCCTAGGACTTGCCGATCAGAAGGTCGGCGGTTCAAATCCCCGCGATGGGGTGGAGCTCCCGTTGCTCAGTCCCTGCTCCTGCCAACCTAGCAGTTTGAAAGCACGTCAAAGTGCAAGTAGATAAATAGGTGAGAAGGTAAACAGCGTTTCCATGTGCTGCTCTGGTTCACCAGAAGTGGCTTAGTCATGCTG
The DNA here is from genome assembly GCF_964106915.1 of Podarcis gaigeae. Taxonomy (NCBI): domain Eukaryota; kingdom Metazoa; phylum Chordata; class Lepidosauria; order Squamata; family Lacertidae; genus Podarcis; species Podarcis gaigeae. The sequence continues at coordinate 4,742,024 of NC_139690.1, read as the reverse complement.
GCCACATGACCCAGAAGCTGTACGCCGGCTCCCTCGGCCAATAAAACGAGATGAGCGCTGCAACCCCAGAGTCGGTCACGGCTGGACCTAATGGTCAGGGGTCCCTTTACCTTTAAGTCATCTCACAACTTTCAAAAAAGTATGAAAATTGGGACAGGATTTTTAAAAGAGTAAAATCAACTCAATTAAGATTAACTGCAACCTATTTGTGTTGCATTAACATTGTCATTTAAAAAAACAACATTGACACATAATCACAGCAAGTTGTCCAGAGACAATTCCAAACAAATTCCATGTTGGTATCCTGGGAATATCCTGCTTCAGCATCCCTCAGAATGGAACCCTTCTATTCTCTGCAATTGGATGGGGAGCCAGATGTCACCAAGGGCCATTTCATAAAGCAGGTATATTCTGCGTGGGCTCCTGGAAGCTAATTACACACACACACACACACACACACACACACTCAGATGAATTTAAAGATGAGCATTGATTCCCATTCCAGAACAATGGACACCTTCTTCACACCCCTGCTGTGCTGTCCAGTGATGTACCAACAAAAATCCACCTACACACACAGCTGACAACTGTCTCTCCAAGATCCCCTTCCTCACAGAGAACATATAAACCTACGTCTGGGCTGCAGCACTTCAAACTGCAGTCAGGTGGGCACAAAATGAAATGCTTCTCCCTCGGAAAAATGTTCCTACACATAGCCTTCTGACTATGGCATGAAGTGGAGAGGTGCAGTTCAGAACACCTCTCCATCTAGTTTTACCATGTGAAGGAAGCATGGCTGCGCACACATCTGGGAGCATTTCACCCTGTGAGCTCCAGTGTTATTTTTTGAAGTGTCGATCATGATAGAGTTCAAAGCCACACTTCAAGGAGACTCCACAGTCCACCCCTCCAAAATGAGCCCCCAATGCAGGCAGTTGCCTTGATACCCCCCTTATACCCATTCTAAAGATGAGCAAAGCTGAGGAGGGCATAACACCCAGTTTATTATGATCAGCATGCCTTTGCAGTGCTATGCATAGAGTCACCTGGGAGAAAGTTCCACTGAGCTTAGCGGTGTTTCCTCCGCTTTGACAAAACATCTTCAGCCAGCTGAAATGTAAATCATTTCCTTTCCCCTCCACTGTCACCTGGAGGTAGCCATTCCTTCAAGGCACCTGCTGTCCCTGAACTGTGCCAGCTGGTCAATACTGGAACAACTGTTTAGAAATCGGTGCCTGAGTTTTTATTTTCCTCTTCCCTCCCTGTCCCTTTCCCCTTGTGTGTCATGTTCTTTTTTTAATAGAGCCTAAGACTGCAGGTAGGGACTGTCTTATTCTGATTGTATATAAGCCAATCTGGCAGCCTTATGGGGACAAATTCTCCAAATAAATGAATAAAACAAAATATATACACCCACTTTGATCAGCAAAACTGGCACTTTTCCAGGTGGCATATAATACCCATTCCATATTTTTAATAATTCAATCTTTCAGTGTGGCAGCACATGCACTTTGGAACTCCCTGCCTATTGATATCAGGCAGGCAACTTCACTGTACTCTTTTTGACACCTGCTAACAGCATTTTTGTTTAGATTAGCCTACCCAAATATTTAGAAAGTTGATGTGGGTTTTAATATATTTTTAGTCTATTATTTTATCTTTCGAAAAGTCTGAAATTACTGTTAATTCTTCTTACTGCTAATTTTATTGTTCTATCATTTTTGGTAAACCGCTTTGAGGTTGTTGGTGTTTTGTTTTTGTTTCTTTACAATCAAGCAGTTTATATATTTTATGACATAAATAAATTAAATATAGTTAAAGAGTAGGAAGCTGGCGGATTGGTGTCTTTGTGGTTTGTATGAAATGCAAATTGACTAAGACCCCCCCCCCTTTTTTTAACTGAATGGGCCATTCAGCTATTGTACACACACACACACACACACACACACACACACACACAGTTTCACTCAGGACTTAATTGCCTAATTATCATGCAGCTCATCAGACTTTGGTGACACAGTATCTTACTGCAGCTATGGAATTTCCAAGTAATCAGTCCATTAGCACCTACCTCTTATAAGAAGCTCAGGCGAGCATCAGGAATCCAAAAGGAGCAAAACAACAGAACAGCATCCTAGGCTTTTGTAAGACCCCTTCAGAAGATTTCCCAGCCATCTATTCCATCAGTTACTTCTGGTGCAGCGCTGCCTCCCCCAGATCAAGTTGCTTTGCTTGCATGCTATAAGCCCACAGGTCTTCAGCAGCTTTGGGTAGCCAATCTGACAATAACATTCATTTATATTTTGTAGCATTCGTGGATATATTCTCCACAGTGTTAAGGAAGCTCCACTGGGTGCCCTTTTCCCTCTGCAAAGTGTGATTCCTGGAGCTGCCAAAGTAGATTTAGCTGCTGTACTACAGTACGCTGGGGCAGCTCTCAGGTTGCAATGCTATTTATGTCTGTTCAGTAATGCAGGCGCTCGCTTCAGCCCTTACGCTAAGTGTGCAATCTTGGAGGGAAGAGATGACCGGAACTCCACCCAGGCCTACTTGTCCAAGGCCTGCTCACACCTAGATATGTTGCACATACATTGCTCAGACTGTTTCTTTACTGAGCTCACGTTATCGCTGCGTGTGGACTCATAACATTCACATGCAAAGCTAAACCGGAGCCTTTGGTTACACAACCATGTTTCACAAAGAACAATAAGCGCATGCCTACCAGCCGGGTCCTTTGAACGGTATCTGCCTGCAATTGTGGATTCAGTTCAGTCACCTGCTGCAGACACAATCACTTCCTTGACACAGACAGACAGCATGGTGTAGCAGTTAGCGTGCGGGACTAGGACTTGAGATACCAGGGTTCAAATCTCTACTCAGCCATAAAGCTCCCTGGATGTGACCTTGTCACTGCCTCTCAGTGTAACCTACCTCACAAGGTTGCTGCGAGGATTAAATGAGGAGAACTGTGTGTGCCACCTTGAACTCCTTGGAGGGGAAAAAAATAGTGCTATAGGTACTTTGGGGTGGGGGTGGGGTCAGTCTGGATGATACCTGTGGGTCATTTCCAAACTTGTGAGATTAGAATCCATGAGAGGAAACAGTTCAGACTAGTCTCTTTGGAAGACAAGGGCCTCAACCAGCCAGTTAAGTGCTCTTAATAGCTTCTCAAGGAGTGAGCTAGGCTGTCTAGGGGCAACTATGTGATGGTTCTCTCCCAGGAAGAGGGAGCGCATTTTGGCCACCTCCTCCCCTGGCTGGATGCCACACCACCCTAGGAGGGAGAGCAACAGGCCAAGGGTGCCTGTGTGAGAAAGAGTTTGGCTCATGCTGGAAGATGGAGAGACAGAGGCTTGTCTTGCTCTGTGCTGAACCCAAGAGCTGCGACTCGGGGCTTCCCAGGACAGGGCAACACCATCTGCTGGACTGTTAATGTGAAGCCAAGATCTTTTGAAGGGTTAGCGCTGTCAGCCCCTCACAGGGGTGGGGGAAATTGAGGTTTTGTTTATCTGCTGGTTAGTGGGTGGAAGTTCTGCTTTATTGTTAGAATATTGTTAATCTTTGCGACTGTTTATGGGGTTGGTGTATTGTTTCTCCGTAAGTTCTATGATATACCAAATGTTAATGTATTATATTATCCTCCTTCTTTCCTTCCTGTTATTTATGTGCATATATATTTCTTTAATGGAAGTCGCTTGGAGACTAGTAAGTTTAATAAATGATGGTGATGATGATAATGATGATGTGCTATTTGATTTCATTTCACCATTAAAAGGCTTTAAACAGATGAAACTGAGAATGGTGATTCAGGCCAAGCCACTGACTCTGCCCACAGCACTGCCCCCCCTGCCCCCTCCACCTGCATGGTCTTCCAATGCGCATGAATTACCTGGAGAGGAGAACTCCGTACACACTGCGTGATTCGTCTTCCCTGCAACCTGAACCCTGGGGGTGCCAGAAAGCCTCTATGCAGAGGGCTCCTCTCTTTCCGATACACCCGCAGAACGTGAAGATGTCACAGAGGCCCCTTCACACAACTAAAATGTGTGAGGGGACCTGCTGTCATGCTGAAGCGTGGCGTAGTGGCAGCTGCTGGATGAAGGTACCACAGGAACAAAAAGGGAAAAGCCCAACCAGGAAAAGCCATCCTGGTGCATTGCGTTATAGAACGTTCAGTCCTGAAATCAAAGAAAGGTGGATGGATATAGGACCAGTCAAGAAGCAGAGTCTGCCAAGGCTTGTTTCAAAAAAGGGGGTCTCCCAGAATAACTTGACTGCAGCTGGAAATAAACTTGTACAGAGACAGCCAGGAATAAATAGGATTCTGTCTGGTAGGAAAGGCATCAGCCCAGTGGAGCGAGCCTCATCCCGCATGAAGCAGCAGCCATAATAGTGGTTGGGTTGCAGAGGAGCCCTGTTTGATCACCAGGCTGGGCTACCTGCTGACCAGGTGGGACATGGCTGGCCACTCTAGGGTGGCTACATGTCCTGCTTTCCTGAGGACAGCCCTCTATTTGCTTTCAACGCCCATTTTTAACAGTCATTTATTGGTGATTTTAACATTTTATTTTTTTAAATTTGTAAGCCGCCGAGAGGTTTTATTACAAACAGTATATGAATTTTGTTAAATAAAAATAAAAATGTCCAAGCACAAGTCAAGATGGCCTTCCCCTCCTTTGGGTCACCAACCTTTGATCAGGAGAAAATTCTGCCTCTGCACATTCCTTATCACAGTCTAGCCTTTGCCAGCCCAGTTGGACTACAACTCCCATCAGCCGCAGCCAACACAGCCATATGGTGCTGAGGCCACCATAGCTAACAGCCACAAACCACCTGTCTAATCAAGTACCGTACTACAAAATGTGGTCTTCTCAGCCTGACACAGCCAGGAGGAGAACCAAAGACCGTGTATCCTCACGGTGCTGGAGAAATGCCCAGCAAGTGAGCCTCATGAAAAATGCCTGTCAAAGACTATCTCCCTCCAGGTTCCCAGGCTGGCTTCTTCCTCCATCTTCTCTCTGCACAACTGCCTTTCACCTTCTGAGAACGAGGCGTGGAAGGGGCCCCCCGAAGGACTGCGCCAGAAAAGAGGAAGGATGGGAGAGGATATCAGAAGGATTGCTCCCTTTGAGCCAACTTTATTGGGATGACAACAGAGGCCTAAAAGCAAAGGCCTCGTGCCAAGGAGGAGAAAAACGATGATAAGCCAAGAGATCCGGATACAGGATGATTGAGAAACCCCTCTCAGAAAAGCACAGAGACCCCACAAAGAGAAGCATGACAATCTATACCACCATCAGAAAAGTGGAAGCAGGCACTTCTTATCTACAACTACGTTATCATCTACACCCAAAGATTCTGCTTGTTTGGATCAAGGAGTAATTTGGGCAGCGAAGCTGCACTCAACCCAGCTGCCTGACCAAATCTCCGCTGGCCTCTTTCAGCTTATTTTGCATCCAAGTGTGATGTCAGCTTGGCTTACTCCAGAGAGTAAAAATTATATCACTTTAAGATCGTCTGTCAGTTTGCAATACTGTTTGCAGCAGACTGTCTGGCAGCCCAGGAAACAAAGAAAATTCCCTCAAAGTGAAGATGCGACCTAAGAGCACGTAGGAAGGTGCAGCTCTTAAGTTTGCTTTTTGTTAGGAGGTACGTCTGCATTATATCCACAAAGCAGAAGTGCAATACAGTGGAACCTCAGGATGCGAACGGGATCCATTCCGGAGCCCCATTCGCATCCTGAACAGAGCGTAAGACGCCACTGCGCACCCGCAGGTCGCGTTTTGCCGCCTCCACGTGTGCGCGTGACGTCATTTTGACAGTCTCCGCATGCACGAGCGGCGAAACCCAGAAGTAACGTGCTCCGTTACTTCTGGGTCACCATGGAGCACAACCCTAAAATACTTATCCTGAAGCATATTTTTCCCGAGGTATGACTGTACAGGAGTAGCGGAAAATCGAAATTTGAAAAATGCAAGGAAAAGGTTTATACACACATGGAGAGTAATTGTAGACAAACACAGTTTCCTATGAGACCCAGACTTCAACTGCCCCATTCCGCCCCTTCAGAACCCATCCTTGGTAAGTCACAAAGACGAAGAATGAAAACACTTGCTTAACTGTTGTAATTGTTGTAAACCATGAAGTATAGAAGTATAGAACAGTATAGAACAGTATAGAAGAACAACAACAAGAAGAAGCTCCCTAAAAGCAACTTTGGGCTGGATCCAACACTTTCATTCTTTTCTAACATCATTTTCATACAATTCACGAATTTAAAGCAATGTTAGGCATTAGACAGGCACCAGGCACATTTGTGACTGGCGCTGGTCCAACTGACATCTCCATCTGGCTGGCCCCTCCAGCTTTCTTAAGCAGGTCAGCAAAAGAGCTTATTTATTGCATTTATATCCCACATTTTCTCCAAGGAGCACATGATTCATCCCCACCTCAGTTACCCTGTGAGGTAGGTTAAGAGGCTGTGACTGGCCCAAGGTCACCCAGTGAGGTTCATGACTCTGGGTACTTGAACCCTGGTCGTCCAGGTCCTAGTCTGACACTCTAACCACTACACCACACTGCCTTCCTAGAGTACTTCTGCTATGGAGCAAAATGAAGTAGTATGAATGAAGTAGAGAAATAAATATGAGGAAAGCAAAATGTCACTTAGAGAAAAGGATCTGAAATATTTCCCTGGAAGCTTGTTTTTTTTTATTCTGGATTGTTTTATTTGATGTATTAACGTGTTGTAAATCACTTTGAGATTTTTTCTTCAACATATCAAGCAGCATAGAAATTAAATTAATAGAAAAAGAAATAAATGTCATTTTAAACAACAACGGGGCCTAGCCATTCTGTTGTGGCAACCATAACCTAGGTGTAGGCGCCATTTGGCAATTAATTCATTTATCTGAGTTTCTAGCACTGACTTAAAGAAAACTCTGTAGTACACTTTTAAAAAATGTTTATAATTGCTGGCTTTTCTAAGTAAAGTCATTTATCATTATGTCAAATTACCTGTGATGCTGGAAGGACTTCCTACAGATACGTGCAAAACAAAAATCTCACAAACAGATTGTTCAATGACACAATGAACAAAGAATCTCTAATTAGGCAGACACAGCTAGTTACTTGAAATATTTAGGAAAGTTGAGGGCTTCTTAGATCTCCATTTCCCATTCACCTTTGCCCAGATTTCCCCAGTTTTGCTTTTCTTGGAGTCTTCCCCAATCTACAAATCCTTCATTTGACCTTTATCATTCTCCTCCACCCCCTTCCATAGACCCCCCCCCCAAAATCAGCTGCCATCTTTGGCCCTTGCCTGTTTTCTCCTTCCTGCTTCAAGCAGGCAAGAGGCTCAGCGCATGAGACAGAACCCCAAAGCATCCTGGGAATTGTAGTTCATTAAGAGTGTTCAGAGTTGTTAGGAAACCCCTCTTCCCCCTCAAAGAGCTACAATCCCCAAAGTTCCCGGGGAACAGGAAGTCTTACCATTCTTAATGAACTACAGTTCCCAGGGTGCTTTTGGAGGAAGCCAGCTTCAAATGCATAGTGCAGATGGGGCCTCTGCCACCTCTGCTTGCACCTAAACAGAAGTGGAGTAGAATCTCTCTGTGACGTTAACACATGAGAGTGCTGGAGGTGAAATAGTTAAACAAGTTACCCTATCAGAACCCAGGGGGTGGAGTCAGAGGCACTATAAAACCAGCTCTGGGAGGAGTTTTTTGGGAGTTGGGTGGTTGGTTGGAGTGGGAGTGAATTGGGAGAGAGTCTGGGGGCAGGTTGAGTTAGTGTAGAGAAATAAGCTGAGTCAGGAACAGTTAGGAGCTAGGAAGACAAGTGAATATCTGAGAGGTGGTTTAGAGACTGAGAGCAGGTAGAGGAAGTTATAGGTCTGGATAGGCACCCCATGATTGTAATTGACTGATACCATTCATGAAACCACACGCTTGTTAAACTGCAATAAATAAACATAGGTTTATGTTCCAATTTAACCCTGACTGGACTCAGTATTGTACCAGGTAGGGCCTGGGTGGTGGCAGCGAGAAATAAAGTGGTGACACAGGGATCAACAGATGGTGAAACGTCCGGGGACCCTGTGTGATCGCCACACTCTCCAAGAAGGATCAATATCAGCCTGGTAGGAGGCCATTGCAGAGGCTCCCACACTCTACACAGACAGACTATTGTTGACGGCTGGACAATGGCGAAGACCCCTTATTGTTATCCTGACGTCAGCCCAAGTGCAGCCTTCCGGAATCCCAACAATGTGATCTTTCTTTCCCATTTCCGTAATTCCAGATGCACAGCCAAGTGTCAAAGATGGCTTTGTGCATTGTCTGTCTTTAAAAAGTAATTTTTAAAGAGGAAATTTGAGAAGAGCATTTCCGACATGCATATTTTCCTGAGAATGCAACAAAATAGAATGGCAGTGCAGGGAAAAACCATGACGCTTTTAAGTCAGACCCTGGAAGATAAGAAAAGGCCAGGCCAGGCCTATAGCCAGCCAGCAGCAGGAGGAGGACAAATCGTGAGCCCCCATCCTGTATGAAGCGTGGCCTGGAAATCTATATGAATGAGCCTTCCCCAACCTGGTGCCCTCCAGATGTTGTTGAACCACAACTCCCGTCTAGGCCTGGGCAATATATCAATATATCACCCAGGACTGGTATGAGGGGCAGACCGTGATGACAGTTTCACTCAGCAGCATATCAATGCCAGTGCCAAGGGAGAAACAAGCTGCAGCCGGGCGCTCCTTGGCAAGGCTCCGCTGTGGGCAGCTTGTTTCTCCCTTGGCGCTGGTAGCAGAGGGACTCAGAAGGCGGCGGTTTCACCAGCGATATAGCGCTGAGTGAAACCGCCATCGTCTGCCCTCATACCGGCAGAGGGAGAAAGAAGCTGCACTGTATACAGCTTGTTCCTCCCTTTGCCTCTTTAAATGGCTTGGCTGAGGAGCGTGCCGTTGCCCTGGCCTCAGCCAAGCAGTTTTACAGAGCCCCCAAACCGCCACTGGCTTGCATGAACCAGCGGCAGGGTAGGGACTCCGTCAAGGTGCTCCTTCTCCCCAGCTGAGCTGGCCCTGATCTGGCTCCTGCTTGCACACCAGCAGCATCAGGATTGGGGCTGCTCAGCTCCTTCATACTTCTCCCTTGAGCAAGGCAGCAGCAGTTCCTTCTCAAGGGAGAAGTTTAAAGGATCCCCCACGTTGCTTCTGGTTCACACAAACCGGCAGTGAGCTGTGGGCTCCATTAAACTCCACCCTTTCTGCCAAGGCAGCTGTGGCTGAGGAAGGCCCGTGCCCCTGCCTCCAGGGCCTGGCATGGGGGTCGCGCTTAGCCAGGCGGTGTAACGGCTGCACCAGCAACGTCAGGCAGCCCTGCTTGCAGATCTTGCTCCAGGAGGGTGGGCTGAGTCTTTCCTCCCGGGGTGAACGACCCACATGGACGAAGGTGATGCCTGGTCTGTCTTTGGCGAATGGGGGGGGGGCGAGCGAACAAGGTAGCTCACCTGCCACCTGTGCCTGTGAAGGGAGCCCCGGCATTTTTGCTGCTCGCAAATGAGTGCCAGGGACACTGAGGTCAGGCAACTGAGCAGCAGGCTCGGGCCAGCTGCATTGGCCCCAGCCTGCGAGGTGCTGGGTGAAAGTGCCTCCAGCAGTGAGAGATGAGGCAGTTTCACCCCACGCCTTGTCAGCCAATGCACCTTGTTTCAACATCGCGGTTTATCGCCAAACCACGATGTCCTACTGCCATCCTCTCTAAACACTGGCCATGCTGGCTGAAGCTGATGGATTCTAACTTCAGGGCTGACCTGCCCATGAGGAAGCCACCTGGGGCAGTGGAACACCAAGGGTATTCTTGGGGGTTCCCTGGAGGGTTCCCCATTTGTGTTTTTTTTAAAATATATTTTGTTAGGATTTTTAAACATAAATGCAAAGATAAAGAACAGTATAACATATGTCATAACATACTTTCTTAACATCTTTGGACTCCCTCACACCTCCCGCTCCCATTTGCATCATTGTCAATTCTTGCCCGCAATTTATCATCTTGTTTACACTCTTGTGTCAGATTCATTTAAATATAATCCATTAATTCTCCAATAAGTTTATAATTTTTCCTCAAACTTACTTACCATCTTAATTCCATCTAGTTTAGTGGTGCACAATTATTTATGATCTAGCATCCTTTCTTAACATTCAACCAAATTACAGTGTTTTTTTAGATAAATCTTGAATTTCTTCCAATCTTCTTCGACCCTCTCCTCTCCCAGGTCTCGGATTCTGCCAGTCATCTCGGCTAGTTCCATATAGTCCATCAGTTGCATCTGCCACTCTTCCAGTGTGGGTAGATCTTGAGTTTTCCAATTCTTAGCGATGAGTATCCTTGCTGCCGTTGTTGCATACATGAAAAATGTTCGGTCCTTCTTTAACACCTTCTGGCCGACAATGCCCAAAAGGAAGGCCTCTGGTTTCTTGGTGAAGGTATACTTAAATACCTTTTTCAGCTCATTATATATCATTTCCCAGAAGGCCTTCACCCTAGGGCAGGTCCACCAGAGGTGAAAGAATGTTCCTTCATTTTCTTTACATTTCCAACATTTATTATCAGACAAATGGTATATCTTGGCAAGTTTAACTGGGGTCATGTACCATCTATATATCATTTTCATTACATTTTCCTTCAAAGCATTACATGCAGTGAAGTTCAACCCAGTGGTCCACAACCTTTCCCAGTCCTCAAACATGATATTATACCCAATGTCCTGTGCCCACTTTATCATAGCTGATTTAACCATTTCATCTTGTGTGTTCCATTTTAACAGCAAGTTATACATTCTTGAAAGTACCTTAGTCTTTGGTTCTAACAATTCTGTTTCCAACTTCGATTTCTCCACCTGGAACCCTAACTTTTTGTCGTTTTTAAAGACTTCTTTAATCTGAGCATAATGTAACCAGTCTCTCACTTTATCCTTCATTTTCTCCAAACTCTGCAATTTCCAATTGTCTCCATCTTTTTCTAGTATTTCCCAATATTTTGGCCATTTGGCCTCCATATTGGGTCTTTTTCGGGCCTTAGCTTCCAGAGGTGAAAGCCACCTTGGAGTTTTGTTTTCCAATAAGTCTTTGTATTTTGTCCAGACATTAAACACTGCTTTCCTGACAATATGGTTCTTAAAGGCCTTATTGATCTTAACCTTGTCATACCATAAGTATGCATGCCAACCAAAAGCATTGTTAAAACCTTCCAGGTCCAGTACATCAGTGTCTGGAGGGTTCCCCATTTGGTGCCCCCCCCGCTCCCCTGCATCTAGCCAGTCTATGACAGGCTGGATGCCAGTAGTGGGCAGGGGTGAGGCCCTTGGTGCATGGGACCAGAGTGAAAAGGGGGAACCCCCGTTTCCACTCTGCCATTAGCTTATTCCCCTCCCCTTTTCCCTCCCCCACCCAACAGGGAGTTGGGGGAGGGACAGCCCACCCTCGCTAGAGGTCTCAACTGACAGCTTGCAGAGGGCTTCCAATATCAGGTGCCAACCCCTGCTGCGCAACTAATTTGTTGGTGAACAGCAAAATTTCTCACCTGGCACCCCTGAAATTGGTTAGAAGGAGCAGCTGAACTTGAAGCAGAGACTTGTCCCTCAAATGCCCATGTCATATTTCACTGTGATCTCTCAATGGTCAAAAAGGGATTTTGCTGCAATCTAAGAAACAGAAAGCTGAGCTAGCAAAAAGCCTCTTCTTGGCTCAGTGAAGAATAGTTTTTTAAAAAAGATGCACAATTGGTTCCCCCCCCAAAAAAATGCGGCCTTCACCCCTTGTCAACAGTAGTCCTACATTATTCATTTCCACATGAAGAGTGGCAGCATATGAACACACAAAAACACATTTCAGCTGTGCAATTTTGCAAAACAACAGAACTGATACAGCAAGATAAAGAAAGTTCTCTTTACTGATAGGTGTTAAACTCAACATTTAAGCTCTAAAAAAGCTGATTTAGCACCGCTTGTTACTTTTCCCTTTGAATTTTTTCCCAGCTCAGCAGCTGAAAATTTCATCCATAAAAGGCAATCCAACTCATGCGTCGTCTTTGGTTCACCATTAAGGATAAAACTAACAGGCACCTCTGGGCCAATTATGTGCTTTAGTCAATGACCCAAGATGCTAAGACAATCGGAGTGAGGTGAGGAAATATGAACTGATGGCACTTTGGAAAGACGCTCTTCTTGCAACCTGCAGGGGCTCGCCACGTCCAGTAAAGCATCTTAAGGAAAAACAAATCAAACAGACCCTTGCGAATCTTCGCTTTCAGCTGCATCCACTTTCCCTGAACTTCACAATTCAACTAAGCTTTGAAATGAACGACTAGAAACCAAGGAAAACCACAGCATAAATCTGCTCCTAAGTCCAGTCCTGCCTGAAGCAAAAAATACCCCAAAAGGAGAGAGCCCCTCCAGTTCACGTTAATTATTTAATTGTCCTATTTAAAATATATAATGAAAGTCAAGGCGATTTACAAAAATGAACTTTAAAAACAAAGAGAAAACAATCTAAAACATGCTATATATATATAATCTCCACCCCCAACTCCACCCATCCACTCCACCTATAAACAGGAAGTTAAGACTTAAGGGTCTAGGTGCAGAAGAATGTTTTTTCCCTGGCACCTAAAAACAGATAGTGATAAATAGAAGATGACTGATGTGGAAGCTGACTTCCATGCCTACCCTGGTATTATTACTAATAAATTCACCATTCTACACAATGGTCTCCACACAATGTACAACAGCAAAAGGGGGTGGGAGTTAAAAACCACCAAACCCCAATTCAGAACAGACACTCATGGCAAAGACCCATCCATCCATCTGGGAAAGCCTGTTGGAACAAAAACGTCTGCAACTGTTTCTGGAAAGTAGAGAGAGTGGGTGCCTGTTATATTTCAACAGGGATGCTGCTCTACAGAACAGGGGCAGCCACACAAAAAGCCCTGCTCCGAGTTACTAAGGAGCAGGCTCCTGAGATCTTTAGAACTTGCAGGAGAAACTCTCCCACAGACTGCAGTGATCTACTGAGTGCTTGAGGGATAAGTGGGTCTCTCAAGTAACATGTTTATGAGCCATATAGAGCCTTGCATGTTAGTGTCAGAATTTGGTCCAACAGGAGACTGGGAGCCACTGCAAATCCCACAAGCAAGGGATTATATGCTGAGTGTAGTTTGCTTCCCAGAAACAACTTAGCCATTGTGTTCTGCATCAGAGGCTGCCTCTGGATAACCCCCAAGGGTGGTCCCACATAGAGCGCATTGCAGTAATCCAACTGTGAGGTTACCACTGTATGGACAACTGTGGTCAAGCTATCCTGACCCAGGGACAATGCTAGCTGCCTTACCAACAGGAGTCTCTGAGCAAATGTTGGGGGTGCTCCTGGATCCATCTCTGCCAGTGGAGGTTCAGGTGTCCTTGGTGGCTAGAAGTACCCCCCAACATTTGCTGAGAGACTCCTGTTCCCCTTAAAGGTAAAGGGACCCCTGACAATTAAATCCAGTCATGAACAACTCTGGGGTTGCAGTGCTCATCTTACTTTATTGGCCGAGGGAGCCGGCGTACAGTTTCTGGGTCACGTGGCCAGCATGACTAAGCCGCTTCTGGCGAAACCAGAGCAGCGCCCGGAAATGCTGTTTACCTTCCCGCCAGAGTGGTACCTATTTATCTACTTGCACTGTGTGCTTTCGAACTGCTGGGTTGGCAGGAGCTGGGACCGAGCAACGGGAGCTCACCCCATTGCAGGGATTCGAACCGCCGACCTTTCAAGTGGCAAGCCCAAGCAGCTCAGTGGTTTAACCCACAGCGCCACCCGCGTACCCCTGTTCCCCTTACAGGGCTACAATCCCCAGTGGTCCCATGGAACAGGGCCTGGCTGTTAAACCAGCCTCAGTACCCTTAACCAATTTTAGAAACTCAGATATATAAACTGCCAAATGACACCTTAAGTTACGGTTGCCATGACTGAATATCTAGACCCTGTTTTTGTTTTTGCAATGATATTGATTACTATTATTTTCTATGCTGCTTGATATTTTAAAGAAAAAAATCTCAGAAAATATTTCAGATCCTTCTCTTAAGTGACATTTTGCTTTTCCCATATTTATTTACCTGCTTTATTTATAGAGCTGCCGCACAGCAGAAGTACTCTTGGAAGTCAGTGAGGTGTAGTGGTGAGAATGTTGGACTAGTACTTGGGAGATCAGGGTTCAAATCCCCACTGAGTCATGAAGCCAGTCACCACCTCTTAGCCTACCTCACAAGGTTGTTGTAGGGATTAACTGAGGAGGGGGTGAACCATGGACTCCTTGGTCCTCCTTACCTGCTTAAGAAGGTTGGAGGTGCCAGCCAGATGGAGATGTCATTTGCTAACCTGTCATCCAGAGATCTCCATGTGGTCACAACTGGACCTATGCCAGTATCAAAACGCACCTGGCTAATTTCTAACACTGCCCTTAACAAACTACAGTTCCCAGGATTCCTTGGCGGAAGCCCTGACTGTTTAAAGTGACATGATACTGCTTTCAATGTATTGTGCCAACAAAGGCCTTAGTTGCCACAGGAAAGCAACTCTTGCAATCAAAGCAGGTTGTTCAAAGAAATGTATTCACCAGTTTGCAAAAATTAATCTGACTTCATACTTTAGAGAGCTTAGGCACAAATAAAGAGATTCCCCGCCTGGGCACATCCCTGTGAGATGTAACGGCAGCTCTGAAAACCCAGCTAGGGCTGCCATAATTCAAAACCCGAAAGTTGTTGAGCAGCCTAAGTTACACCGTCTTCATGGGTAAATGGACACATTGGCAAAGACCTTGCTAAATGGCTTATGCATCTCTGGACAGTTTAAATGCTTTGCACAGGTGCTCTTTGGCAAGGACTGTTCTCTTCCCCCCTCCTGCATCAACGGTTACAAGAAAGCACAGCTGTCCTAAACATCAGCTGCATGAAATCCATTCCAAACTGTCTCTGTTCCGGATATACAATCATCAGATTAGTTGGTCTTGGGAGGACTGTGTTTTCTGTAGCGAGAACCTTGATGTGCAACACCTGCTTGAGCCCACATTGTTACTGAATTTCTCAAGGTCCACTGGGAAATATCTCTGAACCAAAATGTCTATTCCATGGAGGTTCTGATTCTTGCCTGCAGCATGCAACAGCTAATCCAAGAAAATTAAAGGAGTGTATTGAGAAAAACCCGTCAAAATGTTGCCATTGGCAAAGATTTGCAGAGGAGCTCTACCATGGAGCTGAGCTAGAAGTAAGACTCCAGTCCTCAAGGTTTTGACTAAAGGGCTGCCTTAAAAACATACAAAGCTGATTTATACTGCGTCGGACCGTCAACACTGTCAGGCTCTCCTCACCCAACCTAGAGATTCCATTGGGGGATGAACCTGAGACCTGCCTGCAAACCAGGCGCTTGACCACTCAGTTCTTTGCTACAGCCATGGCCAGATACTTACATGCATCAGTAGCTGCATATTATTTTCACTAAGAATTGAATCTGTTATATGTTAAGGATAGACAATAAAGAGTAAAGTGTTTTGAAAACTAAAGTATGGTACTAATATTTTTATTGTAAACACCAAATTAAACACGTATTAACAATTTCTACTAAAAATGTGATATTAACAATGTGTCACTTACGGTATGTGAATTGCATATTAATTCATCCTTATCAAAAAAATAAATTAAAAGTGTTGCCAACCTCCCCCCCACAGCAACTAGACATTCTGTTTTGGTGCCCACAACCCAGGTCCTAGAAGCCGTTTGGCTCCTAGCTTTTCTACCCGTTTCGAATACGGCTTCCAGCAACTCCTGCAGCTAAACGCCTTGCTCTGCTTCTCTTTGAACCACATTAGTGAGGCTTGGGGGGGTGTCTCATTTTCAGGGCAGCCTAGGACCTACATATACACTGGCCAGGATTGTGCCCCGGGGAGGTCACTTCAGTGCTGCTAATGCAGTAGTTTGGCTTCACCTCCAGAGGTACACTGCATTGCCTCTCGAGACAGACAGATGCCAACAACATCTATATAGCAATGGGCTTTGCACCACCAGGAGCTGTCAAAACACACACAGCCTGTATGCTCAAGACGTAACTCTTGAACTACGCATGCTCTGCCAGAGACCTTCACATTCTCAATCTCCATATTCAATCGCTGCTCCTTTTAACAACTCAGCATTTCAAGAAGCACTGCTCTATTTAATTGTTCTTCCTAGTGAGCATTTTTTTCAGAATGCATGACATTTTCATCATAAAAGTTGCATTAAATGCAGTGTAGTATGTTTAATATATAAGTAGCGCTTACCCTTTGCAGAATCACATTCACTTAACCTGCATGAGCAGTTAGGGAAAAGTTCTCCCTCCCCATTAAGAAAGGAGAACCTTTGCAATTAAATCAAGCCTGCAGCCTAGGAATGGTCGCATTAGAGGTTTTCTTGTGGCTGAAGGCAGGGGGCCCAAACAGGAGTGGCTAACCCCAAGGGTAGTTGACTCCAACTCCCATCGTTCCTGACCACTGGCCATTCTGGCTGGAGGCTGATGGGAGTTGTAGTCTGTAACAATGGAAGTGCCTCAAGTCATCCCCACCCGACAGCTAGGAGACCCCACCTTCCGCACAAGAACCAGAACCACCCTCAACAGGACCACAACTATGGGCCAAGTCTCGAGGGTTTCCAAGCCTTCATTGTGCCAGTGTGGCAGGTATGGCAATGTAGCTCCACCCTAAGTCGAGACAAGGATCCCACTTGATTCCTGAGTGCCTGCGCAATAACTTTTCAGACGGAGGCTTATTGATTAAATGCAACTTCCATTGACCCACCACCATCCTGCTCTCCAATTAATTGCATTTGCTCTGGAGGGCTGATTCTATTATTCAAGGGCTTCACAAGGGCAATGAGTGTCCACTTACATCAGTTCCAAGTCTCATTTGCATTGTAGTCAGCAGGGATTTAATTTAAGCCAAATGGAATGGAAGGGCCACTGCGCGGTTTCTCTTGAAAATGCCTCTTCCAACAGATTGCTGTTAAAAACGTTTCAGGGGAGGCGTGCCAATTGAGGCAGCAAGTCAGTCAACCTAGAGGAAATCCTAAGTAATCAAGACAAGGCCTGGCTGTTCCATTGTTCGATGGATTTTCCT
Source organism: Podarcis gaigeae (assembly GCF_964106915.1). Lineage (NCBI taxonomy): Eukaryota > Metazoa > Chordata > Lepidosauria > Squamata > Lacertidae > Podarcis > Podarcis gaigeae. The sequence goes on along the minus strand of NC_139690.1, from coordinate 4,724,850 downwards.
GTTCTGGATAAATAAAGAAACTCCTAGCTCTTTTGTATTAAATGAGACTGATACAAAGTTAGAAAATGGTAGGGCTGTGCACAGCCACTGCCACCCTCAATCTGTGCCAACCCAGGGAATACTCAACACGGATCTGGCCCTGAATAAGAATCTAGGAACACAGAGTTCCATTGGGTCAAGTCAATGGCCCACCTAGTCTAGCGTCCTGCTCTCACCAACTAAATGCCCATGGGAAGCCTGCAAGCAGGACCAAAGCGCAAGAGCATTCTCCCCTTCTGCGATTCTGAGCAACTAACAGGCAGAGACACTGCTGCCTCTGACTGTGGAGACAAAGCATAGCCAGCCATCATGGCTAGCAGCCTCTGTGAACTTGTCTGGTGCTCTTTTAAAGCCATCAAATCCAAGTTGGTGGCCCTCACTGTGGGAGCGAGTTCCAGAGCTCAACTATGCATTGTGTAAAGAACAACTTTCTTTTATCCACACCCAGCCTGCATGGGGGGGTCCTGATCCAAAAAGGGAATTCACGCAGATGCAGCTCCCCAGCTACCTTGCTTGCTGGATCAGGGCTAATGTTACCCAAGTCTCTCATGAGGAGCAGCTGCAGCATTTGGGACTTTGCAGTTTAGAGAAAAGGCAAGTAAGAGGAGATATAACAGAAGTTTATAAAATAATGCCCGGCGTGGAGAAAGTGGATACTGAAGAGTTTTTCTCCTCCTCCTCTAATTCTAGAACCTGCAGGCAAGCAATGATGTTGGAAGATTCAGGACTGATCAAAGAAAAAACTTCTTCATGCAGCACATACTGTGTATTTTTCGCTCTATAAGACGCACCAGACCACAAGACGCACCTAGTTTTTGGAGGAGGAAAACAAGAAAAAAAATATTCTGAATCTCAGAAGCCAGAACAGCAAGAACAGCTGTGCAGTGAAAGCAGCAATCCCTCTTGCTGTTCTGGCTTCTGGGACAGCTGCGCAGCCTGCATTCGCTCCATAAGACGCACACACATTTCCCCTTACTTTTTAGGAGAGAAAAAGTGAGTCTTATAGAGCAAAAAATACAGTAGTTAAACTATGAAACTCACACACCCGGGAGGCAGCAATAGCCACCAACCTGGGTAGCTTTAAATGAGAACTGGACAAATTCATGGTGGACATGAGGCAGTAATACTTCTGAATACCAGTTGCTGGAAACCCACAGAGGGGAGAGGGCTCTTATACTCAAATCCTGCTTGCGGCTTCCATGCAGACAACTGGTGGACCATTGGCCTGATCCTGTAGGCTACTACTAGCAGTAGTATTCCCTGCCCCTGCTCATCTGGCTGAGTTTCTCCAGCCACTTTGGGCAGCTTACAGCTTATATAAAAACATAATAAAACATCAAACATTAAAAAAACTTCCTGATACAGGGCTGCTTTCAGATGTCTTCTAAAAGTTGTATAGTTCCTTGATATCTGGTGGGAGGGCATTTCACAGGGCGGGCACCACTACCAAGAAGGCCCTCTGCCTGGTTCCCTGTAACCTCACTTCTCACAGTGAGGGAACTGCTAGAAGGCCCTCGGAGCTGGTCCTCAGTGTCCGAGCTGAACGATGGGGGTGGAAACGCTCCTCCAGGTATACTGAGCTGAGGCCGCTTAGGGATTTAAAAGTCAGCACCAACCCTTTGAATTGTGCTCGGAAACTTACTGGGAGCCAATGTACCGTAGGTCTTTCAGGACTGGTGTTATATGGTCCCAGCGGTCGCTCCCAGTCACCAGTGTAGCTGCCGCATTCTTATGTTCTGAAGTCACTCTGTTACGCAGCAACCATATGACACAAACCAACTTTTAGCCCATGTTGCAGTGCAACATTATTTTAGCTTGAAAAACGAAGCAAGAAAGTCAGATGGGCAAAAAGCAAGCAGCAAACAGGGAAGATTCCTATGACAGTGCCATTCATATTTACAGGCTAGTTCTGTCCTCAGTTCTTGCTGTTGTGTCTGGTTAAATCAGAGCGGGCCCCCGCCCCCCGCTTTTTAAGAAAGGAACAAAGATGGTTAACTATCTCTTGCCCACCCAGGGACACTGAGGTGTGCTGCCCTTTAATCACAGCTCATCAAGTTATTAAAGAACTAATTGCTCTTTGGGAAACATGACAGGGTATAAAAAAGTAATTATAGTTATATAGTATCAAACCCCCCGACTGCATCCACTCAAAACAAGGCAAGACAAAACTCTAAACAGAATTCCATTCTCTTTAATAAACTGGCTAGAACTTCCATGACATGGTCAAAATTACAAGCCGGGGTTAAACTTTTTTTGATGCATGATTGCAAATTGCAAACAGTGCCTCAAGGGAGGGATTAAGGTACATTTTTTAAAAATGAAAATTATAAGCAGTTCCTCTCTTGCTTGAATGAGAGGGGTGAGAAGTTCAAATGCTCAATCCACATTTTAGGTGCAATCAGGGATTGTCAAAGTAACGGTATCTGGGTTCAAATCCCCCAGTCAGCAATAAAGCCAGCTGATTAACCTTGGACCAGCCCCCTCCCTGCACATCTGCATGACTAGCCAACCTCACAAGGTTGAAAAGGGGAGAACTCTGTATAGTGTTCTGAACATCTTGGAGGAAAGACAACAACAACAAAACTCAAACCTAACAGAAAGGAAAGCTGGTCCTCATGTGGGAGTCCTCATATTTTACTGTCAGTATCACCTGTGGGCAAAGCCCAGGTACAAGTAAACAAGGTAATTTACAGACATATCCTGAGGGTAATAATAATAAAGTTATTGCTCTGAACAGTATTTAAGACACTAAAGATGTGTGAAGCCTCCCAGTTGCATTTTAGTTGGCATCTTGTTCCCACATGCAGAACAAGCCCTACCATGAGGCAGAGAGAGGCAACTGCTTCAGGTGGCAAGTGGTGGCAGGGCTGATCCCCGTTGTTCCTCCTGAGCTGCCCAGCTTTTCCCACCTTTCCTCCCAAAAGCTCATACACTGTTCTCCTCCTCCCCATTTTATCCTCACAACAGCCCTGCAAGGAAGGTTAGGCTGGGAGGCAATGCCTGGCCCAAGTGAGCTTCAAGGACGAGTGGGAATTCAAACTCTGGCCTCTCCCATTGGCTCTGTGGCCTCCCTGGCCTGTTCTGGAGCCCCTCATCTAGTCTGTTGCATCAGGTGGGCTGGAGAAGGCAACCCCACGCCAGTGTGGACATAGGTGCCAACTGCCCATCCATGGAATGGAGCTAGAGCATAAGAACATAAGCAACCGGTCTCAAGCAATCGACATTCAGAAGCATTTGTGCCTGCACCAGCAGAGACAGAGCACAGCCATCATGGCTAGCAGCCCTCAGTCGCCGTCTCCTCCATCTTTGCCTCAGGCAGCAAAATGTCTAAGGCCAGCCGTGCCAACACGGGCAACAGAAGAATGTGTGGCGCAATGCACACTTCCACAGGCACCTGAAATTTAATCTTGCCTCTGTCTTTTTTTTTTTTAAAAAAAAAAACCTTTTCTAATGGCTAAATCTGCAGCCAAAGGCAAAGACTTGAGCAGCTGCAACTGAACCTGCCCCTCCACCCCCCCCCCCGAAAATCTGTCAGGCCCACTTACTCTCCTTGTCTGTCCATCAGGCGGGTTCTGCTCTTTGGGTGCGCAAGAGAGACAGCCGCTGCTTTGCTCTGTGGTTTTAACAAGCCCCTCTCTCCTCAAAAGTCAGTCTCCTTGGAGCAGAAAGAGCAGTTCAAATAAGCCTGTTAGCATGCACTGGGGAGATAAGCTGCGTGCTACAATCCTCCCCCAAATCTGAGCATGTACGCAACAGCTGAAACAGCAGCAGAGTTTTCTACACTAGCCTGCTCTCCAAAGTTCATCACCAAAAAGTAGGTACCAGAGTGGATTTCAGTTGCAAGACTGAAGCTCTTAGGTTTGAGGACACTGCGATCTGAGGAACTGACTTGGTATTGCACAATTCCAAAAAGAGGCAAGTAAAAAAGCAGAGCCTAGAAGCTAAGGGCAGCTGGAGTAACTGGCACCCAGGGATACATTTTGTACATTAGTTATGATGGACTACAATTCTCTCACACACACCCCGCAATGAGGATGCTAATCCCACACTGCTCTAATTCTGCCAGTACAGAACTCATGCCTGATGCTCCCACTGGCCTGGAGGCCAACAGGAACAAAAAGGAAGAAGAGCCCCAAGGCAGCCCGAGTGATGGGTTGCTCACACTGACAAGGTAGCTTGGAGCCAGCAATTTTCTGGAACCAGATGGAGTCCAACGGGTCCGTTGTATCCAGTGTTAGAAATTAGCCAGGTGCCAGGCACATTTTGCGACTGGTGCGGGTCCAATTGCAACAACATAGAGATCTCTGGGTGCCAGGTTGCCAACTGACATCTCCATCTGGCTGGCCCCTCCAGCTTTCTTAAGCAGGTAACTAGAAGAGCTTATTTATTGTATTTATGTCCCGCGCTTTTCTCCAAGGAGCACATGATTCATCCCCTCCTCAGTTAATCCCTACAACAGGCATCCTCAACCTCAGCCCTCCAGTTGTTTTGAGACTACAATTCCCAGCATCCCTGACCACTGGTCCTGCTAGCTAGGGATCATGGGAGTTGTACGCCAAAAACATCTGGAGGGCCAAGGTTGAAGAAGCCTGCCCTACAACAACCCTGTGAGGTAGGTTAATAGCTGTGACTGGCCCAAGGTCACCCAGTGAGCTTCATGACTCAGTGGGAATTTGAACCCTGCTCTGCCAGGTCTAACTACACTGGCTTTCTAGAGTAGTTCTGCCATGAGGCAGCTATAGAAATTAAGCAAGTAAATAAATATGAAGAAAGCAAAATGTGAATTAGAGAAGGATCTGAAATATTTTCCTGGAAGCTTGAAATTGTTTTATTCTGGATTGTTTCATTTGATGTTTTAATGTGTTGTAAATGATGATGATGATGATGATGATGATGATGAACCATACCCCATTGGGGGTAGAAATGGCACCTAAACATACCATGGTGGTGACTGTAACCTAGGTTTAAGGTGCCATGTGGCGATAGCTCAGCTGGTTAGAGCATGGTGCTGATAACAGCAAGGTCACAGGTTCAATCCCCATATCGGACAGCTGCATGTTCCTGCACTGCAGTGGGTTGGACTAAATGATCCTCAGGGTCTCTTCCAACTCTGTGATTGGTTTATATATCTGAGTTTCTAACACTGCTTGTATCCCTTCTGAGTTGGCAGCTGCATTAGCCCCCCTCTGACCACCTGCAGGAGGCGCAATGGTTCTCTGCCCCAGCAAGCCAAGAATTTTGGCACACAAGGCAAGGTGCTTGGGCCCAGATTTGAGTCACTGTGTAGAGAATCACATCAGAAGGAAAGCAAACCATGCAAATCACACATTGTATAGCTATTTGCTCTGTAAAGGATATCCCAGAATCTCTGTAATATCCAAGAATGGGGGCAGTGTGGTGGATTACATCTTTGTGTCACATGCTATTTCCTAAAAAAACAACTATTTTATGTGGAAGGCAGGAGCACCTTTCACTGGTGGCCCAGACAGGCTACCCAAAGAGCAACAAAGACCCCATGACCACCCACTCAATGCAGGAAGAGCACATTGGGGATAGGCACACAAGACGGACAACAACAGAGGCAGCTGAAATAAAACAAATCTCAGGGAATCAGTCTATGATGAAATCAAGAGAAGTAATAACAGACAGGTGATGAAGAAACTACAAAATCTATGCCAGCAAACTTTAGAAAGGACTTGGAGTATCTGTGAGTTATATCAAGAGATATCCAGGGAACTCAGCCCATTTCTGATTCCTACCTCCCATCCTAAAACTCCTGCCAAGTACATGGAGCTGGTTTGATAGGGACTGTAAACTTAAAAGCCACTAAACGGCCTTGGTCCAGTAGACCTGAAGGAGCATCACCACGCCCATCGTTCAGCCCAGACACTGAGATCCAGCGCCGAGGGCCTTCTGGCGGTTCCCTCACTGCGAGAAGTGAGGTTACAGGGAACCAGACAGAGGGCCTTCTCAGTGGTGGTGCCCACCCTGTGGAACGCCCTCCCATCAGATGTGAAGGAAATAAGCAGCTATCTTATCTTTAAAAGACATCTGAAGGCAGCCCTGTTTAGGGAAGTTTTTAATATTTAATTCTGTATTGTTTTTAACACTCGACTGGGAGCCGCCCAGAGTGGCTGGGGAAACTCAGCCAGATGGGCAGGGTATAAATAAATTATTATTATTATTATTATTATTATTATTATTATTATTATTATTATTATTATTATTCCCCTTCATATTTGCAGGTATGAATTTGCAAAACGTGTGTGTAGTAGTAGTGGTAGAGAGGTGGGTTGGGCACTGATGTGTGAATGAATAAATTGGTTTTTCCTTTCTTTTTGTGGGTGTGGGTGTGTGTTCCTAACTAATGTTGGGGTGAGGAGGTGACTCCAGATCCTCAGAGCTGAGTGGAAGGTTTTCATGGGGGTGTACATGAACAGTTTGCCTGCTCTTGGACCTGTCAGGCTATTTAACCTCTCAGTCTTGGTTGCACTGACTGGCATCAGCTTTCCGGGGTCTTGCCTAGAGATGCTGCTGAGGACTGAATCTGGGACCCTTCGGCATGCAAATCTCATGCTCTTCCACAAAGCAATGGCCTCCCCTGCCCCCGCTTCTCTTGAGAATGGAAATTCCTCTGCATAAAATGTCACACACATACAAGAGTTGCAGCAAACTGGATTTTGCTGACATTCATTTGCAAACAAGCATATGCTTTGTTCCTCAAATCCATGTTGCAAGATTTCCATCCCAGGAGGCCAACCCCATGGGCAGCTTCCACAAGATCGCACCACAGATTATTTCCTTGCCTTAGTTTGCCTCCTGCAAGTCGCTGAGACTGTCCCAAGTGCCCAGGAGCAGTTCCTGTTTCCTCAGGACTGTCCCTGTAGGGCAAGCAAGAGAGAATCCTCTTTGAGGACATTCGCAGGGAAACCAAAATGTTTGTTTACAAAGCTATTGTACTACCAGCCTTACTATATGCTTGTAAAACATGGACCACTTATAAACGCCACCTCCAACTCGTTGAAAGATTCCATCAACGGTGTCTCCGAAAAATTTTACACATCACTTGGAAATATAGGCGAACTAATATCAGTGTACTGGAAGAAGCAAAGATCATAGAATCATAGAGTTGGAAGAGACCACAAGGGCCAACGAGTCCAACCCCCTGCCAAGCAGGAAACACCATCAGAGCACTCCTGACATATGGTTGTCAAGCCTCTGCTTAAAGACCTCCAAAGAAGGAGACTCCACCACACTCCTTGGCAGCAAATTCCACTGTCAAACAGCTCTTACTGTCAGGAAGTTCTTCCTAATGTTTAGGTGGAATCTTCTTTCTTGTAGTTTGGATCCATTGCTCCGTGTCCGCTTCTCTGGAGCAGCAGAAAACAACCTTTCTCCCTCCTCTATGTGACATCCTTTTATATATTTGAACATGGCTATCATATCACCCCTTAACCTCCTCTTCTCCAGGCTAAACATGCCCAGCTCCCTTAGCCGTTCCTCATAGGGAGTTGTTGAAGCAATGATTCTTCAACATCAACTTCATTGGACTGGTCATGTTGTGCAGATGCCTGATTATTGCCTTCCAAAGCAACTACTCTATTCCGAACTTAAAAATGGAAAGCGTAATGCTGGTGGTCAACAAAAGAGGTTTAAAGATGGTCTCAAGGCAAATCTAAAAAAATGTAGTATAAACACTGACAACTGGAAAACACTGGCCTGCGAGCGCTCCGGTTGGAAAACAGCCTTTAACAAAGGTGTCATGGGCTTTGAAGACACTCAAACTCAGGACGCAAGGGAGAAACGTGCTAAGAGGAAGGCATGCTCAGCAAATCCACACCGTGATCAACTCCCGCCTGGAAACCAATGTCTCCACTGTGGAAGGACGTGGGGATCCAGAATTGGCCTCCACAGTCACTTACGGTCTCACTGTTAAAACCATGTTTATGGAAGACAATCTTACTCGGCTACGAGTGATAGCAAAAGAAGAAGAATGGCCCTCCAGATGCTGCTGCTGGTGAGCTCAGCCTCCCATCTGCCCCAGCCACCAGGCGATGGTCAGCAACATTCACTAAACTGGTGCACTCCAGATGTTTGGCACCACAGCTCCCATCGCTCTAGTCAGCACATCTGGGGGCACCAAATTCACAAAGTCTGCTCCCAATTTTGCAGGGCTACAACACCCATCACCCCATCAGCCACACTGGCTGGGACTGATGGGAGTCCAACAACATCTGGAGGACCTCAGCTTCACCATCCCTGGTTTAATGAGTCCTGATAAACACACCAAAGCAGCTCATTCAGAGTCACAGCAGGGAGCCTCCACTTTCTTCACTCCCCAGAAGTCTTAGTCTAGGGATAGGGCATTGTTTAGGGGGTTTTGTTGGGGAAGATGCTGCTGTCAGTTTTTTGTGTCGTGGATCTTGTGATTTGTGTGGAGGTTGTTCAATTTGGTTGTATATTTGTTCATGTTTTGTTTGTGACTAGTTTTGTTGTGTTTGTAGTTATTTAAATTCTTGTATGTTGTAAGCAGCCTTGAGCATTGTTTTAACTTTGGAAATGAAATGATTGATTGGGGTGGGGAAATCTGTGCCCCCCCCAATGTTGCTGGACTACAACCTCCATCTTCCCTGACCACTGGTCATGTTTGCTGAGGCTGATGGAGGAGTAGAAGAGGGAGAGTGAAACAAGCACATCTATCAGCATTCATTTTTAAGATATAAGTTAAGAAGGGAAGCAGAAACAAGAATGGGAACCAGTTTATTGCTAGGTGCTAGGTGCCACATTGGGTTAATCAAGAGAGGCGAGAAATGGATTTTGCAGCTATCCTGGGATGCTGCTGGCAGGAGGAGGCACCCTGAACAGCACTGTGCATGTGCATGGTTGCAGACTGGCTAATTACCTACACTGATCAACATCTGGCACCAGCAGCTGCATCAGCTAACCCACAGTGGAGAACCTTTTCCAGACCAAGGGTCACATTCCCATCTGGGCAACATGCCAGTGAGGGGCAGGAGAGAGGCAAAAGTGGCTGAAGGTGTGAATTTTACCTTTGTACAGTAGACAAGTTTCTATACACACTGATGCTTCTCTATCCTCCATCTAGGCAGGCCAAAAACATTTAGGAACTGAGCTCTTGCGTGGTTCTGACTGTGGCACCCCTTGTCCCCAGCATGATCACTTCATCAAGTTGGTTACTGATAACAGCACAAATTCACATCATTTTGAATGCCTTGCATCAGCAGCTGGTGGTTCCTACTAGTGAACCACTTCACTGGCCATCACTGAGAAGAAATATTCCAAAATAGTGGAAGAAAGAGTGAGAGGTAGCACTGAAGATTACCGGCACAGATGTAGTGTTGGAGATCAATGTCTGATGGAAAGAAGAGCTAAGTACAAACAGCCCCGAGGTTGTAAGCCACAGGTTTCTCACCCCTTCCAGAGGATACACCTCCCCAATTTTTGTCAGTGTGCCCCTCAATGGGCACTTGCATTCTTCCTGCTCAAGCCATTTCTCTCCTTAAATTAAAAACCCCTGAGATGCTGCCTCACTCCCTTCCACCTTCTCGGCCTCTTCATGGCAGTCAATATATGGTGTGCTGCAGCCCTTCAATTAAAAGACCCAGATCCATCACAAGATTAAATGTTCTGCTTGCTTATTTGCAATGGGAACTTGTTCTGGTCATGGGACTCACACGTCAGTGCATGGCAAAACAAATGAAAGCAGCACACGCCAAAAGGAGCCGTGAGGGTGGCAGGGCACCTGGGCAGATCTTGCTGGGTGTGAGGACAGGCATGCCACATGCCCTGTCCTGCTCTGGTAATACCAAGTGGCACGGCCAGGCAGAATATAAATGCATTTGGGACGGGAAGATCTGTCAATTCCAGTTTATCTCAGTAACTCCTGTTTCCAGGAAAGTTCAGGTCACCACATTCCACATCAGTTTGAATTGTAGAGTTGGAAGGGACCCCGGGGGTCATCCGATCCAAACCCCTGCAATGCACGAAACACAGCTGAAGAATCCATGGGAGATGGCCACCCAACTTCTGTTTAAAAACCAGCACCCTGCAAGGCAGTATGTCCCACTGTCAAACAACCCTCACCATCAGAAAGTGCTCCCCAGTGTTTAGTCAGAATCCATTAGTTTGAATCCTTTCCTCTGGAGCAACAAGAAACAAGCTTGCTCTGCCTTCCATGTGACAGCCCTTCAGGTATTTGAAAATGGCTATCTGTCACCTCTCAGTCTTCTGCCACATTAAATTTTTTTTTAAGTAGTTTTGGTAATTGGGTGAAAATTGGACATTTTGACTCAGCAGTTCCTTACAAATGCAGTCCCCAGTTGTGGGGGGGCGTCATCTGCTAATAGTAACACCTTGACCTTGGCCTGGTGGCAAATCAGTAACCAGAGCAGATCTTGGAGCACAACTGTCACATGCTGACAAGGTCTCCCTCCTGTCAGCACAGCAATTGTGCTGCAGCATTCTGCACTAACCGCAAGTAGAAAGGGAGCTCCACAAGCCAGCTTCCTTGGATGGACTGAAAAACACACAGTCCAAACGGGAATTTGAATATGACTGCCTGTACACACCATGCGATATCTCCATCCAAGAGTCATCAATATACCAGCAGTAACACACACTCCATTAACGGGCCCCCACTCTCCATAAGGTTTGCCAGCATATAATTCACCATGACAGATGAAGTTAAGTTTCCCCCATACATATTCATGAACTGGCTGAAAGCCAACGGAGCCCCCATTTAATTAACAGAGATTATTTGATTAGAATGGAAGCTGTCTTATTAGTTAAAATAGATAAATGAAAGCAAACTCTGATAGTTTAATTTATTAGCTCAGTTGCCCTTCATCAGGCTGCTGGAGACATTTTTCTTCCAAAAAAAAGTTGTAGGTTAGATACGTGCAATTATTTTAAATTAGCTAGCCCCAACCTGGTCCCTTCCAGATATTTTGGACTATAGTTCTCATCAGCCTCAGGTAGCACAACTGTGTTGCCATTCGCCCCACCATCATAGAACCATAGAATTGTAGAGTTGGAAAGAACCCAAAGAATCATCTAGTCCAACCCCCTGCAATGCAGGAATCTCAACTAAAACATCCATGACAGATGGCCATCCAACCTCTGCTTAAAAACCTCCAAGGAAGGAGAGTCCACCACCTCTCGTGGGAGTCCGTTCCCTTCACCAACAGCTCTTACTGTCAGAAAGTTCTTCCCAATATTGAGTGATAACTTGAAGCCACTCGTTCAGGTCCTAGCCTTCAGAGCAGGAGAAAACAAGCTTGCTCCATCTCCCATGTGATAGCCCTTTAGTTATCTGAAGATAGATATCCTATCTCTTCTCAGTCTTCTTTTATCCAGGGTAAACATACCCAACTCTTTCAACTCTTCCTTATAAGGCTTGGTTTACAGAACCTTGATCATCTTGGTTGCCCTCCTCGGGACACCTTCCAGTCCGTCAACATCCTTCTTAGATTGTGGTGCCCAGAACTGGACACAGTATTCCAAATGCAGTCTGACTAAGGCAGAATATAGTGGGACTATTAACTCCCTTGATTGGGACACTATACTTCTGTTGATGCAGCCTAAAATAGCAATCACTATTTTTGCTGCTGCATCACACTGTTGACTCATGTTCAGCTTATGGTCTCCTAAGACACCTAGATCCTTTTCACATGTTCTAGAGGCAGTCCCCCATTTATGCATGGGATACACTCTGAGGCGTACATTGGTGAAATGGAGTATAATTGAAACCCATTGAAAAAGCCTGGAAACACCCTGGTTCACCCCACCCCATTCTGCCCTTTTAGTGACATTTCAGTGACATCTTTATAATGTTTCCAAGTCACTTCCGGGTTTGGTGTGATGCACATATACACCGTCGCACACATATTGAACGCACGTAAACAGGGACTGCCTGTACTTGCGAGGCAGGTGTCACCCATCTTTCAGCTTGCGCCTAGGTCTCCAATCTGTTAAGGTCTTCGTGAATTCTGTTTCTGACTTCTGCAGCATTAGCTACCCCCCCAGTTTGGTGCCATCTGCAGATTTGATAAGCATTCTCTCAATTCCTTCCTCCAAAGGAAGATACTGAACAACAACAGGCCCAAGACAGAACACTGTGCATAGCTGTCAAGTGTCCCTTATTTGAAGGGACAGTCCCTTACTCCTGCGCCATGTCCTGCTGCTGTCCCTTATTGATAGATGTCCCTTAAATGTCCCTTAAATTTCAAAGGAAGCAGCTCCTCTCCCTCCCTCCCTGCCGGCCAGGGAGGAGAGAGGCTCCAACTGTGTTGCTTGGCTGCGTTGCTCACCCAATAAGGAGTCTAAGAACGACTGGGGGGGTGGAGCTTGCATGCCTTGTGTGTGGCTAGTTAATGCAAGCTGAGGGGGTTTTTGAATGCTGGACGCCATTTTGTTGCATGTGCTGCTGCAAACTTTGCAGTGCAAAGCCAGGCTGGGGAGCCATCTTAAGTTGAGGCTGCATAGGCCTTGTGGTGCATGTGATTCAGATTCTATTCAGTTGAACCTCTGGTTACAAAGTTGGTTGGACAGTGTTCTTGAAGCTACCAGCATGAGTTTGACCAGACTGCAGGAGGACAGGAAGACTGGAGTGCCTGGAACAGGTGAGGCTGTAGGTCCCTTATTTTGGCTGCTGGTCCCTTATTTTCAAATCTAAAGTTGACAGCTATGACACTGTGGCGCTCCATTGGTCACTTTTTCCAGGATGATGAGGAGCCATTATTGAGCACTCTTTGGGAATAACCCTTTCTGCAAGGCCTTGCAGTGAGGAGCTCCTGATGGGCAAAAGGGGAATCTGATGTAGAACTCCAGATTAGCCTCTTTTGCCATGAGTCTTGCTTGGGGTCTTTGGCCTGCAAGTTGGTTTGTGAATTCTAGAAATATGGAGATTTGCATTTCAAGCAAGTTTAGCAAAGGCTGCAAGATCTGCATGATTTACTGGGGTGGCATCCATGTCTGTGTGGCAGGGTGCTCTGCTGCAAAGCACCGCCAGGCCTCGCCTTTATGGAAATGGCTCCAGACCGCTCACAAGAATTCTTGCTTTTGCCCAGGATTCGTAGTTCAGCAAATCAATTCTTTGTCCTCACCGTTTCCTTGTCAGTTCTGGGTTATGTTACTTGAGGACTGCTCCTAATACTGTCTTTTCTCACTTGCATTTTGAACTATGTGTAGAGAAATAGCTAGAAAGAATCTGGATCAGGCCGAATCTGTAATGTGAGAACTGTCGGGACACAAGTCAGAGAATGAATTGTGCAAGGTTCCCTGGACCATTGCCAACCTTCAAAAGCATACAATGTGAGCATCTTTAGCCCATTTCAGCCCGTTTCCTTACACCCAGATGCTGATGGGTTTCAGCTCCCAGTAGCTCCCAGTAGCCCACATGGCCAAAGTTCAGGGATGATGGGAATTGTAGTCCATACACCCCTGACCATCATTTTCCTAGCAGGTTATTCTATCACAGGCACACCAAGGAAATGCAGCCCTATGCTTGAGATACAGGCAGAGGCGGCCCAGCCAAAGAGGCCAACCAGCCCTGCAAAAGTCCACCTCTGAAGGTCCTGCTTTGCAGACTCCCAACACCTCAGGTCAGGTACTGTAAGGCGGGATCTGAACAGCAGTGGCACCCAGACTGCACGACTCTCTCCTGATGGAGATTCAAATGACTGCCTCCTGAGCCACCTTCTTTTTTCTCCTTTTTTTGCCTTTCAGAAGGTGGCTGGATAGTGGCTAGATGCTCCTTTTATTATTATTATTAAGGTTTAAACCTAACACGGGAGGGCCAAAGCCCAGGTGGCGAAGCAGCCTCTATGCCTGCTGCAGGTGCTACTTTTTGTCCCCAACACCTCCAGTTAAAAGAACCCCAGGTAGCAGGTGAAGGGGAAAGACCTTTCTCTGCTCAAGGCCCTGGAGAGCCACTTCCAGACAGAGGCGGCAACGCCGGGGCAGGTGAACAAATAGTCTGAACTGATACAAAACAGCTTCCTATATTTTTATGGGTATTCATACCCGGCTTTCAGTGTAGTGGGTTCTTTTGCTTTCATTTTTTCCAAAGCAAAATGCCTTGCTGGAAGCGGGAATAAGATTCTGCTCTTTGGTGGGCTGCTCAGATCACAGCCAAAGAACAGAAACAGCAGAGTGGTCAGGAAAGCAGGCTACAAATCAGCAGGAAAGTGGGCTACAAATCAGCAAATCTGGTCTCTGCCAAGAGCATGCCTCACTCTCCCAACCTCAGTCCCCCATCTGCAAAATGGGTATACTGTGCAACCTTTCCTCCTTACAGAGCTATTTAGGATAACAAGGTGACAGACATGAAGTATTTCGAACACTCCAAAAAGAGCTATGTCAACACCATGATGATGTCATTATTAAGGCAGGAATAAAAGTAGAGCCATCTACTCCACTTTTGGTTTGTGTGTGTGTTTGTTTTTCTTGTGTACTTTGTCTTTTTATCTTGTATTTTTATGTTGTGAACCACCCTGAGATCTACATATGAAGGGCAGTACAGAAAATTAAAATACAATACAATACAACAATATCCCACTCAACTGCTGATCACTGACCATGATCTTGTGATAATGTTTAGACAAGACACATGGGGGGGGGGGAGAAGCACCTTCCTTAATTTGCTTGCGCATGGGGGTGGGGAGAAAAGAAATTCAGTTGAGCCTGGAATAATTAGATAACTCCCATGCACAAATAATACATTTTCCCTCTAAACAGGCTCAAGAACAAGCAACAAGTTACAGAGCAACCTTTGCAAGATCTGCACTTTGTGAGCCTGTTGTGGGCCCATTCTTACAGATTCCCTGCACATGAAATCTAGGCCCCTGTTCCAAGGGGAAACCCTCCAGCGAAGGATGGAGAAGCTGTGACTTTCCTGTTGCTGTTGTGGACTGCAACTCCCATGAGCCTTGGTCTGGGTGTGCCAAAGGTCAGGGGCGGCAGAAGCTGTAGCCTGGCAACATCAGGGAGGATAGAGATCCTTCTGGCCTAGGTCAATCGCTTATTGTCCACCATCCCTCTGTGGTCCCTACACCTGCAGGATGTGGTTCTCCTCCCCTGCACTGCAAGATGCAGTGTATCATACAGGACTCTGAATAACACTTGAAGACAGAAATTCAGTCAGAGCAAACAAGCACTGGCTGGCAGCAGCGCATTCCATGATGCTCAGTGGCAAACTCACTGGCTGGAGCAAAGCAGGTGGCTCCTGCTACACCACAAGCAGAGGCATCTGCACATTGGCCATCTGCACATTGGCCAGCAAGCACGCCAGAGCCCCCAAGCAAAGACCCATCTAGCCAGCACCCCATTTTCCACCACAGCCTGCCCCCCGCCATGGGAAGCCCAGAAGCAGCACATGAGTGCAGCAGCCCCTCTTCCTGGATTCCTAGCACATTGCCCCTGACAGCGGAAGAAATACTTGGCCATGTTGGCTACCAGCCATTAGAAGATAGCGACTCAAAACTCTGCCTTCTCCAGAGTCAGACCACTGGTCCTGCTGGCTCACTGCATATCACCCGCCTCTCCCCTCTGAACTATATTTAAGCCAGGCTCCCTGCAGTGCAGCAAGACCAGTAACAGAAACATTATTGTTGGTTCATTCTGGTTTTGATTTGTAATTATGTACTTAAACCTACATAACTATTTTCTTTCAGTAATGCTGAATTTACTACTTGTTTGCTAAATTGTTGGTTTTTGCTAATTTTGAATTTACTGATGTGTTCTGTATTTTGCATATCTGTATTTCCAACACTCTGTGTTTGGATGCCTTGAACATTTGCTGTAAGCTGCACTGAGTGCAACTCATTATGGAAAAGTGGCATCCAGGTATACCCAATCCATCAGCATTATCTAACACACTAGTGTCCAATGGCACTCTAGGATTTCAGACAGGGGCCTCTCTCTCTCTCTCCAGCCCTAACTGGAGATGCCGGAGATTGAGCATGGACCTTTCTAGATGCAAAGCAGATGTTCTGCCATGGAGGCACAACCCATCTCCAGGGACAGTCTTACTCTCCATGAATTTGCACTGAGTCAGATCTAGCCCAGGGCAGCCTCCACACTAACTGACAGCAGCTCTCTAGGGTCTCAGGCAGAGAACGGTTTTCACATCACCCAACCCTTTTTAACAGGAGAGGGCAGAGTCTGAACAATGAGTTTTCTCAATGCAAAGCAGCTGCTCTAGGCCTGAGCCCTGGGCCTTCCCAAGCAGGCATCAGGGAATCAAATCCTGTTCCTCCTCCTCAAGCAACCTGCAGAGACAGAAACTGTGTCATGGAACTGACAACTTCCAAGAGCCATGGCTCCTGCACAAATACCAGACTCTCTCAGATGAACACAGAGGCCTGTCTGTAGCAGGCAGGCTGTGAAAACCCTGTAAGGTCATCTCAGTGATGCCTTGCAACAGCCTGCAATCTGGGTGTTTGTGCAAAGTAAAACACTGAAAGGAGTGTGATGGAGCAGGATAGCTTCAATCGCACACAAAATCGAGAAGAATAGTGCCTGTACATTCTGCCGCATACATCAAGAGTCTACAAACGGTAGAAAATTACTGTTTCTAAAATGAAGCTTGCGTACCCCTTCTCCATTTTTTCAAGTGCACTTCTGATGCTGCCCTCATGCAAACATATCTGGAAAAAGCCTTAGGTGCTGCTGGTCCTAACATCAGGCAAGGCAAGTTGACTTTATCAGGTTGCTGGTTTTAGGTGCTGTGAAAGAACATCAAATTATTAGCTATCTAATGCCTTACTGTATTATAATTACTTCCAAGGAGAGGCACTTGTGGAATTTCCCTTCCTCCTGTGCCAGAAGAACTTGGCTCTGCCTCAGCTGTGACACTTGGGAAAGGGGCATCATCAAGCCAGTGCAACAAAGTCCTAGAGCCCTGAGGTGGAGTAGGGTGGAGCGTACCACTTCAGGACGCAGGTGGGGGGGGGATGCTACTTTTGAGCATAAACCTCAATTGTTTTATTTTCACAAAAACCTCCCTAAAGATATAAAGTAAGCATATCATGGGGGGAGGGGGAATCCAGCCCTTTCAGGGATGTTGTAAAAATAAAAACCCCTAAAACTTGCAAAGGGCCATGGCACTTTTAAAAAAGGAACAGTCCCCTCCACTTGCACTCCAAAGTGACACAGCCCATCCTCCCAGCTCAGGGCTCTACCACCTTGTTGTGGCTGCATGCTAGAAACCAGGCTGCACCTAGAGGTGCCACCTCCTCGGCCCACCCAGCCTCCTGGCAGCTGCCTTCCTGCCAGGCCAGCAGCCGGGTTGTTTTCCACCTTCAAGGAGGGAAGCCAAGCCAAGCGGCGGGGCAGCCACCCAGCCGCGTCCACCCATCTCCCAAGGCGCGCCTCGCTCCCTAAAGCAAACGCCCAGTTCTGCAGAGATCCGGCTGCTCCCTTCGCATCTCCCCAGGCCGGTGGTGCTTTAAAGGGCACATCCGCCAGAAGACCCCCATCTCCTCCTCCAGCCACCATCCCCGCGCCACGCCAGGATCACCTTGCCGGGGCCTTCGCCCAGCTCCACAGCCCAGAACTGAACTTTCAAAGCTATTTGAAGCAGGGAGGGAGGGAGGCGGCTCCCCGCCCCCCCTTGCAGGGAACATGCAATCCGTTTATTAAAATCACCACCACCATCACCTCCACCACGAGAACCCAGCCGGCTAAGCCGCGCCAAGCAGCAAATATGGCTCCCCAGCGCAAGGACTTTCTCCCTGATCCCGCGTGTCTCCAAAAAGGCTCCCCCGATAACGCACAAGCAGATAAGGGTGACTTATTTGGAGGCTGCTGGATTTTCAGCCCCCTTCCTTCCTTCCCTTTCCACACCAGGCTTCTTGGGGAAGGAGGAAGGGAGGAGGAGAAGGTTGAAGTCTGGGCAAACCGCACTGAGCTCAAGCCATCTGCAAAGCGGGTCTGACCTGACACGGATCAGCAGCCGGGCTGGGAAGATGGGCGGGTGCGGCGGTGGGTGCCGTGTAGCGCCAGCAAGAGCCCGAGCTCTCGGGGAGCTGAAATGGACACGATCCCATTCTATTTCACCTCCGGCTGCCTTTCTAGAGCTCCCCACCCGCTAACACCCAGTTGGCCAGCCTGCTTGTGGACGCTGCGAAGGGGGCCGGGCGGGGGCGGAAAGCAACAAGCGGCGGGGAGGGGTCGGTAGGCTTGCTCGGTGAGGATTGGGCCCACCTCCGATCGCCTCGCTGCCTTGCCAGGGGCCCCCGATCGCCAGAAAAGCAGGTCAGGAAGCGGGGGGGGGGGGGGAGAGAGCAAAATGCAAGGGAACAAGGGCGGGGCGGGGGAATCCTTTTGCAGAGTCAGCTGCATTCCCGTGCTAAAGGACAGGTGGCCGGGAAAGGAAGCGCGGGGGAGGCGTGCGCGGGCGAGGCAGGGACGGTCCGATCCAGCCCATCCAAGAAGGCGCTGCCCTCTCCGCAAGCTCGCCTGCTTCCTCCGCGCGCGCCGATGGTGCAAATATATTCCCGAAAGCATTTAAATGCAAAGGTGCACATAAACCATGCGTATAAAGATACACCTGCATATATACTGAAAGGAGGGCAATCCGCCTGAAATGCACGCCTGGAAGCGGCTCCTACCGGGAGAGGCGAGCCTTAGCCGGGCATGGCGCGGGGCATCGGAGCGCCGCTCTCCTCCTCCTCCTCCTCTCGCCGCGGCTGCAGCAACCTCCTGCCTGCTCGGAGGCGCCGCGTCTCTGCCAGCCTTTTGCAAGGCGCTTCTGCTTCCCAGGCTGAGAGCCCCCAGCCCAGGGAGAGCAGGAAGCGCGTCATCACCCCGGGACCGACCGGCCAGCTGGCCTTCCTCCCCT
The DNA here is from genome assembly GCF_964106915.1 of Podarcis gaigeae. Lineage (NCBI taxonomy): Eukaryota > Metazoa > Chordata > Lepidosauria > Squamata > Lacertidae > Podarcis > Podarcis gaigeae. The sequence continues at coordinate 4,705,949 of NC_139690.1, read as the reverse complement.
CCTCCTCCTCCTCCTCCTCCTCCCCCTCACCCCGAGCTGGCTGGACCGACCATCCACCCAGCAGGCTTGTGCTGCACGTTGCTGGCGGAGCTCCCCAGCAGCGAGGCGAGCCGCACCCCAGAATTAGCTCATCCCTCTCCCAAAGCAAAAGCCAAGGTATCTCCCAGGCTCCAGTCCTCTTGAGCTCGGCAGGACTTACTCCCGAGTAAATGGGACGGCGTTCGTTTGCGCCAGAGAACTGTGCGTGGTTCTCCAGCAGGCAAGCTGCCACCTTCTCCTCCCCAAAACTAGTTCTGCTCCTCCTCTGCTTTCAGACAGCGGTCCCCACGTGTAGAATATCACGAAGCAAGGGAGGCTTCTTTCCATCCTTGCAGGGAAGAAAGCTGCAGCTACTTTCTTGTTCTGCACCTCAGTTTCCTGTTAAAAGCACGGGAGCAAGGCTGGGGGACAGGAAGGCAGGCAACCTTATTCACCTCTCACTGTGTTGGCTTGGATGTTTTCTTGATCAGTTTCCAAATGGAGTAATTTTGCTATGTGCTGACCTGAACTATGCTGTAATTGATGATTTGGTGCACTTTGAAAAAAATATATTTTAAAAGCAAAACTTGTCAGGGTTGCCCACTGGAAAAATAGCAAGAATATATTATCCATATATGAGACCAAACCAAAATCTCACCAAATAACGTTCCAGCTTTTGAGTTCTCCAGAGACCCTGAAACCAGAAGCCCCCTGAAAGCCTCATCTGAATGTCTGCTTCCTCCAGATTCCGCCTGATGACTCAGCAGATGCAGGAACTGATGACTTGACTACTAGCTAGTGCTGTTTCTCCAGACACACTGCATGTCCCATGGGCTTGTCTAACTGAATGAAGAATTCTGGATAACTTGAAACCTCACACATTATTATATGACATTTTGGAGGGCCTTATAAATCCTCACCTGAGGATTATGTCGCTGCGCAGTCGGACCCAGGTGTACCAGTGTGCAGGTTTTTTACTACAGGTATTGAAGAAAAAAACATTCTTTTGTTGAGGCGGCAATCTTCTTTTGGGAAGGGTTGTAGCTCAGCGGTTGAGCTCCTGTTTACCATGCAAAAGGTCACAGGTTCAATCCCCCTGTATATCCAGACATGGCAGGGGAAAGACTCCTGTCTGAAACCTTGGAGAGCTGCTGCCAGTCATTGTAGACAAGACTCTGCTAGAAGGACCAAGACTTTGACTTAGTACAGCAGAGCTTCCAACGATCTTATTTAAATCAGCTCTTTATTCAGAGGGCAATGAGGACTGGAATCTTGGTTCATCTTTAGGGGAAGGACCGTAGCTCAGTGATGGAGCGCAGGCTTCATGTGCAGAAGGCCCCAAGTTCAAACCTGGCCTCTCCAGGAAAGGCTGGGAGAGACTCCCTGCCTGAAACCCTGGAGAGCTGCTGCCAGTCCATGCAGGCAATATTGAGCTGTAGTGTTCTGACTTGGTATAATAAGGCAGCTTCTTCCTTTCTTCACTTGCTGAGGTAGTCCGGGAGCCATGGAGGCTAAGGTTCTCCCCTCTCCCCTCCCTTGCTCCCTGCCTCCAGTCAGGGATTGGGGGCACCACTGCTCCCCCCTCACAAGGCAGCATCATGAACCTGGTTAGTCAGAGCAAGGAGGCCAGTCCTGGCCAACCGCTCCTCAATAATTTCAATCAGGATGAGGTAGGCAGATGGAAGGACAGATTATATTTCGTAGAATCATAGAGTTGGAAGGGACCCTGAAGATCATCAATGAGAGGACAGAGGCTCAGTCGCAATGGCTTCTTTACGCTGCTATCCTGGCCCCTGGCCCCAAAATCCTCCTTGTTGTGGCACAGGTGATGCTCCAGGCCAGCTGCCAAAGTGACTTCCTGCCCATGTTGAAAACAACAACAAACCTATGGTTACGTGAAACATACTCAGTAAACACACAAGACGTAACCGGCTGTACTTTTGAATAAATAAGGTATACTATTCAATGTATCAAATTGTAGATTTCAATGGAAGTCTCATGAAGTTCAATTAAAAAAGCAGAAGACCCAGTGGATCAGTTCATTCTTTAGTCAGTTCATGCATAAGGTCCATACATGTATAAGTATCTATTCCACCTGTCTGTTCTTAGAGTCCAATAATCCACATGCAGGGTTGTTACAGTTCCACTGAATCCTTTCACAGAGTCTAAGGAATACTAGCCTTGTTTCGCCATCCTAGGCTTCATCAGTAGAACAGGCTCATATGTGATATTACAGGATAGTGGACAGTGGCGTAGCGTGGGAGGGTGCAGGGGGGGCCGGGCGCAACATCTGGGGGTTAGGGTTAGGGAGTGCAAATCCACGGGTTGGGGGCGCAAATTCTTGCCTTGCCCCGGGTGCTGACAACCCACGCTACGCCACTGATAGTGGATCTTATAGCATAGTAGTGGGTGCAGTCACCAAGATGGTGGCGGCCAACACACTTGGGGGAGGCTGGATATGCCGCCTGCCTAGATCCTGCTGCCTGAGGCAGCTGCCTCATGGGCCGGGCCGGCTGGCCTGGGCACCTAGATTTAAGATTCATTTAACCAGAGTTTTCCTTAAAGGGGAGGGAGTTAAAAGTGAAATGACAGCACCACCTGCTGATAGTTAAAGTGATAGGTGCATTGATTCAGATAGGGCATGATTACCCGCTATCCTCCTAAACAGTAATGGAATTTGAAGCACAATCTCAGCAAAATGATGACGATACTCAGCTCTACCTCTCTTTCAAATCAGAACCAGTGAAGGTCCTGTGTGCGGGTCTGGAGGTGGTTGGAGGATGGATGGCGGCTAACAGATTGAGGTTGAATCCTGACAAGACAGAAGTATTGTTTTGGGGGGACAGGAGGTGGCAGGTGTGGAGGACTCCCTGGTCCTGAATGGGGTAACTGTGCCCCTGAAGGACCAGGTGTGCAGCCTGGGAATCATTCTGGACTCACAGCTGACCATGGAGGCGCAGGTCAATTCTGTGTCCAGGGCAGCTGTTTACCAGCTCCATCTGGTACGCAGGCTGAGACACTACCTGCCCACGGACTGTCTCGCCAGAGTGGTGCATGCTCCAGTTATCTCTCGCTTGGATTACTGCAATGCACTCTATGTGGGGCCACCTTTGAAGGTGACCCGAAAACTACAGCTAATCCAGAATGCAGCAGCTAGACTGGTGACTGGGAGCAGCCGCCAAGACCACATAACACTGGTCTTGAAAGACCTATGTTGGCTCCCAGCACAATTCAAAGTGTTGGTGCTGACCTTTAAAGTCCTAAATGGCCTCGGTCCAGTATACCTGAAGGAGCGTCTCCACCCCCATCGTTCTGCCCAGACACTGAGGTCCAGAGCTGAGGGCCTTCTGGCGGTTCCCTCGCTGCAAGAACCCAAGTTACAGGGAACCAGACAGAGGGCCTTTTTGGTAGTGGCACCCGTCCTATGGAATGCCCTCCCACCAGATGTCAAAGAGAATAAAAACTACCAGACTTTTAGAAGACATCTGAAGGCAGCCCTCTTTAGGGAAGCTTTTAATGTTTGACGCACTATTGTATTTTAATATTTTGTTGGAAGCTGCCCAGAGTGGCTGGGGAAACCCAGCCACATGGGTGGGGTATAAATAATAAATTATTATTAATAAAATACACTTGCGAGTTGGTAGAATGTGAGACTTCATCTCAGGGTTGTGGGTTCAAGCACCACATTTGGCCAAAGATTCCTGCATTTCAGGGGGTTGGACTAGATGACCTTTATATGGTCCCTTCCAACTCTACAACTATGATTCAGAACGTAATGAATACCTGCTTCCTGATGGTATTGGTAGCTTGTATCCTAGAAAGATGTGATGCTAGATTTGTGTGGCTTCTCTGCATTGGACCGCAGCTACTTTAACAGATTGGATGGGAGGCTCAAGGAATCTGAACCAAGGAATCTGAAAGGCTATTATAAGGCTATCTCCTTCCACTGATGGAGGAAGTCTGCCTCTGAAAACCAGTTGCTTAGGGCTGCAAGAGGGGAGAGCACTGCTGCTGCCCTCACTTCCTGCTGGCTGGCTTCCCGTAATGGGCAGATAGAATGAAAACTTAGCATATTAAATGAAGCTCTGCAGAAGCAATTCAGAGTTGGAGGAGGAGGAGGAGGAGGAGCCTTAGCAACTGCTTGACAACCAAATAGCTGAACGGATACATTGTATGCGTGCATATTTGAATCCCCTCCTCCTTTTCTTTTGCTTTCAGAGACTAAGAGCAAAGAGGCAGGGTCAGGTGAGCAGGTGTGAAGATCAAGCTGGAACTGCGATTCAGGCAGCTGAACTTTGCTGCTTCAGTACGCAAAAACCCATATACGTAAAGAGGACAATTTGGAGACATTATTCAATACCTAGAAAATGGATTTTGGCGATGACATTCTGGATCCTGTGGGATAACGCCTTGCTCTCCATCCTGCAGTCTATAAAAGCAGTTCCCTCTCAGTGCCAAGAAACCCCAAGAGGCAACACGCCTACAGCACTTTCGTCTCTCGTGCCTCACCCTTCCCCCACTTTTGCTTGTTACAAGGATCCCTGGCCAAGATCCTTCGCACGTGTATCACCACATCCTTGGCATCTTTTTGGGTTAGGGTTAGTCTGCTCCGGTAGGATAATTCCTGTCCAATTTCTATTTCCCTTGTTCCAGAGTAACTTTTCATGAGGGAGTGGATGCCCTAGCTGTGCGGGAATTCAAATGGAAGCTCCCAGCTCCAGACTCTTGGCATGGAGGGGTCCAAGCAGGCAGCAGATCCTGCCAGGAGTCAGGGAGGGCAGCAGTTGCCCAGGGCTGCTACGGATCAACACCCACAGGCCTCCTGTAGGAGGAAGACTGGCCCATTTCTGGTAGGTGGCTTAGCGCCTGATGCTTGCAGCAGTTATTAGAAGGAAGGATAATGGATAATGACCTCTTCTCTGCAGCACCAAAGAGGCCTTGATAAAGTCAGCTGATCACTCTAGATAACTCTAGGAGTTGCAGAAGACTTCCTTTTTATCTCTGGTTTATTTTATTTTTATTTCCTCAAAACAAAACTTCAAAGAGCAAAAAAACGACAAGCTCAATGCTGTTTCTGGGCCTGATTTTAAGCAGTCAGAAAGCTGACAGCATAACAGAAATGGGAGAGATGGAGGGCCCCTGGGAGCAACAGGGTTTAACCGTTAAAGCATTTAGGCCCTTAAAAGGGCATTTCATTAGTGTGCTGACTCATAAAACTCCCCTGAAAACATATCTGGTCAGAAGCTATGAAACTGCAACCCTTCTACTGGAATAGCCTTGGAAAATATACTCAAGAGATTATCACCAGTCCAGAAAATAATGGCTTCAAAACCAGTGGATACCGATGCAGATACAGTATCCACTGCAGGTTCAAAGACAGAGTTAAATTAGATTAGCATTTCTCAAACCTTGTGAAATATTGTTCGCAGCCTCCTCTCCCGGCTCCTTTGCCAGGGGCTTCTACCAAGAACAGCTGAGAAACCTACCCTGGTGAGCAATGTTTGTGTCACTGTCCTCCCCAAGTACAGAAAGGAAAGCAGAGAGCAGCGTTGGCCTCTCGGATATTAAACGTTAGGAAGACCTGATGGTAAGAGCCGTTCAGCAGTGGAATGGGCTACCTCAGAAGGGGGTGGACTCTGGGGCAGGGAGACCATGTTCTCAGGCACACAATTTCTGTGGGGGTGCAAAGCACAGCTCAACTGGGGGCCCCTTGCATGGGCAGGCAGGCAGCTCAGTGTGCCCTGCTTTGCTTGGGTGGGGTAGGGTCACTTGTGAAGGCGAGGGCTGGGCTGACTCCCCACCACCCAGTGCATGTGCACAACGCACACACCCCACCAGGCGTATGCACACCCCAGGCACCAACAACTGATGCTATGCCACTGGGTGGACTCCCCTTTTGAACAGAGGTTGGATGGCCGCCTGCCAGGGATTCCTGCATTCCAGGGGTTTGGGCCCGAAGACCCTTAGGGTCCCAACTCTACAATACTACGATTCTGTGATTCTGGTCTTCTGCCTTTTCCTGGGCAACAAAAGCCAAAATATAAAGCCAGTTCAAAAACAGCAATAAAAGACAAATCAGCAAGCTCAGATTAAATACTCTAAATACTTAAAAGCAGCAATAATGAAATGCACATCTGAAGCAGATTAAACGTCATCTGGATATATATATATATTTTAAAGCAGACTTCTCTGCAGAGTTCCAAATCTTGGTTGTAGTCATACGGAAAGGAACATAGTTCAATGACTGAGCATCTGCTCTGTGTGCAGAAGGTCCCAGGCTCAGTCTTGCAGGCAGCACTTGGAAAGAATTCCTGTCTGAAACCCAGGAGAGCTGCTGCCAGTCTGTGCTCAGAAAAGTGGAATACTTGCTCACAGATTTATCGACATCAGCACAAGATGCTATAGCTAGGAAGTGGAAGGGGCAAGGTGACTATCCAAGGGAAGAATGGTATAAGGAGGTGCGGGATATAGCTATAAATGATAAATTAACGTGCACTATCAAGCTAAGATGGAGAATATGGAGGAGAAATTATTTTGAGAAGATATGGAAGGTATTTGTAGAATTTGTACTGTTAAAACAGAAATCGCAATGTTGGGAGGTTGGATAGTTACGATGGATAGTGGTCTTGGGGGTGGAGTGCACATATATATATATATATATATATATATATATATATATTAAAGAAAAGTAGAATAAGGGGAGACATGATAGCAGGTGTGTAAAATTAGACATGGTGTGGAGAAAGTGGACACAGAAAAAACTTCTCCCTGATTTATAATAGTAGACCTCATGGCTTCCAGTGAAGCTGAATGTTGGAAGATTCAGGATGGGGGGGGGGGCAGACTACTTCATGCAGCACAGAGTTAAACCATGGACCTCTCTCACACAGGAGGTGGCGAGGGTCACCAACCTGGACAGCTTTAAAAGAGGAATGCATGGAGGAGGAGAGGGCTGTCAATGGCTACCCGTTGCAGTGGCTATAGTCCTCTTCCCATTTCAGATGCAGTGCGCCAGTTCTTGGAAACTCACAAGGAGGGGGAGTGCTGCTGTTGCACTCAGGTCCGGCTTTCAGGCTTCCGGAATGAGGCCCTGGCCGGCCAGGCTGGACTAGAGTATGTTTGTATGTCAATACTGAACTGGATGGGCCCATGGTCTGACACAGGGCTCAGCAAACGTTTTCAGCAGGGGGCCAGTCCACTGTCCCTCAGAACTTGCGGGAGGCTGGACTATATTTTGAAAATAAAAATAAAAATGAACGAATTCCTCTGCCCCACAAATAACCCAGAGATGCATTTTAAATAAAAGGATACATTCTACTCATGTAAAAACACGCTGATTCCTGGACCATTCGCGGGCTGGATTTAGAAGGCGATTGGGCCAGATTTGGCCCCCAGGCCTTAGTTTGCCTGCCAATGGTCTGATGTATAAAGCAGCTTTCTAAGACCCTGTTGGTCATTCCTCTTCTGGTCCCTGCTATAGATGCACAACCTGTCTGTCTCCAGGCACTGCGGTTGTCTGCAGGAGATTTCCACCTGGCGGAGCTGATGCTGCCAGCCTTCATGTCCCGTTCACAGACATCTTTGTAATGCAGAGTTGGTCTGCCACCTGCTTGGTGCCTAAGGCCAGCTCCCCATAGAGCACATCCTTGTCATCTCCATGCTGTGGACAAGACTAAGACAGCATAGATGCCACTGAGGCAGAAGTGAAAACATGCTGGGAATGTTGGCTTGGGAGAGCAGATTTTTGTTTGAGATTCTGTCCTGTCATGTGGTGCCCAAAATCTTCCTGACGCATCACATGTGGAAGGCATTGAGGCATCGCTCCTGGCAGGTGTCAGTTGCCCACGACTCACTACCATCAAGCAGCATGTTCAACAGGCAAGCCTGGTAGAGCTTCATCTTGATATTGGTTGTTGGCACCACATTCTTCCCTACCCTTTTGGTGAGACAAGCCAGGGCTGTAGCAGTTGTTGCAGTAAAGGGCTTGTGTGCACCCACCGTCCTCACCAGAGAGCAATCTGGCCGGCTCATTCTGGACCAGCTGAAGTTGCCACTGCTTTTTAAGGGCAGCCTCATACGGAGTGCATTATATTGAACCACTAGAGATGTGGCAGAAAGCAGCCTTGCCCAACCTGGTGCGCTCCAGATGCTTCAGACCACAACTCCTGCCAGGCACACAGCTGATGGGAGCAGTGGCGTAGCGTGGGGGTGCAGGGGGGGCCGGCCGCACCGGGCGCAACATCTGGGGGGTAGGGGGCGCAAATCCACGGGTTAGGGGGTGCAAATTACTTGCCTTGCCCCGGGTGCTGACAACCCACGCTATGCCACTGGATGGGAGTTGTAGTTCAAAGCAGCTGGAAGGCACCAGGTTGAGGAATCTTGGACTAAAGCATGTGTCACTATAGCCAGATCTAACCTCTCAAGGAAAACATTTAATTGCCTAATCAATTAATGATACAACCCTCTCTAGGTATTTTCAGAAGTCCAACCATCCTCAGTGATGCAGACTGTATGGTAAGCTTTCTTCCATCCAACAGCATGCTTTGTAAGCCTACCATAAAAATGTAGTGTGTGATTTACTCTCTGTTTGCTTGCTTAGATGATAAATGATGATGTATTACAACCACACATCTCTTATTCCCAGCCACTTTATATTCCCCATGTTCACCAGGGCTACATTTTTGTTGCCCTTATGAAAGTGGAGTGCTGGCCATATATATTTGTAAACAGAAACCATTGGAGTAAAAGTCCTTGCCTTTAGCAGGATCTGCGTCGTTCGCCCTTATCTTCAGAGGAGCCGCTACCAACAAGAGCTTGGGGTTCTGATGATGCACATTTATAGGCCTGCTCCAGTAGCTGGTGCAACATCTGGGCTTTCCTTTCGTCTTGTGGTTTTATTATTCCTTGTTGCAGACCCTGCTTGGGATTTATCCCACCACAGTGGTGGAGGCATGAACAACTTGAACATCGTCTGGTTCCTGAGCAGCTTTGAAGGGAAGAATTGCAAAGCAGAAATGTGGATTTTCATTCCTGGAGGCCTGCCAGGGGCTAATTGGCGAGATTCATGATTAGAAGCCCTGCTGTATGTGTAGGTTTAATAAACTGTGAACATTTGGTTCCAGCAGGCCCAAGGAGGAGGAGGCCTCACTCTGTATTGCTTTTGCATAAACCCTATAAATCCCATTTGAGATGAATATTTATTTGTACTTCTGTACAGTTAGGAGAGGAAAAGGTGACACAAACCCACTTTGTGATGTTTCATTTGCTCTTGTGCAATAAATCACTTTCTAAGGTCAGTGCGCAGCAGGAACCACAGCATTAGTCAGACCTTCCTCAATAAAGCACTAGGGAGGCAGAGGAGGCACCGGCTTCCTCCCAGTCAGTGGAAGAACTGCAGTGGAAGAGCACCTTCTTTGTCTGCAGAAGGCCCCAGCTTCTGTCCTCAGCATCTCCTGCCAGGGCTGGCTGTGTCCACTGCTGGAAGATTTATCTGGGAAATGCCCATATTCATTGCTGCTTCAGCTCATGAATCACATAAATATTTCGGCTGGACATGAGTGGAGAAAGGATGGCACATATTACAGAAAAGAAAAGCAAGGAGGAAAGACCCAGATTTCTGTGAAGTTTACTCCTTAATGTGAATCTTGTAATTCTAGCTGCTGACCAATATCCAAATACCTGTGTTAGCTGCCTGGTCTTAGACAAGGCCTGACTGCATTTTTCCAACTTCAGGGCAAATGTGATCCAAGGATGGTTGAATCTATCAATTCTGGTTTCTCTCAGTTTCTCATTTTTCCAGTCTTAAGTTTGGTTCACCACTTTATAACATTTTTTTAAAAAAGTCCTCATGAAATTCATCAGCATTTCAGGGCAATTTTCTAAGCTGTTATATTCAATTTTTCCTGATATGCACATTTTTGCAAAGCATTTTGCCCCAAAATAAAGAGTTTTCATGGGATATTTTCACACTTACCTGTAATATTTGTGGTTTTGTACCCATTACTTGTCTGGAGCACTGCCCTGCAAAATTCAGGGAAGTGTCGGTTTTGAAGGATGACTGTGAGTAGACTAAGCCTACTCACATTGTGCTTAGTGGAGCATAGGATCTCATTCTTGGACTAAAATGAGGAGCAAGGATACTAGTTTCAGCCCATCATTCTTAGCACAGAGAGAGACCATAATGGAGTAGAGGGAAGGGCTTGGCAGATCTTTAAAATTAGCTATATTCCCTTTGATCCCATACGTCCCTTCTGTGTTGGTTCCTTAAATACCAATATGTGAAGTCTGAATAATTCTCCCAGACTTGCTGAGAGCCTAGCACGCCTCTGGGGAACCAGATGGTTACAGTGATTAGTAATGGGATCGGGCCTTTTGCTTGAGGGACACAGCCTGAATCTTCCTCCAGACTTGAAATGGCTAAAGCTTAGCCTGGATTATCTGCCAGGAATGGGAACTTGAGCCAAGTGCAGACATTACAATTACAACACACCTAAGTCTAACCATCAAGTAGCATTTTTGTTTGTTTGTACTGTCTAACGCACAGTTGGCACATTGGGTCCTTTGTTCTCCACCTCCCAAATCCCAGGAGGTCTTGGTGTCGTAAATTTTCTCGACAGTGTTTGGAATGTTTCCTTGGAGTTTATGGCTTTGAGTGACATTGTGTGTCTGCCAAAACAGTTGATGTGAGTGTGGGATGTGAAACACAGGGGCAGTCAATTACAACATTCCTAGAGTGTACATATTTAGACATGGGGAGGGATGTTTGTCCAGCCAACAGGTAAACTTCCTGTTTCCCTCTGGGCTGGGACAGACTTCCTCCGCATGTGACTAGAGGTGGGTGTGGCCTCACCTGTGCAGGTAATGATAAAAGCACAGGGCAGGGGCAGCCATCTCTCTCTTACCTCTCCATCTTCGAAGAAGCAACATCTACTAAGCTAAAGATGCCCTCTTGGCTCCCAGCCAAGAGAGGACAAAGGGACTGTCTTCTTAAGAGATAGACTCCAAATGTGTATTACTTCATTAAGCTTAAGTCTGCCTTCTGGGATCTGATTGTGAACAGAATGTGAGTAAACTCTTTTTATACTTTTGTAAAGGACTGTGTTGTGTCTTCTATTTTAAGAAGGAATAAGGGGAAATTACCAGTATAGTTATTATAGCACACGCTGCCATTGTAAACTTAAAATAAAGGGGAATGTTTTACTCTGCTGATATTTGGGAACTTGTTAACACAAGTTGGATAAGGATATAATCATACAATATATCCTCTCCTGCATCCCTGAACATTCCCACAGTGAGCACCTGAGACTGTCTAGCATTCTATTGTCTGTGGTCACGCTGGACAGGACTGGAGCCCAAGATGCTCCAGGATTATTATTTTGTGTGTGTGTGTGTGTGTGTGTGTGTGTGTGTGTGTGTGTGTGTGTCTTTTTCCCCTCATCTGTGTAGTATAGTGATTAGAGTGCCAGATTAATACGGGGAGACCAGGGTTCAAATTCCCACTTAGCCATCAAGCTCATTGGCTGACCTGAAGCCAGTCACTTTCTCTCAGCCAAACCTACCTCACAGGGTTATCGTGAAGCATGTGCTCTGCCTTGAGCTCGTTGGGGGAGAAGTGAGGTATAAATGTCATGAATCAATAAATGTGTGCTGTGTTCTTGCCTGAGGAAAGAAAAGCCTCTTCAGTGGAATTATTTTGAAGACACTGCTTTCTTTCTGCACAGCTGGTAGCTCAGCTTCCATATTCTGTCTTCAGTAACCGGAAAGACCATGCATAGTTCTATAAGTAAGGATTTTCTGATCTCTGGGGCACAATCTTGTATAAGTTTGAATCAAATCTACTGGGGAGTTCCAGTTGTGCAAACCCCGCCCACTGCTGCTTCCTGGATTCAGTTTGACCTCTGCAGGAGACCTCTATTGTGGATCAGGCTCTAAATGACTCTCATAACACAGAAGTATCAAGGCAACAACTCTCCCCAACCCCCAATGCCTGCTGGAGAGGGCAAGAAAGCTGCACAATCAGCTAAATTCCCAGAACAGGTGTGGAGCTGCTGAAAGCAGAGGAAGGCTCTTCCAGATGTTGGCAGCTGCCGCAGGAGAGGCCTTCGCATTATCTATGGTAATATTTTCTGAGAAGCTGTTTAGAGTTTTGTTTCTGAGTGGGGGAAGGGGGGGAATGAGACTTTAAATGCATGCAAACCCCTTTTATGGTGCATAGATATGAAGCAAATGTTGCTTCCATCTGTCCTGTCATTGCAGAGTCTGGTGAATGGGGTTCTCCAGCGCCTCTTCCCCACTGCCTTTAGCTCAACTCTGTGACTGACATAGGAAAGGGATCCTGTTTCCTTAGTCAGGGCAGCGTACTTGTTCATTTTGGCCAGTAAAACGACAATGGAGCCAACATTTTTGGACAGCAGAGCCAAACTGGACATTCTTCCACATGTATAATCGGATCTGATTATAAATCAATTTGCTATGCACATAGTTCCCTCTTAGAGGCTGCTCTTGATTAACATGGAGGGAGGGAGCATGGCCATCCCCTGTCCAGAAGGAGGAACAAAGTCATCTCCCCTTTTGCCTTTCCAAGAAGGACCATCACTGGGTGAGTGAGCACCTGCTTTGCATTCAGAAGGTTCAAACCTTGAGCCACTATCCTGAACCCCTCAGAGGAATTGTGGAAAGGGGGGGTCAGATGAGGAGGAATGGGAGGAGATCAGGGAGTTGGAGGAGTCGGACCCATGGGAAGCACCTAGAGCAGAGGTTTTCAACCTTTTTAGTCCACAACTCCCTTAACCAACTACAGTCTTTCTGCAGCATCCCTGTGGGGCTCAGGAGCCCAGTTATGTCGCCCCTTTCCTGCAGACCTGGCAGCCCCTCACCCCTCCCTTGTAGAGGGTTCCCTCAGCCTCCTCTCCTTGGGAGTCCTCTGAGCAGCAGCTGCTGCTGTCTCTGAGCTGCCTCCCCACCCCCACCCCAAAGAGAGGTACTTCCCAGAGGCACCATTTACCTGCAGAGCTTATAGCCAGGGAAGAGGGAAAGAAAGAGGGACAGAGGCCAGTGTTGCCTCCAGCACCCATGACCATCATTCAAGGCACCCTAGGGTGTCACGGCACACTAGTTGAAAACCACTGTCCTAAAGGATTGGAGCATGCTGATTCAGGACCTGGGGCAAGTCCAACCCTGGTGAGGATCCCAGCTGTCTTGGGGGTGGAGACTCTGATGCAGGGAGAGGACCAAGTGGTTGTCAGCAGAGCTGCCTGCCTCAGTGCCATGACATCTCCCAAGTGCACACTAGGTGGCTCAGACACTTTCCCCTGTCAGTGGGGAGCCCTCCTTTTCAGGGGAGGTGCTAGGATGAATTTGACATCTCCATCTCCAAGGATGTGGGGACGACTGTGCCAGTGTGGATGTGTTGTTAGAACCACCCCAATCCCCAAGTGGTGAGTGATTCCAAGGGTTGCAGACACTTACCCCCGAGTTCCGTTTCCTTGGAATGAAGGTCAGCAGAGACTGTGGTCTCTGTGGTCTATAGGATATATGGTTTATTTACCCATATATACAACGACCAGAGCCAAAGGGAGCGATGCTCATAGCATTAACACCCTAACATACCTTGCTTCCAGGAGAGTTCTAGAGCCCAGCACGGAGCTAACATGTCTCTGTCTCTCGTCTTCTCAGCCTGCAGACTGCTTTTGCTCAGCTCACACATAACTCCCCTCCTACTCTTCCTTATCAACCAGTGCAGAGAGAAGAAGCGCCATAGTGCATCTGCAGCAGCACAACCTGATGACTTCATCTGCCACAGCTGCTGTAAAACATGTCTGTCCCATATCGGGCTCTACAGCCACAGCAGGCACTGGAACCTTCAAACCATTCAACTTCACCTGCAAAGGCAGATTCCTTCATTGTCCCCCAAGACAACCAGCCAGGTGAGGTGGGGAAATGCTCACCCATTCACCCAGAAGGCACAATCATTTATTGTAGCTCTTGCAACCCAACTCGCTCCTTGGGGATGCTGATCATGGTGCTTAACTAGCTGGCCACAACCATTGACTAAACCAAGGGACTCATTTTTGCTCTCATACCTTATGCGCCCCAGGAACAGGAGCCCAAGAACTGGTAGAGACACAGGTGATCCTACAGACCAGCCCCCCAACATGCTCAGCCAACTTGGAGGAGTGCTTGCTTACTTACCCAATTCCCAAGACTCAGGATGGTTACTGCGTGAATAACTGGGCCCCACCCACTCTTCAAAAGATGGGCATTGGGGAATGTTTCTCAAGGATTGGGGTCTTATGGAGTTGCTGTAAGGATTGAACCCCCTAAAAGCTTCTTACAAATGCCAGGTAATATGATTGTACGTTGCACGACTTCAGGTGAACTTGAATGAACCAAGCAGAAATTTATTTCTGCAACTGACAGCTAGTGGAGCTATTGATCCAAACATATATATCCTGACAAAGTCCTGCCAGAGAGCTAAGACTGGCTGGGGAGGCCCTCTGCCAGTGATGTGTAGGCAGGCATTCTCCATGGTGCCCACCCATGGTTTTGTAGTGGTTCTGATGAAGGAGCCCCAGCTGATCCTGCCCACCCTATTTACTGAAGAAACAGGACCAACCATTTTAATCCATTCCTGTCTTTCTGTCTTGAAATCAGGACATGAAAGCAACAATTTGAGCATCCAAAGTAAAACCCCAAGTTCCTGGGCTGTCTCTGGCCATGGCATGGGAAGACCATAGATGTACAGGTGCTTTTCTACACCTGCAGATCTTTCACAGCCTCTCTCTGGAATGGTTTGTTCAGTTCAGGGAGCGGCACAATCTGTTATTGTGATCTGAAGGTCCTTGGCCTACTTTGGTGGCCAAACAGCTCAGGACTTATATAAGCCTTTCTAGAATGTTTCAGACGTATAAAAATAACACTGTTCTCCCTTCCTTCCCAGCCTGCAGGGGAAAGAGTTCGGAACACTTTGCTCCCATCCAAGGCTAAACTCAGCATCTGGCTGAAGACTCACCAGCCTCCTTGTGTCTGTGACACCTTTTTTGCATTTCTGAGGCTCTGTGCATATGTTCAGGGAGGGGGGGGGAGAGGAAGCAGGTCCTGATCAAATTACCAAAGCAGGGTGTTAGCAAATTTCTTCTTCGCATGGCAGAGTAGTTCACATGCTCCTGCGGAAGAATCAGATCTGAGAATCAAGGAGAGTGTAGTGGTTAGAGCATCAGACGAGGACCTGAGAGAGACCTAGTTTCAAATCCCTGCTCTATTTGGGCATGTTTAATTTTTCAACTTTCAAATTCCAAAAATGAGGGGTGCAAAAAGTTGTAACATGACTTGGGAATTAAAAAGGTTAAATTAGTATAATTTAGTTTTGCTTGGTAAATAACATGTGTGTAAAATTGTATAGAAATTGTTAAAAATAATTGTCAGGTACTTGTAGTTATATATTTAAATTATTTATATACAGTGGACCCTCGGGTTACGTTACCTTCGGGTAACGTAACTTTCAGGTTACGAACGCAGCAAACCCGGAAGTGTATTCTACCTGGTTTTGCCATATGCGCAGAAGCGCTGTTTGCACATGTTTGCAGAAGCAGCGCCTCTACTTGCGGATTTTTTGGGGTACGTACAGACCCCTGGAATGAATTACATTCATATCCAGAGGGTCCACTGTATTATACACAGTGCTATTTTTCTAGAAAAAGAGGTGCTGGAACTTCCCATGAACGCCTCCCTGGTTCTCTTGTAATGGCAATGGCGCCTACTCGAGAGGTGCCGGAACAGAGTTTAGGTGAATTCTGGCTGGAAAAAAACCCTCATTATACATATATTACCTGAGACTTTCAGAAGTTAAAATTTAAATTATTTGGTTTTCTAAGAGCAGTTTATGTGCTTCTTAAATCAAATGTAGACTTACCAAATTAAATGTTGTCCAATCACAGAACTAATAGCAGATTTGAATTCCCAACACCCATATTATTGAGACCACTCACTGAAGAAATTTGCAAAAAAAAAGTTTCACCCCCTAAAATGACACGTCCTACTGCTCTAGGCATGAAGCGCACTGGGTGACCTAGAACCAGTCACCATCTCTCTGCTT
This sequence comes from Podarcis gaigeae, assembly GCF_964106915.1. Classification (NCBI taxonomy): domain Eukaryota; kingdom Metazoa; phylum Chordata; class Lepidosauria; order Squamata; family Lacertidae; genus Podarcis; species Podarcis gaigeae. The sequence goes on along the minus strand of NC_139690.1, from coordinate 4,689,838 downwards.
AAACTACCTTACAGGGTTATTGTTGTGGGAATGTTCTGGGGTGCAGGAGAGGATATATTGACTAATTATATCCTTATCCAACTTGTACTAACAAGTTCCCAAAATATCAGCAGAGTTTATAGACATTCCCCTTTAAGTACGCAACGGTAACGCTTGCACACGTTCGCTAGAACCTCTATAATAATTACTCTGGTAATTTCCCCTTTGTTCCCTCTTAAAATCCAAGACACGACACAGTCTTTATAAAAGTATAAAAGAGTTTACTCACGTTCTGTTCACAATATGATCCCAGAAGGTAGGCAGGCTTAAAAAGGTTACATACACTTAGAAACTATCTTATAGGAAGATAGTACTGTCCTCTCTTGGCTGAGAGCCAAGAGGGCATGTTGCTCCTTCAGAAGATGAAGATGGCAGAGAGGCAAGAGGCAAGAGAGAATGGCTGCCTGCCCTGTGCTTTTATCATTTACCTGCACAGGTGAGGCCACACCCACCTCTGGTCACATGCGGAGGAAGTCCGTCCCCAGGAAGTTTACCTGCTTGCTGGACAGACATCCCTCCCCATGTTCTAACATGTACACTCTAGGAATGTTGTCATTGACTGCTCCTGTGTTTACATCCCACAATTGTGAGGATGAAACAAGCTTCCTGGAGGAAAGGGGAATATAAGTAGAATGAAAGAAGGTAGTCCTGAGCCCAGGTGATTTGATCTTGGTCTCCAGCCACTCAAGGAATAGGGGCCCTGGTAGCAGTGGTAAAAGTGGCAACTCTAAAAGTTGAGGCCTTTCTTAGAAGGAGGAACCAATGATCACCCCCCCCCCACTTGTCACTTTTCCCATGAAAGGAGGAGCTTACCAACAGAAAAAACATCTCTAGAGCTGCTAAAGCTTCTGCTAGCAAGGCTGCTGAAGGAAACATCAGTCTTCCCCAACCTGGTGCCCTCCAGTTGTTTTGGATGTAAACTCCCATCATCTCCGACACTAGGCCACGGTGGCAGGAGCTGATGGGGCTTGTAGTCCAAAAGATCAGAACGACTCTTCCTCAAGAGGACAGCAACCAGCTCCTTTTCCAGACCATGGGGAGTAGCAGGAGAAACAATTCAGGAAGAACCAGTCCTCCAATGTGCAGCTTGGAATCAGAGAACTTTCCCTTGAGATGGGCAGTGTGCACAACAAGATGTCCATTCATCACTCAGCCATGTCCTTCACTGGGGCTGAAGGGAGATGGGAAGGGTCACTCACTCACTCTGTACCTTGTACCTAAGAAGGAATTTTGCTCTCCATATTATCTGCACATATGGTCAGGCAGTTAGCAAACAATGGCTGTTTACTAACTCTGGCAGGTCAAGAGTCCATTTCCTGCCGTGCTTTTCCTGCCTAGTAATGCAAAGATAATAAAGACCTGTATAAGCAAAAGGGAAGTGCTTAGCTAGCAGAAAGATAGGTATGAGGAAGATGGAATGTTTAGCAAGCAGTATAGATGTGTTTAGCAAGCAATATAGATGTGCCATATAAGGGAATAAGTTGAACATTTGCCAGCTGATTGGGGAAGTTTGGAGAAGGAATGGGAGGGGGGAGAATGTTCAGAAAAGTATAAGAAGGCTTGCTGAAGTGTATTGCTTTACAGCCAGTTTTCAGGAGCTATCCTGCTGGTTGTCTCTGTGCACAGATTGTCTCTGTGCACAGATTTCAATAAACTCTTTTTCTCCAAAGAAGATTTTGCTTTCCTGGTACTTTTGTTCCCTCCAAGGTCCAGGGGATGGCGAGGCTGATGGATCCCTAGGTAAATAAGGCTTCATTTCTTTGGGGGCTCGTGCCGGGATAAGCCTCCTCCCCAATACGGACCGGAGGGCCATGCTCAACCAAGGTGAACAGCTCAGCAGCGTTTGCAGGCTCCCGTGCGCACCCCTCCTGTTTCGTGGGGGGAGCCAGCCACACTGTTCTGGAGTGGAGACATCTTGTTGAGGGAGAAAAATAGGACGGCGCCGAGGGGACAGGTCCACAGCGGAAAAAGGTAAGCCCGACGGAAAGGGCAGCCCGACGGAAAGGGCAGGAGGCTTGATCAACCTCCACTGGCCGTGGCAGAAGTGTGCCGCCAGTAAGGTTAAGCAAAAGGGGACTGGTTGTGCAGTAGAGTGCCACCAGCAAAAGTTTTGAACAGAAGAGGGAGGGATATATATATTGTGATTTTTGGTGTGTTCTGTGTGGTGTGTGTGTGTACCGGATACTCCAGTGTTTGTCTTGGTGTATGAAGGTCGGGGTTTAGCATTCCCCTTGGCCGAGCGGTTGCAGGATTGTGCATTTTCTGCCAGGGCGACCTCGCGCAGATCACAATCTGTAGTATATGAAGTGTGAGATAATTTTTACTGTGAATAGGAGCGGAGTATCTGGAAGAAATGGGTTCTGGCCAAAGTAAAAGCACCCCTTTGGAATGCTTTTGGGGATTCAAGCTGACGAGGGGGGGATGAGGACATTGTGTGAATTAGATTGGCCCACCCAAAATAATAAATTGGCCGTCCACCGGGACCCTTGATTTGTAACTCATTAATCCATTATATCAGAACATTTTGAATGTCCATTCTGATCAAATCCCCTACATCTCCACATGGAAGACCAATGTGGAAAAGAACCCCCCCCCCCCGGCTGAAGTCATGCTGCCAAGAAGTCTCAGGCAGCCGTATCTGCTCAGTCAGGAAGACAGGAGGACAACCCCCAGTCCTCCAGGATTCAGAGAGGGAAGAAGATAAAGTTTTAATGCCCCCACCGCCTTATGCCCCGGCAACAGCCCTGGCACCACCCCCGCCACAGGGAGCAGATGGCCCAGCCCCCAATCCCGTGGACAATGCATTGTTAGACCTGGACAAAGATGAAGAAAGGGAGGAAAGAGAAGAGGATGGTGAGGATGAGGAATTTGTAAAAAGATTAGTTAAGTTGACAGATGATAATAAGAACAGGCAGAACGTTTGAGGAAGTATGTGGAACCTTATGCAGGAGAAGTGGACGTCAGTCCCCATTTGTTAAAAACAGCGGGATGTATAGGGGAACAGAGAAGAAAGTGGCAGAAAGAGTGGGGAAGGCAGTGAAAAGTGTTACCCTCCATAGGGCACATAAAGCACAGGAGAAGGGCGCGGCCAGAGTGATGCCTCTCCGCAGAGTGTATGACCCTCCGGCCCCCGCGGGACCTAACGGGGTGGTGCCCAATAGAACTTCTACAAGTTCAACATGTCCCCTTCTCTAGTGCAGATGTTTGTAATTGGAGGAACCGAAACCCTTCATTTGAAGAAAACCCTGCCAAAATCATTAAGCTGATTGAGGGAATTTTCAAAACCTACAATCCCACTTTTGATGATGTGCAATACAGAGGAGGCTAGGCGAATTCATGCTGAAGCCCGAGCACACATGAGAGCGCAGGGGGCAGGAGATCAAGCTGTTGTAGCAGGATATCCTGAAAATACACCGAATTGGGATTATCAGACCACTGAAGGGCAAAATACCCTCACCACTTATCGCCAGAATGTCTTAAATGGCATGAGGAGGGCAGCCAGAAAACTCACCAACTTTGTGAAGGCCAGAGAAATAGTGCAAGGGACAGAGGAGGCCCCTGGAGCCTACTTAGAGAGGCTGAAGGAAGCCTACCGCCAGTACACCCCCGTGGACCCAGACGAGGCTGCCAACGCCCCAATTCTCAAAGTGGCCTTTGTAGCCCAGGCAGCGCCCGATATCCGCAGGAAAATTAAAAAACAAACAAACAAACAAAACACAATAGTTTTATGGGCCACACCCTTGAATGGATGCTGGAACTAGCCCAGACCACTTATAATCAGAGGGAGGAAGAGGCCCAGAAGAAAGAGGAGAAGTACCAGGCAAAGAAGTTGATGGCCCTGAAGACGGGAGGTCCACCGTTAGGAGAAGAAGGGGAGGGCGAGGCCGCTTAGGAAAGAATCAGCGTGCCATCTGCCGAAAGGCACCTATTTCCTCTCCCAGGCTAAAATGAGGAAATGTCAGATGCTACTACTACATCCGTGTTTGAAATTCCAAGTCACCAGAGCCCTAAACCTGGCAAAGGGGCAGAAGCCGACAATGGACCAGCCTTGGTTCACTCAGTGTTGCAGGAGTTGGCTAAGACATTACAAATCAATTGGAAGTTGCACACAGCATACAGACCCCAGAATTCAGGAAAAGTCGAGAGAGAGAAAAAATGAACAGGACTCTAAAGAGTCAGCTATCTAAGCTGACACAGGAAACTGGGTCTAATTGGGTGACAATGTTACCTCTGGCATTACTCAGGGTCCGCAGTCTCCCATTAAGACAGACCCATCTGTCACCCTTTGAAATTGAATTTGGGAGACCGGTCCCATATGTTAGAATGTTAACTCCTTATGCTAGCCAAGATATGCAATTGAATAACTATGTGCAGTCACTCTCCCAAGTTCTCTCCTGTTTCCACAGGTGGACCCAGGCTCACAACCCCTGTGTGTTGGCTGCATCAGTTCGAGCCAGGTGATGAAGTGTGGGTAAAAGATTGGGCACGGACGCCGCTACAACCATGCTGGAAGGGACCTTACACCGTCCTGCTCTCCACACCCACCGCCGTGAAAGTCGCCAGCATCACCCCTTGGGTCCACCACACCAGAGTAAAAAGAGCTGCTACAGATTGGACTGTGCAACTAAATCCTGATCAACCCCTTTGGCTGACCATCTCCAGACCCTCCGCTGACGACTGCTCTGCTGATATCACACCGGAAGCTGATATCTCTACGCACAGCTGAAGAATTGGATGGGAGGGGCGCCCGCGGGCAGCGTCCCCAACGTAGAAACTCGCTCTCCAGCAAATTTAGAGGCACCACTAGGTCTTTTGGTATTAGGACCAGAACCCCTTGATATAGTCACCCCATATGTCAGGCTGTTGCAGGGGTGGATATATTCCTGTGGGTGCATGTTAATATATGAAGAGGGAGAGGCCCCTTTTGGGTATAATATTTTGGAGAGGCAGCACGAGAGTTCAATCCACCCAACAGGGTTAGTAGGAAAGTTGACCCACATAGTCGGAGCATCAGCTCACCGGTGGGCTCTCACCCTTGAGGCTCAACAGGTAATCGAGCACGAATATCAGTGGGCTCTTCAACAATGAGCACACTCCCTGAATATTGGTGGGAGGAACCATGGAGTAATTGGGGATGGTGGATAGGGGTTATTTCAACTGCCCTTGTCACATGGATGTGTCTCTTTTTCTGCTGGCATGAACGTCATAGGTTCTGAGGGAGGCAACGGCCAAATCCTTCCATCCCCTTGATGATCCTCCTAGTATTCCTTGTTCTCATAGTTGTAGGAGACAAGGAAGGTGCTGCACCTGGTGAACATAGGCAGATGGGGACTAGATTATTGAATAAAATATCACGAGGAGAAAATTATCATAAGATGTGATAAGACAATATTTATATCAAGGATATGTTTAAGTTCACCACAATGTTAAATCTCTCCAATTGTTGGCTGTGTATGCACATACCACCTTATGCTAAACGGCCAGGTTTGATGCTACATGGAATTCCCATTGATGATATATTGATAGCAGGGCCGCTTATAATCCTTTTGCTTTTCTGCTTCTGTATGCCCTGCTTAATGCAATGCTTGCAACATATGATGGAAAAGATGATATCCCACACGATGGGACCTTGTGTGATTGCTTTTATGAGAGAATATAGACCCTTACCCCAGAACGAATCTAAGTAATAGATTGTTCATAAGAAGAGGAGGGAGTGAAGGGAGATGGGAAGGGTCACTCACTCACTCTGTACCTTGTACCTAAGAAGGAATTTTGCTCTCCATATTATCTGCACATATGGTCAGGCAGTTAGCAAATAATGGCTGTTTACTAACTCTGGCAGGTCAAGAGTCCATTTCCTGCCGTGCTTTTCCTGCCTAGTAATGCAAAGATAATAAAGACCTGTATAAGCAAAAGGGAAGTGCTTAGCTAGCAGAAAGATAGGTATGAGGAAGATGGAATGTTTAACAAGCAGTATAGATGTGTTTAGCAAGCAATATAGATGTGCCATATAAGGGAATAAGTTGAACATTTGCCAGCTGATTGGGGAAGTTTGGAGAAGGAATGGGAGGGGGGAGAATGTTCAGAAAAGTATAAGAAGGCTTGCTGAAGTGTATTGCTTTACAGCCAGTTTTCAGGAGCTATCCTGCTGGTTGTCTCTGTCCACAGATTGTCTCTGTGCACAGATTTCAATAAACTCTTTTTCTCCAAAGAAGATTTTGCTTTCCTGGTACTTTTGTTCCCTCCAAGGTCCAGGGGATGGCGAGGCTGATGGATCCCTACGTAAATAAGGCTTCAGGGCCACGGCTTGTCCAGTCCTTTGTCTGTATAAGGAAGCTGACAACCTCTCCACCAAAGGAGCCAGCCTCTGTCTTAGTGGTGGGTTTGTGGAGTGGGAAGGGCTGTAGATTTCTCAGTGGGATCATCAGGTGCCTTCAGCATGGTGGTGTGTATAATTCTCTATTTCTCCTTTACATCTCCAGGTGTGGCAGTGGTCTTGCCTCAGTGGTGGACTGGATGAGACCAAATAAACTGAAGCTCCATTCAGATAAGACAGTAGCACTCTTGGGAGGTGGCCTGCTCTTGAGGGGGTTACACTTCCTCTTAAGGAGCAGCTACATAACTTGGGGGTGCTCCTGGATCCATTACTGTCGCTTGAGGCCCAGGTGGCCTTGGTGGCACGTAGTGTCTTCCATCAGCTTCAGCTGGTGGCCCTGCTATGCCCCTATCTGGACAGGGATGGCCTAACTTCTGTGGCCTATACTCTGGTAACCTGTAGGCTGGATTACTACAATGTGAGTCTGCCTCTGAAGATGGTTCAGAAACTTCAGCTGGTGCAAAAGGCAATGGCCAGATTGCTTTCCAGAACAAGATGGTTTGAGCATATAACGCCAGTCCTGACCTGACTGCACTGGCTGCCAATTCATTTCCAGGCCCAATTCAAAGTGCTGGTGCTGATCTATAAAGCTCAGGACCTCAATACCTTAAGAACTGCCTCTCCCCATACAATGACCCGGATCCAGCTCTTGTCATCTGTGGCCCTTCTCTATGTCCCTCCTACCTGTGAGGTTTGGAGGTGGCCACATGAGAACAGGCCTTTCCTGTGGTGGCCCCCCACCTACGGAATGCTCTCCCTAGAGAGGCTCGCTGGGCGCCATCATTACCTGTTTCCAGGTTCCAGGCAAAAACATTCCTCTTTACCCAGGCCTTCAGTCATTAAATGATCTATGGCCTGTTAAATATGTGCAAGTTATGTAATGGATTTTGTATATGTCTATGTGTATATATGTGCAATATTAATAAAAAATTATTGTAAAAAAAATTAAAAATAAATTATCTGTGGCCTGTTAAAGGGGGGGGGGCACGGTTACGATTCTTTTATTATGCTGTCTATTATTATGCTTTGTATTATGCTTTAATTATTATGCTCTGTAAAATACATTTTTAATGTCTTACACCACCCTGGGATCTTTTGATAAAGGATGGTATATCAATCAAATATCATTATTGTTAATCATCACCATACGACTGGGATGCCTGGTGCCGTCTGGATACTGTTGAACCCCCAGCTCCCAGCAGCCCCAGCCAGCAAGGCCAAAGGTCAAGGATGAAGGGAGTTGTGGACGCAGGTTCCCCACCCCGATGTACAGTATGAGCGCATCAGAGGAGCCCTTTGCTGTCTCTAGTCAGCACCCAGATGGGAAAGACCACCAGCAGCACAAGAGGGTTCCTGTGCTCTTCCCACTCTTCTTTCCCAGTAACTCTGTAAATACTTATTTCTGTTTTTAGTGATAGACTGCCTCTGAGTCTGGAGGTTCTATACCGTAGTTTCCATACCTCTGGTTACCGTATCTCTTTTCCATGAATTTGCTGAATCTCGATTTGTAGCTGTCTAACCATCTGGTACGTAGGCTGAGACCCTATCTGCCTGCGGACTGTCTCGCCAGAGTGGTGCAAGCTCTGGTTATCTCCCGCTTGGACTACTGCAATGCACTCTACGTGGGGCTACCTTTGAAGGTGACTCGGACACTACAACTAATCCAGAATGCAGCAGCTAGACTGGTGACTGGGAGCAGCCGCCGAGACCATATAACACTGGTCTTGAAAGACCTACATTGGCTCCCAGTACGTTTCCGAGCACAATTCAAAGTGCTGACCTTTAAAGCCCTAAACGGCCTCGGTCCAGTATACCTGAAGGAGCGTCTCCACCCCCATCATTCTGTCCAGATGCTGAGGGCCTTCTGGCGGTTCCCTCATTGTGAGAAGCAAAGCTACAGGGAACCAGGCAGAGGGCCTTCTCGGTAGTGGCGCCCGCCCTGTGGAACGCCCTTCCAGCAGATGTCAAAGCGATAAACAACTACCTGACATTCAGAAGACATCTTAAGGCAGCCCTGTTCAGGGAAGTTTTTTAACGTGTGATATTTTACTGTATTTTTGGTTGTTATGGAAGCCGCCCATAGTGGCTGGGGAGACCCAGCCAGATGGGCGGGGTATAAATAATAAATTATTATTATTATTATTATTATTATTATTATTATTATTACCGTGTGACTGTGCCCTGTGAATCTTGTATGTGGTTTTCTTAAAATTAAACCCACAAAGCTCTCAAAACAGCATAGAGAATACTGAAAGTAATAATGATGCTGTGTGCGCTCTTGCCAGCGCAATCCTCAGCATGCCTGCTCAGATGTCAGCCCCATTAAATGCATAGAGGGTTGCAGCCTGGAATTATGGGCAGTTTGAGAAGCTCAGGTGGAGGTGAGCAAGAAGGAGGAAAGGGGGGAATTGTTTGAGGGAGCAGGCCTTTGGACAAGGGGTGGTGGTGGAGCGAAAGTCACAAGTGGGGATGTAGCCCTGGATAATTCTGTAGGAGAGAATGGTGTGGTTTCCTCTGAAAGAGTGGCCAATAGGTGGCGCACTGCAATCAATTACTGGGCTCACCTGGAAGGCAGCTACAACTGCAACTTGTCACTCCTAGGCTGCAAGGACAGAGGCAGCACCAGGTTCAGCATCAAACAGAATTAGGGCAAGAGAGGTTTGCTGATGCCCCAGGCTGGAAGAGGCTGGTTAGTCAGCTGGAAGTGATGTTTTGTTGTCTTGCAGTGCTGTGATGGAAATGAGATTTATTGTTGTGATGGTTTGACTTTTTGAAAAAGATGGTTTTATTTTATTATGCTGGTTATAAATCACCCTAATAGAATGCTTCTTGCTCAGAAAGCAGATGACTCAGGGTGGATTAACATGGCCATGACTTTTTTCACAAGGGGACTGCAATCCTTGCTTCCACCTGGCCATTTAAAGCTCCCCTCAGGTGTGTGCCTCAGAGGTCACCGTGCTTGTCAACAGGAGGGATGGATACTTGATACGAGCATATTACTGGATATTGCCACCTACAAATTCAGCCACCTACTAGAGCAGCAGCTCTCCAGCCTGGGCGAGCCAGTGACTTCTCCTGGGAGGCCCGGTGGAAAGGAAGGAACTTTGGTGGTGGAAGTTCAGCAGGTACAGTTGGAAATGAAGTCTCGGCACAGAGGTGAAAACATGGGCCCGGTATGTGGCAGCTCTGGAAACGGTTGCATTTTAATTTTTCGCTTTTACAAATTTCATTGAATCCTTCACAGTTTTTATTTTTAAAAATGTTGCAGACAAAACTTTAAAATATGATATAAATCAATCAAAACATTCCAAAGACCACATGGGGATGGGAAATACGTAAGTGAACCATGCGTCCTCATTACATACTTTGGGAATAATATACCTATAAATGCCAAGCATAGGGTCCATTACGTCAGCAAAGCTAGCAGCAACCTTCTTTAAGATTCAGTGAGAGCCAGTGACAAGATATCTAAATAAAAAAAATCCAAACCAGCTTTTAAAAAAATATTTTTCCTTTTCTTTTATAAATGTATATGAAACAGAAAGAACAGTTATAACAACAGGTGAAAATCAAAAAGTGAAAAGCAAAACTATAAAATAGGCATGTAAAACGCGTCAAGTTCCACATGGGTTAAAGTAACCAAGTAGAAAATCAGAACACAGAGGTTCAGGACAATGTACCTCTCCAAAAGGTGGTCTAGGTTCTTCAGGTGAGGAATTAATGAAAGAAATGACGTGATGGAAGTTAAACAGGTACAGTTCCTGCAGGTATCTATCTGTATTACTTCCTGCTTCTCAAAGGGCACCATCAGGGATGTGCTAAGCTAGCTTGGTTAGAGGAAGGGGGAGTGTTAGAAGTCCAATTAATACCTGCAAGAATTTTTTTCTGGAAAGGACATCAAGGATTCTGTTCCTCACTGGCCATTTCTCTGTATTGCCCTGCAGGTTCCAGCAGCAGCTGCATTGATCACTGTGGAGTAGCAGTGCTTGCTTGGCGGTTTCAGTTTTTAAAACAGCTGGTGTAAGGTGATAGTCCTTAAGGCTATGCAATCTCAGTGTGTGATGGGAAGCCTTGCACCTTCCTGTGAGTGTCACCAGCAGAATAGGAAACACACACACGGAGAGAGGGAGAGAGATTGAATTTGAATCAAACTCCAGGTATTCAGAGCTACTTATCTAACCCATTCTTCTCCAGCATGGCCCACGGCTGTGGTCCAGATGCTCCAAAGGGCGCTAGATTGGGAAAAGAATATCAGCTTGTTCTTCTAAGCCAAAGAGCTCGAACTGCAAGGCTACCAGGAATGATGGGCAGAACCTGCATCCAGGAACAGGCAAGGCGCCTCCACCCACCATTGGCTGGGCATCCCCAGCTCTGGGCTCCCGTCCTGCTCGTGGGCTTCCCACACTGGACCGCCAGAACAAGAGGATGGGCTCCCTTTGCGCTGAGCCTGATTCAAGAGGGGCTACGGGCTAGAAAAACGACACCACAAGGGGAAAGCTGGCGCTGGCTGCTGCTCAAGCCGGCGCCTGGCTGGCAGTGCCCTGCTTGTTTGCGTGCCCCGGGCAGGAGCGCCCCTGAGCAGGCGGCGCCAGCGCGGCTCCTCCACCTTTACGCGCCTGGCAGCTGCTGGCACCGCGGAGGCGGGAGGCGGGAGCGGGGCTGCTGGCCAATGGGAGCTGCCTCCGCAGCTGGCGATTGGCTTCGGCGCGCCGCCGCTTGCCCATAAAGAGCGCGCCCGCGGCGCCGGGCTGCAAACTCGCCGGAGTAGCGGCTGGAGCGTTTGGTTGGGCGCAGCGGCTCTGGGCGCGCGGCATCCTCAAGCAGGTCTCGGGAAGCGGCCAACCCTGCAAGGTAGGCGCGAGGTTGTTTGTGCCCGCGGACTCTGCGGGCTTCCTCAGCAGCGAGGCTGGGGACTCCGATCATAGCTGTCAACATTTCCCTTTTTCAAAGGGAAATTCCCTTCTTCCGAATAGCATTCCTCGCAAGAAAAGCGAAAAATTGATAGCTGTGACTCTGATGGGGCTTGGCACCTAAGTGCGCTGGGGATCGCAGCCTTGAAAAGGCGGCCAAGATGAAAGTCTACGGACTGGTCTTTGGAGTTCTGCATGGGGGCTCTGCCCCCTTTCTCTCGTTCCTCCCTTGTTAAGTGAAGAAACCGGTTTTAGTAAACGGAATGTATGTACTGAATTCTATCTAAAACTACCGGGAATTCTTCTGCACAAGGGAAAGAGTTTGGTGGGGGCTGGGAAGGCTTGCTGGAGTCCGATCCTGTGCTTGATGGCTCTGAAGGAAAGCCCACTGGATTCTGTGAGGCTTACTCGCAAGTAAGCATGCCTGGATTTTTGCAGCTGTGGTGTGCAAACGGGCTTTAGCTATACAAAAGTAGCATACTCCTACTTGGAGCAGACCCACTGGAAGGAACAAACATGGTTAATTTCAGTGGGTATACTCTTGAGTAAAAAGAAGCTGAATACCACCCATCACCTGCTGCCTACATTTAAGAGGGCTGTAAGGTTTGAATGGTAGTTGGCTCGGCAGGTCCGGCTCCCTTGCAGGGTTGTTGCGAACAACCCAGAGATATTAACGCCTTTGTATTCCTCTCTCCCTTTTTTGGCAGGTTCTTCTGATCTCCTTCAACTCTTCTGCCTCAACTGAGAAGTCAGCTGGACTCAATGTGGTTCTTGGAGAAAGTGGGGGCGTCCCCTGGAGAAGGCAGCCCACTGGGTCCGTCCTTCCTGGGCTTGCCCCCCAGCCACCCCGTCCCTAACACAGCCAAGCCGGGGGGCCCTGCTGCAGCTTTTGCCAACATACTGACCCCGGACAGGATCCCGGAGTTCTGCATCCCTCCCAGGCTGGCCAATCCTCCTCCGGCGAAGAGTCCCAGCGCAACTTTCCAGCCCCACCGCTGCCTCACCGAGCCGGGCTTGCAGCAGGCGGCCACCTCGGCCGGGGTGGGGGCCGACCGCCCCCCCTGCCCGTTCCCGCTGCCCCACCTCATCCAGGTGGAGAGCGTGGAGGAGATCCCGGACCTGGAGGAGGAGGAGGAGGAGGAAGGCGGCACGAACTCGGACCCCCACTCGCAGGCCGCCCTGTCTCTGCCCCACTTCCCCAAAGCCCAGACGTCCTACGGCTTCTGCACGCTGCTGGAGAGCCCGCACACCCGCCGGAAGGAGTCCATCTTCCACAGCGACGCCTCGCTCAGCCTGGCGCGGCCCCGAGCCAGCAGCTACGCGGGCCGAGAGCTCTCGTGCGGCCGCCCGCCGGCCTGCCCGCCCCCGCTGCTCCGCCGGCCCTGCGACAGCGACACGGCTTCCTCCAGCGAGTCCTCGCCCTTCGGCTCCCCGCTGCTGGGCCGCTCGCCTCCGCTGCGCGGGCCGGGCTTGCTCTCCAAAGCGCGGAGCCAGGAGGGGCTGCTGGGCAGGGCCTGGCGGTCCCGGGGCAAGCTGTCCAGCGCGGGGAGGGCCAACTCCTTGTCCACGGAGGACAGCAGCTCCACGGACAGCAGCCCCAGCGCCGTGCGGCGCTCCTCGGACAGCCTCTTCCAGCCGCTGAGCTGCCGCGCCTGCAGCCTGTCGCCGCTGCCCATCTTCCCGCTGGACGCGCCCTGCGGCGGGGGCGGGCGGGAGAGGCTGGGCCGGGAGAGCACGGTGGGCCTGGACCGGGGCGGGCTGCTGCGGCTGTCCTGCGAGTACTGCCCCGAGAACCGGCGCCTGCGGCTCCGCCTGATCAGCGTGGAGGGACTGTACGCGCCCGCGGCGGAGCCCAAGAGCATCAACTGCTGCATCACCTTCTCGCTGGTGCCGGGCAAGATCCAGAAGCAGCGCAGCACGGTCATCAAGAGGAGCCGCGACCCCATCTTCAACGAGGACTTCTTCTTCGTGGGCATTGCCGAGGACGACCTGGGCAGCCTGGCCGTCAGGATGAAGGCTGTGAATAAGGGGAGCAGCTTGAAAAGGGACCTCCTTTTGGGGGAGAGCGAGGTTCCCTTGATGAAGCTTTTAGCGGGTTAAAAAAGCGAGAAACAACTCTCTTGCAACCTGAGATACTTTATTTATTTTTTTCATACTCGTGGCTTTTTTGTTTTAAAATAAATATAATTTTTACTGAAACTTGCAAATGCTTCTCTTTTGGTATCTGTTAGGTCAGTAAATGACTTTGACTTGAGCGAGGCCTGCAAGTTACACACTGGAATGCACAATTCATGGTTCTGTTAATCCTATGCACCTGTGCTTTGGCAATGTCCCATTGAGCTCTCCATGAGGCTTGCACCTAAGGAGCTGTGTACAGACTTGCAGCTTCAGTGTTTGTGTAGCAACCAGAGTGCTTTACATTATCCTTAAAACAACCCCCACAGGGCAGGTGACAGGGGGGTGGTGGTGGCCGAAGCTGGTTAGTTTCAACCTACAGCTGGAGAGTCCCAGGTCATCTCTGCTCAGCCACAGAGCTCACTCTCTCAGGGCCTCTCCTACCTCGGAGGGTGGCTTTAAAATGTAATTTATGAAAATATATTTAACGTTTTCTCCCATTTCAACGCAGTGGGGCTTACTTCTGAGTAAACACACACAGGGTTGTTCTGTGAAAGGCAGCAGTTTTTACCTTAGACCTCCTAGTGAGTCCATGGCAAGAGCGGATATTTGTACTGGAATTTTTTTTAGTTCACTGTTACACAACACTAGCTCCATAGAGTACATTACAAGCCATCAGAGTACATTAGCCTTCCTCAGTCTGGGATCCTTCCAGTACAGAGTGCTCTACTTTGCAGTGTGAAATACAAATGCCTGTGAGCTTTGTATAGGAACACGGCACACTGTACCTCTTGCATTTCATGACCCTTTAGCATCATAGTTTATAGTTCATACCCATTATAAACAATTGCCAACTGAGGCCAGCACTCAGTGCATCTGATGAAGTGGGCCATGGTCCATGAAAATTTAAGCCACAACAAGGCTACAATCCCAAAGGGATTTACCTAGTACATAGCTGTAGTGAACCCACTAAGGTTTACTTCTGAGTAATGGGTAAAGGATTGCACTATCAATCTATTAGATCTGAGGGTGCCACAATGTTTTGGGGCTATAATTTTGAGTAAATATAGCACTGGCTGGGTTGTTAGGTTTTGTTTCAGTAAGAGGTGCTGATGTGAAGAGTTAAGCCAGAAGTTCCCAACAGGAATTGAATCAAAGAAGAAATGTGTAGAAAATAATCCAAGCAAGAGTCCATTTCTTCAGTTGTGGCAATATGTGAACGTTCAGCTGAACAGAACTCTTCCATCAAACAGAATGTAAAGGTTTATTGCTTTTAGCTGAACACTAAGGAAGCAAACAGCTTTGAAATCTTTTGTGATAATGGCCATGGCAGCTTGCCTGCTGAATCTGTGAGGGAGTCTGAGTGGAACAGGAAGGGAGAGGTTGGATGTGTATTTTGAGCCAAAATCCAATGCTGCAGTTGTGTAGGTTCCTAACTGGGGAGGGGCTGACTCGGTCCACTACCCCATTTCCTTAAATTTTTTTTTTATTGATTTGGGGTTTTTTTAAGTGCTCACATAACAAAAACAAAGAAAACAAAGAATAAAAATGTAAATAATAAGCCTTCCCATCCTAAAGCACAATCATACAAAAGCACAAATAATAGTATTATTTCACAAAGGGATAAGAATGTAATGTCATGAGCTGAGGGTGAGGAGTAGGCTGTCTGTCAAGAACCTTCTAATTCCTGGATCCAGTAAGTGTTAAGCAATAATTCAAATTCCTGGAATATCCAGGCTAGCTTCCTGGTGAGGTAATGGGTCATTAAGGTAGCAAAGGAAGTGGCTCTGTGTCAGACATCAAATGAATGAGGCCCCCTCCCTCAACTCACTAGGAGTTAGAAAAGGCAGAGGCCTGAGCTCAGTTGTGTGTGTGTAAGCTTGAAGCTGGAGGAAGAAGCAGGCTGAAGTCTCTGAGGGGACAACCATCCCTGATCTCTTCTTGAATCCAAGGCTGTGGCTATGGGGGAAGCAAGACCCTGTTGGGGTGTTCATGCTGTGAACCCCTCCATCGTAGGCTCAGGCTGTATACATGTGTAAATAAACCATATATCCTAAAGACACCACAGTCTCTGCTGTCCCTCATTCCAACCCTGGGGAAGTGCCTGGAACCCCTGGAACCTCACGCTGCTTGGAGATTGGGGTGGCCTGCAACAGTATGAACTGACAGAAAGATTCCCTTTAAAGATAATGAAGATTTATAAAAATCAAAGTTTTTTCCACTTGCGTGCTCCATCATTACTGACAATAAAGTTTCTATACAGTCCTAAAAGAGCCAGCCTGATTGCAAATACTGGCGGCACTGAGTGACCACATGCCTCAACATTTGCAGAAGAAGTGAAACCATGCCATATGTCACTACCCCATTTCCCACTTGTTATATGCTCAGCAGGGAGGAAGGAAGTGCCATCTCTACATCCTAGAGAGCCCTGTTCAGGAAAATTGTGAGTGTGGCTAATTGTCAGATCCCCAAAAACAATGAACAAGTTCTTACTTTGCACATGCACCCTAGAAGTCTGGCCAGAGGTCCTGTGGGAGAACTCTCAGTCCTGCAGAGCCCCACCTTAAGGGGAGCCACTACATGTCCACAGGAGCCTCAGGGGGCAGGGAGAACACTCTCATGGGCCCCATCTTGGGCAAAAGGATTCCTGAATTGCAGGGAGTTGCAGTAATTGATCGTCGTGGTTCCTTCCACCTCTACAATTCTATGATTCTACCCTGGGGTCCAGCTTAAGGGCTTCCCACAGGCTTTGGGTTGGCCACTGTGAGAAGAGAGTGCTATGGTCTGATCCAGCAACAGGCTCTGCTAAGGTCCTTACATTCTTAAGTGTCTTGCCTGAGGCTGAGGGTGCCCCAAACGCTGGAGCTGGGTTGAGACAGGACACAGATGTATTGTGCAGGTTTGCCCTTAGAAAGTACCCATTTCTTTATCGCAGTTTCCCTCCCAAGTCTGGGTACATACAACCAGTGCATTTTTTGTGGGGGGATGCAGGGGTACACATACCCCTAAACATTTTGTGAATCTAAGTTTGGCCTCATTGAGGGGCAGTATTTCAATAGGAGTAGGAAAATGAGAGTACCCCTACACATTTTTTTAAAGAAAAAAAGCACTGCATACAACTGAAATACGTTCTCTAGTCCGCCGTCTGATGTCTTCCTTCTGCTAGCTACTCAGGGCAGGACACCTCCTTCTGCGGAGGATAAACTGGATGGGGAGGAGGGAGCCCTCTCATCTGAACATGAGACTCCACTGTGGTCCTAAGTAAAGCTGAAAGGTGGAAAATTCATGATGGACAACAGGAGCGCACAGAGGCTGCTGCCTCACACTGAGTCAGACTGGAAGTGGCCCTCCAGGATTCCAGGCAGGGGGCTCTCCCAGCCCCACCTGGAGATGCTGCCAGGGATCTGAACCTGGGGCCTTCTACATGCAAAGCAGATGCTCTCCCACTGTGCTACAGCCTTTCCCCAAAAGCAGTTCTTCCCATAGCACATGAACACTCTTTCTATAACACTCTGGAGTTTACTGTAGCAATGGTCATCAATGAAGATCACTTTAGAAGGGGATTGGACAAATTTACAGAGGACTAGGCTTTCAAGGGCTGCTAGTTGCGATGGCTGTCAGTGCCGGATTTACATATAAGCTAAACAAGCTATAGTTTAGGGCCCTACTCTCTTGCCCCCCCAAAAAAAAATTAAAGAAGAAAACCCCTGGATGTACATTTCCAAAATATAAGATAAAAAACAAATAAAATAAAACCTACATACAACAACAGTGTTTTGTGTTGTGTATGCACGCAGTGCAAGTAGATAAATAGGTACCGCTCTGGCGGGAAGGTAAATGGCATTTCTGTGTGCCGCTCTGGTTCACCAGAAGCGGCTTAGTCATGCTGGCCACATGACCCGGAAGCTGTACGCTGGCTCCCTTGGCCAATAAAGCGAGAGGAGCACCGCAACCCCAGAGGCATCCGCGATTGGACCTAACAGTCAGGGGTCCCTTCACCTTTATGGACCTATTAGGTCCATCAATTACCATATAGCATATACACAACACAAAAAAACAGCGACAATTTGTTGTTGACAAAGGACAGCTGGACATATAAAGGGCCTCTTTACCCTCAGTAGCTTAGGGCCTCATCAAACCTAAATCCAGCCCTGATGGTTGTGCACTCCCAGGACCAGTTTGCCTCTGAATACCAGAGAGTTTTCAGAGGGAGAGTAGGAGGGGCCTGGAAGTTGTTCAGCAACTGCACCTGTTGGACAGCAGCCTAGCTGGGCAGGCACCTCCCTGGTCAGTCACATAGTCTTCTGCACGATGGTGAGATATGGCAGCTTCCTAGTTACCCATTGAAAGTGTTACAGCTATTTCTTGTGCACGATCTAGTTGTAATCCTTGCAACAACCCCAGGCTGACCTTGTCACTTGCACTTTGCAGCTGCACTTGCCTACACTGTATGTCTTTTGCTTTAAAAAGTAAATAAATCAGTTCCAGTACTGTTAGGTCACTGCAAAATACAATATGTGGAAAGTTTCAGTCACTTAATTGTGAGGGGGGGGGAAGCATTGTCAACTGTATTGCAGCAGCTATTGGTGAATTATATAACGCTTCCAAGTGTCTACATGATGAGGCTGAAGGCGATGGGAGTAGAATCCATTTTCAGAAGATGATGAGGAAAAGACAAGCTACAATCACCCTGACTTAATCCGATCTTGCCTATTATTGAATATGGTCTCTTGGTCCAGTTAGTAGTAAAATTAGAATTATGGTAATACCACAATGGATTAAAAAAACACTCAGGTTTTAATCTTAAATGCAAGCAGCAGAAGGTTGGCTGTAAAATTTGCTGCCTCGTTGTGAGGTGTACCAAACTGCACTGATGGCACTTAATTGAATTGTCTTGCATCATTTATAACACTTTATGTTCTCTTCTAACGTGTTCTGGGCTTGGGGTGTCTGTCCTCTGCCATTCCCCTTGCACAGATGGCAAGCAAGGCAGAAAGAGTGGGATTTGCGCCTGTGCTGTACTTTACAGTGGAGAGAGGAGGAGAGGAGGGTCCTCTGTTTGAAAGTGTCCTCAGTTGAAGGGCTTAAAGATCAAGGCTTAAAGATGAAGGGAGAGCAAGCGGTACCTTGAAGTTGCCCCCCAACAGCTGGCACCATCTGGGCAGCAGAGCAGGCACCTGATCACAGGCTTCGCTGTTATGGAGAGATGCACTGCTTTTCTATACTAATGATGATGGTGGTGATGATGATGTAGCATTAGTTACATCCCCCCCCCCCCATCCAACTGGGTTTCCCCAGCCACTCTGGGCAGCTTCCAACAAAATATAAAGGAATAAAACAGAACATTAAACATTAAAAGCTTCTTGAAAAGGGTTGTCTTCTAAAAGTTGTATAGTTATTTATCTCTTTGACATCTGACAGGAGGGCATTCCACAGGGCGGGCACGACTACTGAGAAGGCCCTCTGCCTGGTTCTCTGTAACCTCACTTCTTGCAATAAGGGAACTGCCACAAGGCCCTTGGAGCTGGACCTCAGTGTCCGGGATGAATGATGGGGGTGGAGATGCTCCTTCAGGTATACAGGGCGAAGGCCATTTATGGCTTTAAAGGTCAGCACCAACACTTTGAATTGTGCTCAGAAATGTACTGGGAGCCAAGGTATATCTTTCAGGACCAGCGTTATATGGTCCTGGTAGCTATTCCCAGTCACCAGTCTAGCTGCCGTGTTCTGGATTAGCTGTAGTTTCTGGGTCACCTTCAAAGGTAGCCCTACGTAGAGCGCATTGCAGTAGTCCAAGCGGGAGATAACTAGAGCATGGACTACTCTGGCGAGACAGTCCGTGGGCAGGTAGGGTCTCAGCCTGCGTACCAGACAAAGCTGGTAGACAGCTGCCCTGGACACAGAAGTGACCTGTGTCTCCATGGACTGTTGTGAGTCCAAAATGGCTCCCAGGCTGTGCATCTGGTCCTTTAGGGGCACAGTTACCCCATTTAGGACCAGGGAACTCCCCACACCTGCCCATCCTCTGTCTTGTCAGGATTCAACCTCAATCCACTGACCGCCATCCACGCTTCAGACACCTCCAGCCACTCATACCTGCCTTCACTGGTTCCCAGGTTGGAGGTTTTTAAGCAGAGGTTGGATGGCCGTCTGTCAGGGATTCTTTAGCTGTGATTCCTGCATTGCAGGGGGTTGGCCTAGATGACCCTTGGAGTCCCTCCCAACTCTACAATTTTATGATTCTTTATGGTATATCTATAACGTTGTGAACCTGATTATTTTTTATTTTACTTCATGCTATTTTTGACACAGCAACTGATTCTACTATGGTCAGTAATATGGGCTGAAACAAATAGATTCCAAACTGAAAATGTTTAAGAGTGAAGAAGCCAAGGCTGCTGGTTTCCTCTTCCTGAGAGGAATTCAGGGCCTGGTGAGTTCAGAAAGTGAGTTCAGAAAATCATCTATCACCATCTTCCTGTAATAAAGATAAAGACATTAAATCTGTCTTTGCATCTTCCCCATTTCCCTCTGAGCAAAGGGAAAGTCTCTTCCTGAAAAAATCTTGTCCCCATCCAACCAGTCCCTTAGGGAGCTGCCAGCAGGAAGTGTGATACTTCTGCAGAAATATAAACAAGCCAAACTTTTCAAAGGAAAAACACTGGCAAATAAGCAGAGCGAGTCTTCTTCCCAGGCCTTACTCCTGTCGCTTGCTCATCTTCTTTTCTTGTTATGTATGTATGTATGTATGTATGTATGTATGTATGTATATAGAAACCTCATACCCTTCCACATTCCTCAGGTGAAAAGAGGAAAATTTCTCACTCTCCCACAACTTATTCCCTTGACCTCACCCACCCCGCCCCGGCAGAGGATTTCTAATCAGAAGAAGGGTAAGTGCTGTCACTGTTGCACCAACTGGACACAGCCATGGGTGTAGCCAGGGTTTTTGTAGGGGGGGGGGAAGAACCTCAGTTAGCTATGTATTTTTTTATAGGGTGGCAACTGCCCCCCCCCCGGCTATGCCCATGGACACCTGCCCTCAATCGGCCTGATAAAACCCCAAATTTATTTTATTCTTTGGTAGATTTACAAAAAGAAAAGCACACAACAATAAATAAATTTTAGAAGGGGGCAAGATTAGATGTAGACGCACAAAGCATTCTTTAAAATAAACAAAGTCGAGTCTCCTTGCACTCCACTCCCCCATTATTTGTGCACAAGGCGACCGTGCCCTCTGCCTGCCCCTCAGAGCTGGCGCATCATGTGGAGCTGGGCCTCGTGGCAGCAGTCTCTCCTCCTCCTCCTCCTCTCCAGCAGCCATTACAAGCTGCCCAAGGGAGGAGGTCAGTGGCTGCAGCCATTTAGAGGCAACAGGGTGCTCCCTCGCTGCTGCAGCAGCCTCCGGTCAGGCCAAGCCCCAAGCTCAGCCGCTGGTGCTGGTGGAGAAAATAGGGACATTCCGGGATCAAATTGGAAGTCGCAATGGCTTTTGCAATTCTGGGACTATCCCTGGAAAATCAGGAAACTTGTAGAATACAGCTGAGGAACTTGAGGGTTCCTGGGGTGAAACGCAACCCTACAACGCCTCTGACCCTCAGCCAGGACCCTCGCCATCCCAGGGCATTCGCCTTCTCTCCCTTGGCATCACTGTGCTCTGCACCCTTCTCTTTTGCCTGACTGGGGGGTGGAGCTGTGCTTTTTGTCTGTGGTAGAAGTGAGGTGGCCAATCATAAAAATATGACCAGCACAGAAAGGATGTACAAGAACAATGGAAACATGTTTGGCACACCAAAATTCCAGGTTGACTCCTTTGGCACCTGGGCTACACCCTTGTGTAAAATGACTTGGTCAGTGTCAACTGGGTTTGCTTTAAATTCAGGCCCCTCAACCTGTGATTCACAAAGCCACGAGAGGCAGCTGAGACAGCTTTGTGATAGCCCTTTTTATTTATCATGATAGCCATTTTTATTACTCCCCAGTGCAAGCCCTGAGACTTATCTTTTGCTTTCTAACAGGACCAGTTTTTTTAATTTATTTATTTTTTTAAAAAATGGGACTTACTAGTTTAGAGAAAAGATGAGTAAGAGATGACACAATAGAAGTTTGTAAAATTATGCATGACATGGAGAAAGTACCGTAAATTTCGCTCTATAACACAGATTTTTTCTCCTAAAAAGGAAGGGGAAATGTCTGTGCGTGTTATAGAGCGAATGTGTGGTCCCTGGAGCCGAAAAATCAAGCAAAAATCAAATCGCGGGGCTGCACGCTGCACAGAGAAGCGAAACTTGAAAAGAGAAAGCGGCTGCTTTCCTGCATTCTGCCTCAGGGTCTTACTGCCCACCCTTCTCTGTTTCCTTGCTGTGTTTGCTGAAACGGAACAAAGAGCAGGGAAAGCCCCTCCCCTCCAGGCAAGCTCCGGTGCTGCTGGGGGAGAGGGAGAGAGAGGGGGGAAGGGAGAGAGAGGGGGGGAGGGGGAGAGGGAGGGAGGGAGGGAGGGAGAGAGAGAGAGAGAGAGAGAGAGAGAGAGAGATGGCTGGCTGGCTTGGGTGGGGGAAAACTTTTGCCTTCCTTTCCTCCCTACCCCTCTCCTGCATTCTTAGCCAGCTGCTTCTCTGCACACCCCTCTCCTGCTCCTTGTCCCTTCTGTGTTTTTCCTTCCCTCCCCACTTAAAATGTGGTTACAAAGCATAGATCCTCAGGATCTTTGCATTGGGTCACCCCAAATTCACCATCAGATCACATAGCATGTCCATGGCTACAGCCTGCCCCCCCAAAACCACGCACCCACTGTTGCATGGGGCTGCAATGGTGCAAAAACGTGGTTAAAAAGCATAGATCCACAGGGATTCTCAGGATCTTTGCATTGGGTCACCCCAAATTCACCATCAGATCACATAGCATGTCCATGGCTACAGCCTGCACCAAAAAAATCACGCACCCACTGTTGCCTGGGGCTGCAATGGTGCAAAAACGTGGTTACAGAGCATGGATCCACAGGGATTCTCAGGATCTTTGCATTGGGTCATCCCAAATTCACCATCAGATCACATGTCTGTGGCCACAGCATGAAGCCCAAAAATGATACATCCACTGTTTCATTCAGAATGTTTTTCCCCTTGTTTTCCTCCTCTAAAAACAATGTGCGTGTTATGGTCAGGTGCGTGTTATAGAGCGAAAAATACGGTAGATAGATAGGGGAAGTCCCCATCCCCTCCTCACACCAGACCTTGGGGGTCCAATGAAGCTGAATGTGGGAAAATTCAGGACAGATAGAAGGAAGGACTTTTTTACGCAGCACAGAATGAAACTATGGGACCTGCTCCCCAGGGGATGGTGGTAGCCCCCTTCTTGGACGCAAGGGCTTAGCCAGGGCGGGGCAGCTGCCCTCCCAACCAACCAAAATCAATCCAAATCTGAGGTAACAAAAGCCTGCCCCCTAACAAAAATCCTGGCTACTCCTATGCTTGGATGGCTTCAATGAAGAATTAAACAAATTCATGGAAGACAGGGCTAGCGAAGGCTCCTAGCCAGGGTTGGAGACAGCAGTGCTTCTAGATTCCAGTTTCTGGAAGCTGCAGGAGGAGAGAGGGCTCTTGTGCTTGCCTCCTGCCTGTAGGTTTCTCCCAGGCATCCGGTTGGCAATTGTGTAATGTTGCCATACGTCCAGACATATCCTGAATACTGCAGTTGGAAGCAGTGTCTGGACAGAAATTGCTAAAAAATGTGGTTTTGGTGGTTTTCCTTTAAAATAGCTCATCAACTTTTCCTACCACTGTGAGAACAGAATGCTGGACTAGACGGGCTAATTGCCTGATCCAGCAGCTCTTCTTATTTTGAAATATTGTGTCTGTGATCGCATTCCCCTCGGCTCCTGTGTCCAGATTGTTTTCGATCACAGTTCCACTGGTTTCTAAGGGAATGGGGCAGTCCTCTGGCTCCTGTTTCACATTTATCAGTGTCCCTGTGGGATTGCTTCCATACCCTCCAACATTTTCCCAATGAAAATAGGGACATCCTATTCCATAATGATGATAATGATGGTAATTTTATTATTTATACCCTGTCCATCTGACTGGGTTTCCCCAGCCACTCTGGGCAGCCTCCAACATATATAAAAACATAACAAAACACCACACAACATTAAACATCCATTTAAAACAAAAAAGACCACCTTGTTCCATAAAGTACAGATTCCCCCCTTCTCCCTGGCTTTCCTTTTTTTAAAAAAGTATTTTTATTGGAATTTTATTTACATCATAACATAGCTGCCCCCCCCCCCAATACACAATCCTTCTCCCTGGCTTTCCTTTACAGTCTAGTTGATATTTTCTTTTCAAATTCTGCTTGGCACCCCTGCTAAACAACATATGCGAAGGTGTTTTTTTCACCTGTGGTCTTTGTTGTTTTAAATGGATATTTGATGTTGTGTATTTTAAGCACTTTGATCTTTTTTGCCACTTAATATATATTTTATTGTACTGAGATTTTCAGTTGTTGCAAACTGGCCTGAGTCATGATGGGTGGGGTTGCCTGGTCAGGAGCATCCCGGACCCTGAGATCTAGGGGTGGCCCCTGGTGATGTCCTGGGGGGGGGGCTGGTTCTTCCCCTGCATTCCCTCCCACCACTGGGCCCTAGAGGCTAAATTGGGGAGGGAAGCAGAGAGGGCAGCCTCCCCCTTCTATGGTATAACCTGCAGTTAGCTCCTGCTGGGCTGAAGCTTGCAAGCCGCATGCACAGTCTTCTCCCCCCGCCCCAAATATTTTATTGTCACATATTTATATAGTCTTCTTAATATATATTTATTAAATTAAAGCCACTCTCACCCACCTGGAACCTAAAGCCCTCCTGCTGCCACCTAGAGGGGGTCAGGCACACCTGGAGGTCTGGTAACCCTAGAGGTGAGATATAATTATTTCATAGAATTAAAACATTTCCTCCAGCTCATCTCCACCCTGCCCTCCTTAGAAATGGCCATGTACACGCCATTGATCTCGGGCTCTGCTGAGCCACCATCACCAACGCTCAGATGCAGGTAAGAGGGTTGATGGTTGGGGGCAAAGGTTCCCTCCTGCCTGTTTGACTGCCAGCGTCCTCAGTACGTCAGCACCCGTTGCTCTGGACAAAAGGATGTAAGCAGGTGAAAGCTTAGCGGTGGCAACTGCACGTAGGTTTCCTTTCTGGGAAGATAAACAGGCTTTCAAGGGTTCACAGAAGCAAATCTCCAGAGCAATTTGAAAAACATTAAAGTTACATAATATGCAGTAAAATGGCCTATTGATCTATAAAACCAACTGCAGCTGCTTTTAATAACATACGCTGTCACCCCCACTTCCCACCCTTGACTCTTGGCTTCACTCATCCATGGACTTCAGCAATTTGCTCAGGGTGCCTTCGCCATTGTAGCCCCGTTTGATTTTGCTGGAAGTGCTCCATGGCATCTATTTGTCTGCTGCTGATCTCAGAAACCCTGTGTCTCTTCGTGGAATTTGTTTGATATGGATAAATGCTTTTATCTTGGTACTCCAAAAACACTGCCACTGTGCAAGGGTTAACTTCAGTTGTTGTGGGTATTGTCAACATGCACAAATCAGTGGAAACTCCATGAACTTCCATAAGCTGTCATGTTTCTCTGATGCCATGTTGTGGAGGCCCCTTTTTGTTGCTCCAGCTCTTGGAAATAACTGATGCAGGCTGATCCTTTCGCTGTATTAATCTGTTTGTTCATTTTAACTCTTGGAATGCCATGAGTTTGGTTTCCCTGCTGAATTTATGCTGCTTTTGATTTTGCAGGGTATTTTTTGTTCCCTGTGTAGTCAAATTGTTCTCTTGCACATTTATTGCAAACCATCCAGAGAGGCCTTTTTGTTTTCGGGCAATTTATAAATTGCTGTAAATAAATAGTGAAGGAAACAATTCTTAAAACAAGAAAACCACCCATCAGCAGAACGGTGGCAGCACATTAATGAGCCATAGTTCATTAGCCACAAACTCAGCAAATTCATGGTTGTTTTTTAAAATACTGTAATTGTTTTCATTTTCATTTTCTAATACACAAAAAGAAATAATAACATTATTTGAGAAAATTTCAATAAAAATAATTTTATAGATTAAAAGTATTGTAAGTCACTTTTACTCTCTGGGCACCTTTTCTAAAGACTGATCTGAACCGCAGATCATCCCCCTGACAAGTGCTATTGACCTGAAGGTGAGACCCCATGTTCTTTCTAGGTCTTTGGCTTGGTGGAAACAGGCAAGTGTGCTGGGGGGGACGACGGGACGATGGATGGTGCATCTCCCCTGTGTCTTATTTTGAAATAACCGGGGTTCTTGCTGCCTTTCCCAGAAGAACCAGGAACAGGGCAGCCTGACAAACAAATACTCCTGTGCCTAAAAGCCAATCAGGAGGTTGCCAGGCTACTAATGACAGCCTGGAGCGTCTGGGCGAGGGGCTTGAGCTGGCTGGAGGTGCAGCAAATGAGAAGTGTGGGTGGGAGAGAACGAAATTGGATCAGAAGTAGGGAGTGGGAGAGGTGGGGGCGCTGCATGAGAGGATGTCCAGCCAGGGAGATTTTCTGTGTGCCCAGAGCAAAATCTCAGCCCAGATCCCTGAGCCGCCCCCCCCCCCCCCGTGCTCTTAACTTGCCTATGGGGAAGGCAGAGGGGGAAATAGCCTTTGAGCAAGTGCTTCTCAGCCCACTGGGCAAGCTTGGAGGAGCAGTGGCCTGTTTTGGCCAACCTACGCAATAATGTTTTCATTGGCTGGGGTGGCTTTTCTGAAGGGTGGCCATGTGCCCTGCTTGGCAGAGGACAGACCTCTGTTTGAGAGAGTTTCTCTCTTGGAAGGGCTGCCCAGGGCCAGCCTGGTTGAAAGCAGGCAGAACAACTCACAGCTCACAGCTGGTCTTCTCCACAACGGGGTGTGTGTGTGTGTGTGTGTGTGTGTGTGTGTGTGTGTTTTGGATTCCCACTTAACATTGCAGTAAGTCTTTCTGTATCTGTATCTCTGGTTATAAATTAGCATATGCAAATTATATCCAAACATGTGTCCTCTTCACTCCTCTTATTTTGGTGATGCATTAAGGTCCCCCATCAACTTCATTTTTTGGCTGGAGTCTTTTGGGGTGGGGGACACCAACTGAATTGCTGCTCAGGTTTTTTATTCGGGGTCTGCAGCAAATTCAAATCCTGACATAAGCTCACCCCCCCCCTTTCTAGGCCTGCCACTCACTATTTACATCTCTTTATTCCAAGGAGCTCAAGACACTGTATGTGGTTCCCAACCCATGTTCTTCTCACAACAGCCCTCTGAGTCAGGCCTGACTGGGATAGACTGGCGCGCTGAAGATTCTCCCTGCAAGTTTAATGCCTGGATGAGGATTTGCAGCAGGGTCTCCCCACTCCCACTCTGATACTCTAACCACAACACCACACTGCCTTTATGAGGTAAGGGGCTCAAATAATACACAGAAAGCTTTCTGGGTTGTATTTTTTTTTTATGGGGACAGAATGAATAAATGAACTTTTTAAAATTCCACTTTCCTACACAGGAAAAACAATGTACCCAGGCAGTGTACAAATACAACCTCCCCCCTTTAAAAACAAAATCAGTAACAAAAGAGAATTTAAACAAAACAGCAGTAAAAGCAGTCTGAAAGCCGTTTCAAAGCAAGATAGGTAAACTATTATGAAATACCTTCTCAAAATAAGAAAGCCTTTACTGCTGCAAGTGAGAGAGCCTGCCAGGTTTCTCCTGGGAGAGTGTTCCATAGATTTGGAGGCACCACAAGAGAGTTGGGACCCTCCTGTCAACAAATCAGGTTTTATGCAGGTATTAAAAATGGGAGGCAAGGCAGAATGGTGGCACCCACAGTCCAAGGCCCTCGGGTTGAACACAAAGTGGGTGGGTAAAGGTAAAGGGACCCCGGACCATTAGGTCCAGTCGCGGACGACTCTGGGGTTGCGGCGCTCATCTCGCTTTATTGGCCGAGGGGGCCGGCATACAGCTTCCGGGTCATGTGGCCAGCATGACTAAGCCACTTCTGGTGCAATGGAACACTGAAACCAGAGCAGCGCACGGAAACACAGTTTACCTTCCCGCCGGAGTGGTACCTATTTATCTACTTGCACTTTGATGTGCTTTCGAACTGCCAGGTGGGCAGAAGCTGGGGCCGAAACAATGGGCGCTCACCCCGCTGCGGGGCTTTGAACCGCCAACCTTCTGATCGGCAAGCCCTAGGCTCTGTGGTTTAGACCACAGCGCCACCCGTGTCCCAAGTGGGTGGGTAGCATGTCCCATTTTGGGAAGTCCTGCCCTGCCCTGCCCCTGGGCGTGCCCCCCTGCCAGCAGAGCAGTTCTCTCTTGTAAGATCTTGCTGGAAATCAGTGCCTGAGCTGGCCTGGCTTCTTCACAGGTGGTGGAAGTGGCAAGGAGGGCAGGGCACCCAGGGGTGGCTTCGCCCTACTGGGCCCGCGTATTTGTGTGTAGGGCTGCTATATGCCCCCCCCCCGGACACATCCTCTTTGTCAGGATTAAAATTGGTGTCTGGTGGATTTTTAAAATTTGGCAAAATGTCCGGGTTTCCTTTCTGGGCGAAATGCAATTGCATGGAGTCAGCCCTATTATAATATGCCTATGCAGTCACTGCGCAACCTGTGGGAGAGGTAGAATAATTGCCTTGAATTGACACCTTCTGCTTTGATCCCAGCTCCCTCCTGTCTCCATCAGCTGATTGAAACAAGAAGAAAGGCCCTCACTTTCTCTCAGAAAGCGTCATCTCGCTCCCTTTAACCCTTAGAGAGCCAAGCTGAAGAGCTGTTTTCTGATGCGTCCTGACTTCTTATCAGGCTCAAATAACTTTCCCACAGTGTGGAGGGATTTTTCTTATGAACAGCAAGCAAGCAAGCAAGCAGGCAGGCAAGCGCGCGCGCGCACACACACACACACACAGAGGCAAGCAAGCAAGCAAACAAACAAACAAACACAGAGACAGCTGCAGCTACAGAAGGGGAAGTCAAATATCATGCAAAGGATCATTTGAGAAATGTTCAGAAACAAGTTTGCCTATTTTTATGTAGGCACCATTGCAATATTATAGAATCATAGAATCATAGAGTTGGAAGAGACCACAAGGGCCAACGAGTCCAACCCCCTGCCAAGCAGGAAACACCATCAGAGCACTCCTGACATATGGTTGTCAAGCCTCTGCTTAAAGACCTCCAAAGAAGGAGACTCCACCACACTCCTTGGCAGCAAATTCCACTGTCGAACAGCTCTTACTGTCAGGAAGTTCTTCCTAATGTTTAGGTGGAATCTTCTTTCTTGTAGTTTGGATCCATTGCTCCGTGTCCGCTTCTCTGGAGCAGCAGAAAACAACCTTTCTCCCTCCTCTATGTGACATCCTTTTATATATTTGAACATGGCTATCATATCACCCCCTAACCTCCTCTTCTCCAGGCTAAACATGCCCAGCTCCCTTAGCCGTTCCTCATAAGGCATCGTTTCCAGGCCATTTTGGTTGCCCTCCTCTGGACACGTTCCAGTTTGTCAGTGTCCTTCTTGAACTGTGGTGCCCAGAACTGGACACAGTACTCCAGGTGAGGTCTGACCAGAGCAGAATACAGAATAATACAAATATTATTTGGGGCCCCTGCTAAAAACATTTTTATTTAGGTAAGCCTACCTAGACAAGTAGCGCTGACTTATATTTATTTTCTTTGGAGCAAGTCCTGTGCTTTAAATGTGCATCGGATGTGTTTTGAATGCACGGTGTGAATCTGCCTCTAAAAAGCATGAAGAGCAGCAGGTGCCTTTGGTCTGTATCCAGAAACACAACCCTTCTTCTTGCTCTGTTTTCAGCTCTGCAGCAGGGGGTAAGGGGGGGGCATGACTCACGGGCTCTGCACGTGGAGGCCGTGGGGGCAAACTCGCTCCTGCCCTTTATCGGGAGGGATAATAGAAATGCATATTAAAGAGGTCGACATTAATATGTCCTCTTTGTGACGTTGGCCTGTTTGCTATTCTCAAACATCCTGCCGCAGAAAGATAGCCTTGCATGTATGTGAGTCATTTATTACCCTAGCTACCATTTGGCTTTAAGAGGCCCCCACTCTCCTTGCTTGTTTCACTGGCTCCTTTGGTTTAATGTCTTTTCTGTTTGTTTCCCTCTTTTCCCCCTTTCAAAAGGCCAACAACATGCAAGTTGATGAGGTACAAATAAAAAGTAAATAGTACAGGTTGGTCACTAGCCCCCCAAATGGGCAGCCATTTGCATTTGAAAACAGTTTTCCCCCTCTGAATAGCAGAAGCATGAAGCAGTATTAAGTCAGAACTTAGGGCAACTGCTGCAATAATTATATTTTTTAATATAATTTTTATAATTCTATATTTTTTATAATTCTATAATTTTTTAAAACGTGCAAGCCACCCTTTTGTGCAAAAATGGCGACTGACAAAGGAATGTAAAGATGCAAAAACGTTAAAATGCAAGCCAACAGTATAATCAAGTGTGGAAGAAAGCAGCTGGATCCAGTGGCGTAGCGTGGGGGGTGCAGGGGGGGCCGGCCGCACCGGGCGCAACATCTGGGGGTTAGGGTTAGGGGGTGCAAATCCAGGGGTTAGGGGGCGCAAATCCAGGGGTTAGGGGGCGCAAATCCAGGGGTTAGGGGGCGCAAATTACTTGCCTTGCCCCGGGTGCTGACAACCCACGCTACGCCACTGGCTGGATCTGATTTTTTTTTAAAAAAAGACCATAATCCAAAATGCCTGAGCAAATAAAACAAAGTTTTAACCTGGTGCCAAAGAGAAATGTAGTGTTGACAGCTGACACAACTTCTTTGAGAGCGCATCCTGCAGCTGGGGCACCACCAGAGGAGAAGGCCTTCCTTCATACATGAGGCACCTTGTGTCAAGCTGGATCTTGGCCAATGATGACTCTGTTGTGGGAAGAGGTCTCCTTCTGATATCCGGGCCCCCAGCCCAGGGAGGGCTTTCAAGGGCAGCACCAGCACTTTGAACTGGGCTTGGCAGCAAATCCAGAGCCAATGTATTATAGACTCCTAGCAGGAGTGGGGGACACCTGCAGCCCCCAGATGCTACTGGACTCCCAGCTCTCATTGGCTCCAGCCAGTCAGGGATGATGGGACTTGGAGCCTGGCAACATTCACAAATTTAAAAAGTTATATATGCTGTTATTTAGTAATGTTTCAAGTTTTTAAAGTAATGCTTTATTTCTTTTTAATTAATTAAAATTTATGTTTTGTTGATGCTTTTGCAAGCATCAGGAGGAACAGAGGATATTTTTAAAAGGATATGCTTTGCCTGGCTGTCCAACACTTTGGCTGGATCAGCCAGTGGTGTACAAGATGTTCCAGCTTCTTTCTCAGCTACTGAGGTATAATGATTTTTCCTGTAACTTGTCCTCACCTTGTCTGTGCTATTCAAGTGCATGAATAAGAGGCTGTTTGGTCAATAAGTGCCAGAGCACTATTTCGGTAAAGGAGAGCTAAGTAGGGATGTTGGAACAGCTGAATAGGAATTGTATATTAATGACTCCAACCGGATAATGATGCAACATTCATTTGAGTTCCTTTTCTCATCCTCTGCAGACACAGTCCCATTTAGAAGTAAGCTATGTGTGGCCATTCTTTATTATCTATTGTTTATCAAATTTGTATAATGCCCTGTACCGGTAGATCTCAGGGCAGTTCGCAGCATAAAATCACAATATAAAAAACATAAAATACATAATAAAAATAATAACATTCTGTTCTTCAGGTACTTGTTTAGGACCAGTGACAACCACCCTATCCTGAAGGATGATAACAAAGGGGGAAACAAAGCCATACATTTAAATAAATACAGTGGTACCTCAGTTTACAAACTTAATCCGTTCTGGAAGTCCATTCTTAAACCAAAACCCTTCTCAAACCGAGGCGCACTTTCCCTAATGAGGCCTCCCGCTGCCGGTGCCCTCCCACCGTTCGGATTCCATTCTTAGACCAAGGCAAAGTTATCAAACCAAGACACTATTTCCAGCTTAGCTGAGTTTGTAAACCAAATCTTTCTTAAACTGGACTGTTCTTAAACTGAGGTACCACTGTACTTTCAACAAAAGAGAACATGGTTTTTAAACACATCAAATCAAGAGCTGAAATGTCCTCACCTTTCAGCGACTTAACTGTGAAACCTCAAAGGCCAACTCTGACAGGGAGGCTTTGAAAAAGAAACACATGTGTTTGGATTTTGTGACATACTTGGAGTGGAAGTGACTTCCGTGGTTGGGGAGCAGACACAAAAAGTGCCTCTACATCAGAGTTTTCCAGACTTTTCATGTTGGTGACACGCTTTTTAGACATGCATCATTTTGCAACATAGTAATTCAGTTTTACTAGCAAACTGGAGGTTAAACTAATGCGGGAAGCATTCATGCGACACCCCACACCGCAGCTGACACACTGTTCATTGTCTAAACCTAACCTGCAGATGTATCATTAAGAGGACACCTATGTTGACTTTCACAAAGCATAAAGGGACAGATTGGAGGGGAAGGCTTCTCAATGTATGCAGGGACAAAGCTATTTCATGCTTTGCTAGTATTTTTAATTTACCACCCTATTAATTGCATTGCTATTCTGACAGATTGAGGCAGTGGTCTCAGGCAGAAGATGCTGAGGACAGGCAGGAAGTGACTGAAAGGTGTTGAAGGAAATCTGGTTAGGGAAGCTTTTAATGTTTGATGTATTACTGTATTTTAATATTTGGTTGGAAGCCGCCCATTATTATTATTATTATTATTATTATTATTATTATTATTAGACACAGCTGGGTGTGTCACCTCCCAAGATAGCCTGTTGTTTGTATCTGTAGTGGCACGCACTGTCCTCAGATTCAGCTGCTTGTCTAGTTGGCGTCTGTATGTGACCCTGCATCCCATTTTCTCACCAGGGAGTTTAGGGCAGCGTCCGCAGATCCTTGTTCCATCTTATTCTCACAGCAGCCAGTGAGGTGGCTTTGGCTGAGAGGTAAGGATTGGCTTGAAGTTCCTCAGCAAGTTGGGTTTTTTTGACAGAGTGTGGCCACCAGGCTCCTCTGACCCTGACTCCAGCTGGTGTGTTGTGATGGTTGAGATCAGAACTACCTGCTGTGGAAGAAAGAATAGGTTCCTCTCTCTTGTGACCCACAAAGCAGGCTCCTCCTCACGTGAGCAGCTGTGGGATAGTGGTTAGAGTGCCAGGCTAGGGGCCAGGGTTCAAATCTCCACTTGGCCATGAAACTTATTGGGTGTGACCTCAGGCCAGTCACTGCCTCTCAGCATAACCAGCCTTACAGGGTTGTCGAGATTAAGTGAGGAGAAGTACTATTGGACGCCACTTTGAGCTCCTTGGAGAAAAAGGTTGGATATAAATGCAGTAAATAGAAACTTAAAATAAAATGATCCTGAGGAAGGCACAGATGGTAAGGGAGCTTCACTCAAGGCCCTTCCAAACTGTGACTCTCCTGTCTCCTTCAGACATGGATGCTGAGGTGCCAGTAAACTCCCCTTCCCTTTCACGGTGTGAGGAAGGCCCTTAAAGCCCAGTCTGCTACTCAAGGAGGTGGGGTCAGTGGCAGGATAAACCTCTCCAGCCTCCACAAGGCCTCCCATGGCCCCAACTCTTGGCTCAGATAATATCTTCAAAATCCTGGCCAGGTCCAGCAGGGGTCACGGGGAGCTGCCAAGTATCTCGGCCCATTAGGAACATAGGAAACTGCCTTATACCGCAAGACACCCTTGGTCTTTCAAGCTGAGTAATCTCTGCTCTGGCTGGCAGTGGCTTCATGGGTTTGGGGGCAGCTGTCTCTCCCAGCCCTACCCAGAGATGTTGATACCAGTGCTTCCTCAGGTGAAGGTCACTGGATATTGTGACTTTATTCACAAATATATAGACAAGCTGAGCATAGGGCAGAGGGACTCACAAGCATTAATATCCCGAAAGGTTTTGCTTCCCCAGAAGGTTTCCAGGGAAGCCAGGACAGAGCAAGCCAGGTCTGTGGGCTCATCTAGACTTCCTTTTGTGCCATGTTTCTAAGCCCAGGTCTGGGCTTTAAAGCTCCATGCTTGAAATGATTTATTTATTTATTTTGTCCTGGTGCTTTCCCCACAATTCACTGCTGAATCAGAGCAAACAGCAACCGGGTTTTCCATGGACTGCCATCTGCTCTGATTCAGCAATAAAACACAGGTTTTCTCAGGGGAAATGCCAGGACAAAGATTAAACCAACCACCTTAACAAAGTAACTGGCTTGGCTGGTTTCCATTAATAGATTTGAACCTCACGTACACAGGATCACAGGTTTGTAAGGGACCCACAGGCACCATCAAGACTGATCCCCTGACTCATATCACTATTTCACAGGGTTGGTGGCGGCTGCTGAAGATCCCTCAATGTGCAGGGGGACTTGGGAGAAGGAGAAGCAGAGCAGACTTCTGTGGGTGGAGGGTTGGAGGAAGGGATGCATGACGTAGAGCTGCCATTTGAGGGGGCGACCTTCTCTTGTTTGTAACATGTGGCCCTGCCCTGAAACTTCGTGACAAGCGAAGAAGAAGGGAGGGGGATGTTGAACTGCAGGCATGTTTCAGGCAGTATTCAGCAATCATATCCTCTACCAGGAGGCTGAGTGAGGCAAGCAACAGCAGCAAGAGGACAGAGCTGTGTGTGCCCATCACCTGGCCTGCCCACTGCACCCACTAAGCAAGCCTGCTGCTCTCAGCAGTTGCAGATGATGCAGTCCAGTTGCATCCAACATTCAGGTTGCAGTTTGCTTGGCTTTTGTGCATTGACTGGAGCAGGGTGGGCAAGATCTTGTCCTTGGCTTCAGGCAGCAAAATGTTTGGGGGCAGCCCTCTCCAGGTGAGACTAGAGATTTGCCCTAAGTCCCCTTTGATGGTGACAGGAGCAGGCTGTCCCGCTTTCCAGAGTTTCCTGGGGAAATCCTTATGTCTGTCACTCACCCTTTCAACCTTGGAGTCCTCATTAGATTTCAGGAAGCAGAGGAGGAAGAGAGGCAGTCTCTCCAGATGTGTACATTTGCATTTCCCAGCAATGGCACACTGTCACAGAACAAATATTTTAAATAAATGGAAAACCCCACAGATAAGATGCATGCGGGGGGGGGGGGGGAGGCTCGGATGCACGCAAACGGCCCGGCAGATGCCTAATCTAACTTGATTCTTTGTGTTTCCACCTAATGTAATTATAACAGGCAATGTTGCTCTAGTTGGTTGAGAGCCCGGCAGCCTGTACACTGAGATAAGACAGGGGTTTTTTTTTGCATTCGTGTAAACATTGAAGAAGGTTGCTTTGGCATATGCTAATCCCTCACGTATCCTCTGCCCTAATTTAATTACTATAGCTTGCATGACCTACCAACGACATAACTGAGTTCAACATGGAGGAGTTACAGTGATTGGGCTGATTGGCTCGGCAGCAGCAGTGAAGGGCTAAGAGCACCAGCCCTGATATTCTGAAGTATTCCATTTCCCTACAGTCTAAACTGGCCACACCAGTGTTTCCCAAAGTGGGCGATACCACCTCCAGGGGGGCACTGAAATGATCCAGGGGGCAGTAGTAGCCTCAGGTGCAATTGAGGGGCATTGAATAAAAATAAGGGGGCAGTGGAAGCACAAAAAAAGAAGAGAAGAGAAGAAATTTTTGAAAAACGCTTTCTACATGTTTCATCTTTGTGTAATGACACTTACCGCGGGATGGTGACAACGCCTCCCCTTGATCCAGCAGTCCTACTGGAGGCGAGGGTTTTCCCAGGCTTGGGTGAAGCAGGTTGTGGCTTGTCTGCCTATTTGGCCAAGGGCAGGCAGGCTGCGCCACCCACACTACCCCCAAGGCGGATCGGACTGAGCTGGCAAGCTTCCCTCTGCCTCTTGCCTTGAGTTTCTAATCCCAGGGCCAAGTCCACCTCCTTGTCCACTTTTGAAAAACCATTCGTATATGTTTTATCTGTTGTGTAATGACTATGTTGTAGGACATAGGCAGAAATATAGATACATAAAAGAACTGCATGTTTCTGTTTGTTTGCTTAAAGAAGGTAAATTTCCTGGGGCACACTGAGTAATTCTTTTTCTGAAGTGGGGGGTAGGCCAAATAATTTTGGGAACCTGTGGGCTACACTATCAAGCTAGGAACATGAGAGTAAGTTTTGCCAAAGGCACTGATTTGATGGGCAGGGTGCAACCCCTCTGAATTTATTTACTCATTAATTCTAATTCTAGCCTACCCTTCAATCCCAGGGTGATTAACAACAAAATAACATCTGTGCCATCAACACAACCCATTAAATTACACGTGTACCAATTAAAACCTGAGGTAAAAATATAGAGTCTGGAAGAGTCTGGACAATACAGCTGACGGACACCCATCACTTTGCAAGCTGGCCACATCAACTCAGCCCCTGACAAAGGCCTGAGAAAGGAGGCATGTCTTCAGCTAGTACTGGAAAGAATCCCCAAGGGAAGGCTGAGGTACCACACAGCAAACTTAATCAATGGCAGGACATTGAGAAGGGCCTCCCTTGCAGAACTCAGTACTTGGTCTGGCTGGCAGAGCTGGGAGCTGGAGTCCAGCACCACTGGTTCTCTCTGCCCACCCAGGCTACTGGATCTTCCAGAGCCCTCCTTGAGCAAAAAGGTCTGTTGTGTTCCTGCAGCCTTGGTGTTCTTCAGTTCTGCTTTGCTGCGTCCCAGCGGTTCAGCATCCATTCCTGACTTGCTCTTCAGCCCTCCTGACTGCTTTGTTTTGTGCTGAGGCTCCTGGTTCCTAGTTCATCTTTGCCAGCTGCTGCTGGGGCCGCCACCCAGGCCTAGCAGTCTGAGGGGTGAGTGCTGCTTCCTCTCCTCCTAATCATCCAACCCTCCCTGCAATCCAGCCTTAGTAATCTGCAGGGAAAAAATGCTCAGGGACAGCCATGGCCAAAGTCGATAAGGGGCAAATCTAATAATGGCGCATTAAGCACACAGAACTCCAGCTAATCTCTCCTATTCATATTTCCACTTAATGTTCATGGCATAAACAAATATTACTTTAAGGTAGACTACCTGACAGCACGTGTTGTAGGTGGCTGAAATATTTATTTATTTTGTTATCCCTGGTTCCTGATTGAAAGGTGTTTTGAATGTTCTGGCTATCAACTGTTTGGACTCCAGTCTTCCTAAAAACGGAAAGTCTGCAAGTTGCTATTTGCACTATAGTACTTTATCTTGCCTAATTGGAATTCGCTCTAAGTCTCCAAACACAAGGGAGATTTTGATGGACACATTTTTCTCACATGACGCTGCCCCTGGACAGCAATGTTTTTTAGGAAGTCTTACACATCCACGATAGTACAACACTATGCACAATGTTGGGAAGCCTCCAAAAATGTTCAGACTGTCTCCTTGGTCCAAGTCAATATCATGTGGCTGGATCAGGTCATAAAAGCCTGAATGGAAAATAGGTCTGATATGAAACTGTGGACTGATGTGGAATGCAAGCACACTGTTTAGTTGCTGATTGGGAGGTCAGGTACTGGTACAACATTCCTCCTCTTCAAGGTCACAAGAGAGGAAGGTCAGCTTGCTCCCTCCATTGGCACCATTGGAAGAGATTCAGGACCTTTAACTAAACTCTCAGCACCTGCAGCTGGGACCTGTCAAGTCTCCCAGAACTTATTGCTTACAGCCAATTCCCATTTCTATATAAATCACAAAACAAAATATATACGAACAAGGAAATACCATACATCCAGGAGGAAGGTAATTTGCATTTTCAAAAATGCAAATAATCAAAACTTAAAATGGTAATATTCTCCTGATCAATTAAATTAAATTGAAAAACAACAATAGCATTAGAAGGCAGCACCATCAGCACATACAAAGTTCTGCTATAGGTGGGGCCTAGTATGGCAAGCTACCTGGGACCAGGCCATTTGTTTTCCTCAAAGGGAAGCATTCAAACATGCAACCCCATCTTAGCCACAGTGGCTATGCCACGTTCAGGGTCAGCTGATATCAGATCATAGAAATAGAGAA
This sequence comes from Podarcis gaigeae, assembly GCF_964106915.1. NCBI lineage: Eukaryota > Metazoa > Chordata > Lepidosauria > Squamata > Lacertidae > Podarcis > Podarcis gaigeae. The sequence continues at coordinate 4,652,335 of NC_139690.1, read as the reverse complement.
TCATGCAGTGGTAGAGTTTGAAAGAGCCCCAAGCCAAGGTCATTTAGTCCAACCACCTGCAATGCCGGAATCCCAGTCCTAGATACTGGGAGAGGATTATTGCCTTCCTGTCCTGCTTGTGGCATCCTAGATGACTACAGTGGGAAACAGGATGCTGGACTAGGGGGGTGTTGGGTCTGATCCAGCAGCCAGGTTCTGCTTACGTGTTAGCACCTGCCTCTACACTGGTCTTCAGATCCCCTAACTCACTTGCAGAAAAGCTGATGCATGCCCAAAACGTGCATCCATTGGATGCAATGAACTGTAGGATATCATTTGTGTTTATTGGCCATAGTCGTTCGTTCATTCATTCATTACTTCAATGGATCACTGCAATGTGCTTTATGTGAGGCGTCCTTGGGGCTTAACTGAGAAGCTGCAGCTCATGGATAATGAAGCAGCACAATTGCTGACAGGAATGAGACGCTGTCAGCATAAAACACTGCTCAGAGATGTGCACTGGTTGCCAATTTGCTACCAGGTCAAGTTCAAGGTGTTACTATTAGTATGTAAAGCCTGTTGGGACCATTTCACCTGCAAGATCACCTTAATCCATACCTGCCCACTCAGTCGCTTTGATCTATTATAGGCGCCCCATAACACCATTTTCACATTTGCAATAAATTGGCCTTTCAGTGTGGCAGCAGCTGCACTTTGCATTACAATAATGTCTGCAAACATGACATGGAGGCTGGCAACATTAGCCCCACTGTGTAGGAATCCCTTGCAGACGACCACAGTGCCTGGAGACAATCAGTCAGGCTGTGTATCCACAGCAGCGACCAGAGGAAAAATGACCACTGGGAAGAGCGTAGAGAGGAGAAATGCCATGGTGCACCTGGTGCAACAGGACACCTTCATCTTCCCCAGCTGCAACAAAACATGCCTCTCCTGTATCAGCCTCCACACCCACAGCAGGCTCTGTAACGCTCCAATGATTTGACTTCACCTCTGAAGGCACGCTCTTCCATTGTCTCCCGAGACAGACAGGTGCCCACAAAAATAAACATATGTACACTTTGGAACTCTCTGCTTATTGACATCAGGCAGGTGGCTTTCCTGTAATCTTTTCAGTGCCTGCTAAAAAATATTTTTGTTTAGGCAAGCCTACCTGACTACACTGTGCCGCTTGGGCTTGCAGATAGAAAAGGTCAGCGGTTCGAATCCCTGTGATGGGGTGAGCTCCCGTTGCTCGGTTCCAGCTCCTGCCAACCTAGCAGTTCGAAAGCATTCAGTGCAAGTAGATAAATAGGTACCGCTCCGGCGGGAAGCTAAACAGCGTTTCCGTGCGCTGCTCCGGTTTCGCCAGAAGCGGCTTAGTCATGCTGGTCACATGACCCGGAAAAACTGTCTGTGGACGAAATGCCGGCTCCTTCTGCCTTTAAAGTGAGATGAGCGCTGCAACCCCAGAGTCGTTCGCGGCTGGACTTAATTGTCAGGGGTCCCTTTACCTTTACCTGAATATGTAGAATGTTGATATATATTTTAATTGGTTTTTGCATATTGTTGATTTTAATTATTTTTGAATGTTTTAAAAAGCTGCTTTTAACTTTTAACTTACTACTTTAGTGCCTTTATTATGTTTGTAAACCACTTGGACATTTTATTTTGTTTTTTACAGTCAATACACATCTTATGAAACAGAGAAAATGAAACTGATTGAATTTATAGGGACCTTTGGACGCTGGCCATTGTACCACTGCAAGGTACGTCAGTAGCTCTAGAGGGCACATCTCATATAATATGGAAAAGCCCTTAAAATACCCCTGGGCATGTCCCTCCCCCACCAAAGCAGCAAGTCTCTCCTCACCTGTGGCAAGCCCTGTTCCATGGGGGCATGCGGACCTGGGGAATATTGCTTGATTTGGTTGGCACAAGCAAAGCATTAAAATAAAGGATGTTATCTACCCCTCTGAAAAGGAAATAACCAGGATATGCCCCAGGCTACCCAAATGACCCAATTCTGAGAGAGCTGCTAAAATCCAGACAACAGCCAGCTTGTGAGATGAGCGTTTCCTGCAAAGGATTTGAATTGAAACCAGCCTTTGGGAAACAACAACTGCCTTGTTTCATCTGATAAATCGTCGTTGTGAAACAATGTCTAGGCCTCTCTGGCCACTGTTACAGCCCACACGCCTCTGTGAAAGCCACACACCAGCATCAGGTGCAGCTGTAGAATGACAACAACATGCACAATGAAAGCAACTCACCTGCCGCTATGGATACTGGATATCATCTATCAATGTCCTAGTGCTCTTATTCAAATCTATGGCATGACTGCATTTGAAATACTGTGTACCGTTCTGGTTGCCTCACTTCAAAAGAGATAATTCAAAATGGTCAGAAAAGGGCAGCCAATATGATTGACGTGGTGGAGTGTCTCCCACAAATAAAAGTTGCAACATCCGGGGCTTTTTAATTTAGAGGAAAGGCAAGAAAGAGGAGACATGCTAGAAATGTATGAAATTATACACAACATGGAGAAAGTGAATAGAGAAATCTCTCTCTCGACTCAGGTGATATAAAATGAATTACTTCTTCACACAGCACATGGTTAAAATAGAATTTCCTTCCACAGGTAGTAGCGATGGCCACTCAAAGACTTTAAAAGAGCATTTGGGCAATGTTGCGGAGGATAAGGCTACTAACCCTGATGGCTCTGTTCTGCCTCCATGACTGAAGTCAGTAGTCCTCTGAATGCCAGTTGCTGGCAATCACAAATGGGGGGAGAGAGGTTGCCCTCAGGTCCCACTGGTGGGATTCCCATAGGCATCTGGTTGGCCTCCATGAGCACAGGAGCTAAACTAGATGGGCCCTTGGTTCGATCCACCAGGCTTTTCTTATGTTCTTACAGAGGTGGACAACCTTGTCCAGAAGACTGCCACAGGAAGGACAAGTCATTCTTGCCAGCAGCACGCATTAATTGCTTGCAGAAGGCTTTTGAGATTAGGCTGGGAGCTGCATAAAACTAGCCTGTGGGCTTCATACAGCTCTATGGCCACCTGTTTAGTCCAACTATTAAAACAGAAACCATGATGCATGCATTATTAAAAAGTCAGTAAAGTCCCCCACAAGGCTGGTGTGCAGTCCCACCTTGACCAAGATAGATTGGAATGATCATTCTGTGATGAAACAAAAAACATCTGAAAATAATAACTGGCTATGAGGTCTGTTCCATTGGGGGGGGGGGGCTTGGCTCAGTGGTAGGACCCATGATTTGCTGCAGAAGGTTCCAGGTTCAGTCCTCAACATCTCCAGTCAGTAGAATCACAGGTAGCAGATGAAGACTGGCCAGTCAGAGGAGGCAACACATAACAACTACACCACAGTGGCTCTCACCTGTAAGCTCACACAGATCTCATGTATAGCTCTTTTCCACAAATAGTGAAATGCATTTTGTGTTTAATGGTTTTGATGATCCATTCTGTCATGGTGCATCAACAAGTCTATGGAACCAGATATGCTTTTGCACCTGAACTTTGGATAAGGTGCTGGAAAGGAAGATGAGTCATGCCTACTAATCACAAGAGGTGCCAAAGAGGTGCTGACCAAGGTCCTCAGGCTGGATTAGGTTGTCTGAAAGACTAACTGGGCAAGTGAGCACAACCTGAGCTCCACTGTGAGAGAAGGGGACGGCTCATACACACACACATTCCACACTCAGTACAGTTCAAGGGAATGAGTTAGAGGTGATGAGAGGGATCCTTTTCTGCCTGAGACCCTGAAGAGCCACTGTCAGGCAACAGAGACGATACTGGGCCCTATGGGCAAGAAATCTGGCCTGCAGGAGGTTTGATTCCAAAGTTCCACATTCAGATTTCACACAGACGGTGGAGGCATAGGCTAGAAAATGAATATAAAAGCAACTTATTTTAAAAGGAAAAAGAGAAATAAGCACCACGTGAAGTGAGGCAGATGGCTGCCAAAGCGAGAGCTTTTTTGGGGGTGCTACCTCGGCTATACAACAGCTTCCCTACATACATAAGAAACTACATAACTACAACATAACAAAAGTAGTCACAAAATTACAAAAACATACCCAAACTAAACAATTTCCACATAAATCACAACAAGATCTATAATAGATACTGAAAACCAATAGCAACCACCACCCATAACCCCCCCCCCCAACACCCCAACCCTGTTCAGCAGCCTCAGCTTTTGTGCTGGAGTTAGTCAGGGCCCAGGCCAGGTGGGGAAGGTCTGCATAGCAGGGAGCAGGGCCTTCTGCAACTCACAGCCAAGATGGTCTTTGGCCTCCAACAGCCTCAGCTTTTGTAGCTGGAGTCAGGTTTGGAGTGTCTCTGAGTTTGCTCTCTTCCCTTTTTTTTTTTTTTTTTTTTTTGCTGCTGATTTTCACTGCAATAGTCTGTGTTTTTCACATTGTTTTAGCAGGGAACATTTATTTATGGGTGACCATAAACAAATAAATAAGGTGGTTAAGCAAACTTTCTGTGAGCAGAATTGATGTGCGATTGAAAAAGCCCAGGCCCCATCCTGGTTTGTAGACAGATCTGATGGTGGCAGTGTATTTGTGCCATTTAGCTTTTGAACATTTGGCCTTTCGTGTATTTGTTTCTTTGCAGACTCCATGGCTACAGGCATATAACTTTATCAGTGCCTGTCTAATCAACCAGAAAAGGTAAACAGAGCTTGCTTCTATGATGTCCCCAAATCAATAATGGCTAGAAATAAACTTTTGGGTTGGGATCCTCTCTGCATCTTTGCAAACTACCAATGGTGATTCTGTGGGTGGTTTGAGACAATAAATGATTTTTTCTCCTTTCCGAGTCCTGCTATAGCTTCTATTATATATCAATAATCATATTTCATTAAGTCTGTTTCTGGGCTCAGATCAATACTAATGACAAAGCACAAAACATTAAAATGACCCCCCCAAAGCCCTGGTGAACAAAGTCCTGCTCTAGTGAGCAGGCAAAAGTGGAAGAATGAGAATCATGTATTTATCCCAAGACTCAGAGGCTTCTTCAGAGGAAGCTGCCATATACCTACTCAGGCCATTGGTCCCCCAAGTGCAGTATTGCCTACGCTGACTGGTAGTGGCAGGAGGCACATGGAGACACCAGGAATTGAAGCTGGGACCTTTGTATGCAAAGGAGGTGCTCTACCTGCTTGCCAAGCATGGGGGGTTAAGTGTTACTAGGATTTCCTTCCACTGAGGCCTTGACACACACTCAGCGCCAGGCTCTTTGTCCAGCAGCTGGTGTCCCTGATAAAATCTGAACTGTCAGAGAAAGGCTTCACATAACCTCTTAGAATCATAGAATTGTAGAGTTGGAAGGGACCCTGAGGCTCATCTTGTCCAGTGCCCTGTGATGCAGGAACTTCAACTCTTGATGCATCTGTGCTTATCCCTAATGAGGATATGTTGGTGCTGAGAAAATAGAGGTGCTCTGCTCATGGTCTTTGTAGCCTGCAGCACTCCTAAGGGAGTTAGAGCTAGAAATATTTCCCCGCTAATCCAGCCTGCTTTGTCAAATATTGATATAATGCGCCCTCTCCCCTTAGCAACCTCTGCTGTCTAAACAGAAAGCCATGATCAGCATAGGTAGGATATGAAAAATGATGACGTGGGCCTAACGGGAAATACGTGATTTTTAAGAAAACAAGCTCAGCCATACAGCTGGTCTCTCTCCCCCCCCATCTCCATCCCAAAAAGCTAATAACTTCCAGACTGAACTCTGTGTTCCAAGTCTCTTGTTTACCTCTTCTACACCTCTCACAGAAAGGCAGGAACACTTGTGCTAGGTGAATAAGTCTTATGATGCAACTAATCTATCTCAGAGAACGGAAAGGGTATTTATCAATTTTTGGGGTTGTCAATAGCTCCTCTTGGGTGTGAAGAGAAATCTTAGCCCAACCTAGGTGTATTCTTAAGACCAATTTTTGCTTAATAATAATGGAACATGAGTATATGGAATCAAAGACTGTGTATTCATAAGATAAGTAAATAGTGATTGAATACAATAGGTTAGAATTTAATTTTGTGACTTGATAAAGAGTTACTTAATCTGGGATTTTGGTGTTAATGCAATTCTCTTTTTGGTTCAGTTTTACTGAATTAATACTATAAATACTTGGTTATATTTGATTTATATTTGAAAATATTTGAATCAACAATGGTCATCATCATCATCATTAGCTGGTGAAGCTGAATTGCAGGAATGCAAGCCTTCCATAGGGAAACCCATTGCTCATGTTGACCACTATTCAAACCCCTAATTTATTTTCCAGGTGGAAGCAGCAGCAAGGGGGTCATCTACCTTGGACCTTGTCCTCAGGGAGGAACTGATTGATGAACTGGAATTACTGGGAACCTTGGGAGGAAGTAATCATGTCCTCTTGGATTTCCTTATACAAAGGCAAAGGGAAGATGAGTGTAGTCGGACATGCACTCTGGACTTTAAGAAGACTGGTTTCAGATAGTTAATGAACTACTGGGTTCAGAAATACCAAAAGAGAAAGGAGTCCAAGATGGATGGGAGTTTCTTAAAAGGGAAATATTTAAGGCCCAAATGCAGACAATTCCAACAAGAAAGAAAAGTGGGAGACATCTAAGGAAACAGCTGTGGCTGCATAAAGAAGGAGCTTACAGAGAAGCTGAGAGCAAGAAGGGCATGTATAAGAAATGGAGGAAAGGAGAAATTACGAAGGAAAAGTATACATGAGTAGCCAACAGTTGCAGGGAGAAAGGCCAGGCTGGCTAAAGCTCAGGATGAACAACAGTTGTTGTTGTTGTTGTTGTTTAGTCGTTTAGTCGTGTCCGACTCTTCGTGACCCCCTGGACCAGAGCACGCCAGGCACTCCTGTCTTCCACTGCCTCCCGCAGTTTGGTCAGACTCATGCTGGTAGCTTCGATAACACTGTCCCACCATCTCGTCCTCTGTCGTCCCCTTCTCCTTGTGCCCTCCATCTTTCCCAACATCAGGGTCTTTTCCAGGGAGTCTTCTCTTCTCATGAGGTGGCCAAAGTCTTGGAGCCTCAGCTTCAGGATCTGTCCTTCCAGGTAGCACACAGGGCTGATTTCCTTAAGAATGGATACGTTTGATCTTCTTGCAGTCCATGGGACTCTCAAGAGTCTCCTCCAGCACCATAACTCAAAAGCATCAACTTTGCCTCTGTCTTTATCTAAAAGAAAAGCTGTGCCTAACCTGGTGATAACAGAATAAGGTATGCAAGGAGGGAGCTGCAGCCCAAGATAAGAAGTGGTACCTAGCTACTTTAAATGAATTCATATCTGCTGGGCCTGATGAGCTGCATCCAAGGGTACTAAATGAGCTTGTGGATGTAATCTCAGAGCCTCAGTCTAATATCTGAGAATTATTGGAGAACAGGTGAGGTCCATGCAGACTGGAGGCGGGCAAAAGTTGTACCCATCTTCAAAAGGGGGGGGGGGGGAGAAGACCCAGGTAACTATCAACTGGTCAGCTTGACATCAATACCAGGAAAGGTCCTAGAACAGATAATTCAACTGTTGGTCTGTGATTACTAAGACCCAGCAGGATTTTCTCAAAAACAAGTCATGCTAGACAAATAACATTCTTTTCTTTATGCAGAATTACCAAACTTTTTGGTAGAGTTTGATAGAGTTATCTGAGCTTGGTGGTTCAGGGGAATGCTAGACGTAGTGTATATTTATTTCTGTGAGGCTTTTGACAAAGTCTTTCATGATATTCTTGAGAGGAAGCTGGCAAAATGTGGGTTGAATGTTGGTGGACTTGTAGCTGGTTGACTGACCGAACCCAAAGAGTACTCATTAATGGTTCCCCATCATCCTGGAAATAAGCGACAAGTGGGGTCCCACAGGGTTCTGTCCTGGGCCAATTGTTGTTCAACATCATTATAAATGCCTTGGATAAAGGAATTGGGGGGTTGCTCATCAAAACTGCAGATGACACCAAACTGGGAGGGGGAGCAAGTGCTGCAGAAGAAAGAATTGGGTTTCAATATGATCTTAACATATTGGAGAACAGGGCCAAAGATAACAAAATGAATTTCAAGAGAGAGAAGTGTAAGGTTCTGCACTTAGGCAGGAAAAATCAGTTGCCCAAATATAAAATGGGGACACCTGGATTATCATCTGTCATGTATGCTTTAGTTGAGATTCCTGCATTGCAAGACTAGAAGACCCTTCGTGTAACTCTACAGTTCTATGATTCTCTGATTTACCTGTTATAAAGATAGCTGCATTTGCCTTGGGTAAAACCCCCTACACAGAAAGGCTTTTAAGGATTGGCTAGAGGCACTTAGAGGCCACTTTCCTATGATTATCAGCTTCAAATGGATCATCATGGTATTTATGCTCTTCTTGTAAACAAGCACATTCAGCTTTGGTTTGCTTTACGGTTCCCATTCTGCAGTTTTGTAGGGGGAAACCTGAGAGATTTTCACCGCAAACAAGCTTCTCTTGAGGGTTGTTTACCACACAGGGCAGCCCCTTCAAAACATGCATGTTTAAACAGATGGTTCCCATTGACTATTAAAGCAATTCCTGCAAGAGAGTCAAATCTAAAGGAGAACAGATGGAGCAAAATTCTGTTGACATCCAGGGTTGATCTTTTGCATATTCATCACCTGGATGTTCATATTCAGACCTGTGATTCTGACCATATTGAAATGCCACCTAAGATAAATTATGGCGTAACTTAGGTTAGATAAACTAGCGGACATTTAATGAGCTTGTTTTCAACCATTCACTGCAGGCTACCAAGGGATGGGATATTATTATGTCCATGGCAGCCACTTGTCATAGAAGTACCATCATCTTTCCCAGACTTTTAACTGTAAATATCCTTTTAACTGGTGATGCTGGAAACTGAACTTAGGAATGTCGCTGTTGCCTAAATTCTTTCAACATTGGGGGACTGAGCCTGGGGCTTCTGCATGTACACCCTACAGCTGATCGCAGTAGCTCTAAGGAACATGGGAAGCTTCTGTAGACCAGGCATGCTATTCATCTAGCCAAATACTTCCCACTTTGACTGGCAGGGTCTCTTCGCCATCTCATGCAGAGGTTTTTCCACGTCATTTGCTACCCATTCCCTTTTAGCACAGCAGGGAAAGGCTTCAGGGACAAGGGAATGGAAGAGGTATGCTCTCCACTTTTATCCCCCCCCCCCCCCGGAACTCCCCTCACACGAATATGGGAATGTTTGTGTAGAGGCTTACTGGAGCTCCAAACAGGAGCACACCTCTTAGGGATGGGGCTACACACTGCAACTTTTTACTGAAGTTTTTACTTGTATATACTATGCTTGGCTGCTTAGTACCATGTACAGGATAATGCACCTTCCATTCATTTCAAATAGATCATGCAATTTTATTCATAATTGTTTGTGACTTGCAATGAAAATAGCTACAAATAGTCTTAGGGGAAGGTGCATTTTAATTACCTGAATTATATCACATTTCAGCCTAGTTCTGCTGTTCAGTGAATCACTGCTTTTTTTCTGGGAAGCTTTGATAAGCTTTCTGAGAACTAAAAACATTTTTGTTTATCCTAGACTAGCGGCAGCCAGGAATGCAGTGCAACTGATACCTCAGTTGGCAGAGCAGGAGGCTTTTAATCTCAGGGTCATGGATTTGAGTCCCAGGTTGGGCAGAAGACTCCTGCATTGCAGAGGGTTGGACTAGATGACCCTTGGGGTCCCTCTCAACATCATAATTCTATGATTCATGTTAATCACAGATGAATCAGTTGATTGCATGTGCCTTGGATAAAATGACTTAACCCACAATTCAGCTGCCAGTCAGCAACCAAGAAAACACGCAGAATGCTTTAGATGATGTCAGCAGGAGAAATGTGGAAATGGCCATAACAGCCACGAGTTTGGTTGGCTTTAAAAGAGGATTGGGCAGATTCATGAAGAATAAAGCCGTGATTGCTATGCTCTGCCTTCATGGTCATAGGCAGAAAAAAATAATAACTTATATGCCGCCCATTTGACTAGGTCGCCCCAGCCACTCTGGGTGGCTTCCATCAAATTAAAACATCAAACACAGTAAAATGTTTCTGAATAGCAGTAGCTGTTAACCACAAGAGCGGAGGTAGCTCTTGTGCTTGAATCCTGCTTGCTGGATTTTTTTAAATAGCAACTCTATGTACCCTTGATCCTAGCTGAAACATTTTTGAGAGTTGGATTTGATAAGTAGCATGGTAGATGAGGTGCAGAGAAAGAGTCCAATTATTTTAGTGGCTGTGCTAGAAAAGTGATTTCAGCCCATGGTGGACCTTCCATGAGCCTCATGGTTGAAACAGCAGCTCTTCCTCCTTTGGATGTAACTTGATTGCCTCCCGCAGGACAAAGTGTTATAGCTGAAATTAGTGTTCAGGAAGCGCCATCCTTTGCCTGGTGACCCACTCAGCAGGTATCGCTGCTGTGGCTGCATATTGCTGCATTTGTAACTACCGTAGTTCAAAAAGAAGACTGTAGTCTGTATAATCCAGGCATGGGGGCTGTGAACTGAGGGTAAAGGTTGCTCCACATTAACATAAAAGATTGGTTTATCTCAAGCTTATCTCTATTTCTGAACACCCGTTCCATGGGCTGCAATGAATAGTACTGTGAGTTCCTCTTCCTGTGATACTAGGCAGATCATTATCAAATGTCCGTTGAATTGCAGGCTTCTGAACTCCAGGGAATATGTGGCGGGAGATGTGGCCTATACAGCCTGATCCTATGCAGGCTTGTGGTTCTGCATAGGATAAGGTTAAACATGTTTCAACCTTCTTCAATAGCAACCATCCTCCCTAGGCATGCCTGATGGCAACAGAAAAGGCTCTCTCCATTGCCCCAGCCTGCTAGACCACACTTGATAATTTGTGGACTATGTCTGCTTGCATGTGCCGTCTGTATTTGGTTGCCAAATCCCTTCCCTTCCCACCAGCCATCCTGCAGACTGCTGTGGAACAGCAGGATGGGGCTGGCAAAATCCCTTTCAATCCAATCCTTACTGATGGGTTTGGAGAATCCTGAACAGTACCTGCCTTGGTACATCATAGGTGCTCCTTTGCAGCTGCGGGGGACTGAGAAGAAAGACATGAAACTGTAAGAAAAATAATGGAATCAAAGAATCTTAAGAGTTGGAAGGGACCCTCGGGTCATCTAGTTCAACCCCCTGCAATGCAGGGATCTCAGCTGAAGCACCCATGACCTTTTTGGGAGTGTGTGTGTCATATTTAATATAATGAGCTGGGGTGAGTGATCATGCACAATTTATTATTATTATTTATTAAATTTATTGGTCACTTTCTA